>NC_140583.1:754527951-756927951 GCF_964204655.1 Triturus cristatus
ATGTTCTTCTCTAGTGAGTCCAATTTATTTTTCATTTTGCCTGTTACTGTGACAGTAATTCTTCCATCCTCAATTTTGTCCACTGCTTCCAATTTCCTGATCTCTTCCTTTTCCAATTTCAAAAGCTCCTCATTGAATATTGAGCATTCACGTAGAGTTGGCATTAAGCAGATGACACTTTTGTTTTCTGCAATGTTCTTGTATATCTTCTCTGCAACTATTTCTTCCTTTGGAAATAAATTATGTAGCAGCTGACTCTGTAATGCTTTTTTGCCAACTTCTGTGAGTAGTCCAATCCTGATATCTTTCAGAATACTTCCATATTCTTCATCGTTTGCTTGCCTCATATTAGTAGTAAGTTCCTTGTACTCAAAGAAGGACCAAATATTTGTATTTCCGATGCTTCCCAATGACTTCTTCGTGTCTTCATGTGTGACAGTATTAAACACTGGTTGTCCTTTAACTGGAGTAAGTTGCAAAAGATCTCCAAAAACTATGACGTGTTTTCCACCAAATAACATGTCATAGTCTGTCTTCAAAATTTGCTGCATTCTTAAATGCACAAAGGCAAGCATTAAGTTTGATACCATGCTCACCTCATCAATAATGAGAACTTGCATCTTCTTCAATACTCTTGAAACTTCCAAGGATGCTTCTCCAGTTAGCTTGTTGAATTGTATTTTGTTCTCATGCTCCACTGGTAACATTAGCAAACGATGTAAGGTAATTCCTTTTATGTTATAGGCTGCTAACCCAGTTGGAGCAGTAACCACACAAGACAAAGTAGAATCCGTTTTTTGCTGTAGGTAGCTTCTGATGACTTTTATAAGGAAACTTTTTCCAGTTCCAGCTTGTCCGCTTACATACATCCTGATTGGATGAAATGATGTGCATGAGCACTCTTTTTTTTCATGTAGTAATCCGTGATCAATTTTGTTTCTGATCTCTTCATAAATTTGTTGCTGCTCTTGATTCAGTTGTCTTTCCAAATTTTCTAAGTCTATAAATTCTTCTTGAGCTTGATTCTTAGCCGTTTCCACTTCATTCATGGCTATTGATGCTTCATTTTCAACGATTGGTTGTCCTAGGGGATCTTGACTGAGTGTTCCTGAACTTTGGCTGTCCTGAGAACTGTCTCTAGCTATTTCTGCTGCAATTGTAGTTTCCTGTTCAATTTCTTCATTTAACATTTGCAGATAAGACCTAGGTTTGCCAAATGTAGACATTAAATGGATTGGTCAGAGAGGGTTAAAGTGGCACCAATTGATGTCATTGGTGAAATCCTTCATGCAAATCCAACACCCTGACCTCATAATAGTGCACTGTGGTGGCAATGACCTAGGCACTTTGACTGGGGTAGGTCTGGAAATGCTTATGAAGGACACCTTTGCACAACTGTTTTCACTTTTCCCTAAAACTGCCTTTGTGTTTTCCAACATATGCCAAAGGCAAAAATGGAACTGGTCCAATCATTTCTGTCCGCAGATTGACAAAGCAAGAAAGCACGTCAACAAATCTGTTTCTGCTTTCCTCCGTGACTATGGTATGGGTGCCATTTACCACAACAACTTGCGTTTTGACATGCAAGACATTTATAGAGGAGATGGTGTGCACTTCAATGATAAAGGGAACAGAGTCTTCCTCTTGAACCTTAGACTCTGCATCGGTACCACTAAAAAATCATTTCATAAACACAACGGCTCTTTTTAGAGCCCCCTAATATCTAAACACTTAAATCTGAATTTCATTTATTTTTTTATTTTTTTTCTACCGTACGCTCACCGTAAGCTTACCGTACGCGTACCCCGTGATTTTTTAAAAAAATCAATAAATGTTTTCTTTGTACTTTACAGTCCTTCTTTGACCCCCTCACCAATGTAAGGGGGTCTGTAACTCTCCTCATTGCCCCCTTTTCTTGTTTTCACTCTTTTTTTTCTGAGTGAAACACACAAAATGGCGGCCGCCGCTTCCTGGTTTCGGCCGATTCGAATGTTTACTAAGATCTAACAGCCAATCAGAATCGCGCTCGCGCACGCCACCGTACGCTTACGGTAAGCGTACGGTAAGCGTACCGTAAGCGGGCTCAGATATATATATTGATTTAAAGGCTATTTTCTCAGAATCTACTGAACAGATTTACACCAAACCTACAAAAGGCACTTCCTTGACATAGGGACTACCACTCTGCCAAATTTCTAGTAATTCTGTTCAGCCGTTCGGGCTGTAGCTCGTTCTAAAAGTCCTATGGAAAAATGCATGGGAAAAATGCGTTTTGGGACCCCCCTTTTATCTCAGCCCCCGCTTGACGTATCCCCCCGAGACTTTCAGGGTAGGAGCGGAGCGTAGCGCCCCACCTATTTTGAGAAATTCGCGAGGATTCATCGACCGGCGCCAAAGTTATTCAAAATAGAATGTTGCGGATTTCCTATGGAAAAGGGGTCCTAACTATAACTACCTACTGGCGACTGCCAGTAGGTAATATAGATATATAGATACCTAAATGTGCATCAAACCTGGAAGTCAACTGTGGAAATCAGGACGTGTGTGTGTGCTCACACAGTCTTTAAGTCTTTAAGTTAGCACTTTAGAAGTGGCCCCACCAATTTCATCTGTGGCCCAGATTTTGCCCCTGCCCAAAAAAACACTTCTAGAGACACATCTGATCAGGCCCTAGTGACCTCTTGCAGGATGCTATCGTATGCATCCCACCTGTCTCTAACTCAGTTCAGTAGTCTTAGATGTGCTACAAGACTATGTTTATATCTCAATCCAATATAGAAAAGGTTCGCTATACCAGGCCTAATCATCTACGTCATTTAACATTACATTGCTTCATTGCTCTAGAACGTGATGCTGACTCCCTTTCCAAAACATTATCTGGGGAGACAGAGGACAGGCGCTTCTCCTCAGCTGGCTGGACAATTACATCCCTACTGCCTGCTTGCTAACAGCAAGGCCCATCCAGGAGAGCCACCTACTTCTCTGTGGGACACTCATGTTCAACCATCTATGGGCCCAGGAGGAGTCTAGTTGTATGCAGATAAATATTGCACTCCTAACCTGAATATATTACTCTTACCAGTGTCTTCCACGTCAGTCCTTCCACAAAGGAAATATCCACTAATGCAACCCTACGTGAGAGCCTTTTGGTGCTATTTAGACCTAGGGCTGTTGAAACAGTGTTTCATCTCAGGAGGTCAGAGAGCCTGAGCAAGCCAGAGCAAGCCACTGCTCAGGGGGATACGCAAGCCGTTCCATGAAAGCATGAGGTTACAGATTCGGAAATACCTTGGTCAGTGAACACTTACGGCATAGATCTGGTTTCCTCCAGTTCAAAGGCTTGATGCCAGTATGGGAGCACTGCCGGGAATACTCGGCGAAGGTGTTGCACAGGCAGAAGGACTGCGACTCGTTATTGCAGAGGCACAGGTCCTGTGCACAAGCCTCAACGTATGGTTGGACATGGATGGCAGCATTGCAGTCAGCGAAGGCACTGGAAGTCAGGATGGATTCACAATACTCGACCTGCTGAGGCAAAATGGAGTAGAGATTGTGAAACAGCATGGACAGCGTTGACACCTCCTCATGCGTCTGGAGCACACTGATAAACTGCAGCTCTTTTACGGTACTTCTAAATGAGGCAGAATGTGAAAGCAGCAGGCATGCTCGTCATTGGCCTCCGGATTGGAACATGTAAGTAGCACCGTGAGGCAAAATGCATTCTACGCCAAGATCCAGTATGTGCAGAGCCCCTTTCCAAGTCTGACTGTGAGAACGATGAACTCTTTAGTCTGTAGGCTTGGAAACCGGACATGGATTCCGAGTCAGTCCTCAAAACATGACATTGTGTTGGAGATGGCCTCTAGGATATGCCATATTGGTTCAGCCTGGATAACTTAGGTTCTGATTTAGATCTTTGAAAATATGTCACTCCTATACAATGGTGATGGATATCCCGTCTGCCAAAATATGAATCCCATTATGTCCAATGTCACCGTTGTGACAGAGTACCCCATCCGCTAAGATCTAAATCAGGCTCTTAGTCATGAAAAACTCATACAACGGAGATTTGAAAGGAAACTTCAGGGGTTCAGTTTCCAAGGGCTCTTAAATGCACTTCTGCCAGAAGACAAGGTTATCGTTTTTGGTAATTGCCATGAAAAACTGGTGCATCGGTGTAAGCTATATATGGTTGACCCATGGATGATTTTAAAGTACGTTTAGGTCTGCATCTGAGACAAGAACATTACCGCTAGGCATACATGTGCGTTTTTCACTTGTGCTGCAAAGATGCTAGAAAAAAAAACACGTTGGGAGCAATGCTTCACACTTGCAGTTGTTGAGAGGCTCAATGATCATATCTTCACACTCCTCTGTGGGGTCGTTCAGCTTGTGAAAGTTCCCATACTGTTGGGGGGTCATCTCGAATCCTACAAAAAGAAATGTGGTAAATGGTTTAGTGTCTCCATTGCAGTAATACATTTATCACTCCCGCCATGATACCCATGGCTCATTTTGTTCTCCTATGATACAATAAAATCATGTGATTGGTCTTCAAACAGCAACACGCAAACACAGAGGGCAAGCATTCTAACATACACTTTGTTGTTAAGGCTGACTTTCGGGTTGTTCAATGCCGGAGGTGTTCTCCATGGAATAAAATTACAAATCTGTCCCTTGATGGGCATATTTATGCTTGGATCATTATCCAGAGCTTCGACTTTTAGTCCAGGCTGATCCCATTCAATGAGAATAAAGATTTAAGATTGCAGATTAATGTAATCCAATCTAGATCATCTAGATTCCAGCATCATCCAGTTTTGAATACTAGTAGTACAAATCACACCAGTATAAACACATTCTGTGAACTTCCTAAGAGGACCAAGCATTTGATTTTCCCTCCACAACTGGAGGAAAGGAAATTGTTTCTCATCCTTACCATTTACAAGGAACTCGTCCTTTGGAATGTCATTGAAGTTTCCGCAGAGCCCACAGGTTGTGTTGGCATAGTTTGCACCTAGCTCCACCTACAAAGAAGATAGAAAGTTGTAGGTTCATCTTGTGTGTTGCTTATCAGAAAAAAGATGTGTATTTTGTAGTAATCAAGCCAGGATCCAAGAGGTGGTTTTATGTAGATTTATTGAGGTTGGATACAAGATGTAGTACAGATGAAGTAATCCTGTATTAAACAGGTGAATAACCCCAATGTAGCCCCACCAGGAGCAACCTTCCAGGTGCTCAGCCCATCTCCAACTGTCCATTCTCACTCCCAACATTCCATCTATCATCATACTATCAACATTCCACTGGCACATCTGAAACCGTACCAGACCAGGATACTACATATTTCTTGTTAGAAACATTGGGCTGTAATGACCGAGGACTTGAGCTGCTGCATATCCACCACAATGCTCAATGGTAAAATAAGCAACTTTGAGGAAAGAGCATTAGATGAAGTTGATGTGTGCATATTTATTTACAGTTTGATGGAGCTCATTCACAGGTTGAAACTTAAATTGGCTTTTACTGGTGCGACTGGAGGGACCACGAAGGCATCGACAGCACATGTCTTGTGTTTGGCTGATCGTTCCTCTGTAGTTTCCTATCAATCTTTCATTGTTCTCTTTCACCATACATGAAATGCTAAGGCCAGTAGTATGATGGTCGAACAGGGGGCCATATGGGCCACATCTGAGATCATGCTTTGGAAGACCAAGCGACATTCATCAACCCAAACAGGAGCACAAGGCAGCTCTCCTAGTTCTAAACAAATTTACTGCATACTTGGGATTTTCCTGCTACGTCGGTGTTCTTTTCAACAGTGCATTAGCTCTGTGACACTCAAAGTACGGCCCAGGGACTGCACGCGGCCCTCCAGAGCTTTACATGCGGCCCCCTGGTCAACAGTAGCACTGGGCAGCTGTTTACTTGACTCAGCATTATGATAAATAAACAGTCAAGCTTTATTTAAGCGTCAATTGAAGTTAAAGAAAGGAAGTAACTAGTTTGTCTTGCACTGCTTAACTTTAGGAAGACCTTCATTTTAAAGATATCTTGCAGTAAAAGTGTAAAAATTTGATAAGGTCTCTTCAAAAACTAAAAAAGTGTCTTTTATTAACATGCAGAACCGTTTCACTTTAATACATCAGATTATATCAGTGCATTGAGAAGTATTTTCTTTTTAAGTGATAGTTTTCAAACGAAAATTCGGAAACATTAATTCTTCCCCCCCACCCTGAAAATAATGCCAATAGAGAACTAAGAGGCAAGTCAGTTGTTTTGTGTACTCTTTGGGTGGCCTGAGTGCCTATTATACGTAACCAACATTATAGTTTATTAAATCAAACACAGGAGAAGGTTTTACACGGCGCAGAGCTTGAAGTCATGCATTTTTAGCAGGGCCAGACAGAGAACCCAAAGCAACCATGACAATTTTGTCGGACTCCTCCCCCCCCCCACGTCCCCCTGGGAGGGGGGGAGCAAGCACTAAGCACTGCTGCTTAACCACACCAGCCCCCAGCACCGCTGCTTTTGTTACTGGGGGATGATATTGCAGCATCACTGCAAAAGCATCCCCCAGTAACAAAACTGGCCCCCACCATTCCAAAAGCAGCCCCCACCCTTCCAGCCTCCTGGGCAAACGCCTGATGCCTGCTTTTGCCCTGGTCTTGAGGTTCTCCTTTATGTGATAACGAAGTAAAAGTAGGGAAAGTGAAATAAAACAATTGCCTAGGATCACACAATTTGGTAAAGTGGAGAAGCCAGGATTAATCCCAGGTTTTCTGGTTTCATATTATGCAATTCAGCCACTAGATGTATATGCTTTGCTCCCTCTACACTCACCATACTGCCAGGACCTCTGCCAAATGCCTGCTTCACTCATGACTGCCACCATGCTAGCATCAATGCGGCCCTCGGTCACATCACAAACCAATCTTTGTGGCACCAGGGAAATTGTTTGCGAGTACCCATGCATTAGACGGTGGGGGCAGCTCTGGATTCCTATGGTAAACGGGCCAAGACACCCTGGTGCTTATGCTGTAGTGAGCATTGTTAGACTAAAGCAAAGGTGGCACATTAGCAGGGAGATGCATTGACAGGGCCTGTGTTATTCTCACAAATTAAGAAAAGAAATGCCATGAGCGAGTACTTTCCAGATGTCAACGCAAGACTATCAGGAGATACTGCAGGTTGGGCTGATGCGGCTTGGGAGAGATCAGTTTCTGATCCTCTACTGGAACAGGACTCTGTACTGTCAGTCTGAAATGAGGTGCATTGACAGAGCCTTGTATGGGTCCGATGGCTGGAATATTAGGAGTGCCACATGTCAGGATAGAGACAGTTTTGCAGACCCAGGACTGTTAACCTGAAGCCTGAATAGAAGGCATGCAGCAGGTCGGGCAAGAGTGATATGGCAGAGCAGAGTGATATGGCAGAGCAGTCTGTGTTGGACCCACTTCTGAAGAAGAAGGTGCTGCAAGAAACAACTGAAGTGCCTCATCAGAACAGGATCTGTGACCCCAGTGGGTGCATCTGTACAGGACTACGCTACTTTGCAGGGCTGCTGGCATTATAGGCTACACTGTGGGAAGTCTGACCTGAGTCAGCATCATTATCAACATGAGTGTTGTATGCACTTTTCTGCCCTGGTAAAAACACAATGTGAAAAGAAGTGCAGATGCCTAAACACTGTTGTGCAGTTCAAGTCAAACTACAATGCTTTTTACAGTTGTGCTTGTGTTGGGGTTGATCTTATTTTGCCCTGCAGTATAGAGGCCAGTGCTCATTGGATTTCCTTGAAAGTGATGCTTTACCATAATGGCATCTTCTTCGTTCCACGTGAAGTCCATTCCTTCCTTAAAAGCCACGCGCAAGTAGAGGCCGCTTCGATCCATCTGGATCCCTGAATGGTTGTATGGCAACTCCGTCCTGCGGAGGGAAGGAGTAAAGGAGATTTAGCATGAATGATTTTGGCTGTGCAGATGAGTGGAAGCCAACGCTTCATAACAGACAGTGCATGAAGAAACAGACAATGATCCTACAAGGCGGATGGGCACCACAGACCAGCCAGCCTTACAGACCAACCTGAGCGCAAGCTTGGAGTTAGGAGTGGCCACACGCTCTGGAGTCGCAGTGGTCTGCTGTTCTCCAGGGCATGCCTTCGCTAGAGCATGGAGACTGTCTCCTACTGACAGTTAGATAAATACGCCCTGAAGGTTTTGGAGGAGGATGAGTGATTCTGGGCTAGGCATACCTTCAGGTAAAGGCTTGGAGCAGGGTGAGCTATGTGAGAAGTTGCACCTTTGGAGGATGGACTGAAACGGAGGTTAAATCTGGAGACAGTGTCATAGTCGTAACAATGCTTTGCTGACTGTGGTGATTTTTTCCAAACACGTAGCATAAAAAAACTCATGGAAACAATCCTGAGTCCAGGACAAATGGTTCAGAACAGTTTCTGAATACCATGAGACTCTGCAAGGCTTTGTAGTTAAAAACAGAGAGTCTTAGAAGACTAGGCAATGTTGGCAAAAGTCCATCCACCTCCACGCAGCCCTGGAGCGCCAGATTTTAGGATGGCCTTACGACTATCTTTTGAGCGTGTGAGAACCATTCTCCTGAGTACACGTTACCACCAGAGACAGTTCTGTACATCATGACCTGCTATTTCTATTCTATCTCTCACCTATGTGGTAACCGGCCATTTGTTTTATAATCATTGTGGGAAATCGAGCATCAAAAATGTAGGGGCGTGAGCCGAGCATCCCATTGACAAATGTGTACTGAATACGAGACTGCACAGGAAGCATCTACTGCACCCCAACAGGCGATCTCTGCGGGAAACCTCCTGTCAGTGCAAAAACCTCTCAGTGCCAGAGACGCCCCCTTTCTTTTCTCATGTGAATTTAAAGTGTTTTATTGGAACACAAGGCTTGTTCTAACCTCCTTTTGAAAACATCTGAAAACCTGTCTCTTTTCATCTTAGAATCCTTGATTCTGAGTTGCGCCGCTCTTGCCAACTCATCTGTCCTGCTATAGCGCTTTGGCACCTTTGGGTTTTAGTGTGCTCTAATAAATGTTATCCCCTCCTATCCTATCCTTGTCGTTGTTCTATGTGTAAAGCGGCGTATGAGCTAGCAGAGTTTGCCTCAGATGACATGGTTGCATGATTCAATTGCAAAAAAAGCCTTCTTCTCTATCTCTGTAGGGATTGAAGGCAGCGTAGAGACCACGTGGAGAAGCTCCAAAAATAACTGAGAATGGGAATGACAAACTAACTTCTATGCGTATGGACTCAAAGTATTCCATCAACATGGCACCAAGGAAAATTGGCAAACAGAGGACGGAGTCCATGAGGAGACAAAAAGCTGCCGGTGAGATTGAAAAAAAGGACAACAGAGGCTGGCATTACTGAGAAAGTGGGCTGTTAGCCGAGTTTCTTTATAGAAACCAACATCTTAGTGTCAATGTGCTGAGGGAGTCATTGAGTGTGTGAATTTAAAGACAACAGACAATTAGATTTCTTTTTCTTTTTGGATTCAGTAGATTAATATGTCACACAGTTGTATTTTCTTTCTTCCACGTTCAACAGTGAATGTCTCTTTTACTGTTTCAAACCTTCCTTTGACGAGTGGGGCTTGCTGACATTAACCCTTGGTTGGACAGGTCTGAAATCCAAGAGGAAACAGAAGGAGACACATGCTAATTTAGTGACAAAGCACAACGAAATATGTTGTTTGCCTCCGATTAGCTGTAGACTTGAATTATTAACATGCAACGTGAGATGTTCACCCAATTCTGGCAGTGGGATAGAAACTTTCCTCACCTCCATTGCAATGTAAATTAGGTCATAAAATGGCTCCCTGCAAGAACACCTCTTTTCCTTGCCGCCCCCTAGTACCACTGGGAACTCAAACGTACTCTTCGTTGTTGACTGTCACTGTTGCATTCTTCAACTGGATGACCACGCCCTCCAGCACTATTGTGATGCGGGTGATAGTGGGAATGTTGTTGACCACCTCGCGCCGGATCTGAATATTGAAGCTCTCATACGTGCTCTTGCAGTTGGAGGCCAAGACGTAGTTGCAGGTCCCCGGAAATTGGAAGAAGTCACCATCGAAGGTCTTGAAGTGGAATTTGCCCCATGTGCTGCATACCTGGTCATTGTGTGCCTCAATAAGAGCTGTGATTGCAAAGCAGAGTATTAGGCAGGTATGGCACAGTGAATAGTATCTTAAGGACACGTGGTGGCATTCTGTTTGTCTGTCTAAACAACTATCTACACATCTCTGCTTAGAAACATTCACCAGCGTTTCCAAACCAGTAGCTATGAATTGTGTAACATGGTTACTAATGCTGAGGCCCAGCACCACAGTGGATGGAACCCTCAATGCAATGAGTCACGCTTCTAGGTACTTAAGTAACAGGAAACTAACTCCAGTTAGGGCCCAAAGTACGGAGAGCAGCTGCAATCATTGCAGGATACAAATCAATACACTTATTTGCAATCAGCAATTTCTGATCACAACAAATCTACCATTGATGAAGGATCTCAGTCTATATATCTGTTCAGCTATGCCTGTCAATCTTTCTCCAGAAGAAAGATACATTATTTACTACCTTGTATACTTGTCTCTTCTTGTGTCTCAAGTCATAGTTTAGTTGTCTATCTATTATATCTCTAAATGTCTAGTCATCGGACTGTTGTTGACCCTCCACTCCCATGTTTTGTTGGCCACCTTTGTTCAGACACCTCCTTGTGAATGGAGACTCGAATTTTTAGCAGGCTTGCATCGATGCTGCATCACACTATTTGCTCCCCTAATGTAGAACCAGCAATGTCCACCTACAGAGCTTGTCATGTGTGTATCTATTGAACTGCTCATCTATTTCTTCCCCTCTATCTCTCTCTCACACACACACACAAACTCTCTTTCCATCTCATCCCTATATTTATAAGAGATGAAGTCTGGGTCTGACTGCTCTCCTCTCAATGTCCTCACCCAGCCAGTATTAAATTCTGGGGACATTTGGGATGTTCCAAGGTGGCCATCACCAAGTACTTACGCTTCGGTATCTGCCTCAGAGCAGCACGAGGAATTCCTCCAGATGATACTACAGAAAAAAGAGAAACATATAAATAGTATTAGACACAGCAAAAGTCACTTCTGGGAAGTAAAATGATGGCTACAGATGAAGTGCACCCAGATATGGTGGAAGAAAACAAAATGAAGCCTAGTCAACAAAATGATGATATTAATTAAGAAAACAGGAGGGCCTTGCAAATGTGTGAGTGGCATATTTTCTGCTGTGGGGAATTGTTGTTCTTGTAAGCAAGGCCAATGTCAGAGTCGTTGGCGTTCGGGGTGTATGGTGTTCTACACATCTGGGACTCCATGGTTTCTGAGACCAAGTGTACATAGCACTATTTGTCAGCCTTGGCACTTCAGCACTTCAGCACTTCCAGCAATGGCTTTGTTCTGAAAGCCCATCACCAACATGTTGTGATACCTAAACTGCTTTGGTGAACTAGAGCTTTTGCCCTATTACGCACCGTAACACCTCCATGATCATGCACGCACACATGCACTCACATACACGAACAAATCAACAATGAATTATACATCTTTGTAACTTTAACTAGGACCATTTCCACTAATGCTTTGGGGACGATTCGTGCAGACTTCATAGCTCCTTACAAGTAAACATATCTCAGCAGACAGGATTACTGCCACCCACATGCCCGTGGCTCAGCCACAACACCAGTTGTGACGTAACTGGTGCATTTTTATCCTTTCATCAAAATGCCATTGGGCTGAAAAGATTCTTTGGAGCGTCACAGTCGGAATTTATCCATTTTATTTATATATTTTCTTTTGTAAAACGGAACTTATTGAGCATCTAACTATAGTTTTCATTTATTTTTTATAAAGTATTTCTTTCCAGGTGGGACCCTTCAGATAGGTAAGAATAATGAGCTCTTGCACACCTGTGGTGCAGTGATGAAACAGGAAGGAAGGGCAGGCTTTAAGAAGCTATGCACTAAAGGCGTTCTCATAAATATGTCAAATGCATTGAACTGGTGCCTGCAACTCATTACAGAACTATGTTCCACATATTAAGTGCTCCAATTAAGTGCCCTAAAGCAGCACCATGAGTCCCTGTGTACTCTTATATATAAAATAAAAAACACCAAAGATAAAATAAATGTTTTTAACTCAGAGAGACATGAAGGAAACTTCCCGGTGCCATTCCCACTCACTGTAAACCACGCGCGCCTGGTGCTAATCAAGCTTACAAATAATTCAAAACAAAACATAGGCAAAGTGCCCGTCCTTAGCGTGTTTAAAATGTGTGTTTTTCACTGACAATGAGCAAACAAACCACGTAGCCTGTGTCTTTGAAGATGATGGGCTGGAATTAAAAGCTCAGGGAAGAGTAAAGCACTCGCCTTTAATACCTGTTCTGCTAGAAGCAGACACGCAAGCAACAGTGCGTGTTCGCAGGCAGTTTTGCCAGATTTTTAGACCCGTCCCAAGCCCAAAGCCGCTCAAATATAATCCCAAAATAAGCTCAATTAGACCAGTTTCAGCCCAAAAACCAGCCCAAATTAGCAAGTCTCCAATTATGCACAAATTGTCATCAGAAACAATTTTAACGACAAATATACATTCTATTCAATATACAGATGGTGGGAGGGTGTTAACTGTGCACCTGCCTGTTCTGCTTGGGTTTTCGGATCAGGTGGAACCCGCTCAACAGAGCCTTTCTAACCCAAACCAGAACGTTACCCCCTCCCTAGGGCCTTTTTACACCTAAATAACCACATATATATGTACCACCTAAGGACAGGGAATTCCTATTATATATATATATATCAAGACCTCACAGCCTCGCGATCTCAGACAGACCCAGAACCTCCTACCCAGACGGCAGCCACAGTCTCGCGGTCTCAGACAGACCCAGAACTTCCTACCCAGACGGCAGCCACAGTCTCGCGGTCTCAGACAGACCCAGAACTTCCTACCCAGACGGCAGCCACAGTCTCGCGATCTCAGACAGACCCAGAACTTCCTACCCAGACGGCAGCCACAGTCTCGCGGTCTCAGACAGACCCAGAACTTCCTACCCAGACGGCAGCCACAGTCTCGCGGTCTCAGACAGACCCAGAACTTCCTACCCAGACGGCAGCCACAGTCTCGCAGTCTCAGACCTCACAGCCTCGCGGTCTCAGACAGACCCAGAACTTCCTACCCAGACGGCAGCCACAGTCTCGCGGTCTCAGACAGACCCAGAACTTCCTACCCAGACGGCAGCCACAGTCTCGCGGTCTCAGACAGACCCAGAACTTCCTACCCAGACGGCAGCCTTAGCCTCGCGGTCTCGAACGGACCCAGTACTTCCTACCCAGACGGCAGCCTTAGCACGAGCTCATCCTATTATCACCGTAGTACACGATAGGGGAATCGGGGTTACTATGTATCAGATCACACAAAGACTATTAGTTGAGCACAACCTGTTCTTTAGTTCGAGGGGCTCTTTTCTCCCTCATTCAGTTACCACTTACCTGATCAGGATTAACATCTGTTCATGTCAAGTTGAATCTGACTAGAAGAATAGGCTATCCTCCTATACAAGGATACACAACACATGCTGACTCACAACAAGCTAAATACTTTATTTAATTGCTACATGCACACTCACAGAATACATCATATATACAACCTGCAAGGAAAGTAAAAGGTTAAGTTATACACTTCAATAAAAAGGGGTCGACATCACCTTAGTCGTATGTAGCCTGTGCTCAATGGTCATCTAGGTTCCCTTCTCGTCTGTGCCTCGGCTTCGCCTGGAAGTCACACCTCCGCAGTCGCGGATCTACTCCCTTCTCCCTCTCCGAGTCACTGGAACCTCTTCCTCATCGGCTACTCTCTCCTCTTTAGATTCAAGTTCATCATCTGTCTTCCCTGAAATAAGTAGTAGCTTTTCTGCTAACGGCCAGGTGCCGCCTATGGACTAGAAGCAAGTGCAAATATCTAACTCAGACTTTCACTAATATAGAGGTGCATTCTCTCATGGAAAATTCCAGCTTGAAACCTGCCGCCCACCAAATTCCTGTACCTCCCCGTGCCAAGGACACGTTCCCAGCCGGCCGGCCTGATGTAGTGTCTTCGGCAGGGGAAAAATACACTCCTTCGATAAGGGCCGGCCTGAACCGGTTCTCTCCGAGCGAATAACACCTCATAACTAAAATATCACCCTTCACCTAGAAATGTCCCAAGCTGCCGGGGCAGAAAGAAAGATGGAGTCTCTCCTGTCTGAGGCCTACCAGGCCTGAATTCAGCACGACTCCATGAAATACCCTCACTATAGGGCAGGTTATCCTTAATACTAACGAATCTATCCCCTAGGCTATGTATGTAAGCCCTGATCTATGGGGAGGAGCACAGGATCGTGTCAAAGTGTCTAGTAAATAGGCTCTATTCACTACTCTAATCCTTAGACTTGGATGGAAAGAGACTGAAGTCATATTAATCGCTCTACAACACAAGAAGGCCGGGAAAATCGAGCAGTACATTTCACCCTTGACTTCAGTCTATTATACATCCATTAAACAGAACTAACATCGGTGGAAGAATAATATGAAACAAAACTAACTGATCTATGTCTAGTACCGAGTGTACAGAATTGAAGCAGTGAAGGGATACACTGAATAAAGCAACAGATAGAAATCAAAACAGCGATAGCAATCAAAATGCCACCTAATGTGTGGCGTAACATATGCACGTCCGGTAACCAATTAAAGAGCCAGTCAAACCAGCCCTGATCAATGTGTTTTCTAACTTCATCCGTTAAGTCATGCAACTTATCTAGGTGTGCACGAATGGATTGTGTATGATCAGATAAGTTAAAACAGCAGAGGCCTTCAAAGTCCGAGCAACCATGTCCATGTTTAAGCAAAAGATAATCAATGGCTGCTCTATTTTGCAAAATGGCCCTACGTTCACCCTGGGCGTCTAATAGCAAGTCAGACAAGACTGTAGAAGTATGATTAATAGATTTCACCATCCAGCAAGCCATTTTCCCGATAGATTTGGCATTATAAACCGCCAAAGCAGGAACACCAATAATTGAAACAGCTAGGCTAAGATATTCAGACTTGGAATATAAATGCAAAGATGAGTCACAATCCTCCTGTAACATCATAGTATCTCGAAGCACACGAGAGTTGGCATTTGGATGTGATGAGAACATTAGCAAACTCAGTCTGGTAATGGCACACGGGCCTCCGGAAATGTTTGCAGGGACATATGGCCAGGAAGTATTACCACATGAGAAAAGCCATCCGGCAGGTAGCAACATCGCACGATAGTGACTGGGAGTAACTACCAAACTATTGCAAGTCATATTGTTCTGGACTGAGACACATGTGGTCGGTGTCCTCTGAAAACACAAAGTCCGTTCGTGAGTTGTGAATGAAGTGGCGCCTCTTAACTTGAGGCGTAGGCATTCAGAAATTGCATTAGGATTACATGTAAGAAAGAAGCATAGGTCACCTCGTGTGATATTATACGTAATTATTTGGGACTGGATGGGGAGTTGCTCATTCGGCAGTTCAGTGCACAAAGGACAATATACATGGGTAGCAAAATCACCCAGGATAATATTCGGACGAGCCTTCGAAACGTTAAAGATACTAATTAAAGTCTCCAGTGAGGCGGGGACAGCAACTAGACAAGTCGCTAGAATGTCATGCACAGATCTCATCGGTGTCAAGCAGAAGTGAGGGGCATCAGTCACTCTCTTGGCCAGTAATGTCCAAAAGTTCGATGACGAATCCCACGCATTGAAGGAACGCAACACTCGGGTTCTCAGTTCATCCCGGGTTGACGGGATCCCTTCTCTCTCGCCGAACCAATCCAAAAGGAGTCCAGTTCCGACACATCCTGCAGCAACAATCCAAAGAATGATCTGAAAAAGAACCAAATACAGGCATTAATCATTCTCGTAAATAACATTTATCAGCTGGGACAGCTTCCCAGCTATCTTTCCCTGGCCTCATAACCAAAATGGTATTGTCCTGACCGGTGGCAATAACCTCTGCTTGTTCAGGGGGATTCTTAGGCGATTGCACCCAAACCCTGGCCCCAGGGTTATCCGTAGAGCCAAAGCCTTTCTGGCCACGTACAGTTAGCAAAGTTGGGGCAGTGCCTTTCAATATTTCGCCACTGAAAACAGGCATAATGAGTAATTGAGCCACTCGGTCAGTGCGGTGTATCAGTAAGTCAATCTCACTGCTATTTAGCAGAAGTACCTTAATCTCTCCCTGATAGTCACTGTCGATGACACCTCCAAGTACCTGGATGCCTTTTACAGCCAGCCCCGATCTAGGGGCGATCAATCCAAAATTCCCAGGTGGTATATGAATACCAACACCAGTAGCAATGATGACCCGATTCTTACTCTCCAGAACGGTGTCATCCATGGCGTGCAAGTCTAAACCTGCCGACCCTGGGGTCGCTCTGCATGGAGTCAGAGCTCCGGGAGTAATTTCCCAATACATCACAGTTTCACTGATTACATTAGGCATAGTCTCAACATTTGGGGGAAACAAACGCATAAGTGGAGATTCAGCATTTAAAAAAGGACGATTATTCAGAATCAATAGTGCTTGTGGTAAAAAGTCTCGCCAGTTTTTATACTTGTCATCTGTTAAATTTCGTAATTGGTCCTTTAACAGGCCATTCAATCTCTCCACCAGGCCCGAGGCCTGCGGGTAGTAGGGTATATGAAATATCCATTCAATATTATTTTCCACACAGAATTCTTGTACCAATCTTCCACGAAAATGGGATGCATTATCAGATTGAATTTGGAATGGCACACCATAATACATCATAATCAATTCTAATGTTTTTATGGTATTCAATTGGGTAGCTTGCGTACATGGAAGAGCTACCAGCAAGCCACTATATGTATCGACAATTGTGCAAACATATTGACAATTCCTACTCATGGGAAGGGGTCCGATGTAATCAATCTGCCAAATTTGAGCGGGCAGTTTCCCGCGATGTAAATGGCCTCTAACAATTTGGGGTACCTTACGCTGTCTGATATGTTGACAGACGGGACAATGTAAAATAACATTTTTGATTAGATCCAGGGGAATATAAATTCCTCTATCAGCAGCCCACCTGCTAGTGGCCTTCTCTCCAAAGTGTCCTGCCTTCTGGTGTGCCCATTTCGCCAATCCCGCAATATCAGGATCTTGTCTGTCCACCACTGCCTCAGCAATTTTAGATTTTTCATCTGCAATGTTATGAAAAAATTTATCAAGGGAGTCTATTGGGGTGTGAGCATCCACATGGAAGATTGTAACAGTACTCTGTGGGAGCATCTCCCAAATCTCTTGCCATAACTCTTTTCCCCACAATTCTTTGGAATGTAACTTCCAATTATGGGAATGCCAAGTCGGCAACCAAACAGCCAGTCCATTGGCAGTTGACCAAGAATCGGTAAAAATATGACATGTACCAGGTAATTCTTGTTTCAAAACTTGGTAAACAGCGTAAAGCTCGGCAAATTGGCTACTCTTCCCTTCACCAGTTGTGCTCAACAGTTTCTGTGTGACTGGATTATAAGACACCGCCTTCCAGTGCCGTGTCGTCCCAATAAACTTCGCCGACCCATCTGTGAACCAAACATGGTTTCTGTCCTCAGCGGACAAATCATCAAAAGGTCTACCCCACTTAACAGGTGACTCCTGTTCTAAAGGTACGGAACACTCACTCTCAGTCTCAGTCGACGGTGCTTGCGCCACTTGCTCATGTAAAGACGCAACTCCTTTCGGGCCCACACGTGCCCTGTCTTGTATGTACCATTTCCATTTAATCACGCTCGCCTCTTGAGCATGCCCAATTCGATGAGTTTTCGGTGAACTCAGAACCCACTGCATAATAGGAATTTCAGGACGCAAGAATATATCATGTCCCAAAGTCAATTGCTCGGTATCCACCAAAGCCCAATAACAAGCAAGTAGCTGTTTCTCAAAGGGTGTATAACGCTCACCAGCATCAGGTAGCTTTTTGGTCCAAAAACCTAACGGTACCTTACTCCTGCCTTGTTTCTGCCACAAACTCCAATTTGCATAAGGGCCTTGCACAGACACATTCAAATCCACATCACCATCACGTACAGGCCATAGATCCATAGCATGTTGAATTGCCTCTTTCGCCAGACTAAATGCATCTTGCTGTTGCTTATCCCATTCAAATGCATTCTTTTTACGTGTAATTCGGTACAAAGGGGCCAATATTTGACTCAAATGAGGAATATGCTGGCGCCAAAAACCAAATAAGCCAATGAAGCTCTGGGCTTCCTTCCTATTCCTCGGAACCGAAAAATCAAGAATCTTCTGTTTAACTTGAGGGATCACCTCGCGGAGTCCCTCATGCCAATTAATACCTAAAAATTTTACAGCTTGGGACGGACCTTGTAATTTATCCGGATTGATCTCCCAACCTTTCTCACGCAGACACTCAATGACTCTATCTAATTGTGTCTGAACATCCTCTTGTGTTTCGCCTTGGATCAAAACATCATCAATATAATGACATATCTGAATTTTGGGATGAACTGGTACCTCAGCCAAATGTTCTGCCACCAGCCGGTGACAAATCGTAGGACTATGCACATAGCCCTGAGGAAGACTTCTAAACGTCATCTGACGCCCGTTCCACGTAAAACTGAACTGTTCCTGACACTCAGGGGCAATTGGAATAGAAAAGAAAGCATTAGCAATATCGATGGACGCATACCATGTACCTGGATGTGTTTGGATTCTTTCAATCAGGGTAATAACATCCGGTACTGCAACAGTCAAAGAGGGCGTGTGTTTGTTCAATTCTCGATAATCAACAGTCATGCGCCAAGAATTATCACTCTTACGCACCGGCCAAACAGGATTATTCCAAGCAGAAGTAACTGGAGTTATAACACCTGCATCAACCAACTCCTGAATGGTGGTACTAATCTCTTCATGACCACCCGGAATACGATACTGCTTCTGACAAACCACTTTGGTCGCCTGGGGAACTTGTATGGGGGGCATCCTTAAACGACCAACCCGTATAGGTCTGGACGAGATATAATACGTCGTTCCAAATTGGTAACACCCATCATCAAGATGCAACGTCATTCCCTTCAAAATATCAATTCCAATTATGAATTCTAAGAGTGGCACCACTAATACAGAATATTCCTTTCTAGGGATTCTACCTATTCTCATTTCAAGCAAAGTTTGAACTGCAGGGGTTTCTTTTCCTCCTAATCCGGTAATAGTAAAAGGCTGCCCTGGAAACTTCTTTGATTTTCCATGAATAAGAGTGGCCTCCGCTCCTGTATCAACTAATGCTCGGGCCCTTTGGATATTACGATGTCTCCAATAAATATCAATATCTACATAGGGTCTATTATCTCTATGAGCCCATCTGTGTACCGGAGCTTGACCTATTTCCTAGTCATTCTTACTGCATTCTGTGTACCAGGACAAATCAGGATAAAGACTCTCACGTTTCTTAGGTATCGGTACCTCCTGTTCATATCCATTCCCCGTACGGAACGGATTCAAGTCTTCAGTATTATACCGTGGGTTACGATCAACCAAGCTGTGACGATTCTCTCTCCTCAACTCAGGAGATTGATCCCTATCATCTCTACGCCTGCTGTAAGCATGATCATTTCTCCCCCTTTCCTTTTCCCCCTCTCTCTCCCTGTCCCGCTCTCGACGGGGGGACAGATCACGTACAGGACGCCGATCATCACGACGATCAGAGCGCCCACGGCGATCGTCATCACCGCTACCATCAGAACAACCACGATCACACTCAGTCGTTCGAACACGCCGGGCACCCTCCTTCCAATCCAAGCCCCGTTTGCGAAACAACTCCCACAAACGAGCAGTAGTCTCACCATCAATGTCCTCCCGACGTACACCATCAGCCAAAAGACCAGTAAAGATATCACGTCTAGTAAATTTATATTCACCAGGAGTACGAGTGTCAGACCGGGGCTGACGTTCAGGTTTAAACCACTCACCCAACTCACCGAGTTGGCGCACCGATTCCAACACCGTAGATAGCACATTACCAGTCTGGTTAATCAACAAAGTCATCATGACCTGCTTGTAGGCGACAGGAGAAGAGCGAATGATACGATTCCGCACAGAAGAAGTCAACATCCCATCAAGCAACCTGTCAGCAGTGCCCAGAAAAATAGCCGTTTTCATCACTTCCTCCTTAAGACGTTGCGCAGCATCACGCAAGGTATACCACGGCTTGTCATTGACAGGCCAGTCAGATTCAGTAGGATACTTCAAATTACAACCCTCAGTCGCCAATTGGAGCAAAGAAATTTGACCACCACCATTATAGTTACGAAAATGATCTTGCACAGTAGAATCCAAACTCAAAGAACAAAATTTCAAACAGTCGCCAGTATCCAGCATAATACCAGCAGCGCCTAGTTCATAAAGGCGCACCATCCATGTGAGCAAGGCCTCACCAGTCCGCTGCCGAAAGCGCTGCAAAATATCACTAATTTCTTGTTGAGTAAAATCTTCTAAACAGTCCAAAGAAACACCCTGCGGAGCATTAGGAGATTGCTGCAACTTCCGACGAAAAACCGGATGCGCAGAGACCACGGGACGAGCATCACAAGGAGCCCGAGCAGTACTAGTAGAGGGACAATCAGTGTAAGAAGCATCGATCCCGCCCGAAGAACGAGCGTAATCACGGGGTGCACCATCAGAGGTGCGAGAAGCAGACTTACATTCATGACGGGAACGAGAAAACTCGTGCGTAACAGACTCCTCACCCGAGGAACAAGAGGTACTCGAGTCCCAGATATTACCATCCCATTCATCAGGATTCCAATCTAGTCCAGCTTTCGCCACGACCAGACGCACCTTACGCGTCGAAACTCGACCACGCCTGTTCTTGTATTTATAACGAGCAATCCGCACAGCCGCCCTTTCGGCAACCGTTTGGTAAGTGTCAAGTTTGTCAGAAAGCAACTTATTTTGACATCGCAGTAGAGTATTAGAATTCTGAATCTCAACAAAGTGTGCCTCCACATCCTTAAGAGAGATCTGTAATTTCAACAATCTCTCATGCAGAATCCGATACGCAGACAGAATAACCCAACCTCTGCGCCCCAAAGCGGGAACCTCCTCACCCTTCAATACAGGTGCCGTCTGCAAACAAGTAATCACGTCAGCCGGTTCCGCCGACTCCAAAGAAGAGTTCCAATTTTCACTCAGACCAGTAGAGTCAGCCCACTCACGGGCTAAGGCTCCATAAGGCGTTGAATCCCATCCGGGAATATCAACGGACAATTTAAGAGTAGATTTAGATTTCTTAGAAAACATCGCGAAAAAAGAAAGAAAAAGAAACGCAGAGAAAAGAAAGGAAGAGAGAAAGAGAGAGAGAAAAAAAACTATACACGCAAATATATAAAAAAGAATGCAAAGAAAACCACGCACACACCGAAAGCAAACATAAGACAAACAAAACGCACACAGGTTTCGTAAACAGTTCGTGACGCCAAATGTTCTGCTTGGGTTTTCGGATCAGGTGGAACCCGCTCAACAGAGCCTTTCTAACCCAAACCAGAACGTTACCCCCTCCCTAGGGCCTTTTTACACCTAAATAACCACATATATATGTACCACCTAAGGACAGGGAATTCCTATTATATATATATATATCAAGACCTCACAGCCTCGCGATCTCAGACAGACCCAGAACCTCCTACCCAGACGGCAGCCACAGTCTCGCGGTCTCAGACAGACCCAGAACTTCCTACCCAGACGGCAGCCACAGTCTCGCGGTCTCAGACAGACCCAGAACTTCCTACCCAGACGGCAGCCACAGTCTCGCGATCTCAGACAGACCCAGAACTTCCTACCCAGACGGCAGCCACAGTCTCGCGGTCTCAGACAGACCCAGAACTTCCTACCCAGACGGCAGCCACAGTCTCGCGGTCTCAGACAGACCCAGAACTTCCTACCCAGACGGCAGCCACAGTCTCGCAGTCTCAGACCTCACAGCCTCGCGGTCTCAGACAGACCCAGAACTTCCTACCCAGACGGCAGCCACAGTCTCGCGGTCTCAGACAGACCCAGAACTTCCTAATCAGACGGCAGCCACAGTCTCGCGGTCTCAGACAGACCCAGAACTTCCTACCCAGACGGCAGCCTTAGCCTCGCGGTCTCGAACGGACCCAGTACTTCCTACCCAGACGGCAGCCTTAGCACGAGCTCATCCTATTATCACCGTAGTACACGATAGGGGAATCGGGGTTACTATGTATCAGATCACACAAAGACTATTAGTTGAGCACAACCTGTTCTTTAGTTCGAGGGGCTCTTTTCTCCCTCATTCAGTTACCACTTACCTGATCAGGATTAACATCTGTTCATGTCAAGTTGAATCTGACTAGAAGAATAGGCTATCCTCCTATACAAGGATACACAACACATGCTGACTCACAACAAGCTAAATACTTTATTTAATTGCTACATGCACACTCACAGAATACATCATATATACAACCTGCAAGGAAAGTAAAAGGTTAAGTTATACACTTCAATAAAAAGGGGTCGACATCACCTTAGTCGTATGTAGCCTGTGCTCAATGGTCATCTAGGTTCCCTTCTCGTCTGTGCCTCGGCTTCGCCTGGAAGTCACACCTCCGCAGTCGCGGATCTACTCCCTTCTCCCTCTCCGAGCCACTGGAACCTCTTCCTCATCGGCTACTCTCTCCTCTTTAGATTCAAGTTCATCATCTGTCTTCCCTGAAATAAGTAGTAGCTTTTCTGCTAACGGCCAGGTGCCGCCTATGGACTAGAAGCAAGTGCAAATATCTAACTCAGACTTTAACTAATATAGAGGTGCATTCTCTCATGGAAAATTCCAGCTTGAAACCTGCCGCCCACCAAATTCCTGTACCTCCCCGTGCCAAGGACACGTTCCCAGCCGGCCGGCCTGATGTAGTGTCTTCGGCAGGGGAAAAATACACTCCTTCGATAAGGGCCGGCCTGAACCGGTTCTCTCCGAGCGAATAACACCTCATAACTAAAATATCACCCTTCACCTAGAAATGTCCCAAGCTGCCGGGGCAGAAAGAAAGATGGAGTCTCTCCTGTCTGAGGCCTACCAGGCCTGAATTCAGCACGACTCCATGAAATACCCTCACTATAGGGCAGGTTATCCTTAATACTAACGAATCTATCCCCTAGGCTATGTATGTAAGCCCTGATCTATGGGGAGGAGCACAGGATCGTGTCAAAGTGTCTAGTAAATAGGCTCTATTCACTACTCTAATCCTTAGACTTGGATGGAAAGAGACTGAAGTCATATTAATCGCTCTACAACACAAGAAGGCCGGGAAAATCGAGCAGTACACTGCCTTAATGCTATTAATTTTTAAGACCAGTTCTCACTGCGACTTCTAAGAGCCCCTGCAGCTCCACTCTGCCTATTGCTTAAAGATTGAGCCTCCTCCCCCCAAAATCAGCTCCAGTTCAAGCAGCAAACAGTGAGCGTCATTGCACGCCTTGGCATTAGCAACGTGGTGAAGCACGGAGTGTCAGATCCATGCCAGGACAGTGGTAAACAGACGCACGCGGTGCTGCCAGCAGGTGCGTGGGAGGTTGGGTGGCCCCTGCACGACTGTTTTCGAAGCTGGGCTGGCCTACGAACAACCGATGTGGTCAGTTTTGGTTTGGGTGTTAAAACACTCTTTACCTACGTGAATTTCCTGGCATCTATCAATATTCATCACTTCCTACAAAGAGGGTGACCAACTGGCATGGGTGCAAATTCAGGACGGTGAGTGTAAAAATTCAGGACAAAGGGTCAAAATTCAGGACAAAATTCAGGACGGGAGGTCAAAATTCAGGACAAAACTTCGGGACAAAAGGTACGTTTTACAGACACATCAAAGGAGGTCGCATAGTAGTGTATAAGTAATTCCATCTATATCCAAACATTCATCCATTTGAAAATGTACATATCTTTCCATCCATCATTTCACTCATCCATCCCTCCATCCACACTTTCACTCATCCATTCATCCACCCTTTCACCCTATCCATCCGTACACTCATCCATCCACTCTTCCACCCAACCATCTTCTCATCCATACAGCCATTTATCCACTCACCCATCCAGCCATCCTTTCACTTACTCATCCATCCACCCAGTTACTCATCCTACCACCCAGTCCCCTTTTCAGTCATCCATTCATCCTCCCTTTCTCTCTTCATTGCCCCTTTCACTTAGCCATCCTTCCTTTCTTCGATCCACCCATACTTCAACTCATACACTCATGAATCCATCCATTGACCCTATCACTCATCCATCCACTCATCCATCCACCCATTCACTCACCGATCAGCCACCCTTTCACTCATCCATCCATCCTTTCGCTCATTATCCATCTATTCACCCTTCCATTCATCCATTCACCCTTTCACTAATCCATCCAGCCATCCACCCATCCCTTACTCACTCGCCCACCTTTTCCTCTTATTATGAGCTGAGCCTTTGTCGGCAGAGTTGCAGACAGAAGAGGCCCATCAAGAATTTCGCCCTTGCTGTCTTCCTAAAGCAAGGGGTGGGCTGGGGAAGGGTTCACTATGCACCTGCACATAGGCAATCTGAAAAAGTGGAAGTCATGAGTCATGCATGATGCACAGTGCCAGGCCATGAGGTGATTGTGACATGGTGTTTCAAGGGCTTTAAGCGGGATGAAAAAACTGGGGGTCTCTTCAAGGGGCGTGTCTGATGTAATTAATGGTGTTGCTTAAAACAACTAAGCTAAAAATCTGTGCTTAGCATTGTGTGTCGCCGGACTGGTATTTTGCCTCTTCTGTCATTGCATCCAGATATATATCACAACAAGTAATGTTACACCTACAACAAACCAGAACCATTTGGTTTGTTAATGGTTGGTGGTTTCATAAAATAAAAATGCAGCAACCATGGCTTAATTGAATATAATATTGAAACTGCACTTTTCTAAAATGATGAGACGGAAAGAATTCCCTGCCCCAATCTCCACTCTGTCTATTGCTTAAAGACTCAGCCCCCCCCCCTCGAAATTTTCTCTTACACCCCCCCTCTGAAATTTGGCTCTAGTTGTGCCTCTGACTCACTCACCTGAGGTCGGGGCGGGCGTTGAAGTCCGGACTCAGCACCTGCGGGCGCCCTGCTGCTGTTCTGCATGACTCCAGGCTGTGCTGTCAACTGGTGGTGGGCTCACTGGGCTGGTTAGCCTGCGCTGCACAGAGAGCGCTGCCTGCGAGCAACACCCGCCGCCGCCTGTGGCCTGGGTGACCACCAGTGGACCACAGTGGGCGGCAGCAGCAGGGACATGTCACCACGTGCGTCCGACTCCAGTCCGACTCCTCGTCGCCGCCGAATCTGCTGAAGAGAAAAAGCGCCGCGCGCATATGCATTTGAAAGCACTGCGCGCCACGGGGGCTGGCCAAGAATGATGCCCAGGGCAGTCATTGGTAGCGCTTTTGCGCGCTACAAGATTGACGGCCCTGGGAACCCACAATTCGGCCCGCGACACACCACTGCTAAGTTAGGCGGTGGGTGTGTGTGTGCGCTTACAAATACGTGATGTGCAGCGTCAGCGTGTGTGTTTGGGGGGGAGGGACAACTCGGGTCCTCCTCCAATCATTTTAGCGCTCACCAGCACAGACACGCCACTGTGATAGGCGCATGCCACGGTCGGCGCCGCCCAAGCCAGTATTTTGCGCACACTGGCTTTAATTCCGCCCAAAAAGTAGCCACCCGCCGGGTATGGGTTTTTCCCGCACAATTGGGAAAAATGCCGCCCAATTGTGCGGGAAATAGCCCAATCTGGCAACATTGTTCGCAGGGATGAAACGGATATCCGGCATCTGTGGGCTGAGGCAGTGGGGGAAATGAAGAGCGAGCAAAATCACACATACCTTTGTCATTCTGTTGTCCACAGTCGGAAACCTCTTCCAGGTCATCTGCCTGCAGGACGCCTTCCGTCTGTGCGTGGGCTGCAAACAAGCACAGGAAGAAAGCGTAAAGCAATGCGACCTCGCGCCCGGCGGTAACTTTGTTACACATTAAAAAAACAATCAAAGAGTTCTTACATTCTGGTCCTAGTTACTCTTCGAAATCCCAGTGTGGTCCATTACGACTCATGTGTATGCCCTACACTACCCCCTACAGTTAAATCAAGAGCAATGAATAAACCATTGACCAATTCAAACGCCCGGGTAAACACAAGGAAATGGTGGACTGGACCAAGCGCTGAAACTTTTCAGACACTCACCACCACCACCCTCACAGATCTGGGTTGAATCCATCATAATTCTTTAGCTCACTTCCCACCCTAGTTCACACCCAGCTATATGCAAATCAGTCTTTACACTGTGCCTTATGGGACCAGTCCAGCCCATCCTGTCAAGCCAGGTCTTCCCTGGACTGTAAACAAGCATCCTGGGACCAGTTTCGGGGTAACATCCAATGCTAGGGTAGGGTGGTAAACGGGAACTTCAGGTGCAGTTTGACAGCCCTCGCAAGCTTTCTGCCCAGAGTGGAGGCCCCTAAAGGGTCATGAAGCTTTTTTTGTGACTTACCACACCCTGCTGCATAAAGTTATGAGTATAACCGGAGACATCACCTGGGCCCCACGCTCTGGCCAACCCTGCTACAGAGGGTTAAAGAGTGATGCCTTCAGAATTGGCACCAGGGTTGACAAACTGTGTGGCCTAAATATATAACCCCCCTGTCCTAGTTACAAAACCTCTTTCCTTTTTTAGCAGACTCACCCAGCAGGACAAATTTGTTATTTCCCCAAGAAATGAAAGATCAGGCAGGGAAAGAGACTCCTTAGGTGTGTTTTTTTCAGTTTTGTGTTAGCTGTGGTTCTTCTCTGAGTATCTGGCTGATCCCCCGAAATCATAACGGTAAGCAATACAATTTTCAACCCTATGTTCTTTCCAGGAATTTCATTTTCTTTAAATGACTGAGTTCATGGCCGCGGTTCATAATGGATTTTAATTAGATTACATACAAACACTCCACGGTGGATTCTCTGCACTGCAGCAGGAAGTGGCTTCCAGAGAATAGACTAGCACGTCTAACAGATGATCAGTGTAGGTGCGGGAATACAGAAGAGCCACAGACGGTTGTGTGTGGATCCAAGAGGGCCTTGGCAAGATGTGTGGGTCTTGAGGAGGCCTGGTGTAGCGCAGTGTCCACGAGCGAGTGGAGCGCAGTGTGTGAATGTTACAGGGCCCTGGGGCAGTGTATGTGCGTGTGTGTGAGAGGGAGATTCGAAACACCATTGACCATGCACTCTGCGTGCCATGTCCCTCCCATTGCACAAGCCACAACGGAGTTACCATGTCTGCACGGTTAACATGTATCCTTGCGTGGGCCCTGATTCTGCAATGCTAGCCTTGAGCACAGCGGGAGACCCGGTCTCTTGCCCTTTGTAACAAACATGTCTCTTCCCCTCTAGAGTGGGGAAACGGCCACTACAACGCGGCCGTTTCCACGCATAACATTAACCATGCATGCATTACAATGCATGCGTGGTTACCACAAATAGCCTTTAACATGCATACCTTTACTACGAAATACGTAGTAAAGGCATGTGAGGTAACGGCTATTATTAAAAAAGGGGGCATGTGGGGGTCTCCCTCCCCCTCCAAAAAATTTGAAAAAGAAGGGGGGTTGGGGGGGTCTCTCCCCCCCCCAAAAAACTCACCTGTTTCTGTCGCAATGTGGAGGCAATCGGCGTCGTTAGAGGAAACGGAAAGACACTTCCGCTTCCTCTTTACGACGTGCAACGTCACACAGAAGAGCTTGAAGAGGAGAGGTCAAGGAAAGGTTTGGGGGATTTTCGTTTTTAAAAATAAAAATGTAAGGGATGAGGGGGTTGTGAAGAGATGGGGTAAATTATTAGGTTTAAGGGCAGGGGTATTTGATAAAAGGGTTTGTGGGTGGGAATCGGGAGCAGTTTATAGGGTTGGGGCAGGGATCGGAGATAACCTTTACCAAAAAAATGGCATTAACATGCATAGATTTACAACGAAAATCGTTGTAAAAATATGCTTGGTAAAGGCATTTTCGTGGTAAAGGTTATGCGTAGTAATTGCATTTGCATTGTAACGCATGCGTGGTAAAGGCATGCGTTTCAACGGAATGCGTTGTAACGTCATACAACCTCTAGAGTGCAGTGGTGACTCTAGGAGTGAATTTTGAGAGGGGGCTCACATTTGGACACATATAAAACCTAGTGGGGCCATCTACAAAGGCTATCTATATATGTGCTCACGCACCTATGCACACTTTTGCTTAAAACGTTTACATATGGCTGGAGGTATGGGGTGGAGCAGCCAAGATGGAGTTTCCCATCTCAGCACCCCTCTTCAGCTCACTTCTATTTGCACATTCATCGTGCTGCGCCTTTCTTGAAATAAGTGACGTTCAGGCTGTGAAAGCCAATTCTTTTGTTCCGCACAAACTTCCTCTTCCTTTAAATCATTAAGGGCAGGTACCGGATCAGGAGAAAGGGCCTGCAGTGCCAAGTTAGAGCCCCCTGGGTAGCCTAGTAGGGCTGGAAAGCCTTTCTCTGTACCTGGCCAGCATGGAGATTTGGGAAAATTCTGTGGGTTTACTGGAATGCCTGTAAAAGACTTTAGGCAGAGCTTTGAGTGGGCCGAGTTCTGCAGGTGATCAGCATCAGCTGAATTCTAACAAGCATTGGTAAATGCATCAGGTTTCACCTATGTGATTAATGATACGCAGTTTGTTGTTGTAGGTTGTAGCTTGCTGAGTTGTTGTACAATATAAGTTACAGAAAGTCGGTTAAAGTGTTATGGCTTGTTTACGTACAAAAAGGCAATCTATTGTGTTGTTAATAATGCAATAGCAACATTATATGTTTAGAGGAGTTCTGACAACTTTTTGACCCAGTGCCACTGCACCTGCTGCACCATTCAAATCTTGACCCTGTTGTCTGCAAGATAACTGCACATGTGACTGCCTGTTTAGTAGCAAAATATAGCAATATTAGGGGCTTAGAGGGGTTCCTAGAGCTTTGGGCCCCAATGTCAGTGCACCTGCTACACCATTGAAATCATGACCCTAGTGACTGCATTTTTGATTGCTTGTTTAGTACTTAAATATACTTAAATATATACTTAAATATATGGTGTTTAGAGGAGTTCTGACAACTTCTGGGCCCGGTGCCACTGCGCCTGCTGCATCATTCAAATGATGACCCTATTGCCTGCAAGATAACTGCTCTCCTGACTGCCTGTTTAGTAGTAAAATATAGCAATATTTGGTGTTTAGTGGAGTTATGACAACTTTTGGCCCAGGTGCCACTGCACCTGCTGCACAATTTAAATCCATCCCCTTTCAATTGCAAGGCACCTGCCATTGAAACTGCCTGTTTAGTAGTCAAATATAGCAATATTATGTGTTTAGAGGAGTTCTGACATCTTGTGGGCCCGGTGCTACTGCACCTACTGCACCATTCTAATCATGATCCTGGTTCTGCAAGGTAACAACACTTGTGGCTGCCTGTTTAGTAGTAAAATATAGCATAGCTCTTGTATATTAACTTTATTTTTAATGTGCACTGTGTATTACAACATTTAGAATTTGATCATAATTACCAAATAGATTAAGTTGAAAAAAATCAAACCAATAATGCCTATAAATGCAAAGAAAGAGTCTGAGGCATGAATAGGAAATGCCACAAATGTTCTAAGGCTAAAGCATCTACTTTACACAGCTAAGTAATAAAGAACAAGCAGGAAGAGATCTTATCTTGACAGTGAAAGGGGCTTAAACTGTGTGAACAGCTTTAGTAGAAGTATAGTAAATGCGTGCAGCCAGGGGAAGTTAAAAAACAAGTTCCACACAAAAGTGAATACACCCAGTAATTCGGTGATGGGAACTAATAAGAGCCCCCTTTTAAGATATAATAAATACAAACGCTCTCACAAGCACAGTGCAAGCGCTATGCAGGAGAAACCTAAAAGGCAGGTACTGAGATAGGTCCCTATCGGGCTCTCCATTTTTGCTCTGACCCTCAGGATGAAAAAAATAACTTTACTCTGCAGCAGTACCACCCTTTGCTGCCTTTGATGTAACCTCAAAGAAACTCGTTATAGTTTTTTCACTGTCTCCTCATTTCAGAACTGATGCATTTTCAATATGCTATACTATGAAGCCATGGTTGTTGCTTATTCATGTTATGCAACTAAGAACAATTGACAAAGCCAATAGCCCTGGCTTGTCATTAGTTGTATTATATATCTGGATGCGATTACAAAAGCAGAAAAATACCAGTCGGAGGGCAGACTATGCTAAACACAGATTTTCAGCGTACTTGTTTCAAAACCATGCCCTTAATTACATGGGCCATACCTCTTTGGCAGACTCCCCCCCCTCAGTTTTTTCATCCTACTTAAAGCCCTGTCTTAGGTGGTCCTGTAGGGGTACACAGTGCACCAAGGTTGGAGCACTGCATGCACCCAGAGACTAGGGTGCCCTTTCCGCCCTGCCTGCTGTTGCACACTGAAAGCTTTTGCTTTTTGCACTACTTTTGTTAGCGTGAAATGCATTCACATGTCAAAAATTGATGCAAAGACACATTTTATCCTAAAATATAGGTATAAATGATAGATTTGCATTCCATGCACATAAGCAGAATTTTGGAAAAACTATGCATAAATATGCAACAGCAGTTATGGAAACTTTGCACACCCCTAGTTGTGAATATGTCGTGCCCTCCCTCTTGGAGTAGGCTGTTTGTCTTAGGTTGCAATTGTGCAGCGCCTGTTGAGTGAATTGTGACTCCCACCTGTTAGATCTGGGGGTCTCTAGTTGGCAGAGGTAAGTACCTTAGGCCAAATAGGGACCCTTGCTTCTAGTCAGGGTACAGGGACACACACGGTAGATAACCCCTGCTCACCCTCTAGGTAGCTTGGCTCGAGCAGACAGGCTTATCCCCAAGGCAATGTGCTAAGTATTTGCAAGTAACAACCACAATGACCCCCCAGTACACCACAAATGCAGACCACGCAGGTGAGTATATTAAAAATGTATCTTTATCTAGTTTCAGCAATAAAAATCAACTACCATAGCATTGCACATTAGTTTCCGGTTCTCTTCAGCTTTCTCTGGTTGTTAGGAAAATAAAAAGATAGTCTCTAGTCCCTTGTGTGACTTAGTATTCAAAAAGAATAAGTTTGTAGGCTCTCAGTACTTAAAACACCTTCTTCAGCTGTGCCCCTGCGCTTATAACCGAAGCGCTCCTCTCCGGCTGCTCTTCTCGTTCGTAATCAGGCGATTGCACCCTGGGCGGCAGTCCCCGGGCCCCACACGCTATGCGGGACGTTCGGGGATTAAGAAGAATGCCACTACAGTTAACGAGGTTCCCTCTCCCTGCACAGACTCACCAGGATGCGGGCCGGGGCGCGAGGACTCGGCGCGTCGGAGCACTTCTTCGGTGCAGGGTTCCTGCAGCTCTCGAGCGATGGGCCAATCAGGTCGCGGCTCCCTCGACGAGCCCCCAGTGACGATGTCAGATGTCACCGGGCGTCAGCCACTCGCAGAACGGCTCCTTCGGCCAAGCCTCCACCAACAACCAATCAGGTCGCGGCCTCCTCACTTCTTTCTCCGCGGCTTTGCGGAGCGGGGAGAAGCAGCCTCTGGTCGATCTCGGGCCCCCGGGCCGTGGCAGTGAATTGGGAGCAGGATATTTCAAGGCGCCCATGTCAGCGGGTCGATCGAGGTGCCGCCAAGCCTCACAGTAGCTTCGCTAGCTCTGGGAACGCCCCACAATCTTTTGGCCACAGCAATACACGTGCCGAAGTGCACGTCAGTCTTTTCAACGCGGCAGCCGGTTTCAGGCACAGATCAGCGCGGCGCCCTCAAGCAAAGCAGAGAGCAGCCAGTGCACTTCACGGGACACAGCAGAGTCTTGTAGTCTCGGCAACCTTTATGTCCCTGGGTTGCCAAACAGGAGGCCAGCTCTTCTCGGGCCCTTGGAGATTCAAAGTTGAAGACACAGCACACAGCAAAGTCTTGTTTAGGTCAAGTAGGCAGGGTCACAGCACACAGCAAGACCCCTTCTCCTCCTCAGCTTCAGTTGCACAGCAGAACAGGTCAGCCCTTAGAGCACACAGCAAGGCAATCTTCCTTCAGTCCTTCAGCGGTCCGTCTTTCAGCAGAGGTTCCTCTTGATTGTGGAATCTAAAAATCTGTTGTCAGGGGTCCTGTACTTATACCCCTAAAAGTCTTTGAAGTCTTTGTGCAAGTGGGCCCTCAGCCCGGTCTGATCCAGTTCTGGGTGTTGCTGGAGCACTTTGTTTTCCTGGCTTCTTCTTTCCTTTCAGAGTGAGGGGCAGGGTCGTCAGCCGCCCAGCAGGAGGGGGAGCCAGCAGTGTGGCAGGCAGGCACAGCCCTATTCACTCCCAGGTGCTATCTCCTCCCTCCACTCTACATGCAAATGCAGTCATTCAGCAAAGGGCTGACTCATCCAACCTCCTGGGGGCTCCCCAGCCCCTGTCACTCTCAAACCAGACAGTCAATCCACAAGCATGCCCAGGCACACAGAAGGGTCAGACAAGAGAACAGCTACTCTCTAAAAAGTACTGTTCTCCAACTCAGGGATATCAAACACTCATGTCTTATCTCGTTCCTATGAGGAGATAGGCTGATGGCCATTGGCACCAGCCTCCCCCATGTTAGCCTATGGAGCAAGATAACCTTGCAGCAGTGAACACACAAAATGGCCGCTGTTCACTACCAGAGCATGTTACCTGCACTAATACATGCTCTACCTTTTACATACACTGCACCCTGCCCAGGGGGGTACCTTGTGCCTTCCATAGGGATGACTGACGTGTACAAAAAGGAAAGGGTTAGGCCCGGCCAGTGTGGACACTGGCCAGGAGGACATGGCAGTCCAGGGACTGCAGGCAGGCCTGCGGTGGGAGGCCTGAGACACCATTTTAGGGCAATCAGCGCTGCAGGCCCACTAGTAGCATCTGTCATCACCAGCCCTGGCACACAGTGCACTTTACTAGGGACTTCATGGTGATACAAATATGCCAATCAGGTATATCCAATCAATATGATATTTTACACAGGAAGCACTTACACTCTGGCACTGATTAGCAGTGGCAGAGTGTCCAAAGCATCTAAACCAGCAAAAACGAAATTCAGCACAGCATCAAAAATCCGGGTAGCAGAGGCAAAAGTTAGGGGAAAAAACTACGCCAAGGATGTCAGGTCTAACGCCACCAAATACTCTTTGCTGTTCAACCCTTGGGCAAAGCAGGGTGAGCTCAGAAGAAACAAAGATCAATTTCAATGTATTTCGTTTTTTTGGGAATGTATTCTAGAATCGGAATACTGTCAATTGACGCAAGGCTTCCTCATCCAAAGAGGAGGACGACCATGAGCAGCCGCCATGCGACCTTCTGGTGCGGCCAGACAGGGAACAGAATAGCACATTAGAGGGGTATCTCTTCAGAGGGTTTCTCGTTCTCTGGTTGCTTAACAGGGTTTGTTTTGCCCATTATTATGTGTGACTGCTAAGGACATCCTCATCAAAAGACATTGAGGTCTCAGAAAAAAACAATGCTAGCTTCACTCGGCTGTAGAGACCTGGTGCAAACCCGTAAAGCTGTGCAAGCTTCGTTTACACTTACAGATCTAGTACAAACCAGAAAGCACCAGCTCAAGCTTCACTCATACATATTAATCTGCTACATACAAACTAGACAGCACGAGTGCAAGCTTCCTTCAGACATGCACACCTGGGACAGACCTGGTACAAACCTGTAAAGCTGTGCATGCTTCGTTTACACTTACAGATCTAGTGCAAGTCTGAAAGCACCAGCTCAAGCTTCACTCATACATATTAATCTGCTACATACAAACTAGACAGCACAAGTGCAAGCTTCCTTCATACATGTGCATACGGTACAAACCAGGCAGGAGCAATGCAAGCTTTCCTCACATATACAAAACTGGTACAAACCAGGAAACAGTAGTACAATCTTCTCTCACATTTATAAATCTGGCTGAAACCAGACAGCCGCAGTGCAAGCTAACCTCACACAGAGGAATCTGTCACAAACAGACTCTGCTAGTGCATGCTAGTGCACTAGATACTTCACTCTCTGCCCCTAGGGCCAGGTTTATCCTGCGTTTGCCATCTGTTATCCATGACCGACTCCTATGAGAAATCATGGTGTTCTGAGTAAGCCATTCTAAGCGATGCACAGTAATCGCGCTTCCATGACCTCCAAGAGCTGGCCGCTGGCTTAGAGTAGGGACTGTCCAGGAAATCACTGGTGATCAGAAACTGAAACTTGCCTGTGGCCTTCTGCAACGAGAAGTCAGCACTTTCTCAAGTTGAAGCAAAAGGATGGTAGATATTATTATGTCATGTCTCCTGATGTGGGTTTGCTTGAAGCGGGCACCTTTTGCATAGCCTCCACCATACTTGGATGAGGGTGATTTTGTATTTCTTTTTCATTTTCCCTTTCATACTAGATAGCATGCTTCCGAGCACTCCTATTTTCAGCAGGTTAAGGGAAGTGCAGCACAAGGACATCCAGTGATGTGACCAGTATGCACATAGAAACCTAGAGTGCCTCAACACAAACACAGAGCAATGCTCCCTCTGCACTACCTCGCGCTCACAGTATATGCTGCAACTCGAAAGTATGGCACCCATCGCGATGTGTGTGTACAGACTGTTGAGTCCACTCCCTGGCGCCTTCCAAGCACTCTTCTAGTCAGGAAACTTGCAGTTGTGATTGCGGTCACACTTTAGGATGGTGCAGGCGTCCACATTCATTCATTCATTCATTTAGGATCACAAAATGTGTTGAAGTGGTAAAGCAGCATTGGAATGCATATTATTAATTCCACCACCAGTTTCTGCGCTCATAGGTCATAGCTTTCTTCCCATCCCTTCTATTACAAGTCATAGATTTCCCTACTGTCTCGTCACGTGATCTCAGGGGTACCCTCCATGATACATGCCGCACAGATCCTGACAGCAGTTTTGGGGGAGTGCTACCTGTTAGAGTTTGGAGTAGGAAGTCTGCATCATGACCATCGTAGCCATGGCCTTCTACACCGCCTCACAACGGCGTGGTATTGGAGCTAAGCCAGGCGTTACGGGATGTTGTCTCAGGGTGAAGGAGGCAAGGTCTCCATAACAACCCATCTCTTGCACTCTCTCCAGACAGGTCCTTCTTCTGAAGTGTGAGGTGACTTCAGTCTCTATGAGGACTCATGTCATGGACTCTCAAGAGGGATGAGTCCCCAAGAAACTGAGACAATCGACATCTCTAAAACTCATCTTTCCTTAGGCTCTCAAGATTGGGGTGTACACAGACTCCTTTCTTAGGGACCACGAACTGGATATCAATAAACCCGCTTGGACACTAAACGTCCGAAACATATTGGAATACAAGCCTCACTACTGAGACAGATACACATTTATGAATAAATAAATAAATATAAAAAAATAAATGAATATATATATATATATATCTTATTATCTACTGGCGGTCGCCAGTAGATAGTTATAGTTAGGACCGTGTTTCCATAGGAAATCTGAAAATTCTATTTTGAAGAACTTTGGCGCCGGTTGACGAATCTTCGTGACATTTTAAAACTAATGGGGCGCTCCGCTCTGCTCCCACCCTGAAAGTCTCGGGGGGATTCGTCAAGCGGGGGCCGAGAAAAAAGGGGGGTCCCAAAACGCGTTTTCCCCATGCATTTTCCCATAGGGCCTTTAGTCGAAGGTACAGCCCGAACGGCTGAACAGAATTACTTGAAATTTGGCAGAGAGGTAGTCCTCAGGTCAGGGATGTGCCTTTTGCATATATGGAGTCAATCTGTTCAGTAGTTGATGAGAAAATTGCAGTTAAATGCACATATATATCCATAGCCGCGCACCGTGCGCGCACCGTGCGAGCACCCTAACGTGCGCGAGCGTAATTCTGATTGGTGCTTACATGTTAGTCAACGTTCGAATCGGTCGAAATCAGGAAGTGTCGGCCGCCATTTTGTTTGTTTTCAGTGCAAGAGTGAAAAAGGAAGGTGGTGAATGTGAAAAGGGGGCAGGGTAGAGAGTTCCTGACCCCCTAGCCTTTGTTAGGGGGTCCCTGAAGGACCCCGAAGGCAGAAAAAAACATTTTAATTTTTTTTTTTTTAAATCGCGGGGTGCGCGCACGGTGACAACCCCCCAAAAAAAAAAAACATTTTTAATACGTAGTTTATTGTAAAATAAATATATTTAAAAAAAAATAATACATACATAACTTAGCATTTAAAAAACCGTACAAATTCACTGAAAAAACCATAGGTTTCACACACGTTATAGTTAGGAATTAGCATTTAAAAAACCTTGCAAATTCACTTAAAAAACCATAGGTTTCACACATGTTATAAAGCGGTACAAAAGGGGGTGGTGATGGACGGAGCATCAGAACCAATCAAACACTCACACCCAGTCAACAGATCTGGGTTTGATCCATCGCCGTTCTTTAGCCCACTCTGCCAACCCAGTTCAGACATGGCCATATGCAAATCAGTCTGACCCTGTGCCTCATGGGAACAGTCCAGCCCGAACTGCCAAGCCATGCCTTCCCTGGACCGGAAACAAGCTTCCTAGGACCGGTTTCTGGCATTTTAGCCGTCTTCAGCCAGGCTTGCTTGAATCCAGTGGCAAAGTGAGCAAGGGACTCACGTCTGAGCATACCCTGCCAACTTATGGCGAACAAAGCGGTACAAAAGGGGGTGGTGATGGACAGAGCATCAGAACCAATCAAACACTCACACCCAGTCAACAGATCTGGGTTTGATCCATTGCCGTTCTTTAGCCCACTCTGCCACCCCAGTTCAGACATGGCCATATGCAAATCAGTCTGACCCTGTGCCTCATGGGAACAGTCCAGCCCGAACTGCCAAGCCATGCCTTCCCTGGACCGGAAACAAGCTTCCTAGGACCGGTTTCTGGCATTTCAGCCGTCTTCAGCCAGGCTTGCTTGAATCCAGTGGCAAAGTGAGCAAGGGACTCACGTCTGAGCATACCCTGCCAACTTATGGCGAACAAAGCGGTACAAAAGGGGGTGGTGATGGACGGAGCATCAGAACCAATCAAACACTCACACCCAGTCAACAGATCTGGGTTTGATCCATCGCCGTTCTTTAGCCCACTCTGCCACCCCAGTTCAGACATGGCCATATGCAAATCAGTCTGACCCTGTGCCTCATGGGAACAGTCCAGCCCGAACTGCCAAGCCATGCCTTCCCTGGACCGGAAACAAGCTTCCTAGGACCGGTTTCTGGCATTTCAGCCGTCTTCAGCCAGGCTTGCTTGAATCCAGTGGCAAAGTGAGCAAGGGACTCATGTCTGAGCATACCCTGCCAACTTATGGCGAACAAAGCGGTACAAAAGGGGGTGGTGATGGACGGAGCATCAGAACCAATCAAACACTCACACCCAGTCAACAGATCTGGGTTTGATCCATCGCCGTTCTTTAGCCCACTCTGCCACCCCAGTTCAGACATGGCCATATGCAAATCAGTCTGACCCTGTGCCTCATGGGAACAGTCCAGCCCGAACTGCCTAGCCATGCCTTCCCTGGACCAGAGCAGAGTGGGCGAAAGAACGGCGATGGATCAAACCCCCTTTTGTACCGCTTTGTTTGCCATAAGTTGGCAGGGTATGCTCAGACGTGAGTCCCTTGCTCACTTTGCCACTGGATTCAAGCAAGCCTGGTTGAAGACGGCTGAAATGCCAGAAACCGGTCCTAGGAAGCTTGTTTCTGGTCCAGGGAAGACATGGCTTGGCAGTTCGGGCTGGACTGTTCCCATGAGGCACAGGGTCAGACTGATTTGCATATGGCCATGTCTGAACTGGGGTGGCAGAGTGGGCTAAAGAACGATGATGGATCAAACCCAGATCTGTTGACTGGGTGTGAGTGTTTGATTGGTTCAGATGCTCCGTCCATCACCACCCCCTTTTGTACCGCTTTGTTCGCCATAAGTTGGCAGGGTATGCTCAGACGTGAGTCCCTTGCTCACTTTGCCACTGGATTCAAGCAAGCCTGGGTGAAGATGGCTGAAATGCCAGAAACCGGTCCTAGGAAGCTTGTTTCTGGTCCAGGGAAGACATGGCTTGGCAGTTCGGGCAGGACTGTTCCCATGAGGCACAGGGTCAGACTGATTTGCATATGGCCATGTCTGAACTGGGGTGGCAGAGTGGGCTAAAGAACGGTGATGGATCAAACCCAGATCTGTTGACTGGGTGTGAGTGTTTGATTGGTTCAGATGCTCCGTCCATCACCACCCCCTTTTGTACTGCTTTGTTCGCCATAAGTTGGCAGGGTATGCTCAGACGTGAGTCCCTTGCTCACTTTGCCACTGGATTCAAGCAAGCCTGGCTGAAGACGGCTGAAATGCCAGAAACCGGTCCTAGGAAGCTTGTTTCTGGTCCAGGGAAGGCATGGCTTGGCAGTTCGGGCTGGACTGTTCCCATGAGGCACAGGGTCAGACTGATTTGCATATGGCCATGTCTGAACTGGGGTGGCAGAGTGGGCTAAAGAACGGTGATGGATCAAACCCAGATCTGTTGACTGGGTGTGAGTGTTTGATTGGTTCAGATGTTCCGTCCATCACCACCCCCTTTTGTACCGTTTTGTTCGCCATAAGTTGGCAGGGTATGCTCAGACGTGAGTCCCTTGCTCACTTTGCCACTGGATTCAAGCAAGCCTGGCTGAAGACGGCTGAAATGCCAGAAACCGGTCCTAGGAAGCTTGTTTCTGGTCCAGGGAAGGCATGGCTTGGCAGTTCGGGCTGGACTGTTCCCATGAGGCACAGGGTCAGACTGATTTGCATATGGCCATGTCTGAACTGGGGTGGCAGAGTGGGCTAAAGAACGGTGATGGATCAAACCCAGATCTGTTGACTGGGTGTGAGTGTTTGATTGGTTCAGATGCTCCGTCCATCACCACCCCCTTTTGTACCGCTTTGTTCGCCATAAGTTGGCAGGGTATGCTCAGACGTGAGTCCCTTGCTCACTTTGCCACTGGATTCAAGCAAGCCTGGCTGAAGACGGCTGAAATGCCAGAAACCGGTCCTAGGAAGCTTGTTTCTGGTCCAGGGAAGGCATGGCTTGGCAGTTCGGGCTGGACTGTTCCCATGAGGCACAGGGTCAGACTGATTTGCATATGGCCATGTCTGAACTGGGGTGGCAGAGTGGGCTAAAGAACGGTGATGGATCAAGCCCAGATCTGTTGACTGGGTGTGAGTGTTTGATTGGTTCAGATGCTCCGTCCATCACCACCCCCTTTTGTACCGCTTTGTTCGCCATAAGTTGGCAGGGTATGCTCAGACGTGAGTCCCTTGCTCACTTTGCCACTGGATTCAAGCAAGCCTGGCTGAAGACGGCTGAAATGCCAGAAACCGGTCCTAGGAAGCTTGTTTCTGGTCCAGGGAAGTCATGGCTTGGCAGTTCGGGCTGGACTGTTCCCATGAGGCACAGGGTCAGACTGATTTGCATATGGCCATGTCTGAACTGGGGTGGCAGAGTGGGCTAAAGAACGGTGATGGATCAAACCCAGATCTGTTGACTGGGTGTGAGTGTTTGATTGGTTCAGATGCTCCGTCCATCACCACCCCCTTTTGTACTGCTTTGTTCACCATAAGTTGGCAGGGTATGCTCAGACGTGAGTCCCTTGCTCACTTTGCCACTGGATTCAAGCAAGCCTGGCTGAAGACAGCTGAAATGCCAGAAACCAGTCCTAGGAAGCTTGTTTCTGGTCCAGGGAAGGCATGGCTTGGCAGTTCGGGCTGGACTGTTCCCATGAGGCACAGGGTCAGACTGATTTGCATATGGCCATGTCTGGACTGGGGTGGCAGAGTGGGCTAAAGAACGGTGATGGATCAAACCCAGATCTGTTGACTGGGTGTGAGTGTTTGATTGGTTCAGATGCTCCGTCCATCACCACCCCCTTTTGTATCACACATGTTATAGTTAGGTCGATATTTCAATCGTCAAAAACCAATGAAATTCCCCCGTTATAGTTAGTTCAGATAACTATAACTCGCGCGACCACCACTCTATCACAAGGATGATGTCATCAATGATGTCATGAGTGATGCCACTGACCATGTCATGAGTGATGTAATATGTGACGTCATGAGCAGGATTGCGGGCGCGCGAGTTATAGTTATCTGAACTATCTATAACGGGGGAATTTCATTGGTTTTTTACGAGTGAAATATTCACCTAACTATAACATGTGTGAAGCCTATGGTGTTTAAAGTGAATTATATATAATGTTATACTTACATGAAAACATAAATATATATCAATAAATCACAAACACGTTTAGAAGCTTGATTGTGTAGATACATATATACATCTTCACTCATACAGACATTCTAAAAACTTTAAGCACTAAAAAGTGGACTAACAATCCATGGTAACTAAAGCAAAGCTCAGGGCTCCAGATACAGGTCCACAGTGGACTGGGCTGGAGAGAGAGGCTCTTACCATATTGCTGGTAGCAGGTGGCTGCCACTATACAGATCCATACGGGCAGCGGGACCCCCCTGCCTGAGCCCATCCTTCTTGGAGTTTGGTAGCTGGTACCAAACTGGAGATGTCTGAGGAGTTTCGATTCTCTTGGGGCTGACAGGAAGGTTTTATAGGAGAAGCCCTTGGCTCTGCCCCAAATTCCTGCACTCGCCCTGTCCAGGGGAGTGTCTTGCAGCTAACCAGCTTACCTGGGCAGGTAAACAGAGGATGCTGAGGGAGGCCGGGCTCCGCTGGCCTGTTTGAGTTTTGGGAGGGGAGCTTTTGGAGGGGAGCTTACCCAAAGGCAGACATCGCAGGAGATCGAAGTGGCCTCCGCCCTGTTGCTCAATCACTGCACATCCTGGTTAGTAGCAAAGACTCCAGGATCTCGCAAATCATATTTTCAACATGGGAGAAAAGGTTTGTTTTCACGTTGTATTTAATTTTATACCATCAATGTGCCTGCGTATCCGAACGCTTCTGGGGTCTGAAATTATTGTCAAAAGTCTTCTTCAGGGCTGAGCAGCTTTTGAGAAACTGGAGAGAGAATTTCCCTAAAACCTTTGAATTATTCATAGTTTCTGCGCCTTGCACTTGTGCGGCGACTCTCTGTTAGGTATTATTTCAAGAACTCCGGCTGCCAAGGAAATCTCAATCATGTTTGTGTGCCCCTGAGCTGGCAACTCACAAAAGGGATTGTGAGAAAAAAGGGAACAAATGGAAAACCGAGTAAAGTGCATCGAGTGGAATACTTGCATCCAATTCATAAAAGCATATGTACTACTAATGAAATGCAAAATGAATAAAGTTCGCTGACAGACCCGACAGAGGGAATTCCACCCTCGGTATCATATTGTCCACCTCCGACAGAATTCCTTCTAGAAGAAACAAAGTCCCTCAGGGAAGTAGTGGCTAGGGCCACGCTTAGCAATCCAATCTAGAATCTGGGGACATTGTGCCCTTTTTGCAGACAAAGTATGCAAAGTGTCAAGTCAAAACAACAAGTAGCACCTAATTAAATGACAGCGTGTACCACACTGAAATAACATCAACAACCTGGAACAACTTTGAAAACACAATAGATGCTGACCTAACTAATGAGTTCAAACCTCATATTTTAAAACTAGGCTTGAGCAAAAGTTTAATTAAGTCGGAGTAATCGGAGCAATTTTGATAGTTCTGCATTACTCTCAAAATACGAAATTACAACATTTACACGATTACGCCCATTCGTGTAATTAAGATTAATTTGGGGCAAAAATCCTACTTCAAGGGCACAGGAACAACAAACTAAGAGAGGGCAAGTGGCTGCTGACTGCTGCTGTTCATGTTCTGTTGCATTTATTGGTATTTTCTTAAAGCAAAATGCATCCTTCGGTCCATTTTAGATGCAAGCGTGTATTTTGCGCAAAGAAAATAGTGCTCAATACTGGATTACACTCCTCCTTAATTACGCATAGTTTAGCAGTAATTCCACATAATTTCGCCAGGGAACATTGTTCACACCCCTGCATAAAACACTTGTGTGTTACATGGTTCTTTAAAGAAGTATCATCTGTAATATTCATCCAACTGCAATGTCATCAACATATCACTTGAGCAAGTGACACAGTGCTCATTGGAACAGCCATTAAGCGTATCCTTACACACACTGTGTAAAAAGGGTCCCTAAAAAGCCAAAGGAAGAAACGTTCCATTTACCTACTTCATTACACTGTCATTTAACGATTGGTCATGTAGGACAACTGGGTACCTACAAAGAAACATTGTAGAACTCAAAACCTGAGAGGTGGAACAGAGTCTAGAATTTATACTCGACAAGCTTGAGAAGGAGAAGGAAGCTGAGAGATGACTGGCAGCATTGCTATTTCTTGGTTTGTTGGTCACCTTTGACACAGTATCTGACACTACTACACTCCTTGATCACTGAGTGATTCTAACTACTAGCTCCTGCAACTGAAATGACAGGAGTCTTATCTCCTAGAACATTCGCAGCCAGTAAAACTTGGATTTTTCTTTTCTTATCGTTTTCGTTGCTGACGTGGTGTGCCGAAAGGATCCCTACTCATCATACTTTTTCCTAGCCTTGCTGATCGAGGGACTTACTTTGTACCTGCAGATGGCACTCAGCTCATGGTCCTCACTGAAGTGGCACTGGAAAGGACTGCACTTGGATATTCTAACTATATTCATCACTTTCAGCTGGATGAACATCAATGGATGAGCTCAAACAGGTGAAAAGTGCAGATCCTGGTGTACAGGCTGGACACTAAGAGCCAGCTCCTGCTCACTTAGCCAGATACCCCAGGGGATGGTCAGGGAAAGGCCAATAAGGACTCAAACCCATAGGACATGTCTAACAATTACCGCAGCTTTGAATCTGAAACAGACAAGATATCTAGTCACTGCATCTATTGTCTTATTGTTGGACACACAATCATGATTTACTTCAAGAGGAATGAAAGGAGATGCTTTTCAGGGAGCTTATGTTGGTTGTCTGACCTGTTTGTAGGTCCCTGCCTGCCTGGAGGAAGCTCCTACGTGTTTCCAATGCAGTGGCTCCCTACAATGTACTGAAGACTTCCCAGGAGGAAGTCACATTCAAAGGGTTTGCTCAGCAAACTTTTTGAATTGAGTAAATAAACCCCCAAAATTTTGCAAAAGCAGGCATGGAAAATGACGACAGTTGCTTCACCCTTAGTATGGCAGACCCACCTTATTTGTGGTCTTGGAACCCTTTGGCGGATGGAACTCCATGTCAAAGGCTCACATTGGCAGAGTATTAAAGGCCTCATCGATATAAGCACAGTGCTTCACCCAACTCTAACCCGGCTACCAAGAGTTTGTGGGTCGAAGGTCCATCACTGATTTACAGAGGTGGTACTGCTCCACCAAAACTCTAAATTACATCATGTGTGATTAACAAACATGTTTTAGAGAAAATATCAGTGCACTTTTGCTTTGTGCAACTCATTGGAGGGGTGAGGAGTTATTCATCTTGAGGGTTAAACATTTGGGAGACACTTTTCCCTTTAAAAGGCAGAGAAAGTTCTGGTACTATGGGGTACTCTGGCTGAGTCAAGAAATCAAAGGCATTCCATAGCCTCCTCTTGGACCTCTGGTGAAGGTTAAGACAACATAGTGAGTGTTGAGCCATGCAATATTGAAGCATAACACTCTACATAGTTGACAATGCCCTTTTACTCAATAACATAAACGCCCATTGCCTCCTGATCCTGCTCGGCCTCTCTGCATCTTTCAACCCTGTCAACCATTCTCTGTTAATCCACATCCAGAAAACTCACATGGGCTTCACTGGCACAATCCTACAATCGTTCATTTTGCACCACTTCAACTAACAGCAAATTGTTAAGAGGAGACCTATGATATCACAAATTCTCCCATCACCTGTAGAGTCTCCCAGGGCTCCATCCTGTCACCCATCAGTTTCAACGTTCTTAGGAAACCTTGGGACCTAGACTTACGTACAGCAACATCAAGCTCCACCAATATTCTGATGACACCCAAATCACTCTCTCAAAACCTCTTTCACCAATGACATAGAGGGATTCAAAGTCAGACTCAAACGCATCCATACATCGATGCCAACAAACCTCATGATGTTAAATGCCATGGAGTCTGAATTCCTCCTACTTGCAAATAACAGCAACATCAAATCCAGCCTCTCACTCAGATAACACACTGCGAAGAAGACTAAAACAGACTGGTTGCAACTCTCTTTCCTCACAAAAGTAAAACCTTTCCTTCCAGGGGCTGATTTCAGAGTGACAGTTCAAGCCCTGGTCCCGTTCCACCTAGAGGGAGGCAACACCCTGCACAACAGCATCTGAGAGACCACATTCACTCCCCTGATGGCATCCTTCATGCAGTGGTACAGCTTATCAAGGGGCTAAATAAATCCAGTCTTATTACCATCACATTAAAGGATCTATTCTGGGTCCCTCTGGAAGCCTAGTTCATCTTCAAGATCAGTTGCCTCAATTACAAGGCTCTTTACACCAAGAAACCTGTTATCCTAGCTAACCAGCTAAAAAGTCAGTGCCAGGTGGGAAGCTCCAACATCATCAGATTAGAGACTAAAAAGTGTAAGAAGGAGAAAACAAGCCTTCTCAGCCTGTGCCTCAGGATCTGGGACAACATACCCTCCAACATCATAGCAGCACCAGCCCTCATACAATGTAAGAGGAAACTGAAAGCTCACCTTTTCAAGGAACACTAACTCAGAAAATTTTACTTCTCACTCATTCAAGTAGCTCTACTTCCTCCCGTTGCTTCTCCCCTGTATCTCCATTAGAGCTTGCCCCATCCCTGTACAACACTACATTTCCAGCTAGCTAGGTTGCCACTTTAGAAATAACAAACATATAACCATTCATACATGTAAATGCAGGGAAATAGAAGGAACAGACTGCCAGCTTGCAAAAGCTGACCTACTTTCCAACATATATGTTGGGGTGATACCATCTACAAATCCAGCTGAACTCGACCCCACATTAAAGCACAGGAGTAATCCATCAATTTTAATGGTATGGTGGCCCTTTGGCCTATACTGGCATTTCCACATTCACAAATAGCTTGAGATTGACACGAAGAAAAGAGTTCACAGAAGAGCATTCACAAGCAGGTGTTCATAGAGATACTGATACTCAATCTGAGTCAGTATAAACATGGAGAGCTCACAGAGCAAGAAAACATCAGAACAACAAGAAGAAGATTGCAAGTCAGAGCTGCCTTTGTGTAGGCCTTGCCAGAAATATGAAAACTCTGCAGGAAAACGCCAACACCATTGCCCCCAGTCAGGTTGTCACAACTCTACTATTTTATTCCAAACTCCCAGGATCGGTGCGTTGCTCAAATGGGTCCACCTCTCAATCGTTCCACTCTCTGATGCTATAACAGCGCAGAGAGTAGGAATGATTAAGCGAGGGAAGGAATGTATGGGGACAGCTGGGAGGGAGACCTACAATACAGGAAACACAATTAAAGGCCTGTTCCACTTCCTGTAACACATATCTAAATACACATAACATATACTGAGCAGTAACTACCTGTAAAGAAAAAAAGAACTTGCATTCGTGTGAACCAATTCTTTGATGAAGGTATCGTATCAAAGGAAGGCTCTTTATATGCAAAAGGAAAAAAGATACCATATCATGAGTTTTAACACACTAAGGGCATACACAACTCACACACCATGCTCACTCAGACTGTACCTACCACAATCATTGTTGGTACTTGCATCACAGAGGGGGCTGAGCATAACTCACACCAATGCCCCTCCTAGGAAGAAAGACCACAAGAGCCACATAAAGTCTCTAGTAATACTCATCATCATGAACGAAATAAACTGTACTGGCATTAACCTCTCATGCCTAGCACTCTTTCGCTGTTGAAGCACAGCAAATGTCATGAATAAAGATTCCAGTAATAATCCTCTTTGTATGCTTAACCACCATGAATCGATATTCCATGAACAGTACACGTTAGAGGTATTAACTTCCCTACCTCAACCTGATTGTCAAATGCTTAGAAAATGATCAAAGCGATCCAAATCACATCCTTGTGAAGTAACAACATATGCCCCTATAGGGGTGACAACGTCACCCTTACTGCCCTGCATGCTAGCGTCTAAATGCCAATGATTCACTTCAGCGTGGGTCTTCCTCTCTCCAGTGTTTTTGCCAAACAGAATTTGCAGCACCGCATCTCCGCCACCGCCCTGCCTTAGAGGCTTCTGGGTAGGTGCGTCATCAGTGCGCGTGCGCGCCTACCCGGAAGCAGTACACCTGGAAAATGTAGTTTTTGTGGCGCGAGCGAACGCTGCCACCGCGCTCGCCTTGCGCCCAGAAACAATTGTCGGTTTGGCTTCAGGTAGGTGTGACAGTACATCATCATCTCTAAAGGGGCTGATGAAGACGTGGCTTTCCGGGAAACCGCCCATGGGAAGCGCAAATCAACCTTGGAGCATGAAGACTCCTTGCTGGTTCCCAGGAATTCTCCTCCACGCTATATCCTTTCCATGAAATTAGATACCATAAAGACGATCCCCTCATTTTGGAGTCCAAAATCTTAGATACCTTATATTCAGGTTCACCGTCCACCCACACTGGAGGGTTTTTTTTATTCACTGGCGTGTAGGAGGGTTTCAGAAAGGATACATTGAACACTGGGTGTATTCTCATGGTCTTTGGCAATGCTAAACTGACTGAGACTGGGTTGATGCATTTTATCACCTTGTAGGGCCCTTAGTAGCGAGGGTTGAAAATACTGTATCTGCGAAACCTGATGTTCCTAGTGGATAACCAGACCACATCGGCTGGCAGGTATGGGGGACCTTCCATATGGTGTACATCTGCGTGTCTTTTGTAGGGTGTCTTAGCTTTTTGAAGATTCAGCTGCGTCTTTTTGATAGAGAGTTGTATTTGTTTCACTCTGTCCTGTACTTCAGGTAATTTATGATCCATCCCAGGGTGGACCAAAGCCAAGAATCTAGGATGAAACCCATAGTTGCTGTAGTAAGGGGTGTGATTGGTGGACTGGTGAGTCGCACCAGTCCACAGTTCCACCCACTCACCTGTGTTTTCTTTTACATAGCACCGTAGATATTGCTTTAACGTTTGATTCAAACGCTCAGTCTGCCCAACCATTTGTGGATGGAAAATTGTGGATTTTGCTGATTTTATTTGCAAGGCCTCACACCACACCTTCCAGAAATGAGCCGTGAATTGGGATTCACAATCGGATACAATAGTGGATGGCACACCATGTAATCATACTATCTGACTCAGGAGAATTTTGGCTAATTGCCCAGAAGTAGGTAGAGTTTTGCATGCTATGAAATGCCCCATCTTAGTGAGACTGTCTACCACTACCAAGATTACAGTGTGACCTTGATCTTTAGGCAACCCTACTATGAAATCTATTAATATAGTAGTCCATGGAACCAAGGGTGTGGATAACGGTTGCAGCAACCCTTGAGCCTTTCTGTGATCTGATGTTGCTTTTGCACATGTTTCGCATTTCTTTACAAAAAGTACCACATCTGTTTTTACTGAAGGCCACCAAAAATATCTCAGAATTCTGTCTAGTGTTTTGTTGATGCCATTGTGTCCTGCACTGGGACCCATATGACACCAATGAAGCACTCTCTCTTGTAATGCTTTTGAGGGGATTAACACTTGTTAATTTCTTATTGGCACCCCTTGCCTCATTTTCCAATGAGATTGTTCCCTGAGGCATTTTCTCCATATGGGAGTTGTGCTTGCATGAGCCACAGAGTGTAAAAACTGTTCATAGTGCACAACAACTATGAATTGATCAGGGGCCAATATAGAAAGAGTCTGTTTATTCACCGGACTACACGCTGTTTCTTGTCGGGTGAGAGCATCCGTTTTCCCATTCTCCGCGCCTGGTCTGTAGGTGACGATATATCCAAATTCGGAGAAAAACAACATCCAGTGCATTTGCCTGGGGGATAACATACGGGCAGACCTCATAAATTGTAGATTATGATGGTCGGTGTATACTGTGACCAAATGCTTGGCCCCCATCAAATGATGTCTCCAGGTAGTGAAAGCAATCTTGATGGCCATTAACTCTTTTTCCGCAATGGTGTACCTTGTTTCAGCCTCATTTAGCTTGCGAGACATGTAGGCTACAGGATGTAGCTGTCCTGTCTTCACATTCCTTTGTGAAAAAATTGCACCCACCGCCATGTCTGACGCATCAGCTTCCATTACAGACGGCTTCTCAGGATCTGGGTGGACTAAAATTGGGGTTGAGGTAAAGGCTCCTTTCAGCTGAGAAAAGGAGGCTTCAGTTTCATTAGTCCACTCAAACGGAACGTTTTTCCTTAACAATTTTGTTATCGTGTTACCACCCTTGAAAACTGGGGTATTAACCTTCAATAGAAATTAGCGAAGCCCTAAAAACATTGGACCACCTTCAGATTGACTAGTTGTGACCAATCTTTTACAGCTTTTATTTTACGATCAGATATTTCCAATCCTTGAGGTGAAATAATTACTCCTAAAAACACCACCCTCTGAACTTGGAATTCGCATTTACTTAGTTTGCGAAATAATCCATTGTCACGCAAGACTTGCAGGACCAAACACACATGCTGATAATGCTGGCTCACTGAATCAGAATATATAGAAATATTGTCAATATATACTACTGTAAAAACATCCAGGTACTCCCGCAACACCTTGTTCAAAAAGAATTGAAAAGCAGTAGGAGCATTACACAGCTATACTCATATAACACAAAACAAGTGTGAAACGCTGTTTTCCACTCATCTCCCTTCGTCACCCTGACTAGTGATAAGCACCTTTTAAGTCCAACCGTGTGTATATTTGAGCAGTTTTCACCTGGTCTAATAGAACTGGGATTAGAGGTAAGGGCTAGCTGTTCTTAATGGTAATGTGGTTCAAGGCCCTAAAATCAATCCACGTGTGTTTTTCCCCGTTTGCTTTCGGTATGAATAACAAAGGGGAGGCTGCAGGAGACTGAGATGGTCTTATGAAGCCATTCGCCAAATACTGATCCAGATATGATTTGAGATGCTCGTTTTCCGTGTTCGTGAGAGCATAGATCCTACTACATGGTACTAAAGCACCTGGCACTAGGTAAATTTGACAGTCATAAGAACTATGAGGGGGTAACACATTGGCCTGTTTTTCATTGAACACCTCCCTGTATTGTTCGTATTCCTCGGGTAAGGTAATGTCCTGCTCAACTGTGGGGGAAACAGCCTTTACCACGAAGCATTTTCTACGCATTACGTTTACAACGGTACACTTACCTCGTAAACGTCTTCACAACGCGTAATGCTTCAACGACCATCTTTACCACGCAAGCAACGTCATCACGGAACAACGTCTTCCTAATCCGAAAAAAATGCATCAGTCCGTTTTCAGTGTCGGCGGAGACCTGCGAAAAAGGCAAAAAAAAGAAGGAAGGGGGCTTGGGGGGGTCTCCCCCCCCAAAAAAGAAAAAGCGGGGTAAAGGTAAAATCGAGGTAAAGGCAAAGCGTAGAAAAAACATTCCGTTGTAACGCATGCGTGGTGAACGACATATATTCAACTGTGGTAGCAATGTGAAGAAGAATGGCTAAGGCTTTTACTGAAAGATCCCTATTTTCCTGCCTGCAATGTTCCTTGCATTCCGGACCGTCAAAAAGAACCGTCATGGCAACCCAATCTATGGAAGGATTGTACTTGATTAACCAAGGTAACCTCAGAATAATGTCATACTGAGGTACTCGTATCAGGTTAAAGCTTAGGGACTCTAAATGTTGAGGTGCACAGCGTACTAATAATACACTTGTCGAGAAACTGATTGGTCCCGTGATCAATTCCCTCCCCTCTATGGCCAAGACTGTTTCAGGCACATCTTTCTTAACTAATGACAACTGTAAGTTAGCAGCTAAATGCTCATCCATAAACAACCCAGTGGCCCCTGAGTCTATCATAGCTTCCAGCTCTCTCCACCCTTCTGACAACTGGATATGGATAGGGATCCTAAAATGTCCTGATGTGATCACCTGTATGTCCTAAGTTGAAGGGATTACTAAGCCACTCAAAAATCCCCCTCCTGTTAACTTTGAGCATTCTAGTTTTCCGACATAGGGGGCACGGTTGCACTCATGCTACCAAACCCTGGTTTATTCTTGAGTTTAGCCAGGCAATCCCTTACAAAATGGCCTTTCTTGCCACAATACAAACATATCCCATTCTTACGTCTTTGCTCTCGTTCCTCCTGCTATAAAGGAGCCCTAACAGTTCCTATCTCCATGGGTTCTGGCCCTCCAGCTCTGCTAGACTTAGGAAACCATGGTTTTTCATATCTAGAAAAAAATGATCAGGTCTTCTCCTATCAGTCCTGCAATCGTTCATCCTACTGTCTAACCTCATGGCCAAATTAATGAGATCAGTACACGTGGCTGGTTGAGGATCTACCTGGGCTGTCACATGTTTGAGCTCATCTCGTAATCCTTGGTGAAACAAAGCTGCTCTCTTATTCTCAGGCCATCCAGTCTCTGATATCAAACGCTGAAAAGTATTTAAATATACTACTAGATCTTTATTGCCTTGCCTTAGTTCCCTATCGGCTGAGAAACTATGGGATCGTCTATCGAAGATATTCTCAAACTCTTTTCTAAATCCTTCCCAATCGTACAACAGAGGATCATCATTATGAACCAACGGGAGAACCCACAAAGCGGCATCTCCAGTTAGTTAAGAAATAAGGAAGGATACCCTAGCTTGGTTAGTTGGAAATGCCCTGGGTTTACAGGTAAAGTGCAACAACACCTGTGTCATAGAAATGACTTTGCTCTCATCCCCTTTTTCACTCTTATTTTTGGCCAACTTCCCAGGGGTATAGCATTGGAAAGCAGTGTAAAGAGAAGGGAATGTACATTTTTTGGGGGATTTCAATGTTGAACAGGCGCAGCCCGCACCTAGGGGAGGGCCGCCCTTAGTAGAGCCACGGGGCTGAACCTCCTCCGGGGCCCCTGGACAAGGAAGGGGTTGTCTGGCTGAGGTGATGTCATCGTGAGGCACGGTGAAATGAAACCTAGCAGAAACTAAACTTAGCGGGTATTTAAGGCTGTGTCCTGGGGGGTTTGGTTCTCTTTGTCCCCTCGGACCACAGCCTGAAATTTTACATGTAGGTACGGTGAGTGAATAACCCATTCGGTGCGCAGGACGACCAGGAGCCGTCCTGCGCCATGGTGCTCATGTGCGCAGGACGGCTCCCGGCCATCCTCGAACATGGCACCAGCAATCCCTCTGGTGCAGGCACCAGAGGGATTTCTATTCATCCCCTGTAGCCTCGGGAGCTGGGGAAGAGTTTCCCCAGCTCCTGAGGACCCCCTGTTTCAGTGAAATGACGATCGCGCTCCCTTCATTGAACTGAAACCAAAACTAAAACGAGCCTTTTGGCTCATTTCAGTTTCACTTTCTACATGCTCAAGGGGCTATCTCAGCCCCCTGAGCACGTAGAAAGATAGGAGGGGTTTCATTGGAAAGGGAAGAATATTCCCAGTGGATCCCTACTTGGGGATTGCCCCAGGAGTGGGATCCCCATGCAGGGATCCACCACTAGACACCAGGGAGGGGGGAGTGGCCCTTTGGGCAAGGACCTTTGCTCCCACCAAAAGATATATTGGCCATATTCAGTCTTTCTGCCCCCACCGGGGGGGGGGGGCAGAAAGCCCACTTGATGTCAGGGATTTTTTTATTGGCATATGTAATTAGGGTGGGGGCTGCCCAAAACGGGCACCCCCGTCACCATTACAGCCCTTCTGCCCCCCCGGGAGGGAGATGGAGCAGTAGCCCCCAATCTGCCCCCCGGGGTGGCAGAAAACCCACTTGTCGCCATGGATTTTTTGTTCCCATATGTGATTAGGGTGGGGGCTGCCCAAAACAGCCATGCCAATGCCCCCACCCCTGCCAAAATTACAGCCTTTCTGCCCCCCTGGGGGGCAGATGGGGCAGTAGCCCTCAATCTGCCCCCCCGGTGGGGGCAAAAAGCCCATTAGATGCCAGGGATTTTTCTTTGGGCAATTTGAATTAGGGTGGGGACTGCCCAAAACAGGCATACCAATGCCCCCACTCCCCACATAAAAATGACCCCGCCGAAATTACAGCATCTCTGCCCCCTCTGGGAGACAGATGGGGCAGTAGCCCCCAATTTGCCCCCCCCCCCCGGTGGGGCAAAAAACCCACTAAATGCCAGGGATTTGTTTCTGGCAATTTTAATTAGGGTAGGGGCTGCCCAAAACAGCCATGCCAACGCCCCCACCCCTGCCAAAATTACAGCCTTTCTGCCCCCCTGGGGGGCAGATGGGGCAGTAGCCCTCAATCTGCCCCCCCCCGGTGGGGGCAAAAAACCCACTAAATGCCAGGGATTTGTTTCTGGCAATTTTAATTAGGGTAGGGGCTGCCCAAAACAAGCATGCCAATGCCTCCACCCCCCGCAAAAATGACAGACTTTCTGCCCCCTTGGGGGGCAGATGGGGCAGTGGCCCCTGATCTGCCCCCCAGGGAGGGCAGAAAGCCCACTAGACACCAGCGATTACGCTGGCTTTTTTATGCATGGGTGTGGGGGCTGCCCAAAATGGGTATACCAATGACCCCACCCCCACATAAAATAGCTAGTCTTTCTGCCCCCTTGGCATATTGGGGTGAACCCCCCTCCCCCGATTCCTCTCCAGGGTGGAAGAAAGCCTACTAGGCACCAACTTGTTTTTTAGCAATGTGCCTACCTGTGGATTTTGGGCCCTAGCGCAGCTGGCACATAGGGAAACCTAGCAAACCTGTACAATTTTTAAAACTAGACACCAAGGGTAATCCAGGATGGGGTGACTTGTCTAGCTCTCCCCAGGTTCTGGTACCCAGAACCCCTTGCAAACCTCAAACTTTGTAAAAAAAAAAAAACATTTTCCTCACAATTCTGTTGTGGGAAAGATCTGGAATCTACGTGGATCCACAAATTTCCTTCTACACAGCATTCCCCCAGGTCTCCCAATAAAAAAAATGGTACCTCACTTGTGTGGGTGGGTCAAGTACACGCGACAGGCAAGGGCCCAAAACCTAGTGAGGCGATATCAAAATTACCAATCACAAACCAATCTTGTTTTGCAAAGGGGGTCACCTGGGTTTTTTGCCCCGTGCTCCGCGGCCACCTAGAGAAACCTACCAAACCTAAACATTTCTGAAAACTAGACACTCTGGGGATTCCAGGGAGGTATGGCTTGTGTGGATACCCAACTTTTTCTTACCCAGAATCCCCTGCAAACCTCAAATTTAGCTGAAAAAAATAATTTGTTCTACATATTTTTGTGTGGGAAAGTTGTGGCATCATCGGGCTGACACACATTTCCTACCACCCAGCGTTCCCCCAGGTCTCCCAATAAAAATGGTGCCTCACTCGTGTGGGAGGCCCAGGTACCCGTGACAGGCAATGGCCGAAAATTTATTGAAGAACAAAACACATAGTCCTATCTGGGTTTGATTAGGATAACACACTATTTTAGAAAAACTTTCATGAATTGAAACACAAAAGATGGGGCTTTAGGAATTGCCTATTCTTCAAAATGTTTTTTATTTGTTTGTTTTAAGCATTATTTAATTGTGTGATAAAGACAAACATTCCTAGTGCAAACATATATATACACAAAATGAATAACAATCCAATACATTAACCGCACCCTAGACAATTTAAACAATCAATCTTCTACCATACTTGGCCAATCCATTCATACCCAAAACAACTGACTCATACTTGACTGGACTAAAAGGTCCTTAAACAACTACTCCTTATTGAACACAGATAGTTTATCCGTGTTGGACTTTTTAAGACAGTTAATTTCTTAATAGACACTTTAGACCCAAAGAAAACATCAAGGGCAGGACTTCTTAAATGGAGTGTGTAAAGGACCGACTGGTCAACTGGTCTACGCGTTTCAAACCTCTGACATTATGAGGTTCTCATCAGGACCAATGTAATCTGAAAAGGAAATCAAAAAAAGTTTGAATTACTACTCTAATCGATAAAAACAGAACTTGAGCCGGCCTCCATTCTCGACCTGGCATACCCACCGGAAAAATATATGGTCTCAGCCTGCTTTAAATCCAAAGAATGTTTCAATCAGCTGGTGCCTGGAGCTGAAAATAACCAAATGTGACAGTAAACCTACTCGTCGGATTAATTTGTATCTAAATAAGACAGACACACAAGGACAGGACAACATACAGGAGGGTTGCTCACCCTGCGATTTTGGCTGGTGAACGAGTATGGCGGGCATATGTTCCCTTTGATTTTTTCGTGGTCGGGCTGTAAATGCTTCTACCAACAGAGGCTGTAACGACAAAGCGAAGTCGGTGTCGGTTGCGCTTGGCTAATACTCTATAGCGCTGAGACGTAATTTTAAGCTTCCCCCTCACGGGGAACCGATGGTTCGTCGCCTACCTGGTAACGATTTCTTTGCGTCGTTCCCACCGTCCGACGAAGCCATACACAGGAACCGGGGGTTGATTCCGTAACCAGGAAGTGAATTTTGGATCTTTTGAAGAAAGGTAAAGCGCATGCCCAGGAATCATGGGATTTGTAGTTCTTTGCATGGTGACGATGGGAAATGTAGTTTCGCATTGAGTTGATGGTAGCAAGCCCTTTGGACAAAGACTTGGTTCATTTTTATATCATGTACTCGTCACGAGAGGTATAAAAAATTCTGAATGGACCAATATAGAACCAACTTTATGGACTGCTTGTTTGTAGGAAAGATCTTTTATTAAAGGAAATGCCCAAGAAAACCAATAACTTTAAAGGAATTTGGCGACCCGATTAAATGAACTGTCAAAAGTATACAGGTCATGCTCACGTCGTGAGTGGTCTATATATCTCCGCTATTTCGTTAAGGCCGTTGGTCGTGGTGTTAAATTTCATGATTAGGAATGACTCCCTTTGGCTCAGGCGACTGTCTAAGTCACCCCCTCGTGGATCTAGCTCGATTTTGGACAAAACTGTCCACTTGAGGTCTTCCTCGCGGTGTTTCAGTATGGTCCAATGACTCACCAATGGAGCGTTTTCAACTTTACGTCGGATCCTTGATTTGTGCTGAATGATGCGTTGTCGTACTTCCTGGGTGGTCTTGCCTATGTACAATTTGGGACATGGGCATGTGACTGCATAAATCACATTTTTCGTTCTACAATTGGTGAAAGCCTCATGTTTCCAATAGATGTTACTAAAGGTGAACGTATCACCTTCCACAGTTTGATCACAACAAATGCAGGACCCGCATCTGTGATGCCCGACGATTGGAGGCAGGGCTAGTAGCCCTCTCAATGTAGGGGGCTGTTGTTTGGGCAAAGCTGCTCTTACTATGAAGTTGGCTATGCTTTTTTCTTTTTTGTATGCAAATAGGGGTGGTGTAGAAAAGTCATTATGTAGACCGTCGATCAGGTGCCAATTCGACAAGACTAGTTTGCGAATTTGATGTGAATTAGGGCAGAATGTGGTTACACAAACAGGTCTGTTGGCCGTATTCCTCTTTTTACTCACCAATAAAGTTTCCCTTGGTGTCCACCAAGCTCTTTTTAGGGAATGTTTGAGTAGTCTTCGTGGGTATCCTCTTTCAAGAAGTCGGTCTTTAAGTTTGTTGGCGTGTGAAAAATATTCCTCTTTCCGTGAACAATTTCTGCGGATCCGCAGGAACTGCCCATACGGTAAGTTCTGTTTTAAGCTCCGGGGATGATTGCTGGTGTAATGCAATGCCTTATTCCGATCGGTGGGCTTCCTGAAGAGTGTGGTCTCTAGTTGTCCTGATAGGTTTTCTACTTGTACATCTAAAAATGTTATTGTTTTGTCTGAAGCCGTACAGTTAAATTTGATGTCTCTCGTGCGCTCATTGAGCCATCCTACGAATTCGTCCAATTGTTGTTGGGATCCAGTCCAAATTAGGAAAATATCGTCTATATATCTCATATAGTTAGAGATATTAGCCGAATATGGATTATTGTCGTAGATGAAATTCTTTTCATATAGTCCCATAAAAAGCACCGCTAGCTCTGGGGCAAAAGGACACCCCATCGCCACGCCTTTGATTTGAAAGAAAAAATCTGAGTCAAATGAAAAATAATTTTTCGATAGTGCAAATTTTGCGAGCTTCAGAATGAAATCCGATGGTACCTGGACTGGTCGTTCTCTTTTCTCAAGGAACCATGTTAGAGTCTCTAGTGCTTGGTCTTGGGGAATCTGAGTGTAGAGTGACACCACGTCTAGCGTCACCATTAGTTGATTTTTGTTATCAAATTGAACTGTTGTTATTCGGTTCAAGAAAGCTGTGGTGTCTTTCAAGTGGGCTGGAATGTCGTTAATGAAAGGTTTTAGAAAGAAATCAATATATTGTGCAACTGGTTCAATGAGCGACTCACACCCTGAGACGATTGGTCTACCAGGGGGGTCTATTTCGCTTTTATGTAGTTTTGGTATGACATAAAAGACTGGTATCCTAGGATTCTTATTTTGTAAAAAAATTCGTTCCTTTGGGCCAACGAATCCTTGTGTATGACCTTCCTCGATGATTTGAAAAAGTTGGATTTGTAGCTCCTTGGTTGGGTCCCTTGCAATTTTACGGTAGCAACTGGCGTCCTCTAGTTGACGTAGCGCTTCTTTTTTGTATTTATTTAGGTCCTAAAGCCCCATCTTTTGTGTTTCAATTCATGAAAGTTTTTCTAAAATAGTGTGTTATCCTAATCAAACCCAGATAGGACTATGTGTTTTGTTCTTTAGTATTTCGGGCTCAGTCCTGCTGGTTTTTTGAGCCAAAGCCCTGTTTTGGTTTATATCGAAAATTTATTGAGGCATCATCAAAATTGCCTATCACAAAACTACCTGGTTTTGCAAGAGGGTCACCTGGGTTTTTGGCTCCGTGCTTGGCAGCCAGCTAGGGAAACAAACCAAAACCACACATTTCTGAAAACTAGACACCCGGGGGATTATAGGGAGATATGGCTTGTGTGAATCCCCCAATTTTTTGTTACTCAGAATCCCATGCAGACATCAAATTAAGCTGAAAAAAAATCACTTTTCTCGCACATTTTTGTGTGAGAAAGTTGTGGCATCACCGGGCTGATACAAATTTCCTACCACCCAGCATTCCCCTAGGTCTCCCGATAAAAATGGTGCCTCACACATGTGGGAGGCCCAAGTACCCGCGACAGGCAAGGGCCCAAAACGTATTGAGGCAACATCAGAATTGCTTATTGCAAGACAAGCTGGTTTTGCAAGGGGGGGACCTGGGTTTTTGGCCCCGTGCTCGGTGACCAGCTCGGGAAACCTACCAAACCGTCACCCGGGGGATTCCTGGGAGGTATGGCTGCATGGATCTCCCAACTTTTTCTTACCCAGAATCCCCTGCAAACCTCAACTGTAGCTGAAAAAATCTCTTTTTCCACACATTTTTGTGTGGGAAGGTTGTGACATCACTGGACTGACACAAATTTCCTACCACCCAGCGTTCCCTCAGGTCTCCCAATAAAAATGGGGTCTCACTCATGTGGGAGGCCCAAGTACCCGCGACAGGCAGGGGCCCAAAACGTATTGAGGCGACATCAAAATTGCCTATCAAAAAATGACCTGGTTTTGCAAGGGGGGTCACCTGGGTTTTTGGCCCGTGCTCGGCGGCCAGCTAGGGAAACCTACCAAACCCACACATTTCTGAAAACTAGACACCCGGAGGATGCCAGGGAGGTATGTCTTGCGTGGATCCCCCAACGTTATCTTATCCAGAATCTCCTCAGATATGGCTCAAAGGTGATCAATGACATAACGTCCAGATACAGCCTTAAAAGACAGCCTCCCTTACAGGATTGAACATCTGGTATTCTGTGTCACTTTTTGATTATCTTCAGGCTCTTTCTAGATATGTTTTATTTCAGAAAATGGCATAACCCATGTCTTTTAGGGTTGTGGATATGTAAAGCCAGCAAAGTTTGCGGACATTTTTTAAATCCAAGGCTTTAACAAATGCTTTTAGGGGTAGATTTTCAAAAAAGTCGCACAAATCAGCGCAGCACCCCACATGGCTGCACCGCGTTGCGCGGCATGGAGGGAGAAGGAGAGCATCATATCTTCAGAGATATGGCTCTCTCCTCTCCTTTCCCTTGCGCCGGAGCTGATTTCACCTGCTGTGCGCCATGCACACACCTTAGTGCTGCAGCGCTAAGGTGTGTGCATGGGTGTAGCATAGGTTTCGTACAGAAAGGGTACCCTTCCTGTACAAAACACTATGAAAGACACGATGCAAAGCTTTTTCCCACTTTGCATACGTGCTGCAGAGTGCAGCATGCAGGGAAAGTCGGAAAAGCATGGAGAAATGAAAACATTCCTTCTGCTAGCGCCTCCTTTGAAGGGGCATTAACTTTTGGCATAAAACCATATTTACAAATTTTTGTAAATCTGGTTTTTCATCAAAAGGCATGGTTGGCTGCATGGGAATGCCTATGTACCACCCATGTCACGCCCCCTCGGTGCAAAGTAACGCAAAGCTGTGCTTGGCACTGCTTTGCACTACTTACAGGGGACTTCAGTGCAAAACAAGTTTTGCCCTGGAAAGAAAATAGCAAAATAAAAATTTGCGCTGGTTGGCGTCACTTTTGTGACGCTAAACCAGCGCAAAAGTTTTGAAAATCTGTCCCTTTGTTTCTTAGCCAATGTTTGTAAGTCCACAGCTTGGTGCAGTACATATTGGCCTGACTGAGGTCTGGGAATCAATTAGGGGTGGGCGGAATTTGCGAAATTCTCTTTTGCAAATTATTGCGAAAATGTTAAAAATCTCGGCAAACACGAGGAAATATCGCGAAAATGCGGACGTTTTTTTCCCGCCCATTCGCGGTATTTTCTGCGTGGTCGCGGCTCGCCAACTTACCCATGCGGTTGCTCGCGGGCGCGGCCATCTTGTTTTCACTTGTCTCGCGGTGCATGATCGCGAGAAGAAAGACGTGATCGCGCGACGCATGACGTTACTGTGGGCGCGAACTGTCACGAGACAGCGCAAATGGCTACCAACAATCCAACATCTTGTGGAGAACGCGACCGGATCGGGAAAACTTGTCGGCGAACGCGGGGATTCAGGTAAGGCGATCGCGCGCATGCGAGAATGTATTTTTTTACAGCGCGAGCAAGAAACAAATTATCGCTAAACTGCGGAATGCGGAAATTTTGACATTTTCGCGCTTTCCGCAGAACGCGAAAATGCCAAATTATCGCAATTTCCGCTAACGGAACGGAATTTTGGCCCAGGCCTAGAATCAATGCCATAGAGTTCCAATTCGACCCTTGTTCCAGGGTCAAGATGTAGGAGATGTTGAAAAGATCTTTTCCCTACCTTTTGTAGATTTCTAGCCTTCAGGTGGCCCTATAATTCCTCTTCATAGGATCCATCAGCTATTGCTTTTATTTGATAGGTGTACATGACAGAGTCCATGGATCTCCTGCCACAGGTATTTGCAAAATGGATAATTGCACCTGTACTTTGGCAGATAGAAGTCTCACTTTTGGAAAAATTTTCAGCCCAGGGTTCAAGTTATAGTTGCTTGAGTAATCTATACCTGGTGAATTGTCTTTTGAGTTTAAAATATTACAATTAAGCTGAAATTTTCACCTAACTATAACATCACTTTGACCTTTGGTTTTTCAGTGAATATATCTATTCACTGAAAAATGTCCAACCCCTCCATGACAACTAATCCCTCACCTCACATTGCCTTGCAGCCAACAACACTGGTGCTCAACTACCCCTCTGTGCCTGAGCCATGGACAGCGGGGAATTGGAGGGAGTTTGAGCGCAGGGCAGGGTTGACATTTTAAGTAAGGCAAACATACTTACTTTCTCAAAGGATCAGAACACCAAAATATTAAAAGTGGACCTTTTTGATTTATGGAGGGATCTTTAGAGCAACATGTGTAAAGCACTTGTATTGTCTTTGTAAAATATGAACAATAATTAGAATGAAATGTATATCTGAATAATTCCCACAGTGCAATGTTTAATAAAAGTGATTATAATAAAAATGTGTGAAAGTTTAATGAAAAAAAATACCAACAATTCTTTGAGAGTTTGTATGGAATTTCAAACTGAAAAGTGCAGCCATAGAACCCTTAATAAGCTGGCACAGCACTCCAGCTAAAGAGCATAGAGCTCCAGCTAGGAGTGCCTAAAAAAAATGGCAAACTCTTCTGGGGCCATGGATTCAATGACCTAGGAGACTTACTGTATTTTTTTTCTTCTGTTGCTGAGGGGCTGCAGCACTCCTTGCAGCCTCAACATTACAAAATGCTTTTTGGTGCCCCTGCGCCTCCTAAGAGCACCACCAAGCTGATAAAAATATTTTAAATGCCCTTGTAGAAGATTATAGGGTTCTCCTTGCAAGGATCAGTGGAAGATAAATGAGGGGCTCCTCATGCGCATTTACTATTTGTTTCTTTATATTTATTATTTTTTGGGTGTGTTAGTGCCCACCTTTGTTTTTAATTATTGCCTCAGACAACCTTTTCCAGCCTTTATACCCCAGGACCCTATTTTGGTTCTCATAGTGGAGGGGATCACGCTACCCCCTTTCCAGACACTTTACAGGCCCTGGGAGACCCATCTCCCAGAGCTGCATTATTTTTATAGCACCCTTGGGACCCCAACCCCTAGGACCTTTTCTTTTATGGGGAGTGGTGCATGTGGCCCCTTACCTGAGACTAAACTTCAGGGGACCCCATCCCCAGGGCCTAATGTGAGTGTACCGGTGTCCACCCTGGGCACCCACTAGACATCACATTGGGGGCTGTGGGGTGGCCCAGTCCCTGCCTGCTCCCCACATGCACCTTTCCTGGGTGCAGTGGGAGGAGGTTTTTTCTCTGCTCCTGCCAGGAGAGAGCGATCGGACTTTCCCTGCATGCAAGAGAGTAGGCAGGGAAACAAATATCTGCTTCCACCCGGGTGGAGCATTTTTGCAGCTCCAGCCAGGTGGGAGCAGACAAGCTTTCCCTGCCTGTGCACTTGAGGATGGGGGAAACAGTGTCCAAGGAGTGAGCTACCTGGGACACAGTGATAACTGACCCAAAGGGATTGGGTCCCCGATGCCTTTGTTGGCTCAGGGAAGGGGGCTGGGCAGGCCTTGTTTTAAAATAGTGGCCCTTGGAATGGGAACGCCAGGGCCTTAAGAGGTTCAGAAAGGGGAATCATACCCCCTCCCCTTGGATTATTATGGCAGGCCCCATGGGATGGGGTCCATGGGGATGTAATTGGCTTGGGGGGCATGTACCCTTTCCCCTTTCACTAATGTGAAGGACCTCAGAGTTTGGGGTCCCCAGGGCTGAAATCATGTCTACCATCCAGCGGGAGTGCCATTGCGATTGTGGCAAAAAATAATAATTTGCCCCCTTATATATATATTTTTACTCATTTTTAGGATAGGGGGAACTCTGAGCTAGCTCCTTCTGGTCCTTCACTCCCCCTTGAGTGAAACGGCTGAAGGGGGGGGGGGACCCTAAGTAAATCAGAAAACTCCTTTTTTGAAGTTGTGCATTGATAGCTGGAACGGGTGGATAAATATAAAAATTTTATAAATAAAAGAACGAGAAGCCCACAGGAGTACCAACATGATTTTTTGATAAAGGAAGATGATTTGTGTTATTCCTACACACATATATATGTATAACTAGATGGATACATATTATCTATCTATCTATCTATCTATCTGTCTGTCTGTCTGTCTGTCTGTCTGTCTGTCTGTCTGTCTGTCTGTCTGTCTGTCTGTCTGTCTGTCTGTCTGTCTGTCTGTCTATCTGTCTATCTATCTATCTATCTATCTATCTATCTATCTATCTATCTATCTATCTATCTATCTATCTATCTATCTATCTATCTATCTATCTATCTATCTATCTATCTATCTATCTATCTATCTATATATATATCTATCTATATATATATCTTTCTGACAACACAGCAACCAATGAACATAATCTGGAAGCAGCTGATGCTCATTTGCTCTTTACCCTGGCGGAACTGAACAACACGGACTCTGATTCTTCCAGCCAGCCAGATTACATACGGCCCGCACAGGACAGAATTGCATCAATTATCAGCACAGAGCCATGTGCTGGCCTTAGTCCATTTAGAAGTAAATCAAATTTTATTCCCATGATGCCCAAGGACGCCATCGATATCTATCAGGAGATGGTGACCAATGATTTAAAAAACCTTTATCGGGCCACAAGCTCCAACAAAGGGAGGACAAACCATCAGGATTTACAATACAAGAACCTGATTCGCAAACTGAATAACAATCCCGGCCTAGAGATCTGCATGTCTGATAAGGGGGGCAACGTGGTCATTTGGCCCAAGGAAGAATACGAGACTGAAGTCAAAAGGCAGCTCTCGGATACAGACTGCTATGAAAAAATCAACATGAAAATCTACAACACTTCTAAGGAATCCCTGAAGAAAAAGCTATATTCCTATAAAAGGCAGGGACTAATTTCGAGCCATGAATTTAATTTTCTTTTCAATGAGTTTCCGATTATCCCCACGCTTCGCCTCATACCAAAGATCCACAAAGGAGTGAAGCCGGTACCGGGCAGACCCATTATTTCATCTATTGGGAGCATCAGTGAAAATGCGAGTAGGTATGTGGATTATTTTTTACAACCTTTAGTCCGTGATCTACCAACTTACGTAAAAGACACTGGTTACTTTATCAGGAAACTAAATAACATTCAATGGCATGAGGATTTCTTGTTGGTGACTCAAGACATGGAGTCCTTGTACACCAGTATAGAACACGGTACAGGAATTGCTGCCACTAAACTTTACTTGGACCGTAGACCCATCAGATTTTACAGCCACAATGCCATGCTTTTAGAACTTATTGAATGGGCATTGAATAACAACCATTTTATGTTTGAGAATGATATGTATTCCCAAAAGAGGGGAGTCGCCATGGGTGCTTGCTTCTCCCCCAGCTACGCCTGTTTGCATGTAGGCTGGTGGGAGGAGCAGGTTCTCATGGGGACCCATGCTAATGTATTCAAATCCAACATTGTCAAGTGGCTCAGATATATTGATGATGTTTTTATGGTTTGGAATGGTGATCTTGCTAGTGTGGTGAATTTTATTGAGGTTTTAAACAATAACGTTTTTAATCTTAAGTTTACTTCAAACATAGATAAAACATCAGTTGAGTTTTTAGACACCAAGATCATGATTGTTGAGAACCAAATTGTGACATCTCTGTACAGAAAACCCACTGCTGGCAACTCAATCTTACACGTCAGCAGTGCTCATCCATCACATCTCATAAAAAGCATCCCCTACGGGGAACTCCTCCGCATCAAACGTATTTGTAGCACGCCGGAGGAGAGGGCCAAATGTTCAGAAGAGGCAATGAGCAGGATGATGCAAAGAGGTTACTCTGAGAGGACTCTCAGGGAAGCCTATAAGAAAGTGGAATCAATTCCTAGAGATACACTGTTAAAGGATAAATCTGTCAACATGAGTGACCACAATTCAGTTGATAGACCAGATAATGTAATCTCCAGTGTACCTCGCCTTATTACAACATTTAACAAACTGCATCACAAAATCAGGGCCATTGTCAACAAAAATTGGCCGATTTTGCTCACTGACGGTGTTTTGGCCCCAACGTTACCCTCTAAACCTGCATTGACGTTTAGAAGGGCCAAAACTATGAAAGGGGAACTCATGAGACCAAATATGCAAAGCCCTGTCAATAGCTCTTGGCTCAAACCCAAAAGCGGATTTTTTAAATGCACTAGCTGTAGAGCTTGCAAATTCGGTCAAAACACTACCCAATATTCAGTCCCGTTCAGTGCCAACTCCAGACAAATCAAGGGCCACTTCACTTGTAGATCGGAATTTGTGGTATATGTCCTTCACTGTACATGTGGTTTGCATTATATAGGGAGCACCAAACTACAAGCCCATGTCAGAATTTTACAACATTTAAGGGCAATCGTCAACAATGATTCCAGCTACCCTGTAGCGCGACATTTTAAGAAACAACATAACAACGATCTCAGTTGCCTGAAGTACTTTGTTGTCAACAGTGTTCCCGCACAGCGGAGAGGGGGCAACAGAGAGAAATTACTCAGACAACTCGAAACTAAATATATACTCGAATTCGACAGCAAAGCACCCACAGGGTTGAATAACACTGAGGACTTACACAACTTTATTTGAATGTTTGCAGGCTACATGTCACAATACCCTTTCGATTCTCAACAGAGATCTGTAGTTTTTTCCATTGCTATTCATATTTGGGACACTTTTAATGTCTTGCCCATTTTATTGATCTGCTCATTGGTTTAATCCTCATCCTCGCTGAGTTTAAAAGTACCCCTATAGGTGCCTTTTTTATCAATATTTGACAATAGAATTCTGGGCTGGCCGTTTAGAGTAATATGTTCTTTTCTTTGTCTTTTCTCTTTTTTTCTTTTGCATACGAAGGAATAGGAAAAAAGAAAAACAATTCCTTCCTCGAATGTTGGCGTTTTCCAGTTTTCAATTCTGATGATCCACCCAGTCAGGCTTTTTTCATCTTGGCCTAATCATACTCTATGTGAGATCAGCCCAACTGGATTTGTCCAACTTTTAGTTTCGTCATATACTAGATCAGGTGGTCTGCTGAATTTATATTTAATACTAAATACACATAAAAAATGTTTTTTATCTCCCCTTTCCTTTCTTTCTCCTTTCTTGTTTTTCTATCCTATCATTATTCGCACTCTTCGCACTTTCAACCAGTTTTTAGGATGTATACATTGGTTAATGATTCTAACAGCATTTTGGGTTTTTTGACAAGTTTTACCCTTTGGGTACTTTTGCCATCTTTTGGGCAGATGTATTTTCTACATGTATTGTTCAACTGTATGTATTAGGTTCATGATATAGCTGCTATGTGTACATATGATGCATTTGGTTGTATTTTGCACTATCATTGCGAATTTTGCACATTTGCATTGTTTGCACCATGAACGCACATTTTTCACCTTAAATGCCTAGGAATTGCGCTAGTAACTTGCGTATTTGCACAACCAACATCTGCACTTTAGAACCAATTTTTCTCATTGTTTATGGTGCATGTTCCGGACACTTCCAAAGGTTAAATAAGGCCAAAAATTAGCTTAAACCAGACCTCAATTAATGACAATATAGTGGACCTTCACAAACCCATGTTATAATGATTACAAGTATATTTGTATACATTATATCAATTCTATTTACCATGTGTATATATATATAAATGTTTTCCATGTTTATTATCACTAGCATCACTGGGTCATAGAGTGCTCTGTATATAAGGATAAGAGAAACGGAAGTTACTTTGTGTGATCAAGGCCATCTGGTGGCCGAAACGCGTAATGGCGTGCTGTGTGGGTGCTGACTTTCATTAAAATCCTGTGAAGCACGAGCTGGTGTCCGTGTGCTTTCTTCCTCGCCGCCAGGAAGTGGGAGACAGCTTTTGGAACTCATATCTATATATATATATATATATATATATATATATATATATATATATTCACTGAAAAAACCATAGGTTTCACACACGTTATAGTTAGGAATTAGCATTTAAAAAACCTTGCAAATTCACTGAAAAAACCATAGGTTTTACACATGTTATAGTTAGCTGGACATTTTACTGATAAAAACCATTGAAATTCCCCCGTTATAGTTAGTGCAGGCAACTATAACTCACGCGACCGCAATCCTCTGCTGATGCTAATACTGTATTTAGACACTTATTTGCCCATGTCTTCTTCCATTAAATTTTAGCTATACATATATTACAAATATTTTTTTTTCATAAAGACACATAAGTCATCAGCAGAGGATTGCGGTCGCATGAGTTATAGTTGCCTGCACTAACTATAACGGGGGAATTTCAATGGTTTTTTATCAGTAAAATGTCCAGCTAACTAGAACATGTGTAAAACCTATGGTTTTTTCAGTGAATTTGCAAGGTTTTTTAAATGCTAATTCCTAACTATAACGTGTGTGAAGCCTATGGTTTTTTCAGTGAATTTGTACGGTTTTTTAAATGCTAAGTTACTTTACGCCATTCGTGGCGTGCGCGCCCACTTAACGCAGTTCGTTCCGTGCGCGCACGGTGCGCTTTGCGCACCGTGCGCGCACAGTGAGCATGCGGTGCGCTTTGCGCACCGCGCGCCCACTTTACGCAGTTAGTGCCGTGTACGCCATTCGTGGCGTGCGCGCGCGCCCACTTAACGCAGTTCGTTCCGTGCGCGCACGGTGCGCTTCGCGCACCGTGCGCACACAATGAGCACGCGGTGCGCTATGCGCACCGCGTGCCCATGTTCCTTTTTTTCCCAGCCCCCGCTTGACGAATCCCCCCGAGACTTTCAGGGTAGGAGCGGAGCATAGCGCCCCACCTATTTTGAAAATTTCGCGAGGATTCGTCGACCGGCGCCAAAGTTATTCCAAATAGAATGTTGCGGATTTCCTATGGAAACAGGGTCCTAACTATAACTATCTACTGGCGACCGCCAGTAGATAATATACAATGAAAAAAATCATAGGTTTCAGAGTGTTATAGTTAGCTGCCCATTTCACTCGTACAAAACCATAGAAATTCCTCCGTTATAGTTAGTTCTGCTAACTAATACTCACGCGCCCGCAATGCACTGCTGATGATGTCACATATTGCATCATTCATGACATGGTCAGTGACATCACTGATGACATCACTGATGACATCTCAAATGACATCACTGATGACATCACTGATGACATCATCCACTGAATGTGGTTTAGTTTGAAATTTAAATTTGCATTATATATATATACCAATCTGTATTGAAGATTGAGTGGATATATAACTGTCTGGATGGAGGATTTAGTAGCTGTCTGACTGTCTTTTTAAGTGAGTAATTAAAAGTGTCTCATTAATACATGGATTAGTAACTAAACTATGTGAATGTATGCAGCACTGTCTCTGTTGTTGTATAACATGCTGCCTCAGTTGGTCACTAACTACATGAGTGTGTATATTAGTTATTGATTAGTTGGGTGAGTATTTGTATGGGACACTGAGTTTGTGTGTGGTTGGATGGGGTGTGTGTAACTCTATGCATAGATATGTGAATGGTTGATTGACTAGGTGTATGGGATTAAGAGTGCATGTGGAAACAGTTGTTTGGGTGACTGAGTGTATTTATTTGAGTGTTGGTGAGCGAATATATGTTTTAGTTGTACATCTTCAACAAAGTAAAAAAATAAAAGGCATTGTATGTGAGAGTTGGTGTATATAAATAAATTTGTGTAAGAGTCAGTGATTGTGAGAGTAAATATATGAATGAGTGTATAATTGTAATGGTGCTTTTTTAACATATTAACGATGAGTTACTATGTGTTTGAATAAATGAGGTGTCGTTGGATAATTGTGTAAGTGAGTAAATTTAAGTGCGATACATTTTTTTCATGAGTGAGTAGGATGACTGCATAACCGACTAAGATGACTGCTGATGTGTCAATGTCTATATATGTGTATAAGTGCATTTGAAAGTGTTCTATTAATTAATGACTGCATGTATAGATGATTCTGTTGTTGAATGGGTAGTTGTGTGTGTAGACTTAGGAATCAGTGAGTGGGTATGTAGTGACTGGTATTGGTGTGTCAATGGTTTCAAATATGGTACTCTGTATTTTACAGTGAGTGATGAAAGGTTATACTAGTGTATGATGTGGTGTATCGGATTGTCAAGTCGATGATGTCATCAGTGATGTCATTTGAGATGTCATCAGTGATGTCATCAGTGACAGTGATGTCACTGACCATGTCATGAATGATGCAATATGTGACATCATCTGCAGTGCATTGCGGGCGCGTGAGTTATAGTTAGCAGAACTAACTATAACGGAGGAATTTCTATGGTTTTGTACGAGTGAAATGGGCAGCTAACTATAACACCCCTGAAACCTATGGTTTTTTTCAGTGAATTTCAAAGGTTTTTTAAATGCTAACTTTTAAGTGTGATAGTAGTTATATCTATTTTTTTGGACTGATTCTCTACAGTTTTTTAACTGTTTATTTATAAATATTTTATTGATTAAATAACATTATATATTTTTCTGAAAATTGCAAAAAAAACATTTTTTTAATTAAAACTGAAATATTGATTAATTTTCTTGTTTTCATTTTTTCTTTTAATATATTTATATCATTTTCTTTAAACAAAAAAATTCCAATTTCTTTCGCAGTCGCGCACTCAAAGTGTACACATCACGGTGGGTGCACGCACTCTAGCCGCCATTTTAGAAAAGTCATGAAGGATCCGCGTCTGGTGTGCGACGGCTGCATGTTTTTCAGTTACATCATATACATTTAATATCACGTGATATGCGCGATTGGTATGCGACCAGTCTGCGACTCCTGATCCCGCGCATTCGCGACACATGCGCATTACGGTATGAGATGTTTGCGACCTTGCGGGTCCCGCGTGACATCATATACGTGCTGGGTGCGCGACTCCCGCAAAAAAAATGTATGTTCCAAAATGATATGTATGTGTCTTTAATATACATATTAAGGCAAGAGATTATGTAAGATATTCATCAAAATAATATATTTGTACTTATAAGAAACTTATATTATTTTTAAATATATTTTCGCGAAGTCGGGTGCGTGCGTCGTGAGTGCAGAAAACCAGGTTAGCAGAGCTGCTGTAGAGCCAGAGAACCAGGTCAGCAGAGCTGCTCTAGAGCCTAAGAACTAGGTCAGCAGAGCTGCTCTAGAGTCAGAGAACCAGGTCAACAGAGCTGCTGTAGAGCCAGAGAAACCAGGTCAGCAGACCTGCTTTAGAGGGAGAGAACCAGGTCAGCAGAGCTGCTTTAGAGCCAGAGAACCAGGCCAGCAGAGCTGCTTTAGAGCCAGAGAACCAGGTTAGCAGAGCTGCTTTAGAGCCAGAGAACCAGGTCAGCAGAGCTACTCTAGAGCCAGAGAACCAAATCAGCAGAGCTGCTTTAGAGCCATAGAACCAGGTCAGCAGAGCTGCTTTAGAGCCATAGAACCAGATCAGTAGAGCTGCTCTAGAGCCTAAGAACCAGGTCAACAGAGCTGCTCTAGAGCCAGAGAACCAGGTCAGCAGAGCTGCTGCAGAGCCAGAGAAACCAGGTCAGTAGAGCTGCTTTAGAGGGAGAGAACCAGGTCAGCAGAGCTTCTATAGAGCCAGAGAACCATGTCAGCAGAAATGCTTCAGAGCCATAGAACTGGGTCAACGGAGCTGCTTTAGAGCCAGAGAACCAGGTCTGCAGAGCTGTTGTAGAGCCAGAGAACTAGATCAGCAGAGCTGCTCTGTAGCATAAGAACTAGGTCAGCAGAGCTGCTCTAGAGCCAGAGAACCAGGTCAGCAGACCTGCTGTAGAGCCAGAGAAACCAGGTCAGCAGAGCTGCTTTAGAGAGAGAGAACCAGGTCAGCAGAGCTGCTTTAGAGCCAGAGAACCAGGTCAGCAGAGCTGCTCTAGCTGACACTGACTGACTGACACTGACTGACTGACACTGACTGACACTGATTGACACTGATTGACTGACACTGACTGACTGACACTGATTGACTGACACTGACTGACACTGATTGACTGACACTAACAGACTGACTGACACTGACTGACCCTGACTGACTACTCTCTACTACTCTACTACTGACTCTCTACTACTCTCTCTCTACTACTCACTCTCTACTACTCACTCTCTACTACTCACTCTCGACTACTCTCTACTACTCACTCTCTACTACTCTACTACTCTCTACTACTCACTCTCTACTACTCACTCTCAACTACTCACTCTCAACTACTCTACTATTCACTCTCTACTACTCACTCGCTACTACTCTCTACTACTCACTCTCTACTACTCACTCTCTACTACTCACGCTCTACTACTCTCTACTACTCACTCTCTACTACTCTCTACTATTCACTCTCTACTACTCACTCTCTACTACTCACTCTACTACTTTCTACTACTCTCTACCACTCACTCTCTACTACTCTCTACTACTCACTCGCTACTACTCTCTACTACTCACTCTCTACTACACTCTCTACTAATCTCTCTCTCTACTACTCTCTACTACTACTCTCTACTATTCACTCTCTACTACTCACTCTCTACTACTCACTCTACTACTCTCTGCTGCTCTCTAGCACTCACTCTCTACTACTCTATTACTCTCTCTCGACTACTCACTCTCTACTACTCCCTCTCTACTACTCACTCTCTACTACTCACTCTACTACTCTCTACTACTCACTCTCTACTACTCTCTCTCTACTACTCACTCTCTACTATTCACTCTCTACTACTCGCTCCCTACTACTCGCTCTCTACTACTCACTCTCCACTACTCACTCTCTACTACTCGCTCTCTACTACTCTCTATTACTCACTCTCTACTACTCACTCTCTACTACTCTCTACGACTCTCTCTGCTACTCACTCTCTACTACTCAATCTCTACTACTCTACTACTCTCTACTACTCACTCTCTACTATTCTCTACTACTCACTCTACTACTCTCTCCTACTCTCTACCACTCACTCTCTACTACTCTATTACTCACTCTCTACTACTCTCTCTCTACTACTCACTCTCTACTACTCACTCTACTACTCTCTACTACTCACTCTGTACTAATCACTCTCTACTACTCACTCTGTACTACTCACTCTCTACTACTCACTCTCTACTACTCTCTACTTCTCACTCTCTACTACTCTCCCTATTACTCACTCTCTACTACTCACTCTCTACTACACACTCTCTACTACTTGCTCTCTGCTACTCGCTCTCTACTACTCTCTAGTACTCACTCTAATACTCACTCTCTACTACTCTCTACTACTCACTCTCTACTACTCCCCTACTCTCTACTACTCACTCTCTACTACTCACGCTCTACTACTCTACTACTCTCTGCTACCCTCTCTCTACTACTCACTCTCTACTACTCACTCTCTACTACTCTCTACTACTCACTCTCTACTACTCTCTACTACTCACTCTCTACTACTCTCTCTACCACTCTCTACTACTCACTCTCTACTACTCTCTACTACTCACTCTCTACTACTCTCTCTCTACTACTCTCTACTACTCACTCTGCTACTCACTCTCTACTACTCTCTACTACTCACTCTCTACTACTCTCTACTACTCACTCTCTACTACTCTCTACTACTTTCGACTACTCACTCTACTACTCACTCTCTGCTACTCTCTACTACTCACTCTCTACTCTCTATTACTCGCGCTCTACTCTCTACCTCTCTACCTCTCTCTCTACTACTCTCTACCTCTCTACCTCTACCTCTCTACCTCTCTACCTCTACACCTCTACCTATACACCTCTACCTCTCTACCTCTCTGTACATGCACACATATGAACATATATATGCATATATATGCATATGCATTTATATATATGTATGTGTACATATATATATACACGTTGCAAAAATCACTCCATCAGGAAATGACACAAACTCCTCTTAGGTGGCAAAATAGAATTTATTTTCAGTTCTCACTGCTGTTGGTCATGACGCGTTTCGGCCGTACCGTCGGCCTTGTTCACATAACAACGCCATAGCAGGAAAACTCTAATTTAAATGTTTTTTTCTCATTCAAACCCAGTGTCACATGATTAATAGACATGGAGGATAGACTGCGACATTTTTACACATACTCGATTTTTAGAAAACAGACTGGATGGTATCTCTCCACACTAATTACATATTACTACATAAAGTAGAAGGAGTAACATATATATTCATCTTTAAATACACATTACGTATAAATAAATAAATAAATACATAAATATATTTCAGTATAAATACGGTATAATTCACTGTATATTAAAATCGTTTTCTTAAAATAATGGCATAAATGCGTAATGTAATGAGTCTTAGATGTGTGGTTATCCACCTGATCTCAATATTCATCAAAGCTTGTCTATGTATATGTAAAAAAAAATGAAAGTGTCACAGAAAAAGACTCTACTCCATAGTTAAAATCACCCATAAACCAAGGAACAGTGTAAAAACATTAGATTGACCCCTCAAATGTGCAAAGTTGCGGAAAGTGCATAATGCAGATCTTCTAATAGGAATTTAATTTGATGCACCGTCAATATTGGCAGGTACATATTAGTACATTATGATAAAGTGCTTGAAAAACTGTGCAATGAATTACCTATTTATTTTCATAACTAAATAGTGTAAAAATAAAAAGGAAAATTAAAGTAAGAAGTGTCCATAAGTAAATTAAATCAATAGAAGCTACAGAGGGGCAATAAGTCCCAAACTAGATGTGTATTCATATCCAGTAAGTGGATCAACTTGATCTAAAGGATCCTACTGATACTAATATTGTTTCCTAAGTGTGTGATATGGGCAAATATCGACATCATTGCAATCAATATGGCAGGAGACTGGTTCCAGAGTGCTCCTATTAAGGAGGCTCTTGTGAGGTTTCTCCAAGCAGACTTCTAAGCAGATTTAAAGGTAGGTGTGCATATCTTCAGTAGTATTTAACCCATAGGGAACCTTCGTATCCATTTCCAGTATTAGGCGGGTTTCTAATTGCCTTAGTAGCCTTTCCCTATTGCCTCCTCGGCGCAATTTAGGGATGGCATCAATTACATAATAACTGATATATATACACATATATAAACATATAAATATAATCTGCATATCTATATAAATATAAATTCATGCAAACATATACATATACATATATGCATACATATGCATGGTATGTACATGAAAGTTTGAAAAACTCTAATACAAGCAAAGCTAAAAAGACACCTAATTACAAACAGAATTGCTTTAACTTAAACGAGGGCGAGACCTATTGCATTTTCAATGCTTGTTTACTTTGATTCCATCAAGAAGGCATTCAGATGTGTCACATATTTTCCATAAATTCTGAATGGTAGCACTCTAGTTGTTCATTAGATCACTGTAGTAAAGCTACTGCTCACCAGGGAAGTCTGCTGCTGGTATTGAAAGTGCATGTTTCAGTCTGCATGTCAGAATTTTTTAATGAAATAGAAGAGGATTTGAGAATTCACTCAAAATGTGCCCTAATTTTTCTTTTTTCCTCACTAATCATAATTTCTATGGCAAAATGAACCTCCTCATTGTGTTCCTTTTAAATTAAACTACTCACTCTCTACTACTCACTTGCTACTACTATCTACTACTCACTCTCTACTACTCACTTTCTACTACTCTCTACTACTCTCTACCACTCACACTCTACCACTCTCTACTACTCTCTCTCTACTACTCTCTCTCTACTACTCACTCTACTACTCTCTACTACTCACTCTCTACTACTCACTCTCTACTACTCTACTACTCTTTACTACTCTCTACTACTCATTCTCTACTACTCACTCTCAACTACTCACTCTACTACTCACTCTGCTACTCACTTTCTACTACTCTACTACTCACTCTACTACTCTCTACCACTCACTCTCTACTACTCTCTCTCTACTACTCACTCTCTACTACTCACTCTGCTACTCTCTACTACTCTTTCTGTTACTCACTCTCTACTACTCTCTACTACTCACTCTCTACTATTCACTCTCTACTACTCTACTACTCTCTACTACTCTCTCTACTACTCACTCTCTACTACTCTCTCTCTACTACACACTCTCTACTACTTGCTCTCTACTACTCACTCTACTACTCACTCTACTATTCACTCTACTACTCACTCTCTACTACTCCCTACTACTCACTCTCTACTACTCTCTACTACTCACTCTCTACTATTCCACTACTCTCTACTAATCACTCTCTACTACTCACTTTGTACTACTCTCTACTACTCACTCTCTACTACTCACTACTACTCACTCTCTACTACTCACTCTCTACTACTCTCTACTACTCTATACTACTCACTCTCTACTACTCACTCTCTACTACACTCTCTCTACTACTCTCTACTACTCATTCTCTACTACTCATTCTCTACTACTCTCTCTCTGCTTCTCTCTCTCCACTACTCACTCTCTACTACTCTCTACTACTCACTCTCTAATACTCACTCTCTACTACTCTCTACTACTCACTCTCTACTACTCTCTACTACTTCCTCTACTACTCACTCTCTACTACTCTCTACTACTCTCTACTTCTCACTCTACTACTCTCTACTACTCACTCTCTACTACTCACTCTACTACTCTCTCCTACTCACTCTCTGCTACTCTCTCTACTACTCTACTACTCTCTCTCTACTCTCTACTCTCTATTACTCATCCTCTACTCTCTACCTCTCTACCTTTCTCTACCTCTCTCTCTACTACTCTCTACCTCTCTACCTCTACCTCTCTACCTCTACGTCTCTACCTCTACACCTCTACCTCTCTACCTCTCTCTACCTCTCTCTACACGCACACATATGCACATGCATTTATATATATGTATGTGTATATATATACATACATATATCAACATATATAAAATCTGCATATCTATATAAATACAAATATAAATTCATGCATACATATACATATATGCATGTTATGTACATGACATTTTGAAAAACACTAATAAAAGCAAAGCTAAAAAGCCACCTAATTAGAAACAGAATTGCTTTAACTTAAACGAGGGCGAGACCTATTGCATTTTCAATGCTTCTTTACTTTGGTTCCATCAAGAAGGCATTCAGATGTGACACATTTGCCATAAATTCTGAATGGTAGCACTCTAGTTCCTCATTAGATCACTGTAGTAAAGCTACTGCTCACCAGGGAAGTCTGCTGCTGGTATTCAAAGTGCATGTTTCAGTCTGCATGTTCGAACTTTTTAATGAAATAGAAGAGGATTTGAGAAGTCACTCAAAATGTGCCCTAATTTTTCTTTTTTCCTCACTAATCATAATTTCTATGGCAAAATGAGCCCCCACATTTTGTTCCTTTGCAAATTAAATGTTTTAAATGTTACCACTTTATTCCAATCAAGATGGCTTCAGGTGTGCCATACCTTTGTCATAAGTAAGACTGTTAGCACTCTAGTTGTTCTTTACAACACTCTGGGATTTCTGTCATTGGGCTATACTTGGGCTACATCTGGGTGATATTTGTGCTACATTTGGGCTCTTTTGTCTCTGGTGGCCATCTTAGGAGACTTGATATGAAGTTTCCTAATTTTCTCCTTTACTGCAGTCTCCTCAGTAGGCATACTGTCAGTTTTTTAGTTTGATTCAATGAAGAAGGCATTCAGATGTGTCACACATTTGCCATAAATTCAGAATGTTAGCACTCTAGTTGCTCATTAGATCACTGTAGTAAAGCTACTGCTCACCAGGGAAGTCTGCTGCTGGTATTGAAAGTGCATGTTTCAGTCTGCATGTCAGAATTATTTAATGAAATAGAAGAGGATTTGAGAAGTCACTCAAAATGTGCCCTAATTTTTCTTTCTGCAGCACTAATCATACATTCTATGGCAAAATGAACCCTCTCATGTTGTTCCTTTTTAAATTAAATGTTTTAAATGTTACCACTTTATTCCAATCAAGATGGCTTCAGGTGTGCCATACCTTTGTCATAAGTAAGACTGTTAGCGCTCTAGTTGTTCTTTGGAACACTCTGGGAAACTGCAGTAGAACACAAAGGAATCAACTGACAGTCTCTGCCCTTGTTGGATGTACATGTTTTACTGAGATTGTCAGACTTCATTCTCACATGACTGAGAAAGATAATGTGAATTTACAGAAAATATGCTCTCAGTTTAGCTTAGAGATCACCTTCCAAACCTCTGTGGGAAAAGCATGTGAAAATAGTTTTCTCTCAAACACGATTCATGATATCCCAGCAGAAGGCTTTTTCACATGGTAAAATCACCTTAGAACATACCACAATTCCTAAAATGAGTATGGTACCATCAACAAATGATTGATAATGTAACCAAAGTCTTAAAACCTTCTATTAACTGCAATGCTTTTTAATGAGGTGCTATCATGTATATTGATCCCAAGATGGCTGCCAACACTTCTTGGATGAAGTGCTGACAGCCAATCAGATCTCACAATGAGATGTGTGGTTAGGCTCCGCCCAGATATGTATATGATTTTACTTTTGATTTTCTCAGGAACTTCTGAACGGATTTACACCATATATGCAAAAGGCACATGCCTGACCTGAGGACTACCTCTTTGCCAAATTTCAAGTAATTTTGTTCAGCCGTTCGGGCTGTACCTTCGACTAAAGGTCCTATGGGAAAATGCATGGGGAAAACACATTTTGGGATCCCCCTTTTTTCTCAGCCCCCGCTTGACGAATCACCCCGAGACTTTCACGGTAGGCGCTGAGCGGAGCACCCCATTAGTTTTGTAAATTTCAATAAGATAAGTCAACCGGCGCCAAAGTTATTCAAAATAGAATTTTCAGATTTCCTATGGAAACACGGTCCTAACTATAACTATCTACTGGCGACCGCCAGTAGATAATATATATATATATATGTTTTATATATGTAATATATATGTGTGTGAATATTTATATATATATATATACACACGTGTAGATATATATAAATATATATATTCACTGAAAAAATGTAGGTTTCAGGGATGTTATAGTTAGAAATTTGCATTTAAAAAACCTTTGAAATTAACTGAAAAAACATAGGTTTCAGAGACATTGTAGTTAGGTTGGCATTTCACTCGTACAAAACCAGTCAAATTTGGCCATTATAGTTAGTTCAGCTAATTATATCTCACGCCACCGCAATGCACTGCTGATGATGTTACATATTACATCATTCATGATATGGTCAGTGACATCAATGATGACATCTCAAATTACATCACTGATGACATCACCCAGTGAATAGTGATTCTGTTAAGTTTAAGTATGTTTTAAATATCTGCCAAGGTGTATTGAAGAATAAGTGGGTGTATAAATGTCTGAATGTATCATTTAGTAGGTGTGTGACTGTCTGTATAAGTGAGTGATTAAACGTGTCTTAATGAAAGCATGGGTAAGTAACTAAACTGTGTAAATGTCTGTATCAGTCTGTCAGTTGGTGTGTAAGAGACTCCATGGGTTTGTGAATAGCTACATGAGTGTCTATATGGGTTATTTATTGGTTGCCTTCACTGAATGTATGGGTTCTAGAGTGCGTCTTTGAGTGGCTGTATAGGTGGGTGAATGTGTGTATGGCTGTGTTGGAGAGTGAATGGATTTCTTGGTGGTACATGTGTGAGTATATGTGAGTGTTGAAGTATAAAAATGACTATATGTGAGAGTGAGTGATTGTGAGAGTGGCTGTATGGGTGAGTGTGTGCTTGTATCAGTGATTGTATAAGAGAGTAAGTATGTGTTATTATTTGTATGACTAAGTGAGGTGATGTGTGTATAACTGTATAGGTGAGTAAATGGGATTGTGAATCTTTGCACGACTGACTAGGTGTGTGAGTTACTCTATCGGTGAGTGGTGGTGTGTGAATGTCTCTATAGATGTGTAAGTGCATATGATAGTGCTGTATTGATGAGTGACTGCATGTATGAGTGACTGTATAGGTGAATAAGTAGATGTGTGTGTAGACCTAGGAATCAGTGAGTGGGTTTCGAAAATGGTAGTCTATATTTTAGCGTGGGTGTATCAAATGTTATATTAGGTTGTGAGGAGGTGCATCTGATTATCACATGGATGATGCCATCAGTGATGTCATTTGAGAGGTCATCAGTTATGTCATCAGTGATGTCTCTGACCATGTCATAAATTATGTAATATGTGACATCATCAGCAGTGCATTAAGGGGGCATGAGTTATAGTTTTCTGAACTAAATATAATGGTCGAATTTCACTGGTTTTGTACGAGTGAAATGTCCAACTAACTATAATGTCCCTGAAAGCTATGTTTTTTTCAGTGAATTTCAAAGGTTTTTTAATTGCTAATGTCTAACTATAACATCTCTGAAAGCTATGTTTTTTTTTCAGTTAATTTCTAAGGTTTTTTAAATGCTAATTACGAACTATAACTTCCCTTAAACCTATGGTTTTTTCAGTGAATTTTAAAGGTTTTTAAATGCTTATTTCTAACTATAACGTCCCTGAAACCTGTGGTGTTTTCAGTGAATTTCAAAGGATTTTTAAAGGCTAATTTCTAACTAGAACATCCCTGAAACCTGTGTTTTTTCACTGAATGTCTAAGTTTTGTAAATGCAAATTTCCAACTATAACGTCACTGAAACCTATGTTTTTTCAGTGAATTTCAAAGGTTTTTTAAATACTAATTTCAAACTATGACGTCCCTTAAACCTACGGTTTTATCAGTGAATTTCAAAGGTTTTTCAAATGCTAATTTCTAACTATAACGTCCCTGAAACCTATGGTTCTTTCAGTGAATTTCTAAGGTTTTTTAAATGCTAATTTCTAACTATGCCTCCAGAGGTAGGACATGTGCAGAATGAGGAAGAAAGGCGCAGAAAGAAACAAGAGAAATGCAGAAAAAGGCGACAGAAGTCCAGAAAGACAAAGAAAGGTGCAGAAAGAAGCAAAAGATAAGCAGAAAGAACCAACAGAGGTGTAGAAAGAGGCCTTGTTGCAAAGTCATCCGGTGCCCCCAAGTTTTTGCTGACGGGTACTGGTGGTAACTGACTCTGACTAACCAGGCCTAGAGCCAGTTCCATGCTAAAAGACACTTAGAATACAGTGAAAACACCTACATACAATAGTGTACACTATGGGTTGGGGTACCCCTGTGATTGGCATGGGGATTAAAACTACCTCTAAGTCAGAGGTGCAGAACCATGCTACTTTAACTAGTAGTCGCGTTTGCAGAGTGGTAGAGAAAGGGTGCTGGACTTCTGACCAGCGCTCAAGAATTCTGCTGCGTAGGACTTACAGGAGGTACAAGGAAGGCTTCTTGGCCCCCAACGTCAATCAGGAGTCACTGCTGGGGGTCCTTAGGGGCCAACAAGCTTACCTCTTACCTCCAGTAAACCCCACACAGTGGGATTGCTGAAAGGTGGACACAGGCCACGCCCCCTTTCTCCACCACACTGCAAGCGTGCCTCCTGGCTCGCTCTTGATTGGGGGTGAAGTCCCCTTTCCTCATGAGGGTCCCTCAGGGCCAACTAGCCCACCAGGTACCTCCAGTAAGCCCCACACAGCTGGATTTCTGAGAGTGGTTCGAGGCCATGCCCCCTTTTTACACCACTCTGAAAATGCAGCTTCTGGTGCACTGCTGCTCGAGGGATGAAGTCCACTTGTGTCCTGATCATTAGTGAGCCAAGAGGAGCGTTTGCAGAGTGGTGTGAAAAGGGATGTGGTCTCAGACCACCACTCTGCAATCCAGCTGTGTGGCACTTACTGGAGGTACCTGGTAGGCTAGTTGCCCCCCAGGCACCCACAGGAATGAAGGGGACATAATCCCCCAATTTAGAACGTGCCAGGGGGGCACGTTTGCAGAGTGGTGCAGGGAGGGGGCAGGGCCTCTGGCGAGATGCCTGCTTTTCTTTTTAATATTTTTTTAGAAGGGTCTGTGTGGCCCCCCTTCTATTAGTATATTTTAGGTCCTGAGGACCCCATCCCCCAGGGACTGACACCATTTTGTTTTTAAACGGGATTGGGGCAGCGCGGCCCCCCTTCCGAGGCTAATTTCGGCCCCGAGGACCCCATCCCCTAGGGCATAGCCTCCTTTATTAAATGTATTTATTGGGAAGGAGGGCCACATGGATACCACAATGAGTCACCGGCTTACAATCCTGTGACTAATTAATTATAAGGGGACTTAATACTTTAGCAAAAAGATCAGCTCTACTATCCTTTTATGGTTGAAATCTTTTATTGATATTTCAAAACACAGTGAAAGACACCAACCAACGAAATTATCAGCACCCTGTGCATGCAAAATAGGTGGCCGAGCCCCTTAAAGAATGGCTAGATAATCTTGGCGTAATAAACATTTGTAGAAAGACACATGTGACAGAGGGACTTTATAATGTATTCCTCTGAGCACCATACATATGCTAGATTAAATTGTTTCCTTGTTTCCTCCTATATTATATAGAGCATGTTGTTAAGAGTACAGTACAAGTTGAATAGATCTCAGACTATTCACTGGTATGTTTCTTTCTTCAATTCCCTTGGTCTAGATCGAGAACAGAGCAGTGGTGGTTAGGAGATAATCTGTTGTGCAATAAACATAATTTGGAATAAATCATGGAAACCCCAGAGCTCTTTATTAAGGACAATGATAGTGAAGAAGCTCAGGTCTGTATATTATAGGACAATTTAAAAGCTTTCATTGGGAGGCAAATTATCTCTCCAGCGACTAAAATTAACAGAAGACAGGAAATGAGGCCTGGTATTGGAGAACAGGTGAAAGAACTGATGCTGGTTCATATGAGAAGAGGGGCAAGGTGTATCACTTAGGAGAAGCCTGTGCACAATTAAAATTATTAGATCATGACAAAGGTGCAAATACATTCCTTTGAGTAAAGCAATCTTACTATGGGAAACAGGGCAGGGAAACTACTCTCTGCTAAATTGAGGACTAAGGCTAAGCAGGAAAGGAAATCCTTCATTAAAAATACAGCTGGGATATTATTCAGTAAAAAAATCTGAATCAGGCAGTCATTCCAAGAATATTACAGAACCCTAGAAATAGAGGAGAAAGGGGATGAGGATGCACCATAATATTATATGAGGGGTGGTACACTTGCACACCTAGCACCAGCTCAAATAGAAACATTGGAAAAACCAGTAGACACTTCTGAAGTTATACCTGGGATTATTAAATTAAAAACGCTACAGGCATGTTTTATAAAACGTTCTCCTCTATACCGTCTGCTCTTCTTACACACCATTATAACTCCTTCGTTGCTGATTCTCCAATAGCTGTCTCCATGAGGGAAGCCTTGGATGTGGTTATCCCAAAACCGGGAAAGGACCTAAAGCCATGTTCTTCCTTTCAACCAATTTCCTTGATGAATATGGACGTCAAGATTTTCACAGAAATCTTGAGCTGTCCGTAACCACATATGCTAGGATGTATTGACCCAGATCATGAGGAGTTTATCCCAGGAAGGAACACGTTGGATAACACCAAGCAAGCACTACACTTAATTGACTGAGTACATAGAACCCTTAAGAATACTCTATTTCTATCTTTTGATACTGAAAAAACTTTCAACAGGGTGCACTGGCCATTAATTATTGTGGAAGACTCTTGAGGACTATGAGTTCAGACCCCAATATATAGCATGGATAATTAGCAATTATGTCGACCCATTGGCTAAAGTATACGTTAATGGTGCAACCTCTGCTTTGCTCCACATTGAAAGAGTCACAAGACAAGGCTGTCTATTGTTCTGTCCTTTACTACTTTATACATGGAAACACTGACAAACATGGTTTGAGCTAGCCAAGAAATCAAATGGGATAGTTATAACATAAGGAGAACGTCAAATGTTTCTAAATGCAGAATATGTATTATTGGCCAGTGTACTTGTTTCGGCCTCTCCCAGATAAGCTGGACAGATTTGACTGGCTTCAGGCTTTTAAACGAACCTGAAGAAATCCCAGCTTTTGAATCTATCACTTCCAGCTGATTACAGAGCCACTGAACAATAGATCTTTCCTCAGTCCTTGACTGAAAACACGTTACATAGCTAGGGGTCAATATAAGATTCCTACTGGGGAAATACCCTGAGTAAGTGGGAACTCCTAATGTCTCTTTGATTGAAATTGTAGAGGCAGCATAGCAGAGGTGTTTTTTCAGCTAGGACACATTGCTGCATTTAAAATTACTGCTCTTTCTTAATTCATATACTGGCCTCAAACTCTCCCTGTGCAACCACTAAAAGAGATCCTGGGTGACCTCAAAAGCACATTGAACAGTTTCATATGGGGTAAAAGACAGTATGACTTCCCTGTCATATAATGTATGCATTGCCAAGTGAATGGAGCCTGGGAGTTCCTCACATATCCAATTATTATTATCATGCTGGCCAGATAAGATAACAGATCGAATGGTAGAAGGCAGAGACAGATAAAGCTTGGTGTTTTGTAGACCAGATAATTGCTGGAGTCCATATTTGGAAGATGTAAGGTACGGTGAATGTTTAAAATGCTGCTAGTCACACATGAGGATATACAGGTGCTGAGTAGGTGAGTGTAGGTGTGTGGTGAGGCTGAGTCTGAATAAAGGCAATCTTGATGGTCCTCCAAGAAGACTAATTGAAAACAAATTGAATAATCAAGTCTTCAGTTTCTTGCGTAGTTCAAGAAGTGAGGAGGAGGTCCTGATATGTTGGGGGAGGGTCATTCCAGGATTTGACGGGTTGGTAGGAGAATGATCAATCTCCGGTTCTGCTTCTATGGATGCAGGGTGTGTGCAAGTTACAGCGCTACTGAGAAAAGTCTTGTGAGGTGGTGGAAGTGAAGCCAGTGAATAAGGTTTGCAAGTTCCGTGTTGTGTGGTGACTTGAATGTGGTTGTGAGAAGTTTGAACTGGCAGCGGTTCTAGATGGGGAGCCAGTGGAGCTCTATGAGGACTGGTGTGGTGTGGGTTGGATGCGGGAGTATAAGGATGAGGCGGGTGGCGGCTTCTTTGATGCTTTGAAGTCTGTGAAGGATATGGGTTGGGATGCCGGCATTGTGTAGTCCAATCTGCTTCTAATAAGGGCCTGCATGATGGTATGTCTCACATGAATAAGAGCCACTTGAAGATTTTGTGTAACATTCGTAGGGTGAGGAAGCATGAAGAGGTGACAGCATTGACCTGGGGCTTCATGGTGAGGTTGGTGTTCAGGTTGAAATGTAAAAAGACAAGGGTTCCAGTGGATAATAAGGAATTAATATAAATGATAATACTGCACAATCACAATAACACTGTAGGGACTATAGTGTCAGGGGGCGAAATAAATTCTCTACACAGTACATTCAAATAATTATTTATGAAAGACAGCAATCAGTATATACACTTCATTAAATCAAAACCGCAAAACTTGTGCGTAGTGTCCCCAAGTGAAACATGGAACCAAAAAGTAACTGTACATTGTGAAACAAATTTCATGATACAAGGTTTCCATAAAATTATGTAGAACAGCCAATTGGATACAATTTAAAGACAGTCCACATATACAATGATGCAGACTGGGCAATGGTCCGTCCTATACACTGGTCGACGGCATTTCGACCCTTCTGCAAATATAGGGTCTCTTCAGGACTGTCAATACAGGGACATGTGAGTTATGAAATTATTCTTAGTGACGTTGTGGTGCCTTGTGAAAAAGTGAAAACTCGCGTGAGTTCATTTCCTCTCCTTTTCACTTCTGATCTATTTTTCATGAAACAATCAGCTAAGGCTAGAGACGTTCGATATTAAGAACTACTAGTCTTTTTTTCAACACACTGCAATTGTAGTTGTATCACGTGATTCTGTATTCATGGATTGCGGTTTAAAATGACCGATTTCAAAATGGTTAAACTATTGGTGAACAAGCCTGCTGGGCAGGCGAAACGCGTCCTTCCAAGCTGTCCCAATAAAATATTTGGCCAGAACACAGCGTCGTCATTCTTTACCGTTGTGTGAAAGAAAGAACAAATACTACGGACCCTGCCTGGGTGGTCCTTCGTGACGACGCACCCGTTGGTTTGGTGAGCGGTGAGAAGAGAAGTGAATATATATATATATATATATATATATATATATATATATATATATATATATCACACACAAAGTTCCAAGTGACAGGAGCCTCCGTCCTTGCAGGGCGGCTTCGTAACAGGCCTGGAGATGCCTGTAATTTAACACCACACGAACAGCACTAATAAAGTACTCGAAGCCCAACTCCAAAGATAAACTGGCATTTATTCCATGCAGGCAACAAAAGTCTTTCCTTACGCGTTTCAGCTTTAAATAGCCTTGATCACAGGTGAGTAAAATCATGGCAAGAGTAGTTTGAATCATAGTGAGCACGTGACCAACAGTAATCCTTCAATGCCCATAATGCACCCTCTTTGTCTGTTTAGTATAGTACATATAAAATGACTCGGTGCACATGGAAAAAATAAACAGTCACGTATTTTTCAATAATGCCAGTCTTACTGTTTGCTGCCAAGTGAGTTCTTTGCAATGCTCAAAATGTCCGAGTTGGCAGGAAGAGACCTTTCCCCTCCTCTCCCTTTCACGTTTCCGAATGCCGTAGAAACCATAGTGGTGATGAAAGGCTCTGGAAAACGAGCAGGACATGCTCCCCAAAATTAATCACACACAAAGTTCCAAGTGACAGGAGCCTCCGTCCTTGCAGGGCGGCTTCGTAACAGGCCTGGAGATGCCTGTAATGTAACACCACACGAGCAGCACTAATAAAGTACTCGAAGCCCAACTCCAAAGATAAACTGGCATTTATTCCATGCAGGCAACAAAAGTCTTTCCTTACGCGTTTCAGCTTTAAATAGCCTTGAGTCATTTTATATGTACTATACTAAACAGACAAAGAGGGTGCATTATGGGCATTGAAGGATTACTGTTGGTCACGTGCTCACTATGATTCAAACTACTCTTGCCATGATTTTACTCACCTGTGATCAAGGCTAGTACTTTATTAGTGCTGTTCGTGTGGTGTTAAATTACAGGCATCTCCAGGCCTGTTACGAAGCCGCCCTGCAAGGACGGAGGCTCCTGTCACTTGGAACTTTGTGTGTGATTAATTTTGGGGAGCATGTCCTGCTCGTTTTCCAGAGCCTTTCATCACCACTATGGTTTCTACGGCATTCGGAAACGTGAAAGGGAGAGGAGGGGAAACGTCTCTTCCTGCCAACTCGGACATTCTGAGCATTGCAAAGAACTCACTTGGCAGCAAACAGTAAGACTGGCATTATTGAAAAATACGTGACTGTTTATTTTTTCCATGTGCACCGAGTCATTTTATATGTACTATACTAAACAGACAAAGAGGGTGCATTATGGGCATTGAAGGATTACTGTTGGTCACGTGCTCACTATGATTCAAACTACTCTTGCCATGATTTTACTCACCTGTGATCAAGGCTATTTAAAGCTGAAACGCGTAAGGAAAGACTTTTGTTGCCTGCATGGAATAAATGCCAGTTTATCTTTGGAGTTGGGCTTCGAGTACTTTATTAGTGCTGTTCGTGTGATATATATATATATATATATATATATATATATATATATATATATATATATATATATATATATTTCAAACAAATAGTCTGTAGCTGATGCACTCTTGTATAGCGCGTGCCGGTGTCGAGGTCAGACAATACCTCGTAGGTAATTCTTCAAACAAAAAGATGCACCGCACTCCAGAGAATGATCGTGATAGCTTAATTTATTTTGAGCATAAATCCCGCCACCATTCACCACCCACCAACGTTTCGAACAAGAAATGTTCTTTCTCACGGTATAGTGAGTCCGTTTTTAGTTTCTTCTTTAAATAGTGTTTGTTTCATTTTTACCAGTGCAAAGCATTATGGTATTAGTAGTACATGTTTGAATCATAGTTTTGTGCAAGAATTATTATAGTAGTACATTTCGTCGATAGCGCAGTTAATATTTTTCAGTTTGTAATGGCGTGATTCGATGTTTGCCAAAGTGATTAGTATCATGTTTCGGCTCAAACACGTACTCCCCTTCATGTATCTGAATCGTCAGATACCCGATAATATTCAAGGTATATCGCCTGTGTTTACTCCTCTGTTGCGATTACATGGGTCAGGGGAGATGTTTATATCCGATATAAATATATATCCAAAACCACACAGTTGCCTGGAATGAGTCAGCCCACACAGGTGAGTAAAAGTAACCTCGTTATTTAATGAAGGAACGGCATTCATCTCACAGCGCAAGTGCCTCGCTTAAAATGAAGTCCTGCAATGCCCAACGCGTTTCATGCAGAATAGCATTTCATCAGGGGCTGCAGGCGTAGAAAAAGAACCAAGCGTCGCATGAGGCAAGTCATATTTGAAATCATTAAGTCCCCGCCCTAGTGGGCGTGGCCACCACTGTGGCCTTCTGGATCTTGTAGTTCTCCTGTGTTCCTCTTGTGAGTTGCTACTGCAAAATTCTAAAAAATCACCAAAATTAAACCCAAGTGGGTGGCGAAGATCCTCCTGCATTGTTGATGAAGCACAAGTGTATTCATCCATTCAGGCACACCCGTCCCTTAGCTGCGGCTTCGGTTGGCCTCACAGCGGGGCTGCACCACGATGCAGCGGGGCTTCCTCGCGGCTCAGGCTGCTCCGCTTCAATCCAAAACCACACAGTTGCCTGGAATGAGTCAGCCCACACAGGTGAGTAAAAGTAACCTTGTTATTTAATGAAGGACCACATTCATCTCACTGCGCAAGTGCCTCGCTTAAAATGAAGTCCTGTAATGCCCAACGCGTTTCATGCAGAATAGCATTTCATCAGGGGCTGCAGGCGTAGAAAAAGAACCAAGCGTAGCATGAGGCAAGTCATATTTGAAATCATTAAGTCCCCGCCCTAGTGGGTGTGGCCACCACTGTGGCCTTCTCGATCTTGTAGTGCTCCTATGTTCCTCTTGTGAGTTGCTACTGCAAAATTCTAAAAAATCACCAAAATTAAACCCAAGTGGGTGGCGAAGATCCTCCTGCATTGTTGATGAAGCACAAGTGTATTCATCCATTCAGGCACACACGTCCCTTAGCTGCGGCGTCGGTTGGCGTCACAGCGGTGCTGCACCACGATGCAGCGGGGCTTCCTTGCGGCTCAGGCTGCGCCACTTCAATCCAAAAGCACACAGTTGCCTGGAATGAGTCAGCCCACACAGGTGAGTAAAAGTAACCTCGCTATTTCATGAAGGAACAGCATTCATCTCACAGCGCAAGTGCCTCGCTTAAAATGAAGTCCTGTAATGCCCGACGCATTTCATGCAGAATAGCATTTCATCAGGGGCTGAAGGCGTAGAAAAAGAACCAAGCGTAGCATGAGGCAAGTCATATTTGAAATCATTAAGTCCCTGCCCTAGTGGGCGTGGCCACCACAGTGGCGCTCTGGATCTTGTAGTGCTCCTGTGTTCCTCTTGTGAGTTGCTACTGCAAAATTCTAAAAAATCATCAAAACTAAACCCAAGTGGGTGGCGAAGTTCCTCCTGCATTGTTGATGAAGCACAAGTGTATTCATCCATTCAGGCACACCCGTCCCTTAGCTGCGGTGTCGGTTGGTGTCACAGCGGGGCTGCACCATGATGCAGCGGGGCTTCCTCGCGGCTCAGGCTGCGCCGCTTCAATCCAAAACCACACAGTTGCCTGGAATGAGTCAGCCCACACAGGTGAGTAAAAGTAACCTCGTTATTTAATGAAGGAACGGCATTCATCTCACAGCGCAAGTGCCTCGCTTAAAATTAAGTCCTGTAATGCCCGACGCGTTTCATGCAGAATAGCATTTCATCAGGGGGTAGGCATAGAAAAAGAACCAAGCGTAGCATGAGGCAAGTCATATTTGAAATCATTAAGTCCCTGCCCTAGTGGGCGTGGCCACCACTGTGGCCTTCTGGATCTTGTAGTGCTCCTGTGTTCCTCTTGTGAGTTGCTACTGCAAAATTCTAAAAATTCACCAAAATTAAATCCAAGAGGGTGGCGAAGATCCTCCTGCGTTGTTGATGAAGCACAAGTGTATTCATCCATTCAGGCACACCCGTCCCTTAGCTGTGGCGTCGGTTGGCGTCACAGCGGGGCTGCACCACGATGCAGCGGGGCTTGCTCGCGGCTCAGGCTGCGTCGCTTCAATCCAAAACCACACAGTTGCCTGGAATGAGTCAGCCCACACAGGTGAGTAAAAGTAACCTCGTTATTTAATGAAGGAACGGCATTCATCTTTCAGAGCAAGTGCCTCGCTTAAAATGAAGTCCTGTAATGCCCGACGCGTTTCATGCAGAGTAGCATTTCATCAGGGGCTACAGGCGTAGAAAAAGAACCGAGCGTAGCATGACACTGAAGATTTTATCGCATCGGGAAATTGAAGCATATGAATGTTCAGATTGGTTATCATCTGCAAGTCTATCTTCCAAAAGTAGAAGAATCATTTGGGTGGGTCTAGGTCTTGCTGGAATGCGAAATTGGGTACTGAAATCTGTTCAAGAAATTGAATATTTAGCAGAAAAAGAACCAGAAAGTGCAGATATTTTGAAAACGAATATGTTGGACACATATTACCCAAACAGAAGTCATCATCTTGAGAACATGTGTCTCTATGAAGTGCTGCAAAACTTGTGAGGAATCGCGGATCCTGGCGCCTACCTAGCGTCTAAAAACTACGAATCCCGGCAGCCCTAGCACCAGGAAGTAGGCGTCTATATAGAGGACATCGAGCACGGCAGAAGGCGTGCGTTATTTTGAATCCGAATCTGCATCCCCCGTCCATCGGAGCTTGGCGTCCCGGTGGGAGGTGCCTTCCGAGGAAACCTGAAGTAAAGAGGCGAGAGACACGACGACCTTTTCCAGCCCCTGTCGTTCGGAGCTAGGCGTCCCGGCGGGAGTTGGAGGAGGAGTCAGAGCGAAGCCAGGGGTAGCAGGTGAGCGCGGTGGGCCGAGCTCGGCTGAGCTCACATACCCTCCGCCCTATACCATTACCGCGGCTCTCCCGTGTTTCTGACACTTCTAGCCAGACAGCGGCTTGGCTTAGTCGTGCTGTCAATGTTTGGATACCAAACCTACGAGCTCGGAGGAGCTCACTTGCGTATTGTCAGCGCCCAAGGAGGCGCAACTATATCAGAGCTCGGAGGAGCTCACTTGCGTATTGTCAGCGCCCAAGGAGGCGCAACTGTATCATAGCTCGGAGGAGCTTATACCATAAGTAAAAGCGAGACTTTGGGACTTACGGGGGTATGATGCCTAGGTGTGACGAGTAGAACCCTAGCGTGTTGATATTCACTGAGTGAAGGAGCGCTACAACGCCGGACTCCTTGGCGTCGGTGCTTTCACCGTGGAAGCCGGTATTGCCTATACTCCGCTAGCTGAAGTGTGCTTTAGATTGAGACAGGGATAGGGCGTTAAAACTCACTGTGGTTGTTATGGCCTGGTTAGGCTGATTTCTTGGTTGTTTGTATTGAAGGTGTGGGAATTAGTAAACACCTATCGTTAGTGAGACCTACTGAGAGTAGACTGTATTGTGTTTGGTTTGTATTCATTTGCTTTTGTCATTTCAGAACCCTTTCCCTGCTGACCCTTCCCCTATCCTTCCCTCCCCTGATCGCCTCTGGGTTCCGTAACCTTTGGTTGGAGTCCGGGGATATCGGGAGGTGGACATACTTAACATCAACCGGACCCTGAGGAGCTCCATCCTGACAGAATAACGCACCTAAGTTAGGTGCTCCTCCCGGTCCGGGGTGGGTGTTGGGTATGACGTCCTTAGAGGACGTAGTGCAGGCTCTGGCCTTAGTTCAGCAGGAACTGATGGCTTCACGATTAGAATCCACCGCGCTGCGAGACAGAGTGGATAGGTTGTCCCGTAACCCTTTTGATGTAGCGTCCTCTAGTGGACAACAGGTACATGTGACGGTACCCCCACCTATCCCTTTGGCTAGTCCAGAGAGATATGCGGGAGACCCGCAGAAGGTCCAGATCTTCCTGACTCAAATAATGTTGCATTTTTCGTGCAAACCATCGTCCTTTCCCTCCAACCACTCTAGAGTGGCTTTCGCTATCTCTTATCTAGTGGGTGACGCGGCGTCATGGGCGGTCCCTCTGGTTCGGAATAACGATGCCATCCTATCAGACTGGGAAGCCTTCAGAGCCGCGTTAGAAGGTGTGTTCGATAGAAGAACCACCACGTTTAGTACCGACAAGGAGTTGCTATCCTTGAGGCAAGGAAAGAGTGACTTGGTGACCTACCTCACGTCCTTCACCCGGTTAGTAGCCGAGGCCTCCTGGCCGGAGGAAAAAAGAATGTCCTTGTTCTATCAAGGACTAAGTGAAGACCTAAAAGATGTGGTGGCACAGATAGATCCGCAGCCGACTACCTGCGCTGCCCTAATGAATTTGGTCTTGATATTGGACGGCCGCATGGCCGAAAGAGGAGTAGACAGATACAAGGGTAGTGGTGCTACTGGGGGATGCCACCGGAAAGAGCAGAACCCGGTTCCCTTAGCTCATGAACCCATGGAGGTTGGGGCCGTAAGACCCGCCCTATCTCGGTCTGAAAGAGAGAGTCGCCGCGCCTTGGGGCTCTGTATGTATTGTGGGAAAAAAGGGCATTTCGTACGGGAATGCCCTTCTAAGCCCAAGAACCCTGCAATGGCGTATAGAGGCAAGAAGGCTGCAGTATCGGCCATGGCGACTGACACAAGTAACCCTGAGTTGCGCGCCCCAACACGACCGGAGGATACGGTATGGCAGATACCTTCCCTCACTCATACCAAGTCTACGGACACCGCAGCACATATTGTCTTGCAGGCCAGCTTGGAAATAGGGGTCCAGGAGCATCAGGTACGAGCCATGTTGGACTCAGGAGCAACAGGCAACTTCATCGACAGCGGACTGGTAAGCTCGCTGTCCATAGACGTAGTGCCTCTCTTAGCGGTGGACGGTGAACCGTTGAAATCAGGACGAATCACTCTCCACACTAAGATTCTAAAGATGACCTTATTAGAGGGTGACAGACAGCATCAGGAGGAGATCGAATTCAACATTATAGCTGCTCCCCAATATGACCTAATCCTGGGGATGCCTTGGTTTGTACTACATAATCCAACAGTGAATTGTCAGGAGCGTACAGTACGTTTCTTGTCGGAGGGTTGTGCAGAACAGTGTATGCAGGTCCCTCGCTCACGCGCCCTTGCCCTAGCAGTTCCCTTCTGCCTGGCTACTGCAGCAGAAAAAGACGTGGAATTACCAGAGGCGTTGGCAGATTACGCTGAGGTATTCAATAAACAACAGGCTGAAGGGCTTCACCCGCATAGGCCTTTTGATTGTAGAATTGATTTGGTGGACGAGGCGGTGGTCCCATCATGTAGGGTGTATGCTTTATCCGAGCCCGAAACCCGTCACTTACGAGACTATCTTGATCGGTACCTGGCATTGGGATTCATCAGGCCTTCTCGCTCCCCTGCGGCGTCGCCCCTCTTTTTTATAGTTAAGGCCAACGGGGAATTGAGGGCCTGTTGTGATTATAGGATGTTGAACAAAAACACGGTAAGGAACCGGTACCCATTGCCCCTGATCAGCGTCCTGTTGGATCAAGTGCGGGAGGCAGTGATCTATACCAGGTTGGACCTTCGTGGGGCGTACCATTTGGTGAGGGTCAAACGAGGGGACGAGTGGAAAACCGCTTTTAAAACCAGGTTTGGCCTATACGAGTACTTGGTAATGCCGTTCGGGCTCTGTAACGCCCCGGCGGCTTTCCAGTTCTTTCTAAATGAGGTGCTGCGCGAGTACATGGACATCTTTGTAGTGGTATACATAGATGATATTTTAATCTACTCGGCGGCAGGGGAAGATCACACGCGGCAGGTCAGGCTGGTGTTGGAAAAGTTAAGAGCCAATCAGCTATACTGTAAACTCAGTAAATGTGAGTTTGGGGTAACCACTGTAGAGTTCTTGGGGGTGATCCTGAAGCCAGAAGGGTTGAGCATGTCCGACAGAAAGGTACTGGCAATACGTGAGTGGCCCACTCCTAAGTCAGTGCGGGATGTACAATGCTTTTTAGGCTTCGCGAAATACTATCGCAGGTTCATCCAGGATTTCTCACACATTGCGGTACCCATAACTCGATTGCTACGGAAAGGAGTATCTTTCATATGGACAACGGAAGCAACAGCAGCTTTCGAACACTTGAAAACTACGTTCACCACAGCACCCGTACTACGACATCCACAGACCGACGTTCCGTTTATAGTGGAGGCGGATGCGTCAGAGGAGGCAATAGGGGCAGTGCTGTCTCAAAGAGACAAACTTACAGGACGGCTGCACCCCGTGGCCTATTTGTCAAAGAAATTAGACAAGGCAGAGGTGAATTACACCATTGCCGAAAAAGAGCTCCTGGCAATAAAGACGGCCTTTCAGGAATGGCGACACTACCTGTGGGGGGCTCAACATCCGGTAGTGGTGTATTCGGACCACCGCAATCTGCTGTATATGAAGACCGCGCGGCACTTAACCCCGTGCCAAATGAGATGGACACTTTTTTTTGCGGAATTCGACTTCAGCATTACGTTCCGGCCTGGCATCGACAATAGGAAGGCCGACGCCTTATCCAGACAGGCGCTGAAGGACGGGGGCGGAACACCGGCCCTCCTGGCGATCATCGATCCCGCCAAGGTGATCTGTATCGTGAGAGCGGACGAGTTCTTGGAAGAGATACGAAGTAGTCGCTCTGTGGACGAGTGGAAAAGATGGTGCGCCAAGGAGGGGGTACGCTCCATCCAAGAAGGGCTCCCCTTGTACAGACAGAGGTTGTTCGTTCCCACCAAGGCTCTTAGAAAGAAGGCCTTTCAATGGTGCCACGTCTCACCTTTGGCGGGTCATCCAGGGATTCGCAAGACAACTGAGGCATTGACCAGGCATTTCTGGTGGGAAAAGATGAACAAAGACGTCCGTCTATGGGTCAACGCTTGCGAGGTGTGTGCACGTCACAAGAGCGAGCGAGGTAAAAGAAAAGGGAAGCTGCTCCCGTTACCCACGCCGCAGCAACCGTGGCGGAATATAAGCCTGGATTTCATCACAGGATTACCAGCTGAAGATGGATATTCGGCAATCCTGGTGGTGGTGGACAGCCTGACCAAGATGGGGCATTTTATTCCGTGTCACAATCTCCCAACAGCGGGACAGACGGCACAGCTGTTGTTAACACACGTGGTACGACTGCACGGATTGCCTGCGGTCATTGTGTCGGATAGGGGCCCCCAATTCGTAGCCAGCTTCTGGAAAACATGGTGCAAGGCGTTACAGATTGAGTCCGCGACATCCACCAGCTTCCATCCTCAATCCGATGGCCAAACTGAGCGTCTCAACCAGACGCTAAAACAATATCTGAGATGTTACGTGTCACAGTCACAAGAATCGTGGGTGTCTATGCTGTGGATGGCCGAACTAGCGTACAACGGAGCATGGCACAGTTCGATCAGGGTGTCACCGTTCAGGGCCAACTTCGGGTACGACGCGAAAACACTACCGGTGTCCTTACCAGAGGGGGTTGGCAATCAACCTGCCGTTCAGTCCCGGTTGAGGACCTTGCGTTCTCTTCACAGGAAAATGCAACGGGCACTACAGGCTGCGAAGCACAAATATAAACGATGGGAGGACCGTAGGAGAATCGATGGCCCATCGTATGCGGTGGGAGATAGAGTTTGGCTATCCACCAGGTACATACGGTTTAAGTGGCGTAGTGTCTTCCACCCTAGGTTCATTGGGCCTTACCGGATCGTACGAAGAATTAATCCCGTGGCATACAAACTCCGGTTGCCGAGTTCCCTGCGGATCTACCCGGTTTTTCACTGCAGTTTGCTGAAACCAGCGGTGTCTGCCACCCGAAGGGTGCCTCCTCCGGTATGGGTGGATGGTGGCTTGGAATATGAAGTCCGGAGCATCCGCGACGCTAGATATCGTGGTGGCAAGTTGTGGTTCCTGGTGTCCTGGAAGGGATATTCCGCGGAAGAGGAATCGTGGGAACCTTCGGACGCGGTTCATGCCCCGGCGGCGGTGAGGAGGTTCTACGTGAGGAATCCGATGAAGCCAGGATCTAGGAGGCGCTTGGGGAGGGGACATACTGTGAGGAATCGCGGATCCTGGCGCCTACCTAGCGTCTAAAAACTACGAATCCCGGCAGCCCTAGCACCAGGAAGTAGGCGTCTATATAGAGGATGTCGAGCACGGCAGAAGGCGTGCGTTATTTTGAATCCGAATCTGCATCCTCCGTCCATCGGAGCTTGGCGTCCCGGCGGGAGGTGCCTTCCGAGGAAACCTGAAGTAAAGAGGCGAGAGACACGACGACCTTTTCCAGCCCCCGTCGTTCGGAGCTAGGCGTCCCGGCGGGAGTTGGAGGAGGAGTCAGAGCGAAGCCAGGGGTAGCAGGTGAGCGCGGTGGGCCGAGCTCGGCTGAGCTCACATACCCTCCGCCCTATACCATTACTGCGGCTCTCCCGCGTGTCTGACACTTCTAGCCAGACAGCGGCTTGGCTTAGTCGTGCTGTCAATGTTTGGATAGCACCCAAACCTACGAGCTCGGAGGAGCTCACTTGCGTATTGTCAGCGCCCAAGGAGGCGCAACTATATCAGAGCTCGGAGGAGCTCACTTGCGTATTGTCAGCGCCCAAGGAGGCGCAACTGTATCATAGCTTGGAGGAGCTTATACCATAAGTAAAAGCGAGACTTTGGGACTTACGGGGGTATGATGCCTAGGTGTGACGAGTAGAACCCTAGCGTGTTGATATTCACTGAGTGAAGGAGCGCTACAACGCCGGACTCCTTGGCGTCGGTGCTTTCACCGTGGAAGCCGGTATTGCCTATACTCTGCTAGCTGAAGTGTGCTTTAGATTGAGACAGGGATAGGGCGTTAAAACTCACTGTGGTTGTTATGGCCTGGTTAGGCTGATTTCTTGGTTGTTTGTATTGAAGGTGTGGGAATTAGTAAACACCTATCGTTAGTGAGACCTACTGAGAGTAGACTGTATTGTGTTTGGTTTGTATTCATTTGCTTTTGTCATTTCAGAACCCTTTCCCTGCTGACCCTTCCCCTATCCTTCCCTCGCCTGATCGCCTCTGGGCTCCGTAACCTTTGGTTGGAGTCCGGGGATATCGGGAGGTGGACATACTTAACATCAACCGGACCCTGAGGAGCTCCATCCTGACAAAACTACACTTTTAAACGAAATACTACAGAGAACATCAATGATGGAAAATATGCAGTGATTGGTTCCAAAGGATGTCTGGTGAAACAAAGGAAAGGAAATTTAATTAATCATAGGAAACTGAGTTGCGACACTGCTGACAAAAGGGAATTTTACTATTTAGCCCTTTTGCAAATGTTCAAACCGTGGCGATCAGAACTGAAATTACTTGGAGATTTTCAGAGCTATGAAGTTTCATTTAATGCTTGTAAAGATAGCATACAATGCAGTGCTTTTGCAAATTATGTGAAAATGTTGAATGATGAAATTGATCAAGAAGCTACAATTGCAGCTGAGATTGCTAGAGACAGTTCTCAAGACAGTAAAAGTTCTGCTGCACTGAGTCAAGATCCACTAGCACAACCAATTGTTGAAAATGAAGCAGCGACTGCCATGAATGAGGTGGAAACAGCAATGTATCAAGCTCAAGAAGATGTAATACAGTTAGGAAACTTGGAAGAACAACTAAGGGGCCGATTCCAATCCTGGAAAAAGGCTGTATGAATCGTTGTACGGAGCGTTTTCTCCGTACGACTCGTACCCGGTAAACTTTCTGTACAACCTAGGAAGTACGATTCGTACAGAAAGCCTATTTCCGTACGAATCATACAAAAGACCATACGGGTAAAAAAAAACAATGAATCGGATCCAGAACAGCCTGTATTCGACGTCCGGATGTATTTAAGCAGCGGTTTCTGGCCCAGCAAGTACGATTCGTCCCTACGGCACTTGGTACGGCTCTTTTCTTACGGGAGCCAAAAACAGCTGTAAAAGCAGAGTCCCCAGGGGTGCGAGTCCTACAGGGCTACGGGTCGTACAGGCATACACCCCCATGCGTTGTGTATGTATGGTACGTACCCCAACATTGCGTATGTACGGTGCGTACCACAACATTGCGTATGTACGGTGCGTACCCCAACATTTTGTATGTACGGTGCATACCACAACATTGCGTATGTATGGTGTGTACCACAACATTGTGTATGTACGGTGCGTACCCAACATTGCGTATGTACTGTGCGTACATACGTGATGTTGTTGTAAGGTGCGTACATATGCATGGGGGTGGCCTGTACGACTCGTACCCCGGGAACAACTTTTCCCGGGATACGAGTCGTACAAAGTTCGCTTCGTAATGGGTAATGGCATTCCCCGTGTACGGGACGTTTTCCGTACGAATCGTAAATCGGAAAGCCGGTTCGGATCGTACTAGTACGGTCGGACTGTATTTTTACGATTCGTACGGAAATGTGTCCGGTCCGTCTCGTACATCTTTTCCCGATCCGATTCGGACGGATCGGGCCGATCCGTATGTATTTTTCCTGTACGACTCGTACTTCACGGGTCGACGGGACTTGTACGATTCGTACAGAAAAAATTACGGATACAAGTCGTACGGAAAAAAAAATACAGGATCGGAATCGACCCCTTAATGTTGAACAGAAACAAATATATCAACAAGTGAAAGAGCAGATTGACCATGGATTACTTCATGAAAAGAAAGGGTGCTCATGTGCATCATTTCAACCTATCCGAATGTATGTGAGTGGTCAAGCTGGAACAGGAAAAAGTTTTCAGCAGAAAACAACTGAGTCACATTTGTCTTGTGTTGTCACTGCTCCAACTGGGTGGGCAGCACATAACATTAAAGGAATTACTTTACATTGTTTACTAATGCTACCAGTAGAGCATGAGAACAAATTGGAATACCACAAGCTATCTGGAGAAGCTTGTTGTGAAGTTTCAAGAGTCCTGAAGAAAATGAAACTTCTCATTATTGATGAGGTAAGCATGGTCTCAAACTTGATGCTTGCCTTTGTGCATTTAAGAATGCAGCAAATTCTTAAAACAGAGTATGACGTGTTATTTGGAGGAAAAAACATCATAGTTTTTGGAGATCTACTGCAACTGACTCCGGTAAAAGGACAACCGGTATTTAAAACACTTGCACATGAAGATACCAGAAAGTCTCTTGGTAGTGTTGGTAATGTGAACATTTGGACTTATTTTGAATACAAAGAACTGACAACAAATATGCGACAGGCAAATTATGCTGAATATGGAAGTATTCTTGAAGATATAAGAATTGGAATTCTTACAGAACATGGCAAACAAGCTTTGGAGAGTCGATTACTTTGCAATGTGTTTCCAAATGAAAATGTAGTTCCTGCAAAAGTGTACATGAAAATTGCAGAAAATAAATCAGTGATCTGCTTAATGCCAACACTGCGCGAGTGTTCCATATTCAACGAAGAACTATTGAAACTGGAAAATGAAGAAATTATAAAAATGGAAGCCATCGATAAAATAGAGCATGAAGGATCACTATTATTTTGATGGGAAAGTTGAAAACAAAACTGGATTCTTTAGAGAAAAAAAATATCTAAAACAGCTGGTTTAGAAAAGACACTATATGCATGTGTAAACTGTCAGGTAATTTTAAGGCATAATTTGGATGGAGAAAAAGGTTTAGTTAATGGAGCAATGGGTAAAGTGGTGGATTTTGTTAATTATCAGAAAAAAGAAGGAATTGAATTTTTAAAAATTAAATTTTAAGCAGATTGAAGAAGTTAAAGAAATTGGTCATTGTTCAGTTCGTTTTTTGCTTGTTAAAGATGTATATGTCCGTAGGAAACAATTTCCATTTTTTCTGGCATATGCAGTGACTATTCATAAATCTCAAGGATTAAGTGTAGACAGTGCATTGGTGAACATTGGATCTACTGTATTTAAAGAGGGTATGGCATATGTTGCTTTGTCGCGAGTCAGAACATTATCTAGTTCGTTTTTGATTGATTTTGATGAGACAAAGGTTACTGCAGATGCAAACTGTGTAAAAGAGTATAATAGAATAAGAAGGGTGTATGCTCCAAATTTAGGTCAATATCCTGTATTTGAAAAGCGTGTGGTTGGTCGAAAAAGAAGGTTTGAGAATATCTGTTCTGAAGGTGTCGAGAAGGGAAAAGAACAAGATAATGTTGTGATTGCAAGTAAAAAGAAATCGGACACTGTTGAAGAGATTGTTGGTTATCAGTTTGAAAATAGTTCAGGTGTCAACTGCTAGGCTAATGTAGTGGTCAATGTTGTTTTTTATCTTGAAGGTTTGCAAGGACAAATTATGCAGAATCGGCAAAAAAGATTTTGTTCTCTGTTGCATTCTGTTTATGAAAAATTGACAACAGATACAAGTAAAATACAATCTGTTTCAGATGTTCGTAATCTTTTGTATGTGTGTTCTGGTTCTACACAATTTACACAAAATATCCAACAAGATGCTCAGGAATTTTTAATGTATATGCTTTCCATTTTTGAAAATGAAGGTGTAGAAACAGAAAATATTTTTGGCCTTTCTTACAAATGGGAACATCATTGTGAAAATTGCATGGATAAATGTACCACTAATGTAGACACTGAAAGATTTCTATATTTAACATTACCAGACTCTAAATCAGTGTCTTTCAATTAATTAGTTAAAGGTGCAAATAAAAACAAGGAGTGTAGCCAATGTAAATCAGAAATGTTATCTACATTATTTTTAACAAAATATGGACAATACATCATTTTAATGATGCAACGTTGTACAGCTGATGGAAGAAAATTGGATACTTTAATAAACAAATTAGTAGCAGCACAACTATCAATAGGGGAGACGCAGCGCATCTTTGCCGGGGGACAGACCTGCTACAGCAACCCTGCCTACAAGCCCCAGGAGCCTGAGGGGCAGTGCCGGACAGGCAATCCCGCCCTTTGCTCACCGGGTGTTCCTTCAAAGCACCTCGCGTCTCCCGCTTCGCGGGAGACGCAGCGCATCTTAGCCGAGGGACAGACCTGCTACAGCAACCCCGCCTACAAGCCCCAGGAGCCTGAGGGGCAGTGCCGGACAGGCGATCCCGCCCTTTGCTCACCGGGCGTTCCTTCAAAGCACCTCGCGTCTCCCGCTTCGCTGGAGACGCAGCGCATCTTTGCCGGGGGACAGACCTGCTACAGCAACCCTGCCTACAAGCCCCAGGAGCCTGAGGGGCAGTGCCGGACAGGCGATCCCGCCCTTTGCTCACCGAGGGCGTTATTACCAAGCACTCACTCCCGCATCGCGGGACACGAGCAGGTGGCCGCCGGTCTAAGCCCGGGCAAAGGGCAGGACGTCTGTGGCCGTCAGGGGCCGAGGGAGGCCAGGCTGGGCCACCCATCTAACATCGCCAAATGGGTAAGCGCAAGCAGGGTAATCCTGCAGAGGGGGGAACAGACGCAAAAGTTCCCAGGAAATCGGAGTCCATTATATTGTACCTGTCGTCTGCAGTGGGGGTTCTGACGAAGGAAATAGCAAATGCGGAGTTGGAACTTGGCCTACAATCAACCCCCTCACCCTGTAATCCACTTGAATCCCCGACCAATATGGGGCCCAGCGTCCCCTTGGAGCCAGTGGTGTCTGTGGCTAAGCCCCCTGTTATCGGTGATTTGCTTGCACCCTCGATAGCGAGTAACATCAGCCAGGAACCCACTGTCACGAACATACAGGGATTAGTAAAGGGTTCTTAGAAAAAATCTAAGAAGACTAAAGCCCAAGTATCGCTAATGCCCGGTACTGCCGTACCTTCCGATACCTTGGGGGACGTGATAGAGTCATTGGTCATCTCACGACTGGAGCCAATACTCACAGACTTGGCTAAAGACATTGTGGACACCCTGAACACTTGCGTTGCTGGACTCTTAAAAACATGTGCCCGAATCGATGATTTTATGAGAGAGTTTAGGGCACAGAACACATTGGGCGCGACTGTAGTTAGCAAATCAGGGGATATTGCTGAAGCACATAAGTCCAAACCCCTGCTAAGTTATACCAGTATATATACCCCAGACCAAGGTACGGACGCTGCTTCTCACCATGCAGTTAGGCCCAACTTACCGGGAGGTTCCCATGGTAAAGGGCAAAGTAGTTCGAGCAGTTTTTCAGCTCGTCAACCCCATGGTTTGGTTAATTTGGCCTCTGATTGCCCTGTTAGACTCGGCCTACCCCCAGAGGCGGCGCCCCTGGTGGCAATTCTTGTAGGAGTCCCGCAACTTCGGGCTGGGGAGTCTGAATCAACTGGAGCACTGATGAGGAAGGTTAGCTCCTGGTCCGCAAACTATTGTAGTGGAGGGAAAGATATCGCCACAAGCATAATCAGGGCCAGAAGGGTGGGGTGGTCAGGGCACCGGCCGAAGACAATTAAGGGGGATTGTATTGTAATTAATTTTAATAATCCCAATATGGCACACAAAATGTTTTGGGATGGATCAAAACCTGCACAGGAGGGGATGTGTCCAGTCTCTCTAGAGTTTTTTTACCCCTCCTCATTACCCCCCCAGGGTATTTTTAGCCCCCCATTAACAACTTTGCCCGTCATAAGGCCCTGTTACCTTGCGGCTCCCACCCAGTACAACAAAATGACCCACGACACGAAACAAAGGGGGCCCAAATCTTGGATGGCACAGGCAGCACAGCCCCCCAACTACACACAAATGAGGCACAGGCACCACCTCTACTGTTAGGCAATCGCTTCAGGCCCCTATCAAATCTAGATTCCAACGATTGACGGACGGCCATAGTTAGCCCCCAAGAAGTTTACCCCACCACAGGAGTGGGTCCGGCTGGCTGCAAAATTATTAGTTGGAACATCGCTGGCATCAGACAAAAGAGGTCTGATCCCATTTGGATTGACTTCATAAAAAATCACGACATTGTAGCGGTACAAGAAACATGGGACACCTCATTAAGTTTTCACTTAGATGGCTACACTAGTTTCTTGGTCCCAGCTACGGCGGGTATAGTGGGAAGACCAAAGGGTGGGCTCATTTTCCTGTTTTCTGTAAATCTTGTGGGCTCTCTTAGGCAGCTGGATTCTGGTTCTTGCAACTTTTTAATAGTCGATTGGGTCATACCGAATTTTAGAAATGTTCTTTTGATTAATTTCTATAATCTCAGGGAGAAGGAAAATCTAAATTCACATATAGCCGCCCTGGGATCTTTTATTTCTGAACACAGTATTAATCAAAGCACAGCCTATGAGCTTATCTTAATGGGCGATTTTAATATTCACCCTTGTGAGGAGGGTTGCTATGAGGGGGCGTTTGAAGGACCACCTGGAGCTGCGATACCACACTTTGAGCACACCAGGCAAGGGGAGGCACTTGAAGAACTTTTAGCCAATTGCAACGTCTTCGAATCCGACCACACAGAAGGGGCGGTCAGGATTCCCACCTTTAAGGGACCAAGTTTGGGAACTGTGATAGACTATATTTTCATCTCAATGGGCCTTTTGCACTTGGTCAGGACATAGGGGGCAGTTCCCTCGATCTTTAGTGACCATAATCCAGTATTCCTTGAGCTGAACTTGGGGGCCATATCCTCCACCGAGAGTTGCACACATGGAGTGGGGGTTTCCCTAGTTACAAAAGATCAAGGCAGGAGAATAAAGTGGAAGCGAGTGGTGCCTGACACTTTTTTGGAAACCCTAACTTCTAAGGTAGAAAGACAGTTGTCTATCTGTTTGGATAGTGAGAGAGCAGATAAAGAAATTATAAGTGCTTTTGAGGATATTTGCTCCCAGATCACAGTGGACCTCACTAACACGAAAAATTATAGTGGCAACTCCGACCCTAGGTGGTTTGACAGTAGTTGCTCCAAGGCACACCGGGCATTACTCCAAGCATTAAAGAAGAGCCCTAAAGATAGGGCGAGCATAGCTAATCTACGTAAGGCCTATAAATTAGCTATTCAAGGGCGTAAGGATTACATCAAAAGGGAGGCCTGGGAAAAGCTACTAGATGTCCTGCGGGATAGTGGCAAGTTCTGGGCTACCATTAATGACCCTTTTTTTTCTGGCCTAGAGAACTCCAATACGGATTGCGTCATTCAAGACGATGCTAGGCTTCATCATTTTGAGGAGATCTATGGAGCTGGTGGAATGAGCAACCAGGGTCTTCCGGCAGTAAATTATCCCATGTCCCCGATAAACTTTAATCTGGGGAAGGTTGAGAGAGCAATTAGAGAAACACTAAAGAACAAGGCACCGGGTCCTGATGGGGTCCCGGCAGATTTATACCTAAATGCTCCCGCTTTCTGGGCCAAAATTTTAACTAATGTTTTTAATGCTTCTGCCCCCAATGCATTCCCAGCTTCCTGGTCTACCTCGGTTATAATCCCGATCTTCAAGAAAGGCCAGCGCTGGGATCCCGCTTGTTACAGGCCTATTTCCCTGCTAGACTCTGCCGTTAAAATCTTGGGCAGAGTCCTTCTATATAAACTCAGGGAAAATGTGGAGAGACTAGGGTTGCTTTCCAACCTACAATATGGCTTCCGAGGAAAGAGAGGCACCATGGACCAATGCTTAAATTTACATCTCTTAATAAGCAAATATACGGTGGCCAAGGATGGGTCCCTATTCATGGCGTTTATGGACCTATCGTCGGCCTTTGACTTGGTGAACAGGGCTAAGCTATGGAGGATTTTAGATGACATTGGCATCGATCCCCCATTAATTAACTTCTTATCTGCTTTACATGAAAAGCTCTTCTCCTCCATCAGGGTAAACCAAGAGGGCAGATGCACACGCCAATTCAGATCAGGGAGGGGGGTTTGACAAGGTTGTGTCCTGGCCCCCCTCCTTTTTACTATTTACATTAATGCCCTGGAAAGCTTTTTGGGCACCACTAAGGCAGACGTTCCGCGTGTAGGAGATCTATCAATCCCAGTGCTCCTATACGCGGACGAAGCAGTTCTACTGGCCCGCACAGGGGTGGGATTGCAAGGGTTGTTGGACTCCTTTGCCCCCCTAATGGATCAGTTGGATCTGAAGGTGAATACAACTAAATCCCATGTCATGGTTAAGGGCAAAAACAGTTGCAGACACAATACTAAAACCTTTTACTGTAAGGGGGTAGAGGTGTCAAGGGTTCGCACTTTTCCATACCTAGGCGTCCTTTTTGATAATAAAGGATCCTGGGCACCCCAAATAAAGTTAAAAAGTATTACCATGGCAAGGTCCACTAATGCCCTTATGGGCTTTTCAAAAAGGCTGGGGGCGAGGCCAATGGATGCCCTGCTAAAGGTATATAATGCAAAATGCATGGCCATCGCCCTCTATGGTGCCCCGCTGTGGGGCCACGTAGCCCAAGTTCAGATGCAAAGAGTAGAAAATAGGTTCTTGCGATCCCTTCTGTCGGTTCCTCAATCCACCCCCACTTTTTCCATTCATACAGAGGTAGGGATTGAATATGTCACTGATAAGCTGAGGTTGGCCCCCCTGGTTTGTTGGGCAAAAACATGGCTAAAAAAGGAAATTAGGCTGAATCATGTCATACTAACAGACATTGTTGCCATGGATAATGTCAAGAGGATTCCCTGGGTAGAGTATGTGAGAAAGTCCTTTGTTGACCTAGGACGCCCAGAGCTCTTCACATCCCCAGAGAACATCTGTGAGAAGGACGTCCCGTGGATTAGGTCTAATTTTCTAGAAGGGGCAAGGCTGACCAGGGAGGAGATGGAGCTTAAAAAACCAGCAGTGAGACTGCATTACGCCCTAGTCACCTCGCCCTCCCTGGAACCATATGTGCAACTTGTAACTAAACCTTTTCATAGATTTTTATTGATTAGGTTCAGATTTAACCTAATCCATTTTTCTTTGGGAAGTTATCCTGTGTGGGCAAAACCAGAACATAGCATGCCCTGCAGGTGTGATAATTTCTCAACTCAGGACACCTTACATTTTATCATGTTTTGTAGTTTTTATTCTGACATAAGGAAAAAATATTTGCTACCCCTATTAAGAGAGAAAGGGTTTATACAAGTCAGACCTGCCCTAATTTACCTACAGATGCTGAGTTGCACTCGCGATATTTTCCACATTGCTAGTTTTTTGGTGGCAGCTATGAGGTTAAAGAACAAAAAATTGCCCTCCCTCGATGACCCTGATTGAGGTTCCCTTTTTACAAGATATTATTTAATGCTGATTTGCACATACGATTGTTGGTTCCTAGATTTGTATTCAATGACCTTCATATGAACTTGCTGTTTATATATTTAGCCGATTACGATCCGGTAAAAAATTTCCCCGTACGACTCGTATCCGGTCTTTTTACCGTACGAATCGTACAAGTGCCGTACAAACTGCCAATTACGATTCGCATGGGAAAAAGACCATACGAATCGCATTGGGAATCATTCCCCACACGTCCTCGGGTCGGAAAATGTGTCCGACATGTCCCCGGACGATTTACCGTACAAATGTGAAAAGTGAAGTCCGACCGCGGAATCACGATCCATCCCGTGCGTCCAATGTTACAACCGTATGGAAAAAACACCGTCCGCACCGAACACCAATAGCAAACATGGAGACATGTGCCCGCATACGCGCCGAACACCCCCCCAGCCCCCGTACGTTCGAGTCGTACCCCCACGTGTATGTACACCCCCACCCGTGTATGTACACCCGTGTACGTGTCGTATCCCCAGTGTATGTACACCCGTGTACGTTCGTGTCGTACCCCCCGTGTATGTACACCCGTGTACGTTCGAGACGTACCCCCCTGTGTATGTACACCCGTGTACGTGTCGTACCCCCCGTGTATGTACACCCGTGTACGTTCGAGTCGTACCCCCACCCGTGTATGTACACCTGTGTACGTGTCGTACCCCCGTGTATGTACACCCGTGTACGTGTCGTACCCCCGTGTATGTACACCCGTGTACGTTTGTGTCGTACCCCCCGTGTATGTACACCCGTGTACGTTCGAGTCGTACCCCCCGTGTATGTACACCCGTGTATGTGTCGTACCCCCCGTGTATGTACACCCGTGTACGTTCGAGTCGTACCCCCACCCGTGTATGTACACCTGTGTACATGTCATACCCCTGTGTATGTACACCCGTGTACGTGTCGTACCCCCCGTGTACGTTCGTGTCGTACCCCCCGTGTATGTACACCCGTGTACGTTCGAGTCGTACCCCCACCCGTGTATGTACACCCGTGTACGTGTCGTACCCCCGTGTATGTAGACCCGTGTACGTGTCATACCCCCGTGTATGTACACCCGTGTACGTTCGAGTCATACCCCCACCCGTGTATGTACACCCGTGTACGTGTCATACCCCCGTGTATGTACACCCGTGTACGTTCGAGTCGTACCCCCACCCGTGTATGTACACCCATGTACGTGTCGTACCCCCGTGTATGTACACCCGTGTACGTTCGAGTCGTACCCCCACCCGTGTATGTACACCCGTGTACGTGTCGTACCCCCCGTGTATGTACACCCGTGTACGTGTCGTACCCCCCGTGTATGTACACCCGTGTACGTTCGAGTCGTACCCCCACCCGTGTATGTACACCCGTGTATGTGTCGTACCCCCGTGTATGTACACCCGTGTACGTGTCGTACCCCCGTGTATGTACACCTGTGTACGTTCGTGTCGAACCCCCGTGTATGTACACCCGTGTACGTGTCGTACCCCCGTGTATGTACACCCGTGTACGTTCGAGTCGTACCCCCACCCGTGTATGTACACCCGTGTACGTGTCGTACCCCCGTGTATGTACACCCGTGTACGTTCGAGTCATACCTCCACCCGTGTATGTACACCCGTGTACGTGTCGTACCCCCCGTGTATGTACACCCGTGTATGTGTCGTACCCCCCGTGTATGTACACCCGTGTACGTTCGAGTCGTACCCCCACCCGTGTACGTGTCGTACCCCCGTGTATGTACACCCGTGTACGTGTCGTACCCCCCGTGTATGTACTCCCGTGTACGTTCGTGTCATACCCCCGTGTATGTACACCCGTGTACGTTCGAGTCATACCCCCACCCGTGTATGTACACCCGTGTACGTGTCATACCCCCGTGTATGTACACCCGTGTACGTTCGAGTCGTACCCCCACCCGTGTATCTACACCCGTGTACGTGTCGTACCCCCGTGTATGTACACCCGTGTACGTGTCGTACCCCCCGTGTATGTACACCCGTGTACGTTCAAGTCGTACCCCCACCCGTGTATGTACACCCGTGTACGTGTCGTACCCCCCGTGTATGTACACCCGTGTACGTTCAAGTCGTACCCCCACCCGTGTATGTACACCCGTGTACGTGTCGTACCCCCGTGTATGTACACCCGTGTACGTTCGAGTCGTACCCCCACCCGTGTATGTACACCCGTGTACGTTAGAGTCGTACCCTCACCCGCGTATGCATGGAGCGTACCCCCACCCCAACATTCTAAGTACGGAGCGCACCCCATGCCCCAACATCACCACCTTCACACAACATCGCGCATGTACGAGTCGTACCAAGCCACACACAAGGACAGCACTGTACAACAAAATGGCCCATGTACACACCGTACACACGCTAAAAACGCACGTGCACAACCAGGACAAACCAAAACAACACAAGAATACACCATTCGAATGGCACAAAGCCACAAAACATGTCCAACAACCACTAAAACAACACATTCACTGTCCCGCAACTGCCAAAAACCAAAACAGAGGCCCAAATCACAACCACTCCTTATAACACACCCACCCAAAGTTCAAACACAGCCACACCCACCAATGGACCAATAAAAAGGGCCCACACACACAAACCATGAGCCTTTGCAACAGACTCACTGCTGCCAGACCCCACAGACAACCTACAGCACCATACTAGAACCTTTACTACACCTTACACTTGCATACCTTCACACACACACCTTCACAAACACCCCCTCATCACATTCACACACACACCTGCACAACCACACCCACACACCCACAACCATCCACACCCCCCCCCCCACCATCCACACCCACACCCCTCACCATGCCCACTAACAAGAATCCAAAGTTCACTAGCCGAGAGTTGGAGGTCCTTGTCGATGAAATCCTCAGAGTCGAGCCACAGCTCTTTGGAACATTGGTCAGACAGACCAGCATTTCAGCAAAAACAGCCATGTGGCAGACGATCGTCGATGCTGTGAATGCTGTTGCGGACACCAGAAGGACCAAGCATGAATGCCAAGCCAGGTGGTACGATCTGCGGAGGAGGGTCCGAGCCAAAATGACCGATGAACACAACCAGGCCAACGTCACTGGAGGAGGGCCGCCCCGCAGACGCATAGAATACCATCCCTGGGAGGAGAGGGTGATGGCCATACTGCCGGTGGTGGCAGTGGACGGAGTAGATGGACTCCGAGAGCCGGGTGAGTACACAAACAACTCACCTCACATGAGGGGAACGTCATCCACAACCAAACTCACAAACAGGCACGCAACCACCCCAAGCTATCGCATGACTCAACCACACTCCATGAACACGCACATGCCACTGGCGCCACCATGCCCCATGCACCCAGCTGGACAATGTCAAGTCACAGGCCACAGAAAACACCAACACATGACACGGTAAGCCGGATGGCGGGAGGGTGGGCCCAAAAAATCACATAGTGCAACTCAGAAGCAGACAACAATGCCCCCTGCCCATATGGCCTAGGTCACAGCCAGACAAACAGTGTGTCCCAACACAGGAATGACTTGCCAGCAAATGGCGGACGCCTTGCATCAACACATGGGGGTGACGGCACGTTCTTGCACATGACAGCAGCTAATGAACAGCCAACACTGTGAAAGAGTGGCAGCACACACCACCACAGCAGCAGTGCAGACACAGACACTACACCCAATGGGTGCCTGGAGATCAGAAACAAACTCACATCAACAATCCATGGGCCATTCAAAGATCTGCTAACAGTGTGTACCCAGGAAGCTGGGCTGAGGTGACAGAGGGTGACACACAGAGGGAGGGAGAGGGGGACAGAGAGGGAGGGAGACACAGGGAGACGGACAGAGGGAGGAGGCTGACACACAGAGGGAGGTAGAGGGGGACATAGAGGGAGGGAGACACAGGGAGACGGACAGAGGGAGGAGGCTGACACACAGAGGGAGGGAGAGGGGGACAGAGAGGGAGGGAGACACAGGGAGACGGACAGAGGGAGGAGGCTGACACACAGAGGGAGGGAGAGGGGGACAGAGAGGGAGCGAGAAAGGGACACACAGGGAGAGCAAATCAGCCTTGTGGTGTGTGGGAATGTCTGCTCGTCAGCAGGTGGACTGCGTGCATGTAGACAAGGGTGGCCAGTGCCAGAACCCCCCTCTTCTCTATGGCAAAACACAGGGCCATGTCACAACCTGTGCACGAGCACAACGACAGCTACCTGCATCATATAAGTGTGTGGAACAACTCCATGTGCCCACGTACAGTGCTACACGGAAGGCGCCAATGCATGGCTCGCCACACCTGCCCACTCCACTGCTGACTGCAGTCACACTTGACGCAGCAAGTAAGACTGTGCCACACATAGGTAAAGTCGCAAAAGCTGTGCACAAGGGACATACCCATGCACAAGTGCACTGTGAGTGGGATGCAAGACATATCCAAATTCCCAGAGGAAATGTCCCAACTTTGAAACGAATGAAACATGGATGTTGCATGGAACAAAATTAACATTGTCTCTCTCACACACAGGTCAACGTTGTGGATCACCCCCCAACACTGGGGGGAAGACTCACAGGACCCGGCTCGGCGGGATGACGGACCCACCGGCAGCGACGACTCTCACCACTCTGTGGACGAACCCGACCCTGACCAACCTGGCCCCTCTGGTGTCCAACGACCTGCAGCACCTGCGTCAGGTACAACTGGGCCAACCACCACCCCCACTCCTGCCACATCCCAGGAGACACCCAGGATCCCTGCCCCACCACCACAATGCAGCCAGGCTGGCCAGGAGGGACACGGTGTCCCGGGCACCCAGGAGGAGGCAGGCGACAACGCCAATGCCACCCCTCAGGGGTCCCGGAGACCCGATGTGCCCACAAGGTCAGGCCAGGTGCAAGTGGGCAGGGGTGGTGGGAGTGGAGGACGGCGGAGGCGCGAGCCTGACCAGTGGGCTGGGGAACCGGTATATTCCCATGTCCTAAACATCCTGGACACATACCGGCAGGACACCACGGGCATGGCCCAGGTTGTGTCCATCCTCGAGGAGATCAAGACCCAGCAGGCGGAGCAACATGCCTGTCTACTGCAACACCAACGGCGGATGGAGGACAGACAGGCTGAGCTCGTGACGGTGTTCACGGGAATTCACAGTACACTCCGTCGGATGGCCGACAACATGGGCAACCCTCCCTGTGCCAGCAGGCGTAGAACATCACCACCCACAGGGAGGGATCAGGAGGAGGAGGAGGAAACATCCGATGGAGCATCCCAAACATCGTCACGGCCTGCTTCTGAGGGTCCCCGCAGGAGGGCGGGTCGTCCACGGAAAAGACCGTGAGGGTCTGCGCAACAGCACCATCTCCCAGGACACCTGGCCTGGCACCTGGTCCACTGGAGCAACAGCAGCACAGCATCAAAAGACATTCTCTGCCACATGGACTTGCTGGTCACTGTCTGACCAATGTTGACAAAGACTGTGGCATGGACTCTGAGGATTTCAAATGGCAAGGACACCAACTCCCCTAGTGAACTTTGGATTCCACACACCCGGAAAGCCCCTCATGTCAAACCCTCCCCCCCCCCAACCAAAAAAAAAAGTCACACCATGAAGAGAAGATGCCTACTGGTTGCATTATTACCTTACATGTGTCTTGTAAAGTCTAACCATGCCTGAGTTCTCATTTGACTTCAACCATCCACACCCTGGGGCCTGAGTCTGGCACCGGACACACATGGGTCACATTGTATTAGGCAAGACAGACATGGAGCACCATACACACCCGTGATGGGCCCAACCAGCTGAGGGGGGGGGCCGCACAACCGTGCCGACAGACATATTGAGTACAGCGACAGCCATGCGCAGAGGTCAGGGATCATGTGGAGTGTCCTGTGGGGCACCCAGGTATGTGTGGACAGGTGGCAGAACCATGTCCTGCAAGCTTGAGTCAGGTGGATGCAGAGAATGGTGGCCTGGCCAACGTTGGATGCATGGGGATGGCACATGTCACAATACCCACACAGTCATGGACATCATGCACAATACACAGTCTAATCCCACACAAACAGCTTGCATCTTGCTACTCTACACATAGACACATAGCCACTATCACGGAAAACCATGCCAGACATGCCGTATGCCCCATGGCAACACACCAGCATTGACTGAGAAGAGGCACCTTGGAGGCATAGGGACACCTTTATTAGTCATGCATTTGAGATTGCAGAGGCAACTCGGAGTACACATGAACAGGTCATGTGGAGTAACATGTGGGTCCAACACTGGCACCCCCCTTCTGTAGCACAAATGCGTGATAGCCATGGAACTGGCACATAAGTGTCGGCTAACAGCTAAACACCCCCTGCTGCTCACGGAGAGCCTGCCATACACCATTTATCCGCTGATGTGGAAGTCCCACACCATGTCAAGCCAATGCAAACCGTATGTGTCCGAGGGCAGTGTAACACACATTGATGCCATCATCACATTCCACAATCCCATCACTGATGACTGTCAACAAGTCTGACCATCTATTCAGGTGTACCCAGCTGCATGTCATGTGTACCATGGTGATGCGACATGTCTGCAGAGGAACCAAACATTGACAGGGGCAGTGTGCATACATCGTAAACAACTGCCACACCCAATACACCCCTGATGCATCCCTTACCCTAAGGAGACTTCCAAACTTGTCCGTGCGTGTAACGCTGAGTCAGCACACGATGACGTGTCCATGAGGAATAGCAGTGCCACAACAATGCAAGCAGCAGACGGCATGCGCAAGTACCTGGGGAAGAGAGACACATAAGAAGTCAGCCACAAAAAGCACAGCCACTTGCATGTGCATTTACTCGACACATGTAAGGATGACAACATGCTAGGTCACAGTTATGACTGGGGAAATACACATCACTGGCACCATCACTCCAGTGACACATCCACACACACCTCTGACTCACGTGGCATACATGCAGATGGACACACACATCGCAACACATGCCACACGGGGACCAATGCGTGCACACACAGACACTGGTACTCACCACTAAGCAAAGAAGTCGCGTATGAGCCGAGTCCGGATGTCCTCTTGCGGCTCCACATCCTCCACATCACTAGCCCCATTGCCAAGCCCTTCGTCCTCCACGGGTGGATGGTCCTGATCATCTTGATCCAGGATGAGTGGCACAGCTTTCTCAACTGCCATGTTGTGCAGCATGCAGCAGACCATGAAGATTTTGCAGACCTTTGCCAGGGCATATGGGAGGGCGCCGCCGGTCTTGTGGAGGCATCGGAATCGGCTCTTCAGGAGGCCAAATGTCCTCTCTATCACTCGCCTTGTCCGGCCATGGGCGGTGTTGTAGCGGAGCTGGGCCGGCGTGATGGGGTTGCGGAGAGGTGTGATCAGCCATGGCATGTTGGGATAGCCAGCGTCCCCTACATGGAAAGCACATGGACATAAGTAGGACAGGAGAAGCGGTCGTGCTGGAAGTCTACGCAAAATACAGGACAGACAGAGTGTACCCACCAACAACACATGCTCGTTCGTTGCGCAGCTGCGTCATCATTTCAGGCACCCTGCTACGCCTCATGATGTAGGTATCGTGTGCTGATCCTGGAAAACGAGCACAGACATGTGAAATCACCATGTTGGACAGACACACCACAAGGGCATTGATGGAGTGGTAGTGCTTGCGATTCCTGTACGCTACCTCCTGTGCCTGTGGTGGTACCAAAGCCACATGTGTCCCATCTATGGACCCAATGACATGGGGCATCCCTGCCAGGGCATAGAATCCACGCTTGACCCCAGTCAACATTTCAGGGGTTGGGAAATGGATGAACTCATCCAGGTGAAGCAACATGGCCTCTAAGAAATCATGCAGCACACGGCAGAACATGCTCTGGGACATGCCACCAACATGAGCTATGGTATTTTGAAAGATACCCGTGGCAAGAAAATGTAGGGCTGCCATTACCTTCAGCTTGGGTGTCAGTGCCGTAGGATACCTGTGCAGCGGTTGCAGGTGTGGTGCCAGTCTCGCCGTCAACTCCAGAATCAACGGTTGGGGGATGCGTACTCATAGTGATAGTGAGCGTAGAGGCGTGTGTACGGTCCGTACCACTATGAGTACGCATACGCGAGAACACCCATTGTGATAGTGAGCGTACAGGCGTGTGTACGGTCCGTACCACTATGAGTACGCATAGGCGAGTACACCCATAGTGATAGTGAGCGTACAGGCGTGTGTACGGTCCGTACCACTATGAGTACGCATACGCGAGTACACCCATAGTGATAGTGAGCGTACAGGCGTGTGTACGGTCCGTACCACTATGAGTACGCATACGCGAGTACACCCATAGTGATAGTGAGCGTACAGGCGGGTGTACGGTCCGTACCACTATGAGTACGCATACGCGAGTACACCCATAGTGATAGTGAGCATACAGGCGTGTGTACGGTCCGTACCACTATGAGTACGCATACGCGAGAACACCCATAGTGATAGTGAGCGTACAGGCGTGTGTACGGTCCGTACCACTATGAGTACGCATACGCGAGTACACCCATAGTGATAGTGAGCGTACAGGCGTGTGTACGGTCCGTACCACTATGAGTACGCATACGCGAGAACACCCATAGTGATAGTGAGCATACAGGCGTGTGTACGGTCCGTACCACTATGAGTACGCATACGCAAGAACACCCATAGTGAGACGGACCGTACACACGCCTGTACGGGCCGTTGCTATGCATTTGGGATGCCCTAGGGCCCCGGAACGCACTGTACCTGTGTGTGAAGCTCCAAATTACATAGGGGACACATGAGGGACAAGTATAAAGGCCTACATGCATGCTGGTTGTCATGGAGACCGAGTTTAAAGTTTGAATTTTTTGAAGCAGGTGCACAGCAGTAGTCAGTTTGAATGAATCTACTTTGTTGCAATGTGCTTCTGGAGTTGACATCATGCTCAAGAAAAAAAACAATTTAAACCCACTGACTGTGCTAGGTTTGAAGGGATTGGAGGAAACATAGGATGCAAATGTGAGTGACCAATCACTCTGTACTCCTGTGCATAAAACAGGCCAGCAAGGCAGATATAAGGCAGCCAGGTCCCATGAGGGAGCACTTGCCTGCACATCTTTGTATTCGACGACCCAGCTGCTGCTACTGATTCCCTGGAACCATGTCAAGGTCTGTGGAGAGGTCACAGCCTTTCACCCTGGAGGAGAACCTGGCTTTGCTGGATGTGATCCTCCCACAGTACCCCATGCTGTATGGGCGACCAGGGTATCAGGTGAGTGCAGAGTCCACCAGAACAGACTGTGTCCCTTTTTTGTGAGTGTGACTTCTGGCATTGTGTCCAGGTGTGACACACATGCTATGTACTGTAGAGGGGGTCCCGGGGGGGGAATGCCTGATGTCTCTCAGCTAGTGCATGCTGTGGTGCATGTCTGCCGTCCTCACTTGCATTGTGTTTACTGTGACAATCACTGCATGGTGCATGCCACATTCTGCCTGTCTTGACCTCCTGGGAATGTAGCCTCTACAGTCCTCATGTGATTATGTGGTCAGCCCAGTGTGACAGGTGACTGTACCCACAGATGTGTGTTAGTTCTGTGTACCTGTGCTGGGAGTGTCCACATGATGTGTTCATACCCTGGACATCGGTGTGTGTGTAAGTCCCCTGTCATGTGGGTGGGTGCATATGTGGAGTGTAGAAGCCGGGCTGCATGAGGGATGGATATACCCTGCCCATGTGATGTGAGCAGGGAACAGTGCTGTGTGTCTGACGTGCAGAGCCAGCCCCACACCTGTGAGCCCCCCCCCGTCTAGTGGCACATGTGCAGAGTGAGTTTTGTCACAGCATTTGGCTATGGCAGGTGAATGTCCTGTGCCTGTGTGTGTCTGTGTACTCTGCTGCGGTGGCGTCAGTGGCCTGTGGCATGTGTCTGCTTAGAGGTGCTGCACATTATCCTGGTGTAGCTTGTGATGCACAGTGTGAGCCTGGATCATTGATTGTGTTGTTGCCCTCATTCCACCTGTGTACTTTCAATGGCACGTACTGCTTTTGCCCTTCCCCAGAGGATCATGTCCCTGTGACAAAGGTGCAATGCGTTGGATGCATACTATGCCTTGTTGTAAACAGCACATTTGTTCTAATATGTCTCTCTGTGACATGTGCCTGGTGTATTGATGTAGTGTCACTTGTTCATCCTCACAGGTAGGCGCCTCGACCAAGAAGCAGATATGGCTGACCGCCGTCAGTGCCGTGAGGAGTGCGGATGGTCGCAAGCGGCGCCTGGCCCAGGTGAGGAAACGCTGGCAGGATATCCGGTGCTGGACGCGGAGGATCGCACGGGTCCTGCTGGGGGACTCACCTGAGACCCATAAGAACCGGGGGCGCCGCCGTCTGACCCACATCCACAAGCGTGTGCTGGCAGTGGTATTTCCAGACTTGGAGAGGCGCTTACAGGAGAAGCAGCAGCAGGAAGGGGGTAGGTACATGTGTGTTTGTTGTGTGTCACCAGCATTTGTAAGTGCACAGTTGCATGGATACACTGCCAGGGTTTAAAGGTGCTGTGCAGATCCAGTTACCCACAGTATAGCTGTGGTATCCTGCCTGCCTTCCCCTCCTTGCAATGTGTTCCCTGGTCTGTGTGTAGTCACTCCTTCACAAGGTAATGTAGGCTGCCGCTTTCTCCACGTGAACTATGCCTGTAGCATCATGTGTGGGGGTGGTGTGTAACAGGTTTGGGGACCTTGCCTGTGCCCTGTCCAGTTCAGTACATGTAGGTTCCATGTCAGTTGGCACTGATGCTGAGTCCAGACATGGGAGCTAGTCTCTCAAGTGTCATGCCTTACAGCGCGCATGTCCTATGTTGTGGCCTGTGACATGATGTGCATGAGTGTGCAATACGCATAGTGCAGGGATGGTGGCGTGTGTTGCAGTCATTCCCATTCAGGACCATGGAGTTGTGTGGCCACTGCTGTCCCCTGGGGCATATGTTCATAGGTGTCATGTGTGTCATCACAAAATGTGGACACTCTCAGTGTCTACAGCATAGGTTATGCTCTGTGCCATTGTCCCCTGGCACCATGTATATTGACGTGAAATGTAGTACAAGTGTCCACTGTACAGCCTGACCTGATTTTCCTTGTTCACAGTCACAGTGGCCAGTGCCTGTGTGTCTTGTTACAATCATCTGATGATGACCATTTGTACATGATTATTTGGACAGGCGCACCTTGGGAATTTGGCATCCAATCTTGCATTTATGCAGCCCCTGTGTATTTCACCCAGACTAAGAGATGTAAGTGCCACCTGTGTCTCAACTATTTGTCCCATGTAAGGGGTGGTTGGTGCGGGCCAAGCCTACATGTCAAAACCAGAATTCACCTTGCTAGGTCTGGCCAGTGTGTGATGTTTGTCTGGACATACACTCAAGGTGCAGTGAGCCAGTCATGGTGGGCATGTTTTCAGTATTACCTATGCAGCATCTGCCTCAAGTTCATGGATATGGTCCCTCCTCATCCCTATTTTCGCCAACGCTGTGTGGTGCAGATGCAGTGCTGGATTGTCCACAGGGCCTGGCTCCTATGTCAACCTCCATTTCATGTCATTTGCTAGTGTGTCATGCTCTCCATGGATTTTCTTTGGCATGGTGGGTCAACCAACTGTGTGTTGCATGCCCTACATCTGTACCTTGTTTTGTAGATGTTACTGATCTTTCTTTGCAGGCTATGCACTGTAACCTGTGTAGATTGGACTCATGTGACATATATATACAGATGTGTGATTAATTGCTGTCTCTTCACCTTGTCCACAGCATCGCCGGGGGACACGGAGGGACCGAGCACCATTGCCAGCGTTGACATCGTGGCTGGCACATTGAGTGGTACTGAGGCGGAGGAGAGTGAGGCCGAGGACCTGTCCACTGGCATGACAGAATATGAAGCTGACGGGTCCGAGGATGATCTCTCCGAGTGGGCGGAGGCTGCACCAGCAGCTGACAGCGGCACAACATCGCACCCCGCCCCCTCCATTGCCATCAGCCGCCTCCCACTTGCTCGTGTCCTTTCCCAGCGTGCCCGGTCACCACATGTCTCCTTCCTGCCAGGCACCGCACCCCCTGCCCCTGTCTCCACTGCTGCCGCCAATGCCGAGTCTGTGGACATCCAGCGGCAGTTGCAGGTTGGTCAGGCTGCGATCCTTAATGTCCTCCATGGCCACAGCCAAGTGCTGCACAACATGGAGGCATACTTGGAGGGTATTTTTTCATCGCAGGCTGACCAACGCCAGTTGCTGAGGTCCATCGACTCGACACTGACTGCAGCAGTGGGTCTCCTGCAGTGCTACGTCCCACCCCCTACCCCTGCCCCATCCACACTTTTCACTCCCATGCCTGTCCCACGTACACCCAGACGTCAGCATGCACCCACCACAACAGACACAGGCACCACACCAGCAGGGAAGGTCATACGCACACCTCCTGGCACGCACACACAGGGTGAAGTAGGCACACCCACTGGGTCGGGGGGCAAACGTAAGTCATGCAGCCAGAGTGGGAGTCCGCATTCCACCCAATCCACTCCCTCCAAATCCCCTCCCCTCAGCTCCCCTGGCCACATATCCAGCAAGGACTCCTTCATGGCCGCTCTGTCCCTGAGCCCCACTGTGACACTACCCCGCAAGCGGTCAAGGGAGTCCCCGGTCAGGGTGGTTGAGTCCCCCCCCCTGTCCACACCCTCCCCCAGTGGCGCTGCGACCCATCCCTCCGCCCCCCCCTCCTTGGGGCCTGTGGTTCCTTCGGGTGCAGGGGAGATGCTGGAGAACCTTGCTAAGGTGTGCAGCGACATCCTGGCCTCCGCCTTTGGCCCTGCCCCACCCCCTGTGGTGGAGTCCTCCATCCCTGCACCCACGACGCCTACCCTTCGCCCTCATGTCCCTGCGGTGCCTGGTCCTTCCCCCCCACATGATGCCCTCCCCGCTGTAGAAGACGAAGGGGTCTGACTGTGCATGCAAGCTAGGGGACACGCGTCCCACTGTGTCCCCCATCCAGCTGTGACTCATGGACTGCCCTATGGGCTTTGTAAATATTGAACTTGATCCACACACACATTATTTGGAAATGCTGATTAAAGCCTTTTTTTTCCTTAGAACACTACTGCTTTTGTGGTGTTGCTGTTGGTGGGGCTGCTACGTGATTTTTGGTGGTGATCATGTGTTGGGTGTGTGGGAAATGTAGTAGTGTGCTGGTCATAGGGGGGACCCTGGTATCTGTGTGCCATCACAAGGTGTTAGCTAGGTTTCTCTGTTCATGTAAGCAGTTACTGCATGGTGAAATTGTCCCAAGGTGTATTCCTTCCTCTGTGTACCCTGACATCTTCCCTGCGGGGTGTTCCCAATATTTAGCGCTGAGCTGTGTCTACATTAGCTGGGTGTGTGACGGACCCCTTCAACTTTGGCCATGCATGCAGAGCGATGTCTCCACCTGCATCATTCGTGGCATCCTTGGTGATCACTGTACTTGTGTATGTAGTCTGTTGACATGACTTCATGTGGACATGTTTCCTTTTAGGCTGTATGCAGGTGTGTACTCCCAGCCTCGCACACATGTGTTACATGTACTGCAGGGTCTTTGTGCACCTGACTGACAATTGTGGGAATTGGATCTGTGGGTACTCCACCCTTATTTTTTTCCATGGGCAATGCTGGGAGGACTCTGCACCCACCCCTCCTGTGTCTGGGCACTGCTGGAAGTGATAGGCACCCACCCCTCCTGTGTCTGGGCACTGCTGGGAGTGATGGGCACACACCCCTCCTGTCTCTGGGCACTGCTGGGAGGACTCTGCACACACCCCTCCTGTCTCTGGGCACTGCTGGGAGGACTCTGCACACACCCCTCCTGTCTCTGGGCACTGCTGGGAGGACTCTGCACACACCACTCTTGTGACTGGGCACTGCTGGGAGGACTCTACACACACCCCTCCTGTCTCTGGGCACTGCTGGGAGGACTCTGCACACACCCCTCCTGTCTCTGGGCACTGCTGGGAGGACTCTGCACACACCCCTCCTGTGTCTGGGCGTTGCTGGGAGTGATGGGCACACACCCCTCCTGTCTCTGGGCACTGCTGGGAGGACTCTGCACCCACCCCTCCTGTGTCTGGGCACTGCTGGGAATGATAGGCACCCACCCCTCCTGTGTCTGGGCACTGCTGGGAGTGATAGGCACCCACCCCTCCTGTGTCTGGGCATTGTTGGGAGTTGTTGGACCCGGCCTCGTAGCATGGCTCTACTTGCCCCCCGCACCACCTAACCTGGTGCCTGCAGCCCCAAGCACCCGGCCTAGCCGATCCTTCCCACCAGAACACCCACCCGAGCCGGACATCCTCGTCCATGGCCTCTCTCCTTTCGGCCACCCCGGGCCCGCGTGCCCACTTCATGCACCAAGATGGCCGCCCGGCCCCAGCGCGACCCGGGCCTAGAGGCGCCACTCCGGCTGGAGGACATCCCGCCTGCCAGGGGATGAGAGAGGGAGGAGCAGTTTCTATCGCACCTCTGAACCCCCCTGGGACGATGGGTTTCGATCGGCCCTCCGGCCTCCCTGAGGGCTGGCTCCATGCCTGCTGGGTGTCTGGGGCTCCTCCCGACCCGGCCCTGAAAGGATCAAAAGACACTGGCAGGAAACCCCGACAAGCGACCCCCAGGTGACAAGACCCCTGCCTGCTCAGACTCCGGACATCAAAGAGGGGTCGACCTATAACAAGGGGTGCTCTGGGACTGTCCGGCAGATTCGACGCTGGAACAACGAGAGCCTGCTGACGCGGTCGCGGCTCCTGGAACTTAGACCCCCCTGAGCCCTGCTGAGTGACTCGCGGCTCCCTGAAGATCGTAAGACCTCCGAACTTGTACCTGAGCCTGCTGAGTGACTCGCGGCTCCCTGAAGATCGTAAGACCTCCGAACTTGTACCTGAGCCTGCTGAGTGACTCGCGGCTCCCTGAAGAATCGTAAGACCTCCGAACTTGTACCTGAGCCTGCTGAGTGACTCGCGGCTCCCTGAAGATCGTAAGACCTCCGAACTTGTACCTGAGCCCGCTGAGTGACTCGCGGTTCCCACAAGACTCCCACGGTCCCGCCGGACCCCAACTACAACAAGCGTATCCCCCAGCTCGAGGATTGTGAGCTGTGCGCCGGGTACGTCCCTGCCTTGAACCTTTGCCAGAGACTGTCCCGCTACCCCCTATCCCTTCCGGGACTCATTGAGCCCGCGCTCTCCTTGTACATATTTGCAGTGCTAACCTAATTGATAAAGATTGATTTCTAAGAACACACGGTGTGGTGACTCTGTGTCGTGTGGTGCCAGAAGGACGATCCTAGATACGAGATTCCTCCCCCTGAGGAGTCTCCCGCCAGTGCCCGGCTACGATACTTCGAGGGTGGGTCTCAGGGTAGTCAGGACCCCCTTCCGGGCTCCTCTGAGGTCGCCGTCTAACATTGGTGGCAAGCGACAGGATTCGGGCCCATCACCTAGAGATCGTACCGTGAACGACGGACGCACTACCGACAAAGATGGCAGAAGGAAGCGCCATGAGCCCCGCAGAAACCAACGCCAACATGGTGTTCCAGGTGGAACAACTAGAAGAATACACACACAAAGAGCTAAAGCAATTCTGCAAAGAACTTAAAATCGCTACCACCGGTCTCAACACCAAAGAAGATTTGCAGAAAGCACTGAAAGCTTGGGTGGATGCCGGGGCCTCCCGCCCAGAAGGCACGGGGGAGCGCCCCGACGAAGCCGAACCCCCCCAAGGCGAAAGCAGCAGCAATCAGGTGCGAGGCATCGTACCAGACGGGGGCCTATCCCCGGAAGAACTCGCGGACAGAGAGAGAAGTCGCAATCACGAACTCGAGTTAGCCAAACTCAAAATCGAAGGCGAATTGAAGTTAGCGGAAAAAAAGCTAGCAGTAGAGCAAATGCGTGTACAAGGCGAACTGGAAGAGAAGAAGCTCCAACGGGAGCACGAAGGAAGGAAGCTCCAACTAGAGCACGAACGCAGCTTGAAGGAAATCGAGCTCAAGGCCAGAAACGAGGAAGGGAGGCCCCCGGGAAACCGGGAGGCGGCCTCCCCAGCGGAGCAGAAGGTCCACATCCCCAAGGACGTGGTCAAAGAATATTATAAAAACGATGACATTCAACAATGGTTCAGGGCCTACGAGGTCGCCATGACCTCCCATCGGGTCCCGCAGAAGGACTGGGGGGCGGGGTTGTGGGGGCGGTTTCTGAGCGAAGGACGGGACACCCTGGTCGACCTACCCACCTCCCTGCAGACCTCCTACAGCCACATGAAAGAGGCTCTACTCACAAGCTACGGCCTCACCCCAGAGATGTACCGTCAGCAATTCCGGGACTGCAGGAAGATCCCGGGCACCACCTGGGTGGAGTATGTAAACTTTTTCAGTCGGGCCTTCGATGGGTGGATCAAGGGCAGCAAAGTCACCACCCTTGAGGAACTCACCGACCTCATGTTGTGGGAACACCTGGCTGCGAACTGCTTTGTGGAACTACGTCAGCATCTGCTCGACAGCAAACTCACAGACCCCAGGAAGCTGGCTGTGGAAGCCGACCGCTGGACCAACACCCGGGTCTCCCGGGGCATGGTAGGAGAATACCCCCGAGCCAGTCAGGGACCACCCCGCCAGAGAGGAGGAGGGAACCAGGGAGGGCAGAGAGAGTCCCAGCCTAGCCCCCCGAAAACCCAACCTCCACCTTTCCCGGCGCCCCCCCCACCAGTAACGGGACCCCCCGGGAGACGGGGACACCGGGTAACCGTCACTTGTTTCCATTGCCAGAAGCCCGGGCACTACGCCAATGACCCGGAGTGCCCCATGGCCACCCAAGTCCCCCCTGCAACCCCTGCGAGACAAATAGCCAATGTAGCCCTGGGGGAGGAGGTTGAGGAAACCGGGGAGTGGGAACCTGCAGCTATGGCCCTAGTATCCCTGGGAGATAGGGAGATGGTCCCTGGTAGCCTCCTGCCCTCCAACACGAAGAAATACGGGCAGCTCGTCAAGATCAATGGTCACCAAATAGAGGCCTGCGGGACACCGGGGCCAGCATCACTGGTGTCCTCAGGCACTTAGTCCCCGAGGAGCAGATCCTCCCCAACGTCTTTTGCCCGGTAATTTCCGCAGATAATAGAGAGAGTATGTGTCAGGTAGCCCTGGTGCCGTTTGAGTGGGGAGGGGTGATAGGTAAACTAAGGGTTGCCGTACGAACCTCCCAGCCGGTCGACTGCCTCTTAGGGAACGACCTGGAGAGCTCTCCCTGGAAGCACGTCGAACGCAAGGCCCACCTAGGAATGATGGGACTCCCTGAGTGGGTGTGCGCCACCACCCGATCTATGTCAGCCCGACTCACCCCCCCGGGAGAAGTCAAAGACACCCCGATCGAGGAAATCAGAACAGTCCCCTCCGAGGGTCCTCCTGTCCCCCCATCAGAAGGGTCAGTCGCCAGCGACGAACCCTCACCGTCCGACACCGCCCTGTTCCCCGAGTTAGGCGATCTACCCGAATTGGCCCAATGGCACCACGAGGGCGGGCCCACCCGGGAAGAATTTTGCTGGGAGCAAGCCACTTGTCCTTCCTTGGTCGGGCTGCGGCGCCAGGCCGAGGGCCAAGCCGCAGGCGACCAAACCGGGACGCACCGAGTTTATTGGGAGAATAACATTTTGTACAGTGAGCAGAAGTCGGTGGAGCTGGGATCCGGACGGGTGCTGGTGGTACCCCTACGCTTCCGAGACTTCCTCCTGGGCTTAGCCCACGACGTCCCCCTCGCCGGCCACCTGGGTCAGGAGAAGACCTACAGCCGTCTCGTGACCCACTTTTACTGGCCTAGAATGAGAGCAGCTGTAGAAGCCCACTGCAAGTCCTGCCCCACGTGCCAAGCTAGTGGGAAGAGTGGAGGGAAGCGCAAGGCTCCCCTCCAACCCTTCCCGGTCATCAGTACCCCCTTCGAACGAGTCGGGATCGACATCGTGGGGCCACTGGACCCCCCCACCTCCCAAGGTCACCGTTTCATCCTGGTCCTAGTGGATCACGCCACCCGCTATCCTGAGGCTATCCCCCTACGCACCATCACGGCCCCCGTGTGGGCCGGGCCCTGATGGGGATCTTTTCCCGGGTGGGTTTTCCCCGTGAGGTCGTGAGCGATCGCGGCACTAATTTTATCTCGAAATACATGACGTCTCTGTGGCAACAATGTGGGGTGTCCTATAAGTTCACCACCCCGTACCATCCCCAAGGGAACGGCCTAGTAGAAAGGTTTAACAGGACTCTGAAAGGGATGATCACTGGCCTAGAAGAGCCCCTCCGGCGTAAGTGGGACGTCCTGCTCCCCTGCCTCTTGTTCGCTTACCGGGAGGTCCCCCAGAAGTCCTTAGGGTTCAGCCCATTTGAGTTACTCTATGGACACCCCGTCCAAGGTCCCCTCAGTTTGGTTAAGGAAGGGTGGGAGGCAGCACCCCAGACCACCCCACGAGATGTGTTCCAATACGTTCTGACCCTCCGGAACCAGACCAGGAAGTTCCGAGAACTGGCCGAGGCCAACCTGGAGGCCAGCCAAGAAGAGATGAAGCGCTGGTACAACCAGAATGCCACTCTGGTCGAGTTCCAGCCGGGCCAGCAAGTGTGGGTCATGGCCCCCGTGAAGCCTGGCGCCCTCCAGGACAGGTGGACTGGGCCCTACAAAGTGGTTGAGCGGAAGAGTCAAGTCACATACTTGGTGGACGTCCAGTCGCCTCGGGATCCACTTCGGGTCCTTCACGTGAACCGCCTCAAGCCTCACTTCGTGCGGACAGAACTAAGCCTCCTGCTGGCCACCGATGACGGGGCCGAAGATGAGTCTGATCCCCTCCCGGACCTCCTGTGTGTCAAGGAGCAGGATGGCTCCGTGGAAGGAGTGAACCTCTCCCCAGCCCTCACTGCCCAGCAACAAGAGGACTGCCGCCAGCTCCTAGGACAATTTTCCGACCTCTTCTCCCTGATCCCCCGAGTCACCGACTGGTGTGTTCATGACGTGGACACCGGGGACAGCCCGCCGGTGAGACACCGAGCTTACCGAGTCCCTGACCGGATCCGGTCCTGCATTCAAGCTGAAGTCTCGAAGATGTTGACCCTGGGGGTGATCGAGCCATCTGACAGTCCCTGGGCCAGCCCCGTGGTCCTGGTCCTGAAGGCAGCGGCCCCCGGTGTCGCCCCCGAGCTCCGATTCTGCGTGGACTACCGGGGGCTCAATGACGTCACCCGAGCCGATGCCCACCCCATTCCACGAGCCGACGAGCTCATTGACCGACTAGGGGCAGCCCGGTTCCTCAGCACATTCGACCTCACCTGCGGATACTGGCAGATTGCGCTCACCGAGGGAGCCAAGGAGCGGTCCGCCTTCTCGACCCCAGATGGGCACTACCGCTTCCGCGTAATGCCCTTTCGGAATGAAAAATGCCCCGGCCACCTTCCAGCGACTGGTGAATAGAGTCCTGGCCGGGCTGGAACAGTTCAGCGCGGCCTATCTAGACGACATAGCCGTTTTCAGTTCCGAATGGGGTGAACACCTCCAGCACCTCCGGAGGGTGCTGACCGCCCTGCGCCAGGCAGGCCTCACAGTGAAAGCCAGCAAGTGCCAGATTGGGCAAGGTTCAGTAGTCTACCTGGGGCACCAGGTCGTAAGCGGCCAGGTCGCCCCACTACAGCCAAAGATCGACGCCATCTTAGCCTGGGAACCACCCACCACCCAAACGGAGGTCCGAGCCTTTCTGGGCCTCACTGGCTACTACCGAAGATTCATCCGGGGGTATGGCAGCCTTGTCGGCCCCCTCACAGAACTCACATCCAAAAAGCAGCCAAAGAAGGTGCAGTGGACGACTGCCTGCCAGGAGGCGTTCGATGCCCAAAAGAAGGCCATGTGTACTGCCCCCGTCCTCCAAGCTCCCGACTACTCCAAGGAGTTTGTAGTCCAAACCGATCCCTCCGAGCATGGCATTGGGGCCGTCCTGTCCCAAGTGAATGACCAAGGCCTAGACCAGCCCATCGCCTTCCTCAGCCGGCGGCTGTTGCCCAGAGAACAGAGATGGAGCACCATTGAGCGCGAAGCCTTTGCCGTGGTCTGGGCACTCAAGAAGCTACGCCCCTACCTATTCGGCACCCATTTCAGAGTCCAAACCGACCATCGGCCCTTGCGATGGCTTATTCAGATGCGAGGAGAGAACCCCAAGCTACTGCGGTGGTCAATCTCCCTCCAGGGGATGGATTTCACCGTAGAACATCGCCCTGGTACGGACCACGCCAACGCTGACGGCCTCTCCCGGTTCTTCCGCCTCAGCGAAGAGAACCCCCCAAGATGATGGGCAGTTCTCTCCGGCTTTCAGCTGGGGGGGACGCGTGTTGGACCCGGCCTCGTAGCATGGCTCTACTTGCCCCCCGCACCACCTAACCTGGTGCCTGCAGCCCCAAGCACCCGTCCTAGCCGATCCTTCCCACCAGAACACCAGCACCCGACCCGGACATCCTCGTCCATGGCCTCTCTCCTTTCGGCCACCACGGGCCCGCGTGCCCACTTCATGCACCAAGATGGCCGCCCGGCCCCAGCGCGACCCGGGCCTAGAGGCGCCACTCCGGCTGGAGGACATCCCGCCTGCCAGGGGATGAGAGAGGGAGGAGCAGTTTCTATCGCACCTCTGAACCCCCCTGGGACGATGGGTTTCGATCGGCCCTCCGGCCTCCCTGAGGGCTGGCTCCATGCCTGCTGGGTGTCTGGGGCTCCTTCCGACCCGGCCCTGAAAGGATCAAAAGACACTGGCAGGAAACCCTGACAAGCGACCCCCAGGTGACAAGACCCCTGCCTGCTCAACTCCGGACATCAAAGAGGGGTCGACCTATAACAAGGGGTGCTCTGGGACTGTCCGGCAGATTCGACGCTGGAACAACGAGAGCCTGCTGACGCGGTCGCGGCTCCTGGAACTTAAACCCCCCTGAGCCCTGCTGAGTGACTCGCGGCTCCCTGAAGATCGTAAGACCTCCGAACTTGTACCTGAGCCTGCTGAGTGACTCGCGGCTCCCTGAAGATCGTAAGACCTCCGAACTTGTACCTGAGCCTGCTGAGTGACTCGCGGCTCCCTGAAGAATCGTAAGACCTCCGAACTTGTACCTGAGCCTGCTGAGTGACTCGCGGCTCCCTGAAGATCGTAAGACCTCCGAATTTGTACCTGAGCCCGCTGAGTGACTCGCGGTTCCCACAAGACTCCCACGGTCCCGCCGGACCCCAACTACAACAAGCGTATCCCCCAGCTCGAGGATTGTGAGCTGTGCGCCGGGTACGTCCCTGCCTTGAACCTTTGCCAGAGACTGTCCCGCTACCCCCTATCCCTTCCGGGACTCATTGAGCCCGCGCTCTCCTTGTACATATTTGCAGTGCTAACCTAATTGATAAAGATTGATTTCTAAGAACACACGGTGTGGTGACTCTGTGTCGTGTGGTGCCAGAAGTACGATCCTAGATACGAGATTCCTCCCCCTGAGGAGTCTCCCGCCAGTGCCCGGCTACGATACTTCGAGGGTGGGTCTCAGGGTAGTCAGGACCCCCTTCCGGGCTCCTCTGAGGTCGCCGTCTAACAGGAGTGATAGGCACCCACCCCTCCTGTGTCTGGGCACTGCTGGGAGCACTCTGCACACACCCCTCCTGTGTCTGGGCACTGCTGGGAGGACTCTACACCCACCCCTCCTGTCTCTGGGCACTGCTGGGAGGACTCTGCACACAACCCTCCTGTGTCTGGGCACTGCTGGGAGTGATGGGCACACACCCCTCCTGTGTCTGGGCACTGCTGGGAGGACTCTGCACACACCCCTCCTATTTCACGATATGTACGCTTAGAGCATACACATGTGTGGGTTCGCTCCATGCATACGAGGTGGGGGTACGTGTCGCACATACACGGTTGGGGTGGGGGTACGCTCCATACATATGCGGGTGCGGGTACGGGTCGTACTTACACTGTTGGGGCGGGGGTATGCTCCATACGTCCGCGGGTGAGGGTACGGGTCGTACTTACACTGTTGGGGTGGGGGTACGCTCCATACGTACGCGGGTGAGGGTACGGGACGTACTTACACTGTTGGGGTGGGACGTATACATACACGGGTGCGGGTACGGGTCGTACTTACACTGTTGGGGCGGGGGTACGCTCCATACGTACGCGGGTGGGGGTACAGGTCGTACTTACACTGTTGGGGCGGGGGTATGCTCCATACGTACGCGGGTGGGGGTACGGGTCGTACTTACACTGTTGGGGCGGGGGGTATGCTCCTTACGTATGCGGGTGAGGGTACGGGTCGTACTTACACTGTTGGGGTGGGACGTATACGTACGCGGGTGAGGGTACGGGTCGTACTTACACTGTTGGGGTGGGGGTACGCTTCATACGTACGCGGGTGAGGGTACGGGTTGTACTTACACTGTTGGGGTGGGGGGTACGCTTCATACGTACGTGGGTGAGGGTACGGGTCGTACTTACACTGTTGGGGTGGGGGGTACGCTCCATGCATACGCAGGTGAGGGTATGGGTCATACTTACACTGTTGCGGTTGGGGGTACGCTCCATGCATACGGGGGTGGGGGTACGGTCCGTACATATGCGTCCCCACGCTATGTGATGCTTCTGCGGACCGTTCCCAGGTCTTTGCCACGTGGGTACAGCCGTCCCGCCATTGTTGGGATGACGTAGGTGTGGGCGGGGTATGACTCGTACCCACGCTCTTAAGGGGTGGGTACGGGACGTACCTGTATTGTTGTGTTGCCTGTTCGCGTCGTTAAGCACTTCCGTTGTGGCGGTCGCTGGCTTTGCTGGACACGCCCCCGCCCCCTGGTAGTGACCAGGGCCTGGGGGTCAGGAATGTCCAGGGCATGTGTGCTGTGTGACTTTGGTGGGGGTTTTGTGGCCTGCCCCTGGTCCTGCCCCCCCCCTTTCCCCCCTCCCTTTGTTGTTCTGACCTTCTGCGGCGTCTGCGTCCGAACCTGTAGAGGAGGTCGACTGCTATGAGGGCCGGGATGACACGTAGGTTCGGGTCCATGTCTGTCCGTCGCGTACAGGTACTCCTTGTTCGCATCGTCCTGATTTCCCGGCAGTTTTTGGCAGCCGGAAAATATTCACCGTGCGGGATGACGTCGGCCCTCCGGCCTCCCTGAGGGCTGGCTCCATGCCTGCTGGGTGTCTGGGACTCCTCCCGACCCGGCCCTGAAAGGATCAAAAGACAATGACAGGAAATCCCGACAAGCGACCCCCAGGTGACAAGACCCCTGCCTGCACAGACTCCGGACATCAAAGAGGGGTCGACCTATAACAAGGGGTGATCTGGGTCTGTCCGGCAGATTCGACGCTGGAACAACGAGAGCCTGCCGACGTGGTCGCGGCTCCTGAAACTTGGACCCTCCTGAGCCCTGCTGAGTGACTCGCGGCTCCCTGAAGATTGTAAGACCTCCGAACTTGTACCTGAGCCTGCTGAGTGACTCGCGGCTCCTTGAAGATCGTAAGACCTCCGAACCTGCACCTGAGCCCGCTGAGTGACTTGCGGCTCCCTGAAGATCGTAAGACCTCCGAACCTGCACCTGAGCCCGCTGAGTGACTCGCGGCTCCCTGAAGATCGTAAGACCTCCGAACTTGTACCTGAGCCCGCTGATTGACTCGCGGCTCCGACAGACTCTCACGGTCCCGCCGGACCCCGACTGCAACAACGTATCCCCCAGCTCGAGGATTGTGAGCTGTGCGCCGGATACGTCCCTGCCTTGAACCTTTGCCAGAGACTGTCCCGCTACCCCCTATCCCTTCCGAGACTCATTGAGCCCGTGCTCTCCTTGTACATATTTGCAGTGATAACCTGATTGATAAAGATTGATTCCTAAGAACACACGGTGTGGTCACTCTGTGTCGTGTGGTGCCAGAAGTACGATCCTAGATACGAGACTCCTCCCCCTGGGGAGTCTCCCACCAGTGCCCGGCTACGATACTTCGAGGGTGGGTCTCAGGGTAGTCAGGACCCTTTCCGGGCTCCTCTGAGGTCGCCGTCTAACATTGGTGGCAAGCGACGGGATTCGGGCCCATCACCTAGAGATCGTACCGTGAACGACGGACGCACTACCGACAAAGATGGCAGAAGGAAGCGCCATGAGCCCCGCAGAAACCAACGCCAACAGGGTGTTCCAGGTGGAGCATCTAGAAGAATACACACACAAAGAGCTAAAGCAATTTTGCAAAGAACTTAAAATCGCTACCACCGGTCTCAACACTAAAGAAGATTTGCAGAAAGCACTGAAAACTTGGGTGGATACCGGGGCCTCCCGCCCGGAAGGCACGGGGGAGCGCCCCGACGAAGCCGAACCCCCCCAAAGCGAAAGCAGCAGCAATCAGGTGCGAGGCATCGTACCAGACGGGGGCCTATCCCCGGAAGAACTCGCGGACAGAGAGAGAAGTCGCAATCATGAACTCGAGTTAGCCAAACTCAAAATCGAAGGCGAATTGAAGTTAGCGGAAAAAAAGCTAGCAGTGGAGCAAATGCGTGTACAAGGCGAACTGGAAGAAAAGAAGCTCCAACGGGAGCACGAGGGAAGGAAGCTCCAACTGGAGCACGAACGCAGCTTGAAGGAACTCGAGCTCAAGGCCAGAAACGAGGAAGGGAGGCCCCCGGGAAACCGAGAGACGGCCTCCCCAGCGGAACAGAAGGTCCACATCCCCAAGGACGTGGTCAAAGAATATTATAAAAACGATGACATTCAACAATGGTTCAGGGCCTACGAGGTCGCCATGACCTCCCATCGGGTCCCGCAGAAGGACTGGGGGGCGGGGTTGTGGGGGCGGTTTCTGAGCGAAGGACGGGACACCCTGGTCGACCTACCCCTCTCCCTGCAGACCTCCTACAGCCACATGAAAGAGGCTCTACTCACAAGATACGGCCTCACCCCAGAAATGTACCGTCAGCGATTCCGGGACTGCAGGAAGATCCCGGACACCACCTGGGTGGAGTATGTAAACTTTTTCAGTCGGGCCTTCGATGGGTGGATCAAGGGCAGCAAAGTCACCACCCTTGTCGAACTCACCGACCTCATGTTGTGGGAACACCTGGCTGCGAACTGCTTCATAGAACTACGTCAGCATCTGCTTGACAGCAAGCTCACAGATCCCAGGAAGCTGGCTGTGGAGGCCGACCGCTGGACCAACACCCGGGTCTCCCGGGGCATGGTAGGAGAGTACCCCCGAGCCAGTCAGGGACCACCCCGCCAGAGAGGGGGAGGGAACCAGGGCGGATCGAGAGAGTCCCAGCCTAGCCCCCCAAAAACACAACCTCCACCTTTCCCGGCGCCCCCCCCACCAGTGACAGGGCCCCCTGGGAGACGGGGACACCGGGTGACCGTCACGTGTTTCCGTTGCCAGAAACCCGGGCACTACGCCAATGACCCAGAGTGCCCCATGGCCACCCAAGTCTCCCCTACCACCCCTGCGAGACAGATAGCCAACGTAGCCCTGGGGGAGGAGGTGGAGGAAACCGAGGAGTGGGAACCCGCAGCGATGGCCCTAGTATCCCTGGGAGATAGGGAGATGATCCCTGGTAGCCTCCTACCCTCCAACACAAAGAAATACGGGCAGCTCGTCAAGATCAATGGCCACCAGGTAGAGGCCCTGCGGGACACCGGGGCCAGTATCACCGGTGTCCTCAGGCACCTAGTCCCCGAGGAGCAGATCCTCCCCAATGTCTTTTGCCCCGTAATTTCCGCAGACAATAGAGAAAGTATGTGTCAGGTAGCCCTGGTGCCGTTTGAGTGGGGAGGGGTGATAGGTAAACTCAAGGTTGCGGTAAGAACCTCCCAGCCGGTCGACTGCCTCTTAGGGAACGACCTGGAGAGTTCTCCCTGGAAGCACGTCGAGTGCAAGGCCCACCTAGGAATGATGGGACTCCCCGAGTGGGTGTGCGCCACCACCCGATCTATGTCAGCCCGACTCACTCCCCGGAGAGAAGTCGAAAGCACCCCGATCGAAGAGACCAGAACAGTCCCCGCCGAGGGTCCTCCCGTCCCCCCATCAGAAGGGTCCGTCGCTAGCGACGAACCCGCACCATCCGACCCCGCCCCGGTCCCCGAATTAGGATATCTACCCGAATTGGCCCAATGGCGCCACGAGGGCGGGCCCACCCGGGAAGAATTTTGCAGGGAGCAAGCCACTTGTCCTTCCCTGGTCGGGCTGCGGCGCCAGGCCGAGGGCCAAGCCGCAGGTGACCAGACCGGGACGCACCGAATCTATTGGGAAAATAACATCTTGTACAGTGAGCAGAAGTCGGTGGAGCTGGGATCCGGACGGGTGCTGGTGGTACCCCTCCGCTTCCGAGACTTCCTCCTGGGCTTAGCCCACGACGTCCCCCTTGCCGGCAACCTGGGTCAGGACAAGACCTACAGCCGTCTCGCGACCCACTTTTACTGGCCTAGAATGAGAGCAGCTGTAGAAGCCCACTGCAAGTCCTGCCCCACGTGCCAAGCTAGTGGGAAGAGTGGAGGGAAGCGCAAGGCTCCCCTCCAACCCTTCCCGGTCGTCAGTACCCCCTTTGAACGAGTCGGAATCGACATCGTGGGGCCACTGGACCCCCCCACCTCCCAAGGTCACCGTTTCATCCTGGTCCTAGTGGATCACGCCACCCGCTATCCTGAGGCTCTTCCCCTACGCACCATCACGGCCCCCGTGGTGGGCCGGGCCCTGATGGGGATCTTTTCCAGGGTGGGTTTTCCCCGCGAGGTTGTGAGCGATCGCGGCACTAATTTTATCTCGAAATATATGACGTCCCTGTGGCAACAATGTGGGGTGTCCTATAAGTTCACCACCCCGTACCATCCCCAAGGGAACGGCCTAGTAGAAAGGTTTAATAGGACTTTGAAAGGGATGATCGCTGGCCTAGAAGAGCCCCTCCGGCGTAAGTGGGACGTCCTGCTCCCCTGCCTCTTGTTCGCTTACCGGGAGGTCCCCCAGAAGTCCTTAGGGTTCAGTCCGTTTGAATTACTCTATGGACACCCCGTCCGAGGTCCCCTCAGTTTGGTGAAGGAAGGGTGGGAGGCAGCCCCCCAGACCACCCCTCGAGATGTGTTCCAGTACGTCCTGGCCCTCCGGAACCAGACCAGGAAGTTCCGAGAACTGGCCGAGGCCAACCTGGAGGCCAGCCAAGAAGAGATGAAGCGCTGGAACGACCAGAATGCCACTCTGGTCGAGTTCCAGCCGGGCCAGCAGGTATGGGTCATGGCCCCCGTGAAGCCTGGCGCCCTCCAGGACAGGTGGACTGGGCCCTACAAAGTGGTTGAGCGGAAGAGTCAAGTCACCTACTTGGTGGACGTCCAGTCGCCTCGGGATCCCCTCCGGGTCCTTCACGTGAACCGCCTCAAGCCTCACTTCGTGCGGACAGAACTGAGCCTCCTGCTGGCCACCGATGACGGGGCCGAAGATGAGTCTGATCCCCTCCCGGACCTCCTGTGTGTCAAGGAGCAGGATGGCTCCGTGGAAGGAGTGAACCTCTCCCCAGCCCTCACTGCCCAGCAACAAGCGGACTGCCGCCAGCTCCTAAGACAATTTTCCGACCTCTTCTCCCTGACCCCCCGGGTCACCGACTGGTGTGTTCATGACGTGGACACCGGGGACAGCCCGCCGGTGAGACACCGAGCCTACCGAGTTCCTGATCAGGTCCGGTCCTGCATTCAAGCTGAAGTCTCGAAGATGTTGACCCTGGGGGTGATCGAGCCATCTGACAGTCCCTGGGCCAGCCCCGTGGTCCTGGTCCCGAAGGCAGCGGCCCCCGGTGTCGCCCCCGAGCTCCGATTCTGCGTGGACTACCGGGGGCTCAATGACGTTACCCGGGCCGATGCCCACCCCATTCCACGAGCCGACGAACTCATTGACCGACTAGGGGCAGCCCGGTTCCTCAGCACATTCGACCTCACCTGCGGATACTGGCAGATTGCGCTCACTGAGGGGGCCAAGGAGCGGTCCGCCTTCTCCACCCCCGATGGGCACTACCGCTTCCGCGTAATGCCCTTCGGAATGAAAAATGCCCCGGCCACTTTCCAGCGACTGGTGAATAGAGTCCTGGCCGGGCTAGAGCAGTTCAGCGCGGCATATCTGGACGACATCGCTGTTTTCAGTTCAGAGTGGAGTGAGCACCTCCAGCACCTCCGGAGGGTGCTAACCGCCCTGCGCCAGGCAGGCCTCACAGTGAAAGCCAGCAAGTGCCAGATCGGGCAAGGATCCGTAGTCTACCTGGGGCACCAGGTCGGGAGCGGCCAGGTCGCCCTTCTACAGCCAAAGATCGACGCCATCCTGGCCTGGGAACCACCCATCACCGAAACGGAGGTCCGAGCCTTTCTGGGCCTCACTGGCTACTACCGAAGATTCATTCGGGGGTATGGCAGCCTTGTCGGCCCCCTCACAGAACTCACGTCTAAAAAACAGCCAAAGAAAGTGCAGTGGACGGCTGCCTGCCAGGAAGCTTTTGATGCCCTAAAGAAAGCCATGTGTACTGCCCCCGTCCTCCAGGCTCCCGACTACTCCAAGGAGTTCATAGTCCAGACCGATGCCTCCGAGCATGGCATTGGGGCCGTCCTGTCCCAAGTGAATGACCAAGGCCTAGACCAGCCCGTCGCCTTCCTCAGTCGGCGGCTGCTGCCCCGAGAACAGAGATGGAGCATCATAGAGCGCGAAGCCTTTGCAGTGGTCTGGGCACTCAAAAAGCTACGACCCTACCTGTTCGGCACTCATTTCAGAGTCCAAACTGACCATCGGCCCTTGCGATGGCTCATGCAGATGCGAGGAGAAAACCCCAAGCTACTGCGGTGGTCAATCTCCCTCCAGGGGATGGATTTCATCGTAGAACATCGCCCTGGTACGGACCACGCCAACGCTGACGGCCTCTCCCGGTTCTTCCGCCTCAGCAAAGAGAACCCCCCAAGATGATGGGCAGTTCTCTCCGGCTTTCAGCTGGGGGGGACGCGTGTTGGACCCGGCCTCGTAGTATGGCCCGACGTACCCCCGCACCACCTAAACCTGGTACCTGCAGCTCCAAGCACACGGCTCAGCCGACCCTCCCCACCAGGACACACGCACCCGACCCGGACATCCCCGTCCATGGCCTCTCTCCTTTCGGCCACCCCGGGCCCGCGTGCCCACTTCATACACCAAGATGGCCGCCCGGCCCCAGCGCGACCCGGGCCTAGAGGCGCCACTCCGGCTGGAGGACATCACACTTGCCAGGGGATGAGAGAGGGAGGAGCAGTTTCTATCGCACCTCTGAACTCCCCTGGGACGATGGGTTTCGATCGGCCCTCCGGCCTCCCTGAGAACTGGCTCCATGCCTGCTGGGTGTCTGGGACTCCTCCCGACCCGGCCCTGAAAGGATCAAAAGACAATGACAGGAAATCCCGACAAGCGACCCCCAGGTGACAAGACCCCTGCCTGCACAGACTCCGGACATCAAAGAGGGGTCGACCTATAACAAGGGGTGATCTGGGTCTGTCCGGCAGATTCGACGCTGGAACAACGAGAGCCTGCCGACGTGGTCGCGGCTCCTGGAACTTGGACCCTCCTGAGCCCTGCTGAGACTCGCGGCTCCCTGAAGATCGTAAGACCTCCGAACTTGTACCTGAGCCTGCTGAGTGACTCGCGGCTCCTTGAAGATCGTAAGACCTCCGAACCTGCACCTGAGCCCGCTGAGTGACTCGCGGCTCCCTGAAGATCGTAAGACCCCCGAACCTGCACCTGAGCCCGCTGAGTGACTCGCGGCTCCCTGAAGATCGTAAGACCTCCGAACTTGTACCTGAGCCCGCTGAGTGACTCGCGGCTCCGACAGACTCTCACGGTCCCGCCGGACCCCGACTGCAACAACGTATCCCTCAGCTCGAGGATTGTGAGCTGTGCGCCGGATACGTCCCTGCCTTGAACCTTTGCCAGAGACTGTCCCGCTACCCCCTATCCCTTCCGAGACTCATTGAGCCCGTGTTCTCCTTGTACATATTTGCAGTGATAACCTGATTGATAAAGATTGATTTCTAAGAACACACGGTGTGGTCACTCTGTGTCGTGTGGTGCCAGAAGTACGATCCTAGATACGAGACTCCTCCCCCTGGGGAGTCTCCCGCCAGTGCCCGGCTACGATACTTCGAGGGTGGGTCTCAGGGTAGTCAGGACCCTTTCCGGGCTCCTCTGAGGTCGCCGTCTAACACGCCGTATGCATGGAGCGAACCCACACCCGTGTATGTTCGAAGCGTACATATTGTGAATTAGGAGGGGTGGGTGCCTATCACTCCCAGCAGTGCCCAGAGACAGGAGGGGTGGGTGCCTATCACTCCCAGCAGTGCCCAGAGACAGGAGGGGTGTGTGCAGAGTCCTCCCAGCAGTGCCCAGAGACAGGAGGGGTGTGTGCAGAGTCCTCCCAGCAGTGCCCAGAGACAGGAGGGGTGGGTGCCTATCACTCCCAGCAGTGCCCAGAGACAGGAGGGGTGTGTGCAGAGTCCTCCCAGCAGTGCCCAGAGACAGGAGGGGTGGGTGCTTATCACTCCCAGCAGTGCCTAGAGACAGGAGGGGTGTGTGCAGAGTCCTCCCAGCAGTGCCCAGACACAGGAGGGGTGTGTGCCTATCACTCCCAGCAGTGCCCAGAGACAGTAGGGGTGGGTGCCTATCACTCCCAGCAGTGCCCAGAGTCAGGAGGGGTGTGTGCAGAGTCCTCCCAGCAGTGCCCAGACATAGGAGGGGTGTGTGCCTATCACTCCCAGCAGTGCCCAGACACAAGAGGGGTGTGTGCAGAGTCCTCCCAGCAGTGCCCAGACACAGGAGGGGTGTGTGCAGAGTCCCCCCAGCAGTGCCCAGACACAGGAGGGGTGTGTGCCGAACACTCCCAGCAGTGCCCAGAGACAGGAGGGGTGGGTGCCTATCACTCCCAGCAGTGCCCAGACGCAGGAGGGGTGTGTGCAGAGTCCTCCCAGCAGTGCCCAGAGACAGGAGGGGTGGGTGCCTATCACTCCCAGCAGTGCCCAGAGACAGGAGGGGTGGGTACCTATCACTCCCAGCAGTGCCCAGACGCAGGAGGGGTGTGTGCAGAGTCCTCCCAGCAGTGCCCAGAGACAGGAGGGGTGGGTGCCTATCACTCCCAGCAGTGCCCAGAGTCAGGAGGGGTGGGTGCAGAGTCCTCCCATCAGTGCCCAGAGACAGGAGGGGTGGGTGCCTATCACTCCCAGCAGTGCCCAGAGACAGGAGGGGTGGGTGCCTATCACTCCCAGCAGTGCCCAGAGACAGGAGGGGTGTGTGTGCAGAGTCCTCCCAGCAGTGCCCAGACACAGGAGGGGTGTGTGCAGAGTCCTCCCAGCAGTGCCCAGAGACAGGAGGGGTGTGTGCAGAGTCTTCCCAGCAGTGCCCAGAGACAGGAGGGGTGTGTGCAGAGTCCTCCCAGCAGTGCCCAGAGACAGGAGGGGTGGGTGCCTATCACTCCCAGCAATGCCCAGAGACAGGAGGGGTGGGTGCCTATCACTCCCAGCAGTGCCCAGAGACAGGAGGGGTGTGTGCAGAGTCCTCCCAGCAGTGCCCAGAGACAGGAGGGGTGTGTGCAGAGTCCTCCCAGCAGTGCCCAGAGACAGGAGGGGTGGGTACCTATCACTCCCAGCAGTGCCCAGAGACAGGAGGGGTGTGTGCAGAGTCCTCCCAGCAGTGCCCAGAGACAGGAGGGGTGTGTGCAGAGTCCTCTCAGCAGTGCCCAGAGACAGGAGGGGTGGGTGCCTATCACTCCCAGCAGTGCCCAGAGACAGGAGGGGTGTGTGCAGAGTCCCCCCAGCAGTGCCCAGACACAGGAGGGGTGTGTGCCGAATACTCCCAGCAGTGCCCAGAGACAGGAGGGGTGGGTGCCTATCACTCCCAGCAGTGCCCAGACGCAGGAGGGGTGTGTGCAGAGTCCTCCCAGCAGTGCCCAGAGACAGGAGGGGTGGGTGCCTATCACTCCCAGCAGTGCCCAGAGACAGGAGGGGTGGGTGCCTATCACTCCCAGCAGTGCCCAAACGCAGGAGGGGTGTGTGCAGAGTCCTCCCAGCAGTGCCCAGAGACAGGAGGGGTGGGTGCCTATCACTCCCAGCAGTGCCCAGAGTCAGGAGGGGTGGGTGCAGAGTCCTCCGAGCAGTGCCCAGAGACAGATGGGGTGGGTGCCTATCACTCCCAGCAGTGCCCAGAGACAGGAGGGGTGGGTGCCTATCACTCCCAGCAGTGCCCAGAGACAGGAGGGGTGTGTGCAGAGTCCTCCCAGCAGTGCCCAGACACAGGAGGGGTGTGTGCAGAGTCCTCCCAGCAGTGCCCAGAGACAGGAGGGGTGTGTGCAGAGTCCTCCCAGCAGTGCCCAGAGACAGGAGGGGTGGGTGCCTATCACTCCCAGCAGTGCCCAGAGACAGGAGGGGTGGGTGCCTATCACTCCCAGCAGTGCCCAGAGACAGGAGGGGTGTGTGCAGAGTCCTCCCAGCAGTGCCCAGACACAGGAGGGGTGTGTGCAGAGTCCTCCCAGCAGTGCCCAGAGACAGGAGGGGTGTGTGCAGAGTCCTCCCAGCAGTGCCCAGAGACAGGAGGGGTGTGTGCAGAGTCCTCCCAGCAGTGCCCAGAGACAGGAGGGGTGTGTGCAGAGTCCTCCCAGCAGTGCCCAGACACAGGAGGGGTGTGTGCCTATCACTCCCAGCAGTGCCCAGAGACAGGAGGGGTGGGTGCCTATCACTCCCAGCAGTGCCCAGAGACAGGAGGGGTGGGTGCCTATCACTCCCAGCAGTGCCCAGACGCAGGAGGGGTGGGTGCAGAGTCCTCCCAGCAATGCCCAGACACAGGAGGGGTGTGTGCCTAACACTCACAGCAGTGCCCATGAAACGCAAAGGGTGGAGTAGCCACAGATACCATGCCCACAAATGTCAGTCAGGTGCACAAAGACCCTGCAGTACATGTACCACATGTGTGCAAGGCTGGGAGTATACACATGCATAGCGCAGAAAAGAAAACATGTCCACATGAAGTCATGTCAATAGTCCACACACACAAGTACTATGACTACCAAGGATGCCACGAATGATGCGGGTGGAGACATCGCTCAGCATGCATGTGCAAAGTTGAAGGAGTCCGTCACACACCCAGCTGATGTAGACAGAGCTCAGCACCACATATTGGGAACACCCTGCAGGGAAGATGTCAGGGTACACAGAGGAAGGAATACACCCTGGTACAATTCCACCATGCAGCAACTGCGTACATGGACAGAGAAACCTAGCTAACACCGTGTGATGGCACACAGATACCAGGGTCCCCCCTATGACCAGCACACTACTACATTTCCCACACACCCAACACATGATCACCACCCAAATTCATGTAGCAGCCCCACCAACAGCAATAGCAGTAAAGCAGTAGTGTTCAAAGGAAACAAAAATGGCTTTAATCAGCATTATCAAAAATTGTTTGTTCGTAGAAAGTTCAATAGTTACAAAGCCCATAGGGCAGTCCAGAAGTCACAGCTGGATGGGGGACACAGTGGGATGCGTGTCCCCTAGCTTGCCTGCACAGTTACAAGCCGTCGTCTTCCACAGGGGTGAGGGCATCATGTGGGGGGAAGGAACAGGCACCGCAGGGACAGGAGGGCGAAGGATAGGCGACGTGGGTGCAGGGATGGAGGACTCCACCACAGGGGGTGGGGCAGGGCCAAAGGTGGATTCTAGGAGCGCGCTGCACACCTTGGCAAGGTCCTCCAGGGACTCCCCTGCACCCGAAGGAACCACAGGCCCCAAGGAGGGGGGGGGTCAGAGGGATGGGTCGCAGTGCCACTGGGGGAGGGTGTGGACAGGGGGGGGACTCAAGCACCCTGACCGTGGACTTCCTTGACCGCTTGCGGGGTGGTGTCAATGTGGGGCTCAGGGACAGAGCGGCCATGAAGGAGTCTTTGGGGGAGATGTGGCCAGGAGAGCTGAGGGGAGGGTATTTGGAGGGAGTGGATTGGGTTGAATGCGGACTCCCACTCTGGCTGCGTGTCACACGTTTGCCCCCCGACCCAGTGGGTGTGCCTACTACACCCTGTGTGTGCGTGTCAGGAGGTGTGCGGCGGACCTTCCCTGCTGGTGTGGTGCCTGTGTCTATTGCGGTGGGTGCATGCTGACGTCTGGGTGTATGTGGGACAGGTATGGGAGTGGGAAGTGTGGAAGGGGCAGGGGTAGGGGGTGGGACGTAGCGCTGCAGGAGACCCACTGCTGCAGTCAGTGTCGAGTCAATGGACCTCAGCAAGTTGCGTTGGTCAGCCTGCGATGAATGAATGCCCTCCAAGTATGCCTCCATGTTGTTGAGGACCTGGCTGTGGGCATGTAGGACATTAAGGATCGCAGTCTGACCAACCTTCAACTGCCGCTGGATGTCCACAGACTCGGCATTGGCAGCAGCAGTGGAGACAGGGGCAGGGGGTGCGGTGCCTGGCAAGAAGGAGACATGCGGTGACTGGGCACGCTGGGAAGGGACACGAGCACGTGGGAGGCGGCTGATGCCAATGGAGGGGGCGGTGCGAGATGTAGGGCTGCTGTCAGATGGTGGTGCAGCCACCGCCCACTCGGAGAGATCATCCTCGGACCCGTCAGCTTCATACTCTGTTGTGCCAGTCGACAGGTCCCCGGCTGGACTCTCCTCCGCCTCAGTCCCACTCGATGTGCCAGCCCCGATGTCACCGCTGGCACTGGTGCTCGGTCCCTCTGCGCCGCCTGTGTCCATGTCTCCCTCCGTGTCCCCCGACGATGCTGTGGGCAGGGTGAAGAGACAGAAATTAATCATACACCTGTATACATATGTCACATGAGTCCAATCTACTTAGGTTACAGTGCATAGCCTGAAACAAAAGAAGAGTTACAACTACTAAACACACTAAACTACATATGTAGGCCCTGCAAGACACAGTTGTTTGACCCACCATGCCACGGAAAAACTATGGAGAGCATGACACAATAGCAAATGAGATGACATGGAATTTTGACTGAGGAGCAAGGCCCTGGGGACAATCCAGCACTGCATCGGCACCACACAGCGTGGCAGGAAATAGGGATGAGCAGGGACCATAGCCAGGAACTAGAGGCACATGCAGCATAGGTAATACTGATAACATGCCCACCCTGACTGGCACACTGCACCTTGAGTGTATGTCCAGGCAAACATCACACACTGGCCAGTCCTAGCAAGGAGATTTCAGGTCTTGACATGTCGGCTATGCCCGCACCACCCACCCCCTACATGAGACAATTCTTTGGAGACACAGGAAGCACGTACATCTCTTAGTCTGGGTGAAATACACATGGGATGCAAAAATTCAATATTGCACACAAAATACCCAAGGTGCGCCTGTCCAAATAATCATGTACAAATGGGCATCATGAGATGATTGTAACAAGACACACAGACAATGGCCACCGTGAGTATGTACTGGGAAAACCAGGTCAGGCTGGACAGTGGACACTTGTACTACATTTCACGTCAATATACATGGTGCCAGGGGACAATGGCACAGAGCACAACCTATGCTGTAGACACAGAGATTTTTGACATTTTCGGATTACACACATGAGACCTAGGTAAATATGCCCCTGGGGACAGTAGTGGCCACACAACTCCATGCTCCTGAATGGGAATGACTGCAACACACGCTAACATCCCTGCACTATGCGTAGCGCACACTCATGCACATCATGTCACAGGCCACCACATAGGACATGCGTGCTGGAAGGCCTCGCACTTGAGAGATTAACTCCCATGTCTGGACTCAGCATTAGTGCCAACTGACATGGAACCCACAAGTCCAGAACGGGACAGGGCACAGGCAAGGTCCCAAAACCTGTTACACACCACCCCCACACATGATGCTGCAGGCATAGTACACTTTGAGAAGGTGCCAGGCTACATAACCTTGTGACGGAGTGACTACACACAGACCAGGGAACACATTGCAAGGAGGGGAAGGGAGGCAGGAGAGCACTGCAACACTGTGGGTAACAGGATCTGCACAGCACCATAATACCCTGGCAGTGTATCCATGGAACAGTGCACGTACAAATGCTGGTGAAACACAACAAACACACATGTACCTACCCCCTTCCTGCTGCTGCATCTCCTGTAGGCGCCTGTCCAAGTCTGGAAAGACCACCGCCAGCACACGCTTGTGGATGTGGGAGAGACGGCGGCGCCCGCGGTTCTTGTGGCTCTCAGGTGAGTCCCCCAGCAGGACCCGTGCGATCCTCTGCGTCCAGCACCGGATATCCTGCCAGCGTTTCCTCACCTGGGACAGGCGCTGCTTCCGACCATCCGCACTCCTCACGGCGCTGACGGCGGTCAGCCATATGTGCTCCTTGGCAGAGGCGTCTACCTGTGAGGATGAACAAGTGACACTACATCAATACACCTGGCACATGTCACAGAGAAACATATTAGAACACATTTGCTGTTTACAACAAGGCATAGTATGCATCCAACGCATTGCACCTTTGTCATAGGGACATGATCCTCTGGGGAAGGCCAAAAGCAGTACGTGCCATTGAAAGGACACAGGTGGAATGAGGGCAACTACACAATCAATTATCCTGGCTCACACTGTGCATCACACCCACCCCTCCTGTCTCTGGGCACAGCTGGGAGTGATAGGCACCCACCCCTCCTGTCTCTGGGCACTGCTGGGAGGACTCTGCACACACCCCTCCTGTCTCTGGGCACTGCTGGGAGTGATAGGCACCCACCCCTCCTGTCTCTGGGCACTGCTGGGAGTGATAGGCACCCACCCCTCCTGTCTCTGGGCACTGCTGGGAGTGATAGGCACCCACCCCTCCTGTCTCTGGGCACTGCTGGGAGACATCAGGCATTCCCCCCCTGGGACCCCCCTACAGTACATAGCATGTGTGTCACACCTGGACACAATGGCAGAAGTCACAGTCACAAAAAAGGGACACAGTCTGTGCCAGTGGACACTGCACTCACCTGATAACCTGGTCGCCCATACAGCATGGGGTACTGTGGGAGGATCACATCCACCAAAGCCATGTCCTCCTCCAGGGTGAATGGCTGTGACCTCTCCACAGCCCTTGACATGGTTCCAGGGAATCAGTAGCAGCAGCTGGGTCGTGGAATACAGAGATGTGCAGGCAAGTGCTCCCTCATGGGACCTGGCTGCCTTATATCTGCCTTGCTGGCCCTTTTCATTCACAGGAGTGCAGAGTGATTGGTCACTCACATTTGCATCCTATGTTTCCTCCAATCCCTTCAAACCTAGCAGTCAGTGGGTTCTTATTCTGTTTTTTTCGTCAGCATGATGTCAACCCCACAAACACATTGCACAAAACTAGATTCATTCCAACTGACTTCTGCTGTGCACCTTCCAGAACAAATTCAAACTTAAAACTTGGTCTCCATGACAACCAGCATGCATGTAGGCCTTAATACTTGTCCCTCATGTGTCCCCTATGTAATTTGGAGCTTCACACACAGGTACGGTGCGTTCCGGGGCCCTAGGGCACCCCAAATGCATAGCAACGGCCTGTACACACGCCTGTACGCTCCCTATCACTATGGGTGTCCTCGCGTATGCGTACTCGTAGTGGTACGAGCCGTACACACGCCTGTACGCTCCCTATCACTATGGGTGTCCCCGCGTATGCGTACTCGTAGTGGTACGGGCCGTACACACGCCTGTACGCTCCCTATCACTATGGGTGTCCTCGCGTATGCGTACTCGTAGTGATAGGGAGCGTACAGGCGTGTGTACGGCCCGTACCACTACGAGTACGCATACGCGAGGACACCCATAGTGATCGGGAGCGTACAGGCGTGTGTACGGCCCGTACCACTACGAGTACGCATACGCGAGGACACCCATAGTGATAGGGAGCGTACAGGCGTGTGTACGGCCCGTACCACTACGAGTACGCATACGCGAGGACACCCATAGTGATAGGGAGCGTACAGGCGTGTGTACGGCCCGTACCACTACGAGTACGCATACGCGAGGACACCCATAGTGATAGGGAGCGTAGGCACGCGTGTAGGGGCCGTACCACTATGAGTGTTCTTGCGTATGCCTACTTGTAGTGGTACGGACCGTACACACGCCTGTACGCTCACCATCACGATGGGTACACATACGGCAGCACTCCCATAGTGATACGGGAACGTACACAGGCTCTCTTAGCAGAAGTACGGTGTTTTTCACACATCACAGTGGTGACAGGCAGCACACAGGAAGGGATAGGGCTGACATACTTGTCCATGGATGGACATCAAGGCATTGTCTGGGCAGTACTACATGTGTGGGGCACAGGTGTGAAAGGCTGTGATGTGGCACATGACTCCTGAGTCGAGAAGGCACCAGATGTATGATGAGATGTGTACATATGTAATGTGTGACGGTGCAATGTGTGCCAGGCATGCCCTTGACTCCTTTGACATGTGTGCCTGTCGTACTGCACACTTGGCATGAGCGTCACTGGCATGGCACGGACACCAACACACGGAAGTGTCCCCTGAGGCCCGGTACAGGGGTTACCACACCTGACATGTCACTACCCACGGTGCACGCTGTGACTATGTCATGTATGTGTGGGGGGTTCACATTAGGTAGATGTTTGAGCTCCCTCAAAAGCTGCAGCCGTTGCAGCAAACAACATGTGTCTGTGTGTAGATGGCCATGGCACACTGTTCCGCACACCATGCCACATGTGGTATCGGATGTGAGGTGCGTATGTATGAATGGGACACGGAGTAGCGTAACAAGGACATGTCTGCATCCTCTCTATGAATGTGTGGTGAGTCATCACATGTGCACCTTCATGGCAAGGTGTGTGGCCTGTCCTAGTGTAATGTCATGTGACCTGTGGCTCTAGTGTTCCACTACCAGTCTCTGCAATCGACATCCTACTTCTGCTGATGTGTGGGTGTATGTCACTCCTGTCTTGCGTCTGGCTGTTCACTTGCACTGGGACACAGCTAATCCCATGCCATGGCATGTGGAGGTTCTCAATCTGCGTGTGTAGCTGGGTCTTGGTAGGAGTGTCACCTGCCAGCCATTCGTGTCAAGGGCATGTGGCACATACCTCACTCCGTATGTCGCATATGTGTATAGACAGATTAACATGTGCTCAGGACAAATTATTTGTTGTTGTGGTGCACTCACTCTTCCTTGTCACTTCCAAATTCCTGCAGAGCGCCGCCTCTTCCCCGACCAATTCCGGACTTGGCTGACATGCGGGAGAATGATTGTATCCGGTGCTACCGCTTCCCCCAACGGTTGATTCTGGAGTTGACGGCGAGACTGGCACCACACCTGCAACCGCTGCACAGGTATCCTATGGCACTGACACCCAAGCTGAAGGTAATGGCAGCCCTACATTTTCTAGCCACGGGTACCTTTCAAAATACCATAGCTCATGTTGGTGGCATGTCCCAGAGCATGTTCTGCCGTGTGCTGCATGATTTCTTAGAGGCCATGTTGATTCACCTGGATGAGTTTATCCATTTCCCAACCCCTGAAATGTTGACTGGGGTCAAGCGTGGATTCTATGCCCTGGGAGGGATGCCCCATGTCATTGGGTCCATAGATGGGACACATGTAGCTTTGGTACCACCACACGCACAGGAGGTAGCGTACCGCAATCGCAAGCACTACCACTCCATCAATACCCTTGTGGTGTGTCTGTCAAACATGACGATTTTACATGTCTGTGCTCGTTTCCCAGGATCAGCACACGATGCCTACATCATGAGGCGTAGCAGGATGCCTGAAATGATGACGCAGCTGCGCAACGAACGAGCATGTGTTGTTGGTGGGTACAGTCTGTCTGTCCTGTATTTTGCGTAGACTTCCAGCACGACTGCTTCTCCTGTTCTAACGATGTCCATGTGCTTTCCATGTAGGGGACGCTGGCTATCCCAACATGCCATGGCTGATCACACCTCTCCGCAACCCCATCACGCCGGCCCAGCTCTGCTACAACACCGCCCATAGCCGGACAAGGCGAGTGATAGAGAGGACGTTTGGCCTGCTGAAGAGCCGATTCAGATGCCTACACAAGACCGGCGGCGCACTCCCATATGCCCCGGCGAAGGTCTGCTAAATCTTCATGGTCTGCTGCATGCTGCACAACATGGCAGTTGAGAAAGCTGTGCCACTCATCCTGGATCAAGATGACGAGGACCATCCACCCGTGGAGGACGAAGGGCTTGGCAATGGGGCTAGTGATGTGGAGGATGTGGAGCCGCAAGAGGACATCCGGACTCGGCTCATACGCGACTTCTTTGCTTAGTGGTGAGTACCAGTGTCTGAGTGTGCACGCATTGGTCCCCGTGTGGCATGTGTTGTGATGTGTGTCTCCACCTGCATGTATGGCATGTGAGTCAGAGGTGTGTGTGGGTGTGTCACTGGAGTGATGGTGCCAGTGATGGTTGTATTTCCCCAGTCATAATTGTGACCTAGCATGTTGTCATCCATACATGTGTCGAGTAAATGCACAGGCAAGTGGCTGTGCTTTTTGTGGCTGACTTCTTGTGTGTCTCTCTTCCCCAGGTACTTGCGCATGCCGTCTGCTGCTTGCATTGTTGTGGCAATGCTATTCCTCATGGACACGTCATCGTGTGCTGACTCAGCGTTACAGGCACGGACAAGTTTGGAAGTCTCCTTAGGGTAAGGGATGCATCAGGGGTGTATTGGGTGTGGCAGTTGTTCACGATGTATGCACACTGCCCCTGTCGATGTTTGGTTCCTCTGCAGACATGTCGCATCACCATGGTACACATTACATGCAGCTGGGTACACCTGAATAGATGGTCAGACTTGTTGACAGTCATCAGTTATGGGATAGTGGATTGTAATGATGGCATCAATGTGTGTAACACTGCCCTCGGACACATACGGTTTGCATTGGCTTGACATGCTGTGGGACTTCCACATCAGCTGATCAATGGTGTATGGCAGGCTCTCCGTGAGCAGCTGTGGGTGTTTAGCTGTTAGCCGACGCTTGTGTGCCAGTTCTATGGCTATCACGCATTTGTGCTGCAGAAGGGGGGTGCCAGTGTTGGACCCACATGTTACTCCACATGAAGTGTTCATGTGTACTTCAAGTTGCCTCTGCAATCCGGAAAACATGACTAATAAAGGTGTCCCTATGCCTCCAAGGTGCCTCTTCTCAGTCAATGCTGGTGTGTTGCCACGGTGCATCCAGCATGTCTGGCATGGTTTTCCCTGATAGTGGCAATGTGTCTATGTGTCGAGTAGCAACATGCAAGCTGTGTGTGTGGGATGTGACTGTGTATTGTGCATGATGTCCATGACTGTGTGGGTATTGTGACATGTGCCATCCCCATGCATCCAACGTTGGCCAGGCCCCCATTATCTGCATCCACCAGACTCAAGCTTGCAGGACATGGTTCTGCCACCTGTCTACACATACCTGGGTGCCCCCCAGGACACTGGACATGATCCCTGACCTCTGCGCATGACTGTTGCTGTACTCAATATGTCTGTCAGCACGGTTGTGCGGCCACCCCCTCAGCTGGTTGGGCCCACCACGGGTGTGTATGGTGCTCCATGTCTGTCTTGCTTAATACACTGTGACCTGTGTGTCCTGTGCCAGACTCATGCCCCAGGGCGTGGATGGTTGAAGTCAAAAGGGAACTCAGGCATGGTTAGACTTTACAAGACACATGTAAGGTAATAATGCAACCAGCAGGCATCTTCTCATCATGGTGTGACTTTTTATTTTAGTGGGGGGGGGGGTATGACATGAGGGGCTTTCCGGGTGTTTGGAATCCAAAGTTCTGTAGGGGAGTTGGTGTTCTTGCCATTTGAAATCCTCAGAGTCCATGCCACAGTCTTTGTCAACATTGGTCAGACAGTGACCAGCAAGGCCATGTGGCAGAGAATGTCTTTTGATGCTGTGATGCTGTTGCTCCAGTGGGCCAGGTGCCAGGCCAGGTGTCCTGGGAGATGGTGCTGTAGCGCCGACCCTCACGGTCTTTTCCGTGGACGACCCGCCCTCCTGCGGGGACCCTCAGAAGCAGGCCGTGACGATGTCTGGGATGCTCCATCGGATGTTTCCTCCTCCTCCTCATCCCTCCCTGTGGGTGGTGATGTTCTACGCCTTCTGGCACAGGGAGGGTTGCCCATGTTGTCGGCCATCCAACGGAGTGTATCGTGAATTCCCGTGTACGCCGTCACGAGCTCAGCCTGTCCGTCCTCCATCCTCCATTGGTGTTGCAGTAGACAGGCATGTAGCTCCGCATGTTGCTGGGCCTGCTGGGTCTTGATCCCCTCGAGGACAGACACAACCTGGGCCAGGCCCTTGGTGTCCTGCCGGTATGTGTCCAGGATGTGTCGGACATGGGAATATACCGGATCCTCAGCCAACTGGTCAGGCTGGCGCCTCCGCCGTCCTCCACTCCCACCACCCCTGCCCACTTGCACCTGGCCTGCCCTTGTGGGCACATCGGGTCTCCGGGACCCCTGAGGGGTGGCATTGGCGTTGTCGCCTGCCTCCTCCTGGGTGCCCGGGACACCGTGTCCCTCCTGGCCAGCCTACCTGCTTTGTGGTGGTGGGGCAGGGATCCTGGGTGTCTCCTGGGATGTGGCAGGAGTGGGGGTGGTGGTTGGCCCAGTTGTACCTGACGCAGGTGCTGCAGGTCGTTGGACACCAGAGGGCCAGGTTGGTCGGGGGCGTCCACAGAGTGGTGAGAGTCGTCGCTGCCGGTGGGATCGGCCTCCCGCAGAGCCGGGTCCTGTGAGTCTTCCCCCCGAGTGTTGGGGGGTGAACCACGAGGTTGACCTGTGTGTGAGAGAGACAATGTTAATTTTGGTCCATGCAACATCCATGTTTCATCAGTTTCAAAGTTGGAACATTTCCTCTGGGAATTTGGATCTGTCTTGCATTCCACTCACAGTGCACTTGTGCATGGGTGTGTCCCTTGGGCACAGCTTTGGCGCCTTTAACTATGTGTGGCACAGTCTTACTTGCTGCGTCAAGTGTGACTGCAGTCAGCAGTGGAGTGGGCAGGTGTGGCGAGCCGTGCATTGGCGCCTTCCGTGTTGCACTGTACGTGGGCACATGAAGTAGTTACACACACTTCAATGATGCAGGTAGCTGTCGTTGTGCTCGTGCACAGGTTGTGACATGGCCCTGTGTTTTGCCATGGAGGAGAGGGGGGGTTCAGGCACTGGCCACCCTTGTCTACATGCACGCAGTCCACCTGCTGATGAGCAGACATTCCCACACACCACAAGGCTGATTTGCTCTCCCTGTGTCTCCCTCCCTCTCTGTCCCCCTCTCCCTCCCTCCGTGTGTCAGCCTCCTCCCTCTGTCCGTGTCCCTGTGTCTCCCTCCCTCTCTGTCCCCCTCTCCCTCCCTCCGTGTGTCAGCCTCCTCCCTCTGACCGTCTCCCTGTGTCTCCCTCCCTCTCTGTCCCCCTCTCCCTCCCTCCGTGTGTTAGCCTCCTCCCTCTGTCCGTCTCCCTGTGTCTCCCTCCCTCTCTGTCCCCCTCTCCCTCCCTCCGTGTGTCAGCCTCCTCCCTCTGTCCGTGTCCCTGTGTCTCCCTCCCTCTCTGTCCCCCTCTCCCTCCCTCTGTGTGTCAGCCTCCTCCCTCTGTCTGTCTCCCTGTGTCTCCCTCCCTCTCTGTCCCCCTCTCCCTCCCTCCGTGTGTCAGCCTCCTCCCTCTGTCCATGTCCCTGTGTCTCCCTCCCTCTCTGTCCCCCTCTCCCTCCCTCCGTGTGTCAGCCTCCTTCCTCTGTCCGTCTCCCTGTGTCTCCCTCCCTCTCTGTCCCCCTCTCCCTCCCTCCGTGTGTCAGCCTCCTCCCTCTGTCCATGTCCCTGTGTCTCCCTCCCTCTCTGTCCCCCTCTCCCTCCCTCCGTGTGTCAGCCTCCTCCCTCTGTCCGTGTCCCTGTGTCTCCCTCCCTCTCTGTCCCCCTCTCCCTCCCTCCGTGTGTCAGCCTCCTCCCTCTGTCCGTGTCCCTGTGTCTCCCTCCCTCTCTGTCCCCCTCTCCCTCCCTCCGTGTGTCAGCCTCCTCCCTCTGTCCATGTCCCTGTGTCTCCCTCCCTCTCTGTCCCCCTCTCCCTCCCTCCGTGTGTCAGCCTCCTCCCTCTGTCCGTGTCCCTGTGTCTCCCTCCCTCTCTGTCCCCCTCTCCCTCCCTCTCTGTCCCCCTCTCCCTCCCTACGTGTGTCAGCCTCCTCCCTCTGTCCGTGTCCCTGTGTCTCCCTCCCTCACTGTCCCCCTCTTCCTCCCTCCGTGTGTCAGCCTCCTCCCTCTGTCCGTCTCCCTGCGTCTTTCTCCCTCTCTGTCCCCCTCTCCCTCCCTCCGTGTGTCAGCCTCCTCCCTCTGTCCGTGTCCCTGTGTCTCCCTCCCTCTCTGTCCCCCTCTCCCTCCCTCCGTGTGTCAGCCTCCTCCCTCTGTCCGTCTCCCTGTGTCTCCCTCCCTCTCTGTCCCCCTCTCCCTCCCTCTCTGTCCCTCTCTCCCTCCCTCCGTGTGTCAGCCTCCTCCCTCTGTCCGTGTCCCTGTGTCTCCCTCCCTCTCTGTCCCCCTCTCCCTCCCTCTGTGTGTCAGCCTCCTCCCTCTGTCCGTCTCCCTGTGTCTCCCTCCCTCTCTGTCCCCCTCTCCCTCCCTCTCTGTCCCCCTCTCCCTCCCTCTGTGTGTAACCCTCTGTCACCTCAGCCCAGCTTCATGGGCACACACTGTTAGCAGATCTTTGAATGGCCCATTGCTTGTTGATGTGAGTTTGTTTCTGATCTCCAGACACCCATTGGGTGTAGTGTGTGTCTCTGCGCTGCTGCTGTGGTGGTGTGTGCTGCCACTCTTTCACAATGTTGGCTGTTCATTAGCTGCTGTCATGTGCAGAACAGTGCCTTCACCCCCATGTGTTAATGCAAGGCGTCCGCCATTTGCTGGCGAGTCTTTCCTGTGTGGGGACACACTGTTTGTCTGGCTGTGACCTAGGTTATATGGGCAGAGGGCATTGTTGTCTGCTTCTGAGTTGCACTATGTGAATTTTGGGGCCCACCCTCCCGCCATCCGGGTTACCGTGTCATGTGTTGGTGTCTTCTGTGGCCTGTGACTTGACATTGTCCAGCTGGGTGCATGGGGCATGGTGGCGCCAGTGGCATGTGCGTGTTCATGGAGTGTGGTTGAGTCATGCGATAGCTTGGGGTGGTTGCGTGCCTGTTTGTGAGTTTGGTTGTGGATGACGTTCCCCCCATGTGAGGTGCGTTGTTTGTGTACTCACCCGGGTCTCGGAGTCCTCCTAATCCTTCGACTGCCTCCACCGGCAGTATGGCCATCACCCTCTCCTCCCAGGGATGGTAGTGTACGGGTCTGCGGGACGGCCCTCCTCCAGTGACGTTGGCCTGGTTGTGTTCGTCCGTCATCTTGGCTCGGACCCTCCTCCGCAGATCGTACCACCTGGCTTGGCATTCCTGCTTGTTCCTTCTGGTGTCCGCAACAGCATTCACAGCATCGACGATGGTCTGCCACATGACTGTTTTTTCTGCAATGCTGGTCTGTCTGACCAATGTTCCAAAGAGCTGTGGCTCGACTCTGAGGATTTCATCATAAAAGGACCTCCAACTCTCGGTTACTGAACTTTGGATTCTTGTTAGTGGGCATGGTGAGGGGTGTGGGTGTGGATGGTGGGGGGGGGTGTGGATGGTTGTGGGTGTGTGTGTGTGGTTGTGCAGGTGCGGGTGTGAATGTGATGAGGGGGTGTTTGAGAAGGTGGTTGTGTGAAGGTGTGCAAGTGTAAGGTGTGGTGAAGCTTCTAGTTTGGTGCTGTAGGTTGTCTGTGGGGTCTGGCAACAGTAAGTCTGTTGCAAAGGCTCATGGTTTGTGTGTGTGGGCCCTTTTTATTGGTCCATTGGTGGGTGTGGCTGTGTTTGAACTTTGGGTGGGTGTGTTATAGGGAGTGGTGGTGTTTTGGGTCTCTGTTTGTTTTAGGCAATTGCAGGACAGTGAATTAGTTGTTTTGGTAGTTGTTGGACATGTTTTGTGGCTTTGTGCCATTCGAATGGTGTATTCTTGTGTCGTTTTGGTTAGTCCTGGTTGTGTACGTGCGTTTTTTGGCGTGTATACGGTGTGTACATGGGCCATTTTGTTGTACAGTGCTGTCCTTGTGTGTGGCTTGGTACGAGTCGTACATTCGGTTGTGATGTTGGGTCCTGGGGTGCGCTCCGTCCTTAGGATGTTGTGGTGGGGGTATGCTCCATGCATACGCGGGTGGGGGTACGACTCTGACGTACACGGGTGTAGGTACACGGGGGTACGACATGTACAGGGGTATACATACACGGGTGGGGCTTCGACACGTACAGGGATGTACATACACGGTGGTACGACACGTACACGGGTGGGGGTAGGACTCGAACGTACAGGGGTGTACATACACGGTGGTACGACACGTACACGGGTGGGGGTACTACTCGAACGTACAGGGGTGTACATACACAAGGGGGTACGACACGTACACGGGTGGGGGTACGACTCGAACGTACACGGGTGTACATACACGAGGGGGTACGACACGTACAGAGGTGGGGGTAGGACTCGAACGTACAGGGGTGTACATACACGGTGGTACGACACGTACAGGGGTGGGGGTAGGACTCGAACGTACAGGGGTGTACATACACAGTGGTACGACACGTACACGGGTGGGGGTAGGACTCGAACGTACAGGGGTGTACATACACGGTGGTACGACACGTACACGGGTGGGGGTACTACTCGAACGTACAGGGGTGTACATACACGAGGGGGTACGACACGTACACGGGTGAGGGTACGACTCGAACGTACAGGGGTGTACATACACGGTGGTACGAAACGTACAGGGGTGGGGGTAGGACTCGAACGTACAGGGGTGTACATACACGGTGGTACGACACGTACAGGCGTGGGGGTAGGACTCGAACATACAGGGGTGTACATACACGGTGGTAAGACACGTACATGGGTGGGGGTAGGACTCGAACGTACAGGGGTGTACATACACGGTGGTACGACACGTACACGGGTGGGGGTACTACTCGAACGTACAGGGGTGTACATACACGAGGGGGTACGACACGTACAGGGGTGGGGGTAGGACTCGAACGTACAGGGGTGTACATACACGGTGGTACGACACGTACACGGGTGGGGGTACTACTCGAACATACAGGGGTGTACATACACGAGGGGGTACGACACATACAGGGGTGGGGGTAGGACTCGAACGTACAGGGGTGTACATACACGGTTGTACGACACGTACAGGGGTGGGGGTAGGACTCGAACGTACAGGGGTGTACATACACGAGGGGGTATGACACGTACAGGGGTGGGGTACTACTCGAACGTACAGGGGTGTACATACACGAGGGGGTACGACACGTACACGGGTGGGGGTACGACTCGAACGTACACGGGTGTACATACACGAGGGGGTACGACACGTACAGGGGTGGGGGTAGGACTCGAACGTACAGGGGTGTACATACACGGTGGTACGACACGTACAGGTGTGGGGGTAGGACTCGAACGTACAGGGGTGTACATACACGGTGGTACGACACGTACAGGGGTGGGGGTAGGACTCGTACGTACAGGGGTGTACATACACGGTGGTACGACACGTACACGGGTGGGGGTAGGACTCGAACGTACAGGGGTGTACATACACGGTGGTACGACACGTACACGGGTGGGGGTACTACTCGAACGTACAGGGGTGTACATACACGAGGGGGTATGACACGTACAGGGGTGGGGGTAGGACTCGAACGTACAGGGGTGTACATACACGGTGGTACGACACGTACACGGGTGGGGGTACTACTCGAACCTACAGGGGTGTACATACACGAGGGGGTACGACACGTACACGGGTGGGGGTACGACTTCAACGTACACGGGTGTACATACACGAGGGGGTACGACACGTACAGGGGTGGGGGTAGGACTCGAACATACAGGGGTGTACATACACGGTGGTACGACACGTACAGGGGTGGGGGTAGGACTCGAACGTACAGGGGTGTACATACACGGTGGTACGACACGTACACGGGTGGGGGTAGGACTCGAACGTACAGGGGTGTACATACACGGTGGTACGACACGTACACGGGTGGGGGTAATACTCGAACGTACAGGGGTGTACATACACGAGGGGGTACGACACGTACACGGGTGGGGGTACGACTCGAACGTACAGGGGTGTACATACACGGTGGTACGACACGTACAGGGGTGGGGGTAGGACTCGAACGTACAGGGGTGTACATACACGGTGGTACGACAGGTACAGGCGTGGGGGTAGGACTCGAACATACAGGGGTGTACATACACGGTGGTAAGACACGTACATGGGTGGGGGTAGGACTCGAACGTACAGGGGTGTACATACACGGTGGTACGACACGTACACGGGTGGGGGTACTACTCGAACGTACAGGGGTGTACATACACGAGGGGGTACGACACGTACAGGGGTGGGGGTAGGACTCGAACGTACAGGGGTGTACATACACGGTGGTACGACACGTACACGGGTGGGGGTACTACTCGAACATACAGGGGTGTACATACACGAGGGGGTACGACACATACAGGGGTGGGGGTAGGACTCGAACGTACAGGGGTGTACATACACGGTGGTACGACACGTACAGGGGTGGGGGTAGGACTCGAACGTACAGGGGTGTACATACACGAGGGGGTACGACACGTACAGGGGTGGGGTACTACTCGAACGTACAGGGGTGTACATACACGAGGGGGTACGACACGTACACGGGTGGGGGTACGACTCGAACGTACACGGGTGTACATACACGAGGGGGTACGACACGTACAGGGGTGGGGGTAGGACTCGAACGTACAGGGGTGTACATACACGGTGGTACGACACGTACAGGTGTGGGGGTAGGACTCGAACGTACAGGGGTGTACATACACGGTGGTACGACACGTACAGGGGTGGGGGTAGGACTCGAACGTACAGGGGTGTACATACACGGTGGTACGACACGTACACGGGTGGGGGTAGGACTCGAACGTACAGGGGTGTACATACACGGTGGTACGACACGTACACGGGTGGGGGTACTACTCGAACGTACAGGGGTGTACATACACGAGGGGGTACGACACGTACAGGGGTGGGGGTAGGACTCGAACGTACAGGGGTGTACATACACGGTGGTACGACACGTACACGGGTGGGGGTACTACTCGAACGTACAGGGGTGTACATACAGGAGGGGGTACGACACGTACAGGGGTGGGGATAGGACTCGAACGTACAGGGGTGTACATACATGGTGGTACGACACGTACACGGGTGGGGGTACGACTCGAACGTACACGGGTGTTCATACACGAGGGGGTACGACACGTACAGGGGTGGGGGTAGGACTCGAACGTACAGGGGTGTACATACATGGTGGTATGACACGTACAGGGGTGGGGGTAGGACTCAAACGTACAGGGGTGTACATACACGGTGGTACGACACGTACACGGGTGGGGGTAGGACTCGAACGTACAGGGGTATACATACACGGTGGTACGACACGTACAGGGGTGGGGGTAGGACTCGAACATACAGGGGTGTACATACACGGTGGTACGACATGTACACGGGTGGGGGTACGACTCGAACGTACACGGGTGTACATTCACGGGTGGGGGTTCGACACATACACGGGTGTACATACAGGGGTGTACATACACGGTGGTACGACATGTACACGGGTGGGGGTACGACTCGAACGTACAGGGGTGTACATACACGGTGGTACGACACGTACAGGCGTGGGGGTAGGACTCGAACATACAGGGGTGTACATACACGGTGGTAAGACACGTACATGGGTGGGGGTAGGACTCGAACGTACAGGGGTGTACATACACGGTGGTACGACACGTACACGGGTGGGGGTACTACTCGAACGTACAGGGGTGTACATACACGAGGGGGTACGACACGTACAGGGGTGGGGATAGGACTCGAACGTACAGGGGTGTACATACACGGTGGTACGACACGTACACGGGTGGGGGTACTACTCGAACATACAGGGGTGTACATACACGAGGGGGTACGACACATACAGGGGTGGGGGTAGGACTCGAACGTACAGGGGTGTACATACACGGTGGTACGACACGTACAGGGGTGGGGGTAGGACTCGAACGTACAGGGGTGTACATACACGAGGGGGTACGACACGTACAGGGGTGGGGTACTACTCGAACGTACAGGGGTGTACATACACGAGGGGGTACGACACGTACACGGGTGGGGGTACGACTCGAACGTACACGGGTGTACATACACGAGGGGGTACGACACGTACAGGGGTGGGGGTAGGACTCGAACGTACAGGGGTGTACATACACGGTGGTACGACACGTACAGGTGTGGGGGTAGGACTCGAACGTACAGGGGTGTACATACACAGTGGTACGACACGTACAGGGGTGGGGGTAGGACTCGAACGTACAGGGGTGTACATACACGGTGGTACGACACGTACACGGGTGGGGGTAGGACTCGAACGTACAGGGGTGTACATACACGGTGGTACGACACGTACACGGGTGGGGGTACTACTCGAACGTACAGGGGTGTACATACACGAGGGGGTACGACACGTACAGGGGTGGGGGTAGGACTCGAACGTACAGGGGTGTACATACACGGTGGTACGACACGTACACGGGTGGGGGTACTACTCGAACGTACAGGGGTGTACATACACGAGGGGGTACGACACGTACAGGGGTGGGGGTAGGACTCGAACGTACAGGGGTGTACATACACGGTGGTACGACACGTACACGGGTGGGGGTACGACTCGAACGTACACGGGTGTTCATACACGAGGGGGTACGACACGTACAGGGGTGGGGGTAGGACTCGAACGTACAGGGGTGTACATACATGGTGGTATGACACGTACAGGGGTGGGGGTAGGACTCAAACGTACAGGGGTGTACATACACGGTGGTACGACACGTACACGGGTGGGGGTAGGACTCGAACGTACAGGGGTATACATACACGGTGGTACGACACGTACAGGGGTGGGGGTAGGACTCGAACATACAGGGGTGTACATACACGGTGGTACGACATGTACACGGGTGGGGGTACGACTCGAACGTACACGGGTGTACATTCACGGGTGGGGGTTCGACACATACACGGGTGTACATACAGGGGGGGTGTACATTCACGGGGAGTACGACTCGAACGTATGGGTGCTGGGGGGAGTGTTGGGCGCGTATGCGGGCACATGTCTCCATGGTTGCAATGGGAGTTCGGTGCGGACGGTGTTTTTACCATACGGTTGTAAGATCGGACGCACGGGTTGGATCGTGATTCCTCGGTCGGACTTCACTTTTCACATTTGTACGGTAAATCGTCCGAGGACGTGTCGGACACATTTTCCGACCCGAGGACGTGTGGGGAATAATTCCCAGGGCGGTTCGTATGGACTTTTGACCATGCGAATCGTGATTGCCAGTTTGTACGGCACTTGTACGATTCGGACGGTAAAAAGACCGGATACGAGTCGTACGGGGAAATTTTTTACCGGATCGTAATTGGCACCTCTGTGTATACCTATGTAGTTTTGAAATCTCTCTGTTGTCGGATATCATGTGACCTCCAAAAAAACAGATTTGAGTGGTTCATAATATTTCCCATTGTACCTATTGAAGGACCGCAATCATTTCAATCATTCTTCTTTGAGCATCTTTGCAGACAAAACTCTGTGCTTACCTTCTATCATTCGCAAGCAATTTTAAAAACAGAAATATGTCCCTTTTTGTAAAATAGTTATTGTGCAAGACACTCTTTCATATTTACAAAGAGAGGAAAAGGCACTCTGTGTACTTTTTCTACTCCATGTAAATACAACCTCATCATACACACCACTTTGCATTGAAAGGGTGTTCTATAAGTGTTGTTGTGCATGATTGCACTGAATACTCATAGAACAAGACACATCTCCAGATTTATCATAAATCATAAATCTCAATATGTGTGTGAATGTTGCACCATTCTCCAATTGGTGTAGGAAAGCACAACAAGGAGAATTGTTTTCATTTCTCCTCATTTTTAAATCTTCAATGCATGCTAAAATGATCAGCATACATTGAAGGAGAAAAATGTGTTTTCTGATTGTTTTTGTGCAGGAAGGTGTGTCTTCCTGCACAAAAACAAACAGCAAATGACACAGATATCCTTGCACTATGGTGCAAGGGTGCCTTTGTCACCACATGGCTGCAATTTAAGCAGCCGTGCAGAGAGAAGCATAGATTTGCAACATATTTATGTACATATGTTGCATCCCTGTGCTTCGGAAGTTCTACAGCACACTGCAGTTAAAGAGGTTACTGTGTGATGCTGCAGCACTTCCTCATAGTTCTGCCCTTATTCATTCACCATACGCTACTAATGCATTCATTCAGTCAATTACATGCTACACATACATTCATCTAAACTTTCACACACTAAAACAAATATAGCTCTTTTTTTAAACCAGGAAAGATAGTTCTTAGAAGAACTTTTTTTTTCTTCTTTTTTCTTTTATATTTTTTTTGTTGTTTTTTTTTTAACAATTTTAATTTTTGGGGGGTTTTTCTTGAAAAAAAAAAGGAAAAAACAGAACTGGAGGAACAAAACAATGAACTTCAGGGAAAAAAAAAAGCTAGCAATGGTGACTCTCTTGCTTTCGGCAGATGAGATCGATTGACTGCTCTCCATAGCATAAAACAGCATTGCATTTTATTTAGAGCACTTTCAGGGATTGAAACTGTGGACGGATGTCCAGATTTTGTACAGAAGGACCCACCCTTGAAGTGCTTGGCTGCGATGGATCTAAAGGAGCAGGAACAACTCTCATTCTGTGGCATTCCTCCCGAGCAAGGTTCACCGGATGAAGGGTCCTCAGATGCTTCATCATACTTGCAGTTCCGCAGGAATATTTTTTGTTCGGATCCCCACGGGACAGCACTCTCTGGCAGATCTTGCCGGTTACTAAGGTGGCATTGGTTTTCGTTTGCCCCTCAGGATAGGTGAAACATTTCCACACCACAGATGAATATCGTGGTGGGCGTAGTGGCTCTTCCAAAAAATCATCCTCAGATGAATGAGGAGATCCTGGAGATGCCTGCTGCCCTGAAGCCATCGTTTGTAAAAAAAAAGTTTGAGCTAAGTGTAAACTTAGTCCAAAAAAGCTTCTTCCTTGCAAAGAGATGCTCCTCCAAAGAAGGTCAAAGAAGAATGATTGAAATGGGTGGGGTCTTTCAATAGTTAGAACAGGAAGTGTAATGAACCAATCAAATCTCTTTTTTTCAGGTCACATGGGATCCGCGCACCGTGCGCATAGGCAGCACGCACCGAGCGCGCATCCGCGAAATTGAATTTAAAAGGAATATACGATTAGAAGTACAAATATATTACTTCTTATGAGTAGTTTAGAGTTTGTCTTCAATTAATATTCACATGAAATACATATATATATGTTTTTTAAAATGTTAAATATTTTGCGGGATTCGCGCACCCACCGCGTCATACACGCACATGACGTATTGCGGAAGCGCACAAGCGACGCGTAACGTGCATCGTACCTGTCGTGTATAGGCGTGGAGTCGCGTACCGGTCGCATTGCAATCGCGCACCAAACACGTACCCAACGCATACCGTACGCGGATGCTTACGCGCAGGGATCGAGAACGGTGCGCATTGGGTGCGCGAATCCAAAAAAAAAGGAAAAAATAAATAATAAAGTATTGAAAATATAGTTTAAAAAATATTTTAAAAATACAAAAAAATTTTTTTTTTTAAATGTACAATGTTTTTTTTAAAATGAAAAACAAATAATGTTTTTAAATTTTTTAAAGAATTAATTGTAAAAATAAGTTTAAAAAATGGTGATAAAAAACATAATTAAAGGAATTGACACACTGAATTAGAAAAATTAAGAAATCCAATGAAAATCATTAAACATCATAGCTTTAGAGAAAAGTTATAGATAGGAATTAGCATTTCAAAAACCTTTGAAATTCACTGAAAAAATCATAGGTTTCATGCACGTTATAGTTATGAATTGGCATTTAAAAAACCTTGGAAATTCACTGAACAAACCATAGGTTTCAAGGGCGTTATAGTTAGCTGGCCATTTCCCTCGTACAAAACCCTAGAAAATCCCCCGTTATAGTTAGTTCAGCTAACTATAACTCGCGCCCCCGCAATGCACTGCTGATGACGTCACATATTACATCACTCATGACATGGTCAGTGACATCACTGATGAAATCACTGATGACATCTCAAATGACATCACTGATGCACTGGTATCGATATATCGATGACCTGTTCATAAATTGTGAGGGCACCGAATCGGGTGCTCGCATTTTATGGAACAGATCAATGTCAACAATTTAAACTTACAGTTTACCGGTCAGATCAGTAGTAATTCCATTTTCTTTTTGAATGTAGAAATAATGGTTGTTAACAATAAATTAGAAACTAGATTGCTAGAAAACCAACATCAGGCAACACATTACTACACGCTACCAGCCATCACCCTGCCCATTTAATTCGCAGCATCCCTTATGGGGAGATGCTGCGAATACGTAGGATTTGCAGCACTGACTCAGAGTGTAGAATAGCACAACATGAGAGCAAAATGAGATTTTTAACTAGGGGTTATTCAATGAGTGAAATAAATCTTGCCGTAGAAAAAACCAACAGAATGGAGAGATCACAGGCTCTAATATGTAAAACTACTAATGCTACCAAGTTACCAAATACAATAGTACAACCCTTGAGACTCATCCTGACGTACAGCAACCAGCACAAGACTATTCGAAGGATAGTGAATAAAAACTGGACACTTGTGAAAAATGATCCGATATCGGGTAGTGAATTAACTAAGCCACCCAATATAACGTTCAGGAAAGCTAAATCTATGAACAATTCTTTAGTGAAAAGTATTCCCGAGCTGAGATCCAGTGTCACTTGGTTGGATACAAGTAAAGATTTTCGAAAGTGTTCCACCTGTAAAGCCTGTAAATACGGGATAAATCGATTGGATTACACAATTCCATTTAAGAAAGAACCTGTACGCATTGATAAAAAATTTACACGTAAAACTGATTTTGCGATCTATGTTCTGGAGTGTCCTTGTGGCCTGCGTTATGTTGGCAGTACCAAATTGCAGGTGCATAAAAGGATACTCCAGCACATGAGAGCAATAATCAATGGTGATGAGGCTTATCCCGTTGCCAGGCATTTTGAGGAGTTTCATAACAAAGATGTGAGTGTCTTGAAATATTTTGTGATAGACACAGTTCCCCCTCTAAGAAGAGGTGGAGACCGTGAGGCTCTTCTTAGATAGCTAGAAACCAGATACATATTAGAGTTAGATTGCAAAACACCAAACGGTCCCAACTCTAGTGGAGATTTTTTTACCTGTTTATAAGTCATGAACATATAGAACTGAGATCATGATTGTAACAATAATTTTTCTGCTAGTAAATAATCAAATTGACTATTAGACTGCTTCCTCTTAAATGTATTAACTAACTTTTTCCTCTTTTTTTATATATTTATACTTTGCATTTTTGCACATATGGTGGCACTGATATTTGCACTTGAGGTTATAGACATATTGGTTTTATTATACCCACTCGGGCATAACAATTTCAGCAGCAAACGTTGACAATAGATTGTTTCAGGTATATACTTATGGTTATTTTATCAACAATATCCAGCAGAGAGATGATATTTTCATATTTTATTAATTTATTTCTTTTTAATGTATATTTAACTGTTTTTAGCTATTAACATGCTATTTATTTGCAGTTTTTAGCAATTCTACAACTATTTTAAATATTTAAATATTCATTTATTTATTTACAATATTGTTGATCATGATATTTTATCATTATTTATGCACTTAACATTTATTTGCATTTACGACCTGTTGCTAGGCGTTATTTTGCTGCTTAGTATTCATTTTCTATGTCTATTACATTTGAAGTTTGTATTGCACTGTCACTTTAAATAGTATTCAGGAAGACGATAGAGCGTCATGTGTTCAAGGTCTGTGTGAAAACGAAACGCGTACTGGCGGTCGGTGCTGGGCGTTAAACTGAAATAAAACTACAGCACTACGAATGTGGGTCCGTATCGTCTGTTTTCCAGGAAAGGAATGCTGTGCAGTACGAGAAATTGCAATATATATATATATATATATATATATATATATATATATATATATATATTCACTGAAAAAACCATGGGTTTCACACACGTTATAGTTAGGAATTAGCATTTAAAAAACCTTAGAAATTCACTGAAAAAACCATAGGTTTCACACACGTTATAGTTAGGAATTAGCATTTAAAAAACCTTAGAAATTCAGTGAAAAAACCATAGGTTTCACACATGTTATAGTTAGCTGGACATTTTACTCGTAAAAAACCAATGAAATTGCCCCGTTATAGTTAGTTCAGCTAACTATAACTCGCGCGCCCGCAATGCACTGCTGATGACGTCACATATTACATCACTCATGACATGGTCAGTGACATCACTCATGACATCACTGATGACATCTCAAATGACATCACTGATGACCTCACTGATGACATCATCCAGTGAATGTGTGTTTTTCTGAAAATTAAATATGTTTTATATATGTATATCTCAAGGTCAATGGAAGAATAAATGGGTATATAAGTGTCTAAATGGATGATTTGTTTTTGAAAAATTGATTGTGTAACTGACTGATTAAGTGTATCTCTCACTTTGTGTATAAGTGGCTGCATGGGTTGGTGAGTAGCTACATGGGTGTCTATATAGGTTATTAGTTGTTTTTTTGAGTATCAGTCTGAGTGTCTGTATGGTACGGTGGGGGGTATTACGTAGTGCATAGATGCATGAATGAGTGACTCACTGTTTGTATGTGTTGAAGACAGCATGTGTGCAGGACTGTATGGGTGGATGAGTGTGTGTATGGGTGTGTTAGTGAGTGAATGACTGTCTCAATAGTGTCTTCAGGAGTAACTACATATGTTTTAAACTAGTATATGTGACTATTGGTGTATATATGTGAGTATATGTGAGAGGGAGAGATTGAAAGAGTTCCTGTATGAATAAGTATGTGTTTCTATAAGTGATTGTTTAAAAGACTAAGTATGTGTAAGTTTCCGTAGAAGTAAGTATGGTGGTGTGTGTATTACTGTATATGCAAGTAAATGTATGTTTTATTCTTTATTAGCATGAGTGACTATGTGTGTGAGTAACTCTATGGATGAGTGGCATTGTGTAACAGGATGTATAGATGTATGAGTACATATGATGAGTGAGTACATGTATGAGTGACTGTATAGGACTGTTGGTGAATGAGTGGATGTGTATGTGGATCTTAGAATTACTGAAGAGGTTGTTGTAACTGGTATTGGTATGTCCATTGTTTTGAAATTTTTAGTCTCTATTTTTGAATGTGTGTATCAAAGCTTATATTAAGGTGAGAGGAGGTCTGCCACTCTATCACAAGGATGATGTCATCAGTGAGGTCATCAGTGATGTCATTTGAGATGTCATCAGTGATGTCATGAGTGATGTCACTGACCATGTCATGAGTGATGTAATATGTGACGTCATCAGCAGTGCATTGCGGGCGCGCGAGTTATAGTTAGCTGAACTAACTATAACGGGGCAATTTCATTGGTTTTTTACGAGTAAAATGTCCAGCTAACTATAACATGTGTGAAACCTATGGTTTTTTCACTGAATTTCTAAGGTTTTTTAAATGCTAATTCCTAACTATAACGTGTGTGAAACCTATGGTTTTTTCAGTGAATTTCTAAGGTTTTTTAAATGCTAATTCCTAACTATAACGTGTGTGAAACCCATGGTTTTTTCAGTGAATTTGCAAGGTTTTTTAAATGCTAATTCCTAACTATAACGTGTGTGAAACCCATGGTTTTTTCAGTGAATTTGCAAGGTTTTTTAAATGCTATTTTTTTTTTTTATTCTTCATTTTTTTCAAACATATTTTTAATTTAATTTTCTTATCTTTTATAAAGACTATGCTTAAATTTTTAAAATCCTTAAATATTTTTTTTATATATATTTTTTAAAATAAACATGTAAAATTTATTTCCAGATTTTTTTTTTTTTTTTTTTTTTTTTTTTATAGTACGCGTACCGTAAGCTCACGGTAAGCGTACGGTTTACGCAACGTCCGTAATCTATCTACGCTGCTTGCGTATAGTTACGTACTTTGCGTAGCCGCGCGTACTGCGCGTGGGACGCGTGCGCGCTTACGCAACACGCGCACGTTACGCGGAAGTGCCGGGAAATGACTGTTATGCGCATGCGCGCAAGCGCGTGTCTTTTTTACGCGCACGCGTACTTTTTGCCGTAAGCGCTCCGTAAGCGTACCGTAAGCGTACGGTAGGTCATGTGATCATGAAACACAACTTTTGATTGGTGGAAACTACTTTCAGTTCTAGAACTCTCCTACACCACACCCATTCCCCTCATTTCTGCTTGTGATCCCTTGGAAGAAGGAGCTGGTTTGTCTTTGGGATACGATGGCAGAACAGCAGAGCCCTTCTGAGAGTGAGGCTAGCACCAGCAGCACTGTCTTGAGGCAGAGAGCGAGGAAAGTAAAGCCTTCTTATGTTTGGGATTATTTTACTTTTCCAGAAGGCCAGCAAAAGGTGAATGCACCCTTAGTTACTTGCAGGCTGTGTCAACGTGTACTTTCTAGAGGTAATCCTGACAGGAAGTATTCCTTTGGGAATCATACCATGATCAGACACCTCAAGGATGTACACAAAAGGACACATGGTCATCTTTTTGGAGGTAACTCTTCAGAAAGACGAGCCAGTACATCCACAGCAGCTCAGCCTGGACCATCATCTGCAGGGCAGACTCCTTCTTCTGCAGGTCAGGTGAGCCCTTCATCTGTGGGGGGAGAATCTCCTTTTGCTGGCCCTCTGGAAATTAACCCTCGGTTTGCGAGGGTTGAAGTACGGTGCGCCACTTGTCACGATCTAATTACTTATAGGGAGACCAGTATTTCCCTAGTGAACAATAAAATAGATCAGCACACTTGTCGTACCGTCTAATATTCCCAATCTTTCTTTCCTCTGTCCCTGCATGAACACAACGGCTCTTTTAAGAGCCAACCTTATCTTTCATCTTTTTTTTACATATGTTTTTAAAAACTTTTTTTTATTTTTTTTTTACCGTACGCGTACGGTAAGCGTACCTTTTTTTTATTTTTTTAAAAAAAAACACTAAAAATCATTTATCACATTACATTGACTTACCATACTCACTCAAAAAAATATTTATTCATTTGTTTTTTTAAAAAATAGTTTTTAAAATGGTTGTAGTTTTCGAAAATTTTCTATATCGATCTGAAAAAAAAGAAAAAAGTATTAATATTTTTATAACAATTTATAATACAGTACACATATTTACATTTTTTTCCAAAAAATATTTTTGCCTCTTTTAACAATTGGAAATCACTTTTACAGACTGACACATTATGAAACCACTATTTTTGATTTATTTAATTGCACGTGTCCAAGCTGTTTTTTTTTCAGACCACCACCATGTGCATTCTCTGTGACTGCCTACACTCCACCAAGGGCAACCAGCCTTAGTGATGCTGAATGTATTTGCATTACAGACTTAAACCTGAAAACCCCACTGGCTTGTAAATACTGTGCATGACTATACACGGCAAGGACATGGGTGTGTGCTAACCCTCTGCTTATTCCCCCAAAAATTCGCTCCCCCTTTCCATCTAATGCAACTGTGAAATCACCAGAGCAAGACGCAATAAATCTCTGCCTATAATTCTTCTATGCACACAGAGTCATGTTTTCACATTAGTCCCAAAACGAAATTTCTTTGCCAATTTGAAAGCACACTTACTGCTCTTTTTTTTTTCAGGGGCAAGTGTAAATCACTTTTACACACTGACACATTATGAAACCACCATGTGTAACTACAACAAAAACAATTCCCATTTCTATTATTCATTTCTTAAGTTACCACATACATACCCTCTCAAACTGTAAACTCACCTTTAAAATTAGTTAGTTGTGAAAGAAATGTGACACTCAAACAGCAGATTATCAGAGCCAGGATCTTTGTTGTGTTCACCTCTCTCCTCTCAGCAGAACCAGATAATGGCAAACTTTCCCTCTATTTTTCCACACATATACATGTAAGTTTCAAATCTCAGTGCTTCCCCCTTTTTTTCACATGTAATCACACATTTCTATTGGTTGAAAACGAACCCTTTTCCAAAAGTACCCTTCCCCCAACTTGACTTCTGCCTAGTACCCTTCCCCCAACTTGACTTCTGCCTGCTACCATAGCAACAGCTCATGGAACACTGCTGTGTGCAGTTAGGTCAGAAGTTCGACACACAATGTTTCAATTCCACAGAGCAAGAGTGCTTGACTTTTCAAACCTAACAGCAAATCCATAGTACTGTTCTTTGGTTACACATTTTTTTGTACCAATACAAAACATGCTTCTATTAATTTACACATACAGCCTAGTTTTTATTCTAGAATGGTATGAAACAGCCAATCAGTTCTTTTTGTTTTGAAAAAAATATGTATGCCTCCATTTCCAAACTGTCTTTCTTTTCATATTGCCATTCTACTGAAAGACACCTCCTGAGTGCATCCAGATCTCCTTTGAAGATGTTCACAGTGTGGATTGTAGGGCACAGCTATGTCTTCTGGAGTGAAAAGTTTGCAGAGAAAACAGATATGGTGAGAGACCTTGCTTTGCCAAATGTAGACATTAAATGGATTGGTCAGAGAGGGTTAAAGTGGCACCAATTGATGCCATTGGTGAAATCCTTCATGCAAATCCAACACCCTGACCTCATAATAGTGCACTGTGGTGGCAATGACCTAGGCACTTTGACTGGGGTAGGTCTGGAAATGCTTATGAAGGACACCTTTGCACAACTGTTTTCACTTTTCCCTAAAACTGCCTTTGTGTTTTCCAACATATGCCAAAGGCAAAAATGGAACTGGTCCAATCATTTCTGTCCACAGATTGACAAAGCAAGAAAGCACGTCAACAAATCTGTTTCTGCTTTCCTCCGTGACTATGGTATGGGTGCCATTTACCACAACAACTTGCGTTACGACATGCAAGACATTTATAGAGGAGATGGTGTGCACTTCAATGATGAAGGGAACAGAGTCTTCCTCTTGAACCTTAGACTCTGCATCGGTACTTACTTGTAGGTACCACTAAAAAAATGACTCCATAAACACAACAGCTCTTTTTAGAGCTCCCTAATTTCTAAACTCTTAAATCTGCTTTTCATTTATTTTTTTTTATTTTTTTTACCGTACGCTTACCGTAAGCTTACCGTACGCGTACCCCGTGATTTTTTTTAAAATCAATAAATGTTTTTTTTGTACTTTTCTGTCCATCTTTGACCCCCTTACAATTGTTAGGGGGTCTGTAACTCTCCTCATTGCCCCCTTTCCTTGTTTTCACTCTTTTTTTTCAGAGTGAAATACACAAAATGGCGGCCGCCGCTTCCTGGTTTCGGCCGATTCGAATGTTTACTAAGATCTAAGAGCCAATCAGAATCGCGCTCGCGCACGCCACCGTACGCTTACCGTAAGCGTACGGTAAGCGTACCGTAAGCTGGCTCAGATATATATATTGATTTAAAGGCTATTTTCTCAGAATCTACTGAACAGATTTACACCAAACCTACAAAAGGCACTTCCTTGACCTAGGGACTACCTCTCTGCCAAATTTTGAGTAATTCTGTTCAGCCGTTCGGGCTGTAGCTCGTTCTAAAGGTCCTATGGAAAAATGCATGGGAAAAACGCGTTTTGGGACCCCCCTTTTATCTCAGCCCCCGCTTGACGGATCCCCCCGAGACTTTCAGGGTAGGAGCGGAGCGTAGCGCCCCACCTATTTTGAGAAATTCGCGAGGATTCGTCGACCGGCGCCAAAGTTATTCAAAATAGAATGTTGAGGTTTTCCTATGGAAACGTGGTCCTAACTATAACTACCTACTGGCGACCGCCAGTAGGTAATATATATATATATATATATATATATTCACTGAAAAAACCATGGGTTTCACACACGTTATAGTTAGGAATTAGCATTTAAAAAGCCTTAGAAATTCAGTGAAAAAACCATAGGTTTCACACACGTTATAGTTAGGAATTAGCATTTAAAAAACCTTAGAAATTCAGTGAAAAAACCATAGGTTTCACACATGTTATAGTTAGCTGGACATTTTACTCGTAAAAAACCAATGAAATTGCCCCGTTATAGTTAGTTCAGCTAACTATAACTCGCGCGCCCGCAATGCACTGCTGATGACGTCACATATTACATCACTCATGACATGGTCAGTGACATCACTCATGACATCACTGATGACATCTCAAATGACATCACTGATGACATCATCCAGTGAATGTGTATTTTTCTGAAAATTAAATATGTTTTATATATGTATATCTCAAGGACGATGGAAGAATAAATGGGTATATAAGTGTCTAAATGGATGATTTGTTTTTGAAAAATTGATTGTATAACTGACTGATTAAGTGTATCTTAGTGAATACATGGCTTAGTGAGTAATGTTTAAATATGTAAATATCTGTATCAGTCTCTCACTTTGTGTATAAGTGGCTGCATGGGTTGGTGAGTAGCTACATGGGTGTCTATATAGGTTATTAGTTGGTTGTTTGCGTATCAGTCTGAGTGTCTGCATGGTTCGGTGGGGGGTATTATGTAGTGCATAGGTGCATGAATGAGTGACTCACTGTTTGTATGTGTTGAACAGAGCATGTGTGCAGGACTGCATGGGTGGATGAGTGTGTGTATGGGTGTGTTAGTGAGTGAATGACTGTCTCAATAGTGTCTTTATGAGTAACTACATATGTTTAAAACTAGTATATGTGACTATTGGTGTATATATGTGAGTATATGTGAGAGATTGAAAGAGTTCCTGTATGAATAAGTATGTGTTTCTATAAGTGATTGTTTAAAAGACTAAGTATGTGTAAGTTTCCGTAGAAGTAAGCGTGGTGGTGTGTGTATAACTGTATATGCAAGTAAATGTATGTTTGATTCTTTATTAGCATGAGTGACTATGTGTGTGAGTTGCTCTATGGATGAGTGGCATTGTGTAACAGGATGTATAGGTGTATGAGTACATATGATGAGTGAGTACATGTATGAGTGACTGTATTGGACTGTTGGTGAATGAGTGGATGTGTATGTGGATCTTAGAATTACTGAAGAGGTTGTTGTAACTGTTATTGGTATGTCCATTGTTTTGTAAATTTTAGTCTCTATTTTTGAATGTGTGTGTCAAAGGTTATATTAGGGGAAGAGGAGGTCTGCCACTCTATCACAAGGATGATGTCATCAGTGATGTCATTTGAGATGTCATCAGTGATGTCATGAGTGATGTCACTGACCATGTCATGAGTGATGTAATATGTGACGTCATCAGCAGTGCATTGCGGGCGCGCGAGTTATAGTTAGCTGAACTAACTATAACGGGGCAATTTCATTGGTTTTTTACGAGTAAAATGTCCAGCTAACTATAACATGTGTGAAACCTATGGTTTTTTCACTGAGTTTCTAAGGTTTTTTAAATGCTAATTCCTAACTATAACGTGTGTGAAACCTATGGTTTTTTCACTGAATTTCTAAGGTTTTTTAAATGCTAATTCCTAACTATAACGTGTGTGAAACCCATGGTTTTTTCAGTGAATTTGCAAGGTTTTTTAAATGCTAATTCCTAACTATAACGTGTGTGAAACCTATGGTTTTTTCAGTGAATTTGCAAGGTTTTTTAAATGCTAAGTTACTTTACGCCATTCGTGGCGTGCGCGCCCACTTAACGCCACCAAAAGCACAGGGGGTGGGGTCAATGTGGATAGTGGTTTTTTATTTCGATTTTATAATTTTATTATAATTTAATGCAATTTTTTTTTATTTCATTTTTTGTAAGCCTTTTTTTAATAATTTATGTACTATATCCTGCATTATCGAAAGGTTTTTTTTAATGCATTTTTTTCCGTGCGCGTACGGTAAGCTGACGCTACGCGCTTGTAAAATACGCGTACGGTAAGCTGACGCTACGCGCTCTGGACGTAATTAGTGCAGCGCGCCTACGTGATACGTGCGTGCCGTACGCATATACCCGGAAGCAACGTCGCGGTTACGCAGGGGCGTGTAATGCGCATGCGCGATACGTGATACGTGCGTGCCGTACGCGTACACCCGGAAGCAACGTCGCGGTTACGCAGGGGCGTGTAATGCGCATGCGCGATACGTGATACGTGCGTGCCGTACGCGTACACCCGGAAGCAACGTCACGGTTACGCAGGGGCGTGTAATGCGCATGCGCGAAAGTGACGTAAGCGCTGCGTAAGCGCACCGTAAGCGTCACGTGCGCGCACGGTAGTTCATGTGACTTACAAAGAACACTTTTTATTGGTTGAAATTACTTTCACTTCCTGAAACTTCCCACACCACACCCCTTCCCCTCTTTACTGCTTGAAAGAACACTTTTCATTGGTTGATACTACTTTCAGTTCCAGATTCTTCCCACACCACACCCATTCCCCTCATTTCTGCTTGTGATTCTCTAGGAGCAGGAGCTGGATTGACATTGGGATACAATGGCAGAACAGCACACCTCTTCTGAGAGTGAGGCCAGCAGCACCACCATGATCCAGAGAAGGAGGAAACAAAAGACTTCTTTTGTATGGGAGTATTTCACTTTTCCAGAGGGGGAGAAAAAGGTCAATGCTCCAAAGGTCACTTGCATACTTTGTGATCGTGTTTTATCAAGAGGAAATCCAAGTAGGAAATATTCCTTTGGAAATCACTCTATGATGAGACACCTTCAGGACAAACACCCAAGGACCTTTGCTCAACATACTGGAGAAAACTCTTCAGTAAGTCACCAGAGCCCAGCCTCAGATGCTCAGCCGAGTACATCATCGGCAGCTCAGCTGAGCCCTCCTTCGGTTGTTGGAGCATCACCTTCTTCTTTTCCTTTGGACATCAACCCTCTATTTGCGAGTGTTGAAATGAGGTGTACAAAATGTGGTGGTCTTATTGTTTTTGGGGAGGTCAGTCTTCCCCTTATTAACAATAAGATAGACCAGCATGTTTGTAGACGCTCATAATACTCCCATTCTTTCTTTCCTCCATCCCTGTATGAACCCAACGGCTCTTATAAGAGCCAACCTTACCTCACAATTTTTTTTATTTTTTTTTAAGCTTTCCTTTTCGCAAAATTTTTTTTTCCGTGCGGGCACGGTACGCGTAATTCCGCGGATTTCGCGGAATTCCGCAGGTCGCCGTGCGCGTACGCTACGCGCATACGGCGATTTTTCGAAAAATAATTTTTTTTTATTTTTGCCCTTGAGGGTCCTTCTGGGACCCCCTGACCAAGGCTAGGGGGTCAGGAACTGTCGAGCCTGCCCCCTTTTCACATTATCCACCTTTTTTATTCACCCCCCTGACAGTTCGAGAGAGAAAATGGCGGCCGCCGCTTCCTGGTTTCGGCCGATTCAAATGTTTACTAAGATCTAACAGCCAATCAGAATCGCGCTCGCGCACGGCACCGTACGCGTACCGTAAGCTTACCGTAAGCGCACGGTAAGCGCACCGTAAGCTTCCACAGATATATATATTGATTTAAAGGCTATTTTCTCAGGATCTACTGAACAGATTTACACCAAACCTACAAAAGGCACTTCCTTGACCTGAGGACTACCTCTCTGCCAAATTTCTAGTAATTCTGTTCAGCCGTTCGGGCTGTAGCTCGTTCTAAAGGTCCTATGGAAAAATGCATGGGAAAAACGTGTTTTGGGACCCCCCTTTTATCTCAGCCCCCGCTTGACGAATCCCCCCGAGACTTTCAGGGTAGGAGCGGAGCGTAGCGCCCCACCTATTTTGAGAAATTCGCGAGGATTCGTCGACCGGCGCCAAAGTTATTCAAAATAGAATGTTGAGGTTTTCCTATGGAAAAGGGGTCCTAACTATAACTACCTACTGGCGACCGCCAGTAGGTAATATATATATATATATATTTATATATATATATATTACCCACTGGCCGTCGCCAGTTATAGTTAGGACATATTATCAATAGGAATTCCTCAACATTCTATTCCCAATAGCTTTGACGCCGGTTGACGAATCTTCGTGAAATTTTCCAAACTTTTGGCCAGCTCCGGCCCACTCCTATCCTGAAAGTCTCATGGTGATTCGTCAAGCAGGAGCCGAGAAAGGGGGTCCCAAAACGTGTTTTCCCCATGCAATTTTCCATAGGAACCTTTAGTCGCAGCTACAGCCCGAACGGAATTACACCAAATTTGGCAAAAAGGTAGCCCTTGGTTCAGAGTCATGCCTTTTGGTTAAATGGTGTAAATCGGTTCAGAAGTTCCTGAGAAAATTAAAAGTAAAATCACACATATATCTGGGCGAAGCCTAACCACACATCTCATCATGAGATCTGATTGGCTGTCAGCACTTCATCCAAGAAGTGTTGCCAGCCATCAGGGACCAATATACATTATAGCAACTCATTAAAAAGCATTGCAGTTAATAGAAGGTTTTAAGACTTTAGTTATTATAAATCATTTGTTGATGGTACCATACTCATTTTAGGAATTGTGGTGTGTTCTAAGGTGATTTTACTATGTGAAAAAGCCTTCTGCTGGGATATCATGAATCATGTTTGAGAGAAAACTATTTTCTCATGCTTTTCCCACAGAGGTTTGGAAGGTGATCTATAAGCTAAACTGAGAGCATATTTTCTGTAAATTCACATTATCTTTCTCAGTCATGTGAGAATGAAATCTGACATTCTCAGTAAAATGTTTACATCCAACAAGGGCAGAGACTGTCAGTTGATTCCTTCGTGTTCTACTGCAGCTTCCCAGAGTGTTCTAAAGAACAACTAGAGCGCTAACAGTCCTACTTATGACAAACGTATTGCACACCTGAAGCCATATTGATTGGAATAAAGTGGTAACTCTTAAAACATTTAATTTAAAAAGGAACACAATGAGGGGTTCATTTTGCCATTGAAATTATGATTAATGCTGAAGAAAGAAAAATGAGGGCACATTTTGAGTGACTTCTCAAATCCTCTTCTATTTCATTAAAAAATTCTGACATGCAGACTGAAACATGCACTTTTAATACCAGCAGCAGACTTCCGTGGTGGGCAGTAGATTTACTACAGTGATCTAATGAGCAACTAGAGTGCTATATCTGGATAACTTCTTGATGGAATCAAAGTAAAAAACTGAAAGCATTTCCTACTGAGGAGACTGCAGTAAATGAGGAAATTAGGAAACTTCATAACAAATAAATCTCCCGAGATGGCCACCAGAGACAAAAGAGCCCAAATGCAGCACAAATATCGCCCAGATGTAGGCCACATGTTGCCCAATGACAGAAGTGTGCAAAACACTTTTTTTTTTGTGTTTTTGCAGTTTTATATAGTGCAGACTTGTCAGGTATTGGAGTGCTTTACATGAGCATTGGGTACATCCCACAAGAACAAATTCATTTTGGTTGTAGACATGGGGAGATTAAGTGATTTGACCAGAATCACAGAATGTCGAGCTGAAGCAGAAACTCTAACCTGGTTCCCCAGTTGCAAAGTCTGCAGCTCTGGAAGTAACACCACATCCTCTCCCCTAAGTGCAACATGTAATTAAGTGGTTAACTTGATAAAAAAACATAAAGATAATAAATAATTTAAAAGTGCTTTGTCGCTATTTGAAAACTCAGAAAATATGTCCTCATTTTAGTTTTTTAGAGCACTAACCATAATTTTGATGCAAATAAGACCCTCTCATATATGTAATATCTAAAGGAAATGCTCTAGGTATTACAGTTTTGATTACATCAAGATGACATCAGGCGTGCCACACTTTTGTAATGAATATAGAATGTTAGCAATTTAGTTGTTCATTAGGATACTGTTGAGAGGCAGAGGCCAGGGGCACGGACTCTGAAAATTGAAGGCAGGTAGGAGGGTGTAGAGGCAACAATGTGACCACACTGGGCAGGCAGGAAGGGCAGTGGCAGCACAACAGACTATGGAGGGCAGTGGAAAGGGGGCAGGGGCAACATACCAACAATACAGCACTGGCAAGAGAGGCTGTGGCAATATAATAGACCATTGTGGGCAGAAGGAAGAGGCAGTGGTAGTACAACCATACATGCTAACAGACCCAATTCAGCCAGGAAACGTCCAATGTTTTTAAGCTCAAATGGGCTTTATTTGATCTGTCTCCTTTCTACAATCTCCTCTTTTACAATGTAATTCAAAGGGGAAAATCAATACTCCAGTTTTTTTTTCAAAATCTCCCTTTTACCAAGTTCAAAATGTTCGCAAGTATGGTACATTTGATCATGGAAGGCAGGAGGAATTGGGGTAGGGACATGGACTCAGATAACAGAGGACAGGAGGGACATGGAGAGGTGCACCAAACTGACCCTACAGGGCAGGCATCAGGGTTTGCAGCAGCACAATACACCAAACAGGGCATGCGGGACGGGAGTGCAGCACAACAATCCATAGAAAGCAATAGGGAGGGGACAGGACCATGCACATGGACAACAGAGAACAGAAGGGAAGAGGCAATGGTAGCTTGCTGACCCTAATAGACAGACATGAGAGAAAGCTGCAGCATATCAGACCATAAAGGGCAGGAGGGACAGATCAGGGGCATTACAATGGAACGGGCAAGCCAGGAGGGAGGGAATAGGGGTCTGCACATGGAAACAGAGGGCTGGGGGCAAGGGGGCAGGGCAGGAGCAGCAAGATGACCATGGAGGTCAGGCAGGATGGGCACTGGAAGCAAGACACACCATGGAGAGCAAAAGTGAGACTATGGTGTGCATACACACAGACCATGGAGGGAAGGTGGGAGGGGGTCAGGGGCAGCTAGATGACCACACTGGGAAGGTAGAAGGGGCCATGATAGCACAGCAGACCATGCATGGCAAGCGGGAGGGTTAGTGGCAGCACAATGGCTATGATGGGCAAGAAGAAGGGTGCTGGGGCATGCACAAAGAACCATGGAGGATAGAAGGGAGGGTCAGGACCTGGGCACAGACAAGAGAGTTCAGGGAAAGGGGCCTCACAACTGACCACGAGGGGGTAGGCAGGAGCAGCAGTTGCAGCACAACAGACCAGGGAGTGCAGAATGGTGTGGCAGTAAAATGGACCATGGAGGAGAGGAGGAAGGGGATAGGGGCATGGAATGTGGACAGGCAGGGTGGAGGTGGCAGGGACAGGTTACAGTTTCTAAAAGACAACTACCTGAACAAGTCAGGTAGACAAAAACCTAACCAGAAAGAACACTCAGGTGTTCCAGAAGTCAATTTGATCCTGAAAAAACACCGAATGGAAAGAAAGGGAAGAATTATCTCTTTCTTTAGTCCCCTCACTCACCAGGGTTTCCCCACGGTGACATGCTTCATCATAGGGGTCCTCCCAGTCCTCTACGGACTGGGGCGTGCTACGACTTGCGATGTTACGTAGGAGCACTTAAAAATTGTGGACTATGTGTAGTGTGAGTGAAAAAGTGGTGGAGTGGGATAATTAAAATAATCAGCTAGTGGGCTAAGAATAGACTTTATTAGTGCTCTAAGCTGAAAAGATAAAAAACGGGGTAATATGCCGAGGAGACCTAACTATAATGGAAAGGTGTGCCTAGCATATGATCTGGTCAACTAGTTTCGAGCTTCCCCAGCTCTTCGTCAGGACTACACTGGGACCAGCCCAGTGTCGAGAAACTTGCCACTCCTAGTTAACCTGGGACAGGTTACAGTCATCTGACGATGCTAGGCAGGTGGGAGGGGAGTGGCAGCTCATCATAACACTCAGAGTAGATAGGAGTGGCAGGTCCATGGAACATGGTGGGCAAGAAGGATGGAGCAGGGGCATGCACAAAGACATCGGAGGGCAGGGGGAAGGAGAATAGGGGCAGCAAGCTAAGCACAGAGGCTAAGCAGGAGGTCAATGATGGGGCATAGATTTGGGCAATGGAGGGCAGGAGGAGTGGACTGGTACATCATGCTAAATGGAGGGCAGTGGCAGCACATCAGAGCATGCATGGCAGGAGGGAGGAAGCTAGTCCATGGATTCAGACAACAGAGGATAGGGAGGAGGTGGATGGGGCAGCACGCTAACTGTTCAGAGAAGGCAGGAAGGCCAGTAGCAGAACAACAGCCACACAGGGCTGTAACAAAAGGGAGCAGGGAAATGGACTTGGATAATGGATGGCTAGAAGGAGGGAAGGCAGGAGCAGCAAGCTTGGGTGGGGGCAGCACAATGCCAGGCCCTGCTTCCAACCCCCCCCACCATCCATTGTGATATGCATCTTACTTAACGTTAAAAAAAACTAGAAATTTGCTGAAAAAAAGATTATAGGGACGGTATAGTTAGACTCAGATTTCCCTCATACACAACCAGTGAAATTCAGCAGTTATAGCTACCTGAGCTAACTATAACTTACGCCTCACAATGTACTTCTAATGACCTCAGACATTACATCATTCATGACATGGTCAGTTACATCACTCATGACATCACTCATGACATCTCTAATGAGCTGTGAATGGAATGGAACTATAATCGCTAGAATTTCATTTAGGGATAGTGTGTGTATATTAACACCCCTTTTTTTCCTTTTCTTTCGTGTAAGAACCATTATAATACGCAATGTGCCCAGATTAATATGGCCGATAGCCTTTCACTTTAAAGTAATGTGTAGTCCATTGTTTATGTTGATATTTGCAATTCTAAGTATGTTTATTATGAATAAGTCACGTTGACGAGCATACAGGTATGGCGGTCATGGGGCAAGATATGCTGAAATGACGTTGTGCATATTAACACTTGTTTTCTTTTCTTTATTGTATCAATTCCTGAATTTTCACATCGTGACCAGGCCAATATGTCCGCCAGCTTTGTGGATTAAAGTAATGCACTGCTGATGACGACACATATTACATCACTCATGACATGGTCAGTGACATCACTGATGACATCACTGAGGACATCTCAAATGACATCACTGATGACATCATCTACGTTATCATCTGATGCACCTCCTCATACAATAAAATACAGACTACCATTCTCGAAACCATAAACACACCAATACTAGTACAGCTACAATATTCTGTGCACTATGCATGCAGACCTCTAATCAGCTACATAGCTTTGATACAGTCTTTTAAATACTCAGTTAGTACCTATGCAGCCTAGGAATCCTTCTGTCTGTCCCATGCACTTCTCCATTCAACCATCCAGCACTATCTATGTATCCTATCACTCTGCCAATACCTAAGCACTAATACGTTTAGCATGCACTCTCTTTGCAGCACTGAAATTACTCCAGTTATTAGTCATATACTAAAGGAATGGCCTAGCCACTAACACAAGTGCAGGTACAATATTTTGTACACTATGCATGCAGACCTCTAACCAGCTACATACTATTGATACGCTCTTCTAAATACTCAGTAAGTACCTATGCAGTCTAACAATCCATCTGTCTGTCCCATGCACTTCTCCATTCACCCATCCAGCACTATCTACGTATCCTTTCTATCCATCAATACCTAAGCACTTATAAATTCAGCATGGACTTTCTTTGCAACACTGAAATTACTCCAATTATTAGTTGTATACTTAAGGAAAGGCGTAGTCAAAAACACAAGTGCAGGTACAATATTTTGTACACTATGCATGCACACCTCTAACCAGCTACAAACTATTGATACGCTCTTCTAAATACCCAGTTAGTACCTATGCAGTGTAGGAATCCTCCCATCTGTCCCATGCATTTCTCCAATAACCCACCCAGCACTATCTACTTATCCTATTACTCCACCAATACCTAAGCACTTATAAATTCACTATACACTCTGTTTGTAATACTGTAATTATTCTAGTTACTAGTCATGAACTTATGGAATGGCCTGGCTACTAACACAAGTACATCTATAATATTTTGTGCACTATCCAAGCAGACCTCTAACTAGCTAAATACTATTGATACACTCTTATAAATACCCAGTTAGTACTCATGCAGTGTAGGACTCGTCCATTCTTTCCCATGCACTTCTTTAATCACTTATCGACCACTATCTACTTATCCTATCACTCCACCAATACTAAAGCACTTATAAATTAAGTGTTCACTTTGTTTGCAGCACTGTCATCATTCCAGTTACTAGTGGTATTCTTATAAAATGACCTAGGCACCAACACAAGTTCACATAAAATATTCTGTGCATAATCCCTACAAATCGCCAGGCGGATATATACTATTGGTCCACTCCATTAAATACTGAAATAGTACTCATGCAGTGTAGGATACCTCCTGTCAGTCTCATGCAATTCTTCAATCACCCATCCAGCACTATGTTCTTATTGTATCAGTCTGCCAATACCTAAGCATTTATGGGGCAGATTTACGAGCACCCTGCGCCACCAGTACGTCACTTTTTGTAACGTAGTGATGGCGCCAGGCACTCCTTCATATTTACAAGGAGAGGAAAAGCCACCCTGCTTGGTTTTTCCTCTCCTTGTAAATATGACCCCTTCATACACAGAACTTTGCGTTGAAGGGGCGTCCCATAGGTGTTGCTGTGGGTGTTCCCACGCAACACCCATTGAACAAGACACATCTCCAGATTTATGAGAAATCGTAAATCTGGAGATGTGTGTGAATGCTGCGCCATCCTAGAGTTGGTGTAGCCAGGTGCAACGAGGAGAATTGTTTTCATTTCTCCTAATTTTTTCCTCTTTCATTGCATGCTGCATTCCACAGCATACATTGAAAGAGGAAAATGCCTTTACTGATTGTTTTTGTGCAGGAAGTTGTCCCTTCCTGCACAAAAACAATCTCCACATGACACAGACATCCTTGCACCATTATGCAAGGGTGCCTGTGTCACTGCATGGCTGCAGTTTGTGCAGCAGTGCAGAGGGAAGCACAGAGTTGCAACATATTCATGTACATATGTCGATTTAATAAACTTTATTCGACAATTAAGTCATGAAAGTATCATACATTTGCCAAACTTCATACACAAGCTAAAACATAAGTTAAGACATAACATATTTCCATAAACACATGATTTTCGGACTTACACCTGTACTAAACAACAATTTAGGTAAACAACAATAATATCTAGTGAGGCAGTTAGTAAAGAAAAACTTCCTAGTTTAATTTAAATTAAACAGATAAATGCGAAATTAAAAGGTAAAAGATACATTATACATGACTTCAAATCAGCGCTACTAAATTGGCACTATTGATATTTGTCTGCCTGGAGCGTATTATCCAGGCCCACTTTATGTACTTTGCCATTGCAATTGCAATTAGTGGGCTTGGGTCAGAACACAAGATTCTTAATGCCTCGACATATCTTCGGGTGCCTAAGACGCGACAGACAGGTAAAACCCATTTTTTCCGTGGGAGCTCATAAAGGGGACAAAAGAAAACGAAGTGGCTCATAGATTCGATCTTGTCCCTACATTTTGGACATTTGTCCGAGGACCCTTTTGTCCATTTTGATGTAAATGAAGTAATAGGGAGAGTGCCTAACCTAAACTGAAAATAAAGTTTGCGATCAGTTGGTGCTTCTATCAAATCCCAATAACGTTCCTGACTGGGATAAACCTTGATCTCTAGGTATCTAGCTGTTAGCTGGGAAGTACACCCCTTTGCAGCAGATTCGATGGCGATAAATTCCCAGTATCTGGTTTTGACAATTTCCTTTGAGGGGAAAACAGCATTTAGGGGATCGTCCCAAAGGTTGCTCCAACCCAGTCTGTATAGTAACACCTTAATGGACCTCAACCAGTCTATTCTATGGAAGTGATCTTTCTCCATTATTTCTTTTAGGCCCAACGCATAATGCTTTAGCTCCTCAGTTGACCAGATCCTGCGCCAATAAAGCAATGGTCGCAGATTGGCAGTGTCTTGTATGGTTTTCAAACCTAAGTCCCAAAAAAGGGGTAACAAAGGAGTACTTTGCGGTACGCCAACAACTTTCCTTATGAACTCACTCTCCATGGCGATCAATCGCTTTGGGTTACTTCCATATCCCCATAGCTTAGAACCATATAAGGATGAGCTGCGTACCTTCATCGTATAAACCTCAAGGAGTGGGGCTATTGGCTGGGTCTGCGAGGTTTTGAACCTTTTTAGAAGGAAACCTGTCTGCTGTTTAAACTTCAGAATAGAGGAGTCTATTTGGCTTTTCCAGTACATATTCTTCTGTAATGTTACTCCCAAATAGGTAAAGGCGTCCACCTGTTCCAGGGGGGAGCCGTTCATTACAATTACGCCACTAAAGGGTTTGTACGATCTACACAGGTTCGGGCCATTTAAAACCATAAACTTGGTCTTGGAGACATTAATCTCCAAGCCACGTAGCAAGCAGAATTCTTCAAAGCGCCGGAGGGTCAGCTGTAGGCCACTCGGGGTTTTCGAAATCAGCAGAGTGTCATCCGCGAACATAAGGACAGGAATGCGGGTACCGGCCATTGCTGGAGCATCTGAGGGGACCCGGGAGAGGAACTCGGCCACCCCGTTCACGAAGAGTGAGAACAAGGTCGGTGCCAAGACACAGCCTTGCCCCACTCCTCGCTCCACGGGGAAAGACTCCGTAACCTCGCCCTGCCTTCCCCACCGGACCCGAGCAAAATTGCCCTCATGTAGGCGGACGACTAATGCCAACAACTCCGGAGCCATCCCCAAACCCTCCAGCACTTGCCACAGCTTGCCACGTGGGACCAAGTCGAAGGCCGCCCGCAGGTCGACGAACACGGCATACAAAACCCCTTTTTCCAGGACCACTGTCCTCCAATAGAGGACAATAAACCTAAATACCTGGTCTATAGTGCTGGTTTTAGGGCGAAACCCCGCCTGCAATGGACTTAGCACGTTACTTGATTCCATCCAGGTCTGGATTTTGCCCAAGACCAGCCTGCCCAAAATCTTTTGTAAAGCATCTATCAGGCTAATGGGTCTATAGTTGCAAGCCAACGATTTATCCCCTTTTCTATATATTGGGACGATTTCCGCACCTTTCCAAGAGTACGGGATCGGCATTCCCTGTGCAATAGCATTTGCTAGGTGCATAATATATAATAACCACCTCTCTCTTTTGTACAAAAAAACGTCGGCCGGGATACAGTCCATGCCGGGTGCACGACCCGGAGTCACCTTGTCGAGCGCAATGTCAACATCCCCGACACTAAACACAGGAGTATCATAAAAAGGCCTTACCTGAGAAGACTCGCTAGCTTCCACAGGGCCTATCGAATATTGAGACTTAAAAAAATCTACCCAAGAGCTCTGTGGTACATGATTTTGAGGGCTGTCAACTATTTCGCCCTTTTTCCATTTAAAAATGTTCCAGAATTTTTTCTGGTCTTTATGAGCACATGCTGCTTTTAAGTCTTGCCACTCACTTTCGTTCCACTCCTTTTTTGCTTTCCATAGGGCTTTTTTATGAATATTACGAGCAAATTTAATCTTGCTCGGATCTTTTGATGTTAAAGCAAGTCCCAGCTCGGTGCGAGCATGTTTACAGGAGGCGTTATACCAACCCTCCTGCTTACTTCTTTGGGCTTTCAGCACTACGGGGGGTTTGCAAAAACAAGATTTTAGTTTTCCAACTAACTTCCCATGGATTTCCTCAAATGTTACTGGGAGTTGTCCTAAATTACCTACTGCCGTAATTGACGACAGTGCCTCTTCAACGTGGGACTCTATACTATCCAACAGGTCTGGGTGTTCTACTACGTGGCGCCATTTAAGGTGGCGTTCGTTATTTGATAGAACTACCGCTGGACCATTCTTATCGGGTATTTGATCTTTGCTAGCTCCCATTCTCAAATCAAACGCAGCTATTAGGGGATTATGATCGCTTTCAATCCGTGTCTCAACCACCATATCCACTAACATATGCCACATCCTCAAATGGACTAAGAGGTAATCTATATTGCTTGCCCTTGTGCCATTGCTATACGTTTTATTACACATCCTATCTGATTTGGTTCTGCCATTGGCTGCCCTCAGCTGGTTACCCAGGCAGAACCCTTTCAGGTACAGGGCCGCCTCAGTCCATTTGCTGACAGTCTTCGCCTCAAGCTGTGGGACACCCCATTTTGCATCCTCTTCCTCTGTCAGGAGCATGTCTTGAGACCCAAGTGGCTCGAAGGTCGTGTTAAAGTCTCCAGCGATAAGTGGGAGCACATCAAAGGGGCTAGATTCTACAATGGTGTTTAATGCAGATATCACCTCAGATTTTTTCCCACCTGGTAAGCCCCTTGCATATACATTGAAAATGTCAATTTTAAGGTTTTGCGGACTGGTCAGCCTAATTCCCAATATATCGGGGTTCTGTGTTTGGATAATTTGAAATTTACATTCCAAATTCTTTTTAACCCAGATGATCAGGCCTCCTGATGCCCGTCCCCTGGGCATTTTCACTGCCGGAGCAAAATAGTTCAAATATCCCAGCATGAACACCGGATCCACTGACCATGTCTCTTGAAAAAGACAGATGTCATGCTTACTGATAAAATCCACCCAAAGGGGAGATGCTAGCTTAGAGTTTATACCCGCCACGTTCCAAGATAAAAACAATACGTGGCTTGCAGAATTGGATCCCCCTTCCATACTCCCTGTGATTGGTATAGGAGAAGGGACTATATCTTGACCAAGACAAGGCCTGGAGTTAATGCCTAAGATTTCCTTCTGACATTCAACATGCATGCCTTGTACACTAGTCCCAATCATGTTTACTTGTACAAGGGATGTATTAACATCACTACCATTAGGCGGATCGCTATCACACGTACCCTCATCTGGCATTAAGAGCACATTTGTTTTACCACATGTGCCTGATGATAGTAAGGATACACATGGTATGGCAACGTTAGAGTGTATACTACCACTAAACAGTCAGTCACAGTCCGCTAACCCAGAGAGTACATCGAATCTATTAATCGATCTTATATCCTCAAAAAAGGTTCCGTTAGTCAAGGGGCCCCTGCATGTATTCCCACCTGTAAACTGTGGCTTGGATACATAAAAGTAAGACAGTGGCATTGTGCTTATCACAGAGGAAGAAGCGGAAGCGTTTTGGGGCCAGGAACAAATGTATTCCACACACCGCCTATCCCTAAAATTAACAACCACACAATCCCCCTTAGATGATTTTGTATTTCTGCCCACCCAGTTTACACGCCTTGCATATAAGATCTCAGCACTCATCTGGGCCGGCAGTGGTCGTTTGGCATTAAGCCAATGAGTGCATTTGTTCTTCAAATCCCAATAGGATTCCCTTGCCCCCTTCGCCAGGCTGGGAACCCCAGTTAAAATCACCACATAGGGGGCAGCTTCAGGGGGTAGATGTAAATCAATTAGGCCTGAAGAGGCCTGTGCTCCGGACTGAATGGTTGGAAACTGCCTGCCAGTTACTTCTCTACTATCCCTAGGGCTGGCTGATATCGGGTGTGGGGAGAGATGTTCATCTGCTATCCTAATGTCCACTGCTGGGGTCTGGTCAGGCTCATGGGGGATAGGCCGATTATCTAGTGTGGAGTTAGTCAAATTACTGACTGTAGATTTGGTCACAATCCGTTGGCCTGTTATACCAGAATGCTGTTTTGACGAGCTCTGGTGTTGTTTGCCACCCCGAGAACTCCCCGATGCGAGTGAGAGTTCCATACACACAAGTCTACTCTCAATAGAGCCTAATCTTTCGTAGATGGGATCACATAATTTCTTAAGAATACTTTCAATTTTAGCCCAAAAAGGTACAGTATCAGTTACTTCCACATCCGCCATCCCCAACAATGGTGATGGATGTGACCTTAAATCAGTTGTTTGGGGTTTGGGGTGTGAGGCAAAAGCCTTCGGTGGAGCTGGGGCTAGGGATTGACCAGCCTTGGTATTAATGATCTTCCCAGCGGCTTTCTTTTGGTTACCCCTACAGTTTTTTTTCAGGGTGGTGGCTGGTTGTTGCTTGCCGGAAGCCGCATTTAGGTTGCTGGTTGAGCGAGTTTTTACACCTAGCAAAGGTTCTGAAATGGAGACCCCATTACCCATATTAGCATTATCAACATTATCGTCCGGTATTTCAATGAAAGACGTAGGGCATATCATTGGCTCGTTGGTTTGTTCTTCCAACACGGGCGATACTGGGCTCGAAGAATCCAACCTTACGGGCTGACCACAGGGAGGTGATTTTGAATTGACCATACTCCCCAAAGAAGACCTCTTGTCGCAGAGAATGTCTAATGAAAGTCTTTTCTCCGTTAGTTCGATGTCCTTAGCAAGGGCTGTCTGCACTCTCACCAAGAAATTGTCCAATGTTCCCATTAGGGCACCCCCAGTCCATTGCAAGATAGGACCATCCCTTTTCTGCGTTTTATCCATTTTTGTCATCCGGTCACCACGTTTTAAAACAAAGTCTCTCTGAGTTACAAAGGAGCTGTAATAGGCTTGCACTTACCAGGCTCCCAGAGTTACAAGCAGCAGGTGTTAGAGAGGGGTCCCGTTCCGTTCTCTGGCGTTCTCGGACTGGCTCAGACGGGCCCGCCCTTGGCCCGGGCTTCGCCCGGCGCGCGTCCGCGCGCGTCCCGCGAAGCGGGGGCCGTGAGGAGTGTTATAGCCTCAGGGCGGGAGGGCGGGAGTACGGGAAGAGGACACAGCTGTGTTCAGGCACGGGGCTGCTGGTCCTCGCAGTCCCGCTTTACACTCACTTCCTCAGGTGACAGCCTCCAGTAAGGATTTCAGGCGACTCCTCCGCTGCTCTGCCTTGGATAGACCCCTCCGTTTAAAAGCTCATCATTAAAATCAATGTCCAACTCCTTCCACGAACGGCACCCGCGAAGCGGGGGCCGTGAAGAGTGTTATAGCGTCAGGGCGGGAGGGCGGGAGTACGGGAAGAGGACACAGCTGTGTTCAGGCACGGGGCTGCTGGTCCTCGCAGTCCCGCTTTACACTCACTTCCTCAGGTGACAGCCTCCAGTAAGGATTTCAGGCGACTCCTCCGCTGCTCTGCCTTGGATAGACCCCTCCGTTTAAAAGCTCATCATTAAAATCAATGTCCAACTCCTTCCACGAACGGCACCCCATGTACATATGTCACTTCCCTGTGCTTCGGAAGTGCCACAGTGCAGTGCAGCTAAAGAGCTTGCAGTGTCACGCTGCAGTACTTTCACATAAATCTTCACCTATTAATTCACCATACACTACTAATGCATTTAATTTAATTTAATTTAATAGCGATTTCTAAAGCGCCTGGTGACCCAAGGGCATCCCCGCGCTGTGAATTTGCAATCCTGTTGAGGGGAAGGGGGGGGGGAGAGGTACTCGTATGGGAACACTATTGAGGGAATAGGTGTGTTTTAAGTTTCTTGCGGAAAGCCAGGTAATTAGGTTCAAGTCTGAGGGTCCGTGGAAGGGCGTTCCATCCAGAAGCCGCCTGTACGGAGAATTGTCGTCCTCCTGTGCGAGTCTTTTTAAATCTAGGTATGCTAGCCAGGTTCTCATTCTGAGATCGTAGAGATCTGGTTGTTGTGTAGGGGGTAATTATTTTTCTGAGAATCTCGGGGCCAGTACCGTTGATCAGCTTATGTGTTGTGCATATCGCTTTGAATTGCACCCTTTGGCGCACAGGGAGCCAGTGCAGAGCTTTGAGGGCCGGCTTGGCGGACACTCTGGAGGGGAGGTTGGTGAGAAGGCGTGCCGCTGCGTTCTGTGTCCGCTGAAGTTTTGTTAGGGTGGCCTCAGGAGCTCCTAGGTAGACCATATTACTGTAGTCCAGGCGGGACAGTACCAGTCCCTGGATGAGTAGTTTCCTAGAGTTAGGTGGCAGTAGGGGGAGAATCTTGCGGGCTGTGCGTAGGAGCCCGAAGCAGGTGCCTGAAGTTTTCGCTGCTTGTGTCTTCATAGACAACTCGGGTTCGAGCCACACGCCGAGTGTTTTAATTTCACGCTTTGGGGGTGGGATTTCCCCGAATACGTCAGGCCAGAGTGCTGGGGGGATGGTCGTCCATTGTTTCCCTAGGAGCATGACCTCCGTCTTTGACCCATTGAGTTTTAATGATGAATTATTCATCCAGTTATGAATCCCTGTAAGACAATTGGTTAGGTTTTCTGGGTGGTCTATCAGTTGGGACAGGGAGACGACCAGCTGAGTGTCGTCAGCATAACTTACCATTTTTATATTAAATGGTGTCACCACGTCCTCAAGGGGGGCCATATACGCGTTGAAAAGCGTTGGACTCAGGGAGGAGCCCTGAGGGACACCGCTTGTGAGAGGAAGGATGGATGAGTGGTGATTGTTGTCCCATACTTGGAATGTGCGCCCTGTCAGGAATGACTCAATCCAACTGTGTGCCGTCCCGGTTAATCCTGCATCCGCCAGTCTATGAAGAAGGACACGATGGTTGACTGTGTCGAAGGCTGCGCTTAGATCCAGGAGGATCACTGCCACTGATCCTCCTGAATCTAGTATGCGCCTTGCTTCTTCAATGACGGCGAGGAGTGCGGTGTCTGTGCCATGGTCCGGGCGAAATCCAGTTTGAGATTGCCTGAGTATTTTGTTAGTCTCAAAGAACTGAGATAATTGAGCATTTACCAGTTTTTCAGCTACTTTGCTGATACCCGGGAGCAGTGATATTGGTCGATAATTCGCCAAGTCTGCTGGATCTAGCTGGGGTTTTTTTTGAAGTGCTTTTACAACAGCACTCTTCCAGCTATCAGGGACAGATCCGTGGGCGAGCGAACTGTTGATAAGTTCTGTGACGGTGGGCACGATGACCGAGGCTACGGTTTTAAGGAACCTGATCGGTGCTGGGTCCAGAGGTGAACCGCTTTTCATTTTCATCAGTGTTCTTTCCACCTCTAAGCAAGTTACTGGCCGAAATGTCGGCAGTGCGGGGCGCGGATTGCTTTTGGCCTGGTCGAGAGATAATCGGCTTTCCATGTGACTGGTGGGGTCGGGGGGTGGGAGAGACGCCAGGATTCTTATGATTTTATCGTTAAAGTAGTTAGCTAGTTCATTGCTACGGTCAACTTTAGGGGTGGTGGAGGTGGTAGAAATGGGGACTTTGAGCAGTTCCTTTACAATTAAGAAGGATTCCCTGGCTGAGTTGGATGATTCTTGTATCCTTGTGTCATAGTGTGAGGCTTTGGCTTGTCTGATGGCCTCTTTGTAATGTCTGACTGTGATCTGGTATGCCTCTTTATTGGCGTGCTGCCAGTTTCTTCTCCAAAGCCGTTCGGCTTTTTTACAGTTTTTGCGGAGTATTCGGAGATCCGTAGTATACCATGGGGCTGACCCAGGTTTACCGTTTTTGTTTTCCCTAGTTCTAATTGGGAGTACTGAGTCCAGGGAGGAGGTAATCCATTCTCTGTATTGTTTGTCGGCAGTAACCGGGTCTTCCGCGTGTGCCGGGGTCGTTCTTTCTAGGGTTTTGGCCCATTCTTCCGTGGGGAGTCTAGACCAGGTCCTGTCTCTGCTATAGGTGGGCGGAGTTTGGGGTTTCCTGAAAATTCCAGGAAGTTGGCAGGAGACTAAAAAGTGGTCTGTCCAGGGCAGGGGAAGAGCCTCCTTCGGTAGTATTGATGGCGAACTAGTGAAAACAGGGTCCAGTAGATGACCCTTGATATGGGTGGCTCCGGAGTTGAGTAGGCGGATGTCAAGTGCCGCCAGATCTAAGATCAGATCGTTAGCTACAGGGTCTGCCGGGTCTTCAAGATGGATGTTCAGGTCACCTACTATCATAAAATTTGATAGGGAGTGAGCCTGAGTTGTGACTGAATCTAGGAGGGAACCAATGAAGGAACCTGGGAGGCCAGGAGGGCGGTACACAAGTTTTCCCGTAAGGGAATTGGTTGGGTTTATTTTAATTGTAAAGTGGAGACTTTCTGAGTCCAAAATCTGCGCGTCACTGGTTTTACAGTGGAGATAGTCTCGGTGGATGATGGCGACACCGCCGCCTCTTCCTAAAGGGCGGGGGAGGGACTGAATCAGGTATCCCGGTGGAGTTGCTAGTGCCATATCTGATTGTGAGTGTGGGGCAAGCCATGTTTCCGTGAGAAAAAGGATATCTATCTCCAGGTCTTCTATGAGGTGGTTCACCTGTGTCGCGTGTTTAGGGAGTGAGCGACAGTTTAGTGAGGTGAGGTTGAGGGCGGCGGGCTTGTGAGGTTTCGTAGGTAATGTGAGCTGGGCTGGCTTACATAGTGGGCAGCGAGTGAAAGGTCCATTTAGATCATGCAAGTAATCGCAGGAAGTGGATGAAGGTCTGAGACTTAGTAGCTCTCTACGTGAGTAGCTTACTTTTGTGTAGGATGTTTTAGGCAGGGGTTCTGGCCCTGGGCCCGGTCGTGCGCGGACGGGCGCAGACGGGCTTGCCTTAGGCGCGCCTTCGGCGCGCAAACGGTGCTCCCGCTGCGCTCGTCCGCTGCGCTGGTATGGCCGGCACATTTGTAGTCCTTGGGGGTGGGCGTGACCTCGCAGTGGGCGTGGCTTAGGCCTTGGGCGTTCCTTGTCTCAGCGCGGACCGCTGTCTCAGGGAAGAGGAAGGAGGGCTGTGTCAGCGCGTGGTGTGAGCGCTTAAACAGGTGAGCTCCTTGTTTTAAAAATACAAATTAAACAGAGTGACAAGTTTAAAATTCAATGTCGTGAGCACAGTCCTCCGGCTTCCGCCTCAGAGGATAATTACAAATAATGAAGGGCGCTTCGTATTCAAGCGTTTTTGTAGTCCTTGGGGGTGGGCGTGGCCTCGCAGTGGGCGTGGCTTAGGCCTTGGGCGTTCCCTGTCTCAGCGCGGACCGCTGTCTCAGGGAAGAGGAAGGAGGGCTGTGTCAGCGCGTGGTGTGAGCGCTTAAACAGGTGAGCTCCTTGTTTTAAAAATACAAATTAAACAGAGTGACAAGTTTAAAATTCAATGTCGTGAGCACAGTCCTCCGGCTTCCGCCTCAGAGGATAATTACAAATAATGAAGGGCGCTTCGTATTCAAGCGTTTTTGTAGTCCTTGGGGGTGGGCGTGGCCTCGCAGTGGGCGTGGCTTAGGCCTTGGGCGTTCCCTGTCTCAGCGCGGACCGCTGTCTCAGGGAAGAGGAAGGAGGGCTGTGTCAGCGCGTGGTGTGAGCGCTTAAACAGGTGAGCTCCTTGTTTTAAAAATACAAATTAAACAGAGTGACAAGTTTAAAATTCAATGTCGTGAGCACAGTCCTCCGGCTTCCGCCTCAGAGGATAATTACAAATAATGAAGGGTGCTTCGTATTCAAGCGTTTTTGTAGTCCTTGGGGGTGGGCGTGGCCTCGCAGTGGGCGTGGCTTAGGCCTTGGGCGTTCCCTGTCTCAGCGCGGACCGCTGTCTCAGGGAAGAGGAAGGAGGGCTGTGTCAGCGCGTGGTGTGAGCGCTTAAACAGGTGAGCTCCTTGTTTTAAAAATAAAAATTAAACAGAGTGACAAGTTTAAAATTCAATGTCGTGAGCACAGTCCTCCGGCTTCCGCCTCAGAGGATAATTACAAATAATCAATATATGTATACAGCATTCTTTCAGTCAATCATGCTGTATACATATATTCAATCAAACTTTCACACATTACCTTGCAATTATAGTTCTTTCTTTAACCAGATAAGGTAGTTCTGATAAGAATTTTTTTTTTTTCTTTTGTATTTCTTTTTTTTTTTTGTTTAACAATTTTTGTATTTTTTTTTTTTTTTTCAAAAAATGAACAAAAAAAAGAACGAATAAAACAGGAAACATTTGGAATTACTTATCATTCCAAAAACAAAAAAAAATTAAAAATTCATAATGGTTGCGTTGCGCAGCACAAACTGCATCCACCGACTGCTCACCGAAGCATATAAGTTTCTTACACTTCACATAGTGTTGCTCGAAAAAGGCGAATTCTGGCCTAATGTCCATTGCAGGTGTTCCTGAGGACGCTCCAGATGTACTTGCCACAGCAAGTGAGGGGTTCAAAGCAGCTCGCCTCATTTCCTCCCGAGCAAGATTGAGAGGATGTGTAGTCCGGAGATGCTTGTACATAGAAGCAGTACCACAAGAGAATTTTTTTTCACTGCCTCTTGACAGGACTCGGTCACAAATTTTGCACGTCACCTTTCTCGCATTTACTCTCCAGGTGGAAAAGTGAAGAATTACCACATGACAGATTCCGGCCTCTGTGAATGTGGTGCCTCCTGCAAGAATTCTTATTCAGAAGATACTTCCTCCTGCTGCTGCTGTTGTCCAGATGCCATTTTGTTTGATATTTTTTGAAAAACACCAAAAAAAACAAGCAAAAAGGGTTCTTGTAGGAAAAGAGAAGTCTCTCGAAAGATGCTCCAACAAGAATGATTAAAATGGGTGGGGTCCTTCAATAGTTACAGTGGGAAATGTTAGAGAACCAGTGAAATCTATTCTTTTTAGGTTACATGAGATCGGCGCACTCTGTGCTCACGAAAGCACTCACCCGACACGACTTTATTATAAGTACAAATATATTATTTTTATGAATATCTTAGATAGTCTCTTGCCCTAATATGTATATATTTTTTTTTTTGTTTTTTTTTTTTTTTTTTGTAAACCTTTATTCGTGCATCTTAAAAGAACAAATACGGGCCTACAACCGTCAGGCCGGGCACGTTACAGTGAAGCACTAATACCCACATTACAGCCCCCGTGCGTCAACGGTCAGGATTAACAGCGAGTTAGGAGTCACATACTGGAAATAGCTTTGACACCCGGGGAAGGAGCAGTGAAGGTTAATTTTAAGTTTTTTAGATAATGTTATCAAAGAAAAAAGTCAGTGAAGGATAAGAACAAAGGAGATTCGAGTCCGCAAAATAGCTTCACCACACGGGAGAGCAACAACATCAGTAAAAACATCAATGGAAGTAAAATCTCAAGCAGTGAGGCGGTGCAGAGATAGAACAGGATAGTCACATGAGCAATTACGCACCCCTCCAAGGTCGCCCCCACTCGATCCACCCCACACCCGGACCCCGAATCGGAGAAAGTAGAGCGCAGAGACATAGAAGAAGAAAGGCCCATAGAACTAATTAAGAACAGAGAGTATTACCCCCCCACCCTACACCAATGCGGAGGCTACGGCCTACCCCCCCCCAGCATAGTGCCTGTCGCCCAAGGAACCCGAAATATAGAGAAGAGAGAAAGTAGGAATAGAGTAAAGAAATGAAGAAAACAGAAAAGAAGGCGGGGAGGAGCCCACGGGACACCAGAGCGCCCCAAACCATCAGCCAGTTATGGCCTCCACACACTGAGAGCCCACTACGCCAAAAAACGGCATGCGAAGATACCATGGCACCACTGTTTAAGCAAAGGGACACAAGTCGCGACGAGCGCGCACAAAACATACATTCAGTTCCAGTCCCAGGCCAGCCCGTCCATGAACCATGGCGATAGAAGTCAGTCTAGCCCTGGCCCGATCGCGGGCTTGGGATTAAACCAGCCCCTACATGAAGGCCCCGTGTCCCGGGCAGACAAAGACAAGATGGCCGCTTGTGAGAGGATGGTGAAGTAGGATCACGAAATGGCCGCCGACCATCGATTGAGGTCCCTCTTTGCACCACATAACATCCAAACCTGGCAAGTGAAGTACAGGAGATCCACAACAAGGAAGCAGTAGGCCACCGCGGACGGTTCCTCGAAGCCGTTAGGTATCGCTCAGCAGGATATTCTTGCGGATGCGGTGAGGCAGGCAACAATGAAGCAGGCAGGCATGACCAGGGGGACAAAGTATCCGCAGTTGAGGTGGAGAGCGGTAGACCCCGGGTGCCGGGAACGCCAGATGAAGGCACCAGTGTAGCACAACCATACACCACCGTTGTGTCCCCGCAAGAGGACAAAAGCACCGGGAGACCCACGCCCTGTGGATGACAAACAGAGCGCTCACGACCCGCAGCCGACAGTATGGGGTCAAACCGCTCACTCAGCGCCTGCAGGCCAGCGCACATCTGTAGTTGAAAGTCCCGCAGGACAGCCAGAATGGAGCCGCATGTCAGCGGAAGCTGGGCCCCCACATCGGCAGCGATCCGGGACGGCACTGCGGAGCTGGTGTCCGGAGGAGGGAGGGCGAAGTGGGCGGCGGGCGAGACCGGAGTATCACCCCCCAGCCGCGAGCAGGCACTCAACACCATGTTTTGCCGCTGTACGTTGCAATGGCCCGGGGGGGGGGGTCGCGGCAAGGAGTCAATTCCCCTCAGGTCTACGCCGCAACAGGAAAGGCCGACAGTCGCTTCTCTTCCCGCAGGTTACCCTTCGCCGCCGGCTAGGCAATAGGTGAAGAGGGCAGCAGCCTCTCACAGCGCGGCCCTCAGAGCGGGGCAGGAGACCCGCCGCACCGGGGCCCACCCCACAGCTCCAGCCCCTCAGGCACAGGGTGCAGAAGGTGTCCAGCCGGCCCTCCCTGGGCTCATCCGGCAACGATCTATGATGCGGGGTGAGATCGGGACCGCGGGGCCCCGGTGAGCGCTAGCTGGTCCGGTGACTGCGGAGCTTCCAGGGGGCCGGCAAAGGCCAGAATGGCGCCGGGTTTCAGTGCAGAGGACAAAAGCACCCAGAACTCGGGCATCCGGGCGGGCTGAGACTCCGGGAAAGCGACAGCGCGGTCAGCGCGTCTTCGCACACGTCGCGCCTCGAGAATCGGCGAGGATGGGCATCAGGATAGTAGTCCGAGGCCACGGGCCGACGGAGCCGGGCGCTCAAGCGTCTGCTCCGGTCGCCATCTTGGCTCCTCCGCCCCTAATATGTATATTAAACACACATTCATATCATTTTAGAACATAAAACATTTTTACGGGAATTGCACACCTTGCACGCCCCAGCACGTATATGACGTCACGCGAGACAAGCGTCACGTACCGTAATGCGCATGTGTTGTGAATGAGCAGGAGCAGAAGTCGCAAACTGGTCGCATACCAATCGCGCACATCTTGTAATATTAAATGTATATGATATAACTGAAAAACACGCAGCCGTCGCACACCGTACGCGGATCCTTCACAACATTTCTGAAATGGCAGCTAGAATCCGCGCACCAACTGTGATGTGTACGCTTTGCCATAGGTTTCAGAGATGTTATAGTTAGAAATTAGCATTTAAAATAGCTTTGAAATTCACTGAAAAAAACATAGGTTTCAGAGACGTTATAGTTAGAAATTAGCATTTAAAAAACCTTAGAAATTCACAGAAAAAAACATAGGTTTCAGGGGTGTTATAGTTAGCTGGACATTTCACTCGTACAAAACCATAGAAATTCCTCCATTATAGTTAGTTCTGCTAACTATAACTTGTGCGCCCGCAATGCACTGCTCATGACGTCAGTCACATATTACAACATTCATGACATAGTCAGTGACACCACTGATGACATCTCAAATGACATCACTGATGACATCATTGATGACATCATCCAGTGACTGTGTGTTTCTGTAAAGTTTAAATATGTTTTATATATATTCCAAGGTGTATTGAAGAAGGAGTGGATGTTTAAGTGTCTGGATGAAGGATTTAATAGGTGCGTGACTGAGTGAATAAATGTATCTTACTGAATGCATGGGTTAGTGACTAAACTATATGAATGTCTGTATCACTCTGTCTGTTGTTGTGCAAGCTGCTGCATGGGTTGGTCAATAGCTACATGAGTGTCTATATATGGTATTGATTGGTTGTCTGAGTATTTTTTGGGGAGATTGAGTTTGTGTGTGGGTGGGCGGGAGGTGTGTGACTGTGCATAGATGTGTGAGTGGTTGAGTCACTGGGTGTATGGGTTCAGGAGTGCATGTCGAAACAGCTGTATGGGTGCGTGAGTGTGTGTATGGGTGTGTTGGTGAGTGAATGGAACTGTGATTGATTGTTAGCATGACTCACTAGGTGTGTGAGTAACTGCATGGATGAGTGGTGTTGTGTGAGTGTCTGTATAGGTGTATGACTACGTATGATAGTGTTGTATTGATGAGTGACTGCATGTATGAGTGATTGTATGGATGAATGAGTGGATGTGTGTGTAGACCTAGGAATCAAGGAGTGCGTATGTAGTAACTGGTATTGGTGTGTCAATAATTTTAAAAAACGGTAGTCTGTATTTTACAGTGGGTGTATCAAAGGTTCTATTAGAGTGTGAGGAGGTGCATCAGATTTTCACATGGATGATGTCATCAGTGATGTCATTTGAGATGTCATCAGTGATGTCATCAGTGATGTCACTGACCATGTCATGAATGATGTAATATGTGACGCCATGAGCAGTGCATTGCGGGTGCGCGAGTTATAGTTAGCTGAACAATAACGGTGGAATTTCTATGGTCTGCCAGGAGCTGTTATGGAGGACCTTACGTTATTTTAATTGTGCTTTCTGGTGGCATTAAACTTACTGCAGAGTCACTCCAGCATGTTTCTGACCCGTTTTTATGGCAAAAGCGGGACTGGTGGTGTATATGTGGCGGAGGTCGGCTCCGCATTCAGGCACGCCTCTTCCGTTTGGAGCTCCACGTAATGCAGACAACTTTTTGGTTGTGTGCATGGACTGCACAATGCAGCGCCCTCCCGGCCTGGACTGTGGTGTAGGCAATGGTGAGAGAGCAGCAGATGGTCTGCAAAATATGCATGCCTGGTTTGATGATGAATGCCGAGTAGCAAAGGCACAGATCAGGCAGAAGGAAAGAAGTCTAAGGGGTAGGTTAAATGTGGAAATATTTCAGTCCCTCCAGTCACTCAGGGTAAGATATAATACATTAATTAGAAATAAAAAAAGAACTTATAAAGATATCTGCTGGGCAAATATGTTGGAGGTAATTGAAACCAGAGATGTAAAAGTTTTTGGGAAATTGGTCCAAGAAAGTGCGGGTAGAAGAGCAGGATCCCTAGACTGTATGGTCCCTGAGGACGACTGGGTGGGTTACCTGGGAGAGATATATGGGAACTGGCCAATACAAGATAAGGCTGGGATGGCAGCTTGGCCACTGGTGAGGGACGACCTAAAAGAACAATTTTCCTCCAGTTATATAAAGAAAATACTAGCAAATTTGAACCTTACCCGTGCTGCTGGCCCAGACAATCTTCCAGCAGTAATAATAAATACTAGACCAGAATGGTGGGTAGAGTTTTTTGCAAAGATGTACCAAGTGATCTTGGAGACAGGAATCGTACCAGAAAGTTGGAGGGGTGCAATTATAAGACCAATTCATAAGAAGGGCGATCGGAAATTACCGAAGAACTATAGGTTGATAAATCTCCTAGATGTAGGGGAGAAGGTCTTTGAAAAAGTCATTTTGGGACTACTTAAAGAGTGGATGGAGGAAAATCAGATTATACCCCCAGAACAGGGGGGTTTTAAAGCGGGCCATTCCACAATTGACCATTGTTTTGCTCTCTGGTCCATAGCGCGGAAGTCGATCGAACAGCGGGGAAATTTATTTTGTTGTTTTGTTGACTTCCGTGCAGCTTTTGATCTGGTGGACCGGGAGCTATTGTGGGAGGCCCTAATTAGCTATGGTATCCCAAAAGATTTGCTAAGTGTGGTTCAAATGCTCCACACAAAGAATTGGGCCCAGATAATTTTAGATGTGGATGGAAGATTAACCAGGAAGATTGAGATTGGAAATGGATTGCGGCAGGGATGCGTATTGGCCCCCCTGCTGTTTTCCTGGTTCTTGGCAGATTTTCCATCGACCCTAGAAACCACCAATGGGGCAAACCCAAAACAAGATGGTAAGCATTTGCATGCTTGCTCTATGAGGACGACCTGGTGATCATGGATCAGACCGAAATCGGCCTGCAAAGGAAACTAAAGATATTTAACGATTATTGCTCCAAGAAAAAACTTGTGGTTAATATGGACAAGACTAAAGCCCTGAGATTTGGCTGGAGGAAAGCTGGGTTTGTATGGTTTTTGGGGACCGAGAAAGTAGAAACAGTCACAGAATATAGGTATTTGGGGATGTGGTTTGAAAGAAATTTGAAATGGCATACCCATCTAGATGCATTAAAATTAAGAACATCAGCATCAATTAGCGGTTTGAAATTGTTTAACAAAACCTACGGTGCGATGTTAGACAGACCAGTGTTAAAAGCTTATTCTGCCATGGTACCTCCGCAGTTTCTGTATGGCGCGGAACTTCTATACTTGAGCGGCAAACAGGGCTGGGATATTGAGGAAGGCAAATGTTTAAAAAACCTATTCTCACTCCCCTTGTCGGCAATGGTACAGGCCATAAGACTTGAATTAGGACTGATTTCATGGGGTATTCTAGCCAGTATGGATCTTCTCCGTTTTTGGCAACGCCTAGGAGTAGGTGAGAACACCAAAATATCACAATGGTGCAAAAACGAAATTCAGAACAGCGAATTAAAATGGGCAAAAGAGTCTAGAGCTATCATGACGAAACTATGCTGTACGATGATGGTTAAATTGTGCCCTATCACTTATATGATTAATTGTGATAAGAAGGTACTTAGGATGTTGGGGACCGAAATATCGCAGGCACAGGATCAAAACTACCTTGAAAATAAAACTTCAGTACACTTTATGACTATGCCATGGAAAAATGAACAATGCTTTCCTTACGTTGACAGGTTACCCGATTGCTGTTTGTGAAGAGAGGTTTTAAGGGTAAGAATTGGGGTAAACCTGTGTTATGTAAACAATGTGATAAAAAGTTCAATGATTGATAAGATGGGAAGATGTATTTGCATTTTGGGCACTTCATGTGACTTGTTACATATCTTAATAGGTTGCCAGAAGTTTCTTGATATTCGAATTATGCTTTTAAGACCGATTTTTAGGAAATATGAGATAAAATCTAGGGCCCAGGCTGTAATTTTGGTGACTGAAATGAGCCACTTAGACATTGCCCTGCTATTGGGAAGTTCATGCAAAGAGTGAAGGCACTTCTTCTAATTGGTTATAAATGAGTTTTAAACCACCAAGACTTACTTAATTAATTAATTAATTAATGGAGGGTGTATTAATTGTATGTGTTTTAAGATGTGTTTGGTGTATTTAAGGTTATGCAGTTTTAGACGTTTTTTAATTATATGTAAGGTTTGAAGATCAATGGTCTAAATAAACGTAAATTGTACTGAACTGACTCACTAGGTGTGTGAGTAACTGCATGGATGAGTGGTGTTGTGTGAGTGTCTGTATAGGTGTATGACTACATATGATAGTGTTGTATTGATGAGTGACTGCATCTATGAGTGATTGTATGGATGAATGAGTGGATGTGTGTGTAGACCTAGGAATCAGTGAGTGCGTATGTAGTAACTGGTATTGGTGTGTCAATAATTTTAAAAACGGTAGTCTGTATTTTACAGTGGGTGTATCAAAGGTTCTATTAGAGTGTGAGTAGGTGCATCAGATTTTCACATGGATGATGTCATCAGTGATGTCATTTGAGATGCCATCCGTGATGTCATCAGTGATCTCACTGACCATGTCATGAATGATGTAATATGTGACGTCATGAGCAGTGCATTGCGGGTGCGCGAGTTATAGTTAGCTGAACAAACTATAACGGTGGAATTTCTATGGTCTGCCAGGAGCTGTTATGGAGGACATTGCGTTATTTTAATTGTGCTTTCTGGTGGCATTAAACTTACTGCAGAGTCACTCCAGCATGTGTCTGACCTGTTTTTATGGCAAAAGCGGGACTGGTGGTGTATATGTGGCGGAGGTTGGCTCCGCATTCAGGCACGCCTCTCGGTTTGGAGCTCCGCGTAATGCCGACAACTTTTTGGTTGTGTGCATGGACTGCACAACGCGGCACCCCCCCCCCGGCCTGGACTGTGGTGTAGGCAATGGGGAGAGAGCAGCAGATGGTCTGCAAAATATGCATGCCTGGTTTGATGATGAATGTCGAGTAGCAAAGGCACAGATCAGGCAGAAGGAAAGAAGGCTAAGGGGTAGGTTTAATGTGGAAATATCTCAGTCCCTCCAGTCACTCAGGGTAAGATATAATACATTAATTAGAAATAAAAAAAAAACTTATAAAGATAACTGCTGGGCAAATATGTTGGAGGTGATTGAAACTAGAGATGTGAAAGGTTTTTGGAAATTGGTCCAAGAAAGTGCGGGTAGAAAAGCAGGATCCCTAGACTGTATGGTCCCTGAGGATGACTGGGTGGGTTACCTGGGAGAGATATATGGGAACTGGCCAATACAAGATAAGGCTGGGATGCCAGCTTGGCCACTGGTGAGGGACGACCTAAAAGAACAATTTTCCTCCAGTTATATAAAGAAAATTATAGCAAATTTGAACCTCACCCGTGCTGCTGGCCCAGACAATCTTCCAGCAGTAATATTAAAGACTAGACCAGAATGGTGGGTAGAGTTTTTTGCAAAGATGTACCAAGTGATCTTGGAGACAGGAATCGTACCAGAAAGTTGGAGGGGTGCAATTATAAGACCAATTCATAAGAAGGGTGATCAGAAATTACCGAAGAACTATAGGTTGATAAATCTCCTAGATGTAGGGGAGAAGGACTTTGCAAAAGTCATTTTGGGACTACTTTAAGAGTGGACGGAGGAAAATCAGAATATACCCCCAGAACAGGGGGGTTTTAAAGCGGGCCATTCAACAATTGACCATTGTTTTGCTCTCTGGTCCATGGCGCGGAAGTCGATCGAATTGCGGGGAAATTTATTTTGTTGTTTTGTGGACTTCCGTGCAGCTTTTGATCTGGTGGACTGGGAGCTATTGTGGGAGGCCCTAATTAGCTATGGTATCCCAAAAGATTTGCTAAGTCTGGTTCAAATGCTCCACACAAAGAATTGGGCCCAGATAATTTTAGATGTGGATGGAAGTTTAACCAGGAAGATTTAGATTGGAAATGGATTGCAGCAGGGATGCGTATTGGCCCCCCTGCTCTTTTCCTTGTTCTTGGCAGATTTGCCATCGACCCTAGAGACCGCCAACGGGGCAAGCCCAAAATAAGATGGTAAGCATATTGCATGCTTGCTCTATGCGGACGACCTGGTGATCATGGATCAGACCGAAATCGGCCTGCAAAGGAAACTAAAGATATTTAATGATTATTGCTCCAAGAAAAAACTTGTGGTTAATATGGACAAGACTAAAGCCCTGAGATTTGGCCGGAGGAAAACTGGGTTTGTATGGTTTTTGGGGACCGAGAAAGTAGAAACAGTCACAGAATATAGGTATTTGGGAATGTGGTTTGAAAGAAATTTGAAATGACACACCCATCTAGATGCGTTAAAATTAAGAACATCAGCATCAATTAGCGGTTTGAAATTGTTTAACAAAACCTACGGTGCGATGTCAGACAGACCAGTGTTAAAAGCTTATTCTGCCATGGTACTTCCGCAGTTTCTGTATTGCGCGGAACTTCTATACTTGAGCGGCAAACAGGGCTGGGATATTGAGGAAGGCAAATATTTAAAAAACCTGTTCTCACTCCCCTTGTCGGCAATGGTACAGGCCATAAGACTTGAATTTGGACTGATTTCATGGGACATTCTAGCCAGTATGACCCTTCTCCGTTTTTGGCAACGCCTAGGAGTAGGTGAGAACACCAAAATATCACAATGGTGCAAAAATGAAATTCAGAACAGCGAATTAAAATGGGCAAAAGAGTCTAGAGCTATCATGACGAAACTATGCTGTACGATGATGGTTAAATTGTGCCCCATCACTTATATGATTAATTGTGATAAGAAGGTACTTAGGATGTTGGGGAACGAAATATCGCAGGCACAGGATCAAAACTACCTTGCGAATAAAACTTCAGTACACTTTATGACTATAGCATGGAAAAATGAACAATGCTTTCCTTACGTTGACAGGTTACCCGATTGCTGTTTGCGAAGAGAGGTTTTTAGGGTAAGAATTGGGGTAAACCCGTGTTATGTAAACAATGTGATAAAAAGTTCATTGATTGATAAGATGGGAAGATGTATTTGCACTTTGGGCACTTCATGTGACTTGTTACATATCTTAACAGATTGCCAGAAGTTTCTTGATATTCGAATTATGCTTTTAAGACCGATTTTTGGGAAATATGAGATAAAATCTAGGGCCCAGGCTGTAATTTTGGTGACTGAAATGAGCCACTTAGACATTGCCGCTGCTATTGGGAAGTTCATGCAAAGAGTGAAGGCACCTCTTCTAATTGGTTATAAATGAGTTTTAAACCACCAAGACTTAATTAATTAATTAATGGAGGGTGTATTAATTGTATGTGTTTTAAGATGTGTTTGGTGTATTTAAGGTTATGCAATTTTAGACGTTTTTTAATTATATGTAAGGTTTGAGGATCAATGGTCTAAATAAACGTAAATTGAACTGAACTGACTCACTTGGGGCCTCATGTAGGAAGCCAAATACCGGTCGGTAACGGCCGATTTTCGGTAATTATACCGTTACCGACCGGTATTTTGGCTTTTGAGATGTAGGGGGAGAATTTCATGATTCGGTATTTACCGAATCGGTAAAATTACCGAATCGGTAATATTACCGATTCGGTAAATACCGAATCATGAAATGAGATGTAGGGGGAGTGTGTGGTGGGTGTGGGGATTCGTTATTTACCACCAACTAAAGGTTGGTGGTAAATGACGAAAAGGTGACAAAAAGCATTTTTGTGCACGTTTAAGTGTGCAATGTGGCAGACATACATGCCCTTAGGGCATGTATGTGCGCCACATGTGCACACATGGCCGAATCAGGGGTGCAACAGGGTGTCAATGTGACACCCTGCCACCCTTGCATGTGCTCCCCCATTACCGAATCGGTATTTACCGATTCGGTAATGAGGCATACCTTCCCATCAATGGGAAGGTATGCCTCATTACCGAATCGGTAAATACCGATTCGGTAATTACCGAATTTTTCCGATTCGGTAATATTTACCGACTCATTACCTACATTGCATTTACCACTTCATAAATACCGAATCGGTATGATTCGGTATTTATGAAGTGGTAAATGCCAGCCCACCTACATAAGGCCCTAGGTGTGTGAGTAACTGCATGGATGAGTGGTGTTGTGTGAGTGTCTGTATAGGTGTATGACTACATATGATAGTGTTGTATTGATGAGTGACTGCATCTATGAGTGAATGTATGGATGAATGAGTGGATGTGTGTGTAGACCTAAGAATCAGTGAGTGCGTATGTAGTAACTGGTATTGGTGTGTCAATAATTTTAAAAACGGTAGTCTGTATTTTACAGTGGGTGTATCAAAGGTTCTATTAGAGTGTGAGGAGGTGCATCAGATTTTCACATGGATGATGTCATCAGTGATGTCATTTGAGATGTCATCAGTGATGTCATCAGTGATCTCACTGACCATGTCATGAATGATGTAATATGTGACGTCATGAGCAGTGCATTGCGGGTGAGTGAGTTATAGTTAGCTGAACAAACTATAACGGTGGAATTCCTATGGTCTGCCAGGAGCTGTTATGGAGGACATTGCGTTATTTTAATTGTGCTTTCTGGTGGCATTAAACTTACTGCAGAGTCACTCCAGCATGTGTCTGACCTGTTTTTATGGCAAAAGCGGGACTGGTGGTGTATATGTGGCGGAGGTTGGCTCCGCATTCAGGCACGCCTCTCGGTTTGGAGCTCCGCGTAATGCTGACAACTTTTTGGTTGTGTGCATGGACTGCACAACGCGGCGCCCTCCCCGGCCTGGACTGTGGTGTAGGCAATGGGGAGAGAGCAGCAGATGGTCTGCAAAATATGCATGCCTGGTTTGATGATGAATGCCGAGTAGCAAAGGCACAGATCAGGCAGAAGGAAAGAAGGCTAAGGGGTAGGTTTAATGTGGAAATATCTCAGCCCCTCCAGTCACTCAGGGTAAGATATAATACATTAATTAGAAATAAAAAAAAAACTTATAAAGATAACTGCTGGGCAAATATGTTGGAGGTAATTGAAACTAGAGATGTGAAAGGTTTTTGGAAATTGGTCCAAGAAAGTGCGGGTAGAAAAGCAGGATCCCTAGACTGTATGGTCCCTGAGGATGACTGGGTGGGTTACCTGGGAAAGATATATGGGAACTGGCCAATACAAGATAAGGCTGGGATGCCAGCTTGGCCACTGGTGAGGGACGACCTAAAAGAACAATTTTCCTCCAGTTATATAAAGAAAATTATAGCAAATTTGAACCTCACCCGTGCTGCTGGCCCAGACAATCTTCCAGCAGTAATAATAAATACTAGACCAGAATGGTGGGCAGAGTTTTTTGCAAAGATGTACCAAGTGATCTTGGAGACAGGAATCGTACCAGAAAGTTGGAGGGGTGCAATTATAAGACCAATTCATAAGAAGGGCGATCGGAAATTACCGAAGAACTATGGGTTGATAAATCGACTAGATGTAGGGGAGAAGGTCTTTGCAAAAGTCATTTTGGGACTACTTAAAGAGTGGATGGAGGAAAATCAGATTATACCCCCAGAACAGGGGGGTTTTAAAGCGGGCCATTCCACAATTGACCATTGTTTTGCTCTCTGGTCCATAGCACGGAAGTCGATCGAATTGCGGGGAAATTTATTTTGTTGTTTTGTTGACTTCCGTGCAGATTTTGATCTGGTGGACCGGGAGCTATTGTGGGAGGCCCTAATTAGCTTTGGTATCCCAAAAGATTTGCTAAGTCTGCTTCAAATGCTCCACACAAAGAATTGGGCCCAGATAATTTTAGATGTGGATGGAAGATTAACCAGGAAGATTGAGATTGGAAATGGATTGCGGCAGGGATGCGTATTGGCCCCCCTGCTGTTTTCCTGGTTCTTGGCAGATTTTCCATCGACCCTAGAAACCACCAATGGGGCAAACCCAAAACAAGATGGTAAGCATTTGCATGCTTGCTCTATGAGGACGACCTGGTGATCATGGATCAGACCGAAATCGGCCTGCAAAGGAAACTAAAGATATTTAACGATTATTGCTCCAAGAAAAAACTTGTGGTTAATATGGACAAGACTAAAGCCCTGAGATTTGGCTGGAGGAAAGCTGGGTTTGTATGGTTTTTGGGGACCGAGAAAGTAGAAACAGTCGCAGAATATAGGTATTTGGGAATGTGGTTTGAAAGAAATTTGAAATGGCATACCCATCTAGATGCATTAAAATTAAGAACATCAGCATCAATTAGCGGTTTGAAATTGTTTAACAAAACCTACGGTGCGATGTTAGACAGACCAGTGTTAAAAGCTTATTCTGCCATGGTACCTCCGCAGTTTCTGTATGGCGCGGAACTTCTATACTTGAGCGGCAAACAGGGCTGGGATATTGAGGAAGGCAAATGTTTAAAAAAACTATTCTCACTCCCCTTGTCGGCAATGGTACAGGCCATAAGACTTGAATTTGGACTGATTTCATTCTAGCCAGTATGGCCCTTCTCCGTTTTTGGCAACGCCTAGGAGTAGGTGAGAACACCAAAATATCACAATGGTGCAAAAATGAAATTCAGAACAGCGAATTAAAATGGGCAAAAGAGTCTAGAGCTATCATGACGAAACTATGCTGTACGATGATGGTTAAATTGTGCCCCATCACTTATATGATTAATTGTGATAAGAAGGTACTTAGGATGTTGGGGAACGAAATATCGCAGGCACAGGATCAAAACTACCTTGTGAATAAAACTTCAGTACACTTTATGACTATGGCATGGAAAAATGAACAATGCTTTCCTTACGTTGACAGGTTACCCGATTGCTGTTTGCGAAAAGAGGTTTTAAGGGTAATGGTGATAAAACGGAGGTTTTGGTACTAGGGAAGAACAAAGAGCTCTGGGGTAAACAACATTGGCCCACAGAAATGGGTGCAGTACCGCAGCCTTCTCATCATGTTCACATCCTTGGCTTTATTATTGACGATTCAATATCTATGCGTCATCAAGCCACGGAGATTGCTGCAACATGTTTCACCATTCTAAAGTGGCTGAGAAAAATCGTATGGATGCTCCCTAGCCCTACTCAGAGAACCGTAGTCCACGCTCTTGTTACATCTAGCCTGGAATATGGTAACATCCTCTATCTTGGAGCTAATAAAGATGTCATACGAAAGCTTCAGAGAGTACACAACTCCGCGGCCAGATTGCTCTACCGAACTCCTAGAACAGCCTCTATCTCTGCTTCCCTGAGAGATCTTCATTGGTTAAGAGTGGAGAATCGTATTAAGTTTGAAACTCTGAACTATGGGGTAGATTTATGTTCCCTGGCGCATCCCTGCAAATCTGCATGGATGCCCCAGGGAAGATGCGTCATGCAAGTTTGCCCTTGCGCCCCCGCAGATGCGCCGCATTTAGAATGCGGTGCATCGTGGCGCAAGGACAAGCAGATACGTGACGCATCTGCCGGCGTAAGGTTGGCGCAGTGCTGAAGCTGCGTCGCAAACACGACGCAACTCCAGCACTGTTCCAACCTACCCTATCCCTAACATGGTGCGTCAAGCCTTACGCCTGCTTCAAGGAGGCGCAGGGTTTTGACGCATCAGCGTTGGGAAAGTGACTCAGTGAAATCTTATAGATTTCACTGAGTCACTTTTCAGGGGCGTTCCTGCGACGGAACACCCCCCCCTGAGTAGAAACACCCACATGAAACCTGACGCAGGTTTCATGTGGCGCAGGGCTTTACACCGTGACGCATCTCCATAGATGCGTCACTATGTAAATGGGGCGCAACATGGCGCAGGGTTTACGCTGCCGCTGCGTCACAAAAGTGACGCAACGGCGGCGTGAAAGGGGCGCAAGTCCCTCATAAATCTGCCCCTATATGTTCAGAATTAGGCACAGCATGGCTCCCATGTATGTGCAAAACTTAGTCCATCTCTATCTACCTTCCCGTACCCTTAGATCCACTACTCAGGCTAAATTTCAGGTGCCAAAGATCAGATTATCTCGCATGGGTGGCCGTTCTTTTTCATATTTGGGCCCTGTTTTGTGGAATGCTCTTCTGCTGTCACTTCGTACACAGATGAACGTTACACTCTTCCGTAAATCTCTTAAAACCTGGCTTTTTAATCAGTAGGTTTCATTCCCTTATCTTCTGTTGTTTCTGCCGGGCACCGGGAAACCCGTTTGGCTAGCTGTTGCGCCTTGATATCAATTTAAATCACATAACATAACATAACTGACGACTTCACTGATGACATCTCAAATGACATCACTGATGATATCATCCATGTGATAAAATTGATGCATCTTCTCACACCCTAATATAACGTTTGATACACCCACTCTAAATTACAGACTGCCATTCTCAAAACCATAGAAACTCCAACACCAATAACTACATACCCACTCACTGATTCTGAGGTTTACGCACACATCCACTCACTCACCCGTACAGTCACTCATACTTATGGTCACTCAGTACAGGACTATCATATGTACTCATAAACCTATATAGACACTCACACTCCGCCACTCATCTGTAGAGGTACTCAGACACCTAGTCAATCATGCAAATATTTAATCACACTGCAATTTACTCACCTACACAGTTATGCACACACCAGCTCAATTACTCATACAAATACTAGCACATTCTTAAGCTCTTATACAATCACTGATACAAGCACACAGTCATCCATACAGACACTCTCACAATCACACACTCTCACTTATAGCCATTTATATACTCCAACACACATATATACTGCCTTTCACATATGTAGTTACTCACACATGTACCACAGATATATACATTCACTCACTAACACACCTAAACACACACTCAACCGCACATACAGTCCATCACAGTTGCACTCTTGAAACCATGCACCCATTGAATCACCCACTCACACATCTATGCAGAGTCACATACACCCCACACACACAAACACTATCAATAACTCATATAGACACTCATGTAGCTATTCACAAACCCATGAAGCTGCTTACACACCAACAGACAGATGGATACAGACATCCACACAGTTTAGTCACTAACCCATGCATTCAGCAAGATACATTTAGTCAATCACTTATAGAGTCAGTCATGCACCTAGTAAATCATCCATTCAGACACTTATACACCCACTCATTCTCCAATACGCCTTTCCCTATAAATATTAAACATATTTAAACTTTGCAGAGACACACAGTCACTGGATGGTGTCATCAGTGATGTAATTTGAGATGTCATCAGTGATGTCATCAGTGATGTCACTGACCATGTCATGAGTAATGTAATATGTGACATCATCAGCAGTGCATTGCGAGGGCGTGAGTTATAGTTAGCTGAACTAACTATAACGGTGGAATTTCACAGTACGAGTGAAATTTCCTGCTAACTATAACTTTCTCCAAAACCTATGTCTTTTTTAGTGAATTTCAAAGGTTTTTTAAATGCTAATTTCTAACTATAACGTGCCTTAAACATTTGCTTTTTTCAGTAAATATGTGTGTGTGTATATATATATATATATATATATATATCTATATACATACATTACCTACTGGCGGTCGCCAGTAGGTAGTTATAGTTAGGACCCTCTTACCATAGGAAAACCGCAACATTCTATTTTGAATAACTTTGGCGCCGGTCTACGAATCCTCGCGAAATTTTCAAAATAGGTGGGGCGCTGCGCTCCGCTCCTACCCTGAAAGTCTCGGGGGGATTCGTCAAGCGGGGGCTGAGATAAAAGGGGGGTCCCAAAACGCGTTTTTCCCATGCATTTTTCCGTAGGACCTTTAGACACAGCTACAGCCCGAACGGCTGAACAGAGTTAAATGAAATTTGGCAGAGAGGTAGTCCTCAGGTCAAGGAAGTGCCTTTTGTAGGTTTGGTGTAAATCTGTTCAGTAGATTCTGAGAAAATAGCCTTTAAATCAATATATATATCTGAGCCAGCTTACGGTGCGCTTACGCTGCGCTTACCGTACGCGTACGGTGACGTGCGCGAGCGCGATTCTGATTGGCTGTTAGATCTTAGTAAACATTCGAATCGGTCGAAACCAGGAAGCGGCGGCCGCCATTTTCTCTCTCGGACTCTGGGGGGGGGATGAAAAACAAAGAGAATAAACATGTAAATGGACTGTTTAGACAGCTCCCAACCACCTAGGCTTGCTAACTGAGTCACCAAAGAACCACCAAGGCCAAAAATTTAATTTTTTTTTTTTACGAAAATTCGCCGATTACGCGTACGGTAAAATTAAAAAAAAAAAATAAAAAAAAAAATCCAAACTCACGGAACTAACTGCGTTAAGTGGGCGCGCACGCCACGAATGGCGTAAAGTAACTTAGCATTTAAAAAACCGTACAAATTCACTGAAAAAAACCATAGGTTTCACACACGTTATAGTTAGGAATTAGCATTTAAAAAACCTTGCAAATTCAGTGAAAAAACCATAGGTTTCACACAAGTTATAGTTAGCTGTACATTTCACTCGTAAAAAAACAATGAAATTCCACGTTAAAATTGGTGCAGGCAACTATAACTCACGCAACCGCAATCCTCTGCTGATGACATATGTGTCTTTATGAAAAAAAAATATTTGTAATATATGTATAGCTAAAATGTAATGGAAGAAGACATGGGCAAATAAGTGTCTAAATACAGTATTAGCATCAGCAGAGGATTGCGGTCGCGTGAGTTATAGTTGCCTGCACTAACTATAACGTGGAATTTCATTGTTTTTTTACGAGTGAAATGTACAGCTAACTATAACTTGTGTGAAACCTATGGTTTTTTCACTGAATATATATATGTATATATATATATATATATCAAATAAAAGTTCGCATTCCTCCTGTTATGCGAAAAACAAGCCACTCCAAACGAGATTGATAGGAACAGGATTTATTCACCAGTCAGTCCATTACAAAAAAAGGATTATGGACATTGAAGTACTATACCTTTATATATGATGCACGAGAGTCCTTCCTCACTGTTCATACTGCCAAAACATTTAAAATCGTCAGTCACTGTGTGTGTCATTACTGCATATGATTACGGCCCGATGGGGTTGAAACGCGTCATGCTTTTGTAATGGACTGACTGGTGAATAAATCCTGTTCCTATCAATCTCGTTTGGAGTGGCTTGTTTTTCTCATAACAGGAGGAATGCGAAATTTCATTTGGTATATGTTAGCGGTGACGTCGCTTTTCAAGCCCCGACTCGCCAGGCTGAGGCGTCCTTCACGTCAGTTCTTCATTTGGATTATTGTCAAGGGATGCCCGCCGGCTGTCTTTAATTTACGACAGAGAGATTAAGCAGATTGGGGCCACCGCCGACGGAAGGCTTGCCACTGTGGGAGCGGGAGGCCTGCCTGCTGGAGAATCTTTGGAATATCTTGGAGAAACAGCCAGAGTCTGCTGAGATATTTTCCTTGCACTTCGAGAATTTAGAATGTTGAACTTTTAACAGCGCACAGACTGGCATGACGAACTGATAAACACGAGTAATGCTTTGAATGTAAACTGCTGTTAAAATGACCACTTGGCCCTAAACGGAATTATTCCTTATGAGGCAATAAGCGGACACATTTTTCTGTGATAGTTTGCAAACTAAGCATTGATGAAATCAGTACTAAGAGGTGGAATGCATTGATTCGATCTTTACAGTCGTAAAGGATTATGGAAATTGAAGTCCGTGAAAAACTGAGGGTTACTATACCTTTAAATATGATGCACGAGAGTCCTTCCTCACTGTTCATACTGCCAAAACATTTAAAATCGTCAGTCACTGTGTGTGTCATTACTGCATATGATTACGGACCGATGGGGTTGAAACGCGTCATGCTTTTGTAATGGACTGACTGGTGAATAAATCCTGTTCCTATCAATCTCGTTTGGAGTGGCTTGTTTTTCGCATAACAGGAGGAATGCGAAATTTCAGTTGGTATATGTTAGCGGTGACGTCGCTTTTCAAGCCCCGACTCGCCAGGCTGAGGCGTCCTTCACGTCAGTTCTTCATTTGGATTATTGTCAAGGGATGCCCGCCGGCTGTCTTTAATTTATGACAGAGAGATTAAGCAGATTGGGGCCACCGCCGACGGAAGGCTTGCCACTGTGGGAGCGAGAGGCCTGCCTGCTGGAGAATCTTTGGAATATCTTGGCGAAACAGCCAGAGTCTGCTGAGGTATTTTCCTTGCACCTCAAGAATTGAGAATGTTGAACTTTTAACAGTGCACAGACTGGCATGACGAACTGATAAACACGAGTAATGCTTTGAATGCAAACTGCTGTTAAATTACCACTTGGCCCTAAACGGAATTATTCCGTATGAGGCAATACGCGGACACATTTTTCTGTGATAGTTTGCAAACTAAGCATTGATGAAATCAGTACTAAGAGGTGGAATGCATTGATTCAATCTTTACAGTCGTAAAGGATTATGGAAATTGAAGTCCGTGAAAAACTGAGGGTTACTATACCTTTAAATATGATGCACGAGAGTCCTTTTTCACTGTTCATACTGCCAAAACATTTAAAATCGTCAGTCACTGTGTGTGTCATTACTGCATATGATTACGGACCGATGGGGTTGAAACGTGTCATGCTTTTGTAATGGACTGACTGGTGAATAAATCCTGTTCCTATCAATCTCGTTTGGAGTGGCTTGTTTTTCGCATAACAGGAGGAATGCGAAATTTCATTTGGTATATGTTAGCGGTGAAGTCGCTTTTCAAGCCCCGACTCGCCAGGCTGAGGCGTCCTTCACGTCAGTTCTTCATTTGGAATATATATATATATATATATATATATATATATATATATATTACCTACTGGCGGTCGCCAGTAGGTAGTTAGTTAGGACCACGTTTCCATAGGAAAACCTCAACATTCTATTTTGAATAACTTTGACGCCGGTCGACGAATCCTCGCGAATTTCTCAAAATAGGTGGGGCGCTACGCTCCGCTCCTACCCTGAAAGTCTCGGGGGGATCCGTCAAGCGGGGGCTGAGATAAAAGGGGGGTCCCAAAACGCGTTTTTCCCATGCATTTTTCCATAGGACCTTTAGAACGAGCTACAGCCCGAACGGCTGAACAGAATTACTCGAAATTTGGCAGAGAGGTAGTCCCTAGGTCAAGGAAGTGCCTTTTGTAGGTTTGGTGTAAATCTGTTCTGTAGATTCTGAGAAAATAGCCTTTAAATCAATATATATATCTGAGCCAGCTTACGGTACGCTTACCGTACGCTTACGGTAAGCGTACGGTGGCGTGCGCGAGCGCGATTCTGATTGGCTCTTAGATCTTAGTAAACATTCGGATCGGCCGAAACCAGGAAGCGGCGGCCGCCATTTTGTGTATTTCACTCTGAAAAAAAAGAGTGAAAACAAGGAAAGGGGGCAATGAGGAGAGTTACAGACCCCCTAACAATTGTAAGGGGGTCAAAGAAGGACAGAAAAGTACAAAAAAAACATTTATTGATTTAAAAAACAATCACGGGGTACGCGTACGGTAAGCTTACGGTAAGCGTACGGTAAAAAAAAAAAAATAAATAAAAGAAAATCAGATTTAAGAGTTTAGAAATCAGGGAGCTCTAAAAAGAGCTGTTGTGTTTATGGAGTCATTTTTTTAGTGGTACCTACAAGTAAGTACCGATGCAGAGTCTAAGGTTCAAGAGGAAGACTCTGTTCCCTTCATCATTGAAGTGCACACCATCTCCTCTATAAATGTCTTGCATGTCGTAACGCAAGTTGTTGTGGTAAATGGCACCCATACCATAGTCACGGAGGAAAGCAGAAACAGATTTGTTGACGTGCTTTCTTGCTTTGTCAATCTGTGGACAGAAATGATTGGACCAGTTCCATTTTTGCCTTTGGCATATGTTGGAAAACACAAAGGCAGTTTTAGGGAAAAGTGTAAACAGTTGTGCAAAGGTGTCCTTCATAAGCATTTCCAGACCTACCCCAGTCAAAGTGCCTAGGTCATTGCCACCACAGTGCACTATTATGAGGTCAGGGTGTTGGATTTGCATGAAGGATTTCACCAATGGCATCAATTGGTGCCACTTTAACCCTCTCTGACCAATCCATTTAATGTCTACATTTGGCAAAGCAAGGTCTCTCACCATATCTGTTTTCTCTGCAAACTTTTCACTCCAGAAGACATAGCTGTGCCCTACAATCCACACTGTGAACATCTTCAAAGGAGAACTGGATGCACTCAGGAGGTGTCTTTCAGTAGAATGGCAATATGAAAAGAAAGACAGTTTGGAAATGGAGGCATACATATTTTTTACAAAACAAAAAGAACTGATTGGCTGTTTCATACCATTCTAGAAAAAAAACTAGGCTGTATGTGAAAATTAATAGAAGCATGTTTTGTATTGGTAAAAAAAAAATGTGTAACCAAAGAACAGTACTATGGATTTGCTGTTAGGATTGAAAAGTCAAGCACTCTTGCTCTGTGGAATTGAAACATTGTGTGTCGAACTTCTGACCTAACTGCACACAGCAGTGTTCCATGAGCTGTTGCTATGGTAGCAGGCAGAAGTCAAGCTGGGGGAAGGGTACTAGGCAGAAGTCAAGTTGGGGGCAGGGTACTTTTGGAAAAGGGTTGGTTTTCAACCAATAGAAATGTGTCATTACATTTGAAAAAAAGGGGGAAGCACTGAGATTTGAAACTTACATGTATATGTGTGGAAAAATAGAGGGAAAGTTTGCCATTATCTGGTTCTGCTGAGAGGAGAGAGGTGAACACAACAGAGATCCTGGCTCTGATAATCTGCTGTTTGAGTGACACATTTCTTTCACAACTAACTAATTTTAAAGGTGAGTTTACAGTTTGAGAGGGGATGTATGTGGTAACTTAAGAAATGAATAATAGAAATGGGAATTGTTTTTGTTGTAGTTACACATGGTGGATTCATAATGTGTCAGTCTGTAAAAGAGATTTTCACTTGGCCCGAAAAAAAAAGAGCAGTAAGTGTGCTTTCAAATTGGCAAAGAAATTTCATTTTGGGACTAATGTGAAAACATGACTCTGTGTGCATAGAAGAATTATAGGCAGAAATGTATTGCGTCTTGCTCTGGTGATTTCACAGTTGCATTAGATGGAAAGGGGGAGCGAATTTTTGGGGGAAGAAGCAGAGGCTTAGCACACACCCATGTCCTTGCCGTGTATAGTCATGCACAGTATGTACAAGCCAGTGGGGTTTTCAGGTTTAAGTCTGTAATGCAAATACATTCAGCATCACTAAGGCTGGTTGCCCCTGCTGGAGTGTAGGCAGTCACAGAGAATACACACGGTGGTGGTCTGAAAAAAAAACAGCTTGGACATGTGCATTTAAATAAATTTAAAAAAAAGGTTTCAGAATGTGTCAGTCTGTAAAAGTGATTTCAAAGTGTAAAAAGAGATTTTCACTTGGCCCGAAAAAAAAAGAGCAGTAAGTGTGCTTTCAAATTGGCAAAGAAATTTCGTTTTGGGACTAATGTGAAAACATGACTCTGTGTGCATAGAAGAATTATAGGCAGAAATGTATTGCGTCTTGCTCTGGTGATTTCACAGTTGCAGTAGATGGAAAAGAGGAGCGAATTTTTGGGGGAAGAAGCAGAGGCTTAGCACACACCCATGTGCTTGCCATGTATAGTCATGCACAGTAATTAGAAGCGAGTGGGGTTTTCAGGTTTAAGTCTGTAATGCAAATACATTCAGCATCACTAAGGCTGGTTGCCCCTGCTGGAGTGTAGGCAGTCACAGAGAATACACACGGTGGTGGTCTGAAAAAAAAACAGCTTGGACATGTGCATTTAAATAAATTTAAAAAAAAGGTTTCAGAATGTGTCAGTCTGTAAAAGTGATTTCAAAGTGTAAAAAGAGATTTTCACTTGGCCCAAAAAAAAAAGAGCAGTAAGTGTGCTTTCAAATTGGCAAAGAAATTTCGTTTTGGCACTAATGTGAAAACATGACTCTGTGTGCATAGAAGAATTATAGGCAGAAATGTATTGCGTCTTGCTCTAGTGATTTCACAGTTGCAGTAGATGGAAAAGAGGAGCGAATTTTTGGGGGAAGAAGCAGAGGCTTAGCACACACCCATGTGCTTGCCATGTATAGTCATGCACAGTAATTAGAAGCGAGTGGGGTTTTCAGGTTTAAGTCTGTAATGCAAATACATTCAGCATCACTAAGGCTGGTTGCCCCTGCTGGAGTGTAGGCAGTCACAGAGAATACACACGGTGGTGGTCTGAAAAAAAAAAACAGCTTGGACATGTGCATTTAAATAAATTTAAAAAAAAGGTTTCAGAATGTGTCAGTCTGTAAAAGTGATTTCAAAGTGTAAAAAGAGATTTTCACTTGGCCCAAAAAAAAAAGAGCAGTAAGTGTGCTTTCAAATTGGCAAAGAAATTTCGTTTTGGCACTAATGTGAAAACATGACTCTGTGTGCATAGAAGAATTATAGGCAGAAATTTATTGCGTCTTGCTCTGGTGATTTCACAGTTGCAGTAGATGGAAAAGAGGAGCGAATTTTTGGGGGAAGAAGCAGAGGCTTAGCACACACCCATGTGCTTGCCATGTATAGTCATGCACAGTAATTAGAAGCGAGTGGGGTTTTCAGGTTTAAGTCTGTAATGCAAATACATTCAGCATCACTAAGGCTGGTTGCCCCTGCTGGAGTGTAGGCAGTCACAGAGAATACACACGGTGGTGGTCTGAAAAAAAAAAACAGCTTGGACATGTGCATTTAAATAAATTTAAAAAAAAGGTTTCAGAATGTGTCAGTCTGTAAAAGTGATTTCAAAGTGTAAAAAGAGATTTTCACTTGGCCCAAAAAAAAAAGAGCAGTAAGTGTGCTTTCAAATTGGCAAAGAAATTTCGTTTTGGCACTAATGTGAAAACATGACTCTGTGTGCATAGAAGAATTATAGGCAGAAATTTATTGCGTCTTGCTCTGGTGATTTCACAGTTGCAGTAGATGGAAAAGAGGAGCGAATTTTTGGGGGAAGAAGCAGAGGCTTAGCACACACCCATGTGCTTGCCATGTATAGTCATGCACAGTAATTAGAAGCGAGTGGGGTTTTCAGGTTTAAGTCTGTAATGCAAATACATTCAGCATCACTAAGGCTGGTTGCCCCTGCTGGAGTGTAGGCAGTCACAGAGAATACACACGGTGGTGGTCTGAAAAAAAAAACAGCTTGGACATGTGCATTTAAATAAATTTAAAAAAAAGGTTTCAGAATGTGTCAGTCTGTAAAAGTGATTTCAAAGTGTAAAAAGAGATTTTCACTTGGCCCAAAAAAAAAAGAGCAGTAAGTGTGCTTTCAAATTGGCAAAGAAATTTCGTTTTGGCACTAATGTGAAAACATGACTCTGTGTGCATAGAAGAATTATAGGCAGAAATTTATTGCGTCTTGCTCTGGTGATTTCACAGTTGCAGTAGATGGAAAAGAGGAGCGAATTTTTGGGGGAAGAAGCAGAGGCTTAGCACACACCCATGTGCTTGCCATGTATAGTCATGCACAGTAATTAGAAGCGAGTGGGGTTTTCAGGTTTAAGTCTGTAATGCAAATACATTCAGCATCACTAAGGCTGGTTGCCCCTGCTGGAGTGTAGGCAGTCACAGAGAATACACACGGTGGTGGTCTGAAAAAAAAAAACAGCTTGGACATGTGCATTTAAATAAATTTAAAAAAAAGGTTTCAGAATGTGTCAGTCTGTAAAAGTGATTTCAAAGTGTAAAAAGAGATTTTCACTTGGCCCAAAAAAAAAAGAGCAGTAAGTGTGCTTTCAAATTGGCAAAGAAATTTCGTTTTGGCACTAATGTGAAAACATGACTCTGTGTGCATAGAAGAATTATAGGCAGAAATTTATTGCGTCTTGCTCTGGTGATTTCACAGTTGCAGTAGATGGAAAAGAGGAGCGAATATTTGGGGGAAGAAGCAGAGGCTTAGCACACACCCATGTGCTTGCCATGTATAGTCATGCACAGTAATTAGAAGCGAGTGGGGTTTTCAGGTTTAAGTCTGTAATGCAAATACATTCAGCATCACTAAGGCTGGTTGCCCCTGCTGGAGTGTAGGCAGTCACAGAGAATACACACGGTGGTGGTCTGAAAAAAAAAAACAGCTTGGACATGTGCATTTAAATAAATTTAAAAAAAAGGTTTCAGAATGTGTCAGTCTGTAAAAGTGATTTCAAAGTGTAAAAAGAGATTTTCACTTGGCCCAAAAAAAAAAGAGCAGTAAGTGTGCTTTCAAATTGGCAAAGAAATTTCGTTTTGGCACTAATGTGAAAACATGACTCTGTGTGCATAGAAGAATTATAGGCAGAAATGTATTGCGTCTTGCTCTGGTGATTTCACAGTTGCAGTAGATGGAAAAGAGGAGCGAATTTTTGGGGGAAGAAGCAGAGGCTTAGCACACACCCATGTGCTTGCCATGTATAGTCATGCACAGTAATTAGAAGCGAGTGGGGTTTTCAGGTTTAAGTCTGTAATGCAAATACATTCAGCATCACTAAGGCTGGTTGCCCCTGCTGGAGTGTAGGCAGTCACAGAGAATACACACGGTGGTGGTCTGAAAAAAAAAACAGCTTGGACATGTGCATTTAAATAAATTTAAAAAAAAGGTTTCAGAATGTGTCAGTCTGTAAAAGTGATTTCAAAGTGTAAAAAGAGATTTTCACTTGGCCCAAAAAAAAAAGAGCAGTAAGTGTGCTTTCAAATTGGCAAAGAAATTTCGTTTTGGCACTAATGTGAAAACATGACTCTGTGTGCATAGAAGAATTATAGGCAGAAATGTATTGCGTCTTGCTCTGGTGATTTCACAGTTGCAGTAGATGGAAAAGAGGAGCGAATTTTTGGGGGAAGAAGCAGAGGCTTAGCACACACCCATGTGCTTGCCATGTATAGTCATGCACAGTAATTAGAAGCGAGTGGGGTTTTCAGGTTTAAGTCTGTAATGCAAATACATTCAGCATCACTAAGGCTGGTTGCCCCTGCTGGAGTGTAGGCAGTCACAGAGAATACACACGGTGGTGGTCTGAAAAAAAAACAGCTTGGACATGTGCATTTAAATAAATTTAAAAAAAAGGTTTCAGAATGTGTCAGTCTGTAAAAGTGATTTCAAAGTGTAAAAAGAGATTTTCACTTGGCCCAAAAAAAAAAGAGCAGTAAGTGTGCTTTCAAATTGGCAAAGAAATTTCGTTTTGGCACTAATGTGAAAACATGACTCTGTGTGCATAGAAGAATTATAGGCAGAAATGTATTGCGTCTTGCTCTGGTGATTTCACAGTTGCAGTAGATGGAAAAGAGGAGCGAATTTTTGGGGGAAGAAGCAGAGGCTTAGCACACACCCATGTGCTTGCCATGTATAGTCATGCACAGTAATTAGAAGCGAGTGGGGTTTTCAGGTTTAAGTCTGTAATGCAAATACATTCAGCATCACTAAGGCTGGTTGCCCCTGCTGGAGTGTAGGCAGTCACAGAGAATAAACACGGTGGTGGTCTGAAAAAAAAACAGCTTGGACATGTGCATTTAAATAAATTTAAAAAAAAGGTTTCAGAATGTGTCAGTCTGTAAAAGTGATTTCAAAGTGTAAAAAGAGATTTTCACTTGGCCCAAAAAAAAAAAGAGCAGTAAGTGTGCTTTCAAATTGGCAAAGAAATTTCGTTTTGGCACTAATGTGAAAACATGACTCTGTGTGCATAGAAGAATTATAGGCAGAAATTTATTGCGTCTTGCTCTGGTGATTTCACAGTTGCAGTAGATGGAAAAGAGGAGCGAATTTTTGGGGGAAGAAGCAGAGGCTTAGCACACACCCATGTGCTTGCCATGTATAGTCATGCACAGTAATTAGAAGCGAGTGGGGTTTTCAGGTTTAAGTCTGTAATGCAAATACATTCAGCATCACTAAGGCTGGTTGCCCCTGCTGGAGTGTAGGCAGTCACAGAGAATACACACGGTGGTGGTCTGAAAAAAAAACAGCTTGGACATGTGCATTTAAATAAATTTAAAAAAAAAGGTTTCAGAATGTGTCAGTCTGTAAAAGTGATTTCAAAGTGTAAAAAGAGATTTTCACTTGGCCCAAAAAAAAAAAGAGCAGTAAGTGTGCTTTCAAATTGGCAAAGAAATTTCGTTTTGGCACTAATGTGAAAACATGACTCTGTGTGCATAGAAGAATTATAGGCAGAAATGTATTGCGTCTTGCTCTGGTGATTTCACAGTTGCAGTAGATGGAAAAGAGGAGCGAATTTTTGGGGGAAGAAGCAGAGGCTTAGCACACACCCATGTGCTTGCCATGTATAGTCATGCACAGTAATTAGAAGTGAGTGGGGTTTTCAGGTTTAAGTCTGTAATGCAAATACATTCAGCATCACTAAGGCTGGTTGCCCCTGCTGGAGTGTAGGCAGTCACAGAGAATACACACGGTGGTGGTCTGAAAAAAAAAAACAGCTTGGACATGTGCATTTAAATAAATTTAAAAAAAAGGTTTCAGAATGTGTCAGTCTGTAAAAGTGATTTCAAAGTGTAAAAAGAGATTTTCACTTGGCCCAAAAAAAAAAAGAGCAGTAAGTGTGCTTTCAAATTGGCAAAGAAATTTCGTTTTGGCACTAATGTGAAAACATGACTCTGTGTGCATAGAAGAATTATAGGCAGAAATTTATTGCGTCTTGCTCTGGTGATTTCACAGTTGCAGTAGATGGAAAAGAGGAGCGAATTTTTGGGGGAAGAAGCAGAGGCTTAGCACACACCCATGTGCTTGCCATGTATAGTCATGCACAGTAATTAGAAGCGAGTGGGGTTTTCAGGTTTAAGTCTGTAATGCAAATACATTCAGCATCACTAAGGCTGGTTGCCCCTGCTGGAGTGTAGGCAGTCACAGAGAATACACACGGTGGTGGTCTGAAAAAAAAACAGCTTGGACATGTGCATTTAAATAAATTTAAAAAAAAGGTTTCAGAATGTGTCAGTCTGTAAAAGTGATTTCAAAGTGTAAAAAGAGATTTTCACTTGGCCCAAAAAAAAAAGAGCAGTAAGTGTGCTTTCAAATTGGCAAAGAAATTTCGTTTTGGGACTAATGTGAAAACATGACTCTGTGTGCATAGAAGAATTATAGGCAGAAATTTATTGCGTCTTGCTCTGGTGATTTCACAGTTGCAGTAGATGGAAAAGAGGAGCGAATTTTTGGGGGAAGAAGCAGAGGCTTAGCACACACCCATGTGCTTGCCATGTATAGTCATGCACAGTAATTAGAAGCGAGTGGGGTTTTCAGGTTTAAGTCTGTAATGCAAATACATTCAGCATCACTAAGGCTGGTTGCCCCTGCTGGAGTGTAGGCAGTCACAGAGAATACACACGGTGGTGGTCTGAAAAAAAAAAACAGCTTGGACATGTGCATTTAAATAAATTTAAAAAAAAGAGCAGTTTGTGTGCATTCAAAATGGCAAAGAAATTTCGTTTTGTGACTATTGTGAAAAGAAATGTAGTAATATATTTAAATACAATAAAGGATTTTTTTTTTAGTTTTTTTCAGGTATTGCTGAAGAACAGTGAACAAAATTTAAGATGCCTACAAAATCTCGAGTTCAAAAAACGCTAAAAAAAAAACTATATTTGAAGACAACTGGAGGACCAAAGTTAGTAGAAGATGCTGATGTTGGGAAAAAGAAAAAATCTTCTGGTAAGCAAAAAAAACAATTCCTAAACAAAATATTGAAAACAAACAAAAATGTACAAAATGTCTGTTCTCGGAAAAATGTAACAAAACCTACAGAACAGCAAAAAATTGAGGATTTAGTTAATGCAAATATACCTTCTGCAATTGAAAAGTTTAACATAAACAGAAAAACAGCATTTAAAGAGATACGTAGAAAAATGTTTCTGAGAAGAGTTATGTCCAATTTGATAAAGGATATAAAGAAATATAAGCAAAAGGCTAAATATTTCAAGAGAAAAAAAGAAATTGAAGCCATTGCAGCAAAAGCATTAGAATTAAAAAGGAAACTATTCATATTAATTTTGAATAGGATGCGTACATTAGATAAAATGGTTAATGTACTGAAATCACAAAGCAAAAGGAAAAGAGTAGTGAACAGAACAAACTTTTGTAAAGTGTTTTTAGGAAAGTGGATGCATAGTTCAAGTAGTGAACCTTTTTTTAAAGAAGAAAGCTATTTTCAAAGTAATAGTTTGCTGCATGCAGTTGACACCAGAGGTCGTTCATACGAAGTAAAAAATGGTTGCATAATGGAGAAGGAGATAATGGTTCCAAGAGATGAGGTACAAGTGATGGCAGATGAGGCAATGGGGAGACGTCCTAAAGCCCCAGTGTACACTTGGAATTGTAGTAGTATTTGCACTGTGCGTCAGGAATCTATTGACAGATTTCGAGAGTTTCTAAGAGAATATAGTAAAAAAAGTGTAAAACAAAAGATTAAGGTGCTTCAAAGTCTGGATCCATGCAGAGTGAGAGAGAATACTGGTTTGCAGGGTCATTCTCTTGCTTGTCTATCTAGAAAAGTGTGCAATAGTGTTTTCCATCATTTTAGGATGCTGGCTGTTCATCATACTGAAATGAGAAAGTTTGTGAGACGGTTGTATTTTGCCAAAAGTCCAGCAATACAGTTAAATGAATTGAATAGGGCTCTGTTCCGAGGAACGGTATCAGATGTAGAGAAGGTTGTTGATGAAATTCAGTTTTGTTACTTTGGTCCTGAACAAAACAGTGCAGAGAAGGACACAGTAAATGAGGCAGAAGTGGAAGAGAATGTAGAACCTTGTGTAAGTAAGACATTTAATGATCACATAACAAAATTTGCAATAGTCTCTAATGAAAGACCAAATGTTACTTGTATTTGTTGCCGCAGAACTCATTATAGAAAACAAACTAGGAATGTTGATCTCTACAGAAAGAGTGAAAATGAAGATAATTATAAGTGGATGGATTTTGCCACATATATATTTCTTGAAAATTGTTTTGAATTGGGTGAAGATCAGCGTATTTGTAAATACTGCTACAACAAGTTAGAGGAAAATAGAATGCCGACCAGAGCTGTACATAATAATTTAGAATTGGATGCTATTCCTGCTGAACTTTCTGAATTAAATACATATGAGTCTATACTCATTCAATGTGTTCATCCGTTCCAGACCATAGTACGTATGGAGCCCAAAACTGGTAAATTACCTCCTTCAGATTTACTGAGAGGTTTAAAAGGTAGAGTGGTGTATTTGCCCTTGGATTTGAAAAAAAATATGGAAACTATTGATGCAGATACTTTGGAAACTGAACCATTAATTATTCTGGTTAATGGTGTCCCTACAAAGAATAAGAAGATTTGGCAGGAGCTGGTAGATGTGCGGAAAGTACAAAGAGCAAATTTGTATTTGAAAAAAAATAACAAATGGTATGAATCAATTTATATAGAAGAAGAAGAAGAAGAAGAAGATTTACAAGGAGACACAGAAACACCAACTGGACAAATTGAAAAAGTGGACAAGTCAAAGGAAGAAGAAATTTATGAACATTTTAGCATACATCCTCTCCATTCGAAAGAAGTTATGGGAGACAATATTGATCTCTTTCAGATGAAGAAAGCAAAAGGAAATCCCGTGAGTGTATGGGAGGAGAGCTTGGAAGCTCGATGTTTTCCCCAGCTGTTTCCTAAAGGAAAAGGAGGACGATACGATGAACGTCCGGAACAGATTCCAGCTTCTGAGTATCGGACTACAAGACTATATGCTGAAGATCCCAGATTTCGACAAAGTATCCCTTATTTGTTCCATCTTTTATTTGAAAGCGACTTGTCTGCACTGTCTTATGCAGTAAATCACATTTTAAAAAGTGGAGTACATTTACAAAATGTGTCTGCTAAGGATTTTATGGAGAAAGTGCAGCACCGAGATGATCATTTGGAAACACAACTGATCAATCTGATGGCTTGTCAGCGTGGGACAAATGAATATTGGTACAGACGCCATGGTGAACTAAAATGCATGTTACGGAATTTAGGAACACCAACATGGTTCCTTACCCTAAGCTGTGCCGAGTACGCTTGGGATGATTTACTGGATTTTCTACGAGAGGCCAATTCAAACATTAAAAACATCGAATACAAGACAGCAGGAGAACTGTGCTCATTGGATCCGGTTAATGTTTGCAGATATTTCAATCATAGATTTGAGGCTATGATGTCCTTCATCTGCAATAAAAAAAATCCACCCCTTGGAGAAGTAGTGGATTTCTTTTGGAGAAAAGAGTACCAGGCAAGAGGTGCTCCTCATATTCATATGCTGCTGTGGATCAAGGATGCCCCAAAGTTTGGAACAGATACTGATGAAGCAGTGTTATCTTACATTGAAGAATATGCAACATGTGCTATACCTAAAAGCACAGAAGAGAACAAGTTAAAGGAGCAAGTTCTACGTTTCCAAAGTCATCGGTGTGGAAAATACTGTCGACGGAAATACAAGAGCAAAGAAAAATACTACACTAAATGTCGATTTGGATTTCCTAGACCTGTTCTTACAAATGGAAGAGTCAACAGTTTTATGTCAGCTGTGAGACATACTATCACAAGAAAATCACCTAAGAATACCTACAACCTTAAAAGAAAAGAAGAATCAAAAAATATAAATGACTACAACCCAGTCATTTTATCCATGTGGAACGCTAACATGGATATACAGTATGTTGCTGACAATTCCATTGCTGTTGCTCGATATGTAACGTCTTACATTACGAAATCAGAAAAAACAGAATTGAAGGAAATGTGGGAAGAGATTTCTCACGAGAAGACTGTCAGTAAGAAGCTGTACAGTTTCAGTTTGAAGATGTTATCGCATCGAGAAATTGGATCCTACGAATGTTCAGATAGGTTATCTTCTGCAAGTCTCTACTCGAAGTCAAGAAGAATAATTTGGGCAAGTTTAGGCCTTGCAGCAATGAGAAATCGGGTACTGAAATCTGTTGGAGAAATTGAATATTTGGCTGAGAATGACCCAGAAAGTACAGACATATTGAAAACAAACATGTTGGACACATATTATCCCAAGAGAAGTCATCATCTGGAGAACATGTGTCTCTATGAAGTGCTGCAGAACTACATTTATTCACGGAAAGCTGCAGAAGACATCAACAGTGGAAAATATAAAGTTGTTGGTGAAGAAGGATGTTTGGTGAAGCAAACCAAAGGAAGTTTGATAAATCACCGGAAGCTGAGTTGCGACACTACCGACAAGAAAGAATTTTACTACTTGGCTCTTTTACAGTTGTTTAAACCATGGCGTACAGAGGATGAACTACTGGGAGAATTCCAGAGCTATGAAGATTCTTTTAATGCTTGCAAAGACAGCATACAATGCAGTACATTCTCAACTTATCTGCAAATGTTAAATGAAGAAATTGAACAGGAAACTACAATTGCAGCAGAAATAGCTAGAGACAGTTCTCAGGACAGCCAAAGTTCAGGAACATACAGTCAAGATCCCCTAGGACAACCAATCGTTGAAAATGAAGCATCAATAGCCATGAATGAAGTGGAAACGGCTATGAATCAAGCTCAAGAAGAATTTATAGACTTAGAAAATTTGGAAAGACAACTGAATCAAGAGCAGCAACAAATTAATGAAGAGATCAAAAACAAAATTGATCACGGATTTCTACATGAAAAAAAAGAGTGCTCATGCACATCATTTCATCCAATCAGGATGTATGTAAGCGGACAAGCTGGCACTGGAAAAAGTTTCCTAATTAAAGTCATCAGAAGCTACCTAAAGCAAAAAACGGATTCTACTTTGTCTTGTGTGGTTACTGCTCCAACTGGGTTAGCAGCATATAACATAAAAGGAATCACCTTACATCGTTTGCTAATGTTACCAGTGGAGCATGAGAACAAAATACAATTCAACAAGCTAACTGGAGAAGCATCCTTGGAAGTGTCAAGAGTATTGAAGAAGATGCAAGTTCTCATTATTGATGAGGTGAGCATGGTATCAAACTTAATGCTTGCCTTTGTGCATTTAAGAATGCAGCAAATTTTGAAGACAGACTATGACGTGTTATTTGGTGGAAAACACGTCATAGTTTTTGGGGATCTTTTGCAACTTACTCCAGTTAAAGGACAACCAGTGTTTAATACTGTGACACATGAAGACACGAAGAAGTCATTGGGAAGCATTGGAAATACAAATATTTGGTCCTTCTTTGAGTACAAGGAACTTACAACTAATATGAGGCAAGCAAACGATGAAGAATATGGAAGTATTCTGAAAGATATCAGAATTGGACTACTCACAGAAGTTGGCAAAAAAGCATTACAGAGTCGGCTGTTACATAACTTATTTCCAAAGGAAGAAATAGTTGCAGAGAAAATATACAAGAATATTGCAGAAAACAAAAGTGTCATCTGCTTAATGCCAACTCTACGTGAATGCTCAATCTTTAATGAGGAGCTTTTGAAATTGGAAAATGAAGACATCAAGAAATTGGAAGCAGTGGACAAAATTGAGGATGGAAGAATTACTGTCACAGTAACAGGCAAACTGAAAAATAAATTGGACTCACTAGAGAAGAATATCTCCAAAACAGCAGGATTAGAAAAAAATCTATATGTTTGCATGAACTGTAGAGTGTTTTTAAGGAGAAATTTGGATGTTGAAAAAGGCTTAGTGAATGGAGCGATGGGAAGAGTTGTGGGTTTTATTAATTATCAGAAAAAAGATGGAATTGAATGTTTAAAAATAAAATTTGATCAGATAGAGGAAGTTAAAGACATTTGTCGTTGTTCAGTTCGTTTCATGCTTGTGAAAGACTTATATGTACGTAGGAAGCAGTTTCCGTTTTCACTAGCATATGCTGTAACTATCCACAAGTCTCAAGGATTGACTGTAGATTGTGCATTTGTGAACATTGGTTCAACTGTGTTCAAAGAAGGTATGGCATATGTAGCTTTGTCACGAGTCAAAACATTATCAGGTTTATTCATGATTGACTTTGATGATTCAAAAGTTAGTGCTGATACAAACTGTGTAAAGGAGTATAATAGATTAAGAAGAAGCTATGCTCCTCATTTAGGTCAGTATCCTGTGTTGGAGAAACGTGTAGTTTCTCGTAAAAGGAGAAATGAGAATATCTGTAATGAAGATGTAGAGAAGAGGAAAAAAAAGAGGAGTGATGTAATTGCAAGCAAAAAGAATAAGGAAAATGAAGAACAGGTTGTAGGATGTCATTTTGAAAATAGCTCTGGTGTCAACTGCTACGCTAATGTAGTGCTGAATGTTGCATTTTATCTGGAAAGTTTGCAAGAGCAGATAATAGAAAATCAGGGAAAAAGATTCTGTTCAGAGCTCAGTCTCCTTTTTCAAAAGCTGAGTAAAGACAAAACTCAAATAGAAAGTGCTACTGACATTAGAAAACTTTTAGATGTATGTTCAGGACGAACACAGTTTTCTCAAAATGAACAGCAAGATGCACACGAATTTTTGATGTATTTTCTTCAGGTAGTGGAAGAAGAAGGAGTTCCCATTGACATTTTTTTTGGTCTCTCTTATAAATGGGAACATCGTTGTGAAAATTGTTATAATATATGTGGCTCTATTGTTGATAATGAAAGGTTTATTTATTTGACATTGCCAGAGAGTAAAACAGTCACTTTTGCAAAATTAGTTAAAGATGCTAATCATAGCATGAAATGTGGTGAGTGTAATTCTGACATGTTTTCAACATTAATTTTAAGGGAATACGGACAGTATGTAATTTTAATGATGCAACGATGTAGAGCTGATGGTTCAAAATTGGATACTTTAATAAAGAAGTTTACAGGACAGCAATTATCAATTTCAGGAAAAACTTTTGTAACTGTTGCAATAATTTTCCATGAAGGACCTACTGTTACTTCTGGACATTACACAGTTTATCTTAAATGTGAAAAAGGCTGGACACTGTGTAATGATTCCCAATTGATTTTCAAACAACGTTTGCCTTTTGATTTAGCAAATTCCTATCTAATCTTCCTGAAACCTAAATTTTAGAGAGACTTGGCAAGATCTGGACAAAATAATTTTACCATTTTACTGGATTACCATTGCAATTTTGTAGAAAAAATATTTTTTAAAATTATCATTTGGCCTAAAGGAAAGATAACCAATTGTAATGTGGACTTTTTAAATTTTTAATGCAATTTTGAAAAACCAATAATTTAGAGATAATCGGTAACTTCTGCACATTTTAAATTTTGGAATGCTATTGGACTGCCATTGGAAATTTTTACAAAAATGATTTAAAAAATTACTATTTGGCCATGTGGAAAAGTAAGCAATTCTATTGTGGACTAAATATATTATTCAAAAAATTTTCGTGAACCAAAATGTTACAGAGAATCGGTGAGATCTGGACAGATTAAACTTTAGAATTTTAATGGTTTTCCCTTGGAAATTTATTCCAGGGAAAAAAAAAAAATACTATTTGGCCTAAAGGAAATAAAATCAGATGTATTTTGGAGTTATTTGAGATATAATATTGTGATTATACTCCTGAAACAAAAATATCAGACGGTATTTTAAAGAAAAAAGTATTGTTTTTAGATGATATTTTTTTAGAATAATATGCATTTCTGTAATGATATGTTTAAGTGAGAAGAGATTCTGGGCTTTTTTAATACAATCTTTGAGATTGTTATTTTTTTTTGCCCGCTGTAAAATGATGAATGCAATTGCTTTCACAATTTATAGTGAAATGCAATATATTCTGAAAACAGCAAAAATAAGGCAAAAATATTTTTGGGTAAAAAATGTAAATATGTGTACTGTATTATAAAATGGTTTAAAAATATTAATACTTTTTTCTTTTTTTTCAGATCGATATAGAAAATTTTCGTAAACTACAACCATTTTAAAAACTATTTTTTAAAAAAACAAATGAATAAATATTTTTTTGAGTGAGTATGGTAAGTCAATTGTAATAATTGTAGTCTCTCAAGGACCTTGTAATGTGATAAATGATTTTTAGTGTTTTTTTAAAAAAATAAAAAAAAAGGTACGCTTACCGTACGCGTACGGTAAAAAAAAAAAAAAAAGTTTTTAAAAAAAAATGTAAAAAAAAGATGAAAGATAAGGTTGGCTCTTAAAAGAACCGTTGTGTTCATGCAGGGACAGAGGAAAGGAACCATGGGAAAATCATTCAAAGCTACAAATGTGCTGATCTATTTTGTTATTCACTAGGGAAACACTGGTCTCCCTATAACAAATTAGAGCTTTACAAAATGTGCAATGAATATCAACCTTCCGAAATCGAGGGTTCATTTCCAGAGGGCCAGCAAAAGGAGATTCTCCCCCCACAGATGAAGGGCTCACCTGAGCTGCAGAAGAAGGAGTAAGCTCTGCAGGTGATGGTCCAGGCTGAGCTGCTGTGGATGTACTGGCTCGTCTTTCTGAAGAGTTACCTCCAAAAAGTTGAGCATGTGTCCTTTTGTGTACATCCTTGAGGTGCCTCATCATGGTGTGATTCCCAAAGGAATACTTCCTGTCAGGATTACCTCTAGAAAGTACACGCTGACACAGCTTGCAAGTAACTAAGGGTGCATTCACCTTTTGCTGGCCTTCTGGAAAAGTAAAATAATCCCAAACATAAGAAGGTTTTACTTTCCTCGCTCTCTGCCTCAAGACAGTGCTGCTGGTGCTAGCCTCACTCTCAGAAGAGCTCTGCTGTTCTGCCATCGTATCCCAAAGACAAACCAGCTCCTTCTCCCAAGGGATCACAAGCAGAAATGAGGGGAATGGGTGTGGTGTAGGAGAGTTCTAGAACTGAAAGTAGTTTCAACCAATCAAAAGTTGTGTTTCATGATCACATGACCAACCGTACGCTTACGGTACGCTTACGGTACGCTTACGGCAAAAAGTACGCGTGCGCGTAAAAAAGACACGCGCTTGCGCGCATGCGCATAACAGTCACTCCCCGGCACTTCCGCGTAACGTGCGCGTGTTGCGTAAGCGCGCACGCGTCCCACGCGCAGTACGCGCGGCTACGCAAAGTACGTAACTATACGCAAGCAGCGTAGATAGATTACGGACGTTGCGTAAACCGTACGCTTACCGTGAGCTTACGGTACGCGTACTATAAAAAAAAAAAAAAAAAAAAAAAAATCTGGAAATAAATTTTACTTGTTTATTTTAAAAAATGTATATAAAATAAATATTTATTGATCTTAAAAAATTAAGCATAGACTTTATAAAAGGTAAGAAAATTAAATTAAAAATATGTTTGAAAAAAATGAAGAAAAAAAAAAAAAAATAGCATTTAAAAAACCTTGCAAATTCACTGAAAAAAACATGGGTTTCACACACGTTATAGTTAGGAATTAGCATTTAAAAAACCTTAGAAATTCACTGAAAAAACCATAGGTTTCACACACGTTATAGTTAGGAATTAGCATTTAAAAAACCTTAGAAATTCAGTGAAAAAACCATAGGTTTCACACATGTTATAGTTAGCTGGACATTTTACTCGTAAAAAACCAATGAAATTGCCCCGTTATAGTTAGTTCAGCTAACTATAACTCGCACGCCCGCAATGCACTGCTGATGACGTCACATATTACATCACTCATGACATGGTCAGTGACATCACTCATGACATCACTGATGACATCTCAAATGACATCACTGATGACATCACTGATGACATCATCCTTGTGATAGAGTGACAGACCGCCTCTCACGCTAATATAACCTTTGATACACACATTCAAAAATAGAGACTAAAATTTTCAAAACAATGGACATACCAATACCAGTTACAACAACCTCTTCAGTAATACTAAGATCCACATACACATCCACTCATTCACCAACAGTCCTATACAGTCACTCATACATGTACTCACTCATCATATTTACTCATACACCTATACATCCTGTAACACAATGCCACTCATCCATAGAGTTACTCACACACTTAGTCACTCATGCTAATAAAGAATCAAACATACATTCACCTGCATATACAGTTATACACACACCACCACACTTACTTCTACGGAAACTTACACATACTTAGTCTTTTAAACAATCACTTATAGAAACATATACTTATTCATACAGGAACTCTTTCAATCTCTCCCTCTCACATATACTCACATATATACACCAATAATCACATATACTAGTTTAAAACATATGTAGTTACTCCTGAAGACACTATTGAGACAGTCATTCACTCACTAACACACCCATACACACACTCATCCACCCATACAGTCTTGCACACATGCTGTGTTCAACACATACAAACAGTGAGTCACTCATTCATGCACCTATGTACTACGTAATACCCCCCACCGAACCATGCAGACACTCAGACTGATACTCAAAAAAACAACTAATAACCTATATAGACACCCATGTAGCTACTCACCAACCCATGCAGCCACTTATACACAAAGTGAGAGACTGTCACAGATATTTATATGTTTAAACATTACTCACTAAACCATGTATTCACTATGATACACTTAAACAGTCAGTTACACAATCAATTTTTCAAAAAAAAAACAACCATTTACACACTTATATACCCATTTATTCTTCCATCGACCTTTAGATATACATATATAAAACATATTTAATTTTTCAGAAAAACACACATTCACTGGATGATGTCATCAGTGATGTCATCAGTGATGTCATTTGAGATGTCATCAGTGATGTCATGAGTGATGTCACTGACCATGTCATGAGTGATGTAATATGTGACGTCATCAGCAGTGCATTGCGGGCGCGCGAGTTATAGTTAGCTGAACTAACTATAACGGGGCAATTTCATTGGTTTTTTACGAGTAAAATGTCCAGCTAACTATAACATGTGTGAAACCTATGGTTTTTTCACTGAATTTCTAAGGTTTTTTAAATGCTAATTCCTAACTATAACGTGTGTGAAACCTATGGTTTTTTCAGTGAATATATATATATATATATATATATATATATATATATATATATTCAGTGCACAAATGTATGCAGGTCACTGTACCTGGCTCAGGATTCCTGGCTCAGGATTCTAGTGTCTACTGTTCCGTAAGCGTGATCGGCGCACTGGAGGAACCTTGGACTCAGAGAGGGGAAAAGTACTTACTTATGGAACCTTCCCAGTCCTCTCTCTGTGGTTACATCTATGGTCCAATGGGATTACTCACCTGGCTTTTTAAACAAACTGCCCGTGAAAGTCTTTTATTTCTGAACTTTCCAGCACAAAACCGGCATTGATAAAGACATCCGCCGAAACGCGTCTGCCAGGAGCTGTGAGAGAAGACATCGCGATATTGTAACAGTGCTGTATGGTGGCATTAAATCTCTGAAGTGCAACCCAAGCATGTGTCAGACCTGTTTTTGTCTATAAAGCGGGATTGGTGGTGTATTTGTGGCGGAGATCGGCTCCGCATACTGACACGCCTCTTGGTTTGGTGCTCCACATATCGGCGGCAACCCAGTGGACTCTGTGCATGGACTGCACAAAGCGGCACCCCCCCAGCCTGGCTATTGGTGTAGGCACTGGGGAAAGAGCAACAGATGGACTGTTGATGAGTTGCACTTCGGCGATGAAATCCGCCATGGATCGTGCAACGTAAAAGGAACAGGGCGCTTGAGGGCTGACTAAGTCAGTGCACAAATGTATGCACGAGCGGGTCACTATACCTGACTCGCGATTCTAGTGTCTACTGTTCCTTAAGTGTGATCGGCACACTGGAAGAACCTTGGACTCAGAGAGGGGAAAAGTACTTACTTATGGAACTTTCCCAGTCCTCTCGCTGTGGTTACATCTATGGTCCAATGGGATTACTCACCTGGCTTTTTAAACAAACTGCCCGCAAACGTTTTTTATTTCTGAACTTTCCAGTACAAAACCGGCATTGATAAAGGCATCCGCCGAAATGCGACTGCCAGGAGCTGTGAGAGAGGACATTGCGATATTGTAACAGTGATGTATGGTGTCATTAAATCTCTGAAGTGCAACCCAAGCATGTGTCAGACTCGTTTTTGTCCTTAAAGCGGGATCGGTGGTATATATATATATATATATATACATATATATATATCAAATTACACACCCGTGGTCGCCAGTAGAGAGTTATAGTCACGAACTAGTTCCATAGAAGGAGGTCATTTTCAAGTGCCTATATCTTTAGCGCCGCTTGATGAATCTGTATGAAATTTTCCCCAAAATTTGCCCCCGGATTTCAGATGTTTTGTGTAGTGAGGGCAGAGAAAAAAGGGTGTGGTCCCAAAACGTGTTTTTCCCATGTTAATTCCCATAGGATCTTTGACGAAACTACAGCCCAAACTGCTGGACAGAATTACACCACATTTGATAGGATTCTCAATTTTGGTGCGCGGATCATACTTTTGTGTAAATCTGTTCATCAGTTTGGGAGATATTAACTGCAAAACAAATTTGTATATCTGGGAATGCAGAATATCTGCGGCTCCAACAGGCCCCCTGCTGTAATTTGATTGGCTGCAAGCACTTCAACCAGGAAGTGTTGTCAGCCATCTTGGTACTCGGCTTGAACTGCGTCCCAGAAAAAACAGGGCCGAAAAAGCATTTTTTTTCAATTTAGAAAAATAACAAAGCACGGTCTGCATCTTTCATTTCTAATCGGCCCTGCTTGGGCCAGTTCCTGGGGGCATTATAATAAAGTAGGGGAGCTCCTTGATGCCCTGGAGACAACAAGTCTCCGGGGCTTGATAAAAGGCAAAATGTAGGGGAGGTCGCCCATCTCCCTGGGGCTCTATCTCTAAACAAATGGGGGTCTGCACAAACCCCCTCCCCCTCAGTCCTGGGGCCACCACCTCCCAGGGCTTTACTTTTAATTAATGTGTGGGGGCTGCACGGATCCCACTGCAGGCTTGGGAACTGCCATCTTCCTGGGGGCTTTTATCATTTTGAGTGCTGGGGCCAGCAATACCTCCCTGCAGCCCCTGGGACCACCACCTCCTCAGGGCAAATTGTATAAAGGAGGGGGGCACACAGCCCCCCTCCTGGTGCCAATATTGGCCTTGGCGACCGCCATCTCCTAGGGCCTGCTCCTACTATGTCCCGGGGTTCCCAACCCTGGGACAAAGCTGTTTGCTTTGGCTTGGTGGGAGCTTTACCACACCTGCCAAGTCATAGCAAGCTGTGCTCCTTCTCGAACAAGCGAGAGCAGAAAATAATACTCTTGCATGCTAGAAGCAGAGAAAAATTGCTTTGACATGTCTATTAGCTCCCTCTCTGTAAAAGCCATTGCAGCTCCTACAGGAGGTGGGGAGCCTGCAGGGACCGTAGAGGCCTAGAGTCTCCCTACATGGTCCCCAAAACTTCAAAGTGGGTGCCCCAGGTGGTGGGACCAGGGCATCCACAAGAGAGGCTGGCCCCCAGGGTATGGGTTCCCTGGGGGTGAAATAGGCCCTTATATAAATAAAAAGACCGAGTGCTGGGGGATGAGGTTCCTGGGACTAAAATTGGCCCATGAGGGGGTCCGCTTGGCCCCCTCTTTTCAATTTTTTAAAAACAAATAAAGAAACAAAAGCCAGGGAATGGGGTCCCAGGGGCCAAAATCGGCCATGGGAAGGTGGGCCACTTGGCCCCCCTCCCTTGATAAATAAATTAATAAGTAAATAAATGGACCGCAAGTCACTGGAGGCCTGCCTCCTTTCTCCACCACTCTGAAAACTCACCTTCTGGTGCACTACTAATTGGGGGATAAAGTTCCCTTGGATGATGATGTTACTTTGGGGGGCAACAAGCCCTCCTGTTTCCTCCAGTAAGTCCCACACAGCAGGATTGCTGAGAGGTTTTAGGAGGCCACACACCCTTTCTACACCACTCTGAAAAAGTGCCTCTAAGAGCACTGCTGGTTTGGGGATTAAATCCCGTAGGATGTTGAGGGTCCTTGGGGGACAATAAGCCCTCCTGTTACCTCCAGTAAGTCCCACAGAGTGCTATTGCTGAGAGGCCTTTAGAGGCCCACCCCCTTTCTCCGCCACTCTGCAAACGTGACTCCTGGAGCACTACTGGTTGGTACAAGAACCCCTCCTGTTACCTCCAGCAAGTTCCACACAGCGGGATTGCTGAGAGCTGGTTGAATGCCCCGTCCCCTCTCTCCATCACTCTGCAAATGTGCCTCCTTGTGCACTGCTTAGGAACAGAACTATTCTTGGGACCATAGAACTTTAGTAGATAGGGACTGAGTCACCATACCGCCTCAGTGGCCCGAGTCCGACTAGCTATAGTGTGTCACTTGCCCTCATACTCATATCCAGAGGGACAAGTAAATGGACACCCCAGAACACAACACCCCCTTTTGTTCACACTCTCATACTCATCCACAATAAGATATGACAGAGGCACGAAGGAAGTTTGAAATGCTTATTTAAACTATTGTGCTCTAGAATGCAGTATACGTGTACCAATCAGAAATCAACTGCCTAGCAAAAATGCCATCAGCATTGTCAATAAACTATATATTATGAAAAGCCCTGTCATATTATAAGACAGAATAACCTAACCTCCCTCCCCTTCTACAGAAGCAAACTGAACATACAGCAAATATCTCTGGGTTTAGCAGCGGACCCTGTAGCTTAGCATACACAGATGGACGTTAAACATCTCGGATACAGCTGTGATCTTCTCTCAGAAAATATAGGTCTCTCTCTGTGTTATATTGCTATACATACCTATATGACAAGGTTTACATGTTCACAAACAGCTGAATTTCTGTGTTGTGTCTAGGTGCAAGTTATGTTATGTTATGTTGTGCTTTGCTATGTTAATTGCACTTGTAAAGCGCGCGATTACCCTTAGGTGTCCTGGCGTTAAGTACTGGTTGCCTGGGAAGTCAAGAGTCGGGAAAGAGCTATTGAGTGAAGAGCCATGTCTTCAAACCCCTACGAAAGAACAGAAGATCCGGGGCAGACCTAAGAGAGAAGGGAAGCTCATTCCAAGCTCGAGAAGCACAGTGAATAAAGCTCCTGCCTCCCCAGTTTACTTTGTTTATCTTGGGGACTAGCACTCGCTTGGCACTGGCAGAGCGTAATGCTCTACCCGGTACATACCAGTGAAACTTATGTTTGAGAAATTGAGAAACGACCCCATTAATAGCCTTAAAGGTGATACAGAGTGCCTTAAAGCGAGCTCTTTGTTTTATCGGGAGCCAGTGCAATTTCCTAAGCTCCTCTTTCACAGGAGCAAATTTAGGTATTCCAGAGAGCAGTCTGGGTGCAGCGTTTTGGACTAATTGAAGCCTGTACATATGTTGTTTTTGTATGTTCAGATACAGGCTATTACAATAGTCCAACCGTGATGTTATCAGAGCCATGACTACTGTCTTAAGATTGCTCTCCGTCAGAAGAGTTTTGATTTTTCTAATGATTCTAAGGGTCATAAAGCAGGCGGACGTTACCAGTCTTACTTGATCACCCATAGTGAGTGAGTTATCCACTGATATCCCGAGGTTTTTGGCCTTCCTGGTGGGTATCGGGCAGATTCCAAGATCTTCCGGCCACCAGTCCGGTGTCCATACCAGTGGATTATTCCCAAATTTCACCACCTCCGTCTTATTGGAATTAAGCTTTAGGCAGTTGGAGGACATCCAATGAGATATAGCACTCATGCAATCGTGAAAGCGATCCCCTACTTCTTTCACATCTCCCTTTGTCAACGACAACACTATTTGTGTGTCGTCAGCATACAAGGTGATCTGGAAGTCAAATGATCTAATAACTCCAGCCAGTGGGGCCACGTAAATGTTAAATAGAGTTGGGCTTAGAGACGAGACCTGTGGCACCCCACAAGGGAGTACGAATGGTCTGGAGGAGAAGCCATCAAGGTCCACTGTCTGAGATCTATCAGCTAGGAATGATTGTAAAAGTTTCCATGCTAAGCCTTTGACCCCAATCTTAAACAGCCGGTCCATCAATAATTTATGGTGGACCATATCAAAGGCCGCGGACAGGTCCACCAAAATTAGAACTGCACTCCCTCCTCCATCAACGGCCTCTCTAATTTCCTCAGTGGACTTCAACAGAGCCAACTCAGTGCTATGATCTGCTCTGAAACCATGTTGTGATGGGTCCAGCAGGTTATTACGATGAAGAAATGCACTGAGTTGGATGTTCATCTCTTTTTCCAAGATCTTAGCAGGAAGGGGGAGCCGCGAGATGGGCCTGTAATAATTAGGATCCTCTGGGTCCAGATTCTACTTCTTCAAAAGAGGAAGAACAGAGGCTTGCTTCCAGATAGAAGGGAATGTACCAGAAGAAAAAACCTTATTTATTAGAAGGGTCAGGGTCATTCCGATTGCTTCAGGCACTTGTTTTGTGATCCACGCCGGGCAAGGATCACTGGAGGCTCCTGAACGAATCGAGGAGAGAACCTTAATGGTCTCTGATACCTCCAGACGTAAAAATTGTTCAAATTCCACCGGAGAACCCCTGTTACCGGCTTGATTGACATTCAACTGTACTGTGATGTCTGCATCGGTAAAAGATGAGAATATGATGTCTACTTTGTGTTTGAAAAAAATCCGCAATTTTATCACAAAATGATAAGTTGCTATAAATCCTGGGGGCAGATGGAGTAGAAAGTTTCTTAATGATACTAAAAATTTCCTTAGAATTGGATTTAGCCAAATCTATCTGAGTTGAGAAATACTTTCTTTTAGCTTCCAATAGCAGTTGTTTATAGGAAGTGATGCAGTATTTATATTCCTTCTTGTCAGCTTCACTATAATTTTTTCGCCAGACTGTTTCTAACAATTTGCAGTACAGCGTTTTTGCTCTATCATCAGAGTACCAGGGGGCCGACGGTATGACTCGTTTAGGAGTCCACCGTTTCCTGGGAGCTAATAGATTACAGGATGTGGAGAGCCATTGATTGTAGGCAGCCACTGCATTATCCACTAACGAGGGAGGGGGGTCACATCGAACTCCTAAGGGACTCGCTGAGCATATTAATGTCCAGTTTTCCCCAGGCTCTGGTCACGATTTCCTTGGCTGGATTGGTGTTAACTGAGTGGATTTCATGACCCTTCAGTTGAAACTGAAGGGCGCAGTGGTCTGACCACGGGATGGGTAGGACAGAAGAACAAACAAGATCGGGGTTGTTTGAGTAAATACCATCAAGGGGGTGTCCTTTTTCGTGCGTGGGGGCCTTGACCAGTTGATGAAGTCCTCCAGCTCCCATAATTTGCTCCAGCCGGTTAGTGTCCGTGTCCAAGTGGTTTTCGAAATAAAAATTAAAGTCACCCAAGACTGTGTATGATTCTAGACAGAGTCCCTCTTCGAGCAAGGTGCCTATTGACTCCAGAAATCCATTTTTAGGCCCCGGTGGGCGGTATAATAATATGCCTTTAAATGTTCTGTGGTTTACCATGTGAACATTAAAGGCTAATGCTTCGCAATCTGTATTTGTAACTGGGAGAAAGCTAGGCCCCAATGAGTCGTGGTAAATAACAGCAAGCCCCCCTCCTTTCCTATGCAATCTATTCAAGGTATAGCAATGGAACCCCAGGGGTGAGTCCCTCACTATAACAAAATAACAAGGGACATTATTATTTGACCTTATCTTCCCTGTTCACTCTAAATCCCATGAAAGAACAGAACAAGAAAACAACTGTAGTCTCTATGAGAACATATAATGTGGCACAGAAGCAAACGTGTTTATATAGTAACGTGTGCAAAGCTAATATGGCCTGTGTCATGCACAGTTAGGCTAACATAAGGAAATTAATAATGTACTCTGTACAGAACACTTGGCACTGGTTGGGGAATGAAGTCCTCTTGGATGCTGAGGGTTCTTTGGTGCCCAGTAGCCCTCCTGTTACCTCCATTAAGTCAGACATAGCAGGATTCCTGGGAGATAGTCGGAGGCCCGCACCCTTTCTCAACCACTAGTTAAAAAAAACATAGAAATTCACTTTAAAAAAAAGGTTACAGTGACGTTATAGTTAAGTAATGCAATTTAAAAAAACATAGAAATTCACTGAAAAAAACAAATGTTACAGGGACAATATAGTTCGACTCAGTTACCAGAGCTATAACTATAATTTACACCCCCGCAATGCACTGCTTATGACCTCACATATTACATCTCTCATGACATGGTCATTGACATCGCACATGACATATAAAATGACATCCACAGAATCACTCACACACCCTTTTACACCCCTTGCAACCTCTCATACTCCAGTCTTACTCCCACACAACCACTCATATACCCATTCACTGACCTATACCAGTACTCACACACCAACTCACTCTTCCATAGAGATAATCACACACCCACTCACTCACTAATACAGCCACTCACACAACCATTCACTCACTCATGCAGCCACTCATACAACCACTCACTCATCTGTACAGTCTCTCAACTCAGCCACTCACTCACCCATGCATCCACTCACACACTCACTCACACAGCAACACAACCACTTACAACCCATTCATACATCCATACAAGCACTCACACATCTGTTCATTCACCCATACATGAAAACAACAAGAAATCCGTGGGTCTACGAATGCCGTACTAATTGTCCAGAGCCACAAATCCAGATGCTATAAAAAAAAACAAAAGTCCTCATAAAGAGTACGGAGTCCCATCACCCACCGAAGTGGCATGCTTCATCATCTGGGGCCTCTTCTTAACCACAACCTGGTGTGGTTAAGGAGCTACAACTCCTGGATGAATAAGGAAGGAGGAGCTCGCGGATGTTTTCTGGGTCTTAACAACCTGAGGAGGCCTAGTAAAACAGAGACTAAAGCTGCCCTAAGTGTGGTGAAATAACATGAAAAGTGCAGTGTATGTGAAAGATCAGTTAAAATTGGCTATCTAACGAAAAATATGTTTATTAAATATCATTAGATGTCAAAGACCAAAAAAAGTGGTCGACATGTTTCAGCCATTAGCGATCAAGAATTATGATTATGGCTTTCATCAGGACCAAATGTTACTACTGCAACATTAACTTACAACAGGTAAAAACAAAATAAACCTGAATAGCAGCAAAACGATACCTCCGGCAGGAATAACCACTCAAATGATGGTAAGTGGAACTGCAGGGGTTCTTTACGAAGTGCCTGTGCAAAACACAAAGGAAAAACACAAAAACAGCATATTAATATAGCAAGGGGGTAGGGGGTAGAACAATTAGTGACTTTCAGCAGTTGGTGCCAACAGGTCTACCACTGATCAGTTTACCCGTCATAGATCGGGAATATACGTCTACGCTCCTGGTGACAACTCAGGGCGTGAGGCAGCGCTCTGTTAAAACAAGAATAAAAAACATCCTGGTATAGAAACAGATATCATAGATGGTAAAGTGATCTGTAACATAACATAACATAACACGTGTATTTCTATATCGATGAGGATATGGCCAGATTAATTTTAACCACTACTCCGAGCATTATTGATACTACCACCCTAACGGCAAGGTAGGCTCTCACTGTATTAGACTGTTTGAGACGAGTGTGCGTACAGCGAGCCGTTGTATATTTATGGTTTTGCCTGTGTGTAGTTAAGATGTGGGTGCATATGTATCAACTACACAGTAGATGCAGCGCGTCTTACTCGTGAGAATTTGCAATGCTCATTTTCCAGCTTGTACCTTGCCGGCGTTTGCACCGTTTGCGTTTGATTCGCCTTGAACATTGCATGTTGGCTGGCAAACTTGGAGCAGAGTTAATCATAAACTGTTGCGTGTTCCTGTTAGGCATAACACGCTCCAAGCTTAGCTCCCTCCCCTTCAGAGATTACTATGTCTAGTCTTTAGCAAGCCTCGTTATATTATTCTTGGGGCTTGATTCGCACTCTATATGCCTCGATGGGGAGAATCTATGTTTACACATAGTCTCGAGTTCGCTTTAGCACGATATGCTTAGCGCGCAGCTTACTCCCGATTTGAGACCACAATGCCCAGTTTCTAGCATGATCACGACGGAGGCTCTTCGTGCTTCATATGCATTGCGCATTTTTTGATGGTCTACTGTGTACAGCCCATGCACAGGGATTTCCTCGCTTGGTTTTATTATTTCTCTAGAGCGAGTTACATTTGGAGTTGTTTGTGAGCTCCTTTGCAGGCCTTTTCACTCTAGGCGCATCACTATTGTTGAAGGTTGTTTGATGCACACGCACAGTAGCTCTATTTTGAGTTACATTGGTCTACAGATCACTTTACCATCTATGATATCTGTTTCTATACCAGGATGTTTTTTATTCTTGTTTTAACAGAGCGCTGCCTCACGCCCTGAGTTGTCACCAGGAGCGTAGACGTATATTCCCGATCTATGACGGGTAAGCTGATCAGTGGTAGACCTGTTGGCACCAACTGCTGAAAGTCACTAATTGTTCTACCTCCTACCCCCTTGCTATATTAATATGCTGTTCTTGTGTTTTTCCTTTGTGTTTTGCACAGGCACTTGGTAAAGAACCCCTGCAGTTCCACTTACCATCAGTTGAGTGGTTATACCTGCCGGAGGTATCGTTTTGCTTCTATTCAGGTTTATTTTGTTTTTACCTGTTTTTTTTTTTATAGCATCTGGATTTGTGCCTCTGGACAATTAGTGCGCCGTTCGTAGACCCACGGATTTCTTGTTGTTTTCAGATAGAGATACTAGGGGATTCTTTCCGTGCAGGTCTTTAAATTTTCCCTTTGACCCCCGTGTTTTACCGGTATTTTTGCGCATTCACCCATACAGCCATTTAAACAGACACTTACCCTCTAATACATCTACTCACTTAACCAAATACCTACTCAAACAGCAACTCACTCACCCATACAGCCACTTGCACATGGAGTCATTCACTCATAAAGCCATTCAGACACTTACTCACACACCAATACAGACACTGACACACCCACTCACTCACCAATACTGCCACTCACACAGCATCTCACTCACCCACTCAGCTACTCACACACCCACTTCTACACCCATACAGACACTTACACACCCATACATACTTAGACACAAACAGTCACACAGCTACTCACTTAATATATGTTAGAAGTAGTATCACTCAGTAGTAGTGCAGCTAGTGTACTAATTTAACTTTTGTAGTAAATTAGTATATATGTGTAATACCTATAAACTCTTAAAAACACACTCACTTGATGATGTCATATGTGATGTAATCAGTGATGTAATTTGAGATGTCATGAGTGATGTCACTGACTATGTCATGATATGTCATGAGTGATGTAATATGTGAGGAGAAATATGTGACTGCAAACTACCAGTTCCATGAGGCCAGGGCCAGACTGGCCGTAGCGGGCACCGGGCAATCCCCCGGTGTGCCGCACGGGTGGGGGCCGGTTTTGGGCCCCTGAGGGCTGTTTTTGTTACAGGGCCGTTTCGGCCCTGCAACAAAATCGGCTGAAAACCGGCCCTGGCGAAGAGCTCGGCGGCACAGGAGAGGGTGGGAGGGGGGGGCGGCCGAGCACTTTGTCAGGGCCGGTTTTGGTTTCCAATCCGGCCCTGCATGAGGCATTGCATTATGAACACACTTGTGATCTTGATGGACCAATAAGAAGGCTGGTACTTAGCGTCAGGTGGTTTCAGTTATCTTGTTGGGTTATGTTGTAGGGATCATGTGATCAAGAGCAAAGATGTTTGAAACATGTTAAATTGATGCAGGATTGCTACAATTATCTGTTTTGTTTTAGCATTTTCCTCGACTTGAGAGCAGCTTCGTCCCTTGGACAAGTGCTTTTCTGAGATTTAAAGGTGGTCCAAACCGTGAAGCTAGCACCGCTGCCAGAAGTGACAAGATGGTCCGAATTGCTTCTGACTACAAACAGGTTTGGAGCATCAAGGGGGCAGCTATAAGTTGCTTTCCTCAAAACTGACTTGTTTATGAGAAAGCGAAGGATAGGTTTGAACTTTCAGTCTACTCAACACACTCGGGGGAGAAATATGTGACTACAAACTACTAGTTCCATGATGCACTGTGTTATAAAAACACTTGTGATCTCAAAGGGGCCAATAAAAAGACTGGTACTGAGCATCAGGTGGTTTCAGTTATCTTGTTGGGTTACACAGTCGGCAGCCTGTGATCAAGAGCAAAGATGTTTGAAATGTGCTAGGCTGATGTTGGATTCCTACAATGATCAGTTTTGTTTTGCCATTTTCCTTGACTTGAATGCACCTATTTTACGCACAATCATTCCAAGTCAGCCTTGAACTAATAAACAATCCTATGTGGTGATATTCTAAAGCACAGGTCAAGCCAAGATCAACAGTAGTGGGTGGCCAACCATCATGTTTTCTTTAGAATTCTTCTGCTTTGGGGCTGACTGTCCTGGTTCCTAGTCTTCTGCTGTGGGAAATGTCCTGATGTCTGGCAGTCAGAGAAGGCAAAGCAAAGAGGGGCATAGATGCAAGAGGATATTATGTTTCGGCAGCAGGTCAAGATGCCTTCAGTGGGCTGATAGGGTGTCACTTAGTCTGATTTCATTCCCCAATCCTTTGAAACACTCAGGGCCTGATTTGGTTCTCAGCAGATGGGTTACTCCGTCACAACAGTGACGGTTATCCAGTCTTACGAAATATAAATGCTACAGCGTTTAATGGGATTTATATTTCGGTAGACAGGTTATGTGTCACCTTTGTGACGGAGTAACCCATCTGCTGAGATCTAAATCAGACCCTAAGACATAGAGAGTTCATAATTTAAGGATGCTAAGCAGGTCCTCACATTTGTGAGACCATTTGTAATGCAGACACCAGCCATGATCACACAGCAGCCTTTCGAGTACTCTGCAATGCACTCCCTTTGTTTGTTACTTGGAACTGTAGCAAATAGGGATCATTTGGTTCCCACGTTTGAATACATTTTTCAGACAGGGGTTGTGGATCCACAGTATAAGGTTTCAGGACCTTTTTGTGTGGTTCTTATTCAAATGTCATGTTGTCCTCATCCATCATGTTTCATGCTAAACCAGGGGCATCCAAAATCTATTGCAATCCAATCAGTTCTCGAACACACACAGTCATGCTACCATACATGTGGTGCACATTCATACCACATACATGCATAAAAAATATCAGCTCAAGGATCTGATTTTTCTGGTACAGCAGAATTGTACGCAACGAGAAGCCAGTAGGCTTGCCTTTCATCAACGTTGGAAAGATTCGCAAAACAGTGCGTTGCCACCACTGCTTTATGTGAAGCCCTCAGGGAATTAACTGTAGTTCATTGCCCACTCTGAGGGCAACCTTGGTGGTCCCTTACAAGTTACAGACAGGGTCTGGACTTTATGTTATCAGGGGCAGGCCTAAGCCTCTCTGTACATGCTAGATTAGCATGACAGCAGGGCAAAAATAAAAGTCAGGATACGAGTTGCATAAGCAGGCAGGCATTCAGGGCATGCTATCCCCTCACCTGCCAACATTCTATAGTCCATGTTGCCCCACCCACCAGCCATCCCACAGTTGTCCGTGTTGTCCACCACCCACCTTCACTTTGTTGTCGGAGTTGCTCTACCCACCTGCCATCCCGTTGTTCTGCATAGTAATCCCTCCATTGTCCGATATAACATCCACTCAGTCTCTCTCTGTTGTTCATGTTGACCCACCACTTACTTTCCTCTGCTGTCTGCGTTGCCTACACACCCTCCTTTCCTCTGCTGTCTGTGTTGACCCTCCCCACCCATCCTACCTCTGTTGTCCATGTTACCTCCCTCAATTGGCATAACCCCTGAAAAAGCTCTGAAGCAGCTAGTACTGGCCGCGCCATAGGGCTTTTTTTCCCACACCCTTCATTGTGTTAGCCACCTCCCATAAACCCTCCCCCTCTATGTATGGCCTCCTGTCAAACCATCCCCCATGCAAGCAATTTTATTTTAAAGCATTATTATATGTTTTATTTTTTATTTTTAACTTTCAGCCATGCTGCACAACATGTCTAAAACCTTTGACAAAGCAAATACCTGAGTAGGTGAGAAATCTTGGCTTCGCCAATGCTTGTTTTTCTTCGTGACTGCAACAGTTTTCTTGCCTTTCCAGACACGTATTTACTGGTGATGCGTGTACCCTATAATTTTAGCAAACAGCAGCTCATCAAGCCTTCCTGCTACGCTGCAGTGCGTCAAATAAAAGGTCAGGAATGTGCCGCATCTACAAGATATGGCGCATTCCTGTCCTTCTCTACTGTTCCCGTGTATAAACAGCAGTCATGCACCAATGTAGACACCCTTGCGTCATGTTGCATGGGTGCCTGCATTGCAGTGATGACTGTTTTTGTGCAGGAATGGACTCCTTCCTGCTCAAAAACCATCATTGATGTAATTTCCTTTTTCGATGTATGGAGTAGTATTCAGCACGCATAGAAAGAGGAAAAAACGAGAAGAAAAAAAGTATTTCTCCTCATTGCACCACTCCAATGCCTCCCATGTGGAAGCGTAGGATTCTGATGCATTCCCAGCTTTTCAAAACATTATAAATCTGGGAATGTGTCAGGTTCCATGGATGTTGCGTGTGAGGTCCCACAGGAACACCCATGCGACTCACCTTTCAAGCAGAGTAATTAGTGAAAGGGGCCCATATTTACAAGGCAAAGAAGAGTCACATACTGTGACTTTATGTGGCCTTGTAAATATGGGCAAGCCCATTGCGCTGCCGGTGCATCAAAGGAGGTGACACACCTGCATCGCAGTGGGCTTGTAAATGAGGCCATCTGTGCACTACTCTTTCGATGAAGTGCCTGGACTGCTGTTTACCAGAGGTCCTGGTGATCATCAATCACACCACAGTGCTCCGAAGCCCGAATGCATCCGGGCATGATATCTGCAAGGCTTTGCCAGAACTCAACAATGTGTGCTCCGCGTGGAAGAGATGGTATTGAATTTGACTACCAGAAACAACACTCCTATTGTATTGCAGAAGGAATGAGGCTCTTGAATTTGGTTACCATCTGGGCTGTGGTGAGATTCATCCCTCTACTAGCCCCAATAAGTCGATGGGCATCTGACGGACTCCTGACTTTCTAGGCTCGGGTGAACTACAGCAAGTGTCTATCACAACATCATGTAAAGAAAACATTTTGAGCGCATGGCACTTTAGTAATTAAACATCGCTGGCCTGCACTCCAAAACTGATTTCGCGATAATTGAGCAAATCACAAAGGCCCTGATTATGATGTCGGTCACAGTTGCCTCCGACCAACATCAACACGGATTCAGGACCGACTGGCCTCCAATCAGTGGTCCTGACTGCAATATTACAATGGTGCGTTCGTATACTCCAATTTCTCTATGGGAGCTTGTGCTGCAGCCTTAAACCAGGCGTAGCACAAGCTCCCATAGAGAAATGGGAGATTCTGTTAATCCCTGCACTGCATGGCAGGCACCTAAAGGTGCAGGGATTAACAGGGGGCACCTCGGCCCCCAACCTGAGGCCGCAGGGAGGAGGGGGCCTTGCTAGGGTCCTTCAAAGTAGCTTTCCAACAGGCATTCCATGTCAGAAAGCCCAACATGGAAAGCCTGCCGGAAACCAACATCGTAATCCCCACAGTAGAAACGCCCTCGTATAGGATACACATGCCGGTTCCAACCCTGTCGGAAGCCAGCCAGAATGACTGGCTGGTTTCAATTCCAACTGCATAGATTGTAATTCGGTGGTCGGAATTGAAACCATTGATGTCGATCGGAGGCTTTCCGACTGACATCAAAATCAGGCCCAAAATCATGAAATACTACAGGCTCTTCCCAGAAGAATATACAAATGAGATGCTAGCAGAAGCAAACTCTGCTGGACAAAACATGGCAATTTTGGATCCTTCCATCGTCTGCTCTGGTATTGCCCCAATCCCCCTATCTTTCCAGAGATGTTGGAAAGATGTCCTTGATGAGATCGCTCAGATGTTTGAGGTCAAACTGCTTAGACTCCCAGCATTTATCATCCTGAGGGTTGAAGACCATCTGTCTTACCCATTAAAGTCACAAAGCGTTTGACACATTACTTTATTGTTGTGTGCTGCTAAACAAGCGATTCTAGGCCTCTTGGACAAAGAAGAAACTCCTAGCCATAGATCACGATTAAAGCGTGTGTGTGAAAAGCTTGCAATGGAAAAATAGCGGTGGGACTAGCAGGCAGAAGTGACAGATTTGACTTAGTGTGAAAATCATGTTTATCTGTGTTGTCATCAGAATTTAAAGAAATAACGTGACCCAAATATTCAAGAGTCTTGCACATTGTTGGGCGTTTCATATAGCAGGGACCTAGGTCTGGAAAAAAGCCGATTTATTTCTGATATTCTCTGATGTGACAGGAATTTATTGGTGTTATCATCTTGAAACGCTACAGGATGTAATGGGGTGTAACCGCGAACCAGAAGTGGCCTGGGCATCATTTACCTTGCCTTATTTATTCACCATGCAATATGGCTTCTCCGCAATGATTACATTCAGTGGCATTCATTGTACTAGCTCTTTTATGTCTTTTTCTTTCCACTATATTAGGCGTCACTGGCTTTGAGATGTATGTGGATGAATGTGAGTCTTTACAATTGTAATGGGAAAAGTTGATCTTAAAAATATATTATGCCTCAAATCACTAAAAACTAATACCCCCTCATATTTTGAAGCTTCTGGTTCTATGCCTTTATTACCATCTCAATGCTCATTTACTGCTGATTGCTGTTCAGGAAAAGATATAAATTCAGCATCTTGTACTACAAAAAATGGTGTTTAGGAGTGCTTCATGTTTGTCTTCAACAGGAGCGGCTCATGCAGGTAAGAGTGGTGAGGCGGTGTGGAGGGGTTCAACAGAGGACAATCTGATTGCTGTCTCATTAAGTGAGAAGCCTCGGCCAAATTCGACCTCACCAGATTCTTGTTCAATCTGAAGATAGCACACCATTGCTTCTTCCATTCCTTTAAAGGAGCCAATACACAAAAAGAGACATTTACCCCCAACAAGTCCAATTTATGATGACTGTTTCCACTCCCAAGGGGTCCCTATCATGTGGTTTGCTCTCCTGTACAACTGCAGCCAACCCCAGGCAATTTCAGTCCTGATGAGACCCTTCTATCCCTTAAAAGGTTTAAACACCATCCACAAGTGTACAAAGGCAGACAGTTTCTCGTTTTCTGTGATACAATGATTTATTCCCTGTGTCTTGAATTGTATTGCATTTAAAGTGCTGTCCTTTGGTATAAAGCAACCAATACACCGCTTATGTTCACATTTTCCTTCACTGTTCTCCTTTGATTTCAGTTTTGGTTTGTTATTAAACCTTGGGTTCGACCATTTATTTCTTCTCTTTAATCTAAATTCTTCTCATGGTTTTAAGATACACCTATGAAGTGTTGATCTGGATAATCTTCGTTAAATAAAACACAGTTCAGCTGAACCGCAGTTACTCACAAATACTGGCTGCGCTGTATTCCTTTGTTATTTAAGAACAAGATTGATATTATAAACATTTACGCTACACAGAAAGATCTGTGAGACTTAAGAAACATTTCCAAAATGAGTTCCATGTGAACGTTTGTTCCAAGGATAACTTGATACCCCTGTTTATATGGACATAAGGGTCGTTCTTGTTTGTGTTTAAATAAGCTACCAGAGGGTGAGCACAGGTTATCGGACACGTGTATCATATTCATCCTATTTGGAACAATGGATTCTGACTGACTTCGATGCTTCCCCGCCAGCCTGAAACTGCAGGGTCTAACACAAGCACTCAGTTCATTCAGATTGTTTTCTTACTCTTGCAATAGGGGTTTTACCCAAACATCATCTCAATTAGTCAACATGGCATTGTGGCATAATCTCAGGCATTTAGCATAACAACCATAATGTGAAATTTTAGAAATTACAACGATTATGCAAGCATAAACAACATTTTGCCTCAGCAAACTAATAATTTATACTCCTTCAATGGAGACACTGCTCCTCACTCCTAGCTCTGGAAAAATATATTGGCTATTTCTTGTTTTTTACTTATTTTAAAGTCGAGTTGTGCATGCTTACATTTTCTGACCTCGATAACATATATCTTGTCATCTTTTTTCCTGGCTCTGGATTGATCTTATCTATAATGTTTGCTCAGAAAAATGAAAATCACTCAGCATCAGGCACAGGGCCCAAATGGTTATTTTAGAAAAGGTATTTTCCTTTGGCAGTGGCACTTTTTGGAACGCTGCTTTTTACAAACCTTCTTTTGTGATTGTGAGCTAGACCGGTTTTGGGATTATTTTAAAATGGAGCTGTGCTTTTTTCCATTTCTGGTATGGATGACCTACGTTCTTGGATCAAGCAGGGTTGAAACAGCAGCCCTCCCACTCTAGAAATTCTCTCTTCTTCAACCCATCACTAATAAAAGTATTTCACTTCAGTCGGATTACAGCTTCTCTCTCCTGGCTCTGGATAGACACACTGGCTATATGTTTCCAAAAATTCTAAAAGCACATGGCCAGGAGGCAAATTCCTGCTTGGTTACTGTGGCGGCTGCAATAGCTGGAGCCTAGAGCTAGACTCCCACGCGAGGTGAACCCTTATTCTCAGCTGGCAACAGCACATCCATATTTATTTCCATCACCACCACAACAAATATCACCATTACTACTACTAAAACCATTACCATGACCAACAACATCATTACTTTCACCATTAACACCACAACTATTAGCCCGACCAGTGTTACAACCACCACAATTACCACCAACGCCATTACCACCACCAACATCACTCTCCTAAACATCAGCATTATCAATATTACCATTCCTATGCTCACTTTTAGCACAACACTATTTCCTACCATACTTTAAACCACCAGTACCTCTTGTAAAAGGCTCCATCGGAATTAAGTAGCCACTTGAAATTGACCTCCCTTTGTGTATGTCATAAATTACAAAAAAGGCCTGACCTTTTGGCTTTGACAATGATTATCGTTTCCTCGAACCCATACTTGTTCCTAGTCCCCAACCCCTAGTATTTTAGAAACGTAGGGGCATATCAGCAACAACCGGCGATAATTATCGCTAAGCGCACTAAGCGCTAGGATAATTATCGCCGGCTAGCGTGGATTTTTATTGTTGAGATAGCGTGCCATATAGCAACGCTTATCTCAAAAGCGATAAAAATCCTAGCGCTAACTGCCAAACGTGAGATTATCGCTGGAAACCCAGCGATAATCCCACGAAGTTTGGCGATAGCTTGCTGATAGGGCGTCACATACTTAGCCATGATATCGACCTTCCATAGGATATCATGGCTAAGTCAGTTTCAAAGCAGACGTAAGGAAAGTAGCGATAACAGAGGTTATCGCTACTTTTCTTGTCGCTATGCTGCTTTGCGTGAGGCTTGATAATAGGACAAATGTCGCTTAGCGACATTTCTCCCGTTATCCTGGGGAGGAACGCCCACTTTGCATCTCATTAGAGATGCAAAGATGGGCGTTAGGAATTCAGGCACTAAGGCAAGGTTTCACGCGATAGCGTGACCATGCTGATATAGTGATAAAATTATCGCCGCTATTCGGGCGAAAACGGCTGCGAAAGCGGCGATAATTTTATATCGCCGCCTTGTAGATATGCCCCGTATTTATTTGTCATTTCAATTGGTTTGTTGTTGTCAAGGTGTTATTGCCGCCTAATTGCCTCTGATGTCTGTGGTTATTGAGTGCTGTTTTATAGTGCATTATAGAGAAAGAAAGAGTACAGGCTCAAGAGCGATTTACTGGGTGCCATCTTGTAGATCTGAAAAGTATGTTATATGTGATGCCATGTATTCTCAAATTGGACTGAGATGAGTCTAAATGAGAATAGTCAATCAAATGATCCGAGTTAATATAGTTTAAGCTAGTCTGGAGAAAGCCTTTGGTGCTTCTTTTTGCGGGTGAAACATTGGTTTATATCCTGGATCTTTTTGATGTGTTGTGATATAATAACACTGTTTTGTTTGCATCAATTAGTTGTATATTTAAGGAACAATAATAAACCATCTCAAATCTCTATGAAATGGAGCAATTCTTTCAATATCAGTTAAGACTGGTGGTGCAGTAGCTTGTACAGCTAACTATTATATAAAACACTACCTGCAAATTGATTTGAAAAATGAAAGTATTAACCGCAAATTTCACTTTGGGTAAGTAATACCGCAAACCAATTAAGACCATTCAATTTGGGCACCACAGTTTCAGGTGCATTGGTCTGGGGAGAGTCATACACACACCCCTGCTGCCCCAGTGGCATTGGGGCAGCTCTGAAGGGAGACACCTCATCAGGTGTATACTGCTCCCTGCTGATACAGTCCTAAACAAACTTAACAAGCATTTGCAATGCAATAGGTCTCGCATTACTGAAAGTTTGTGCTATTGGTGTTGCTAATAATAATGCAACACCAGTATCTCAAACATTTAGTAATGCGAGACCTATTGTATTGAAAATGCTTGTTCTTCTATTTATTTACTTTTGAAGCAATCACGGCACCAGCGCTTTAGCTTAAGATGTTTAAAGCTAAAGCATGGCATGCTACAATTGTTACAAAAGTAAAGAAATTGAAAAAAGAAGGCATGCAGCTGCATTTTATTTTTTGTTATTTACTTTTGAAGCAATCGTGGCTCCCACGCTTTAGCTTAAGGTTTTCAAAGCTAAAGTGCAGGTGTCGCCATTGCTACAAAAGTGAACAAATGGAAAACAAATCGGAGCCACATGCTTTTTTTCTATTTATTTACTTTTGAAGCAATGGTAGAACCCGCACTTTAGCTTAAGATGTTCAAAGCTAAAGCGGGGCATGCCACGATTGTAACAAACAAAAATGGAAAAAAAAGGCGTATGGGCTCATTTTTGTAAATGTATTTAATTTTGAAGCAATCGTGGCACCCGTGCTTAAGCTTAAGATGTATAAAGCTAAAGCGGGCCATGCCATAACAAAAGTAAAGAAACAGAAAACAAATGGTGTGCAGCCTCATTTTTGTATGTATTTACTTTTGAAGCAATCTAACCCCCTAGCTTTAGATTAAGCTGTGTAAAGCTAAAGCGGCGAGTGCTGCAATTGTAACAAAAGCAAAGAAATAGATTTGCTGCGCGGCGTGAGAGAAGGAAGTTGGGCAAGCCGCTCGCCTTTCTTTTCTTCTGCTCATCCAACTCTGTTTTTTAAATATTGGATTTTTGTTGGACCTGGTCCTTTTTGCAGGGTCATCCCTAAACTTTTTGCCTTCCTCCTATATTTTTTCTGACCTGTTGTTGGCTGTTTTATGACTCTGGGCACCTTACCACTGCTGATCAGTGCTAAGGTGCATATGCTCTCCCTATGGTAAAATGTATACATTGATTGGTGTCCATGTTTGGCTTATTTGGTTTACTATCAGCCCCTAGTAAAGTGCACCAGGAGTGCCAGGGCTTGAAATACAAATGCTGCTGGTGGGCTTGCAGCACTGGTTGTGCCACCCACAGAAGCGGCCTAGTAAAATGTGTCTAAGGTCTGCCACTGCAGAGCCTGCGTGCAGTCTGGTACTGTCGCGCTGACTGCGCAAGTGCCCCCACTTGCCAGTCCCTAAACCTTCCCTTAACAACATATTAGTCACCCTCTGGTAGGCCCAAGGGCAGGGTGCATTGTAGGCATAAGGTAGGACATGCCCTGATGTGTGTGGCATGTCTTAATAGTGAATTACTGCCATTTTCGTTTTTCACTATTGAAGGCTACCCGCTCTCCATAGGCCAGAATGGGCTGCTGGAATTACTACACGCTGTAATCGCAGTGGACTCCTAGAGCATGGTAGAAAGTCAAGTTTAGTATGCCTGAACTCAGAATAATAAAATACTTCTGTTAGTAAAGTTTATTTTAATATCCTGTGTTTGTAAATACTACTTTTAGAAAGTTAGTATTTACTGACCTGGCCATTTCAGTCTGCCTCTGCTGTGTGTGTGTGTTCTGCCTAGTAACAGTAAGGAGCAGGGCTGGGGAATTCCAGGAGACAGGCTGGCTGCCAGGTGGTGGGTAGAGAGATTACACCAGGATGGGTGGGAGGAGTACACCTTGACTCTGAATAGACCTGTGCTCTGCCACCACAATGCCGGCTCCGCCCCCTGTGGAGCGGCTGATGTCTCTGCCCTGCTGATGAAAGGAAAGAGCAGAGTCACCACAAAAAAGTGCTCCAAAACCGGACTGAGCCAGGCCCAGGCCCCCTAGCGACAAAGAACAAAAGAAACTTGCTATAAAAGAAGGAGCCCTGCTCCTAAGAAATCAGATCCTGTTTGCGCCAAGAAGAAACTCTGCCTGAAGAGAAGGACCTGGGAAAGCTGCATGGAGGAGTACTGTCTCTAGGCCTGAGAGACTGGCCTGTGGTGGGTGCCTTGCTGCTAAAGGAGAGGAAAAGACTGAAGAAGAAACTTTGATTCAACTTGTGCTTATCAAACAATCTCCAAGGGCTTGCTTGTGAACTTGCCCCCTGAACTGCGCCCCAGGAACAGTGGTCGCTACCTTTCCCCTGGAAGAAGAGAAGCTGCTGGAGGTGATTCTGCCAACGCTGACCCCAGAGAACCTGTGTGCCCCTCCTCTGTCTGAGCACCGCGACTTCTGCCACCGGGGCTGCTGTGAGCACCGCAAAGGCCTGCCTACCTGGCCCGAGCATAGCAAGCAACTGCCCCCCGAGCCGTAGCTCGCAAAGTAAGGAAGAGACTAACCAGGCTCCAAGCGCCGAGCCTCTGCGACCCCCCTGGCCATGGAGACCACTGTAAGGACCTGTAACGCACTGTTCATTACCTGAGCGAAGCCGACAGCGCTGCGACGCGCTAGAAATCACCACCGAGCTGCCCCTCCTTCTCCCAACCTCGTTGTGTGCCTGGGACCGTCCTGAAGCGCCCCACGAAGCATCGCCGCCTACTGACTACGAGGACGACAACGCGACGTGGGACATTCCTCTGGGGACCCCTGAGGCTGCTACGACCCTTTTCCCCAAAGAACGAAGGTACTGTGAGCCGCGCGCCTTGGTACGACCCGTAGGTTGCTTTGTTCGGGCCGTACTGGCGCTGTCATCCCGCTCCGCTGTTCACGCGTGAAGCGTGAGCTTTGGCACCATTCGTATCAGCTGTGCGAGGTGACCCGTGAAGGTACGATCCGTACTCCATTGGATATATAGGCCGTTGCTCACGCGGGAAGCGTGAGGTTTAGCAATAGGCGTACCGGATGTGTACGACGCGTACCTACGAGGGTACGGTCCGTACGGCTCACGTCCAGCGTACGCGTGCTCACGCGAGAAGCGTGAGGAATGGCACGACGCGGCCAAACAGCGGTACGAAGTGTACCGGAGGCACTACGAAGCGCACCACACCCCAAAGAAGCCTATTTTAAGTAGAAAAGTGCCATTTTAAGATCTATGGACTGCCTAAAAGTAATGCAAGTAACTGGAACCTCATTTAAGTGAAGAACTGTATTTTAACCAGCCTGCTTGAAGAAATCTTTTATATAAAGAACTTAATTTTTTGCATAAATACAGTCTTGTGTCTCTGTGTGGTGGGGTGGTGATTATTGTGGGGGACATCTTGAACGCTTAACCTAATGCCCTCTGGAATCTAGCCTGACTGCTCACGCCACGTTACCTAGAGGGTGAGCAGGGGTTATTTTTAAAGAGGTAATCCTACGCCCTGACTTAGAGGAAAGGGTCCCTGCTTGTCGCAAGTGCATACCTGCGCCAACCAGAGACCCCGGATTCTAACAATTATTTTTTATGAGAGCAGCCCGCCACACAGAAGAAATCAAAGGCCCAGGTGCCATTATTGAAGATGGAGTGCTGTGTGCTGCGCTATTTAGAAGAGTATACAGTGTTGAGGGAGTGGAGTTGGGCGAGTCTCCCAGAGTAATGAAAAGGCACGTGGCAGCCATTGTTTAAGGAGAAGTATGGCACGCTGCGCTGATTTTAAAAATATATATATCTTCACGATTTTACAATTAAGAATTGTAAAGGACAAGGGTCGCACTCAAGGGTAGAAGATAATTCCTTTTATTCCTTCTCTACAAACAGTTCATAACCACATCAAGGTTCCTCTCAACCCGTTTCGGTCTCGCAGGCTCTGCCGTTTGTATCGGGCCCCACCGCCACAGAGCACCGATATTGTCAGCGCAATTGAGCTAAAACCGACTCACTCGCTAAATAAGGCTCTGAAGGCAGGTAAAGTGTGAGTTTCATCTGAGTGATATAAGTAGGGCTGGGCGGTATTTGCGTAATGCCACTTCGTGGAATTTTGAAAGAAATTGTGGAAAACGAGCGCACAACCTGAGGGACCATGTGCCCGGGACTGGGGTCCCTTGTGCTTTGGCAGGCTCCCCGATCTCCCCGGCCTGGCTGTGATGAGAAGCAGGAACCGACCCTGGGGGATGTATGACGTTACAACGCACACTATTACAACGCATGCACTTACAACGCATTTTTTACAACGCATAATCCATTACAACGCATGACTTTACAACGCATGACACTACAACGCATTTTTAAAAAATACCTTTACAACGCACTACCATTACAACGCATACTACCTTTACAACGCATACCATTACAACGCATAATATTAAATTACATTTAAGGTAAGTATTAGATAGTATAGGGGTAAAAATTACTATTCTAACTCCAGGGGGTGCAACAGTAGGGTAAGTGTTGGATAGTGTAGGGGTAAAAATTACTATTCTAACTCCAGGGGGTGCAACAGTAGGGTAAGTGTTGGATAGTGTAGGGGTAAAAATTACTATTCTAACTCCAGGGGGTGCAACAGTAGGGTAAGTGTTGGATAGTGTAGGGGTAAAAATTACTATTCTAACTCCAGGGGGTGCAACAGTAGGGTAAGTGTTGGATAGTGTAGGGGTAAAAATTACTATTCTAACTCCAGGGGGTGCAACAGTAGGGAAAGTGTTGGATAGTATAGGGGTAAAAATTACTATTCTAACTCCAGGGGGTGCAACAGTAGGGTAAGTGTTGGATAGTGTAGGGGTAAAAATTACTATTCTAACTCCAGGGGGTGCAACAGGAGGGTAAGTGTTGGATAGTGTAGGGGTAAAAATTACTATTCTAACTCCAGGGGGTGCAACAGTAGGGAAAGTGTTGGATAGTATAGGGGTAAAAATTACTATTCTAACTCCAGGGGGTGCATCAGTAGGGAAAGTGTTGGATAGTATAGGGGTAAAAATTACTATTCTAACTCCAGGGGGTGCATCAGTAGGAAAATTGTTGGATAGTATAGGGGTAAAAATTACTATTCTAACTCCAGGGGGTGCAACAGTAGGGAAAGTGTTGGATAGTATAGGGGTAAAAATTACTATTCTAACTCCAGGGGGTGCAACAGTAGGGAAAGTGTTGGATAGTATAGGGGTAAAAATTACTATTCTAACTCCAGGGGGTGCATCAGTAGGGAAAGTGTTGGATAGTATAGGGGTAAAAATTACTATTCTAACTCCAGGGGGTGCATCAGTAGGGTAAGTGTTGGATAGTATAGGGGTAAAAATTACTATTCTAACTCCAGGGGGTGCATCAGTAGGGAAAGTGTTGGATAGTATAGGGGTAAAAATTACTATTCTAACTCCAGGGGGTGCATCAGTAGGGTAAGTGTTGGATAGTATAGGGGTAAAAATTACTATTCTAACTCCAGGGGGTGCATCAGTAGGGTAAGTGTTGGATAGTATGGTGTAATATTATGCGTTGTAATGGTATGCGTTGTAATGGTACTATGCGTTGTAATGGAATGCGTTGTAATGGTAGTTTTTAAAAATGCGTTGTAGTGTCATGCGTTGTAATATCATGCGTTGTAATGGATTATGCGTTGTAAAAAATGCGTTGTAATGGTAGTGCGTTGTAAAAGTTGCGTTGTAAAGGTTGTTCCCCGACCCTGGGCCTCCTGAGTTACGGTCAGGGCTTGAGAGCCAACATCCTGCGGCCTGCCAAGTGTCCATCTGCCCTGGACAAGAGTCCCTGGTGCAGAGCCTCAGAGCCCTGCAAGGGCAGGCGGGAGCCCTACCGCTATGGCTCGGTGTGGGCAGCTGGGAGTCCTTTCGGTCCCGGCTATCTGGTCGCACCTTTCCCTCGGCCATCTGGTCGCATGCAATGCTTTCCAATGGGGTGACCAGATGGCCGGGCTGCCCTGGAAGTCCTGATGGGGGCTCATTCGCCTTGCCGATCCTAGGCAGGGCTCCAGGAGGTCGGGTGTGTCCGGGCCTAGGGTCCCCTCCATCACTCGGTGCGCACGGTTTACCAGAAAGGGGGGTAGCCTTCCTCCGGATTACTAGGGGCAGGGTATGCCGGGACGCTCCTCCTGGAGATGGCGGTTCTCAGGCGGGGACCAGATGGTATAAGCCCGGACGACACTTCCCCGGTGCGTCCGGTGCTCCCTCCTCCAGCCCGCGGCAGGGCTAAGTACCCGGGACGGGATCCTTGGGACCCCGGGCGGCCGTGCCCCAGGAGCTCCTGTGGGCCTCCCATGCCTGAGGCCCAGCATGGAGTCTACGAGCCCCCCCCGAGCCCTGCAGCCCTCCAGCCCCAGAGCCCTGGAGCCCTGCAGCCCCGGAGCCCTGCAGACCTGGAGCCCTGCAGCCCCGGAGCCCTGCAGCCCTGGAGCCCGGCAGGACCGGAGCCCTACAGCTCCCGAGCCCTGCAGGCCCCCGAGCCCTGCAGGCCCGTGCCCTGCAGCCCGGGAGCCCTGCATGGGCAGGCGGGAACCCTAGCGCGAAGGCTCAGGGTTGGACAGATGGGAGTTCTTTCGGTCCTGGCCATCTGGTCGCACCTCTCCCCTAGGCCATCTGGTCATGCGCAATGCTTTCTAATGGGGCGACCAGATGGCCGGGCCGGCCTGGAAGTCCCGATGAGGGCTCATTTGCCTCCCGGATCCCAGCCAGGGCTCCAGGAGGTCGGGTGCGTCCGGGCCTAGGGTCCCCTCCGTCACTCGATGTGCACGGTTTACCAGAAAGGGGGGTAGCCTTCCTCCGGATTACTAGGGGCAGGGTATGCCAGGACACCCCTTCTGGGGATGGCGGTTCTCAGGTGGGGACCAGATGGGCTAAGCCCGGATGACACTTCCCCGGGGCGTCCGGTGCTCCCTCCTCCAGCCCGCGGCGAGGCAAAGTGCCCAGGACGGGCTCCATGGGTTCCCTGGGCGTCCGGGCCCCGGGAGCTCCGCCCGGCCTCCCATACCTGAGGCCCAGCATGGGGTCTATGAGCCCCCCCGAGCCCTGCAGCCCCGAACCCCTGCAGCCCTGGAGCCCTCCAGCCCCAGAGCCCTGGAACCCTGCAGGCCTGGAGACCTGCAGCCCTAGAGCCCTGCAGCCCCAGAGCCCTGCAGCCCCGGAGCCCTGCAGCCCTGGAGCCCTGGAACCCTGCAGCCCCGGAGCCCTGCAGTCCCCCGAGCCCTGTAGGCCCCGTGCCCTGCAGCCCTCGAGCCCTGCGTGGGCAGGCGGGAACCCTAGCGCAAAGGCTCGGGGTTGGACAGATGGGAGTCCTTTCAGTCCCGGCCATCTGGTCGCTCCTTTCCCCTCGGCCATCTGGTCGCGCGCGTTGCTTTCCAATGGGGCGACCAGATGGCCGGGCTGGCATGGAAGTCCCGATGAGGGCCCATTTGCCTCCTGGATCCCAGCCAGGGCAACAGGAGGTCGGGCGTGTCCGCGCCTAGGGTCCCCTCCGTCACTCGGAGCGCGCGGGTTGCAAGAAAGGGGGGTAGCCTTCCTCCGGATTAGTAGGGGCAGGGTATGCCGGAACACCCCTCTGGGGCTGGCGGTCCTTTGCCGGGAACAGATGGGCTACGCCTGGGCAGCACCTCCCAGGCATCCGGGGCTCCCTCCTCCGGCCCGCGGCGTGGAAAAAGTGCCCAGGACGGGCTCCACGGGTCCCAGGCAGTCCTCCCCCCGGAAGCCTGGGCCTGAGAGCTGCGGTGTTCCTCCCCATGCCAACGGCCCAGCCGGGGTCCCGAGCCCCCGGGAAGCAGAGCCCCCAAAGCCCTGCGTGGGTGGGCAGGCGGGAGATCTACCGCTATGGCTTGGCTCAGGGCGGGCATATGGGAGTCCTTTCAGGGGGGAACGCAACTTTTACAACACACTACCTTTACAACGCATTTTTTACAACGCATAATCCATTACAATGCATGACATTACAACGCATGACACTACAACGCATTTTTAAAAACTACCTTTACAACGCATTCCATTACAACGCATACTACCATTACAACGCATACCATTACAACGCATAATATTACACTACACTATCCAACACTTACCCTACTGTTGCACCCCCTGGAGTTAGAATAGTAATTTTTACCCCTATACTATCCAACACTTACCCTACTGTTGCACCCCCTGGAGTTAGAATAGTAATTTTTACCCCTATACTATCCAACACTTACCCTACTGTTGCACCCCCTGGAGTTAGAATAGTAATTTTTACCCCTATACTATCCAACACTTACCCTACTGTTGCACCCCCTGGAGTTAGAATAGTAATTTTAACCCCTATACTATCCAACACTTACCCTACTGTTGCACCCCCTGGAGTTAGAAAAGTAACTTTTACCCCTATACTATCTAATACTTACCTTAAATGCAATTTAATATTATGCGTTGTAATGGTATGCGTTGTAAAGGTAGTATGCGTTGTAATGGAAATGCGTTGTAAAGGTAGTTTTTAAAAATGCGTTGTAGTGTCATGCGTTGTAATGTCATGCGTTGTAATGGATTATGCGTTGTAAAAAATGCGTTGTAAGTGCATGCGTTGTAAAAGTGTGCATTGTAACGTCATACATCCCCTTTCAGGTGCCGGCCATCTGGTCGCACCTTTCCCCTCGGCCATCTGGTCACGCACAGTGCTTTCCAATGGGGCGACCAGATGGCCGGTCAGGCCTGGAAGTCCCGATGAAGGGCCATTTGCCTCCCGGATCCCAGCCAGGGCTCCAGGAGGCCGGGCACGTTCGCCTCTAGGGTCCCCTCTGTCACTCTGAGCGTGCGGGTTACCAGAAATGGGGGTAGCCTTCCTCCGGATTACTAGGGACAGGGTACTCTGGGACCCCTCCCGGCCCAGCGGTCCTCAGCCGGCAGCTGGACGGGCCCGGATGCCGCCCCAGCCCTGGGTCTGTCCCAGGGCCTGCCGTGTGGCAGGCTGACCCGGATGAGATCCGGCAGGCCTCCCCCTGCTGGGCTGGGTCCAAGGGCCCCTGGGAGGGCGGCCTCCCCACCTCAGGCTCTGTCCTGGGTGCTGCCGCGTGGCAGGTGTGCCCGAACGAGTTCCCGGGGGCTCCGTCCTGGGTCCTGCCGCGTGGCAGGGAGCCCTGGAAGTGGTCCGGCGGGCCTGGGGAGGCTTCCCCTGTGCCTCTGGCCGGAGTTCCCCGAGGGCCCTGGGGAGGGCAGCCTTCCCACCCCGGGCTCCGTCCTGGGTCCTGCCGCATGGCAGGGTGCCCGGGACGGGGTCCGGCGGGCCCAGCGAGGCTTCCCCTGCGCCTCCGGGCCTGGGAGCCCCGGCTGGGACCAGGGGCGCAGCTGGGCCCCGGGTCAGGGGGCTCCATCCCCGGGCCCCGTCCCCTTGCCTGCGGCACTCCCAAAGGCCCGGGACGGGGTTCTGTCGTGCCCGGGGAGCCTCCCCTTGCTCGGTTGGGTTCAGGAGCTCCGGCTGGGCCCTGGGGAGGGCGGCCTTCCCACCCTGGGCTCCGTCCTGGGTCCTGCCGCGTGGCTGGGTGCCCGGGACGGGGTCAGGAGGGCCCGGGGAGGCATCCCCTGCGCCTCCGGGCCTGGGAGCCCCGGCTGGGTCCAGGGGCCCGGCCGGGCCCCAGGTTGGGGTCTCCGGCACCGGGCCCCGGGCCCCGTACCCTGGCCTGCGGCACTCCCAAAGGTCCAGGACAGGGTTCGGTCGTGCCCGGGGAGCCTCCCCTTGCTCCGTTGGGTTCAGAAGCTCCCGCCGGGCCCCTGAGGGCCCCGGGGAGGGCGGCCTCCCCACCCCAGGCCACGTGGCAGGGTGCCTGGGACGGGGTCCGGCAGTTCCGGGCAGGCTCCCCCTGCGGCTCCGGGCCTGGGAGCCCCGGCTGGGTCCAGGGGCCCGGCCGAGTCAGGGGCTCCGACCCCGGGCCCCGTCCCCTGGCCTGCGGCACTGCCAAAGGCCCGGGATGGGGTTCTGTCGTGGCCGGGGAGCCTCCACTTACTCGGCTGGGTTCTGGAGCACCAGCCGGGCCACTGAGGGCTCCGGGGAGGGCGGCCTACGCACCCCGGGCTCCGTTCTGAGTCCTGCCGCATGGCAGGGTGCCCGGGGCGGGTTCCGAAGGGCCGGGGAGGCTCCCCCTGCGCCTCTGGGCCTGGGAGCCCCGGCTGGGTCTAGGGGCGCGGACGGGCCCCGGGTGGGGGCTCCGGCCCTGGTCCCCATCCCCCGGCCTGCGGCACTGCCAAAGGCCCGGGACGGGGTTCCGTTGTGCCTGGGGAGCCTCCCCTCGCTCGTTTGGGTTCAGGACCTCCGGCCGGGCCCCTGGGGGTCCTGGGGAGGGCGGCCTCCCCGCCCCGAGCTCTGTCCTGGGTCCTGCCACGTGGCAGGGTGTGCGGGGTGGGGTCCGGAGGGCCCAAGGAGGCTTCCCCTGTACCTCTGGACCTGGGAGCCCCGGCTGGGTCCAGGGGCCCGGTCAGGCCCCGGGTCGGGGGCTCCAACCCCAGGCCCTGTCCCCCGGCCTGCGGCACTGCCAAAGGCCCTGGACGGGGTTCCATTGTGGCCGAGGAGCCTCCCCTCGCTCGTCTGTGTGCAGGAGCTCCGGCCGGGCCCCTGAGGGCCGGGGGAGGGCAGCCTCCCCAGCCCGGGCTCCCTCCTGGATCCTGCCTCATGGCAGGGTGCCCGTGGTGGGGTCCGGAGGGCCCGGGGAGGTTTCCCCTGCGGCTTTGGGCCTGGGAGCCCCAGCTGGGTCCAGGGGCCCGTTTGGGCCCGGATCGGGGGCTCCGGCCCCGGTCCCCATTCCCCAGCCTGCGGCACTGCCAAATACACGGGACGGGGTATTGTTGTGCCCGGGGAGCCTCCCCTCGCTTGTTTGGGTTCAGGACCTCCGGCTGGGCCCCTGGGGGCCCCGGGGAGGGCGGCCTCCCTGCCCTGGGCTCCATCCTGGGTCCTGCCATGTGGCAGGAGGGCCCGGGGAGGCTTCCTCTGTGCCTCAGGGCCTGGGAGCCCTGGCTGGGTCCAGGGGCCCAGTCGGGACCCGGGTCGGGGGCTCCGGCCCCGGGCACCAGCCCCCAGCCTGCAGCCCTGCCAAAGGCCCGGGACGGAGTTCCGTTGTGCCCGGGGAGCCTCCCCTCGCTCGTCTGGGTTCAGGAGCTCCGGCCGGGCACCTGTGGGCCCCAGGGAGAGGCTTCCCCTGCGCCTCTGGGCCTGGGAGCCCCGGCTGGGTCCAGGTGCCCGGTCGGGCCCCGGGTCGGGGGCTCCGGACCCCGGGCCCCGGGCCCCGAGCCCCGTCCCCCGGCCTGCTGCTCTGCCAAGGTCCCGGATCTGGGGTCTGTCGGTCCAGTGCAGGCCTCCCCTGCTTGTCAAGGTGTCTGCGGGCCCCGGGTCGGAGGGCCCGTCTGGTCCCCCACGCAGCCTCCATGTCTGGGGCCTAGCTGGGGCCCTGGGCCTCCGGTCCCCCATGCCCTGGCGCCCGCTCACTCATTCGTTGGAGCACAGAGCGACCAGATGGCTTCCCTTTCCCCTCGGCCTTCTGGTTAAAACATTTAGGTGCACATGCATCAACATCCCGAAAAGCGAATCCTTAATAGCGAGAAATAAAGAATCGGTAATAAGGAATTGCATTTCGGAATGCATGAACAGATTCGGTAAATTTCAGCGATTCCTTAAAAATCGCTAATAATTACCGATTACACAATAGCGAGTACTGAAAATACCGATGAGCAATTAGCGAGTTCGGTATTTCCGAAATCGGTATTAGCGAGTTCGGTATTAGCGAATTCGCAAAAAACGGGTCGCTCCAGGAGCGGGCTGATGACATCACAACCAGGAAGTCAAGCAGCCCCACCCTCATTCACTGGCCTGAGGAGCTCACAGGAGGAGGCAGAGCACACAGGCTGAGGCAAGAGAATCCTCTCTCTGAAACCATCCACCCTACCCTCATCCAGGATGGACAAGGATGCACCAGGCACTGCAGACACGCCCAGGAAGAGGAAGAGAAAGTTCTCTGACAGGGAACTGGAGCACTTGATCGAAGGGGTGAGCAGCAAGCATGACAAGCTGTTTGGCAAGCTGTCACTCAAGGTGCCCGAAGCTGAGAAGAGGAAAATTTGGCTTCGCATCAGCGAGAGGGTGAATGCTGTGGGAGTGACGCACCGCAGCATCGACGATCTCAAGAAGAGGTGGTATGACCTCAGGAAGAGGGCAAAGGAAAGAATTGCAGAAAGGGTCAAGGAGGCAGCTGGCACTGGAGGGGGGCCATCCACAGTACCTGCAAACACTGCCCTGGAGGAGCTCGTCGAGGGGACCATTGAGCCAGAGGCGGTTGTTGGAGTAACGCAGATGGACACCTCCGGCGCAGCCACCACTGAACAAGGTAAGATGCATGCCTGCGCCCATACCCTGCGTACTGTATACCCATCCCCATCCCCCCAGGTCAATCACAGTGTGCAGGCAGAAGTGCATAACACATATGCCCTCACATCAGTATTGCATCATGGGAGTCGTAGTCATGTCTTCAAAGTGTGCATGTATAGTCACAAATGCAAAATAAATGAGATCAGCAGTACAGGGCCAACATAGAGTCAAATAATGTGATTCATTGTAGGACATAAATGCAGAATGACAAACAGATGTAGTCACAAAATAAACTAACTATGCATCTCCTGGGGATTCAGATGATAGTGAGCGCCTCATCATCTCCGAAACACCGGCAGATTCCGATGGCGACACTCCGCAGGAGGGTCAATCCCCACATCCACCAGCAACAATACCACCACCACCACCACCACCAGCGTCAATACCACCACCACCACCACCACCCGCGACAAAACCACCAAGACGCAGGGCACATGTCCCCTCCCTGCAGGTGATGGATGCATGCCCGAGTCCTGCACCCGCAAGTGGGCCAAGTCCAACGGATGTATGTCGTTACAACGCACACTTTTACAACGCATGCACTTACAACGCATTTTTTACAACGCATAATCCATTACAACGCACTACACTTACAACGCATGACACTACAACGCATTTTTAAAAACTACCTTTACAACGCATACCATTACAACGCATAATATTAAATTGCATTTAAGGTAAGTATTAGATAGTATAGGGGTAAAAATTACTTTTCTAACTCCAGGGGGTGCAACAGTAGGGTAAATGTTGGATAGTATAGGGGTAAAAATTACTATTCTAACTCCAGGGGGTGGAACAGTAGGGTAAGTGTTGGATAGTATAGGGGTAAAAATTACTATTCTAACTCCAGGGGGTGCAACAGTAGGGTAAATGTTGGATAGTATAGGGGTAAAAATTACTATTCTAACTCCAGGGGGTGCAACAGTAGGGTAAGTGTTGGATAGTATAGGGGTAAAAATTACTATTCTAACTCCAGGGGGTGCAACAGTAGGGTAAGTGTTGGATAGTATAGGGGTAAACATTTCTATTCTAACTCCAGGGGGTGCAACAGTAGGGTAAGTGTTGGATAGTATAGGGGTAAAAATTGCTATTCTAACTCCAGGGGGTGCAACAGTAGGGTAAGTGTTGGATAGTATAGGGGTAAAAATTACTATTCTAACTCCAGGGGGTGCAACAGTAGGGTAAGTGTTGGATAGTATAGGGGTAAAAATTACTATTCTAACTCCAGGGGGTGCAACAGTAGGGAAAGTGTTGGATAGTATAGGGGTAACAATTACTATTCTAACTCCAGGGGGTGCAACAGTAGGGTAAGTGTTGGATAGTATAGGGGTAAAAATTACTATTCTAACTCCAGGGGGTGCAACAGTAGGGTAAGTGTTGGATAGTATAGGGGTAAAAATTACTATTCTAACTCCAGGGGGTGCAACAGTAGGGTAAGTGTTGGATAGTATAGGGGTAAAAATTACTATTCTAACTCCAGGGGGTTCAACAGTAGGGTAAGTGTTGGATAGTATTGGGGTAAAAATTACTATTCTAACTCCAGGGGGTGCAACAGTAGGGTAAGTGTTGGATAGTATAGCGGTAAAAATTACTATTCTAACTCCAGGGGGTGCAACAGTAGGGTAAGTGTTGGATAGTATAGGGGTAAAAATTACTATTCTAACTCCAGGGGTTGCAACAGTAGGGTAAGTGTTGGATAGTATGGTGTAATATTATGCGTTGTAATGGTAGGCGTTGTAATGGAATGCGTTGTAAAGGTAGTTTTTAAAAATGCGTTGTAGTGTCATGCGTTGTAAGTGTAGTGCGTTGTAATGGATTTTGCGTTGTAAAAAATGCGTTGTAAGTGTAGTGCGTTGTAACAGTTGCGTTGTAAAGGTTGTTCCCCAAGTCCTACAGGTGTCACACCGTCAGCACCACCACCAGCAAGTGGCAGAGTCACGCAGCGGCGCAGGTCCATGCGCAGTACTGCCGAGGGAGCCGACCAGGCAAGGAACATTTATGGTGGAGTCGAGGCTCAGATGCTGCGTGTTCAGCGTCTGCAGGGGAGACACATGGGGACAATGAACCTCAACATTTCACGTCGCGCAAAACATATGTGCACTCTAACTGACGCAGTGCGGCACATGACCACAGTTGTGGCAGAGGGCAATAAGGACATTAGTGACAACCTCCAGGAGCTCACCCGTGCGATCCGAGCAGGACAAGACAGCGAGCACCGGAGGCATAGGCAGAACTTGCTCCGTTCCACAGCATCGACCAGGGTCATCACAAAGCTCTGCAACAGCACTGCTGTGTTGTCCCGCCGCTCCGTGTCACTGCAGGTGGACCTCGGACATTACTGTGTTGACGTGGCGAAGGCCTTAGGCCAGGTGACCACTGCAGTGGAACACTTGCAGTCAGGGACATTCAGTGGCAGCAACTTGGGAGGGGAGGATGGCAGTAAGGCTGCATCCAGTGTAAGCAGCGTCTCGGTGATGGAGACCTGCACCAGGAGGTGCATTTCGCGCTGATCCACAGCCACAGAGACACAGCATGGTGAGGTGGAGGAGACACGCGATAGGAGGCTGGGCGTTCGTGGGAAGCGCCACTAGACATTCTGTCCTGCATCCCTAACCATGGTGGGGTAACCATGGCCCACTTTAATTTTGCTTTTGCACTCCAGTGAATCCAACGGTCATGTTGTTGCCCACAATGTGTGGAGGAACTCTAATTTGCATTTCAGTGTAACATTACAAACATCTGTGCTCCTGTGAATTAAACAGTAGCACTACTAATGATATCGTCATGGCTCATTCTTACCTGGCTCTGAAATGATGTTGTGTGATGTATGGACGCCTCCTATGACCTTCAGCTGTGTTTGGAACGTGTGACTGTCGGTGTTGTGCAGGTGGTTGGTCATCCCGGTAGTTGTCATTCCTGTCCACCTCTATGGGTATCCCCCTTCTGGTTGCAATGTTGTGCAGCATGGCACATACTGCTACAATCCTGCAGCAGGTGTCTGGTTTATATTGCAAAGCACCACCAGTCTTATGTAAGATCCGGAAGCGACTCTTCAGGATCCCGAATGTCCTCTCAATCATATTTCTGGTGCTTATGTGGGCCGCGTTGTAGCATTGCTCCTGTGGTGTTGCTGGGTTGATGTAGGGGGTGAGGATATATTCCCGCAGGGCGTATGCACTGTCACCTACAGGATGGAAGCAAAGGCTTAGCGTCAGTCATGATGATACATGTGTGATGCAGATCTTATGAATAGGTATGTTTACGTACCAAGCAGGAGTCCCTCTCCGAATTCTCCATTGAGCAGACGCCTGTGGATGCCACTGTGGCTGAATATATAGGAGTCGTGTGTGCTCCCTGGAAATTGTGCCACTATGTCCGTGATGATGTGCTTGGCATCGCACACGACCTGCGCGTTGATGGAGTGATAGGACTTCCTGTTATGGAAGATGTACTCATTGGCTGAGGGTGGACAGATGGGGACATGCGTGCAGTCAATGCATCCTATGACATGGGGGAATTGGGCCACCTGGTAGAATTCCTGTTTGGTGTGGTCCATCTGCTGGGGGGTTGTGGGGAAGCTGATGTGGGTATGTATCATTGTCAGCATGGCATCAATGAATTTACGGAAGAAGCGTGATAGTACGCTTTGTGATACGCCTCCCGCTACCGCTATGACCCCCTGGAAACTTCCAGATGCCAGTAGGTGCAGGCTGCATAGGACCTGAACGTGCGCAGGAATGGCATTGGTCCGACGTGTCTGGTGCAGCAGTAGTGGTTCCAGGTCAGCAATTAGGCGCATTATCATTGCACGATTGAGACGGTACTTGTCGTATACCTCATCCTCATTTTGGCCAAGCAATGTGATGCGCACTCTGAATACTCTCTCCTGGATCCTTCTCCTGCGCTGTGCTGCTGCATTTATTCTCATCCTCCTTGCAAGCACGTAGAGGGCTGCCATTTTGTGAAAGGAAACAGGGTCTCCAGACCCAATTTGTATGGCTTTCTGATTGATTGCATCTGTGGAACTCTTGTCAGTTTTTCAGGAATTTTTTATTTTTTCTGCAACTTTACCTCCTGGTTCTGATTCCCCTTAATCTGCTCATGCTAAATAGCGATTTTTGGAATTTTCGGTATTTGCGGTTTTTGATGCATTCATTAGCGATTCTTTATTTGCGATTAGCTAATGCCAGGCGCTATTTGTAATTTCGGTATTTCCCATTCTTTATTTTGAGATTCTTTATTTTAACGGGTAAGTTTTTTGCTATTCTTTATTTTAACGGGGATTTATTTTGCGATTCTTTATTTTTTCGCTATTGGTGTTGATGCATTGGGATTCGTTGTTTGCCACTCGCTAACGGGGGATTTTAGCGAATCTGTATTTTTGCGAGTTGATGTTTGCTTGATGCATGTGTCAGTTAATTTGCAAAGGAACAAAATGAGGGGGTTCATTTTGCCATAGACATTATGAATCGTGCTGCAGAAAGAAAAATTAGGGCACATTTTGACTTCTCAAATCCTCTTCTATTACATAAAAAAATTCTGACATGCAGACTGAAACATGCACTTTCATTACCAGCAGCAGACTTCCCTGGTGAGCAGTAGCTTTCCTACAGTGATCTAATGAGCAACTAGAGTGCTAATATTCTGAATTTATGGCAAATGTGTGACACATCTGAATGCCTTCTTGATGGAATCAAAGTAAAAAAACTGAAAGTATTTCCTAATGAGGATACTGTAGTAAATGAGGAAATTAGCAAACTTCATAACAAATAAGTCTCCCAAGATGGCCACGAGAGACAAAAGAGCCCAAATGTAGCCTAAATATCACCCAGATGTAGCCCAAGTATTGTCATGCCCCGTGATCCGGATCGACAGAAGGTCCAGTATATAAGGACCTAAGACGCGTACGAACGCGCTTAGCTTCTAGCTTGATGCCTGGTTTCCGTCCTCGCTTAGCTTGCCTGACTTCCGGATTGAACTTCCTGTTTCCGTTGTCGCGCTAGTCAGCGCCGAGCCTTCCCGGGTTCTGCCCGTGTGTTCTGTGTCTTTCTAAAGACACTTTACCGCCGTGATTCGCGAGCCCCTCTATCATCTGGAGGCTCGCTTTTGCTTAAGAAGCATACCGCGGTGAGTCGCGAGCTCCTCTGCCATCTGGAGGCTTGCTTTTGCTTACGAAGCATACTGCTGTGATTCGTGAGCCCCTCTACCATCTGGAGGCTCGCTTTTGCTTAAAGTAGCGTTTTTGTTTCCCGCCAATTGCGGCGGATTGCAGAGTGAGTGCCAGTTATCTACCTTCCCCAGGGCTACTGTGTCGTGGGGGTGCTCACTCCTGGGTGGTGGTTGGGTGTAGACACGAGTATATCCCACGCACCTTGCCCTCTGATCCCCACTCTAAGGTTACGGGTTCCCAAACTCCTCTCACAAGTACATGCCCTTTGATTATTACACTGATCAGTAGCGTCCTCCTCTACTGATCTTTACGCCCAAGTTGTATCATATCCTCAGCTGAGTCCACACACTTCCTTCCCCTCTTGGCACCGGTTCAGCCCTTCACCCACCTCTCTTCAGTGGTGCTGGTCTTCCCCTGAGACAGAAGATCGACTTATCCATAGGGGACGCTAGCGTGGACCACGCCATAGTGACCAGAGTTCTCCTGAAGCACGGTAACAGCGCTGTGCGCTACTCTTTTTACTTGCACTTAGGAATTCAGCACTGGGTTGGCGAATATAATTGCTATCGTTTTGTCTTTCTCCCTAGGAGTTATCCTATTCGCAAAACGCCTTTCGTTATTACATTCCATGTGGAAATAGAGGGACGCATTTGTATATCATTCTAGTGAGTAAGAGGCCGATAAGAATTGTGTATCATCTTTAATGTTACAGGAAGACCATTCACTGAATTGTTTATCTTATAGGGTATACGAATTAGAAGTTGATTTGCTCCACGCCTGCCCCCGTCCTTAGTCCCTTACAGATCCAGTGGAGGTGACACCTCTTATGCTAAAACAAGACCCCCGTGGTATGTGGGTTAGGGACTTGTTTCTGGCTGGGAAATGCATAATGTGATATGTAGTATTAAGTAGAACTTTCTATTGCAGCACGCACAGAGAAGAACCACGTCATTGGTACCAACCCAGCCACACCTCTGAAGTCACACCCTCCTTCCCTTGTTTTGTTACCCTGTTTTCCCCTGGCGTGCCATCCGGTTCTCTAGGGTTTGATAGAGACGGAAGGCCGTAGGGGAGGACGGAGACTTACTCTTCTGATTCCTGACGCTCCTGCAGAAGATCCTGCGAACCATTACAGAACGCTAAGCCTAACAGTGTGTTCTGCCCGAGCGTCATGGACCTGGGAACAGTAACGTTGGCAGATGTAGCCAACATGATAGGCAATTTAGAGGCCGAAACTCAGGCCTTGGCGGCCAGAGTAGATACTTTACAGGGTCAACAGAGAGTGGCCTCTGCGGGAGAGAGAAGCACCAACCAACAACCCGTGATCCAAGTCACTACTCCCCAGTCCATTCCTCTAGCTCCACCTGAGCGCTTTGCAGGAGACGCGGCGAGATGCGCCGCTTTCCTCAGCCAATGCCAGTTGCACTTTTCGTGCAAGGCGAACTGCTTTCCTACGGAGCAGTCCAGGGTAGCCTTTGCCATATCCTATTTGAGCGGGTCCGCAGCGGATTGGGCTATACCCTTAGTAGATAGAGACGACCCGTTGTTGTATAATTACGGAGCCTTTCGGAGGGAATTCCGTAAATTATTTGATCGCCACATGTATACTCATGCGGCGGATACCGAGCTGTTGGCCTTGAAGCAAGGCAGTCATGAGTTGGTTCAATACATAACTTCATTCCAGAGATTAGTGGTGGAGGCCAATTGGCCAGAGGAAAAGCGTGGTACGCTCTTCTACCGAGGGTTGCGGGATGACATAAAGGACGCGTTATCCCAAATAGTAGATTTACCCGACTCTTGTTCTGACCTTATAGATTTGGTAGTCCAAATTGATCACAGGCTAAGAGAGCGAAAACACGAAAGAGGGAAGGGTGAACCTCGGTATGTCCTTTCCAAGGAGAAAAAGAGCGATTTACCCAAGTCTGTGGATGAGAGTGAGCCTATGCAAATAGGCATGGTGCGAGGCCCTTTGACACCCGAAGAGAGACAAAGAAGACGAGCAGAGAAACTCTGCATGTATTGTGGTAAAGCCGGCCATTTTGTAAGGGCCTGCCCGGTCAAGCCAAGCACTATAAACCGACAGGGAAACTAGAGGGTCCGGGGTCTTTTGAGGCCAGGCTCCCGGGCAGTACAGGTTATGCGGTCTCCCCTGTTGATCAAGACATAGCTTCTACCTCACACTTTTATGTCCCAGCTTATATCGCACATGAGCATCAGGGTCTTCATGTACGAATCATGATCGATTCTGGGGCTTCAGGGAATTATATGGATGTTGATTGGGCTAAGACCAATCTCATACCATGTATAAAGAAAGACGTCATCAATAGGGTTACCGCTATTGATGGCAGACCTCTTAGCTCAGGGCCTGTGACACATCAAACAGAACAGCTACACATGAGTATTGAACCCCATCATCAGGAAGACCTATCCTTCGATCTGATCCATTCCCCGCATATTCCTGTTTTATTAGGGATCCCATGGTTAAAGCTCCACAATCCCATCATTGATTGGGAGAATTCCACCCTAGCGTTCCGACCTACTCAAGGGCAGGAGGCAGTGATAGCAGGTACTCTGGGAAATAGTGCCTCGGAGACTTTGGAACAGTTGCCTGAGTTACCCACATGCTACAATGATCTGAAAGCCGTATTCGACCCACGAGAGGCAGAAATCCTACCCCCTCACAGAGCATATGACTGCCGTATAGACTTGGAGGCGGGAGCTAGAATTCCGTGCAGTCGGGTATACTCGCTAACGGAAAAGGAAAACGTCTATCTAAGACAGTACCTGGACGACATGCTTGAAAAAGGGTTCATCAGATCCTCGCGTTCTCCAGCCTCTTCTTCCTTGTTTTTCATTCCCAAGCGGGAGGGGGGTTTGAGATGCTGCATTGATTATAGACGGCTTAATCAGGTTACCATAAAGAATCGCTACCCGTTGCCCCTCATTTCCTTCCTCCTTGACAAGGTACGTGGCGCACAGTACTTCACGAAACTAGACCTACGTGGAGCCTATCATCTTGTGCGAGTCAAGGAGGGAGATGAATGGAAAACAGCCTTTTGCACGAAATACGGGTTGTACGAGTATCTGGTTATGCCCTTTGGGCTTTGCAATGCTCCTGCAGCATTTCAATTTTTTATAAATGAAGTGCTGAGAGACATGCTGGAGGAGTTTGTAATAGCTTATATAGACGATCTATTGATTTACTCGGTTTCCTTGTCTGAGCATGTGTTGCATGTACGGAAGGTTTTGGAACGCCTCCATGACAACAGGTTGTATTGTAAACTAGAGAAGTGCACCTTTCACACGCAAGAAGTGCCCTTTCTCGGTTTTGTTGTGTCTCCATGGGGTCTGGCTATGGATCCCGCTAAGGTGAAGGCAGTTCTTTCTTGGCCGGCGCCCAATACTGTCAAGGAGTTACAGAGTTTTTTGGGTTTTGCCAATTTTTATAGAAGGTTCATCAAAGATTTTTCGGAATTGGCATCACCACTTACGGCTCTCTTGAAGAAGGGTGTCAGTTATACCTGGTCTAGGGAATCTGAAGATGCCTTTCGACGGTTGCGTTTAGCCTTCACCAGAGCCCCCGTTCTTCACCATCCGGATCCTGCCTTACCCTTTGTTGTGGAGGTTGATGCTTCGCAAGTAGCTGTGGGGGGGATTCTCAGTCAAACAGACCCCGTTAGCGGCCTAACTCACCCTGTGGCCTATTTTTCACATAAGTTCACCCCAGCAGAATACAACTACGCTGTGGGTGAAAAAGAGCTTCTTGCGATCAAAAAGGCCTTCGAGGAATGGCGTCAGTATTTATTGGGGGCCAGGCATCAAACAACGGTCCTAACGGATCACCGTAACCTCCAATATTTGAAGTCCGCCAAGGCGTTGTCCATGCGACAATTACGTTGGTCACAATTCTTTTGCGAATACGATTTTTGTATTCACTATCGTCCGGGACGGAAGAATGGGAAGGCGGATACATTGTCTCGCCTAGGTTTTCATCAACCAGATCTGCCCATAGACACCCCGACCATTGTTCCCAGTGCGGCTATTGTAGGGGGGATACTTACTTAAGAAAGGTTTCTCACCCAGGTTCGGCAACACCAGCTGTCATCAGGGATGAGGGACATCGTAGGAACTCAAGCAACTACCATTCAAGATGGATATGTATGTGTACAAGGGGGTGTGGTCTTGCCCACTAAGGAACTGCAACACCAGGTATTGGATTGGTACCATTCACATTCCTTGGCAGGCCATCCCGGGATCAAAAAGACCACACAAGCAATACGTGAGCGGTTCTGGTGGCCAGGCATGCTGAAAGACATAGTGAGGTACATCAAGACGTGCCATATATGTGCCCAAGCTAAAATCTCCCGCCAAAACCCCGTGGGTTTGCTCTTGCCTCTCCCTGTTCCTCCTGGACCCTGGCATACCGTGTCCCTTGATTTTATTGTGGAGCTGCCCATGACCCAAACTCAGCATAATACCGTGCTAGTGGTGGTGGATATGTTTTCTAAAACCGCTCATTTTGTCCCCTTGCGTGGGTTACCTACTGCCAGTGAACTTGCGTCAGTGTTTTTACGTGAGATCGTCAGGCTACATGGGTGTCCTTCTGTTTTAATATCTGATAGGGGGGCCCAGTTTGTAGCACGATTCTGGAGGGGTTTGTGCTCATTACTTGGGATAGACGTCAGGTTGTCCTCGAGTCATCACCCGCAGTCAGATGGGCAGACCGAAAGGGTCAATCAATGTTTCGAGCAATACATAAGGATTCAGGCCCTACAGGAACCCGGGGAATGGGATGAATGGGTGTGGGTGGCAGAAATTGCTTATAACAACAACCCCCATTCCTCGACAGGCTACTCACCCTTTTATTGTGCTAACGGGTTTCATCCCAAGTTGTTACCCACAGGGGTTTCCCCGGACGGCCCTACCCCATCGGCCAATGAGCTTCTGTCTCATCTACAGGAAATACAGAGAAACACTCTAGTGAACCTAGACGCAGCAAAAACAAGATATAAGGAAGGGGCCGATCAACATAGAAGGTTAGAACCCATTTATGAACCAGGGGATAAGGTGTGGCTTTCCACTAAACATCTGGCACTTCGTGGTCCACGCAAGTTCAACCCTACTTACATAGGCCCGTACACGGTACACAGTGTGATAAACCCAGTGGCCTTGAAATTGGAACTACCTGCCTCTATGAAGATACACCCCGTGTTCCATGTTTCCTTGGTAAAACCCGTTGAACCTGGTACCCGGCTCCCGCGACGTCCAGCTCCGGTCTCTCTTTCAGATGATTCTGAGTATGAGGTGGAATCCATTGTAGATTCCCGTTTGGTACGGAATACACTCCAATATCTCATACATTGGAAGGGATACGGAGTAGAGGAACGTACGTGGGAACCGGTTTCTAATGTGCACGCCCCTCGTCTGGTTCGCCAGTTTCATTTGAAGCATCCCAACAAGCCCAAAGTGGGGGGGACCGCTGTGGGGGGAGTGTGCTGTCATGCCCCGTGATCCGGATCGACAGAAGGTCCAGTATATAAGGACCTAAGACGCGTACGAACGCGCTTAGCGTTCTAGCTTGATGCCTGGTTTCCGTCCTCGCTTAGCTTGCCTGACTTCCGGATTGAACTTCCTGTTTCCGTTGTCGCGCTAGTCAGCGCCGAGCCTTCCCGGGTTCTGCCCGTGTGTTCTGTGTCTTTCTAAAGACACTTTACCGCCGTGATTCGCGAGCCCCTCTATCATCTGGAGGCTCGCTTTTGCTTAAGAAGCATACCGCGGTGAGTCGCGAGCTCCTCTGCCATCTGGAGGCTCGCTTTTGCTTACGAAGCATACTGCTGTGATTCGCGTGCCCCTCTACCATCTGGAGGCTCGCTTTTGCTTAAAGTAGCGTTTTTGTTTCCCGCCAATTGCGGCGGATTGCAGAGTGAGTGCCAGTTATCTACCTTCCCCAGGGCTACTGTGTCGTGGGGGTGCTCACTCCTGGGTGGTGGTTGGGTGTAGACACGAGTATATCCCACGCACCTTGCCCTCTGATCCCCTCTCTAAGGTTACGGGTTCCCAAACTCCTCTCACAAGTACATGCCCTTTGATTATTACACTGATCAGTAGCGTCCTCCTCTACTGATCTTTACGCCCAAGTTGTATCATATCCTCAGCTGAGTCCACACACTTCCTTCCCCTCTTGGCACCGGTTCAGCCCTTCACCCACCTCTCTTCAGTGGTGCTGGTCTTCCCCTGAGACAGAAGATCGACTTATCCATAGGGGACGCTAGCGTGGACCACGCCATAGTGACCAGAGTTCTCCTGAAGCACGGTAACAGCGCTGTGCGCTACTCTTTTTACTTGCACTTAGGAATTCAGCACTGGGTGGGCGAATATAATTGCTATCGTTTTGTCTTTCTCCCTAGGAGTTATCCTATTCGCAAAACGCCTTTCGTTATTACATTCCATGTGGAAATAGAGGGACGCATTTGTATATCATTCTAGTGAGTAAGAGGCCGATAAGAATTGTGTATCATCTTTAATGTTACAGGAAGACCATTCACTGAATTGTTTATCTTATAGGGTATACGAATTAGAAGTTGATTTGCTCCACGCCTGCCCCCGTCCTTAGTCCCTTACAGATCCAGTGGAGGTGACACCTCTTATGCTAAAACAAGACCCCCGTGGTATGTGGGTTAGGGACTTGTTTCTGGCTGGGAAATGCATAATGTGATATGTAGTATTAAGTAGAACTTTCTATTGCAGCACGCACAGAGAAGAACCACGTCATTGGTACCAACCCAGCCACACCTCTGAAGTCACACCCTCCTTCCCTTGTTTTGTTACCCTGTTTTCCCCTGGCGTGCCATCCGGTTCTCTAGGGTTTGATAGAGACGGAAGGCCGTAGGGGAGGACGGAGACTTACTCTTCTGATTCCTGACGCTCCTGCAGAAGATCCTGCGAACCATTACAAGTATAGCCCAATTACCGAAAGTCCCAGGGTGTTCTAACAAACAACTAGAGCGCTAACAGTCTTACTTATGACAAAAGTATAGCACACCTGAAGCCATCTTGATTGGAATAAAGTGGTAACACTTAAAACATTTAATTTGCAAAGGAACAAAATGAGGGGGTTCATTTTGCCATAGAAATTATGATTAGTGCTGCAGAAAGAAAAATTAGGGCACATTTTGACTTATCAAATCCTCTTCTATTTCATAAAAAAATTCTGACATGCAGACTGAAACATGCACTTTGAATACCAGCAGCAGACTTCCCTGATGAGCAGTAGCTTTACTACAGTGATCTAATGAGCAACTAGAGTGCTAATATTCTGAATTTATGGCAAATTTAATTTAAAAAGGAAAACAATGAGGGGGTTCATTTTGCCATAGAAATTATGATTAGTGCTGAAGAAAGAAAAATTAGGGCACATTTTGAGTGACTTCTCAAATCCTCTTCTATTTCATTAAAAAATTCTGACATGCAGAATGAAACATGCACTTTTAATACCAGCAGCAGACTTCCGTGGTGAGCAGTAGCTTTACTACAGTGATCTGATGAGCAACTAGATGGCTAACATTCAGAATTTATGGCAAATGTGTGACATATCTGAATACCTTCTTAATGGAATCAAAGTAAAAAACTGAAAGCATTTCCTACTGAGAAGACTGCAGTAAATGAGGAAATTAGGAAACTTCATAACAAATAAATCTCCCAAGATGGCCACCAGAGACAAAAGAGTCCAAATGCAGAACAAATATCACCCAGATGTAGCCCACATGCAGCCCAATGACAGAAGTGTGCAAAACATTATTTTGTTGTGTTTTTGCAGTATTATATAGTGCAGACTTGTCAGGTATTGGAGTGCTTTACATGAGCATTGGTTACATCACACAAGATCAAATTAATTTTGGTTGTAGACATGGGGAGATTAAGTGATTTGACCAGAATCACAGAATGTGGAGCTGAAGCAGAAACTCCAAACTGGTTCCCCAGTTGCAAAGTCTGCAGCTCTGGAAGTAATACCACATCCTCTCCCCTAAGTGCAACATTTAATTAAGTGGTCAACTGGATAAAAAAACATAAAGATAACAAATAATTTAAAAGTGCTTTGTCGCTATTTGAAAACTCAGAAAATATGTCCTCATTTTAGTTTTTTAGAGCACTAACCATACTTTTGATGTGAATAAGACCCTCTCATATATGTAATTTCTAAAGGAAATGCTCTAAGTATTACAGTTTTGATTACATCAAGATGACGTCAGGAGTTCCGCACTTTTGTAATAAATATAGAATGTTAGCAATCTAGTTGTTCATTAGGATACTGTTGAGAGGCAGAGGCCAGGGGCACGGACTCTGAAAATTGAAGGCAGGTAGGAGGGTGCAGAGGCAACAATTTGACCACACTGGGCAGGCAGGAAGGGCAGTGGCAGCACAACAGACTATGGAGGGCAGTGGAAAGGGGGGCAGAGGCAACAAACCAACAATACAGGACTGGCAAGAGAGGCTGTGGCCATATAATAGACCATTGTGGGCAGAAGAAAGAGGCAGTGGTACTACAACCATACATGCCAACAGAGCTGATTCAGCCAGGAAACGTCCAATGTTTTTAAGCTCAAATGGGCTTTATTTGATCTGTCTCCTGTCTACAATCTCCTCTTTTTCAATGTAACTCAAAGGGGAAAATCAATACCCCAGTTTTTTTCAAAATCTCCCTCTTACCAAGTTCAAAATGTTCACAAGTATGGTACATTGGATCATGGAAGGCAGGAGGAATTGGTGTAGGGACATGGACTCTGATAACAGATGATAGGAGGAACATGGAGAGGTACACCAAACTGACCCTACAGGGCAAGCATCAGGGTTTGTAGCAGCACAATACACCACACAGGGCATTCGGGACAGGAGTGCAGCACAACAATCCATAGAAAGCAATAGGGAGGGGACAGGACCATGCACATGGACAACAGAGAACAGAAGAGAAAGAGGCAATGGTTTTGCTAGTTGACCATAATGGACAGACAGGAGAGAAAGCTGCAGCATAACAGACCATATAGGGCAGGAGGAATGGATGAGGGGCATTACAATGGAACAGACAAGCCAAGAGGGAGGGAATAGGGGTCTGCACATGGAAACAGAGGGCTGGGGGCAAGGGGAGAGGGCAGGAGCAGCAAGATGACCATGGAGGTCAGGCAGGATGGGCACTAGAAGCAAGAGACACCATGGAGAGCAACAGTGAGACTACGATGGCATATACGCAGACCATGTAGGGAAGGTGGGAGGGGATCAGGAGCAGCTAGCTTACCACACAGGGAAGGTGGGAGGGGCTGTGGCAGCACAGAAGACCATGCATGGCAAGCGGGAGGGTTAGTGGCAGCACAATGGCTATGATGGGCAAGAAGGAGGGTGCAGGGGCATGCACAAAGGACCATGAAGGATAGAAGGGAGAGTCAGGACCTGGGCACAGTCAAGAGAGTTCAGGGGAAGGGGCCTCACAACAGACCGCGTGGGGCAGGCAGGAGGAGCAGTTGCAGCACAACAGACCAGGGAGGGTAGAAGGGTGTGACAGTAAAATGGACCATGGAGGACAGGAGGAAGGGGATAGGGGCATGGCATGTGGACAGTCAGGGTGGAGGTGGCAGGGATAGGTTACAGTCATCTGACAATGCTAGGCAGGCGGGAGGGGAGTGGCAGCTCAACAGAACACTCAGAGTAGATAGGAGTGGCAGGTCCATGGAACATGGTGGGCAAAAAGGATGGAGCAGGGGCATACACAAATACATCAGAGGGCAGGGGGAAGGAGAATAGGGGCAGCAAGCTAAGCACAGAGGCTAAGCAGGAGGTCAATGATGGGGCATAGAATTGGGCAATGGAGGGCAGGAGGAGTGGACTGGTACATCAAGCTAAATGGAGGGCAGTGGCAGCACATCAGACCATGCATGGCAGGAGGGAGGAGGCTAGTACATGGATTCAGACAACCGAGGATAGGGAGGAGGTGGATGGGGCAGCAAACTAACTGTTCAGAGAAGGTGGGTATTAGGAACTTTATTGTTTTTAAAATGTGTGTCTGTGCGAACTACTTAAAATATGTACAAGTATGCAGCATAATCTCACTTTTATTCAGGAAGAAGAGGACGTTTGTAACTGTGACTCTGGGCTCACTTGGCAGAAAGCACCCCTGACCCTCCACCCCCCATCGCAAAATGTAAGGCCCGTGAAAAGGGTAGGTGAACGCAGTGTTATATAGAACATAGTCCTGAGAGCACGATTGAAAATGAAAACTAGATATAGTGTATGGTATAAACTGTGCACCAAAATGTGTGATATAAGATGAACCGGGGCGTGAAATATAATATACAATACATTGTGCGCAATGACAGATTAATTGGAGAGCGCGAGATAGCACAGGCACTAGCGCGTGCTATGCGATATGCGCCTTCGAGTGTAATATGCACAGGGCAGTGTTGTGTAACCTAACTACTCTCAAAAGTTGTAATATAAAATATGTGCTGGGGAGTGTAACGTTGCATATGCACTGTGACAAAGATATGGATCCCAGATTGTAATATGTATGGCATAGCTCTGTGCGTTATAACATAGGCATTGAGGAAGGCACGTTAGATGAGGCAATATAACCCGTGCAAAGGCAAGTGTGGCATGACATATTCACGGGGTGGTGTTACAGTGCACATGGGCTAGAGAGTGTCATAGCATTCGCACTAGCTGGTGGAATACAACACAGAGGTGTGTGGCACTCGGCGGGCACTGGTGGGTATAACACAGCATTGGGCTCAGCCAGGAGCGCGCTGTGACTCTCAAGTGAGGTTTGTCTCCTTTCCAGAGAGTAAAATAAAAAGTATTACACATCCGGTTGTGGATGTGTGTTTTATTAACCATGAGGGGGGGTTCTTGCATAGTTTTGGTCGAATTTTTGTCGAATCCCCTTTGAATGGCTTAGTGTGCGTGTGTATTAAATTTGTCCCTCAATAGCTACCCAAGTTTGTATAAATAAATGACAAGGGTGTCTATTTGGAGAGTACCCACCGGCAGGGGTGCCAGGATTAGGCACGGTAGGGCGTCAGACACGTCGGAGCTTCACTAGCAGTGTAAAACAGATTCATTGTATGCATAGTCGCCTTTTAATGAATATCACGCAAATCGTCATGGTGATAGTTACTGTTGGAAAGGCGTTCGCCGGAGGGGGGTTCGATACACGTCTTGCTCACCCCTTTGACCCACCTCTCCCAAGTAAGCCGAACCAGGCGCGCACACCCTGAGCTGCACTACGAACAGAGGGACACCACACGTATTCTTTGTAGGACGATAGGTTCTTTTATCGATGATTTCAAGGGATCTTTATGATCCAAAAGGCAAGTAGTACAGCAGTGGCACAACGTACCACAAGTCAGTCGTGGGGAATGGGGGTAGCGGGACAGTCTTTCAAGATAGTGTCTCTGCGAAATACCCTGCGGAAGCTCACAATCCTCGAGCTGGAGGGTGTCGTGTCTCTGGGCGATCTCTTACCGAGTCGTCCTCAAGGGGAGCGCCGCAAGTCTCTCAGCAGGCACAGGTGGTCGGAGTTCAGGAGTCGCGATTCCGTCAGCAGGGCTCAGATGGTTCAATAGCTGGGGGCCGCGAGTCACTCAGCAGGCCTAGGTGGTTCAGTGTTCGGGAGCCGCGACCTCGTCCGCAGGGCTCAGATGGTTCAACAGCAAGAGGCCGCGAGTCACTCAGCAGGCCCAGGTGAATGCAGCGATCAGGAGCCGCGACGACGTCAGCAGGCTCAGATGGTTCCAGGTCTTCTCTGTCCTTGTTTCTCCGGCACCCCTTGTTATACTCCGCTGGTTCTTTGAAGTCCGGAGGGCTCGCAGAGGGGGGACTGGGGTGACGGAGGGGGTTGGACGGGATTTCCTGCCGCTCACTTCTTTGGTCTTTTCACGTGGGTCTGGGAGGGACCCCAGACGCTCGGTAGGGGAGGCGCCTGCTCCCCAGGGGCCTGGTGGCCGATTGAGTCCTCCCGGGGAAGGCGACCCGAGGTGTGACTGGGCTGGCGCCTCTGGGTCTGGCTCGAGGGTTCCCGCTTCCTCGGTTGGGCATGCGTGGTAGGGTGGTGAGTTTGTCAGGCCTCTGGCCGGCCCGCGGATCGGGGGTGGCTGGGGCGGCCGGAGTCGGAGATGTCGTGTCTTGAGGGTGGTTGCAGGTTGGCTGGATGATGGAGAGGGCCACGCCGTGAGGCCGGTCTCACACGCGTCCCCCCCAGCTGAAAGGCGTGGAGAACTACCCATCCACTTGGGGGTTCGCCTCGCCGAAGCGGAAGAACCGGGACAGGCCGTCGGCGTTGGCATGATCCGTCCCGGGGCGATGTTCGACAGTGAAATCCATCCCTTGGAGAGAGATGGACCATCGTAGTAGCTTGGGGTTCTCCCCCCTCATCCGCATTAGCCATTGCAAGGGCCGGTGGTCCGTCTGTACTCGAAAATGGGTTCCGAACAAGTAGGGCCGCAGTTTCTTGAGGGCCCAGACTACGGCAAAGGTCTCTCGCTCTATAGTACTCCAACGCTGCTCTCTCGGCAGCAGCCTTCGGCTGATGAAGGCTATGGGCTGATCAATGCCCTTGTCGTCGAACTGCGAGAGCACGGCCCCGATGCCATGTTCGGATGCGTCGGTCTGGACCACAAACTCTTGGGAGTAGTCGGGGGCCTTGAGTACGGGAGCGGTGCACATGGCGGTTTTCAAGGCGTCGAACGCCTGCTGGCACTGGGTGGTCCACTGCACCTTCTGCGGAAGCTTTTTGGAGGTCAACTCTGTGAGGGGCCCTGTGATACTACCATAATTTTTAATGAACCTCCGGTAGTACCCCGTAAGGCCCAGGAAGGCCCGAACCTCTGTCTGCGTGGTGGGGGGGCTCCCAGGACTTGATGGCGTCGATCTTCGGCTGGAGAGGGGCGACCTGGCCGCTGCCCACCTGATGCCCCAGGTAGACCACGGAGCCTTGCCCGAGCTGGCATTTGCTGGCTTTCACTGTTAGGCCTGCTTGGCGCAGGGCCATTAGTACTTGTCGGAGGTGCTGGAGATGCTCGTGCCATTGAGAGCTGAATACGGCGATGTCGTCAAGGTACGCTGCGCTGAACTCCTCGAGTCCGGCCAGGACCTTGTTCACCAACCGCTGGAATGTGGCTGGGGCGTTTTTCATCCCGAACGGCATGACCCTGAAGCGGTAGTGGCCATCTGGCGTGGAGAAGGCAGAGCGCTCTTTCGCTCCTTCCGTGAGAGCAATCTGCCAGTATCCGCAGGTCAGGTCGAAAGTGCTGAGGAACCGGGCGGCCCCCAGGCGGTCGATGAGCTCGTCGGCTCGGGGAATAGGGTGAGCGTCTGCGCGGGTGACCGCGTTGAGCCCCCGATAGTCCACACAGAATCTTAGTTTGGGGGCGACCCCTGGGGAAGCCGCCTTCGGGACCAGAACCACCGGGCTGGCCCAGGGGCTGTCGGAGGGCTCGATGACCCCCAGGTTGAGCATTTTCTGTACCTCGGTCTTGATGCAGGTGCGGACCCGGTCAGGCACCCGGTAGGCTCGGTGTCTCACAGGCGGGCTGTCGCCGAGTCCACGTCGTGGACACACCAGTCGGTAACCCTTGGAATGAGGGAGAAGAGGTCTGCGAATTGTCCGAGCAGCTGGCGGCAGTCGTCGGCCTGCTGGGGAGTGAGGGTGGTCGACAGTCTCACTCCCTCCACGGAACCGTCCAGTTCTTTCGTGCACAGGAGATCGGGCAGGGGTTCGGTGTCTTCTTCCGCCCCCTCATCGGTGGCCAGTAGCAAACTTAATTCTGTCCTTACAAAGTGGGGCTTGAGACGGTTCACGTGGAGGACCCGGAGGGGGTTCCGTGGGGACTGTACGTCGACCAGATACGTGACCTGGCTCTTCCGTTCTACCACCTTGAAGGGGCCAGTCCATTTGTCTTGTAGGGCGCAGGGTTTCACCGGAGCCATGACCCAAACCTGCTGGCCCGGCTGGAACTCGACCAGGGTTGCGTTCTGGTCATACCAGCGCTTCATTTCTTCTTGGCTGGCCTCGAGGTTAGCCTCTGCAAGTTCTCTAAACTTCCTCGTCTGGTTGCGGAGCGCCAGGATGTAGCGGAACACATCCGGGGGTGTCCCCCGGGGGCTTGTCTCCCAGCCCTCTTTGACCAGGCTCAGGGGCCCTCGGACGGGATGCCCGTACAGCAGTTCGAAGGGGCTGAACCCCAGAGACTTTTGGAGAACTTCCCGGTACGCGAACAGGAGGCAAGGGAGGAGGACGTCCCATTTCCGGTGCAGGGGCTCTTCGAGGCCCAGGATCATTCCCTTCAGAGTACGGTTGAAGCGTTCCACCAGGCCGTTGCCCTGGGGGTGGTAGGGGGTCGTGAACTTATACGTGACTCCGCACTGCTGCCACAGGGACTTCATGTAGCGCGATATAAAGTTCGTGCCGCGATCACTCACAACCTCGCGGGGAAATCCGACACGGGAGAAGATCCCCATGAGAGCCCGGCCCACCACGGGAGCCGTCACGGTGCGGAGGGGGATGGCCTCGGGGTAGCGGGTGGCATGGTCCACCAGGACAAGGATAAATCTGTGGCCCTGGGTGGTCTTCGGATCCAGGGGTCCCACGATGTTGATGCCGACCCGCTCGAACGGGGTACTCACAACTGGGAACGGTTGTAAGGGAGCTTTGCATTTTCCGCCACTCTTCCCACTGCCCTGGCACGTGAGGCAGGACTTGCAGTGTGCTTCTACATTCGCCCGCATCTTGGGCCAATAGAAGTGGGTCACCAATCGCTGGTATGTCTTGTCTTGGCCTAAGTGTCCTGCCAAGGGTACATCGTGGGCCAGGCCCAGGAGGAGGCTCCGGAACCGCAGGGGTACCACCAGTACTCGTGCTGCGCCTAGCTCGGCGGACTTTTGCTCGCTGTAGAGGAGGCCATTGTCCCAATAGACCCAATGGGTTCCGGTTTGGTCACCGGCGACCTGGGCTTCGGCTTGTTGTCTAAGTCCCTCGAGGGAGGGGCAAGTGGTCTGTTCCTGGCAGAACTCTTCGCGGGAGGGCCCCCCTTCGCAGCGCCACTGGGCCAACTCGGGCAGTTCTTCGAGTTCCATCGGGGCCTCTGGGGCGGAAGGTTCCGGTCCTTCCCCTGGGTTAGTGTCTCCTTCTCCCTCGGAAGGAGGGTTGTCTGCTTCTGGTAGGGGGTCCCTGCTCTCGGGGACCCCCTAGACCAGGGCCAATAAATTAGAAAAAGAAGGGGGGCCACACAGCCCCCCTTCGTAAAAAATTAAAATCAATAAAAGACCGCCATCGCGCCGGAGACCATGCCTCCTTCTTGCAGCACTCTGCAAACGCGCCCCCTGGCCAGTTGTAAGTTTGGGAATTAATTCCCCTTCAATACTGAGGGTCCCTGAGGGCCAACTAGCCCAAAAGGTATCTCCAGTATACGCCAGTGAGCTGCGTTGCAGACAGGTGTTCTGAGGCCATGCCCCTTTTTACACCTCTCTGCAACGCAGCTCTGTGGCGCTTACTGGAGGTACCTAGTGGGCTAGTTTGTCCCAAGGGACCCTTAGAATTCAAGGGGACTTAATCTCTCAACTTAGAATGGCCACAGGGCGCGTTTACACAGTGGTGACGGGTGACGGGAGGGGACGGGGCCTGAGGTGACGTGTGCAAACACGCCCTGTGGCACGTTTTAAGTTGGGGAAATAATTCCCTTTCAATCCTGAGGGACCCTGGGGGCGAACTAGCCCACCAGGTGCTTCTAGTAAGCGCCACTGCTCTGCGTTACAGAGAGGTGGTGCAGGCCGTGCCCCTTTTTACACCTCTCTGAAATGGCACTTACTGGACGTACCTAGTGGGCTATTTTGCCCCTAGGGACCCTCAGGATTCAAGGGGACTTAATCTCCCAACCTAAAACGGCCACAGGGCATGTTTACACAGTGGGGAAGGCGAGGGACGGGGCCTTAGGTGACTTGTGCAAACACGCCCTATGGCACGTTTTAAGTTGGGGAAATATTTCCCCCTGAGGGCCCCTGGGGGCTAACTAGCCCACCAGGTGCTTCCAGTAAGCGCCACTGAGCTGCGCTGCAGAGAGGTGGTCCAGGCCGTTCCACTTTTTACACCTCTCTGCAACGCAGATCTGTGGCGCTTACTGGAGGTTCCTAGTGGGCTAGTTGGACCCTAGGGACCCTCAGGATTCAAGGGGACTTAATCTCCCAACTTAAAACGGCCACAGAGTATGTGTACACAGTGGGGAAGGGAAGGGACGGGGCCTGAGGTGACGTGTGCAAACACGCCCTGTGGTGCGTTTTAAGAGGTAGTTTTAATCCGCCTGCCCTATTATATACTAGGGGCTTACAGAGGAGGTTATGCTAATCACAGGGGGATACCAATGCATAGTGTTCCCTAGTGTATGTAGGTGTTTTCACTATATTCTGAGTGTCTTTTAACATAGCACTGGCTCTAGGACTGGTTAGTCAGACTCAGTTACCACCAGTATCCGTCTGAAAAAGTTGAGGGTACAGGATGATTGTGCAACAAGGCTTCTTTCTGCTCTTCTGTTTGTTCTTTCTGCACGTTATCCTTCTTACTGCACTTTCCTTCATCTTTGAGGGCTTCTGTTGCTTCTTTCTGCATTTCTTTTTTTTTCTTTCTGTGCGTTTTTTCTTCTTTCTTCACATGTCCTATCTCTGTAGGCATAGTTAGAAATTAACATTTAAAAAACCTTTGAAATAAACTGAAAAAACCATAGGTTTCAGGGGCGTTATAGTTAGCTGGACTTTTCACTCGTACAAAACCATTGAAATTCCCCTGTTATAGTTAGTTCAGCTAACTATAACTCGCGCGCCCGCAATGCACTGCTGATGACGTCACATATTACATCACTCATGACATGGTCAGTGACATCACTCATGACATCACTGATGACATCTCAAATGACATCACTGATGACATCACTGATGACATCATCCTTGTGATAGAGTGGCAGACCTCCTCTCACCCTAATATAACCTTTGATACACACATTCAAAAATAGAAACTACAATTTTCAATACAATGGACATACCAATACCAGTTACAACAACCTATTCAGTTATTCTAACATCTACATACACATCCACTCATTCACCAACAGTCCTATATAGTCACTCATACATGTACTCACTCATCATATGTACTCATACACCTATACATCCTGTTACACACCGCCACTCATCCATAGAGTTACTCACACACATAGTCACTCATGCTAATAAAGAATCAAACATCCATTTACTTGCATATACAGTTATACACACACCACCACACTTACTTCTACAGAAACTTACACATACTTAGTCTTTTAAACAATCACTTATAGAAACACATACTTATTCATACAAGATCTCTTCCAATCTCTCACTCTCACATATACTCACTTATATACACCAATAGTCACATATACTAGTTTAAAACATATGTAGTTACTCATAAAGACACTATTGAGACAGTCTTTCAGTCACTAACACACCCATGCACACACTCATCCACCCATACAGTCCTGCACACATGCTGTCTTCAACACATACAAACAGTGAGTCACTCATTCATGCACCTATGCACTACGTAATACCCCCACCAAACCATACAGACACTCAGACACTCATAATGATACTCAAAAACCTAATAACCGGGGAGGAGCCTAGCGCGCAACCAAGATGGCCGCGTAGGTGCGAGGCTCCCGAGGACCTCCGCGACCTCCTGCATAAATCCTGACAGAATCCTGTCCCAGATGAGGGGACTGTATTTGTGAGCCCGAGCAGAGGTGACACCCGTTTTCCGTTTTTAAATCGGACCTCGGACACCGGCAGGAGCATCGATTGAGGTTTGCGGCCTTCTCCACACCGGCCCCCCGTACTGGAGTTGTGGGGCGATCCGGACACAAAGTGAACAACAGCGGCGGGCAAGGCTGGGTGACTCGCGTACCCCGCACTTTCACTTTCGCTTTTGCGCCCTCCTTGCTGCCAGGCGAGGTTGGGTTGCGGGGCGGTGTGCGGTGGTGTGGTCTCGTTGGGGTGCCCTGCCGGTCCGCCAGCTGCGGTCCGTCCTGCGGAGCGGTGGTCGCTCCCCCCTGGACCCCTTGAACTGGATTGTCGGCCCCCCCCTTTTTCTTGAGGAGACTGACTCGTCTTGGGGATTGAAACCATGTCCACAAAACAAGATGGCGATCGGGCTAAGATAAAATCGACCCGCCGTGGCGCGGCCCATCAATCCAACAGTATGGACCGCTACACCCTCCAGAAGGGATCCCAGAGGCGCCGCGTAGGTCCCCTACGGGCCCGACTGATGCTTCCGCTCTGCCCACGGACCTGACCCTCCGAGACGTCATGGGCGCCATCGCCGAGATGAAGGCCTCGGTGGACCAGCGCTTCGACACTCTGGCGCAGAAGATTGACTCGGTCCTCGTGGACGTGGGCCTCGTGAGGGCTGATTTGTCTAAAACCAACGACCGGGTCGACTCTTTGGCCCACTCTACCGCGGGCCTCACAACGGACGTGGCGGCCCTCCAACAGGAGGTGCGCAGGCTTGGCCAGGCGAGCGCCCTGATGAATCGTCGGCTGGAGGATTCCGAGGGTCGGGCCCGGAGGAACAACGTCCGCATTATCGGGGTGCCGGAGGGACGCGAGGCGGAGGCGGCGGATCTATTTGTTGAGGACCTGGTTCTCTCCCATCTCCAGCCTCGGGGGCTGAGTAAATTCTTTGCGGTGGAGCGTGCCCACAGGGTCCCCGGGGGTAGGCCTAAGGTTGGAGCCCCTCCGAGGCCTCTCATCGCCCGGATCTTCAATTTTCGGGACAGAGACGCTATCCTACAGACTTCCAGGCTACAAGGGCCGGTCAAACTTGACAATATGGACATCAATTTCTATCCTGACTTCACTCCGGCAGTCCAAAAGCTGAGACTGAGCTTTCTTGGAGTTAAACGTCGCCTAAGGGACCTGAATCTCAAATATGCGATGCTCTTTCCAGCTAAGCTGAGAGTGGAGGTAGATGGCCACACGCACTTTTTTGATCGTCCCGAGGTGGCCGGGGACTGGCTAGACACTTTGCCCGGAGATCGGGGCCGGGGGGGTGGGGGGGGTGCGGTTGGTGGGGAGGGCCCGCCGGATCAGGACTGAGGGACTAATGGTAGGCCTTGCTCTGGACTGCGTTGTTGTCACTATTGACTGTTAGGGTAAGTTCCCCTCCTGTGGAGGTCGTGTGGGGTCTCTTGGGGGATCTCCCTCCTCCTCTGGGGGACTAGTTAGTTTCTATCTATGGGGCGACAGGCACACTGCACTTTGGGGGGGCTGTTTGGGCTCATGCAGGGGTGCAGGGTGGGGGGAGTTCTGTTGGGTTGGGTGGGTTGGGGTGGGGTGTGGTTCGTTTCTACCGCAAGGCAAACTCGTTATTGTATTGTTGTTTTTGAGATGCTCTGGGGGGGAAAATTGATGGCTTCGTTATGTGATGGGGGGTAGGGATTTGACTTTGTTGTCCTGGAACGTTAACGGACTGGGTGATAGGATCAAGCGGGGTGTGGTCCTGCAGTATCTGAAGCGGATTTCGCCTGATGTGGTCTTTCTGCAGGAGACACACCTTATTGGTAACTCCTTTTGTGCCATGAATCGCCGTGGCTTTCGCTTGGTGGCCCACTCTGGCTTCACATCAGGCTCGCGGGGGGTGGGCATTATGGTCAAGACCTCGCTCCCGCTAGAAATAGACGAGGTGCGCCATGATGAGAGGGGACGCTACACTGTCTTGGTGGGGAGGATGGAGGGCAGGGTAGTTGTCTTTGTCTCTGTGTACGTCCCACCGGGGCTACAGTCCACCACCTTTGCAGATCTGGGACGCCTCCTTCTTGACCTCCCCGGGGGGCTTCTGGTGGTTGGGGGGGATTTCAATGCGGTGGCTTCTGGGACTATGGATCGTCATCCCCCTAGGGACCTCCCCCGGGCACAGGCGTGGCTAGCGGGCCTTTTGGACACACTGGGATTGGTGGACTGCTGGCGTTTAAAGCATCCCACCCAGCTGCAGGCTGTCAGACTTATCAGCGCACGCCGGCCGATACTAGCGACACACTAGGACTGCGCGAAGAACTACACTTCCCGATGGGCAGCGCGGGAGGTGCGATGCGTAATGCGCGCCACGCCCCACCACAAGACGTCAAAAGGTGAAAGGTCATTGCACACGGAGCCGATAATTCTTCGACCAGGGAGACGAGACGCCGAGAGACGAAGGTTCGGACGAGCTCATCACCCAGGTAGCGGCCCGTGAAACCCGGAGGTTCGTCGTGACCGAGGTAGGAGTACTGTGGCAGTATTTCCATCGGGGCTCGACCCATCCTAGTCGGAGACAAGCTCTCCGAGTCATAGAGAAATCACAGACCCGCCCCTCTGTTGGCGAGACCGGCTGGTCTCATGCAGGGGAGCGACCAAGTATAAAGAGAGTGAATAGACTTAAGGGGGCAAGCCTCGCTGTTCAAGACAGGCAGAGAGCGAGCCCGAACATTACTCTGAGACAAAGAGACCTAGTGCAATCGTCCGACAAATCGGAGGCATAGGAAGCATAGGCGTATCGTACGCCAGCCTCACAGACCTCAGTTCCCAGGCAGACACTAGCAGTGAGCGTTCGCACCCAGCGGTGGCCTGGTTTACACTTTTGATTTCTTCTGCTTATATTCCTAGACATATGTGCGAGACAGGAGAGAGGGGTGGTTACAAAGCCGAAGGCAAGGAGTGAGCTGGGCAGTCACAAGTGGGTATTACTCCACAAAGTTATATATGGTGTTTGTGTCTGTATGTTGATCCTTGTCATTCTCCCCACGTGTGCCTTTCCTTGTCGTTTATATTAGTGCCTGCAAACGAAAAGACCACGACCTGTAGCTCTCCCCCATATGTCCGGCAATACCTTATTTTCCTTTTCAGGTGAGGGCAAGCTCGCGTTTACCCTCGTGCTAAAATAACGCGGGTGTTTTCCATTGAGAGAAACTGGAAACAAAACGTCTTATGCTGTGTTCTGTTGTCTCTTTTGCCTTCACAGATCTCCCTCCCTGCAGTCCCCACCCTTTCCTTCCCCCGCTCGATCACCCCAAAAGTCCGCGGTTTCAATAGCCGGACTTGGGGTCATCCAGAGGTGGGCCCCCATAGAGCATCAACACAGCCCCGGGGACATCGGAACGAAGAACCTGACAGAATTATCGGCCCAAGAATTCTCTTATCCCCCTGGTTGTGTTGAAAGCTGGTCATGACTACTTTAGAGGACGTGATGGCTACGTTAGCACAGATGCAGGTAGACTTAGCCGCCTCACGCCAGGAAACAGCGTCGATGCAGGTGGACTTAGCCGCCTCACGACAGGAAAATGCGTCATTGCACTCACGTGTTGATTACATGCAAAGGAACCCGTTTAGCATGGGTAGCCCGTCTTCCCCTACGTCCTTAGTGGTAGAAGTGCCGGCGGCTATTCCCCTGGCCCCCCCAGAGAGGTTCCATGGTGACCAGAAAAAGGTTCAGGTGTTTATAACACCGATATTGCTCCACTTCACTTGCAAACCGAAGGTGTTTGTCACCAATCAAGCCAGGGTCGCGTTTCTCATATCGTATTTGGGGGGCGAAGCTGCCCAATGGGCGGTCCCTATAGTAAGGAACGACGACCATCTGCTGTACGATTGGGACGCCTTTCGCATGGCCTTCGAGAAAACATTTGATCGACGAGCCGAGACGTTCTCGGCGGATAAGGATATAATGGAGCTGAAGCAAGGCTCTCTTGATTTGGTGAGCTACCTGAACAACTTTCGAAGACTGGTGGCCGAGACCGATTGGCCGGAAGCCAAACAGTTGGTCGTCTTTTACCATGGCCTCACAGATGAGTTGAAGGACGTCCTGGCCCAAATCGAGCCACAACCTAGTACTTGTGCGGCCCTTATCGAGTTGACGCTGCGGTTGGACCACCGCTTGAGAGAGCGGAAAGGCGCGCATACCCGCAAAGACAGGGGTACCCCATGGAGTGATCGGACCGGACCACCGGAGAAACCTCCTTCTAAACCCGAACCTATGGAGATCGGAGCAGTGAGGGCCTCATTAACCGTGAGCGAAAGAGATCATAGGCGCAAACAGGGATTGTGCCTCTATTGTGGCAAGAAAGGCCACTTCATCAGAGAATGCCCCGTGAAACCGGCATTTGGACGGCCACGGATGGGCCAGGCGGCAGTCGCAACCACGGAAAAAGGGGAGGAAAACTGTCGTACCTGAAATCGGAAGGAGGGAAGGTTTCAGGGAAACATACCATCCCTTCAGTGGATTTTGTTTCCTTTCGGGAAAAAGAACACTTCTTTATAAACATGCAGATAGACATCAATAACGTGCTCCTCCCGGTCCGAGCCATGGTTGATTCCGGAGCCACAGGCTGTTTTATGGATGTGCAGGAGGCCAAACGACTAGGCGTACAGCTCTGCCTAAAAGCCTCCCCTGAACTGGTCTACGCTGTGGACGGAAAAGAGCTGGATTCCGGACCCATACGACATCACACAGCGGAGTACGAACTCTGGTATGAGGGGGAGCATCGCGAATGGATTTCGTTCAACGTCATCCACGCCCCGCAGTACGGGATCATCCTCGGACTCCCGTGGCTACAGCAACATGAACCCAGGATTCACTGGGCCTCGAAGACCCTCCAGCTGAGGTCGGCATTTTGTCAAGCCCATTGTAATCGCGAACCAGTGCAGCCGGCGGCGGTGCTCGCCGTTGTCCATGGGATAGCCACGGCGGCAGAAAAGGAGACCAAGTTACCAGACCGCTACCTTGCCTTCCAAGAAGTCTTCAGCGACAGTAAGGCAGAAGAACTCCCTCCACATAGGGAATTTGACTGTCGGATAGATCTGGTACCCGGGGCGGTGATACCCTGTGGGCGAATATATGCTCTAACCATCCCAGAAAACCTGCACCTACGAGCATACCTGGATAAGTATCTGGAACTCGGCTTTATTCGTCCGTCCAGATCACCTGCGGCATCACCACTCTTTTTTATACCCAAGGCCAATGGGGAGTTGAGATGTTGTATCGACTTTCGAGCGATCAACGCTATCACGGTGAAGAACCGATACCCCCTCCCGTTGATTCCGGTTCTTTTGGAGCAGGTGAGAGCTGCAACGATATACACCAAATTGGACCTGAAAGGAGCTTATCACCTCGTGCGTATGCGCGACGGGGATGAATGGAAGACGGCATTCAAAACGCGGTATGGGCTGTTTGAGTACCTCGTAATGCCCTTTGGGCTCTGTAACGCCCCGGCCGCCTTTCAATTCTTTCTCAACGAGGTGTTGCGTGATTTTCTGGACATCTTCGTGGTCGTATACATTGACGACATCCTCGTGTATTCCCTCACAGAAGACGAACACATAACACACGTGCAAAAAGTGCTACACGCCTTGTTCACAAACCACCTATACTGCAAACTCACAAAGTGTGAGTTTCATGTGACCACCGTGGAATTCCTCGGGGTGATGCTGACCCCTTCAGGACAAGTGATGGCCGAGAGGAAAGTGAAGGCAGTGACGGACTGGCCCCGTCCCCAGAACGTGAAAGATATCCAAAGCCTACTCGGGTTCGCAAACTTCTACCGGCGATTTATACAACATTTCTCCAACACGGTCGCCCCTCTGACCAAATTGACCCGAGTGAAGGTTCCCTTTGTTTGGACGACGGAAACCCAAGGGGCCTTCGATCGTCTGAAACATGCCTTTAGTTCCGCTCCTATTCTAGTACATGCTAAACCGGAGTTGCCATTTTTTGTTGAAGCAGACGCTTCGGACATCGCGGTAGGAGCGGTCTTGTCACAGAGACAGGAGTACACCGGATATCTACACCCTATCGCCTTTATGTCCAGAAAACTAAACCCCGCAGAGCTGAATTACACGATAGCAGAAAAAGAGCTCCTAGCAATCAAGGATGCCTTCCAGGAATGGAGGCATTGGCTGATGGGGGCAGTACATCAGATTACCGTGTATACCGACCACCGCAATCTGCAGTTTTTGCGAGCGGCTCGACACCTTACACCGCGTCAGTTACGCTGGACGCTGTTTTTCGCGGAGTATAACTTCATCGTCACATTCCGCCCGGGAGTCAACAATCGGAAGGCCGACGCCCTCACACGACAGGAAAACACTTCACAGAAAGAACCCGTGAAGGAGGCATCGATCATAGAACCTAGTCGAGTGGTAGGTCTCGTGGCCACAGACGACTTCCTGAACAGCGTGCGGAGAGGAATCCGCCACACCACTTGGAGAACCTGGTTAAGGTTCCACCCTGAATGGAGACTCCATCAAGGCCTCCCAGTAAAAGGGAAGCAGCTGCTTATGCCCACAGGAGCATTGAGGAGGATGGTCTTCGAATGGTGTCACAACTCCCCCTGTGCCGGACATACCGGGCGCACCAAGACCCTAGAAAAGGTGCTTCGACAGTTCTGGTGGCCTTCGGTTCGTCCCGACCTTCAGCAATGGGTGCAAAACTGTTCCATCTGCGCCCAAATGAAAGCAGACCGCCAACCCGTACAGGGTTTGTTACATCCTCTGCCCACACCAGAACGACCGTGGGAACGAATTTCAGTTGATTTCATAGTGGGACTTCCTAACGATCATGGAATGACCGCCATCATGGTGGTGGTCGACTACTTCACCAAGATGGGGCACTTTGTTGCCTGCAAACAGGCTCCCACAGCGGGGCAAACGGCCATACTCCTGCTAACGCACATCGTTAGGCTTCATGGACTTCCACAGGTCATAGTATCGGACAGAGGGGCCCAATTCACCTCGGGATTTTGGAAAACGTGGTGTTCCAAACTCCAGGTCACCTCTTCCTTGTCAACAAGCTTCCACCCCCAGACAGACGGCCAAACTGAGAGACTCAATCAGACACTCAAGCAATACCTCCGTTGTTATGTGAGCTCAGCTACAGAGGAATGGGTGGAATGGTTATGGGCAGCGGAGGTAGCGTATAATAGTGCCATGCATGCATCCACGAAGTTCACTCCGTTCTTTAGCACTTATGGGTTCCATCCCAGGTTTACTCCCCTACTTCTGCCCAACACTGACACTCGACGCCCTGAACTGCACAACAGGCTGAAGCTTATGCGTAGGGTGCTTGCGGTAGCCAGAGGAAATCTGTTGAAGGCAAAGGAACAGTACAAAAAACAGGCGGATAAACGTCGGAGACCAGGGCCAGTGTATAGTCGGGGAGATTGGGTGTGGGTTTCAACACGTAACATCCGTTTTAAACGGTATAGCGTGTTCAACCCCAAATACATAGGCCCGTATAGAGTGCTGGGACACGTAAACCCGGTGGCTGTGAAGGTTCGCTTACCATCGCACTTTCGGATACACCCCGTGTTCCATGTTTCCCTTCTGAAACGCGCTCCACAACCCCCGTCTAGCCGTCCATCCTCGATTCAGGTAATGCAGGAACAGGAGTACGAAGTCAGGGCCATCCGGGACGCAAAGACAGTGCGAGGCAGGTTGTGGTACTTGATCGCTTGGAAAGGGTACGGTCCAGAAGATGACTCATGGGAACCAGCCACGGCGGTCCATGCACCCAGACTGGTAGCTCGGTTCCATAGGATGCACCCAGACAAGCCTAGCGGCCGGCGGTGATCCTCGGAAGAGGGATGTGCTGTCAGACTTATCAGCGCACGCCGGCCGATACTAGCGACACACTAGGACTGCGCGAAGAACTACACTTCCCGATGGGCATTGCGGGAGGTGCGATGCGTAATGCGCGCCACGCCCCACCACAAGACGTCAAAAGGCGAAAGGTCATTGCACACGGAGCCGATAATTCTTCGACCAGGGAGACGAGACGAGGAGACGCCGAGAGACGAAGGTTCGGACGAGCTCATCACCCAGGTAGCGGCCCGTGAAACCCGGAGGTTCGTCGTGACCGAGGTAGGAGTACTGTGGCAGTATTTCCATCGGGGCTCGACCCATCCTAGTCGGAGACAAGCTCTCCGAGTCATAGAGAAATCACAGACCCGCCCCTCTGTTGGCGAGACCGGCTGGTCTCATGCAGGGGAGCGACCAAGTATAAAGAGAGTGAATAGACTTAAGGGGGCAAGCCTCGCTGTTCAAGACAGGCAGAGAGCGAGCCCGAACATTACTCTGAGACAAAGAGACCTAGTGCAATCGTCCGACAAATCGGAGGCATAGGAAGCATAGGCGTATCGTACGCCAGCCTCACAGACCTCAGTTCCCAGGCAGACACTAGCAGTGAGCGTTCGCACCCAGCGGTGGCCTGGTTTACACTTTTGATTTCTTCTGCTTATATTCCTAGACATATGTGCGAGACAGGAGAGAGGGGTGGTTACAAAGCCGAAGGCAAGGAGTGAGCTGGGCAGTCACAAGTGGGTATTACTCCACAAAGTTATATATGGTGTTTGTGTCTGTATGTTGATCCTTGTCATTCTCCCCACGTGTGCCTTTCCTTGTCGTTTATATTAGTGCCTGCAAACGAAAAGACCACGACCTGTAGCTCTCCCCCATATGTCCGGCAATACCTTATTTTCCTTTTCAGGTGAGGGCAAGCTCGCGTTTACCCTCGTGCTAAAATAACGCGGGTGTTTTCCATTGAGAGAAACTGGAAACAAAACGTCTTATGCTGTGTTCTGTTGTCTCTTTTGCCTTCACAGATCTCCCTCCCTGCAGTCCCCACCCTTTCCTTCCCCCGCTCGATCACCCCAAAAGTCCGCGGTTTCAATAGCCGGACTTGGGGTCATCCAGAGGTGGGCCCCCATAGAGCATCAACACAGCCCCGGGGACATCGGAACGAAGAACCTGACACAGTACACCTTCCATTCGGGTGCCCATGGTAGCCTCTCGCGGCTTGATTATGTCCTTGTCCCTGCGGCCTATGCTGGGAGGGTGGGAGAGGTGCGCCATCTGGCGCGGGGTATTTCAGATCATTCCCCGCTCCTGTTGCACTTGGGTGTCCTCCCGAGGGGAGAGGGCAGGGTAGCTCCAATCAATGCTTGGTACCTGCGTGACCCCACTATTCGTGCTGACCTGATTAAATCATTGCAACGGTATTTTGAGGAGAATGTGGGGTCCGTCCCGTCGGCTATCTCCCTGTGGGAAGCCTTCAAAACAGTTCTCAGAGGGGAGGCCCTCTCCTTTATCTCCCATGCCCGCAGACGCGCACAGGAGGAGGTGACCCGGGTGGAGGCCGAAATTACTGAATTGGAGGGTGGTCTGGGGAGTGGGGTGACTGACGCGGCGCTGCATGTTCTACACCTTAAGCAGGCGGCTTATAGGGCCCTCGTCACGGAGGCGGCCAGGGGCCTTAGCAGAGAGCAACAGGGGCGACTGTACGATGTGGGTGATAAGGCTGGCAAACTGATTGCGTGGTTGGATAAGAAGGAGAGAGCTAGTCGTGTGGTCCCGCTGATTGAGAGGATGGATGGTGTACGAATTACTGAGCCGGAAGGCATTGTTTCTTGCTTCGCGGATTATTTCCGCGAGGTATATTCTCCTGTCTCTCCTTGCTCGGAGGAGGATTCCCATGCCCTGCTGCGGGACATCGCGCTGCCCTCGCTTTCAGTGGAGGACAGGGATTCGTTGGATGCCGCTCCCACCTCGGATGAAATCGCCCTCGCCATACGCTCGGTCGCCTCGGGCCCGAATGGCCTTCCTATCGAATTGTATAAGCTGCGACCGGATGTACTGGCACCTCACCTCCGCGCGATGTTCCTTGCGGCCCACTCACGGGGCTCCCTCCCGCCGGACCAGCGTCTAGCTACCATCGTGGTTATCCACAAGGAGGGGAGACCGCGAGACCGGGTTACATCCTATCGGCCGATCTCGCTCTTAAATGCGGAGCCTAAAATCCTCGCCAAGGTGCTTGCCAACCGGCTGGTCGGCGTGGTGGGCGATCTGGTCCACCAAGACCAGTCCGGCTTTATTCCCCATCGCAACACGGCCCTTAACCTGCGGCGCTTGCACGGGGTGCTCGCGCGTGTTCCATTCGTGCGGGAGCCGGCCATCTTGGCGTCCTTGGACGCCACCATGGCGTTTGACACGCTCGAGTGGCCGTACATCTGGGCGATGTTGGCGAAATTTGGATTTGGCCCGGGATTCATCAGCTGGGTCAAATTGTTGTACTCTGACCCATTGGCGCAGGTGGTGGTGAATGGTCGAGTCTCGGCCCCATTCGTGCTGGGACGGGGCACGCGACAGGGTTGCCCCCTGTCGCCGCTCCTGTTTGCACTGGCCTTGGAACCCCTGGCGGAGTGGCTGCGGTGGCACCCTTCTATCCGTGGTCTCCGTTGGACCCCTGAGTATGAGGACCGCGTGTCCCTCTATGCCGACGACATCCTGTTGTACTTAGCCTCCCCGCGTAAATCACTGATTGTCCTGGTCGATGTTCTGCGCTCCTTCGGCCGTAACTCAGGTCTTGTCATCAACTGGGCTAAATCCTGTGTCTATGTGCTTTCCGGGGAGGCTCCTGTTCTCCCGCGGGGCTGCTCGATCCAGATTGCCTCGCAGGGGTTTCGTTACCTGGGCGTCTATATTACGCTGGACCCGGTGGCCCGCTACGAGCGGAATTTGCTTCCCCCCCTCCAGCGCTTGAAGGAGGACGTCGCGCGCTGGCGGCGCTTGCCGCTTTCGCCGCTCGGCCGGGCGGCATTGTTCAAGATGATGTCATTACCGCGCTTTCTATACGCTCTCCAGAACTCGATGGACCTGGTCCCGGCGCGCTACTTCCGTGAGGTGGAGAGTTTGCAGCGCCGCCTGTTCTGGGACGGGAGGCCGCGTATAGCCCTGGCAAAGTTGACGCTCCCGTGGTATGACAGAGGGATTGCCCTCCCGGATATTAAGCGGTATTACTGGGCCTCCCAATTAGCTGCAATTAATCACGGCCTTTACGGGCCCGCCTTAAACCCGGCATTTGAAATGGACAAGACGCTCCTGCCCGGTGGCGATTACAATCGAGCGCTCTACACTAGCGTGCCCGATTCCCGCCTGACGGGACCCACGCGTGTCATGGTGCGAGTATGGCACGCGGCCAATGCAGCTATGGGATGGAAGGACCGTTTGACCCGGGCGTCACCGTTGTATGCGTCTGAGAGGTTGGGCTCCCTATGGACCTCGAAGGGCTTCGATAGGTGGGACACGATAGGCATTAGTACAGTGGGGGATCTCTGGACGAGGGGAGGATTCAAAACATTCGAGACACTGCAGGCGGAGTTTCAGCTGCAGAGCAGTGAATACTTTCGATACCTGCAGGTCCGTCACGCACTGGGTTCTGTCTTCCCAGACGTGGCCGCCATCCCGGAGTCCTTCCCACTGGAGGATAGAGTGCTAGATGGCCACGTTCCGGACAGCACGATCTCCCTCATCTACAAGAAGTTGATTAATGACCGCTCGGGCTTACTGATTGGGCTCCGCGAGGCTTGGGTTGCCGATGGGTTGGAGCTGGACGACGAGGACTGGATTTCCGCGGTGGCCTCCCCGAAGGAGGTGGCCATCCCGGCTCGCCTTCGCTTCGTCCAGCTTAAGATACTTCACCGGGTGTACATGACGGGGCCAGGGCTTCTGCGTATGGGCTATGCCGAGGATGGACTGTGTAAGCGTGGGTGCGGTGCATTGGCGACTTTTTTACATATTCTGTGGGAATGTCCGAGGGTGGAGCGATTCTGGCGTGGTGTGCATGAGGTCCTGCGAGCGGTTACGCATGTCGTGCTGGTGCCTGAAGCGAGGAGATGCCTGCTGAATGTGTGGGAACCGACCGACTACTCGGTTCCGCAGACGCGATGGGTGACGCTGGGTTATATGATTGCTAAACTGTGGGGATCCCAGAGGCCCCCGGCAGTGTCGGTCGAACACATGGATTGGTGCATGTTCCGAGAGAAGGTGGTGTATGTGGCGCGGGGTAAGCCTGGGGCGTGGCTGAAGGTGTGGGGCCCCTGGAACGCCTACCGCGGGGGTATTTGCGAGCCGCCGTTGTTGCCTCCCGCTTCACCAGCTCCGTCCCCCTAGATGACCCCCTCCCTCAATCCCGGGCACAGTGTTTTCCCAGTCCCGGACCTATTCCCCTTCCCCTCCTTCGATTTTAGTGTATGGTTGGGGTCCCCCCATTTGAGGAGCATATGTTGTCACTTTCGCTCTCGGGTTGCCTTGCGGGTGTGGTTTTATGTTGTTGTGTTGTATAAAACGAAACCGTATTGTGGGCTCAGAGTCGTGTGGCCCACGTTGTTGATACCTCCTGTTTTAGCGTCGCTGTAACGCCAAGTGCCTTATTGTATATATGTCATTTATTTCTGTCACTTTAGCGGCCGGCCGGAAGGTTGTAGGCCCATACCTGTATATATTTGAGATTGTAATAAACGGTTTCAAAAAAAAAAAAAAAAAAAAAAAAAAAAAAAACCTAATAACCTATATTGACACTCATGTAGCTACTCACCAACCCATGCAGCCACTTATACACAAAGGTGCCGATTACGATCCTGTAAAAACCGGGTACGAACCGTCGGACAGAGCATATTCCCCGTCCGACGCGTACCCGGTCGTAACAAGATACAAACATGGAAGTACGATTCGCACGGAAATACTATTTCCGTACGAATCGTACTAAACACCGACCGACGAAAATATACATACAAATGTGATCCGGGAAAGCGCCAACGTGACGTCGGGACGCACGCAGCCTGCCATTCACGAACCAGGAAGTATGATTCGCACCGACGTCATCCCGCACGGAGAATATTTTCCGGCAGCCAAAAACTGCCGGGAAATCAGGACGACGCGAACAAGGAGTACCTGCACGCGACGGACAGACATGGACCCGAACCTACGTGTCATCCCGGCCCTCATAGCAGTCGACCTCCTCTACAGGTTACGACGCAGATGCCGCAGAAGGTCAGAACAACAATGGGAGGGGGGAAGGGGGGGTGGGAGCAGGGGCAGGCCACAAAACCCCCACCAAAGTCACACAGCACACATGCCCTGGACATACCTGACCCCCAGGCCCTGGTCACTACGAGGGGGTGGGGGCGTGTCCAGCAAAGCCAGCGTCCGCCTCAATGGAAGTGGTTGACGACGCGAACCAGCAACACAACAATATAGGTACGTCCCGTACCCAAGCCTTAAGAGCGTGGGTATGAGTCGTACCACGCCCACACCTACATCACCCCAACAATGGCGGGACGGCTGTACCCACGTGGCAAAGGCCTGGGTACGGCCCGCACAAGCGTTCCACAGCGTGGGTACGGATATGTACGGACCGTACCCCCACCCCCGTGTGCATGGAGCGTACCCCCCACCCCAACAGTGTATGTACGACCCGTACCCTCACCCGCGTATGTATGGAGCATACCCCCCCCAACCGTGTATGTACCACCCGTACCCTCACACGCGTACGTATGGAGCGTACCCCCCATGCCAACAGTGTACGTACGGACCGTACCCCCACCCCATATGCATGGAGCGTACCCCCACCCCAACCGTGTATGTACGACCCGTACCCTCACCCGCGTATGTATGGAGCGTACCCCCATGCCAACAGTGTACGTACGGACCGTACCCCCACCCCGTATGCATGGAGCGTATCCCCACCCGTGTATGTATGACCCGTACCCTCACCCGCGTATGCATGGAGCGTACCACCCATGCCAACAGTGTATGTATGGACCGTACCCCCACCCCGTATGCATGGAGCGTACCCCCACCCCAACCATGTATGTACGACCCGTACCCTCACCCGCGTATGCATGGAGCGTACCCCCACCCCAACCGTGTATGTACGACCCGTACCCTCACCCGCGTACGTATGGAGCGTACCCCCACCCCAACAATGTATGTACAACCCGTACCCTCACCCGCGTATGTATGGAGCGTACCCCCACCCCAACCGTGTATGTACGACCCGTACCCTCACCCGCGTACGTATGGAGCGTACCCCCCATGCCAACAGTGTACGTACGGACCGTACCCCCACCCCGTATGCATGGAGCGTCCCCCACCCCAACCGTGTATGTACGACCCGTACCCTCACCCACGTATGTATGGAGCGTACCCCCACCCCAACCGTGTATGTACGGACCGTACCCCCACCCGCGTATGCATGGAGCGAACCCACACCCGTGTATGTTCTAAGCGTACATATCCTGAAATAGGAGGGTTGGGTGCAGAGTCCTCCCAGCAGTGCCCAGTCATAAGAGGGGTGTGTGCAGAGTCCTCCCAGCAGTGCCCAGACACAGGAGGGGTGGGTGCCTAACACTCCCAGCAGTGCCCAGACACAGGAGGGGTGTGTGCAGAGGCCTCCCAGCAGTGCCCAGTCATAAGAGGGGTGTGTGCAGAGTCCTCCCAACAGTGCCCAGACACAGGAGGGGTGGGTGCAGAGTCCTCCCAGCAGTGCCCAGACACAGGAGGGGTGTGTGCAGAGTCCTCCCAGCAGTGCCCAGACACAGGAGGGGTGGGTGCCTAACACTCCCAGCAGTGCCCAGACACAGGAGGGGTGGGTGCAGAGTCCTCCCAGCAGTGCCCGGACACAGGAGGGGTGTGTGCAGAGTCCTCCCAGCAGTGCCCAGATACAGGAGGGGTGTGTGCAGAGTCCTCCCAGCAGTGCCCAGACACAGGAGGGGTGGGTGCCTAATACTCCCAGCAGTGCCCAGACACAGGAGGGGTGTGTGCATGGAGTGTACCCCCACCCCAACCGTGTATGTATTACCCGTACCCTCACCCGCGTATGCATGGAGCATACCACCCATGCCAACAGTGTACGTACGGACCGTACCCCCACCCCGTATGCAAGGAGCGTACCCCCACCCCAACCGTGTATGCACGACCCGTACCCTCACCCGCGTATGCATGGAGCGTACCCCGACCCCAACCGTGTATGTACGACCCGTACCCTCACCCGTGTACGTATGGAGCGTATCCCCCACCCCAACAGTGTATGTACAACCCGTACCCTCACCCGCCTATGTATGGAGCATACCCCCACCCCAACCGTGTATGTACGACCCGTACCCTCACCCGCGTACGTAAGGAGAGTACCCCCATGCCAACAGTGTATGTACGGACCGTACCCCCATCCCGTATGCATGGAGCGTCCCCCACCCCAACCGTGTATGTACGACCCGTACCCTCACCCGCGTATGTATGGAGCGTACCCCCACCCCAACCGTGTATGTACGGACCGTACCCCCACCCGCATATGCATGGTGCGAACCCACACCCGTATATGTTCTAAGCGTACATATCCTGAAATAGGAGGGTTGGGTGCAGAGTCCTCCCAGCAGTGCCCAGTCATAAGAGGGGTGTGTGCAGAGTCCTCCCAGCAGTGCCCAAACACAGGAGGGGTGGGTGCCTAACACTCCCAGCAGTGCCCAGACACAGGAGGGGTGTGTGCAGAGGCCTCCCAGCAGTGCCCAGTCATAAGAGGGGTGTGTGCAGAGTCCTCCCAACAGTGCCCAGACACAGGAGGGGTGGGTGCAGAGTCCTTCCAGCAGTGCCCAGACACAGGAGGGGTGTGTGCAGAAGAATCCTCCCAGCAGTGCCCAGACACAGGAGGGGTGGGTGCCTAACACTCCCAGCAGTGCCCAGACACAGGAGGGGTGTGTGCAGAGTCCTCCCAGCAGTGCCCAGACACAGGAGGGGTGGGTGCAGAGTCCTCCCAGCAGTGCCCAGACACAGGAGGGATGTGTGCAGAGTCCTCCCAGCAGTGCCCAGACACTGGAGGGGTGGGTGCCTAATACTCCCAGCAGTGCCCAGACACAGGAGGTGTGTGTGCAGAGGCCTCCCAGCAGTGCCCAGACACAGGAGGGGTGGGTGCCTAACACTCCCAGCAGTGCCCAGACACAGGAGGGGTGTGTGCAGAGTCCTCCCAGCAGTGCCCAGACACAGGAGGGGTGGGTGCCTAACACTCCCAGCAGTGCCCAGACACAGGAGGGGTGTGTGCAGAGGCCTCCCAGCAGTGCCCAGACACAGGAGGGGTGGGTGCCAAACACTCCCAGCAGAGCCCAGACACAGGAGGGGTGTGTGCAGAGTCCTCCCAGCAGTGCCCAGACACAGGAGGGGTGGGTACAGAGTCCTCCCAGCAGTGCCCAGACACAGGAGGGGTGTGTGCAGAGTCCTCCCAGCAGTGCCCAGACACAGGAGTGGTGTGTGCCTATCACTCCCAGCAGTGCCCAGACACAGGAGGGGTGTGTGCAGAGGCCTCCCAGCAGTGCCCAGTCATAAGAGGGGTGTGTGCAGAGTCCTCCCAGCAGTGCCCAGACACAGGAGGGGTGTGTGCAAAGTCTACCCAGCAGTGCCCAGACACAGGAGGGGTGGGTGCCTAACACTCACAGCAGTGCCCCTGCAAAGAAAAGGGTGGAGTACCCACAGATCCAATGCCCACAAATGTCAGTCAGGTGCACAAAGATCCTGCAGTACATGTACCACATGTGTGCGAGGCTGGGAGTATACACATGCATAGCGCCGAAAAGAAAACATTTCCACATGAAGTCATGACAACAGTCTACATACACAAGTACAGTGACCACCAAGGACGCCACGAATGATGCAGGTGGAGACATCGCTCAGCATACATGGCACAAGTCTAACGAGTCCGTCACACACCCAGCCAATGTAGACACAGCTCAGCACCACATATTGGAAAGACCCTGCAGGGAAGATGTCAGGTTACACAGAGGAAGGAACACACCTTGGGACGATGTCACCATGCAGTAACTGCTTACATTAACAAAGTTATGTAGCCAACAGCTTGTGATGGCACACAGATACCAGGATCCACCCTATGACCAGCACAAGACTACAATTCCCACACACCCAACACATTATCACCACCCAAAATAATGGAGCAGGTCCACCAACAGCAATACCAGACAGACAGTAGTGTACTAAGGAAAAAGAAATTGCTTTATTCAGCATCCAAAAATCTGTTTGTCCCTTGAAAGTTCAAAATGTACAATGCCCATAGGGCAATCCAAAGTTCAAATCCAGTTGGGGGACACAGTGGGACGCGTGTCCCCTAGCTTGCCTGCACAGTCAGACTCCTTCATCTTCCAGGGGGGGGGAGGGCATCATGTGGGGGGGAAGGACCAGGCACCGCAGGGACATGAGGGCGAAGGGTAGGCGTCGTGGGTGCAGGGATGGAGGACTCCACCACAGGGGGTGGGGCAGGGCCAAAGGCGGAGGCCAGGATGGCGATGCACACCTTAGCAAGGTCCTCCAGCAACTCCCCTGCACCCGAAGGAACCACAGGCCCCAAGGAGGGGGGGGGGGTCAGAGGGATGGGTCGCAGCGCCACTGGGGGAGGGTGTGGACAGGGGGGGGGACTCAACTACCCTGACCGGGGACTCCCTTGACCGCTTGCGGGGTGGTGTCACTGTGGGGCTCAGGGACAGAGCGGCCATGAAGGAGTCTTTGCTGGATATGTGGCCAGGAGAGCTGAGGGGAGGGGATTTGGAGGGAGTGGATTTGGTGGAATGTGGACTCCCACTCTGGCTGCGTGTCTTACGTTTGCCCCCCGACCCAGTGGGTGTGCCTACTTCACCCTGTGTGCGTGCCAGGAGGTGTGCGTTTGACCTTCCCTGCTGGTGTGGTGCCTGTGTCTGTTGTGGTGGGTGCATGCTGACGTCTGGGTGTACGTGGGACAGGCATGGGAGTGGGAAGTGTGGATGGGTCAGGGGTAGGGGGTTGGACGAAGCGCTGCAGGAGACCCACTGCTGCAGTCAGTGTCGAGTCAATGGACCTCAGCAAGTTGCGTTGGTCAGCCTGCGATGAGAAAATGCCCTCCAAGTATGCCTCCATGTTGTTCAGCACTTGGCTGTGGCCATGGAGGACATTAAGCATCGCAGCCTGACCAACCTGCAACTGCCGCTGGATGTCCACAGACTCGGCATGGGCGGCAGCAGTGAAGACAGGGGCAGGGGGTGCGGTGCCTGGCAGGAAGGAGACATGTGGTGACTGGCCACGCTGGGAAGTGACACGAGCAAGTGGGAGGCGGCTGATGGCAATGGAGGGGGCGGGGAGAGATGTTGTGCCGCTGTCAGCTGCTGGTGCAGCCTCCGCCCACTCGGAGAGCTCATCCTCGGACCTGTCAGCTTCATATTCTGTGGTGGCACTGGACAGGTCCTCGGCCTCACTCTCCTCCGCCTCAGTTCCACTCGATGTGCCAGCCAAGATGTCACCGCTGGCACTGGTGCTCAGTCCCTCCGCTCCGTCTGTGCTGATGTCTCCCTCCGTGTCCCCTGACGATGCTGTGGGCAAGGTGAAGAGACAGCAATTAATCATACACCTGTATACATATGTCACATGAGTCCAATCTACATAGGTTACAGTGCATAGCCTGAAAAGAAAGATGAGTAACATCTACAAAACAAGGTACATATGTAGGGCATGCAACACACAGTTGGTTGACCCACCATGCCACTGAAAAACTATGGAGAGCATGACACAATAGCAAATGACATGAAATGGATTTTGACAGAGGAGCCAGGCTCTGGGGACAATCCAGCACTGCATCTGCACCACACAGCGTTGCCGAAAATAGGGATGAGCAGGGACCATATTCATGAACTTGAGGCACATGCTGCATAGGTAATACTGAAAACATGCCCACCATGACTGGCTCACTGCACCTTGAGTGTATGTCCAGACAAACATCACACACTGGCCAGACCTAGCAAGGAGATATCAGGTTTTGACATGTAGGCTTTGCCCGCACCAACCACCCCCTACATGAGACAATTTGTTGAGACACAGGAAGCACTTACATCTCTTAGTCTGGGTGAAATACACATGGGCTGGATAAATGCAGGATTGGACACAAAATACCCAAAGTGCGCCTGTCCAAATAATCATGTACAAATGGTCATCATCAGATGATTGTAACAAGACACACAGGCACTGGCCACCATGAGTATGAACAAGGAAAATCAGGTCAGGCTGTACAGTGGACACTTGTACTACATTTTACGTCAATATACATGGTGCCAGGGGACAATGGCACAGAGCACAACCTATGCTGTAGACACTGAGAGTGTCCACATTTTGTGATGACACACATGACACCTAGGAAAATATGCCCCAGGGGACAGTAGTGGCCACACAACTCCATGGTCCTGAATGGGAATGACTGCAACACACGCCACCATCCCTGCACCATGCGTATCTCACACTCATGCACATCATGTCACAGGCCACAACATAGGACATGCGTGCTGTAAGGCATGACACTTGAGAGACTAACTCCCATGTCTGGACTCAGCATCAGTGCCAACTGACATGGAACCCACAAGTACTGAACTGGACAGGGCACAGGCAAGGTCCCAAAACCTGTTACACACCACCCCCACACATGATGCTACAGGCATTGTTCACGTGGATAAAGTGCCAGCCTAGATAACCTTGTGAAGGAGTGACTACACACAGACCAGGGAACACATTGCAAGGAGGGGAAGGGAGGCAAGAGAGCACTGCCATACTGTGGGTAACCGGATCTGCACAGCACCTTTAAACCCTGGCAGTGTATCCATGCAACTGTGCACTTACAAATGCTGGTGACACACAACAAACACACATGTACCTACCCCCTTCCTGCTGCTGCTTCTCCTGTAAGCGCCTGTCCAAGTCTGGAAAGACCACCGCCAGCACACGCTTGTGGATGTGGGTCAGACGGCGGCGCCCGCGGTTCTTGTGGGTCTCAGGTGAGTCCCCCAGCAAGACCCGTGCGATCCTCCGCGTCCAGCACCGGATATCCTGCCAGCGTTTTCTCACCTGGGCCAGGCGGTGCTTGCGACCCTCCGTCCTCCTCACGGCACTGACGGCGTTCATCCAGATCTGCTTCTTGGCAGAGGCGCCTACCTGTGAGGATGAACAAGTGACACTACATCAATACACCTGGCACATGTCACACAGACACATATTAGAACAAATTTGCTGTTTACAACAAGGCATAGTATGCATCCAACGCATTGCACCTTTGTTATAGGGACATGATCCTCTGGGGAAGGGCAAAAGCAGTACGTGCCATTGAAAGTACACAGGTGGAATGAGGGCAACGACACAATCAATGATCCAGGCTCACACTGTGCATCACAAGCTACACCAGGATTATGTGCAGCACCTCTAAGCAGTCACATGCCAGAGGCCACTGACGCTACCTCAGCAGAGTACACAGACACACACAGGCACAGGACATTCACCTGCCATTGCCAAATGCAGCGACAAACCTCACTCTGCACATGTGCCACTAGACGGGGGGGCTCACAGGTGTGGGGCTGGCTCTGCACGTCAGAGACACAGCACTGCTCCCTCCTCACATCAGATGGGCAGGGTATATCCATCCCTCATGCAGCCCGGGTGCTACATTCCACATATGCACCCACCCACATGACAGGGGACTTACACACACACCGATGTCCAGGGTACGAACACATCATGTGGACACTCTCAGCACAGGTACACAGAACTAACACACATCTGTGGGTACAGTCACCTGTCACACTGGGCTGACCACATAATCAAATGAGGACTGTAGAGGCTACATTCCCAGGAGGATAAGACAGGCAGAATGTGGCATGCACCATGCAGTGATTGTCACAGTAAACACAATGCAAGTGAGGACGGCAGACATGCACCACAGCATGCTCTGGCTGGGAGACATCAGGCATTCCCCCCCCCCTGGGACCTCCCCTACAGTACATTGCATGTGTGTCACACCTGGACACAATGCCAGAAGTCACAATCACAAAAAAGGGACACAGTCTGTGCTAGTAGACTCTGCACTCACCTGATACCCTGGTCGCCCATACAGCAGGGGGTACTGTGGGAGGATCACATCCAGCAATGCCAGGTTCTCCTCCAGGGTGAAAGGCTGTGCCCTCTCCACAGACCTTGACATGGTTCCAGGGAATCAGGAGCAGCAGCTGGGTCGTAGAATCCAAAGATGTGCAGGCAAGTGCTCCCTCATGGGACCTGGCTGCCTTATATCTGCCTTGCTGGCCTGTTTCATGCACAGGAGTACAGAGTGATTGGTCACTCACATTTGCATCCTATGTTTCCTCCAATCCCTTCAAACCTAGCACAGTCAGTGGGTTTTTTTTTTTTTTTTTCTTGACCATGATGTCAACTCCAGAACCACATTGCAACAAAGTAGATTCATTCAAACTGACTTCTGCTGTGAAACCTGCAGAAAAAAGTTCATACTTTAAACTTGGTCTCCATGACAACCAGCATGCATGTAGGCCTTTATACTTGTCCCTCATGTGTCCCCTATGTAATTTGGAGTTTCACACACAGGTACGGTGCGTTCCGGGGCCCTAGGGCACCCCAAATGCATAGCAACGGCCCGTACAGGCGTGTGTACGGTCTGTATCACTATGGGTACGCATACGCGAGCACACCCATAGTGATAGTGAGCGTACAGGCGTGTGTACAGTCCGTATCACTATGGGTGTGCTCGCGTATGCGTACCCATAGTGATAGTGAGCGTACAGGCGTGTGTACGGTCCGTATCACTTTGGGTACGCATACGCGAGCACACCCATAGTGATACAGACCGTACACACGCCTGTACGCTCACTATCACTATGGGTACGCATACGCGAGCACACCCATAGTGATACGGACCGTACACACGCCTGTACGTTCACTATCACTATGGGTACGCATACGCGAGCACACACCATAGTGATACGGACCGTACATACGCCTGGACGCTCACTATCACTATGGGTACGCATACGCGAGCACACTCATAGTGATACGGACCGTACACACGCCTGTACGCTCACTATCACTATGGGTACGCATACGCGAGTACACCCATAGTGATACAGACCGTACACACGCCTGTACGCTCACTATCACTATGGGTGTGCTCGCGTATGCGTACCCATAGTGATACGGACCGTACACGCGTGCGTACGCTCACTATCACTATGGGTACGCATACGGCAGCACTCCCATAGTGATAGGGAACGTACACAGGCCCTCTGAGCGAATTTACGGTGCCTTTCACACATCACAGTGGTGACAGGCAGCACACAGGAAGGAATAGAGCTGACATACTTGTCCATGGATGGACATCAAGGCATTGTCTGGGCAGTACTACATGTGTGGGGCACAGGTGTGAAAGGCTGTGATGTGGCACATTACTCCTGAGTCGAGAAGGCAATAGATGTATGATGAGATGTGTACAGATGTTATGTGTGACGGTGCAATATGTGCCAGGCATGCCCTTAACTCCTTTGACATGTGTGCATGTCGTACTGCACACTTGGGATGAGCGTCACTGGCATGGCACAGTCAACAACACACGCAAGTGTCCCCTGATGCCCGCTACAGGGGTTACCACACCAGACATGTGACTACCCATGGTGTATGTGTGGTGTGTTCCCATTAGCTTGATGTTGGTGTTCCCTCAAAAGCATCAGCTGTTGCAGCAACCAACATGTGTCTGTGTGTAGATGGACATGGCACACTGTTACGCACACCAGGCCACATGTGGTATCGGATGTGAGGTGCGTATGTATGCATGGGACACGGAGTAGCGTAACAAGGACATGTCTGCATCCTCTCAATGTATGTGTGGTGAGTCATTACATATACACCTTATTGGCAAGGTGTATGGGCTGTCCTAGTGTAATGTCATGTGACCTGTGGCTCTAGTGTTCCGCTACCTGTCTCTGAAATCGACATCCTACTTCTGCTGATGTGTTGATGTATGTCACTCCTGTGTTGCGTCTGGCTGTTCACTTACACTGGGACACAGCTAATCCCATGCCATGGCATGTGGAGGTTCACAATCTCCGTGTGTAGCTGGGTCTTGGTAGGAGTGTCACCTGGCAGCCATACGTGTCCAGGGCATGTGGCACATACCTGACTCCGTATGTAGCATATGTGTATTGACAGATTAACATGTGCTCAGTACAAATAAATTGTTGTTGTAGTGCACTCACTCTTCCTTGTCACTTCCAAATTACTGCAGAGCGCCGCCTCTTTCCCGACCAATTCCGGACTTGGCTGACATGCGGGAGAATGACTGTATACGCTGCTACCGCTTCCCCCAACCGTTGATTGAGGAGTTGACGGCAAGGCTGGCACCACACCTGCAACCGCTGCACAGGTATCCTACGCCACTGACACCCAAGCTGAAGGTAATGGCAGCCCTACATTTTCTTGCCACGGGTACCTTTCAATATACCATAGCTCATGTTGGTGGCATGTCCCAGAGCATGTTCAGCCGTGTGCTGCATGATTTCTTAGAGGCCATGTTGCTTCACCTGGATGAGTTCATCCATTTCCCAACTCCTGAACTGTTGACTGGGGTCAAGCGTGGATTCTATGCCCTGGGAGGGATGCCCCATGTCATTGGGTCCATAGATGGGACTCATGTGGCTTTGGTACCACCACAGGCACAGGAGGTAGCGTACAGGAATCGCAAACACTACCACTCCATCAATGCCCTTGTGGTGTGTCTGTCCAACATGGTGATTTCACATGTCTGTGCTCGTTTTCCAGGATCAGCACACGATGCCTACATCATGAGGCGTAGCAGGGTGCCTGAAATGATGACGCAGCTGCGCAACGAACGAGCATGTGTTGTTGGTGGGTACACTCTGTCTGTCCTGTATTTTGCGTAGACTTCCAGCACGACCGCTTCTCCTGTCCTACTTATGTCCATGTGGTTTCCATGTAGGGGACGCTGGCTATCCCAACATGCCATGGCTGATCACACCTCTCCGCAACCCCAGCACGCCCGCCCAGCTCCACTACAACACCGCCCATGGCCGGACAAGGCGAGTGATAGAGAGGACATTTGGCCTCCTGAAGAGCCGATTCAGATGCCTCCACAAGACCGGTGGCGCCCACCCATATGCCCCGGCGAAGGTCTGCAAAATCTTCATGGTCTGCTGCATGCTGCACAACATGGTAGTTGAGAAAGCTGTGCCACTCATCCTGGATCAACATGATCAGGACCATCCACCCGTGGAGGACGAAGGGCTTGGCAATGGGGCTAGTGATGTGGAGGATGTGGTTCCACAAGAGGACATTCGGAGTCGGCTCATACGCGACTTCTTTGCTTAGTGGTGAGTACCAGTGTCTGAGTCTGCACGCATTGGTCCCCGTGTGGCATGTGTTGCGATGTGTGTGTCCATCTGCATGTATGCCACGTGAGTCAGAGGTGTGTGTGGATGTGTCACTGGAGTGATGGTGCCAGTGATGAGTGTATTTCCCCAGTCATAATTGTGACCTAGCATGTTGTCATCCTTACATGTGTCGAGTACATGCACATGCAAGTGGCTGTGCTTTTTGTGGCTGACTTCTTGTGTGTCTCTCATCCCCAGGTACTTGCGCATGCCGTCTGCTGGTTGCATTTTTGTGGCACTGCTATTCCTCATGGACACGTCATCGTGTGCTGACTCAGCGTTACACGCACGGACAAGTTTGGAAGTCTCCTTAGGGTAAGGGATGCATCAGGGGTGTATTGGGTGTGGCAGTTGTTTACGATGTGTGCACACTGCCCCTGTCGATGTTTGGTTCCTCTGCAGACATGTCGCATCACCATGGGACACATGACATGTAGCTGGGTACACCTGAATAGATGGTCAGACTTGTTGACAGTCATCTGTGATGGGATAGTGGATTGTGATTATGGCATCAATGTGTGTAACACTGCCCTCGGACACATACGGTTTGCATTGGCTTGACATGGTGTGGGACTTCCACATCAGAGGATCAATGGTGTATGGCAGCCTCTCCGTGAGCAGCAGGGGGTGTTTAGCTGTTAGCCGAGACTTGTGTGCCAGTTCCATGGCTATCACGCATTTGTGCTGCAGAAGGGGGGCTCCAGTGTTGGACCCACATGTTACTCCACATGAGCTGTGTATGTGTACTCCGAGTTGCCTCTGCATTCCCGAATACATGAATAATAAAGGTGTCCCTATGCCTCCAAGGTGCCTATTCTCAGTCAATGCTGGTGTGTTGCCACGGTGCATACGGCATGTCTGGCATGGTTTTCCGTGATAGTGGCTATGTGTCTATGTGTCGAGTAGCAAGATGCAAGCTGTTTGTGTGGGATTAGACTGTGTATTGTGCATGATGTCCATGACTGTGTGGGTATTGTGACATGTGCCATCCCCATGCATCCAACATTGGCCAGGCCACCATTCTCTGCATCCACCTGACTCAAGCTTGCAGGACATGGTTCTGCCACCTGTCCACACAAACCTGGGTGCCCCCCAGGACACTCCACATGATCCCTGACCTCTGCGCATGGCTGTCGCTGTACTCAATATGTCTGTTGGCACGGTTGTGCGGCTACCCCCTCAGCTGGTTGGGCCTATCACGGGTGTGTATGGTGCTCCATGTCTGTGTTGCCTAATACATTGTGACCCATGTGTGTCCTGTGCCAGACTCAGGCCCCAGGGTGTGGATGGTTGAAGTCATATGAGAACTCAGGCATGGTTAGACTTTACAAGACACATGTAAGGTAATAATGCAAAATGTAGGCATCATCTCTTTATCGTGTAACTTTTTATTCAGTAAAGAAACTGTTTACCCGTATGTCACAGACGAACACTATGACAAACCAGCCCCCCAACAATCAGGGAGAAAACAACGGTTCAGACCCACCCCCCAGAACTGGACGTTCAGCTCTGGAGAGGAAAGAAGTGACAGTAGCAGTGATGAAAGCCAAGGACCACAATTCCGAAAACCTATGGGCTATCACCATCCGATGATGCAAGTTCCACAACCTCAACCTCCACCCTTTGGCTTTTGGCCACAACCATTTTACCAACCAGGGTTCGGTTTTCCACAAGGCCAACCGCCTTTTTTATTCCAGGGCCGTGGCAGAGGGAGAGGCCGCCAAAAACGAAGAAATATGAGGGTCCAATGGGAAGATCAACCACAACCACCACATGCAGTAGTAACCAGGAGCAGAGGGAGAGGGGAGATGCCCTCGACGAGCAGGGAGTAACCAACATAGTGAATATCAGTAAATACACACTCTCGCATGATGAAACAACCGTCCTTTCTAAAGGGCTGGGATTTGTTCCCACACCCCGAAATGACCCCTTTGTCTTACACACGGAATTGGCTCAATTCTTCCGGAAAATCAAACTCCGTGACTACTTCGGAGACATAGAAGAGGGCACAGAAGAAAGAAGGAAAAAGTCTACGGGGTTGCAGAAAAAATCCACCTTCCTACCTCCTAATCAGAATATTTCTTGTAACATACTTGCTTTCGAACAGGCCGTACTAAAAGACATTGAAGAAATTGACTTCAAGAACACTCGTGGGTTTGACAACCTAACGGGAAAAGAGCGCACGGCCCTTGCGAATTTGAGTAGTAATAAAGACTTAACCATAAAACCAGCTGACAAAGGGGGCGCCATTGTCATCATGGACAGTGATATGTACCGAGAGGAATGCCTGAGACTTCTCTCTGACTCAAACAGCTACACCATACACAGGACTGACCCTACAGGTCCATTGATGGCCAAGATCAGAATCATGGTCACAGAAGCGCTCGGCAACGACTGGATAACCAAACAAGAGGCTGACTTCCTCGTGAATGAAGAACCAAGAATGCCTAAATTCTACACACTCCCGAAAATCCACAAAAAACGGACGCCTCCTCCAGGGAGACCAATAGTGTCCGGGATAGGGTCTGCATTAGAACCATTGTCACAGTTTTGTGACTGGTTCCTTCGCCCTATTGTTCAGGAGTCTACGTCCTATCTCAGGGATACGAAGGACGTCCTTTGTCTCCTCAGAGACCTCACGGTGGACACGACTAACGATTGGCTGATAACCATGGATATAGAAGCTCTATATACGAGCATACCACAGAGGCGCACATTGGAAGTGGTAGAAAACATCATCCTGAATAGAGAGTGGGACTTTTTAACCCCACAGCATTTTGTGATGGAATGTGCAGGACTTGCATTAATGGAGAACTTCTTTGAATTCGAGAAAGTCATCTACCACCAGATCTCTGGCACTTCAATGGGGAGCACTTTTGCCCCTAGTATGGCATGTCTGTACGTTCAACAGTTTGAGGACGACTTCATACACAACCCACACAATCCATTCCTACAAAATCTCAGACTTTGGAAGCGCTACATAGATGATGTGCTGATAATATGGAGTGGATCAGAGGAAGAAGCGATGAGTTTCGTCCAGTGGGTTAACACCAAAGATGTACACCTTAGGTTCACCCACACAATCAGTAAGAACCACGCTATCTTCCTCGATCTAGACATCACTATGAATAACGAGGGGATTTCCACAAAAGTGCACAACAAGCCCACCGACAGGAATAGCCTTCTACTGTACGAGAGCTACCACCCCAAGGCCCTGAGACAGAACCTCCCGGTTGGACAATTCCTTCGAGTGAGGAGGAACTGCTCTGATACCTCAACATATGAGGAACAAGCATCCCACCTTGAAGAAAAACTTGCTGCTCGCCACTACCCCAAAAAAATGATCCGTAAGGCTAGGAAACGAGCAAGGAACAACCCAAGGGAAGCACTTCTGGAGGATATAGCGAAGGAGAACACCAAAAGAACAGTATGTGTTACAACATTCACCCCTGTCTCAAACACAGTACAAAAGATAATCAAGAAAAGATGGAATATTCTAAACAGCGCAGGAAAGCAGTGGGATCCCCCACTTTTTGCTTTCAAACGGAACAAAAACCTGCGAGACCAACTTGTTCACGCCACCATGCCAACCACGGAGGGCACGGAACAACAGAGGCTTTGGGATCAACCACGAGTGGTGGGACATTTCACGTGCGGTGGGTGCGTTTCCTGCAAGCTCACTTCCAACACCAAAGAAGTCGACATAGGCACAGGTAGACCGTGGCAACTCCGCAAGTTTAGCAATTGCAATACTGAGAATGTGGTTTACCTTTTAACATGCCCCTGTAATCTCCAGTACGTTGGCATGACAACCAGAAAGGTCAGGATACGCATCAATGAACACTGCAGCACCATAAGATGCAAAAAAACAAATACAAAGCTCACACGCCACTTCTTGGAGAAACACCATAAAGACACTGATCTCCGATGGACCGTCCTCGAAGTCATGAACAAAAGCAGAGCTGATCTCTCCAAAGCCCTTCATATCAGAGAACAACGTTGGGTGTTCCGCCTCCGGTCCCACGAAAAGGGCCTTAACGACGATATCCCATGGATCCATCTGCATAGATGATCCATGTACATCTACCGTCCTTAACTAGAACCTGGACAGCCTTCCTACTCTGTGCCTTTTTCTATTGTCCAAAAATTTTGAACACCTTCTATTTCCACCACAACCCCCTGTTTGTGACACCTGTGCGCCCTTTGGGTCTTGTAAATAACGCCCCAAAGCCCCCCCTGCTCTCTAGCACATGACCCAAGTTACAGGGGCGGCTCGGCAGCACACTTTACTCCACGTACGTATTTGTGACCTCTTGGCCCCTCTTTGAGTCGCCTTTTTTCCTTCCATCCTAGTTGCATGCTAATTCAGCTCAGAGTGATGTAGAGGGTGTGTTGTTGATCCTCACTGTTGCCGTTAGCAACCGTCACATTATCTCGACTACCCCTCACGCACTCTCCGTTTCAACGAACACCACGGGCTTTGCATGCTAGCCCACGCCCACTTCCATACCCTCCTTCGGGGCTCCGTAGTACGTGTTTTTAGTATCCACCTCCGCGTTCCCCTGACAACCCAGGACGCGCACGCCTACACCTGACTTCCACCTTGGGCGGGTCCCTTGACTCGTTTCCCTTATTTGGGCTCAGGATACAGCCAGGACGCTCTGATTGGCCTTCTCTATCGGCCATTGCACAACCAGGCACTGCACTGCATGCATCGCCTTCACGATAGTTCCGGACTCCGGATGTACCGCACCAGGAACTGCTTCACAGCCGCAATCACCTCAGGCTGATTCCAATCTTATCGTTAAACACACCATTTAAACCCGTCTTCGCGGCCTCACTCCCATATTCGGGCGGACGAGGAGCAACACCTTAGGCTGAATACGGGACACTCTGCCTCAGACAGTAAGAGTATGAATGTTGGTTTTTCGTTACTTTAACCCCTCCGGTGGTTCAATTTTGGAATGATTGTGGTCTCATCCTGCTTGCAGGCTTGCAAGGGTCCATTCTCTTGATACCTTTAGTTCATTGACTATTACATTCTCCTTCTCTCCCTTTAGACTGAACAGGAGTGTCTCCTCCCTTCCCCCCATGTGGCAAGTAGTTTGTCTAACTAGGGTAAGCCTACGAGAGCACTTTTTGACTCTCAATATGTTTGTGTACTCACGTAGAGTGGCACATGTCACGTGATTAGTCACTCACCTTAAGGTATTTACGCATGCGTGTATCTTGACATTAATGTTATTTATGCTTTCACATTTGACCCTTCTCTCTACAGTTGTATATATTTGTTTGTTTAATCTTCCCTATAGGCTTGACAGTTGAAAGGCATCTAGATAACGGAGTGTGGCCCCCGCCACACCCGCGCAGTGGTAATTTCTTGCTACCTGTTGGTAAGAACGGAGCCCTCTTTTTGTAACTCTAGGTCCTGATGAATGCCCTGGACCCGCTCGGGCCAACTAGGCAGAAACATGTCGACCTTATACTAGACGGCTAGGGGACACTTAAACACCCCACCCGCCGCCACTTTGTTTTTAGTATCAGATAGTTACTGATCCCATTAAAAATATCCTGGTAACTATAATGATTTTTAACCTCACCTTCCACCCCATGGGCCCCCACTCTTTAGCTTAGAAGTGCATCCCTGTCTCCAGGTGTATGCCCGCCCTCCATCAAAGGAAGGTTTTGGAGGGCGAGGACTGGCCGATGATGAAGCATGACACCAGGTGGTGTGTGAGGCCAGGTGTGTGAGGCCAGTCCGTCACTTTTTGTGAGATGTCCCAACTCACAACAACTTTACAACTGTAGTAGGGTCTCATCACTCTAGGAGCAGCTTCCTGTGGTCAATATTATTAATGGAGGCCGCTAGCTCCTAGCACCCCGTGCCTCCCGTTCCCCCCTCCACACCCTGTGGAGTTCTTCTAGTGATTGCTGGAATCCAAAGTTCACTAGGGGAGTTGGTGTCCTTGCCATTGGAAATCCTCAGAGTCCATGCCACAGTCTTCGCAACATTGGTCAGACAGTGACCAGCAAGTCCATGTGGCAGAGAATGTCTTTTGCTGATGTGCTGCTGTTGGTCCAGTGGGCCAGGTGCCAGGCCAGGTGTCCTGGGAGATGGTGCTGTTGCGCGGACCCTCACGGTCTTTTCCGTGGACGACCCGCCCTCCTGCGGGAACCCTCAGAAGCAGGCCGTGACGATGTTTGAGATGCTCTGTCGGATGTCTCCTCCTCCTCCTGATCCCTCCCTGTGGGTGGTGATGTTCTACGCCTGGTGGCACAGGGAGGGTTGCCCATGTTGTCGGCTATCCGACGGAGTGTACGGTGAATTCCTGTGAACACCGTCACGAGCTCAGCCTGTCTGTCCTCCATCCGCCCTTGGTGTCGCAGTAGACAGGCATGTTGCTCCGCATGTTGCTGGGCCTGCTGGGTCTTGATCTCCTCGAGGATGGACACAACCTGGGCCATGCCCGTGGTGTCCTGCCGGTATGTCTCCAGGATGTTTCTTACATGGGAATATACCGGTTCCGCAGCCAACTGGTCAGGCTCGCGCCTCCGCCGTCCTCCACTCCCACCACCCCTGCCCACTTGCACCTGGCCTGCCCTTGTGGGCACATCGGGTCTCCGGGACCCCTGAGGGGTGGCATTAGCGTTGTCGCCTGCCTCCTCCTGGGTGCCCGGTACACCGTGTTCCTCCTGGTCAGCCTGGCTGCATTGTGGTGGTGGGGCAGGGATCCTGGGTGTCTCCTGGGATGTGGCAGGAGTGGGGGTGGTGGTTGGCCCAGTTGTACCTGACGCAGGTGCTGCAGGTGGTTGGACACCAGAGGGGCCAGGTTGGTCGGGGTCGTCCACAGAGTGGTGAGAGTCGTCGTTGCCGGTGGGTCCGTCATCCCGCCGAGCCGGGTCCTGTGAGTCTTCCCCCCCAGTGTTGGGGGGTGATCCACGACGTTGACCTGTGTGTGAGAGAGACAATGTTATTTTTGTTCCATGCAACATCCATGTTTCATTCGTTTCTAAGTTGGCACATTTCCTCTGGGAATTTGGATGTGTCTTGCATTCCACTCACAGTGCACTTGTGCATGGGTATGTCCCTTGGCCACAGCTTTTGAGACTTTACCTATGTGTGGCACAGTCTTACTTGCTGCATCAATTGTGAAAGCAGTCAGCAGTGGAGTGAGCAGGTGTGGCGAGCCATGCATTGGTGCCTTCCGTGTTGCACTGTACGTGGGCACATGGAGTTGTTCCACACACTTATATAATGCAGGTAGCTGGCGTTGTGCTCGTGCACAGGTTGACACATGGCCCAGTGTTTTGCCATGGAGAAGAGAGGGGGATTCAGGCACTGCCCACCCTTGTCTACATGCACGCAGTCCACCTGCTGACGAGCAGACATTCCCACACCCCCCCAAGGCTGAATTGGTCTCCCTGTGTGTCCCTTTCTCACTCCCTCTCTGTCCCCCTCTCCGCCCTCCCTGTGTCAGCCTCCTCCCTCTGTCCGTCTCCCTGTGTCTCCCTCCCTCTCTCTCCCCCTCTCCCTCCCTCTGTGTGTCACCCTCTGTCACCTCAGCCCAGCTTCCTAGGCACACACTTTTTGCAGATCTTTGAATGGCCCTTGGCTTGTTGATGTGAGTTTGTTTCTGATCTCCAGGCACCCATTGGGTGTAGTGTCTGTGTCTGCGCTGCTGCTGTGGTGGTGTGTGCTGCCACTCTTTCACAGTGTTGGCTGTTCATTAGCTGCTATCATGTGCAAAAACGTGCCTTCACCCCCATGTCTTAATGCAAGGCGTACGCCATTTGCTGGCAAGTCTTTCCTGTGTGGGGACACACTGTTTGTCTGGCTGTGACCTAGGCCATATGGGCAGAGGGCATTGTTGTCTGCTTCTGAGTTGCACTATGTGATTTTTGGGGCACACACTCCCGCCATCCGGCTTACCGTGTCTTGTGTTGGTGTTTTCTGTGGCCTGGCATTCACGGGTGGGGGTACGTCTCGTACATACACGGGTGTACATACACGGGTGTACATTCACGGGTGGGGGTACATCTCGTACATACACGGGTGTACATACACGGGTGGGGATTCGACTCGTACATAGGAGGGCTGGGGGGAGTGTTGGGCGCGTATGCGGGCACATGTCTCCATGGTTGCTATGGGAGTTCGGTGCGGACGGTGTTTTTTCCATCCGGTTGTAACTTCGGACGCACGGGATGGATCGTACTAGCGCGGTCGGACTTCACTTTTCACATTTGTATGGTAAATCGTCCGAGGATGTGTCGGACACATTTTCCGACCCGAGGACGTGTGGAGAATAATTCCCAATGCGGTTCGTATGGAGTTTTTCCCATGCGAATCGAACTTGGCAGTTTGTACGGCACTTGTACGATTCGTACGGTAAAAAGACCGGATACGAGTCGTACGGGGAATTTCTTTCCAGGATCGTAATCGGCACCATAGTGAGAGACTGATACAGATATTTACATATTTAAACATTACTCACTAAGCCATGTATTCACTAAGATACACTTAATCAGTAAGTTATACAATCAATTTTTCAAAAACAAATCATCCATTAAGACACTTATATACCCATTTATTCTTCCATCGACCTTGAGATATACATATATATAACATATTTAATTTTCGGAAAAACACACATTCACTGGATGATGTCATCAGTGATGTCACGGACCATGTCATGAGTGATGTAATATGTGATGTCATCAGCAGTGCATTACGGGCGCGCGAGTTATAGTTAGCTGAACTAACTATAACAGGGGAATTTCAAAGGTTTTGTACGAGTGAAAAGTCCAGCTAACTATAACGCCCCTGAAACCTATGTTTTTTTCAGTGAATATATATATTTATACACATAAGGAAGGTAGTATATGTAGATTAAAGATGCATTTAATAAACACCGGCTTTCAAGTGTTGTTTACTTCAAATTAATTTTTTTGTACTGCAATAGTGAAGCAATTGTAGATAAATAGTTGATAAAAGATTTACTTATTTATGTAGTCAATTATATACATATTAAAAACATAGAATAATGTAACTAACAGTAATATGTACATCTGTTAAGCAGAACTAACGAATAACTATATTTCTAAAAGCATAATTATTATACATACTTATACAAAGTAAAACACATATATAGGTACATATCTATGGTGCAAATAAATGCTCATATACAGAGGTACATGCTGTATTTTTCTTTTTGCGTATGGTGGTTATGTGGGGAACAGTCAATTTTTGAGTACTTTTCTGAAGAAAAGGTGGTTTTGCGTGGATCTTTTGTTGGGAGGGTAAAGAGTTCCATAGTTTGACTGCTTGTATAGAGAAGGATGTGCAACCCATGGGTTTTTTCTTATACTTTGGTATTTTGGGCTAGGTGTCACTCTAGAGCGTAGGTTCCTTTGTCGATTGTGTTTGGTGATGTTATTCCTGATGAAGAGCAGTCCTGTTCCATGTCTCACTTTGTGGGTAATACAAAGTACCTTCTGGCAACCGGTAACCAATGCAGGGATTTCAAGGGAGGGGAGATGTGGTCTTAAGGCTTTACATGTAAGAGCAGTCTGGCAGCCGACGTCTGACTCCGTTGTAGTCTTTTCATACTCATTTATGGTGATCCGCGGTAGAGGCTATTGATGTAATCGAGTTTAGACAGAACAAGATAGATGGTAGCCTGGAATTTGTGTGGAAATCCCAAATGGGGGAAGATTCGTCACAGAGATTTTATAGTAACAAAGCTTGATATTGCTAGTTTCTCACTTGTGCATTTATTGATAAATTGGAGTCCATGGTCGTTCTGAGGTTTCTTACTTCCTTTGATACTTTAGACGGTGTTCCCAGATCATCAGGCCACTTAGCGAGTGGGTCATAATGCTTCCAATCACCACACATGAGTATTTCTGTTTTGGAAGCATTCAATTTGAGAAGGCTCCTCATCATCCATTGATCCACGGATCTGAGACAGCTGAAAACAGGCACATTTCCAATGTCTTTGGGGTATTCCAGTTAAAGAAGTAGTTGTGTGTCATCTGCATAGTTATAGCACATGAGGTGAAATTGATTGATCAGTCCTGGTAATGACCATGTAAATGTTGAAAAGAATGGGTGGGATGTCCTTGAGAGACCCCTGCTTTCGTGAAGTATTGTTTGGACGAGAAAGAGGAGGTATGGATGACATTAGTTCGGCTGCGAAGGCAGGATGTGATCCAGTCTAGAGCAGTCATCTCTATGCCAGCTTTGTAGAGTCTTTGAATGTGAGTATCATGGTCAACTATGTCAAAGGCAGCTCAGACGTCCAAGAAAAGTAGCGCACCAACCCCGTTCAACTGTGTTCTTCAGGTTATCCAAGATGGAGACAAGGGCAGATTCTGTGCCTCCTCCTGGACGAGATACCATTTGGGAGTCTGAAAGTGTGGTATTATCTTCAATGAATTGTGACAACTGGGCGAATGCTGCTCTTTCTATCAGTGTGCCTAGGAAAGGTCCATTTGTAATCGGTCTGTAGTTGTCAAGGTTCAGCTGGTCCCAATTTGTTGCCTTCAGTAATGGTCTTATGTATGACTTTTTGAGTTCTTCTGGAAACGTTATGGTAGTTAAGGAATTGTTGATGATTCTTCTAACTGGTGTGGCAGCAGAGGTTGTTAGAAGAATTGTGTTGAAGGTTTGCGGTGGGCGCAGGTCACAGGGACTGCCGGCAGGCCTTCTTGGTTTGACCAAGTCGATAAATTCATTGCGTGGAATGTGTTGGAAAGAAAGGAGAGGCTGGGTTAGAGTATTCTTGGAATGTTGTTTTGGGAAAGGGTCGGTGCTGGTGCTTTGTTTTAAATATGAATCCAATGTGTCTCCTTTGGCTGGACAATGATTTGCCAGTTTGTCTGTGAAATCGTGAGTAACGGGATGAGCTCCTTCAAGGCAATTTGGTTTATGAAATTCATTGAGAATGTTAGAGAATCCTTTATTTGCACATTTGGTATTTTAAATTCTGTCTTTTACTTTTTCTTAGCTGACTTGTATAATCTGTTAATTTTCTGTAGGCAAAGATTTTCTTGATTGGTGTTTGTTTTGAGCCAGGCACGCTGCAACTTTCTAATTTGTTGTTTTTATCTTCTTTATCCCTGTATTTCTCCAAGGTGCTTGTTTTCTTTTGTTCTGTTGTGTTGTTTTTAGTTGTATTAGGATATGTAAAGCTTCTTGTAGCGACTCATATAGTTTCTTAACAGAATGTATTGTGTCTAGATCTATACTGGATGTTAGTTGTGCTTCTAAGTGTTCCAAATTGAGTTTGTTCCTAGGTTGATAGTTGGATACACGTAAGTTGGTTTTATGTGTGTCGCTTAGTGTTGTTTTATGTTTGAAAACAAGTAAATGGTGGTCTGACCATGTGACTGGAGTCACTGTTTGAAAGGTAACTAGTTCTGTATTAGCAAAAATTACATCTAGGATGTATTCAGTGATGAGTGTTGGTTTGTGGGGATCTGATGCAGGTTCAGCGCATCTAGGCCAGCGATGATTGTTTTCGGATTGGGGATATTGGGTTTGTCAAACCAAATGTTGAGGTCACCCAGAATGCATAGGTTGGAGTGTAGTGTTATCAGGTTTGAAACAGTGTCTAGAATTTTGTCTGGGAATTTTGCAATGCTAGTTGGTGGTCTGTAAAGGAGCTGGAAGTTACAGGCGGAAGATGGTGTAGGATTGCATCTAGTGAAAAAAGCCCCACACCTATTATGGAGACGTCGTCAGCTTTAGTGATATGTAATGTTTGCCTGAACACAACAGCTAGGCTACCTACGTTTTTGCCTATTCCATTTTGGGTAATAGTTTGATAGCCTGGAGGAATGGCTTCATGCAGAACTGGAGCCATATCATCTCCTGACCATGATTTAGTTATGAATAGTATGTCAGGTTTTGCGTCAGTGAGAAGGTCGTAGATGTGATGTTTGTTTTTAGAGAGCAATCAAGCATTTATTAATAGATAGTTTAGTAAATGTGCTTTGGTGATAGTATGAGTTTGTTAGTTCAGTGACATCCAGTCATGGCCTTTACATTCTTTCCCATCAGCACTCGGAATGGGTAACAAAGTAGCTGGATTTAACACAGAGCACCGCTTCAGGGTTACATTTTCAGTGGCAAAAAGCACCTGCTCATACCTTGTCAACCTGTTATTTGCCTAATGCTGTGTCTTGGTTCTCGTAATCAGAAGCTCAACCGAGTGTGGAACATACACTGTAAGAGGATGACTCATCACAATACTCTTGCTTCGTTCAATACTGACTCCTGTTGCAGCAATGGATTTGAGGCATCCAGGCAACACTGAAGCTACAAGATCTAGAGTAGCTGAGAAATAGGCCACTGATCTACGGGCACCTCCATGTGTCTGTGTGAGTACATATAGAGCACAACCTTCCCTTTCACGGCAGAACAGCAAAAGCACTTTGTTGTAATCAGACAATCCTAAATCTGGAGTGCAACACAGGCTCTCTCTCAACTCCAGGAAAGCGAGTAGGCAATTGTTATCCAAAGGCACCGGATCACACACATCCTTGTGGGTCAACATCTGCAAAGGTTTCACCATCAGGGAAAAGTTGGGAATCCACTCTCGACAGTAGCCAACAATTCCCAAAAACATACTGACCTCTTTTTGGGTACTAGGCAGATTCATTTTCATGATCACCTCCGCTCTTTCCGGTGACACCCTCATCTTGCCCTTCTCAATCCAATGGCCTATATACTGCACTTCAGTTAGGCAGTACTGAAGCTTATTCAGAGACACCTTGTGCCCATTCTCAGCCAGGTGTTTCAGGAAGGCAAAGGTATCATCCCTGCAAGCATCCCTCATCTCAAAAGCAATAAGAAGGTCATTGATGTATTGGAACCAGTACTGAGTTTCGGGGCAGAATCAGACTTCAAGATCTGATTAAAAATTGATGGACTTTCAGTATACACTTGAGAGATACAACACCACGTTAAGACATGATTTTACAGGCATAAAGCACACAAATATCAGCTTTCCACGTGCAATGGAAAAACGCTTGGCAGAGGTCAATCCCCGTAAACCATTCACCGTCACAAGGAATCTGGCATAGGAAGGATTCAGTACCACAGGACAACATGGAATCACAATGCTGTCAATTTTACTGAGGTCTTGGACAATGCGATACTTTCTGCTAGGTTTCTGCAAACCCATAATAGGAGAACTGCATGGACTTCTCATGATCTCTTTCAGGATACCCTGCGAAATCATAGACTCAATTACGGGTGAAACCTTTTCTAGGGTCATATTGTGCTGAGGTGTTCTTGGAAACTCTGCATTTGGCTTGCATGTATGCAGACTGGCTCAACTCCTCGAATCAGTCTGATCTTCTCTCCTGAGAAATCCCACACCACTGTTCAAACATTGTCTCAGATTTAGTGACATGTCTTCCACTGTCAGTAAAGGCAACATAGACGTACAAGGGGTCTGATTGACCTATTTGAAAGCATTGTCCTCATCAATGGTCTGCAACTCAGTTTCGTATTGGAGTGCAATAGATGATACAATTCAGTTTACACAACAGATCACGCCCTAACAGACACACTGGGTTTGAATCACACACAACAAACTGATGATGATATTGGAAAGATCAGATTTTCACAGGCACCTCTTCCATCAAAGGGTTCATCATCATTTCATTAACAACTCCCACAACTTGGATTGATTTTCTAGAGTGGGGCAGGTTTAGGGCTACTGCAGATCCCACAGTAGAAAGGGTAGCACCAGCATCAATCAAGAATGTATTAGAATGACCATCAATGTCTGCTCCTGCATAGGGTCCCTTCTGCTCTATCTCTTTTAACTGTGCCAAGTGTACAGTCTTTCTCCCCTCTTAGGCACCGTCATAGGGACGGGTCCAGACCAAATCCATCCAGAGACTTCATTAAGGTAATCTGGTGGTTTGCCTGATTGCCCTATGAACTTTTTGGAGGCTGAGGACCTTGCACGAATTGGTTCTATTTCCCTCCTGCATTAAATGATCTTGACCTGGTCACTGTCTGTAACTGGTTGAGACCATCTGAATGAGTTCTCTTCCCTGCTCTTGGTTTGCAGGATTCGACAACACTCGCGCTTCCACTGCCCTATCAAAAATGACATGCAGTGGACTTCTTCAGGGCGGTGACCTCTATCCCTGTCTTCGGATCTATAGGGACACCTCTCCCTCTTCCCTGACCAATTGGCCCTTCAACTTGGTACACTTGTACGACTCTTGAGGCGTTTCCCTGACCATGAGTCACAGCTTCCATCACCCCCTGTACCTGCTCTCTTTTCTGGGCATTACGCATTTGGACTAAAATCAACTTCTCCTTGATCTTTCTATGTTTGGAGTCCACCTCGTCACTGCAGAACCTGGCTTACCATAGAATTGCATCCACTGATTTGTTTTGCAAGAAGATTAGATGCTGTTGGATCATGAGGCTGATCTCCAGCCTCAGTCAAGTCACAAACTTGGACACAAATTGTCCCATGTCTTTGGGGTCAAGGGTATATAATTCACTGTACTGCTTAAAGCCTTTCATAGTAGAGTGAACTGACTCTTTAGGCTCCTGTGTCGTTTGATCTATCTTGATCCAGTCGATGTCCTGAGGGGCTATTTTGGACTGCAACCATGTGACCACCTGATCGTACTTTTTCATGACAAAAGGCGAAGGGACATAAGTTACTGAGTTCCTTTCTGGCTCAGCACTACGCCACTCAACAGCTATCTTACAAGCAGACAATAGATCACTAGGAATGACAATTTCGAACGAATATCCGATGTTACATCTCACACTGCGATACCTTTACAACGCAGGCATTACAACGCAAGTCGTTACAACAACTTGCGCTGGAGGGCACTGGACTTAGGAATAGTAGAATTTAGTATTCCAACTCCAGCCTACGTTAGGGAAGGTGTTGGAGTAGTATATCATACTATTTATTAGTTTAGAGCGCCATCCAGCGCAAGTCATTGTAATGACTTGCGTAGTCATGCCCGTGTTGTAAAGGTGTGAAGACCACGATGTAACCGATGTTTCCCATTTCGAACAAGGTGTTTAAATCCATCCACAACACTTTTGAGATCTTAACAAACCGATCGACTTGCTTTTAGCACTCAATAGGTTTCTCCCCTAATCTGGGAAAATCATTTGTGAACACAGCAAGAACACCTTGACTCCAGGGAACATACACGTACCCTCCACTAGGCAATGGGTGTGGCTCTATTCCCTATGTCCCCCCTCCTGGAGGAAGGGTCTCACCTTTCACCTTTCTTGCACTCTTCTTCTTTGACCACCTCTCTTCCCACTTATCCAGCATACTCCAAGCTCTTATTCCTACTACCAGTTCCCGGATGTGCGTCCTCAATCCAGGCACTCTCCTTTCCTCTATCTCTTCGTCACTGTAAGTAAGCCTGTGGTTCCCCTGCAATGCCTTTGTTCTGTGTCAGTCATCTGGCTCATAAATCACTCTTCTATCTAGAGCTAGACTCCCACTGATAATTTCTTCTAGCCTTGATGGTATCCTGACTCAGCTTAACATTTTAGCTCTCCTTGTTGTTATTATGGTCCTTCAACCAAGACTTCAAGTCAGCAACGTCTAAGACGTTTTGGTTCTCAGATGCCTTATGAATTGCACCTTCTTCTAGAGATGTACCACTCGGTCCTGTCACAGGAGTTTTCCATATTCGCAGATCCGAGATAACACTCACAATAGGTGTAGATCTTATAGTTCTGGAAACAATCCATTTTCCAGAAGGGTTGGCAGTAGCCGCAAGAGGGGTACTGGATTTCATGGGTACTAAAGGACAGAAACACCCATTCACATTTCCTGTTTTTCCCTAAAGAGTTCCTTCCATGTGCATGGTTTGTGTCGGGCGAAGGCTTCCTGTTGGGACTGAATCATTTGCAGGAATTACATTTCCATTGGTAACCGGTACTGTAAGAGCTTTCGGCAACCATGAGGTAGCGTCAACACCATTCTGTTCCATACCTGGCAAAATGGACACTCCTGTCCTCCTTGTTTCTGTACATGTCATTCACACGACCTCTGGATCAGGAGCCACTGAGGCTGATACAGCTCCCACATTATCGGTGCCATCAGGACCTTGTCCCACTTCTCCCATTTGTAGACTGTAAGGTGGTGGATACTCATCTAACAACCCACCCAACAAGCTGTCTTCCGTATCACTACTCTCACTCCCATTTGCCCTTCTATTCGTGTCCTTGTTATGTGATTCTCCATTCCTCACCAATACTGGGTATAACCTCTCTCCCTCAATGGTATCCACTGTTCACCTCTTAAGATTAGCATCCCACTGTGCATCCTGAAACATCTTCATTGTTTTCTTCACCCTCCCTTGATAGTTCTCTCTCTGCCTAGCATGAGCTGCACGCATCCATACATCTGGCACTTCTTAAGACAAAATCCTAAACTTACTACTTTTGGTATTCACAGAAGTTAGGATTTTGTCTTAAATTTGTCTTAAGACAAACTTAAGACAGACTTAAGACAGTCTTAAGACAGACTTAAGACAGTCTTAAGACAGACTTAAGACAAACTTAAGACAGACCTAAGACAGACTTAAGTTAGGATTTTGTCTTAAGTCTGTCTTAAGTCTGTCTTAAATCTGTCTTAAGTCTGTCTTAAGTTTGTCTTAAGTCTGTCTTCAGACTGTCTTAAGTCTGTCTTAAGACTGTCTTAAGTCTGTCTTAAGTTTGTCTTAAGACAAACTTAAAACAAAATCCTAACTTCTGTGAATACCAAAAGTAGTAAGTTTAGGATTTTGTCTTAAGTTAGTTCTGTGAATCGGCCCCTATGGGTCTGAGCAAAGGTCGCATTACGAACATCGTCCCCCTAAGTTGGTTCAATACATCTAGTCTGAACGTGTCACAGTGTGGAAATGACAATTCACCCTCCTTTTCAGTGATTTTGTGCCAATTATGGAGGCTAACCTTTGTCGCCATAAAATGAGCTGGAGTATCCTTGGATGTCTCCTCTTTACCCACTTGAGTCACAACTTCTTTATCACCTCTGAAGAGATCCCATAACACCCTAAAGCATCACATGATTTCTGACACTTTCGGAAACTCTGCCCAACAAAAATGCAATAATTGTTCAACGAATTCGGTGACATGATCCTTGTCAGCCACAGGGTATTCCCAATAACCACCAACCAATCCCAGCACAGTGTTACACCAACCAACCTATCACAGCGTGTCACAACCCAACATCACTCTCACTCCTTGCAGCACTCACCTTCCTTCACAATTTCGCTGTATGCATTCACTCACAGAACCCTCTTAAGTCCATTATTGTCTGACATTCTAAAAGATCGATAGAATTAAACCACTCAAGAGCATTCGCACACTGTAACCCTTGACCAGCGTGGATCGGGAAACAACCTTTACAATGCAGTCATTACATCGCACTACCTTTACATAGCAGTCATTACATCGCAACATCCTATACATCGCATTTCATTACAAAGCAGCCATTACATTGCAAGTCATTACAATGCATACCATTTCAATGCATAGTACCCTTACACTATCCAACACTTACCCTACTGTTGCACGCACTGGAGTTAGAATAGTAATTTTTACCCCTACACTAGCCAACCCTTACCCTACTGTTGCACTCACTGGAGTTATAATAGTAATTATTACCCCTATACTATCCAATACTTACCTTGAATGCGATGTAATGGTATGCATTTTAATGGTATGTGTTGTAAAGGTATAATGCAATGTAATGGAATTCGTTGTAAATGTAGTTTCTGAAAATGCGATGTAATGGCATGCGATGTAAAAAGATTTGTTGTAAAGGATGTTGCGATGTAAAAACTGCGTTGTAAATGTATGCGTTGTAACGTCATACATTTGTGCGGATCACCCAAATTGGTATAGTTAACCCCTACACACAAGGTCCATTAGATGGTTAAAATACATCCTATTCAAACAAAGTTCCCTGTCTTAGGTGGAACTGCAAATGACTTCTCACAACTCCTCAATTCTCAAACCCAATCACTGTATCTTCTACACCTGTCAATATCCCGGGGTCTTAGGCCACTGCAGGACCTTCAACTCAAAATCTCAAATCCTTGGGCCATGTCAGACCCGAAACCACATTCACCCAACTCCGCAAGACATCACACAATCAAACTATTCCCGCAATGTAATATTCTACACACATCACGTTAATATTCACTTCTCCTTCTGCCGCTGATCACACCGCACCGTCAAACTCCATCGGTCTCTGCTGGAATCCGTCATCCTCCATTATTTATCATTGGATTCTACTTCAGGCTTTTGGTGTTCTAGGTTCCAACTAAGCGAAACATTTTCCCCTTACTTCATGTGGAAACAATCCTACTCTGATACCAACTGAAAGAGCTGTTTCCCATTTATTCTAGAACCTTTCTAGGGACACACTTCGATGGGTCTTTTAAGCATTTTAAGCAGCATGAAAGTGTAATGGGGATAAAATCATTAATGCACAGATAATGTAGAAATAACTCTTCTGAATACATAATAACCAAAGGACCACTAAGGAAAGTTAGTTAGGTTTATTACAAAGCCAAAAATAATTGAACATAGACACACCTAACACGAGGGTATAGAAATACAATCATAAAGCCAAATCTATGCACTCAGTTCAGATGGTGCAACATGAACAAAACCATTAGTTCGAGAAAAAGGATACAGATAATCAAAAAGCAAGAGTCCAAATTTCTGTGCATCAAGGGTTGGTGAACAGAGAGCATTTAAATCTATCCCTACTCTATCGCTAAAAATGGAATCCCTACTTTAATAAGTAAGAATTCCAAATCAGGAGGAAAGGTTTCAGTTGTGGAGTCTTCCTAAGAAGTCTCTCCATTGTTAAGATGGGTGAAGCACCTCATGCGAGTAATCCACAGTGGGTATAGTCATGTGCATACTTTTCCACCATGTTCTCCATGTACATTGTTTGCAACAATTCATCCTTGATTCCCGTCGTTTCTCCTGTGTGAAACCGACTTCTTTAACTGTAATTTCTCTCCTTTCCTAGCTGCTAAAACAAAGACATTAATTTTACCTACGAAAATGCTGCTCCACTTTTAATGCAAATTGTAAGAAAGAACAGCTTCCACAGTGCACATGAAATTCAGAACATTAATCCTAAAGCAAGAGCTGTCAGGGGTTTGCATATCAGGACTACAGCTTTGGCTAACATAAGAATGTATCACTTAACCATAACGAGTTTGCATAAGTAATTTACATTTCGACTAATACATTTACTTAATTATGTAAGGTATTATTATCAAACTCCTTTAGTACATGAATAGTATCAAACTTCATAACAGTTTCTTCATGTTAATATTTCCTGCTAGTTACAGTTATTTCCTATGTTACATCCTCCTACTACTTCAGTAAACTAACATATGTCAGGTAGATACATTAATGCTGTTCACAATTCTATTACTCACATTTACACAAGACTGGATTATATGTGGGTGTGCTCTACTTGTGTTTATGATCAGGGCCAGACTGGCTGAAGCGGGCACTCTGCATTTTCCCGGTGGGCTGGAAGGGGGGGGGGGGGGGGGGGGGGCTAGTTTTGGACCCCTGGGGTCCAGGTTTGTTACAGGGAGCCCGCTTTGCAGCAATGCTGCAATATCAGCCGCCTGTAACAAAAGTGGCAGCAGGAGTGGTGCTTCCCACTCGCACCCCCTGAGCGCCCCCCGCCCCCCAGGCCAGTCAAGTTTCCAGTCCGGCCTTGTTTATGATGCACCCCTACAAAATTGAAATGGGACTTCTATTCCATCGGTTGGAAGAGGAGAGATGTGAAAAGATGAGAGGAGAGGAATAATGGAGAAAGGAGGAAGAAGGATGAGTCTGGCTTTAGTGTGCCTTTGGGCAGTTGATAATTAAAGACAGAGTGTTTGACAATTCTTCTTTGTGAGTGAAGTTGCCCTGAAGATAGTTTTTGGTATTTACAGAGCCTGACCCACAAAGGTAAAGTTACACTTTTGTGTAAGTTCTGTATTTTTTGGGGTGTTCGCAAACTGTGAGTTTAAATTTGCTTAAAGTAAATTTATGACTGCGGAAACTCTGCAGTCAGTGTTGAGAACTCCGCATGTAAAAAGGTAGGACAAGGAGAATAGTTTGTCAGTGAAACCTGTAAGATTTCAGAGGACACCAGCAAAAGTGTTTCAAGGAGAACTGGATCATCATTTAAAGGTTCTCGAAACTCAGAAACAAAGTGTCATTTTTCATTTGTACCGAATACCAGATATGTACAGTTTGGTATATTTTCAGTTGATTGTGTCATGCTCTAAATAAGAAAGCCTTGTTCTATGCAAGAATCTATTATTGTGACTGTGAAAAACTAGTTGAGGCTAACCTGCAACAGCAAAACATTGCAAGGAACCATCAGTCAGTCCTGACATAGGTTATAAACCCTAATCTGGCTCTGATAAGTTTTGTCATGTGGGTGATTATCTTTGGAAACTACACTGCCATCACAGAAACCTTGGCCTGTAGTAACAATCACCAACAAAAAGCTAAATTCCAAAAGCAATACGAAACCTCTAAAATGAAAATTGCTGGTTACTGAAGCAGTACTTGCGTATGGATCTTCAGGACTGGAGTTATCAGAATGCAGTTGCTGTTTTAGGGATTACAAGGTGTCATGTCAGGACTGGACCTTGAAGGAATAAAGAATTGAGTACTACACCTTTCAGAACCGAAGCCAAATAAACTTAGAGCACACACAATTGGATCATCTAGGATGGAGTTCAAAGGCTGAAGCTTGCGCCTTTGCCCAACCCCTGCTGGTGTCCAAACCCATGTGAGCACACATGGCTAAATGAAAGGGGTGCCGTTTTAAGTGAGGCAGAGCTACTGATTTTGTGAAAGGGTCATAACGCTAAATTAAACACGCATTGGCAAGTCAATAGGTATGACATCATTGGCCATCCCTTGTTTTATTTTTCATGCTTTTTAAAAACGTTATTGTTTGGAAGCTCACAGGAGTTTGCCAATCTAAAAAAAAACATTGACCAAAGGCAAAAATATTTTTGGGTCTGAAAAAGCCCACATTGCCGTTAGTACTCACTGGCCCTGAAGTGAGCTACATTGTGTTTGGATCTGCTCCATGCGAAAGGGCCGTAACTCATAGTGAAAATTAGTCGACAGTAGAAGTTGGGTGCTGCTTTACCCCTTGATACATGCGCGAGTGGGTTGGAGAAAAATTTGAGTGACACAACCACAGGCAAATGGAAGAAGTGTGGCTGAACACCTCTATAAATAACTATGTCATCCTCATAATTTTAATAAAATCAAAAGGTCTTTGCTAAGACAGACATAAAAAGGTGAATCATTGAGCCATTGGCTGCCAGCCTCTTGACTTTGAGGAAGAAAGAAAGAAACATAGCAGGAAAGAAGGCAAGAAAGGAAAAGAAAGGAAGAAAGAAGGAAGGAGAAAAGAAGAAAGGCAAAAAAGAAGAAAAGAAGAAAAGAAGGAAGGCAAAAAATAAGGAAGGCTAAAGAGACGAAAAGGAAGAAGGCAAGAAAGAAAGAAGGAAGGCAAGCAAGAAGAAAAGAAAGAACTAAGGAAAGAAAGAAGTAGAGAACAAAGGCAAGTAAGAAAGAATGAAGGATAGGAAGGCTGACAGAAAGAAGGAAGGAAATGAAGAAGGATAAAAAGACAGACAGCAAGAAAGAAGGGAAGAAGAAATTAAAACAAGAATTAAGGAAAGAAGGAATGACTGTTGGAAAGAAAGACAAAGAGAAAGAAAGAGGGAAAGAAAAAGAAAAAAGGAAAAGTTGGCAAGAAAGAAGGAAAGAAAGAGAGTAGGAAGGAAAATAGAGAATAAGGAAAGCCAGACAGTAGGAATGAAATCAAAAAAAGACAGAATAAAAGCAAGAAAGAAGGAAAGAAGGAATTAATGCATGAAAGAAGGAATTAAAGCAAGAAAGAAGGAAAGAAGAAGAGAAAGAAGATGACAGAGAAAGGAATGAAAGGAAAAAAGAAGGCATGAGAGTAAGAAACGAAGAAAGAAAGAGTGAAAGAAAAACTAAGCAAGCAAAAGTGAATAAAAGAAAAAAGAAAAAAGAAAGAAGAAATGGAAGTAAAATTGAAGGCAAGAAAAAGGAAACGAGCATGAACAAATTAAAGAAAAAAGAAAGCAAGAAAGAAGAAATGAAAGAAAAAAGGTAAGCAAGAAAGACGGAAAGAAGAAAGGAAAGGAAAAGGAAAGAAAGAATTAATTGAAGAATGAAAGGAAAAAGGACAGAAGGAATAAGAGAATGAAAGGAAAGTAAGTAGGAAGGAAACAAAGAAACAAAGAAATAAAGAAGGAATGAAAGAAAGAAAGAAAAAAGGATAGTAGCCATAATTCATTCGGCCTCTTACCATCAGGCCCCACAATAGATAAAAATGAATCAGCAATAATTAATTGATACCTTCCGTACTTATTTTTTAACCCTCTATACATTTCATCCTTAGATACCAATTGCGAGCATGACTCCATTAATATCTTTTATCAGCTCACCCTTGAGATGAAATTAAGTCTTCAAAGATAACCAATCGCTACAGCCAGAATTCTTGGCAGCACAGTCTGTCAAAGGGGGGCAGATCTGAGTCTTAAATTTGCGGTCTTTTTCCCCCTTTGAGTTGTACAAAGCTTTCTGCATATTATACAGATTAATTAGCTGGAAAAACATTGATCTTTGTTATTAATAGATGTGCCACCACCACAGATATAAACATGAAATGCAACTGTCTGCATCAGCCATAAGAGAGGAATCTATCCCACATAACATCGAAGATTAACTTAATTAAACCTATTTTTTAAACATCTTATACCAATATTCCTTAATAACCTCTCTTAATGGAATCAGTTTAACACAGTCATGGAACATATGTCCCAAATCGACAGGGTCAGTCTTGCATCAAAGGCAGTTATCATCTACCATTGGACCCCAACTGAATAACTTGGCAGGAGTATAATATAGCCTAAATATTGTTCTACAGTGTTGGGCTTTCAGACTTGCAGTCAACAGCACTTTCATTGCAACCTCTATTGGGATCTGTAGATCAAAATCCTGAACTCCCAATTGCGCCACCCACTTGCCCCCTTGTTGATCTAAATCATCATCTGCCATGTTATTTAAGAATGTATAGATTCGTCCAATCTTAACAGCAGGGCATAACAGTAGATCAACAAGAGGTAGTTTCTTCAGGGAGACCTGATCAACCGGTAACTTCGGAAAAAAAATCTCTAATCTGCAAAAACTTAAAAAAGGATCCTTTTTCCAAACCAAAATTCTGCTGCAAATCTGACAGAGAGCAAAGTTTACCTCGAAAATACAGATTGCCTAGCCAGACTATTCTTACCTTTTCCCAATTCCTGAAAGTCCCATCATGAAAAACTGTTGGAAATAATGGAGACTGCCACAGTGGGGTGTAGCAATTAAATTTGGCAATCTTCATCACCCTGTTAATCTTGTGCCAAATGTTCCCCATTACCTTAATTACCTTATATTTCATCTTTTTATAGTACTGGGCTCAATATGCCCAAAAAAACACCCGGCTGCAGCTTCACCCAACACCACTTCATATATACTTGGAGGGTCGCTTGATGACTAATGTGGGCTAACATGGACATCGGCTGTGAATAAAATTCCCATATGGTACAGCAACGAAGCCCAATAATATATCCTAAAAAAAAAAAGGCATGGCCCACCCTCCCTGATCTTTTGGGAGAACCATGTATTTCAGTGCTCATCTGTCCCGTGAATATTGTCACATGAAGTTAGTAGATTGATTTCAACTTTTTGAGCCACTGCCCCCCCAGCTCCAAAGGAAAACTAAATTTAGGCAAAACCATCATTTTTAAAACATGACACCTACCAACCAAGGTCAAATGTAATCTGTCAATCCTTAAATCCTGACTGATCTTCCCAAGCAACAGCTCCATGTTTAATATGTAAATGGAGTCCACTTGGGCTATAATCTTCACTCCCAAATACGTGTCATTATTTACCCTACGAATGTCAACTAATTAAATATTGCTGGTACTAACCAACTGTGTTTTCCCCCTATTAATTTGGTATCCTAAGAGTACTCTGAACTCCTCAGCCAGTTTTTCCACATCCAAAAGAGCTGTCTGAGGTTCAGGTGTTAATAACGCAATATCATCCACGTAACCTAATATTTTAGTTTCATATCCATTCACTCTGTCTGGCTGCACCTTCCGATTGTTATTATCTTTCTTTTTAAGGAATTGATATACAAAGCGAACAATATAGGGAAGCAAGGGGAGCCCTGCCTTGTGCCCCGTATGATCTGAATCTTTGATTATTCTTGGCACCTAATTTGAAGTTGAGCATAGGGATAATATTACAAAGCCTTCAGAGCCTTCACCGTGCCAAGCCTAAATCCCATCTGCTCAAGAACCCTCCAGAGGTACCCCCAGGCCACTCAATCAAACACTTTCTTGGCATAAAGAAGAATCATGGCCAAGGGGGTACCTATGGTTATAGTTATATCAAACAAAGCTATGGCACACCTTACGTGATCTGCTATACTCCGACCTAGAATGAACCCATGCCGCCACAGTGAGATTAACCGTCCAATAACCTTCCCCAGAAGTGCCACTAACATCTTTGAATGTATTTTAGAATCCGCAATAATCAGAGAAATTGGTCTGTATGACCCTGGTTTCTATGGGGGGTTTTACTTTGTTCCTAAAAACAATAATATTAGCACCTTGCTAGGAGCTAGGTTGAGCCCCTTCTTGTTGAAGCTCTCAGACACAGTCCAGCAGGTCTTTAGCAAAAACTGAAACTGGAATAAACGTTCTATAGAATTCAAGCGGAATTTGATTTGGACCTGCCGCTTTACCTGGGGCCAATGCCTTTAAGGTTTCCCCTACCTCCTCTATTGTAATAATAGAGTATAATATCTCTGCTTCCCTGTCTTTTAAGATATCGTTCCCCCCTCCCAAAAATGCATCTATTTGCCCCTTTGAGGGATGTATATATTCGGTACACAGATTTGGATAATATTCCTCAAAGATCTTAACTATACCATCCAGTGTAGTAATCCCTACCCCATCACTCCCTTCAATCACTTCCATTACCCGCTCCACCTCGTGCTGTCAAGTACAGACAACTAGCATCTTCCCAACCGACTTGCTATACTCGTGTGCTTCAGATTTATAAGCCTGGAATTTCTTTGAAGAAATCTTGAATAACGGCTGTTGATAATAGACTTGTTTATAATGATTGCCTGCTGAATCTCAAGCCCATCTTGTCCTGCCTGTATAAAGCCCATATGCTGCATTTCTAGAGATGTCTGCTCTACGATTCATTCACTGACCTCTTTCTCCTGCAGGTATGAGCAACAAAGCTAATTGCCGCACTTCTCACAGCTGCCTTTAGTGAATCCCATACCACGTCTTTAATAGCACTATTCCTATTAATATTCATAAACTCCACTATTCACTTCCTCATATACTCTACATAATTCTCATCTAAAAGCAATTTGCAGATGCACTTACCCTATCTAGTCATGTGAGCTTCAGCACTAAAGGGATATGATCAGAAAATATGTTTGGTAGCCTTCTAATGGTTGCTTAAGCCACAAACTCCTCAGACACCAAAAAATAGTCCAAACTGACATATTTCTGATGAAGGAATGAGAAAAAAACATAAACAGGGTTAAAGGGGTTCTTCCTTCACCAGATATCTATTAACCCATGGCTTTCCTTCAGTTGAATTAATGATCTAATTACCTGTGGCTTCCACCCCAGATATCTAGTTATTCTCTGATCCAGCATGCCTGCTTCCAGGTTGCTTTCAAATTCCCCGCAGACTATCAGTGGGATTGGCCACCCAGCAAGCTCAACTGTCAGCTCCTCCCAAATTCTATTCTCATCAAAAACCAAGCATAGATCGAGCATACAGTGAATCTAGACTCCATCACCTGGCATTCAACAATCGCCCATTGGCCAAGTGTGTCCACCAACTTCTGTTTGGACACAGTCGAACCTCTCTTCACTAATATTGCTACTCCCTTTGTAGTAAAACTTTGAGAGGTGCATGCTGCCAGGGAATATCTCATAATCTGAAGTAAGACCCTCTTTGCCCAGGGAATATGGGTATCCTGCTCACAGATTATATCCGGTCACCAAACTCTATGTATTTCTGCCACTTTTAACCTTTTATTCCTATCATTTAGCCTGGAACTATGCATATTCTTCGGTTATGCTCAATAAAAATTAAAAAAAGAAAGGAAAGAAGGCAATAAAAAAAAGCAAATTCACACAGGGATCATGCTGGGCATCATGGTGGATCTGCAGTGCCACTAAAAAAAAAATGTTACTTTAGCTTCACCCCAAAAGGCCCAGGGGGTCCGGGTGTCCCTGCCTCTCTCCTTTTTAATATGTTTTTTCTTCTTTGCTACGACACAGTGTCCGAGTCCCCGAGAATTTAAATTGCAGGGGCAGCTTTTTCTTCATGTATTCACCACCCAATCAGATTCCATAGTGTGAGCTTCCAGAACTGCGAATCATCACAAATCGCCCGCAAAGGCACAGTGGTGTGAAATATACAACAATTCTGAACCTTTTTGTCTCAAAACCTTCTGAACAGATTTACACCCAACCACAAAAAAGCACGCTTTCTGAGTCTGGATCTAGTTCTTCTGATAGTTTTTCTGAATCGCTGTTCAATTTATGAAAATTGCATGGAGGAAATGCATTTTGGGACCCCCCTGTTTTTCTCAGCCCCACTTGATGGATCACCCTGAAACATTTCAGGAAATAGCTGAAGTGGATGAGCCTTTGTGTTATAAAGTTTCATGAAGGTTTGTTAAAGATATTAGCAAACCAAACAGTCAATTTTCGATGGAAACGTGGCTCTAACCATAACTACACTGTGATGACTTGATGACTGTCACTCAGTAAAAAAAAAGTATATACATATGTATATAAATTGTATATGTGTTTTGTGTGTGTGTGTTTACAACTCAGAGGTGGGAAATTCCAGCAGATTTGCTAGTTCCAGCCTTTCTTCCTCAAATATCTACTTGTCAAGGACTGACGCAGAGTAAGTCTTTGAGTGCATTTCAAGATTGCCCTATGAAAGAGTGACTGCTCCTTTTGTCATGGTGTCATACTACACAGAATATTAAATGATAAAGGTGATAGATGTTCCTTTTGCAGGGTCACAGGTAAGAAGAAAAACCAACAAAGAGGAAAACACCTTCTTTGACAATCTGTGTAGCTCTTGATTGAAGTTGTAGCATGCATTGCCTAAATCAACAAGGCGCCACAGTACCTCTGACATCAGAAAGGAAAAAGAGCAGATTAGGGTTACAGATCCAGAGTCAGGTGATCCACAAGGAAGTTGATCCAAAAATTATTTAGGGAAAAATAACAGCTGTATCAAAATCCTAAGCAAATATTAGATTATCTGAGTATAATTCAGAATGAAGAATGCAATCTGATAAGAAAAACCTGGGAAAAAAATGCATAGCAAGAGGGTGATGAGCAATGAAAAATCAGGGAACAAATGTGTTACGATGCATCATCTTTTTTCAAGTCCTACCTTTTACATACATAACAGCAGATCAGGTTTTACTAGGTGGGACGAAAACTGTTAATGGATTAGATCATGAGAATCATTTGGGAAGGTTCATGACCCAAAAATCCATGGGGCTGAGGTTCATAGCCAGGAGTGGACAAGCTAGAAGAACTGTGGTATGATCACCAGTTGGTTGTGATAGGGTTAAACTGAGATAGGGAGTATACCATAGCACACAGTCTCATTTGACTATGCAGAAAAGTGATCAGTGTTTTGCATGAGGGTCAGTTGTGAGACCACGATAAATAGCCTTTGTTCACCCTGCCTGTTAAAGCTGGTCTAGTGATCAACTTTTGACAAAATCAAAAGAAAATACAAAATATACAGATCAGTAGCTTCTCTTTCCCATTTATTATTCTATTATGCTTTCCATAAATGTCATATTCATGAGCTTGACCTAAAATATTTCTCAGTCTCAGATTTCTATGCCACACCTAATTTTTCAATCTCAAAGAAGTTTTCAATACTTCCATGTACTCCATCATAAGCACTACACCATGCCCAGTACCTTCCACACATGAATATTCCCTATCAAGCAATATACCATGCCTATTTCCTCTATGTCAGAGCTATGCTCGGTGGCAGATTCCGTTTCTTTGCACTGTAGTCACTGCCTGATTACTCGGCATTTTAGCTCTAGTACATGCCTGATTCATCTAAATTCTCTCGAGCACCAGATTAATTTAGTTAAAGTCCATGCATTATTTCTTCATCGCTAGGGTCTTTCTAAGTGCAGTTGTTAAACTCTAAACTCTAGCTCATGTGTGATTGAAATCCCAATTAAATGTGTTGTTTACATCATTACACATTTTACAGCTCCAATGGGTAAATGTATATAGATAAATTCACCAAGTTGACATTAGTAAATGCGAAATTTGTCATTCAAATTAGAACATCAGGAAAACGTGGAAGTGAATACTTTATAGTCAGATAGAATATTTTTATACATGACTTACGTGACTACTGTTACGCAAAGATGCTTCTGTTTTTTTCCGAATGGCCTCTTAGTTTATGTGAACTCTAGTGCTTGCTATATCTTCCCAATTATTGTTTTTTAAAAATCATAAATGCTCCCCCGTTTCTTATTTTAGTCTATTGCCTGCAGGGTTCAGGAGATGCTGGGCCTCACTTCTATGCCCAGACGTGGGTCCCTCACTCACTTTGCCACTGGATTCAAGCCAGCCTGCTTGTTTCCTGTTCAGGGAAGACATGGGTTGGCAGTTCGGGCTGGGCTGTTCCCATGAAGCACAGGGTCAAGAATGATTTGCATATAGCTGGGTCTGAACTGAGGTGGTGAAGTGAGCTAAAGGAGGATGATTAATTCAACCCAGATCTGTGACTGGGGGCGCTCTGTCCATCATCTCCTTGTGTTTGCTTTGTTCGCCCTAAGTTGGCAGGGTATGCCTAGACATGGGTCCTTTGCTCAATTAGCCACTGTATTCAAACTAGCCTGGCTGATGAAGGTTGTTACCCAGAAACCGGTCTCAGGATGCTTGTTTCCAGTTCAGGGAAGATCTGGCTTTGCAGTTCGGGTAGGACTTTTCCCATGAGGCACAGGGTCAAGACTGATTTGCATATAGCTGGGTCTGAACTGAGGTGGCAAAGTGAGCTAAAGAATGAAGATGGATTCAACCCAGATTTGTGTCTGGGGTGGGTGAGTGTCTGAAAAGTTTCAGTGCTCCATCCATCATCTCCTTGTGTTTGCTTTGTATGCCCTAGGTTGGCAGGGTATGCCCAGACGTGGGTCCCTTATTCACTTTGCCACCGGATTCAAGCTAGCCTGGCTGATGACGGGTGTTACCCAGAAACCAGTCTCAGTATGCTTGTTTCCGGTTCAGGGAAGACCTGGCTTGGCAGTTCGGGCTGGACTGTTCCCATGAGGCACAGGGTCAAGACTGATTTGCATATAGCTGGGTCTGAACTGAGGTGGCGAGGTGAGCTAAAGTATCATGATGGATTCAACCCAGATCTGTGACTGGGGGTGAGTGTCTGAAAAGTTTCAGCGCTCTGTCCATCATCTCCTTGTGCTCACTTCTCTGCAAAACAGCCTTTGGCCCTTTCACAGCTGATCCAGCCAGGGAAGGACACCCTTAGCGCTGAACAGCGGATATGTATCCACAGTGTGGGACAGAGCACCTGCTCCTTAAAACGAGAGCAAGACCTCTGATTTAGTAAGATCCTTGTCAAGGATTCCGCATAGTAAGTACTTCATTTGCCAGCGAGCTGGGCTGATTTCAAACTGATAGGTCATCCATTTTCCTTCCTCGATTCTATTTACCTTTTTGGCAATTACGTTGACTCACATTGTCTCTGCAAGATTATCCAGCAAGTGATTATGGTGAAACTCTGTTGGCTTGTTTTCATAGTCAGAGCTTTTGCTGTTGTCTCAGGGAGGACTCAAGAGTCGTAAGCATATTTGCTTTAGTTGGAGGAATCAGCAGGGTTTTTTGTTGAAGAGTGACAATTAGGAATTAGCTGCCACCTAGAAAATACCTTAACTTCCCCATTTGACAGTGGAATTCCTGGATTTCAATGGCATCCAGCCAAGTTCATGCCTCTGAAACTGGGAAGAACATCTTGATTTATAAGAGTTTATTTATTTGGTGTTTTGCATTTTAGAATTCAAACCAAAATGAAAGTGAAAAAATGTATTTATGATACTGCACAATGACCTAGATATCACCAGGTCGTGAGAGTCAGTGGTCTTTTGGTGGAAAGTAAGAGCTGACAATACATCGGTGTAGGAATGGGCGGGCTTACTTATGAGCCCTTGCGACAGTTTTACGCTTCCATTGCATCGCTTTTTTTGATGCATCGGCGGCGTATAACATGCCTCCTGTTGCACCCTATTTACAAAGTGACGCATCTTAGCAGATGCGTCACTTTGTTAACCCCTGCGCTACATTATACCTGCGTCAGGTATAATGTATGCAGGGTGGGCTTTCCCATGTGAGTAAGCCTCATATAAGTGACGCAGTGAAATCTACGAGATATCACTGCGCCTCTTCTAGGGTGCAAATGCGTCAATATCTTACTGACGCAGGGCCTTTCACATGCGGCTTACCCCGTGTGAAAGGACACATTGTTGGAGTTGCATCACTTTTGTGACACCCTAAAGGAATGCGCCACTTTTGCACTTACAGATACGTCAGAAATACTGACGTATCTGTAACTACTTGTGACAAGATGCGTCATACAGTAAATATGACGCATCCATTATGTCGCAAGGAGGGCGCACTGAGAAGTGACACATCGCTGCTTTCACGCAGCGATGCGTTACATCTCATAAATGAGGCCCGGGGATTCTTGTTTGTCTAAGGTAAATACCCAAGCAAGCAGAGCCCACCACTCTAGTCAGGAGAAGCTAGACACACAACAAAGATAACCTGCGCCCACCCTCTGGTAGCTTGGTGCAGAGCAGGCAAGCTTATCTACAGAGGCAATGTGAAAAGTATTTGTGTCACAAACACACAATAACTCAATGAATACACCACAAAAAGACTTCAAATAGGTTTTATAAAAATAGATGTTTGTATTATGTTCAAAACAAGATCAGAAGGATAATAATAAGTTGGATACTTTTTAAATTATACAAGTTGCAAATACATGACAATTTACACTGAAGAAAACAGGATCAAAACAATAGCGATTCAATCAGTGTTCTTAAGTTATAATGCTCCAAAAAAGGCAGGGAAAATCACAGTGCTAGAAATGCATTCACTTTCTTTAGGAGGATTGCTGTAATGTTTACGGGGAGAGCTGGACAGAAGCACTCGTGATTGTGGCCTTCATTGCAGTCTCAACAGACCGAAGTCTGCCAGCAGGTACAGGGTCCATACTGTGCGGTCGCTGACTCCAGCAATGATGACTTGGCCATGGGTCCCTCGGAACCGGTATGCAGTAAAATAGTTATGCGGAATAGACAAGGATGAGCAACTATGAGTTGCCGCGCTGGACGTACAATCTCAGAGGACCTTGCGGATCCAGAACCCAGGGCACAGTAACTTTTGTAGTCAGAGTGGTCCTCGTGTAAATGGGGGGCCCTCCGTGTTTCCAAAGTGGTGCAGCGCTGGTCCGTGCTGAATTACCCTCAGCAGTTTGCAGCGGCAGACAAGTTCATTCTGATCTCTCCCTGGAGGCGTGCAGCGCGGTCGCGTCATCAAGGGAAAGCTTGGTTGCTACATCAGTGCATCAGGAAAGCTTCCCTCAGTTCTGCGGCATCGGCTCAGGCTCACAGGTGGTGGGTGTAGTCAGCGCATGCCACTGAATATTTGCAGGTCGCAGCTGCAGGAACTGGAGGAGAATTGTGGCATCCAGCATCCTGCTAGCATCTTGCATTCAAAAAGAAATCAGTGCTATGAAGCCGTTGGGGAGCCTGATCTTACCCAGCGTCACCTGGAGAAAAGGCCATTCCAGTAATGCGATGGCCACAAATAAGTCTGGAGAGACTCTATTGAGGACTGCACATACTGTATGGAGATTGAAGGATGTAGACCCGTGACAGACAATTCCTGTCTGGACTGGTGAGATATTCTGAGCCATCAATAATGCCAACTGAGGGGCAATTATTTTAGCTAATATTTTATTGTCAAAGTTTAGTAGGGAGAGCGGGCGGTACGGGTCGCCAAGTCGGGATTTTCTGCCAGGTTTTAGCATTAGGGTGGTCACTGTTTCCCTAAGGTTGTGAACCTTCGAGGCTTTCGGAATACATGTCTAATAAGTGAGGGATGAGATTTTGTTTGTATGTTTTATAAAATGCGCCTGTCAGGCCATCAAGGCCTGGTGTCTTTGTGCTATCCAAGGCAACTATGGCCAGGGCGACCTCTTCAGCAGGGATGGGGTCACTTAGAAATTGTCGTTGTGCATCGGTGATCCATACCATTGAAACCTCTTCTAGGTAGGCTGCTCTGGCGTATTGAAGCAGGGAACCAGTTATGTCAGAGTTACAGGTGACCCGTCCACCACTTTCAAGAAGCAGCTCATATATCAATGCCGGACCTCAAATCAGCTGTAGGAGGTGTGCCAGAGTCCCAGGCGTTCACCCAACCTGTAATGGCAAGCTCAGGCATATTTGCCCAGAAATCGGGTCTTCCTCTCACCTAACAAACGCAACTCGTCCAATAGTTTTGATTGCTGGCATAGAGCGGGCCCTCCCTGCCCCTGTGTGGTGGTCTCCTCTAGGTTTCTCAACTCGGCGTCTATTCATGCGAGACTATTTAAAATGTTTCCGAGGACCCGTGCATGCTTTGGAATGTGTATTCCCCGAATGTATACGTTGAAGGCCTCCCATAAGGTTTCTTGATGAGGAAAGGAGCCAGTGTTTAATTCAATATATTCCAATATTGAGTCCCTAAGTTTGGTGAGGAAAACTGTGGCCAAAAGAGAAGTACTAGAAAGACCCATCTCCTTTCCAGCCCCTCACCAAGTGGGACATGTAGATTCATCTTTACTGGGGAGTGATCTGTGTTGCGTGTCCTACAAACACAAAGGGCATCAGCTGACAGATACCAGTAATCAATGCGTGTCCACACATCATAAGGTGCGGAGTTGAATGTATATGCTGGCGTGATAGGGTGTACGTAGCGCCATGTGTCTGTTAAGGAGTAAGTGTCACGGATGTCCTGAAATATCCTATGAGCTTAGGGTTTGCTAATTTTAGGGGTTCCCATAGAGTCTAGTTGTAGGTTATGTACCATATTCAGATTTTCTCCTAGCATAACAGTGGAATTACAAAGCTGCTCCATGATGGATAAGAATTGGTGGAAAAAATATGGGTTACCTACATTAGGAGCATATACATTCATGAGTAGTACACAGTGATCAGCCAATCAGCCCCCGGTACCACATAATGACCTTCTTTATCAGTGAAACTATTATTTAGGGTGAAAGGAACGCGTTTATGGATAACTGTGTGCACACCCCATGAATATGTGCTGTAACTAGAGAAGTACCTGTAAGTTGACCATGTTCTCGCAAATGCAGGACGCTACTGTGGAGGCAAATGTGTCTCCTGCAGGAAAGCAATTTTCGCTTAGTGCCTATTGAGGTAGGCCATTACTTGCTTGCTTTTGTGAGGTTGTTTAAGCCTCTAACATTCCAGGTTAGGAACTTTATTTAAGCGTAGGTGGGCCAACCCCTAAAGGTCATGGGAATAATGGGAAATGTGTGATCTGCATATTGCGGTAGGCAACACATCTAATACCTTCCAAGTGATTTTAAGGAATATAGAAAAAAACATCAAACAATCCAAATTGAAACACAAGATGACCCACCCGGCCCCCCAGCCACACAGAGCACCAAACAGCCCGTTGGATCCCAAGTAATCAACAAGTAAACAAAGATCATAAATAATGAAATGTGGTAAACACCATTAGGGTGAGCAACGCTATGACAAACAAAGCCCAGTAAAGTACATTTCTGATATAATTTAATGTAGGGCTAAAAGAGAAAAGGTATATTTCCCAAGCAAGAGAGCATTGTGGGAGTAGTTAGAACAGGCTGCCCATCAGAGAATGTTCCACCAACACCAGGAGGCAGGAGCCAGGTATGGCTAAATTAGCCGGTGGAAATAGGTGTATGTGCTGCAAGTCCATCTGGGCATGTTCCAGAGTGGTATGTGGCGATGGATGAGAGTTTCTTACAGGAGGTGACTGCCTCAGCTCTAGAGTCAAAGATCCGGGCCCTACCGTTCACTTCCACACAGAGTCTGGCCAGATAGAGCATACCATATTTATGGCCTTTTTGCGGAGGATGGCCTTAACGCAGAGGTCTTCAAATCTTTTGATGCCGAGACGCCCTTATCAAACTTTTTAAGGTGTAAGGATCCCCTTCTGACAAAAATGTCTAGAACCTGGTACTCCTGATCATCGGCAACCATAAACGCCCCCAATTCCAACAGCAAACCATTTTTACGGAGGAGAAATAATATTAAACAGTGTTTAGTGTAGTCAATTGTGTAGCTAAAAACAAAGGGCCTAGTTTATGAGGAGTTGGTGTAGGGCAGTGCCGCATATCTTCTTGCGGCGCTGCCTTATGCCAATGTGAAAGGGCAGGAATGCACCATACTTATGAAATACGGTGCATTCTTATCCTTTTCCCTTGCATTAGTGCACAAATTGCTGCCTAGCACCAACATAGGCAGGTTTGTTTCTGTACAGGAAGGGGCACCTTTCTTCACAAAAACAATCCAGAGAGACATTTTCCTCTTTCTATGTGAGCTGCAGAATGCAGGGCACATGGAGAGAGGAAAAATGAGGAGAAAAGAAAACATTTCTCCCCGTTAAGGCTCCACTGTGGAGGCGTCCATTTTTGGATCTGCCCCAGGTTTACGTAATTTTGTAAATATGGGGCAGCATCAAATTCCATTGGTGTTGCGTAGGAACCCCACTCAAAGCCCATGCAACAACTCCTTGGTGCAGAATAAGGCAACACAGTGGCATGGGCTGCGATGTGTTGCTCCATATCTATGAGGCCATGCATAGCCATGCAGGGTGACTTTGCACCGCCTCATAGGTATGGTTGCGGTGCTTGCGCCACCGAAGTGTCAAAAAAATTGATGCTCTGGGGATGCAAGCCTCTCATAAATAAGCACCAACATATTCTGTAGGTTTTTTAGGCCTTACACCGTCAGTTATCTACATATAAAATAATGGGCAGTGTAAATGAAAAATAAATACAAAAGTTGTTACTCAGTGGGAGATGCAGTGCAGTACATTATGAAACTTCTATTAGTTAATGCACTGCAGAGGTCTGTGTGTAACCAGAGAGCCACAGAATTAAATATTGATTGGTGCAGTGGAGAATAGTGATGTGTATTTTTAGCGCAATGAGGTCCCAGCTTGTGGCTGAAAGCTCTGTAAATATGAAAGTTATTATTCACATTGTGGAAGATAGGATGCTGCAAAACGTGCAAATAGTTTTACTATAAAATGGTGCTTCCAAAATGTAGATTTTAGTAATGCTAGAGCGTATGCAATGCAATTAATTTGTTTACATAACTGTCCCTTCAACACCTCTTTAGGGGTACTAAGTGCTGTGTAAATGCAGTTAAAATTAAAAGCAAGCACTTCCCAGCCCAATTGTTAACTCTTTGCACTTCCACTCAAAGATTTGTTTTTGTCATCACAAACCTTGGTGTTATTTGATCAATTAAAGCCAGAACTGCTCTGAATCATCCTTTACACTTGCAGATAAACTGATTTGCATTTCTTTCAGGAAAGCAGCTAATAACAATCTAAATTTGCCATCCCAGGAGGGCTGTCTTTTTCCAAAAGAAAAGCAAATGTTTTGGATTGCAGGCACAAGTGTAGCTGGGGAATGCGCGACCCCCTTCCCAGGACTCCAGGGCCGCCCTGGGGGTCGCGCCCCACAGATTGAAGACCGCTGCCTTAACATCTTCAAATTTGCATCATGCCTCCTGCACCATCAATGTGAAGTCAGGATATATAGAAATGACAGTCCTTGGTTCTGTAATGGGCCCTGCTCACTGGCCAGGTGGAGCGCCATGTCTCTGTCTCTTAAGTTTACTAATCGTGCTATGATTGAGCGAGAATGTGCGCCAGGTGGCGGCTTAGAACCATGATTTCTATGCACCCTCTACAATAAATATCCATGAGGCTTGTGCTATCAAATAACTCAGTGAGTAGCTGCTCTACAAACTGGTCTGGTCAGCCTATGTTGGTAGGCTTCACAATGCCCATGATGTGAATGTTGTTCCTTCATTTTTGACTGCAACTGTCTTAAGGAGTCACTCCAGTGTTTCCAGATGTTTATTTTGGAAGGTAGTGCCATCCTCCATGCCAGAGATACGCTCCTCCGCACCATCAAGACGAATGTTGTGGCATTCAATTCTTTCCCCCATGCAATCCAAGCGGGTGTTTAATGGTTGAACCTCTGCTTCTCGGCATCTGACATGGTCCCTGGTCTGTCAGATTGCCTGGTCCATTCATGGGAGCTTCCGTTGTTTAGGGTCTCCTCTACCCATGATGCCTGGTGGTGAGCAGGGGTTTTACAGAGGAAACAACAGTGAGCACTGCATCTGAGTTAAATGAGGTACCCCAGATCAGCAGAGTGACTAATTGTGAAAAGGGGCGGGGGTCCCATGTGGTACTTGGGCAGCAAGTCTGCAAAGTGCCCTAGATCTAGCTCCAGGGGTGAGCCAAACATGCAGGGCCTGTATCACTGCATGCCGCAGGTGGCATTGCAGGGAGGATCGCAGCTGGTCCCAGATCGATGCCCCCCCCTCGTGTTCAGCACAGCATGGGCAACGGCCCGGGTGGCAATCACTACGTGGCCAGGACAGCCACTGTGCAGTCAGGAGGGGCCCTCTCATCCAACAGGTGGGAGCAAAAGCGACAATGTAGGGCTTCCAGTGGGGAGAAGACCACAGGGGGCTAATCACTAGGCCGCAGGTACCACACTTACTGTCTGCGCTGCGGCATGATAATGGCCCGATCACGGCCATCGTTCACCCGTGCTATGGACTTCTTTAATGTGTTAGGACTCATCTCAGTCACCAAGGCACGGCCCCCATGCTGCTTTCCATCAAGGGGCTGCAGTTATAGGGCAGGGCAGGGCGGGCCCTTCAAAAGACGCGGCTCAGCTTCCAGGCAGCGGCCTGCCGCAGCCTAACTTGCTCTCAGCCAGGCCTCACGGGATTCAAGTTGTCTGCAGTCTCCTCTCTTTTTGCAGCAGCGCGCCAGACACCCAGGAGCGCAGCCACAACCAGTATGTGGCTGCCGAGGTTGTAGGTAGGGCTGAGGAGGGCTCAGCGGGGCTCGGTAGCTGTAAAGGGCTTTTATTCTGTATTTGTTATGTCACATGTAATGCATTCTGCTTCAGTTTTTTCTTTAAGTTCATTGCTCCCTTCACTGTGTTCTATATTCTACATTACAAACCTCTGGCATGCGCACCTCCCAACATGTTTATGTTTGAAGGTGCATCGCTCGAGGTTCTGTTCTCCTCTGAAGCCCACAACTGCTGAACAGCCATTCGGCAGTTGTGCTTCAATGAGAGCAGCAGTACTCCCGTGAAATGCTGTTATGGAAATAAACCTGAATTTGGAATTTACTTACTTCGTTGAGTTTCTCTTTGGATGTAACCTGCATTAACCGCATCTTTAAATTTGGTGACGAGCGATTCTCCAGCATGTCATCATTTTCTACAGATTTCCTATGTTGGATCCTCTCACAGATTTATGGAAATGTACGGATCCAAATCCTATTTGTTACTGCTACCTTCGATCCTTCGCTTCTCCCTCACGGGGCTGTTCCTGCTTCTGCGAACAGAATACGACCTTTACTTGAGTTTTCACTGAATTTTGAAGTTATTGGTCAATTTCTGCAACGTAAGCCAACCGGCTTCATCCTTCTACAATTACGTGATGATGTCATCATGCAACGTAACCTGCCATCTTTAAAGTATTTACAACGTGAGTTTAATAAGATATTTTATCGCTTTAGCAGACGAGTGACGTCACCGCGTTTTCACGCTTGGGTGGCCATCTTTATTTTTCACTTTTTCTTCAAAAACGATCGCTTCATCAGAGGTTCGAGAAACCAGCTGTTCTTCACATCGTTTACTCACCAGTATGTTCTTTCATAACATTTGAAAATTTAAAGCATTAAAGCACTATATACTTTCATAACATTTGAAAATTTAAGCATTGAAGCACTTCAAAGGAATTTCACATCGTTTACTCACGGTATGTGCTTTCATAAGATTTGATAATTTAAAGCTTTTAAACAATTCAAAGGAATTTATCTTTCAATAAATTACCTCTACATGATATTTTACAGTTCATTATCTCTACTTACTTGAAAGTAATACACAACTTTATAAAAACTAAAGGTGAAAACAGCATTGTTACTTAATTTAACATGGCATCTAACCAGCAAATTGTACATTTGAATCATTTCTTTCCGGTTAATGGCAAACCTAATGAATCTTGGAAAGTCTGGTTTCGCAGCTTTGAGAGCTATTTGATTGCCATTGACGCTGAAGAATACTTACCTAAATGTAAATTAGCAATCTTATATAGCCATTTGGGAAGTGCTGGTCATCAAGTTTTTGATAATTTACCAAACTCTATTCCTCCTCCTGGCAATGGTGATGGTTGGAATGTTTACACTGATGCTGTTCAGAGACTTAACAAGAAGTTTTTGGAACAACCAAACGTAATGCTGGAACGTTTTAATTTCATAAAAGGAAAACAAAATCCCAATGAGACTGTTGAAGAATTTATTTCAGCACTCAGGAACCAGAGGGACAGCGGTTCTTAGGCTCTCCCACTGCCCCTGTCATCGCGGGGTCCCCGAGAAAGGCTAGGTCCATTCACACAGCTCAATGTCATCATCCCATCATCATGCCTCAAGAGTTGATGAGTGGGCAGAGCTCTCATACCGCATTGTCCATCACTCTGGGCTAGGTGGATAATGAGGGATGGGGTTTTGAGGCCCGTAAATTGTGGGCTGTTGGGTCGGAGCTTCATAGCCATGGGGCCATCTTGGTCATCGGCATGACCACGCCCCTTCACAGAGGAATCTAACAGAGATGTTGGGTGATAGCACCTTGGGGCTACCCTATCTCCCTTTTTAAATATGGGTACAATGGTAATATTGTTCCATGTTTTAGGGAAGTGACAATGTGCTGCAGCGTTACAAACTTGAGTTAGCATAGGTATAGCGATATATCAGATTTAAAGATGTCAACAGATACCCCGTCTGGCACTGGTGCTTTTCCAAGGGAGCTATTTTTTAGTGCTGTAGTGACTTCTTCTTCTTCAATGCTCAATGGCTTTACGGGTTCGAAGGCTGCCACCTCAATGGGTACTGAAGTAGGCCACTGTCTACATTTTGTGGATTAAAGATCCCTCCAAAGTGGGTCTTCCATGGTTCAGGGGCAACTGAGACCTCTGGGGTTTGCATCGAGCTATCTTTAATTTAAGGAAAAGAGAATTGACAGTCTTCCAAAACAAAATGCAGTCGCCCGTATCGGCTGTCTGTATTATGTTCTCCCAGGCCTGCTCCTGGCATTCCTGGTTTATGATGGATAGGGCTAATTTTGAATTCCTTCTTAATTCTTGAATATATGCCTCCTATTTCTTGGGCATTTTTGTAGCACGTTACTTAATTACGTGCTATCTCTAGTGCAGTGTTTATGGACCCAGCCATGGGCCTTACTGTTTTTACTTTGGTCCTTGATTGGGGCTCTCAATTTTTCTTCAACTGCAGTTGCAATTATATGGAATGCTATTAAAAGACTTTCGTGGTACAATCCCAATTCGGTACAGATATCAAAGGCTTCAATTTTCTCCTTAACTGCAGCTTCTAATAGCCTATTTCAGTTTAAGCCTGCCCACTTTAGGCTGACCCCGTTTTACCCACTGATTTAATAGGTATTGCTCGTCTTGTACCCCTCATCTTGTGACTGATGATCTTAAGTGTGAATTTAAGAGCCGAATGGTCACTAAGTACTAAGGTTCTATTTTAAGGAATTTGACCAAATTTGGTGTGGTCACCAAAATCATCATGTGGTCGATAATGAAGAAATGCACGTTACCTTGGAATGCAGGTAGCAAAACTCCGTTTGGTATTACCTCTTGCTCAAACATCTGCAAGTTTAGTCTATACAAGATTTCATTTATAGACTCACCATATGGGTCGTGGGGAAAATGAGATTGTTCTTTCCCATAACAGCCTGAGTAGCCAAAGGCTAAACTAATGGGATATTGGCATTTGCTCGTTTTAAAATCCCCAGCCCAAACATACATATAGTCAATTTCCATTTCCTTCACATACAACCTAATTTTCCTACCCAATTCTACAACGACCATATTCTGTGTGATGTTAAAAACATTATAGAAATTGATTAAATGACCTTGTATTTCTGCTCGATCGACAAATGTACTAGCTGGTAATAAGGGGAGATGCTAAATTGTTTTCTTGGGGGAGCCTGAGAATGTCTCTTCTGAGGAACCACCTGCAGTGGCTGAGGATGAAATTCCTGAATTTGAGTTCCCTGTGAGAGCAGGAAGCAGTGTCTACTTCCTTGGCCTCTCCCCAAAGGTGCTAAGAGGGAGGAGGGAAGACAGATAATTCAAACTGTAGATGACCAAATTAAAAATGGAAACTGAGTAGAAAAAGGTTGAAAGGGCCTTGGAGGAAAAGAAGGCTGAGGCATAGAGAGCCTTAGCAGAGAGAAAACTTCTACTCGCTCATGAACCTGAATTTCTCATGGGGGAGATTGACCGGGTTCCTGAGGAGGAGGCCCTGAGCTAACCGGAGCTTGCCAGCTTGCAGATTGAGGACGGGCCTACCAGGGAGAAGTTTGACCAAGTATAGAAGGAGTGTCCCACTCTTGAGGGCTTGAGGTGCCAGGCCTCAGCCCATGCAGCAGGTGAAGCCTCTAGAGATTAAATAATCCACTGGGAGAACAATCTCCCCTATAGCCAGCCTAAGGCTACTGTTGTAGGGGTAGCCCATGTTCTTGTAGTCCCCCAGTATCACAGGACCTTCCTACTGGGTTTGGCCCAAGACATACCCCGAAAGGAAATTTAGAGCAAGACAAGACCTTTGCCAAGCTTGTCTCCCACTTCTATTGGTCCAGAATGAAGACAGCCTCAGATGCATTCTGCAGGGCCTAACCCACCTGCCAGGCCAGTGAGAAATCAGGGAAAAAGTCAAAAGCTCTCCTGATCCCATTACCAATCCTTAGCACCCGCAATTGAAAGGGTGGGCATCGACATCATTGGACCATTGGACCGCAAGACAGCCCTATCAATCAATCAATCAGGATTTCTAAAGTGTGTCTGCTTCACCCATGAGGGTCTTGAGCCACTGTGGGATCATACTGCGGGACCACGCTGCCTGTTACTATGAACTGAACAACCAGGTCTTGAGGTACATCCTGAACTGCTGGAGCTGCTCTGAAGCATCCTTTACACTTGCAGATAAACTGATTTGCATTTCATTCAGGAAAGCAGCTAATAACAATCTAAATTTGCCATCCCAGGAGGGCTGTCTTTTTCCAAAAGAAAAGCAAATGTTTTGGATTGCAGGCACAAGTGTAGCTGGGGAATGCGCGACCCCCTTCCCAGGACTCCAGGGCCGCCCTGGGGGTCGCGCCCCACAGATTGAAGACCGCTGCCTTAACATCTTCAAATTTGCATCATGCCTCCTGCACCATCAATGTGAAGTCAGGATATATAGAAATGACAGTCCTTGGTTCTGTAATGGGCCCTGCTCACTGGCCAGGTGGAGCGCCATGTCTCTGTCTCTTAAGTTTACTAATCGTGCTATGATTGAGCGAGAATGTGCGCCAGGTGGCGGCTTAGAACCATGATTTCTATGCACCCTCTACAATAAATATCCATGAGGCTTGTGCTATCAAATAACTCAGTGAGTAGCTGCTCTACAAACTGGTCTGGTCAGCCCATGTTGGTAGGCTTCACAATGCCCATGATGTGAATGTTGTTCCTTCATTTTTGACTGCAACTGTCTTAAGGAGTCACTCCAGTGTTTCCAGATGTTTATTTTGGAAGGTAGTGCCATCCTCCATGCCATAGATACGCTCCTCCGCACCATCAAGACGAATGTTGTGGCATTCAATTCGTTCCCCCATGCAATCCAAGCGGGTGTTTAATGTGTCAAATCTTGCATCTATGGAGTGCAATCCATCCCTCAGGTCCGCCATAATGGCATCTGTCCCTGTTACGGGCTCCATTGCTCCACGGTTGAACCTCTGCTCCTCGGCATCTGACATGGTCCATGGTCTGTCGGATTGCCTGGTCCATTCATGGGAGCTTCCGTTGTTTAGGGTCTCCTCTACCCATGATGCCTGGTGGTGAGCAGGGGTTTTACAGAGGAAACAACAGTGAGCACTGCATCTGAGTTTAATGAGGTACCCCAGATCAGCAGAGTGACTAATTGTGAAAAGGGGCGGGGTCCCATGTGGTACTTGGGCAGCAAGTCTGCAAAGTGCCCTAGATCTAGCTCCAGGGGTGAGCCAAACATGCAGGGCCTGTATCACTGCATGCCGCAGGTGGCATTGCAGGGAGGATCGCAGCTGGTCCCAGATCGATGCCCCCCCCCTCGTGTTCAGCACAGCATGGGCAACGGCCCGGGTGGCAATCACTACGTGGCCAGGACAGCCACTGTGCAGTCAGGAGGGGCCCTCTCATCCAACAGGTGGGAGCAAAAGCGACAATGTAGGGCTTCCAGTGGGGAGAAGACCACAGGGGGCTAATCACTAGGCCGCAGGTACCACACTTACTGTCTGCGCTGCGGCATGATAATGGCCCGATCACGGCCATCGTTCACCCGTGCTATGGACTTCTTTAATGTGTTAGGACTCATCTCAGTCACCAAGGCACGGCCCCCATGCTGCTTTCCATCAAGGGGCTGCAGTTATAGGGCAGGGCAGGGTGGGCCCTTCAAAAGACGCGGCTCAGCTTCCAGGCAGCAGCCTGCCGCAGCCTAACTTGCTCTCAGCCAGGCCTCACGGGATTCAAGTTGTCTGCAGTCTCCTCTCTTTTTGCAGCAGCGCGCCAGACACCCAGGAGCGCAGCCACAACCAGTATGTGGCTGCCGAGGTTGTGGGTAGGGCTGAGGAGGGCTCAGCGGGGCTCGGTAGCTGTAAAGGGCTTTTATTCTGTATTTGTTATGTCACATGTAATGCATTCTGCTTCAGTTTTTTCTTTAAGTTCATTGCTCCCTTCACTATGTTCTATATTCTACATTACAAACCTCTGGCATGCGCACCTCCCAACATGTTTATGTTTGAAGGTGCATCGCTCGAGGTTCTGTTCTCCTCTGAAGCCCATAACTGCTGAACAGCCATTCGGCAGTTGTGCTTCAATGAGAGCAGCAGTACTCCCGTGAAATGCTGTTATGGAAATAAACCTAAATTTGGAATTTACTTACTTCGTTGAGTTTCTCTTTGGATGTAACCTGCATTAACCGCATCTTTAAATTTGGTGACGAGCGATTCTCCAGCATGTCATCATTTTCTACAGATTTCCTATGTTGGATCCTCTCACAGATTTATGGAAATGTACGGATCCAAATCTTATTTGTTACTGCTACCTTCGATCCTTCGCTTCTCCCTCACGGGGCTGTTCCTGATTCTGCGAACAGAATACGACCTTTACTTGAGTTTTCACTGAATTTTGAAGTTATTGGTCAATTTCTGCAACGTAAGCCAACCGGCTTCATCCTTCTACAATTACGTGATGATGTCATCATGCAACGTAACCTGCCATCTTTAAAGTATTTACAACGTGAGTTTAATAAGATATTTTATCGCTTTAGCATACGAGTGACGTCACCGCGTTTTCACGCTTGGGTGGCCATCTTTATTTTTCACTTTTTCTTCAAAAACGATCGCTTCATCAGAGGTTCGAGAAACCAGCTGTTCTTCACATCGTTTACTCACCAGTATGTTCTTTCATAACATTTGAAAATTTAAAGCATTAAAGCACTATATACTTTCATAACATTTGAAAATTTAAAGCATTGAAGCACTTCAAAGGAATTTCACATCGTTTACTCACGGTATGTGCTTTCATAAGATTTGATAATTTAAAGCTTTTAAACACTTCAAAGGAATTTATCTTTCAATAAATTACCTCTACATGATATTTTACAGTTCATTATCTCTACTTACTTGAAAGTAATACACAACTTTATAAAAACTAAAGGTGAAAACAGCATTGTTACTTAATGTAACATGGCATCTAACCAGCAAATTGTACATTTGAATCATTTCTTTCCGGTTAATGGCAAACCTAATGAATCTTGGAAAGTCTGGTTTCGCAGCTTTGAGAGCTATTTGATTGCCATTGACGCTGAAGAATACTTACCTAAATGTAAATTAGCAATCTTATATAGCCATTTGGGAAGTGCTGGTCATCAAGTTTTTGATAATTTACCAAACTCTATTCCTCCTCCTGGCAATGGTGATGGTTGGAATGTTTACACTGATGCTGTTCAGAGACTTAACAAGAAGTTTTTGGAACAACCAAACGTAATGCTGGAACGTTTTAATTTCATAAAAGGAAAACAAAATCCCAATGAGACTGTTGAAGAATTTATTTCAGCACTCAGGAACCAGAGGGAGAGCGGTTCTTAGGCTCTCCCACTGCCCCTGTCATCGCGGGGTCCCCGAGAAAGGCCAGGTCCATTCACACAGCTCAATGTCATCATCTCATCATCATGCCTCAAGAGTTGATGAGTGGGCAGAGCTCTCATACCGCATTGTCCATCACTCTGGGCTAGGTGGATAATGAGGGATGGGTTTTGAGGCCCGTAAATTGTGGGCTGTTGGGTCGGAGCTTCATAGCCATGGGGCCGTCTTGGTCATCGGCATGACCACGCCCCTTCACAGAGGAATCTAACAGAGATGTTGGGTGATAGCACCTTGGGGCTACCCTATCTCCCTTTTTAAATATGGGTACAATGGTAATATTGTTCCATGTTTTAGGGAAGTGACAATGTGCTGCAGCGTTACAAACTTGAGCTAGCATAGGTATAGCGATATATCAGATTTAAAGATGTCAACAGATACCCCGTCTGGCACTGGTGCTTTTCCAAGGGAGCTATTTTTTAGTGCTGTGGTGACTTCTTCTTCTTCAATGCTCAATGGCTTTACGGGTTCGAAGGCTGCCACCTCAATGGGTACTGAAGTAGGCCAATGTCTACATTTTCTGGATTAAAGATCCCTCCAAAGTGGGTCTTCCATGGTTCAGGGGCAACTGAGACCTCTGGGGTTTGCATCGAGCTATCTTTAAGGAAAAGAGAATTGACAGTCTTCCAAAACAAAATGCAGTCACCCGTATCGGCTGTCTGTATTATGTTCTCCCAGGCCTGCTCCTGGCATTCCTGGTTTATGATGGATAGGGCTAATTTTGAATTCCTTCTTAATTCTTGAATATATGCCTCCTATTTCTTGGGCATTTTTGTAGCACGTTCCTTAATTACGTGCTATCTCTAGTGCAGTGTTTATGGACCCAGCCATGGGCCTTACTGTTTTTACTTTGGTCCTTGATTGGGGCTCTCAATTTTTCTTCAACTGCAGTTGCAATTTTATGGAATGCTAATAAAAGACTTTCGTGGTACAATCCCAATTCGGTACAGATATCAAAGGCTTCAATTTTCTCCTTAACTGCAGCTTCTAATAGCCTATTTCAGTTTAAGCCTGCCCACTTTAGGCTGACCCCATTTTACCCACTGATTTAATAGGTATTGCTCGTCTTGTACCCCTCATCTTGTGACTGATGATCTTAAGTGTGAATTTAAGAGCCGAATGGTCACTAAGTACTAAGGTTCTATTTTAAGGAATTTGACCAAATTTGGTGTGGTCACCAAAATCATCATGTGGTCGATAATGAAGAAATGCACGTTACCTTGGAATGCAGGTAGCAAAACTCCATTTGGTATTACCTCTTGCTCAAACATCTCCAAGTTTAGTCTATACAAGATTTCATTTATAGACTCACCATATGGGTCGTGGGGAAAATGAGATTGTTCTTTCCCATAACAGCCTGAGTAGCCAAAGGCTAAACTAATGGGATATTGGCATTTGCTTGTTTTAAAATCCCCAGCCCAAACATACATATAGTCAATTTCCATTTCCTTCACATACAACCTAATTTTCCTACCCAATTCTACAACGACCATATTCTGTGTGATGTTAAAAACATTATAGAAATTGATTAAATGACCTTGTATTTCTGCTCGATCGACAAATGTACTAGCTGGTAATAAGGGGAGATGCTAAATTGTTTTCTTGGGGGAGCCTGAGAATGTCTCTTCTGAGGAACCACCTGCAGTGGCTGAGGATGAAATTCCTGAATTTGAGTTCCCTGTGAGAGCAGGAAGCAGTGTCTACTTCCTTGGCCTCTCTCCAAAGGTGCTAAGAGGGAGGAGGGAAGACAGATAATTCAAACTGTAGATGACCAAATTAAAAATGGAAACTGAGTAGAAAAAGGTTGAAAGGGCCTTGGAGGAAAAGAAGGCTGAGGCATGGAGAGCCTTAGCAGAGAGAAAACTTCTACTCGCTCATGAACTGAGTCTGAAAGAGGTGAATACCAAGGTCATACAGATAGATTACAGCATGATGGTAGCAGCAGACATGCAGTACCTGGTGAGAAAAGAGGGCTCATATACCCAAGGATTGCGTGCCTAGTATGTGGCGGGAGATGACATTGATAAATGGTTTTCTGCTTATGAGGTTGCACTGAAGGTTCACAGTTTTCCTGAGGAGCACTGGGGATGGTCTGTGGAAACACATGCCAACACCTGGGAGGGTCGCACTTCTGACTTTTGAGGTTGGGTCCCATGAAAGCCATTTTGATTGCCAAATTTGGACTGACTCCCGAAATGTGTCAGGGACAGCCAGAAGCTCTCCAACCAATCGTGGGTAGATTTTGTTGATTACTCAAGTAAGACACTGAATGACTGGGTGAGGGGCAGCAAGGTTAGTGATTTTAATGGGTTGTATCATTTATTCATGAGAGAGCACATGCTTGGTGTCTGTTTTCCTGATCTGCACCAACATCTAGTTGATGGTAAGCTGACTGACCCCAGGAAGCTTGCTGAGGAGGAAGATTTCTGGGCTAGCACCACAGTGTCCAAAAAGTTTTCTGGGTTGACCCCCATGAAGGTGGTCAGGGTTTCCGACAGAAGAAAGAGGGGGAAAAAAAACTTAAAAACAAGGAGTTCTCAAAAGGCCCCCAAAAATATTCCCAAGGGATTTGTGGTAACCAGTCCTAGGCTGATCCTAAAAAGAAGGGGTTCTTTGATCACAAGACATGGAGATTTGCACCCCAAAGTACACATAGTACTACAAATATGGGCAGAACAAGGGTGACTCCAAATGTCCTGAGAGGGCACAGCCCCCCACTGGTGGGCAGACACCAAAGTTGGTGAGTGTAGTGCTCGGGGAGGAGGTAGTCCCAGTTAGTTTTGTGGGGCAGAGAAAGGTGACCCCACTTTCCCTTAGGGATAAATAAATGGTGCCTAAAGCCCACATGCCAAAGTATAGGCAGTGGGTCACCATTAATGAGCATTGGGTGGAGGCTCTGTGAGACACAGGGGCCTGCATGAAAATGGTCAAGTGTCCGCTGGTGTCTACAGAGCAGGTCCCTCAGAACACATTCCCCCAAGTTGTAGTCACTGGCAATTTTGAGAGCCATCTACTGGTGGCTCTGGTTTCCTTTGAGTTAGAATGAAGGTCTCAGGTTCTCTGACAGTTGCTGTGAACCCTGCCATGTCTAGGAATTGTTTGCTAGGCAATGGCCTGGAACACACTACCAGCAGCAAGGTAGAGTCAGGTTTCATTTGGAGATGATGGGAATGCCTGAGTGGGTCTTTGTGACTACACAGACCATGGCTGTTCCAGAAAGGGATTTAAGGGAATCTGGTGCCTGGAACAAAGGCCCAGGCAGCTGCCAAGGAGAGTCACAAGGAGCGTGGGAAACCAATACCTGAATTTCTCATGGGGGAGATTGACCGGGTTCCTGAGGAGGAGGCCCTGAGCTAACCGGAGCTTGCCAGCTTGCAGATTGAGGACGGGCCTACCAGGGAGAAGTTTGGCCAAGTATAGAAAGAGTGTCCCACTCTTGAGGGCTTGAGGTGCCAGGCCTCAGCCCATGCAGCAGGTGAAGCCTCTAGAGATTAAATAATCCACTGGGAGAACAATCTCCCCTATAGCCAGCCTAAGGCTACTGTTGTAGGGGTAGCCCATGTTCTTGTAGTCCCCCAGTATCACAGAAACCTTCCTACTGGGTTTGGCCCAAGACATACCCCGAAAGGACATTTAGAGCAAGACAAGACCTTTGCCAAGCTTGTCTCCCACTTCTATTGGTCCAGAATGAAGACAGCCTCAGATGCATTCTGCAGGGCCTAACCCACCTGCCAGGCCAGTGAGAAATCAGGGAAAAAAGTCAAAAGCTCTCCTGATCCCATTACCAATCCTTAGCACCCGCAATTGAAAGGGTGGGCATCGACATCATTGGACCATTGGACCGCAAGACAGCCCTATCAATCAATCAATCAGGATTTCTAAAGTGTGTCTGCTTCACCCATGAGGGTCTTGAGCCACTGTGGGATCATACTGCGGGACCACGCTGCCTGTTACTATGAACTGAACAACCAGGTCTTGAGGTACATCCTGAACTGCTGGAGCGAACTTGAGGCTCTGTGTTGCAGGGGTGTTCCAGGTCTTAACCGCCAGGTGGGAGAAGGAGCGGCCTCGCTGTTTGTTCAGCAGATGCATTGGGTAGCTGCTAGGGAGAGGGATCTGAAATGGAGTTCTCTGATGGGTTGGAAGAAATTCACTTATCTGTTGAGGTAGGCTGCTCCTTCATTGTGTAGTGCCTTGTAAGCATGGGTGAGCAGCTTAAACTGGTATCTTTTCATGACTGGCAGCCAGTGGAGTTTCCTGAGGTAGGGTGTGATGTAAATCTGTCTGGCGAGGTCAAGGATGAGCCTGGCTGCTGCGACGGTATGCCTGCTGTTGGGTGGGAGCCATCTGAAGGCCTTCCTGAGCATACGGAGGGTGAGGAAGCAAGTGGAGGAGACGGCGCTCACCTGCTTCTTCCTGGAAAGCTGGATGTTGAGGATGATGCCGGGGTTGTGGGCGTGTTTGCTGGATTTGGGGGTTTGGCTTAGCTCAAATGGCCACCATTTTTTGTTCCAGAGGGTGTCCTTGCCTTTCCCGAAGATGAGAATTGCTGTCTTTTCTGTTATGAGTTTGAGACAGTTGCTGTTCATCCATACAGCCACAAAATGTCATGCATTTTTGAAAATTGTCTTTGATGGTTGTTGGGTCATCAGTCAGGGAGAGGATGAGATGGGTGTCATCGGCATAGGAGATGATGTTGAGTTTGTGGCTCCTGACAATGTCGGCCAGGGGTATTGTGTATACATTGAAGTGGGTCTGCTGAGGGATAAGCCTTGAGGTACACCACAGCTGATGTTCTTAGGGAACGAGGAGCAGTGAGGGAGGATGATCTGTGTTCTTCCTGTTAGGTAGGATGCGATCCACTTTAGAGCTGCTCTTTGGATTCCAATCTGGTGGAGTCTGTTGATCAGTGTGTGGTGGGATACGGTGTCGAAGGCTCCTGAGAGGTTGAGTAGGATGAGGACAACGGTTTATCCACGGTCTAGCAGCATTCTAATGTTGTCCATGGCTTCGACTAGAGCTGGCTTTGTGCTGTGGTTTGCTCTGAAGCCTGATTGGGTGGGGTCCATAAGGTTATTGTTCTCCAGATGTCTAGTTAGCTGAATGTTGATAGCTTTCTCAATGACCTTGGCTGGGAAGAGGAGCAGGAAGAAAACTCAGTAGCTCTTGAGTGCACCTGGGTCTGCGGATGGTTTCTTCAGCAGTGGCTTCACGTCGGCATGTTTCCATTTCTGGGGGAAGTGGGCTGTGGTGTTCGAGGAGATGAGGACCTTGGTGAGTTCTTTGTTGATGAGTTGATTGCAGAGGTTGAAAGTGTGGTGGGGCAGGGGTCTGCTGGGGCTACAGGGTAGATGGATCTCATGATGGACTCAGTTTCCTTCTCTGTGAGTGTGTTCCAAGAGGTGAGCTGGTATGGATGGGCGTCGGTTGGCGTGAAGAGGTTGTTGTTGTCCATGGGAGATGGTTAAGGTGCAAAGTCTTGGCAGATGGTGTTGATTTTGTTGTAGAAATGTCTGCAAGGGTGTCGCAGAGGGCTTGAGAGGGTGTGGTGATGTCTTCGGTAGCCGAGGGCAACAGGTTTGTCCTGGTCTTGGTGGACTATGCCACCTGCTTCCCAGAGGCCATCTCTCTGAGGTCAGTGACTACACTTGTGGTGGATAGAGCTCTGATGGGGATCTTTACTCATGTTGGGTTCTCCAAGGAGGTGGTGTCTGACAGAGGCACTACCTTCATGTGTGCATACATGAAATCCATTTGCGATGAGTGTGGTGTGACCTACAAATTCACCACACCCTATCACCCCCAAAACAATGGTCTTATGAATAGATTCAACAAGACTTTGAACGGCATGATTATGGGTCTGCCTGAGCGCAAGAAACAAAAGTGGGACATCCTCTTGCCATGCCTTCTCTTCGCCTACAGGGAGGTGTCACAGAAGGGAGTAGGATTCAGACCCTTTGGTCTCCTCTATGGCCGCCCTGCTAGGGGACAGCTGAGCCTTGTCAAGGAGGGGTGGGAGCAGGTGCCCAGGAACACCCCCCAGGATGGGGTCAGCTACATGCTGATCCTCTGCCACCAGATTCACCACTTCTGGAAAAAGGTGAAAAGTAATTAAGAGGTCAGCCAAGAAGTAAAAACAACTCTGGTATGATCATAAGGCCACTCTGGTGGAGTTTCAGCCTGGCCAGGAATGTGGGTCATGGAGCCAGTGTAGCCCATGGCTCTCATTGTCTGCTGGACTGGCCCATACAAAAGGAGCAAGACCACCTACCTGGTGGCCCTCCAGACCCCTAGGAACCCCCTAAGGGTGATCCATGTGACTTAAGCCTCCCTTTGAGAGGTCCGAAGTAAGCATGCTCCTCATGACAGATTCAAAGAATGGAAGGGGAGAGGGAACCTCTCCCTGACCTTCTTACTTCACAGGATCTCGATGGCTCAGTGGAGGGTGTCAACCTCTCTTGCAACCTGACCCTAGAACAGCAAGAGGACTGTTATCAGTTCCTAGGATAGTTTACCTCACTGTTCTTACTCACCCCAGGACTCAAACATCTTTGTGCCTATGATGTTGACACTAGAGGCAGTCTACCTGTAAAGAACAAAATGTACAAGTTGTCAGACAGGCTGAGAGCCAGCATCTAGGAAGAAGTCACCAAGATGTTGGCATTAGGGGTGATTGAGTCCTCTAATAGTCACTGGTCCAGCCCTGTGGTGTTAGTACCAAAGGTTGCCCCACTGGGCGCCATCCCTAATCTCCGATCCTGCATGGACTACTGAGGACTCAACTCAGTCAGCAGGACTGATGCACACCCCATCTCCTAGAGCGGGTGAGCTCATTGACAGGCTGGGCGCTGCCAAGTTCTTCAGTACCTTTGATTAGACATCAGGGTACTGGCAGATCTCTTTGACTGAGGGGGCCAAAGAGAGGTCAACATTTTCAACCCGAGGGAAACTACCAATTTCCGGTGATGTCCTTTGACTTGAAAAGTGCCCCTGCTACCTTCCAAAGGTTGCTAAGGAGGGTTTCTGTGCTGCCTACTTAGACATCATTGCTGTCTAAAGTTTCAGCTGTGAAGGAAGTGACCTGATTAGGGTCACCTGGGTCACTCGTGACCACCTCTCAGCCTTCCACACAAATGAAGAGTCGGTCTAACAGTAGAGAATACAAACTAAATATATTTTATTCAGGTACACTTGAGTGAAGTCCGGTCTGACCAGCCTCTTTGGATTGCTGCAGAGGGACTCACTTCACCAAGCATGGCGATACATAATGTACAATTCAGAAGACACGCCCTGACTGGAAATTTCCAGTTGGTAGCTGGTGAACAAAGGAGATTCAGAAAGATGGATTTCGATCCTGAGACCGGGTACATCCTATCTCAGCGCCAAGGTCACTCTGCCTTTACCCGCTGCTTTAAGGGTTGGAGCAGGACTATCTAAGAGGAAAGGTATGTACTGACAAGAACAGTGTATTCATTAGCACAGCAAAGCTCAACCTTGGGGAAACACAAACTATCGCAACTGCTTTCAGCTGAGGCAGAGAAAGAGAGAGTGAGACAGAACTTAGTTTCGATCATGACTCAAAATGGCGGCTGAATATAAAATGGTTCCACAAATGCTAACTTAGACATACATTGCATGGGGAACTCAGCGAAAACATTTTTATTCCAACAGACCCTCCTTTTAGCAATCGCTAAACCATTTTATTTCTACTTAGACACAAATACCATCTTGCTGAAAATAAGAGCTACCACTGCAAGCTGATATGTGCATTGTCAATATTCAAAGATGCCTTCATCAATCAACATAATGTCGTTAATATCTTTCATCATCATGATCATGGCATTAGTGTCATTGACTGATATCTATGGCTTAGGCGTCAGAGTATTTACAATATAAGCACAACAAGCAGGGAGGCAGTGTATGCAAAGACAACATGTAAATATACCAGCAACTGCAACCAGAAAGATAAGAATCTTCCAACCCCAGGACGTGAACATAACACAGAACCATCAAGAGAGAGTCCAACTACCATTTTCTTGGTGTGTGTCAAATGAAAGCCTATGCAACTTCTGTATGGCAGCATACAAATTGAGGGCATGGCCAGGGATGTACACACAGCAGCTACTGCCAATAACGCGACAGGATCCTCCCCGATCAGCAACGATGATGTCTAACACCAACCTGTTTTGTAAGGTGACGAGCCTGTAGGTGGTGGGGTTACCTCGAGGCAGCTGGCCTGCCCTGCTCCTGGGGGTGGGGTGCAGAGGCTGTCCAGTATCTGTTGGAGGGTATCTTGACATATGTGCAGGTCTTCCTCTATATCATAAATGATGGGGTTTGTGTTCTGCTCTGCAGTAATTGTTGATTGTCCCTCTACAATGTTATGGGGAGATGCAGGTTAACAGGGTTTCACATGTATGTTGTTGATTTGCATATGTTTAGATTCAGACTGCATGCCAATTTACATTATGAATGTTTTGGGGGAGCTGACTATTCGATGGCAGTCAGTGTGTTTTCTGAATACATGACGTATGTGTGGCGGTACCCGTTCATTATCATCACACTGTGTCAGACAATACCAGATGTGAGTGGACTGTTACTACACACAAGTGGAACATGTAGTGGGCTCTGTCCTGTGGTGCTGGTGTTGCACATTGTACCACATTACCATCGTTGCTGATTTCCTGTGATTGTGTGTGTGTGCTGCATTGTGGGGGGAGTTGCCCCTGCAGCTCTGATTTCATGTGGCCTTCTCCCTTTGAGGCAGTGTGCCTTTGATTTGTGTGCTTTTCGGGGCCTAATTTGCTTTTGACTTAGTTCGTATGTGGACAGATTTTGTGGCCTGGTGCATTGTTCGTCTGCTGCGTGTATTGTAAGGCATGGGTTGTGGGTGCACGGGGACATGTCAGGGTGTGAACTGCTCCTTTACGGATGTGATCTGCACGGGGCTACCTCCATGTCGATTCGTGGGCCATGTCATTTTTTTGGGCTGCTGCCATGCTATCGGACATGCAGTGTTACTTGCATAGTCAGTGTGGGTCACAGAGCAGCTGCTTTGCTGGATTCGGCACATGTGCATGAGTCGGTGGTGATATTGGTGATGGGGGGACCCTCTGTGCATATCTTGGATGGGGGCCTACTTGACATTTCTATGTGTGCTGCAGTGTGCAAAGGCAATCAGGGATATGTTTCACGGTCATTGTGGGTGTGCAGTGTGCTACGCATTCTTGTGCATGTGTGCCATTGTGCCCATCTCCCCCGTTCCACCGTCCCTGGTCATTACTCACCCTGTTGCTGATGGGTCAAATCCTATCGTGCTGTGTCCAGGCCCCCCAATCCTGCCACCGTCTCCTCACTGCTGACTGTTACCACCATTTGCTCCAGCTCATACAGCTCCTCCTGTGTCGCAGGACTCCCACCTCCAGCCGCCGTTGCTGCTTCCCCGTTGTCGGCGAGCTTATGCTTGGTCTGTCTTTTCAGATCATGCCAGCGCCTCTTGACCTCCTCCAGTGACCTCCTGGACACTCTGACTGCATTGACGTTGGTTAGGATGACCTGCCATATTTCGGTTTGGGTTGCCAGTGGAGGTGCCGAACAGTTGTTGATGGTGTTCGGTCACCTTCGTGATGAGGATCCGGTCTTCCAGTGGACTAAACCCCGTCTTCCTCTTCCTCTTGTCCTTGCCCTTCCACGAACGCGGGGTTCCTGGCTGGTCCTCCGTGGGGCTTGTGGTGTCCGGCTTGTCCTCTGCACTCGGTCCGGGTGCATCCATGTTGCTACGCAGTTTGAAATGTTTTTGGTTTTTTTTTCTTGCTTTTATGTTGCTTTTTCCCGCCAGACGCGTGGGATTTGCAGGCCTGTGGCTGGTCTTTGCTGATTTGTGTACCGCGATTGTCGTCATCGCATGATTTTTCGCGTTACGCATTTTTGCAGCGTGGCGCCAATTTTTACGCTGACATTTGACGCGTTATCTAGTGTCTATCGCATGCTACCGCCTTGTTGTGAATTCCACATTGACACTGGGTTATTTTCCCGCGATATTGAAAGTTGCATTACGCTACTCTTGCGGTGGTTATCACATGTTCTTGTGAGCCAAGCCCGCCCTGCACACACTCCATTGGCTTCCAATACAGGAAAGAATCCATTTCAAGACCCTCTGTATTGCACACAAAATTCTTCATAACAAAGGCCCTCCTGCCACCAAAAACCTTCTTAAACCATACAAACCCACAAGAAATCTCCGCTCAGATCAACTTCATTTAGCGGCAGTCCCCAGAATCAGAAAAGCCCGATCAGGAGGTCGCCTGTTGTCCTACATTGCCCCGAGACTCTGGAACACCCTCCCTCTCTCCCTCTGCAAGGAAGCCAACCATCTGTCATTTAGGAAACAACTTAAGACCTGGCTATTTCCCTAATTCCATCTCCTCCTTGACCCTATCCGCAGCGCTGGGATGCCTCCAGGTAGCCATGCGCTATATAAGAACATCTTCATTCATTCAATATACCCCTCTGTGTACTAGGCAGCAGATATTTACCCGCGGTTGTGGGTGCAGGTTTGGGCGGGGATTGTTTGTTTATATTGTCTCCCATTCTACTACTCATTGTGGCAGCTGTACCGTTGTTCATAAACAGTCCTAGTGCTACGCCAGGCACATGACAACAGGGGGCAATTTGACCTTTCACTCCAGCTTAACATTGATTACATGGAACGTCAGGGTATTAAAGAACGCAAAGAAGGGTAAGCAAGTCCTAAACTATCTGCATGCCACCAGGTTGATGTTGCATTTCTTCAAGAAACACACCTGCCTAAATTAACACCGACACATTTTTCAAAAGCATGGGGACCTCACAGATTCTTTGCAAATTATAGTACGTATGCAAGAGGTACTGCTATATAGATTCACAAGCACCTACCTTTCAAATCTCCAGTGTTCGATCCAATAATAATGATTGGGTCATACGTAACCCCTATTGTAAAGGCTTTATACATTATGCTCTCTACTGTACGTGCAATTCATGTTTAGACCAACACGTCTTTACCGCCCTGAAGAAGCCCTTTTTTTGGCGAAATAAATTGGCTGTTGCGAATGAAATAAAAACTGCGTACTACAAGACTTTTGGCTGACGACCCGGTCTTTATGTGTCTAATCAACTAAAGTTTTCTATGTACATTGCCTCTCATCCAAACTGTATTTATGCTTGTATTTGTGATTAAGGGGCAGCTAATCATTTGAGGTGGGCAATCTTACTAGACCACGTGACTTGCCAGGTAATGCGGTCATCGAAGACCCAGCTGCTCTTCTCTCTCTTTGATTTGACTTCCGTTATCACTCTAGATCAAATGGGGCATGCCGAAGCGAGGAAAGAACTCCTTCAGGAGTATGTTTGCAGTTACAATGGCTGTATTTTCCTTAGTGGGGTAGGCCTCAACCCATTTACTGAATGCACAGATGACCACCAACACATACTTCAAATTATTAACCCTGTCCATTTTGATAAAATCCACCTGGAGGACCTTGAACGGGAAAGTGGAGGTGCAATATTACTGGGTCGTGTAGGGGTACCCTTGAAAGGATTGTGCATCATGCACACCATGCAGTAATTTACCAAATGGGCAGCTGTATTGGAGATATTGTAATTCTGCCATAAGGTGTCTAACAACTTACAAATACCCTTAGCACTAATGTGAGCTGGGCCGTTGTCACTACAAGAAGAACATATGTATCTGGAAACATCTATCTCTGCTTACCTGACTTATCAATCCAACATCCCTCATAATTCAAATTTCCTGTACTCTCTTGCCACACTGCTAATTCCTCCATCGTGGCCTCACTCTGGATCTCCTTCACATTCTCTAGTGTATCCTCAAACATGGAGAACTCGGGCACCCATCTGGCTGGTCCTGCTACAAACATTCTTTTCATCTTAGCGAGGGCTGTCTCCTCAACTGTCTGATCTGCAAAAGCGTTACCCTCACCCACCTTGTCAGAAACCTTCTTATGAGCGCTGCACTTCATAATTGCCAGTTTCTTAGGGAGCTCCAGGGTGGACAGAAACCTATATATGAGAGGGCCATGCTGAATGCGTGTCCCATGGGAAGTAAATAACCATCTCTCTGCCCAGAGCCGCCCACAATTATGGGTGACCCCAAAGGTGTACTTGCTGTCAGTATAAATATTAACAACCATCCCTCGCTCAGCTCACAGGCTCGAATTAGGGCAACTAACTCAGCTGCTTGGGCAGACTGATAGGGAACTCGTGAAGTTTCAACTATCATGCGCAGCGTAGTGATTGCACATGCCGTGGTGGTGGTGCCATCTGGTCATTTGAAACAAGAGCCGTCAATGTATAGTTCCCCTTGGGGGTCAGAGAAGGGAACATCAGTCAGGTCTACCCGTCCTTTCATCTACTCTTCTGTTCGGAAGATACAATCATGTATGCCTATTTCCTCAGCCTCAGAAGGGAGGGGTAGTAATGTGGCTGGATTCAGAGTGGCACAGTGTTTAATCGTAATGTGCTTTTGAAAGAGCGTCAGCTCATAACCGTTCAGACTTGCACTGGTGAGGTGCTGCGTCTTCATTTTATTCAAAAGTGTATCCACAGCATGGTGTACCATAACTGTGAGGTCAGTATCAAGTACGAGTCCAGCCGATTGTCTTATCGAGACGGCCACGGCCGTGACCACTCTTAGACAGGTTGGGAGGGCTCGGGCGACAGGGTCAAGCACGGCAGAGAAATAAGCACACAGTCGTTGCTTATCCCCGAAGTTTTGTGTTAAAACAAAAAGTGCGCAACCACCCATCTCATGGACATACAACACGAAGCATTTGGCATAGTTCGGGATACCAAACACTGGAGCCGAGCAAAGTGCAGTTTTTAATTGCTCAAAGACTGCTGATACTCTGGCGTCCAAGGCAGGGGCTCATGCACATCTTTTTGTGTTGGTGCAATCAAGGGCTTAACAAGCAGTGAGAATCCAGGTAGCCACTGCCTGCAATAGGAAGTGATACTTATGAAAGTACGCGCATCTTTCTGAGTGTGCGGAACAGGCATTTTCACAATGGCACTGATGCACTATGGGGTCAATCTCCTACCCTCCTTTGACAGTAGGTGACCTAAATAGGTTACCTCCTGTCAACAATTCTGGAATTTGGAGAGGGATACCTTATGACCATGGTCAACTAAGTGGAGCAACAGTTTAACCGTACTGTCTCTGCAACCCTGCTCTGTGACCGAGGCGATGAGCAGGTCGTCAACATATTGGAGTAATACATTTCCTGTGCGAAGCAACAAAGAATCCACCTGACTTTTCAATGCTTGAGTATAGATACTCAGACTCTCTGTATAGCCTAGAGGAGCACGACAGAATCTAAAGCTCCTACCAGCGAGGGTGAACCCGAACAGATACCTGCTGTCAGGATGGATTGGGGTGCTGAAAAAGGCATTTTTCAAGTCAATGACAGAAAAGAATTTAGCAGAAGAAGGAATCATCGTTAATAAAGTCGTAATGGCAGGAACCACTGGAAACTGGGGAATCACTATTTTGTTAACTTCACGCAAATCAATCACAAAGCGATAAACATCTCCGTGATACTCAGAGGGACCTGAAGGTGTCTGTTTGAGAATGGGAAGAATAGCACTATCACAAACATTAGCAGTCGTCTGCTCAACTACTCCTTTCTCAATCAAATTGTGCATTATTGTGACCAAGGCTCGCTCACCTGCCAGCGGTATCTCATACGGAGGAATACGGGGTAAAATAGCACCTTCCTTGACACAAATCAAAACAGACAATATTTGCAAGAAACCCACATCTGTGTCCCCCGTTGCCCAGAGTGTGGGTGGCACATCTTTAAATTCAGCAGGGAGAGGCGCAGCTTTAGCCAAGCACTGCGTACTGCACACAACATTTGGACCCACTGTCATGTAGACATCCTTTTGTGGCATGCAATTTCTTCAATAGATCCAAACCCATCAAATTCTCTCCACAATTGGACGTCAGCTAGAATAGCGAATCCACAGTGAAAGAACCAAGAGACAACGTAAGAGGTTTTGGAAATTAGGCTCACAACCGGTACACCAGAAAAACATACTGAAACATTATTATGGCTAGACAGAGCTGCCCCATGGACCAAGGAACGAGAAATAGAACTATTTGTCGCACCTTTATCTGCCAAAAACACCTTAGTGGAACCATGCACGTCCGCACTAACATACGGACCTCTTTGGTCTACAGATATAAAAACTAGTCCCTCACCCTGTCCCCGGCTGTCCTAGCTGTAAGACATCCCGGTCACCTCATCCGTATCATAGTCATCATGGTAGTACTGTTTGCCCCGAGAGTCATCAAAGTGGTTCTTATCAGTACGACCCTGCAATGTATCATCTGTATGAGCCATGTCCTGGCAACCATCTCCACGACACCGTCCAAAAGGACCAGACACTCGCTGCGCCAGTGTCCTTTCTCCTTACATGCCTGCACACTGGTTCGGTCCTACAGGCGTAGTATTCCTGCCAGTACGGGGAAGCTGTCGGGCCTTACCACCACTTCCTCTACCATTCCCTCGCGAAGCCTGTTGCAACAACACCTTAATTTTCAACTCTTTATGCTTTTTCTCCACCTTCTCCTTCTCGTTTTCCCTGTGCTCATAATACTGCGCCATATTCAAGATAACAGAAGGAGAAGATGTGGAGCAGGTACTCTCAGAAGCCTGTAATCGTGTTGCAATCTCAGGGAGCAAATTTGAAACAAATCTACTAACAAACAAACGCGCACCACATTCAATCGAGAAGTCCTGTCCACTATAATGCAGAAACACACTTTCAAACCGAGTGAAAAAATCAGACACACTCTCATCTTTCTTTTGGCGACAAGCCGATAGCTTGTCCTAATCAATCTTTCAGGGTGGAGTAAGGGAATGCATATACGTGACAATTCGGCCAGGCAAAGCAAGTATCTCTGCCTTCGGCATCTCACCAGGCTTCCTCTCCTGGTCCCATGCTTTATTATGATCCCAGGTACCACCCAATTCCACAACGTGGTGCTGGGTGTGTACCAATATGGGCATGCCAAAGCCCCTAAATCCCCCCTACACATTAACAGTCTTTCTGCCCACCCTGGGTGCAGATGGGGGCAGTAACCCCCAATCTGCCCCTCCCAGGGGGGCAGAAAGCACCCTAGACACCAGGGATTTTTTTTATGTGCCAGGGGTGGGGGCTGCCCAGAATGGGGATGCCAAAGCCCCCACCCTACCCCTAAAGTAATAATAAGGCTTTCTGCCCTCCCCAGGAGGCAGATTGGGGCAAGAGCCCCTGATCTGCCCCCTGGGGAGAGGACAGAAATCCCACTAGGCCCCAGGGATATTTTTTTATATATATACGTAGGGGTGGGGGCTGCCCAGAATGGTCATTCAAATACCCCCATCCAAAAGAAAAATGCTAGTCTTTCTGGCCCTCCTGGAAGGCAGATGGGGCAATGGCTCCTTATCTGCCTCCCGGGGGGGGGGGGACAGAAAGCCCACTAGGCACCAGGGATTTTTATTTTTCCAAAGTTTGGGGTGGGGGCTGCGCAGAATGGGCATGCCAATGCCCCGACCCCCACAAAAAATCCCACAGTCTTTCTGCCACCCCCTCAGGAGGAAGATAGGGGCAGTAGCTTCTGATTTGCCCCCCCAGTGGGGCAGAGAGCCCACGAGTTGGCAGCGATTATGCAGGCTTTTTTATATGTCTAGGCAATTTTGATGTCGCCTCAATATGTTTTGGGCACTTGTCTGTCGTGGGTACTTGGGCCTCCTGCACGAGTGAGGCACCATTTTTATTGGGAGACCTGGGGAAACGCTGGGTGGTAGGAAATTTGTGTCAGCCCGTTGATGCCACAACTTTCCTACACAAACATTTGTGACAAAAAGTGATTTTTTCAGCTAAATTTCAGGTTTGCAGGGGATTCTGGGTAAGAAAACGTTGGGAAATCCATGCAAGCCATACCTCCCTGGATTCCCCCAGGTGTCTAGTTTTCAGAAATGTGTGTGTTTGGTAGGTTTCCCTAGGTGGGCACCGAGCATGGGGCCAAAAACCCAGGTGACCCCCCTTGCAAAACCAGGTCGTTTTGCAATAGGCAATTTTGATGTCGCCTCAATGCGTTTTGGGCCCTTGCCTGTCGTGGGTACTTGGGCCTCTCACACGAGTGAGGCACCAACTTTATCAGGAGACCTGGGGGAACGCTGGGTGGTAGGAAATTTATGTCAGCCCGGTGATGCCACAACTTTCCCACACAGAAATGTGTGAAAAAAGTGATTCTTTTCAGCTAAATTTTAGGTTTGCAGGGAATTCTGGGTACAAAAACGTTGGTGGATCTACACAAGCCATACCTCCCTGGAATCCAACGGGTGTCTACTTGTCAGAAATGTGTGGGTTTGGTAGGTTTCCCTAGGTGGCCGGTGAGCACGGGGCTAAAAACCCAGGTGACCGCTCCTTGCAAAACCAGGTTGTTTTGTGATAGGCAATTTTGATGTCGCCTCAATCCGTTTTGCGTCCTTGCCTGTTGCGGGTACTTGGGCCTCCCACACAAGTGAGGCACCATTTTTATTGGGAGACCTTAGGGAACGCTGGGTAGTAGGAAATATGCATCAGCCCCCTAATGCCACAACTTTCCCACACAAAAATGAGTTAAAAAAGTGATTTGTTCAGCTAAATTTCAAGTTTGCAGGGGATTTTGGGTAAGAAAACGTTGGGGGATCCACACAAGCAATACCTCCCTGGAATCCCCAGGGTGTCTTGTTTTCAGAAATGTGTGGGTTTGGTAGTTTTCCCTAGGTGGCCGCCAAGCACAGGGCCAAAAACCCAGGTGACCCCCTTGGCAAAACCAGGTTGTTTTGTGATAGGCAATTTTGATGTCGCCTCAATCCGTTTTGCGCCCTTGCCTGTCGCGGGTACTTGGGCCTCCCACACAAGTGAGGCACCTTTTTTATTGGGAGACCTTGGGGAACGCTGGGTAGTAGGAAATATGCATCAGCCCCATGATGCCACAACTTTCCCACACAAAAATGAGTTAAAAAAGTGATTTGTTCAGCTATTTTTCAGGTTTGCAGGGGATTTTGGGTAAGAAAACGTTGGGGGATCCACACAAGCAATACCTCCCTGGAATCCCCAGGGTGTCTCGTTTTCAGAAATGTGGGTTTGGTAGGTTTCCCTAGGTGGCCGCCAAGCACAGGGCCAAAAACCCAGGTGACACCCTTGGCAAAACCAGGTTGTTTTGTGATCGGCAATTTTTATGTCGCCTCAATATGTTTTGGGCCCTTGCCTGTTGCGGGTACTTGGGCCTCCCACAAGAGTGAGGCACCATTTTTATTGGGAGACCTGTGGGGATGCTGGGTGGTAGGAAATTTGTGTCAGCCCCGTGATGCCTCAACTTTCCCACACAAAATGTGTAAAAAAAGTGATTTTTTAACTAAATTTCAGGTTTGCAGGGTATTCTGGGTAAGAAAATGTTGGGGGATCCATGCAAGCAATACCGCCCTGGAATCCCCCGGGTGTCTAGTTGTCAGAAATGTCTGGGTTTGGTAGGTTTACATAGGTGGCCGCTGAGCCCTGGGCCAAAAAGACATGGGACCCTCTTTGCAAAACCAGGTTGGTTTGTAAATGGTGATTTTGATGTCACCTCAATAGGTTTTGGGCCCTTGCCTGTTGCGGGAACTTGATCCACCCACGCAAGTAAGGTACCATTTTTATCAAAAGACTTTCGGGAACGTGGGATGGGTGGAATTTTGTGAATTGACACAGATTCCAGAACTTGCCACCACAGAAATATGAGGAAAATTTGTTTTTTTTTACAATAGTTTAGGTTTGCATGATATTCTGGGTAACAGAACCTGGTGAAATCCAGTCAAGTCACCCCATCCTGGATTCCCCTGGGTGTCTAGTTTTCAAACATGTATAGGTTTGCTAGGTTTCCCTAGGTGCCGGCAGAGCCAGGGTTCAAAAACTACAGCTAGGCACTTTGCAAAAAAAAGGTCATTTTTCACTGTGAACATGTAGTTTGTCCACGTTGCATTATGTGCCATTTCCTGCCTCGAGCACTAGGCCTAACCACACAAGCGAGGTACTGTTTTTTTTTTTAAGACTTTGGGGAACACGGGGTGGGTGGAATTTTGTGGATCCATGCAGATTCCATAACTTTCCACCACAGAAATGTGAGGAAAATGTGTTTTTTTGGACAATTTCTTAGGTTTGCAAGGGATTCTGGGTAACAGAACCTGGTGAGAGCCAGTCAAGTCACCCCATTCTGGATAGCCCTGGGTGTTTAGTTTTCATAAATGTATAGGTTTGCTAAGTTTCCCTAGGTGCCGGCAGAGCTAGGGTTCAGAAACTAGAGCTAGGCACTTTGTAAAAAAAGGGTCATTTTTCAATGTGAAAATGTGTTGTGTCCACGTTGTGTTTTGGGCCGTTTCCTGTCGCGGGCACTAGGTCTACCCACACAAGTGAGGTACCGTTTTTCTTGGAAGACTTTGGGGAACGCGGGGTGATTTTGTGGATCCATGCAGAATCCAGAACGTTTCACCACAAATATCTGAGGAAAAGGTTCTTTATTTTACAATTATTTAGGTTTGCAAGGGATTCTGGGTAACAGAACCTGGTGAGACCAAGTCAAGTCACCCCATCCTGGATTCCCCTGTGAGTCTAGTTTTCAAAAATGTATAGGTTTGCTAGGTTTCCCAAGGTGCCGGCAGAGCTAGGGTTAAAAAACTACAGCTTGGCACTTAGCAAAAAAAGGGACATCTGTCACTGTGAAAATGTGGTGTGTCCACGTTGCGTTTTGAGCCGTTTCCTGTCGCGGGCAATAGGCCTACCCACACAAGTGAGGTACCATTTTTATCGGGAGACATAGGGTAATACAGAATTGTAGAGGAACTGTTATTACCTATTGACTTTTTATGCATTTCTGCCTTTCAAATGAAAGACAATGTGTAACAAAGAATTCATTTTGAATAATGACCTATAATCCTCATGCTAGTATGGGTACTCCCAATTTCAGAAATGCGCAAATATCTACTGTTTCTAAACTCTATATTTTGTTCCCATTTCAGAAATACATAGGTGTCTTTCATACCAATTTTTCCATGTACACATTTTCCCAGAATAATTCCTATATACCAGGTACATAATAAAAAACCATTGCAAGATGCTGCTCAGTTATTGGCATTGGGTTCGTCGGGTTCTTGGTGAACCTACAAGTCCTATATATCGCCACAACCAGAAAGGTCAAGCAGATGTAACGGTATATTGCTTTCAAATAGCTGTCATAGTTGAAAGAAGTTATAGGTGAAAATGTTGACACAAATGCCTGTTTTTGTCAACTAATTTTCAATTTTTCCTATATTTAACTGTTAGTTTCTGTAAAGAAAACTTTTAGGATCTACACAAATGACCCCTTGCTGAATTTAGAATTTGGTCTACTTTTTAGAAATGTATAGCTTTCCAGGATCCATTATTGCTTTCATACCCATTTCTACCATTAACTGGAAGGAGGTTGAAAGCACAAAAAGAAGCAAAAATAGGCTATGTTCCAGAAAAATGCCAAAACTGTGTAAAAATGTTTGATTTTCTGACAAAAGTCTGCTCGTCCCTGAAAGCTGGGAAGATGGTGATTTCAGCACCACAATCCCTTTTTTGATACCATTTGCAGGGAAAAGAACAGACGCTTTCATCTGTAGCCCTTTTTTCGCATTTTGCCCGCAAAAAACAAAATGTAGCTGTAGTTTGGCTAATTTCTGGGGCCCCTTTAAGGGAATCCACAAACCCTGGGTACCTTTAGAATCTTATGAAAAACAAGTAAGCAATAGGGTCCGAGGGAAACACACGACCAACCTGGACAAGTCCCCCTACTAATAATGTATAAACCAAGAGGTCCAGGGGTCAGAAACACAACTAATACAAAAGACAATACAATGAAGAATATACAGGCACATGCATCAAAGGAATTTTTGCATTTGGGATGCATCATCCCATATGCAAAAATCGCAATTTAAGGAATCTCTAAATTGCGATTACTTAAATTGCGATTGCATTTAAGGAATCCCAACTTGAGATTCCTTAAATGCAATGCATTAAAGTAAAAAAAATAGCGATTTCGCTAATAGGGGGAGCAAATTACCATGAAGTTGAACTTCATGGTAATTTGCAAAAACTTTGAAAAATGCACTTTTGTGCTCGGGGTAATGACGGAGAGGTAAGAAAAGCCTCCTTTCATTCTATATTGTGAGGCTATTAGAGTCCCTTCAGGTTCTAACGTTTGTTAGGTCGTTACGATTTGACTTATAGCTGATATGTTAGATGGAGACTGTCTCTGATATTATAATCAGAGTTGTGGTTCAGTTTTTAATTCCTCCAAATAGTGACAATTTCTTCCCGCAACTGTTGAGATTAATTTCTTCACATATCTAGTTGTAGGATATTCTATTTGATGTGTATGACCTATGAGCAGTAACTTTGTATTATCTATCAGTCATTGCGTTGGGTCTAGAGGTGCCATCAACATCTTCGTTATAACAGAGCGATACTTGGCTTCTCAGATTCCCTTTTTAAGGGCTTGGTAAAAGCAAAAAGAGATGTTTATACATTCGCGGGGTTTATCATCATCACTGCGTTTGACTCCCACCATACATTGCTTTTATTCCTTTTTTCACAGAGCGTTGCCTCACGCCCTGAGTTGTGACCAGCAGCGGCAGGCGGCAGTCCCGATTTAACACGGGTAAGACCTGTCAAGATTAGTCTGGCACTGGTTGAATATGTGGGTTATAGACCTGTGTGGTGCACGCTTTCTGGCTGAAAAGATTTTACATTTGTTTTATGTTCCTTTTTGTGTCATTGTGTAGAGGTACCCATCTTCTTGGCCTGTAGTACTCTATACTATAGAATCTACATTCAGGTACAAGGTTGTATCGTTTTGATTCAATATAATTTTCGGTGACACTTATACACACTGGTGATTGAGGCACTGTGTTTTGGATGCAGTAGTTTTTTGTATGGTCCTGAAGAAAGCCATGATCACAACTCTTCGATCTTGATTGGCTGAAACATTTAGACCTTTGTTTGGATTATTATTTGCGCGCTCGCAAATTTGTTTAGACCGCGCTATTACTCTGCTTTTAATATTGACACCGGGAAATCTTCAATAAAATAATTTTTCTTTCCCTGTAGTCAATTTTATACCACTTTTTTCTACACTGCACTTGATTTATTTTTTTCACCTTAACTAGGCTATCTTCATCGATCTTTAGGAGATCTAAACCTTTTTGTATAGTTAAAACATCCGCGAGCTCCTCCCTTAGATACATCCAGGGAGTAGCAGCTCCTTAGCCACACTAGGTGTGGTTAAGAGGAGATCCCATATGATGAAGCATGCCACTACGGTGGGTGATGGGATTATGTCCTCTTTATGAGGACTCTGTTGTCCTGATAGTAGTTTAAGTACCACTTAGGTCTCTATATTCTTCATTGTATTGTCTTTTGTATTCGTTGTGTTTCTGACCCCTGGACCTCTTGGTTTATACATACCTTTAGAATCCCCATGATGTTGGAAAAAAAGGGCACAAATTTGGCGTGTATACCTTATGTGGTCAAACAGTTACAGGGGCCTAAGTGCGAACTACCCCAAAGAGCCAAAAAAAGGCTTAGCACAAGGGGGTAAAAGGCCTAGCAGCGAAGGGGCTAAGTCTCGTCCACTCTCTATCCTCAGGGCAGCACATCGGTGTGCCACTACTCAGTGATGTTGGGGAATGGAGGAACACAGAGGGAGCAGGTACTAACATCACAGTCGGCTGCGTCGTGGGTGTAAGAGCTGGAGAGAGAGTCGCCGAAGCAATAGGCGTTACAGGAGTACTAACAGTCCAGTGAGCAAGCCTGACTGACATAAGAGTGGTTTGAGGGGGGGTTCTCCCCCAAGAAGAGTGGGCAAATGGTGTATTTTAAAACAAATTTGAAAAAGCATGACGGTTTATAAAGCTATTGTCCACATGTAGTCATTACTTTTTTAAATACATTCGTAACTGCCCCATATCTTACTATATGTGTTCAACAGGCCAGAATGGAGGCTGCACACTTGCTAACCCCATGGTCACAGGAGCCATATGCACAAAGTCAAGGCTGTGATTTCCAACGTTTACTACCAGAGGCGAGCCTATATGTTATGTCATCATTCCATCACCCACCCCATCAAATGCAGCCATCAGTTACATGGCTTTGTCCTGATAAATGGTTTGAATTGAAACTGCTTGCATTTTGAAAGAGGTGAAAAAAGCTGCAATTAGAAGCAGAACTCAGAACAGTACCAGCCTTCTACAAACAACAGTTTTATCCAGGCCACAAGCCATTTGACACTGCGACACACATGTTGCTGGTTCGTGCTGCAAGACGTGCACAAATAAAATCATAAAGGGACTTCACTTTACAGGACTGTGCTTGCACAGTGACATTGCCTGTAACCCCATTAGGAGTCTGCCCACTCTGCCGACTGCCTGGGGGCATAAAGTAAAGGAGGAAGTGAGTAATAACCACAATTTTGCGCCTGCCTGAAAAATTAGGGGGCATATCATCAAGGGACTTATCGCCACGTGAGCGTCAGTTTTCGGTGATAAAGCGGCGATAATTCTATCCCCCTATCAACAAGGCATCGCTAACCCCTGTTAGCGTTACTTTTCCAGGAATAGCGACCGGAAATTAATTGCCTTTCAAGCCAGCGATAATCAACGCTAATGACATGCAAAGTAGGCGTTCCTGACTGAAATCCCACGAAAAAAGTCGCTAACACAGCTTCTCACTATTATCAAGGATATCGCAACCCGCTTAGCTACAAAAAAACTCATGCTAACTCCCACTAACTCCAGTTATTAACACCTGTATATAAAGGAGAGTAGGTCCGAGCCTCCCCAGAACAGCCACAGAAGCCATGGAGGTAGTCATCATGCAGATTGGAGTCCCACAAAGGCAGCAACAATAACAACCATCGCCAATGCCACCACCCCCAGGACCACCACCACCCATGCAGCGATGTAGCGGGCACTGCGCAGATGTGTCTACCTCACAGTCATAAGGCCAGAGGAAGTCATAGCCCACTACAGGCTCAAAAGAACATCCATCCAGCACATCCTGACCCTTATTGCCCACAGGTTGACACCACCAACACAGCGGACAACCAACATCCCTCCGCAGACAAAACTGCTCGCTGCGCTGCACTTTTTGGCCTCTGGGACATTCCAACCAACAACAGCCAGAGTCCGTGGAGTATCACAGGCAGCCTTCTCAACCTTCCTCCCCACTGTCTTGGATGGCATACTCAGCCTGATTCCCCAGCACCTTCACTTCCCCGACACAGTGCAGGAGCAGATTGCCATCAAGCAAGGATTCCATGCCATTGCTAGCTTACCACAGGTGATCGGTGCAATTGACTGCACACATGTACCATTTGTGCCCCCTGCGAACAGCGAACACATATACCACAACAGGAAGCACACCCATTCAATGAATGTGCAGGCAATAGTGGACCACCGCAGACTGTTCACAAATGTCATTGCCAAATTTCCAGGGAGTGTGCATGATGCATTCATCTTCCAACACTGCATCATAAAGCAGTGCTTCCAGGATGGCACTTATGGAAATTCATTTCTTTTGGGTAAGTACCAACTGAACACACCACATGCCCAACAAACACAAGCATGTTGACCCATCAAGAAGGAGGATGTAAATACTTTGCCTAGGTACTGATTGGGGGGGGCACAAAATGCATGGGCACACCTCTACATGCAACATGCTGATGTATTGTGTATGAGGATGAGGTATACAGGCTCCACTGCGTAGAGCACGGGTACTCATAGTATGGCCCACGTGCCGCCAGCAGCCTGGCAAGCCTTTCTTGTTGGGCAGCGGATCTTGCAGACATTGTACCTGTGTGCCATGTCTGCAGATTTTATAAGAGTGCCACCAAACACTGCCGCACCAGCGCAGACTCCGAGAGACTCTGCACCATGGGGGCAGTGCGAGTCCAGCGATATTCAGAGTGGAGATGCATGTGTGCCAAGAGGTGAAATATAACAAAAACTCGTTAACAAGTAAATGGTCCATGAAAGACCTGTGAAGTACTGGGGTGTGGCTGTGTGTGTGTGCCTAGGAAGCTGTCCCAGCCCAGGCTGCCAGGGGGGAGGTGACAAAGGGTGACAGAGGGAGAGAGAGGGAAAGAGACAGAGGGAGGGAGACAGAGGTATGGAGACAGAGGGATGAGGGCGACAGAGGGAGGGAGACCGAGGGCGACAGAGGGAGTGAGACAGAGGGAGGGAGAGATAGAGCAAGGGAGGGAGAGATAGAGTGAGGGAGGGAGACAGAGAGAGGGAGGCAGAGAGCTAGAGAGAGAGAGAGAGAGAGAGAGATGTGTGTATGCCAGGTCTGGTGGCTCAGTGAATGAGGGTGTCCGCCCCAGGCGCCTGTGTCCAACCACATGGTTGGATTCCTTTCTCACTAGCCCCGCCCCCTTTCCCACTGACCCCACCCCCACCCATGTGGCACACTGCCACAAACCACACTGCAAATTTGGGACCAGAGAGAAAGTATGTGAGTACCCATGGTGTAGAGTAACCCCCAGCACCTGGCCATCTATGTACCTAATCAAAGTGATCCTCACTGGTATCCCAGTCCGGTGTGGTCGCATTGTTGATGAAGATGATCATGTTGCAGTTCTTGTTGCTGGTGACCTATTAGTGTGACCCAACGTTGCATAAGTAATCACACATGTACAATCAGTGTGTCAATTCAGAGGTTTGTCGTGACCAAGGTTATAACAATGCACTTTGATTGTAGGAAGTGCATTGTGGGGCAAATGTGCATGCATAGGCCGGAAAATGTGTCATGAAACCACCATACAGCGCCATTGGTGTTGACTGCAGTGTTGGTGGTGCTGCTGTTGAGGGTGTTTAGTAGCATTTCCTCTCTCACTCTGCCACACATATTTCTTATTCTCACCCCTGTGATATGGTGTGTCATGTGGTTGCCCGATGAGTAAGTGGATGTCTATTCGGCCACTACTTGTGTGTTGAAATAGATAGGTCAAATGCTAAACAATTACAAATGCTAGGAAGTGTGCAAAGGTGAGCCATGCTATGTGTATCAGCTTGGTGAAGTGTGTGGCCAGTCTGATCTGGTCAAATAAACCACATAGTGTAAATGATTTGGAGAAGTAGTGTCATGTGATGGTGTTTTCAAACCTTCACTGTCTCCAGTGGGCCCTGCAGCTGAGGTGGCTGTGGACTGTCCCTCATTTTCTCACGGAACATACAATTGCCTGGCTTGTGTGGTGTCACAGGTCTGCCATCAGCATGAGATGCATGTCTGAATGTGAGCCGTGTCATGCGTGGCCGATGTCATTTTAACATTCACATGGCGGTGACTGCGAGGAGTGTGGATCAGTGCCCTGGCTAGATGTCAGGAGAGCCAGGCTGCCTGTTGGTGTCTGTGGTTTTTGGGCAGGTCTCATTCCCATTTTGTACATTTGTAGTGACACGTATGCAACTGTGCAGCAAACACAAGCAAAATGGATGGTTGGACGATCAACAATGAGGCAATGTACTCAGCATTGATGCCGCTAAATAGCCAGAAGCAACACATGTGTAACCTAAGTCTAAAAATTGCTAAAATCACAAGATAATAAACTGTCACAACTGCCAACATAGTATGCCTAATGAATCATGTACCCATCTATCCCTCACATGTCATAGGTGATCAAGGATATGCTCTCAGCCCGTGGATGATGACACCAATACGAAACCTCACCATCCAGGCACAGAGGCAGTACAATGCTGCACATCGACGCACACGTGGTATCGTGGAGCGTACATTTGGCGTGCTCAAGTCACGTTTCCGTTGCCTGGATATTACAGGTGGCAAACTGCTGTACAGCCCAGAAATGGTGAACAAAATAATACTGGCATGTTGGAATTGCACAAAATTTGTGTCTGCACAGATGCCCCCTGGATACTAGGTACCTGCAGCACCGGGCAATGAACAGGATGATGACTAGGATCAGCGAGGTGGCCCACACCCCACAGCCACTGCTGCTGGAATTGCCTGAAGGGACAGGATCATAAATAATTTCTTCACATGAGCATATCACGTTGTGAATGACAAAAGCAAATACATGTATGTAGAAAAGAACCTCAAGTACTGTTTGTGACAATAAACAACCTCAACACACATACCCTGTCTGCAAGTTACTCTCCTGCATCAGTATATCACTACGAAATGTTACCATTGTACAATAATTACAAGTAAGAGTACCAAAGTAAAATCATGCTATGTATGTTTCGTCATCCCAGAGATGCAATAGTGCATCAATCGTGCACAAGCTGACTTTACAATGAGTAAAATCGGGCACACAACTCATCAATGGTTGTGTCAAATAGTATGTAATTCATGATTCACAGGGTGTACTTGACATGATAATTTATAATGTATTGGTTTTGAAGTGCCAAAAAATGATTTAATTGGTTAATTCGTTGTTAAATATAACTGTTAAGGCCATGATAAGGGGGACAAATCAGAAAATTGGGTGTGGAATGGGGCACTAATCTGAGAAGTGGATGTGGAATGTGGTTCAAATCTGAAAGGTGGGTGTGAACTGTGTGTCCAAGCAGAAAAATGGGTGTGAATTTGGGGCTCAATTTGGAAAAATGTGTCCTAAATTGGGTGCAAATCTGAAAAGTGGGTGTGAACTGTGGGTCTAAGCTGAAAGTTGGGTGTGAACTGTGTGTCCAAGCAGAAAAATGGGTGTGAATTTGGGGCTCAATTTGGAAAAATTTGTCCTAAATTGGGTGCAAATCTGAAAAGTGGGTGTGAACTGTGTGTCTAAGCTGTAAATTGGGTGTGAAATGGTGCCAAATGGGGCAAATAAACTCTGCATGCATCCAAGACATTGAATGAGCCAACAGCAAGGCTCACATGCACACCATCCCTAGACACCTTCATGAAGACCGTCAAGACTGGTCACGATGTTTAACAAATTGGCTCATTGGCAGTATGACCCAACAGACAAGACGAACTATCTGACCATCTCCCTGCACCCCATGGTGGACAAAGTCACTGAGAGACCCATAAACACCCAGCTGACTGGCTACATTGAAGAGAACTCCATCATGGACCACTCCCAGTTTTGTTTTGGCATCAAGCACAGCACCAAGAACGTACACCATGCTGCCAATGATTACATATGCATGCCACTTGACCTGTGTCACATTGCGGACTACACATCCTACTACACCTCTATGCAGCCTTAAACACCCTCTCACACCACACCCCAGATGCCAGACACCACCACAAGGGGATACGAGGAACAGCCCTCTCCTGGATCCACTCCTTCTTCCCCGCAATAAGCCAAGGGACCATCACCCACCCCTATCTCCAAAACCACAGGCAACAACTGCTGAGTACCACATGGAGCGTCACTAAGACACACGTTTTGCATTATACACATATCCCCACTCACTGCCATTGCTTGACAGCACGGGGTAAGCATATCATCCCACACAGACAACACACAGCTCATCCTCCCCCTCACAAATAACGCAGAAGACATAAAAGCCAGCTCCTAGGAATGAATGTCAGAACTAGCATATTGGAAGACAAACCTCTGCATAAAGATCAACTGTGAGAAGACTGACCTCCTCATCTCCGGTCCATCCACATCCGCATGGGACAACCTCTGGTGGTTGTCTGCCCTTGTGAGCCTGCCCTCACTGACAGACCATGCACGCAAGTTTGGCATGCCAGATCTACTCCATTGCGTGCTACAGCTGTCTACTGATCTAACCTAACCCATCACAATGGATAACCACAGGATGCATGAAAATTGTCAAAAATGCACTCATCCCCAGCAGACTGGACTACTGCAGCAAACTCAATGCAGGGATATACAAAACGCCACTACACAAGTTCTAACTCAGCCTGAAAGCTGCAGACACACCTGTCTTCAGAAACCCACGATCCAAACACAAGAGGCAACACATACAGAACATCCAATGTACCACCGACAAGGAGAAAGTAACCCTCAAACTACTCACACACAGCTACAATTCACTACACATCATCAGGCACAAAGACATCCACGAGAGAGTCAACATCAACATCCCCAAGAGGAACTGCTGCTCTGACAACCTTGCTCTTGCAGACGCGACCGGGATCAGAAAATCACGAGGCTGAGGAAGAGCTGCCACCTATGTCGCCAGCAAAGCCATGGACGAGATGAAAGTCAACATCAAACAATCTCCCACCCAGGATGCTTACATGCGGAACAACAAGACATGGCTATTTGGCTGAGACGGAGCTGCACTCCCACTCCCACACAGCGATTTGTGAACCTCACGTGTGAGTAGTTATACATAAAGGGGTAAACCCAATGGTACTGGGACCTGGGTAGCTTGACAGTTCAATAGCAAATGGTCCCAGCAAACAATATTTAGACAAACCATACATAAAAAATGTGTAGTCACATGAGATTGACAACAATGAATGACAGTAATAAATAGCGAGTGTTATTTAATCACACCACTTCAATTGAAAAAGTACATGAATACATATGTCAAAATTACCATTCATATTCATACATGTTTAAGTGCCCAGAAGAACAGGGAAAAAGAAGAAAAGGGAAATAGGTGATTCTTGTGAGGGTAAAAAGAGTGTGGGGAAAATCGTGAAGGCAAATAATGGCCAGTTCCAGTGACAAATTACTCAGTTATGGCCTAATTGTTCCGCCAAAGATACATATAATGTTTGTATAATTCAGTAGCTAGACCCTATAAAGGAAAACACAGTCTCAAAGTTTCTGTTGTTCCAAGGGACTAGCACAGAGAAAAGAGTGTCGATGTTTCGACCCCAAGATGTCCAGTAGGTCGTTTAACACCTTACATGGGGGTCTTCCTCAGGACAGTGATAGGGAAAAAGGGCACCATATAGAGCCCTACAGTGAGGACTATGAAGTTGAGAAGTCGGGCACACAGGCTCCAAGAATTAGAGAGCGTCATCAACACCTGAAAAATAAGGTGTAATGTATAAGCCCAATGACATAGTTCAGGGCAAACTTAATAGTCATAGAGTCATAACCCAACTAAAAGTTCAAAAGTCATAAAATATGAAGAGAAAGCACCATAAGTGTTGTACCAGCTCTATTCTACTTCAGGGCACACCGGGCACCAAATTTGTAGAGAAAGGAGGGGAGAGTAAGAAGGTCAAAGGCATGTCTACACATTAACCTAAGAGGACTTAAACCGGAGTATTGCCACAAAATATTTGTAGATTGAAAATTCACTGCTTGCCGATGGTGGCAGAAACATCAAATAAAGAAGCGGTGCTGAATCTGAATTTAAAGGGAAAGAAGCGAGATAAGTGTATATCCATCTAGGGTAAAATCAAAATCAGGGCTAATCCAAATTACCAAAAAGGGGAGAGGGAGGGTTGTTTCGGAATGCTTACTGCTACGTGCTGATCACAAAACTGCAGGCAGAATGAAGGGAAACGAGCGGGCTGCTCGTCTTCCGTTATATATAGACCCGCTCGGCATCGCTCATCGTGTGATGATGTGCCGAGCGCAGAAGCTTGATGCTGCCTGTGTGGCATGATAAACAAGGACAAAAGACTCCCTGTGTGGTTTTCTGATTGCGATTGAAACGTATAAAAATCAGGTAAAATAAATAAACTACAGAAAAGAGCCAGAAAGAAGAGAAATTCAACCCCTAAGATGAAAACGCTTCATATTATGATAGACTATAGAGTTACTTATCGAATAAGAGTATTTTGCAATTAACACGTGGTTCAGTAGACATAATTCTAGCGATATATAACAAGGAGTCGCCTCATTGTTTAACTCATCGTGGATCAAAATACCTTAACGAAACCATAAGAGCACATGGGTATACTAATGAGGCCCCGTGGAGACATAGGTACATGGTATCATATAGTAACAATATAGCATACATCATGGCACTTATTTGGGAGCACAGAACAAACAGCCTCACCATTTATGGAGCAAAATAGTTACAGTAGACCTAACAGTAAAGTACATAGTTTCACGCAGATTGCTTATGGGTATATAGTATACTGTTTGTGGAAAATGAGAGTAACAAGCCCATCCTCATTCAGATGTTAAACAAGCTAGCTGCGCATTACTAGAATCAATTTCATTTAAACCATTTGATACAGAATCAAAACGTGTCATCCATTTGCATTCCCTTACATTAAGGATGGGTACAATATTCCCGCCTCTTGGACCAAGGATAGCCTTCTCAAGGACTATCCAATGGAATTCCTCAGCAGTATGGGCAGCGGTTTTAAAATGTTCAACTAATGGGGCCCCTTGTACCTCACACCTTATTCTACTGGAGTGCAGCAGTATACAGGCTTTGATTTTTTGCTGAGTCTGGCCCACATAGATAAGACCACACGGGCAAATGATTCCATAGATAACATTGTTTGTATTACAATTGGTAAATGACCGTAACTCTATTTGATGATGTTTGTATGTAAATTTCTTTGTTTGGATGGTCATTTTACAGGCCTTACAATGGCCACATTTGTAGTGGCCCAAAATTGCCGGTAGATCCCAGAGAGTTCGTATTGATGGTGTTTCTGGATTTTCAAGGAAAGAACGAACTACATGATCTTTTACACTTTTCACTCTTTTAAAAGAATGCATAGGTGGATTAGGTTGTTCAATATCATCAGATATAAGTGACCAATGTCTATTGATCACCTTCTTAACAGCATTTCTTTGAGTACTAAATGTAGTCACACAGATCATTCTATCCATTGTTCGATCACTCTTGTCTTTTACAGCCAGTAAGGCTTCGCAGGGGCTATACCAAGCTCTCTTCTGCGCTCTTTTCACCAAACGTCGTGCATATCCCCTTTCAAGAAGTCGTTGGCTCAGGTCATCCGATTCTGTCATGTAATCTATTTTCCTTGAACAGTTCCTACGGATGCGTAGGAACTGCCCCACAGGTAAATTATCCCTCAGACCCCATGGATGGTGACTACTATATCGTAAGAGTGAATTCCGCTCTGCTGGTTTACGGTATAGTGTAGTATGGAGTTTGTGATCTTCATGAAAAATTGTAATGTCCAAGAAATCGATCCTGTTCTTATCTGACTGCATCGTAAACTGAATGTCATTGTTCTGCATATTAAGCCATCCATGGAATTTGACTAAATCCTCAGCTGAGCCAGTCCATATCATAAGCACGTCATCTATATATCTTCTCCATTCTGTCACTTTATCATAATAGGGGTTGTTCAGATTGTAGATGAATGAACATTCGAAATCATCCATAAAGATGATAGCCAGGTCCGGTGCGAATGCTGCCCCCATGGCAACTCCTTTGGTCTGCAAATTGAAGCTCCCTTTAAAGAGGAAAACGTTTTTCATCATAGCAATAGATAACAAGGAAATGATGAATTCTGTTGGCACAGCCATGGGTGCTGGTCGTCGGTCAAGCACTCTACGCATAACTTCAAGAGCCATCTGCTGCAGGATACGTGTGTATAGCGAAACTATATCACATGTCACCAGTAGTTGTTCATCAGGATCAAACGGAAGTTGATCAATAAGATTAATGGTTTGGAGAGTGTCTCGTAAGTATGTCTTTGTTTCTTCCGCAATGGGTTTAATATCGCTAGAATTATGTCTACTGAACCACGTGTTAATTGCAAAATACTCTTATTCGATAAGTTACTCTATAGTCTATCATAATATGAAGTGTTTTCATCTTAGGGGTTGAATTTTTCTTCTTTCTGGCTCTTTTCTGTAGTTTATTTATTTTACCCGATTTTTATAAATTTCAATCGCAATCAGAGTGGCCACACAGGGTGTCTTTTGTCCTTGTTTATGATGCCACACAGGCAGCATCTAGCTTCTGCGCTCGGCACGTCATCACACGATGAGCGATGCCGAGCAGGTCTATATAACGGAAGACGAGCGGCCCGCTCGTTTCCCTAAATACTGCCTGCAGTTTTGTGATCAGCTCGTAGCGGTAAGCATTCCGAAACAACCCTCCCTCTCCCCTTTTTGGTAATTTGGATTAGCCCTGATTTTGATTTTACCCAAGATGGATATACACTTATCTTGCTTCTTTCCCTTTAAATTCAGATTTAGCACCGCTTCTTTATTTGATATTTCTGCCACCATCGGCAAGCAGTGAGTTTTCAATCTACAGATATTTTGTGGCAATACTCCGGTTTAAGTCCTCTTAGGTTAATGTGTAGACATGCCTTTGACCTTCTTACTCTCCCCTCCTTTCTCTACAGATTTGGTGCCCGGTGTGCCCTGAAGTAGAATAGAGCTGGTACAACACTTATGGTGCTTTCTGTTCGTATTTTACGACTTTTGAACTTTTAGTTGGGTTATGACTCCGTTTTTTAACATTTCAGAATTATATACTGGATGGTTCCTAGCCAACAAATACGGGCAGGAATTTTAATAATACGATTCAGTTCTGGAAGGGACAAGGTGTTAAACGACCTACTGGACATCTTGGGGTCGAAACGTCAACACTCTTTTCTCTGTGCTAGTCCCTTGGAACAACAGAAACTTTGAGACTGTGTTTTCCTTTATAGGGTCTAGCTACTGAATTATACAGACATTATATGTATCTTTGGCGAAACAATTTGGCCATAACTGAGTAATTTGTCACTGGAACTGGGCATTATTTGCCTTCACAATTTTCCCCACACTCTTTTTACCCTCACAAGAATCGCCTATTTCCCTTTTCTTCTTTTTCCCTGTTCTTCTGGGCACTTAAACATGTATGAATATGAATGGTAATTTTGACATATGTATTAATGTACTTTTTCAATTGAAGTGGTGTGATTAAATAACACTCGCTATCTATTACTGTCATACATTGTTGTCAATCTCATGTGACTACACATTTTTTATGTATGGTTTGTCTAAATATTGTTTGCTGGGATCATTTGCTATTGTACTGTCACATGTGAGTAGGGCACATCATGCCCACTCTTATTGTTGGATTGATCTGCGCACATACTCATCACCTACAGACCACCCCAGGTGAGTAGTGCCCTTACAATTCACATCTTTCTTTGAATTAATGTCTTTGAAATTAGCAAAAGAGGTGGGGATGAGTAATGTTACATGCCATTATGGGTGTCAACTATCTTGGAACATAAAAGGTAGTCTGTATATACTCCTGAGGAAGTGTTGGCTATGGAACAACAATTCCCATCATTCTGTTGGGTGCAGGGGGATACACAGTACCTGGGTCTCCAACTGGCTCCGACTCTTGCCTGTACAGTGAAGCTCAAATATTCAACACTGTTGGATGAGACGGCTAAGGTGCTGGACGCCTGCTCAAAACTGAGCCTCACATGGTTTGGATGCATAGCGGGAGTGAAAATGTTGATTCTTCCACGCATTCCCTATGTATTTCAATTTGGACACATGGTGTCCCACCCCCGTGCACTCACACAATTGCAAGCCCTCATTAATAAGTCTGTCAGGGAGGGCAAGCGGCCTTGCCTCTCACTTGCGCAGCTTACACGTCAGAAAATGCAAGGTGGCCTGGGATTGCCCCTCATTGGTGGCTACTACCAAGACACATGCCTTTGATATATAGTGGAATGGAATAGGCTGCTATCGGAGAAGCACTGGAACTTCATGGACCAGTCTGTGGCGGGCAGAAACATCTGGATATAACTGTGGCTAGCCCATAAGCACTGGCCCTGGGGCTTGTACTCTTCGCCGGTTACGGCGTCCACCCACAAGGTTTTGGACAGGGTGGCAGTACGGAAGGGCTGGACCTCTTTCCCCTCACCGATGAACTCCAGCGTGGATAACCCGGACTTGCCCCCGGGTCAGGAATCAGCAATATTCCATCGCTGGCAAGAACAGGGCTGCAAGAGCATAGGGTCTATCTTTGATCTAGAAGGGCTTGTGCCATATCTGCGCACCCTACAGGATTATGATTTGCCCACTGCTGAGGTGTATTCATAACGCCAAATAACACACTGGGTCACGGGACTCGAGGTTGTTTATGTCATATGAGAAGTGGTTAGCGCGTAAGGAGGACAAACGTCCCCTCATATCTGAGCTGTACAAAATGCTTTTGACCAGTCCGAGTGGTCAGTGCACAAAAGCGCAGGTTTTGTGGGAAATGTAGCTGGGGAGGCCGCTTTCCTCCAAGGAATGGGAACGTATCCTGTATCGCGCACACCACACTGCGCACAGTGTAGAGGAGGCTGGAACCTCCTTTAAGGTTCGCTCTCATTGGTGTTGCACACCTGTGCAACTACATGTCTGGGATAAAAGCAAGCCAGATCGCTGATGTCGGGAATGCTGAATGACTGGTACCCTCATGCACTTACTCTGGCATTGGCCGAAATTGAAAAGATATTGGGGTGAGTCCTTAGATTATATAGATACAGCGTGCGACATTGCAATGCCCGGCGCACCGGAGTACACTCTCCTTGGCCTCTCACATCTGAAGGCCTTCCCACAAACATCCCTCAGGGGTTGGCAAATAGTCCCAGCATTGCTGGCGGACAGGCAGGTTATCCTAGCATAGTGGGGTACAGTGGCAGTTCCAGGGCTCCTGTCCTGGTTACAACGTCTAAGAAACCTATTAGCTATTGAGCGTCTGTCTCAGGGTGCAGAGGGAAGGGTGAGAGATTTCGCAACTCTGTGTTGCCCCTTTGTGATTTCATTGTCCTGAGGTATGAGAGAAGTCACATGCCCCAAGTACTTGCAGATCTGACGCCTTCCACCGATGGAGCAATCATCCGCCGCCGCTCACCCAGTGGAGTGACGAGGGGGCTCCCTTCCACACATATTGTGTATGCTTACTATCATCTAGGGAGGCTGCAACCGGTGCGGAAGGTGGGGTTGTGGGAGGGTTATTGGGGGAGGGGTTTGTTTTCTCCCTTGTTCTTAATTGTTTCACTTGTCTGTTTTACATGTTTATTCTTTGGAAAATCGAAGACGCTCTTAGTGGCTTGTTCGCTCTTCCGGTATGCGGCCGGCCTCTGGGTTGCTGCTTAAACGCTGTGTAAATGCTCACAATGCTTGCCTGGCCGGCCTCTGGATGTAGGCAGCAAGCTGTGTTAGCCAAATATTTCTGCCTTTCTATAAAAAGATGTAACCCTAAAATGGAGTCTGCCTTCATTGTGCAAACCTATCTTCACATTGTATTATTGTGCTGTGATCAGAGTTTTGGCCTGACTGTCCATCATTGTCTGAAAAATGGCGGGGCGTGATATTTTTATCTCAAACGCGATGATATTTCTCCCGCGCACTTGAAAGGACATGGCTGGACACACTCCACAATACTGTATCAGCATCAGGACAGTAGCGGCCTCTTAGCGTGAAGAAACCCATTGCAATCTATAAAACATGCCGCATACACATTACAGTAAGCCTGAGTACATTAGCGTGCCCTTAGCGTGCAGATTCTCATCGCATGTATTCAGCCTGAGTACATTAGCTGCCCCTTAGCGTGAAGAATATGATAGCATTTAATAAAACTGGCCGCATACACATTACAGTTAGCCTAAGAACATTAGCGGCCCCTTAGCGTGCAGATTCTGATCACATTTATTCAGCCTGAGTACATTAGCAGCCCCTTAGCATGCAGATTATAATCGCATTTAATAAAACTGGCCGCATACACATTACAGTAAGCCTAAGGACATTAGCGGCACCTTAGCGTGCAGATTCTGATCGCATTTATTCAGCCTGCGTACATTAGCGGCCCCTTAGCGTGCAGATTAGGATTGCATTTAATAAAACTGGCCACATACACATTACAGTAAGCCTAAGGACATTAGCGGCCCCTTAGCGTGCAGATTCTGATCGCATTTATTCAGCCTGAGTACATTAGCGGCCCCTTAGAGTGCAGATTATGATCGCATATAATAAAACGGGCCGCATACACATTACAGTGAGCCTAAGGACATTAGCGGGCCCTTAGCGTGCAGATTATGATCACATTTATTTAGCCAGAGTACATTAGCGGCCCCTTAGCGTGCAGATTATGATCGCATTTAATAAAACGGGCCGCATACACATTACAGTATCAGCCTGAGTACATTAGCGTCCCCTTAGCGTGCAGATTTTTGTCGCATTGTAACAAAAACTGCCTCTAACACACAGGAAGTGATGTATGCATGCTTCCTGTCTCCCTTGGGTGTGGCATTCACTTTCACTTTCTCTTTTGAGCATATTGTGGTTGATTTGGCTGAGTGAAGGAGGTGTTTTGTGGATTGTGGTGTTGGAGAGTGGATTTTGGAGTGTTGCTGTGTTGCTGTGTCCTGTCTAAAGTGTCTTTTGTAATTATTTTACATTTTTATTACTTTTTACTGTCTACTGTCCTCAGTCTTGTTGTGTTTCTTGTGGGCTATTTTAGTTTTCTGTCATTAGAGGGTTTTCTTTTGTTAGTCTTGGGTGAGAACTGGGGTGCTGGGAGATGCCGGCTCTGGGAAGGTATGGGCGGATGTCAGAGGGGGCATTGGGGGGCTTCCTCTGGCTGGTGCGGTGCTACCTGCCTCTGATGTTGGAGAGGGGAGGATATATCCTCCAGGGCCACAGTGTGGCAGTGCGGAAGTTGCGGTGGGAGCGTGTGCGGGTGCAGATGCTCCGCTGCTACATAGTCAATAGGACCGTGCGCCAGTGGAAGCACCGCTGGCAGGACATGCTGGCGCGGGAGGCCGACCTGCTGGACTAAACAGGAGTCATGCCTGGCATCCAGTGTGGTAGGTACCAATTCCTTTTTTTGTCCATGACTAATGTTACGTACATATATGAGTGACCTGTGTGACAAGAATATATGTCTTTATGCTGACTCAAGACCGTGAGACTGTAACAACGTGGTTAATGCAATGCTACTTGCAAAAAATACTTGCGCACGATGACCTTGACTTTGGATTTGTATGACTTACTCTTCCCACTACAGTGTGTGCAACAGTACGGAAGGTGTTGGAATAGTCAATCCAAATATACACTATTGATGTGCGCCATGCAGTGCAAGTTGTAGTGAAGATTGGCGTTGCAATGACCGCGTGGATTAAGTTTGCCACTGGAAATACCACATAGGAATGGAGCTCCCCGGTGTTAACCATCCCAAAATACACATGCTTATTGTGAGCGTATACTTAGCAGGAAGGGTTGCAGGGTCTGTGGGGGTGTTTGCATGTTGAAGTATAGCAAGGGGTGTGTCTGTTGAAGAGCAATGTTTAGAGTTAGTGGTTGGAGATGGGGAGCAACGTTGCCTGTCAGAGGTGTAGCAGAAGGTTGTCACAGGCTATGTCTGCAAGGTAGGAAAAGGAGCAGACTCACGATCTGGTCTCTCTGGGGCGGGGGAACACGGCATAGGCTAGCTGGTCTGATCGTCGGGTCCTTTGATGTGCCATGGAAAAAGAGTTGGACGTTAAGGTATGTTGGCCCAGTGTTGTGGATAGCTGTGTGAGCCTGGGTGAACATCTTGAAGGTGACTCTAGCTTTGATGTGGAGACAGTGGAGTGTGCGCAGAAGGTGGGAGATGTGACAGGGTCCTGGCAGTGTGAGGATCAGTCCTGTGGTTGCATTTGAGATGTCCTGCAGCTTGCGGATGTGGTTCATGTAAATTCCGCCAATCGTATGCCTATGATACAATGTTGAGTCCCAATTGTGGCGTGCGGAGCTATGTAGATGTCAAAAATTGTAGGGCTGAGTGAGGATCTCTGGTGGACTCCACGGGTGGTTGTTGTAGGCTCCAAGACAAAAGGGGGGTGTTGAGGAAGGAGCAGATCCAGTTGAGGGCCTTGTCTTGGATCCCTTTGTTGTGGAGTCTGCATATTGGTGGTCTTTGAGAGACAGTGGTGAATGCCGCAGCGATAGGTCAAGGATGATGAGTGCAACTGTTTTTTTCGCGCTCCGTGTGGATGAGGTGCCTTGATATTGCATGACACAACTCATATGTGCAGGTCTGTCAGCAGTGATGTTTTGGCTGTGCAGCCTCTGCTTCCACAGGTCGTGTGTGGATGCCATTCAAAGTAGGCTCAGTCGTGTGGCCGACATGAAGTCAACACCACAGGAATGAAGCATTGTCTGTCACTGTAATAATTCACATTGTGAATATGCCACGTTTGCTGGGGTTTGCTAACAACACCTATTTACGTTTGTCCTCTTACAGATGGACGCCAACCTATCACCGCGGGGGACATTGACCGATGCCGGGACCCACAAGCCACTGGTGAGTAGTGACAACAAATATTGGCATGTTGCGGGGTCATGAGTGTCTGTGCCAAATGCAACACGTTGTTGATTAGCAGTATGGGTGTGTATCGCATGTCAATTCTCTGCGAAGGGCAGAGGTATTCAGCATTTCAGACCTGTGTCAAATATGGTAGTTTGAAGGGCTACAATGCATCTTATTCAGAGTTGTGACTTTGTCCATCAGCAGTCAGTGATACACATGTCAATGTATGTGCCTATTTCTGAGCAACTAATGCTGCCAACTAGGTATTTACACTGCAATTGTGTTGGCAATAGGCCACTAGCATTTTCTCCCATGTTCATTTGCGCAGCCTAGATAAGATGGCACACATACATGCTGTAAACATCGTCCAAGGGGAGTGCAGTGGGTGTAGCATTGTGCACAATGAGGCAGTGCATTTATGTCCGTACAAGGTCAGACATCTTGGCACAGTGATCCCTAAGGTATGCTGCATAGCAGAGAACCAGATGTGGCAGGGTGTAGCTCAGATCCAAATTTGTCAATGGCGTGTTACACAAAAACATTCAATAGATGTGTACATCAATTGAAATGTGATATTTGTGCACTACAATGGTGTTGACAGGCTATGTCCGTGTGGACATTCCATGCTGGAATCAGGATCATGTGTACCAACTCAGCTGACACAATTGGTGACATTACTCAACACACATTTCATACACATGCATTAGCTATGCATCATTTGATGTCACATAGATTTGCACATCCAGCCTGCGGCAACAATATCTGTGTATACGTATTAGCCATAAGAATTACACAACCCTCATGACCCCAGGGTGCCATTACAATGTGTAATTCATTGTTACAGTTTTCGTAGTTGATGCATGCGTGTTCATCTCTACTATGGAGTGAGATTGGTGGTTACACATGCATGAGTGGAAGTTGTGGTTCAATGATGTCTCCCCCTCGCAGTGGATGACTATCACCAATTGCATAGTAATGGTGGAGTGAGTAAGTGCCTAAGTCAGCATTCATACACCAAACATGTTTCCATGTGTGCGGCATGATGCAGCATGATTGCAAGTGTGAGTAGTGCAGTCCTAGTCCTGCTATTGTGCATGTAGTGTGAGACTACAATAGGTAGTTATTCACACCTGCACACATACACCCTTGCACACTTGTGCAAGAGTGCCTGTCTTGGCACTGACTAGATGTACTGAACACAGTTCCTGGGGGACACACATGGCTGCACATGTGCATTGTACTTTTGATGCAGCTGTCTGTCACAGGATGGGAGAGGGTTGTGCTGTGCACGTAGGGGTTATGCCTCCCGACTGAAGTCAATTGTACATGTCACCCACAGCCCAGTTGTCCAATGGTGCCATGTTTGTAGTGTGTCATTAGCTTTTAGTTGTGTCAGTGCATGTACCATGCCATGCACTGTCATGTCTGTCTCCACAGCATGTAGTTATTGAATCATGCATAGACATTGGGTTTAACAGGTCAGTCTTTGACTAAACAGGGTGAAGCGGGTGTGTTGCCTCCCATATTGTTTTTAACTTGTGATACCGATATCATGTTTGAAGTTTACATAGTGTAGGGGACAGAAAACTGACATTGAGTTTTTTTTTACAGACAGCATGACACCTGAGGAGCAGCACAAATTCCAGGTTGCCAAGGACCGGTACCTCCACGTGAGGAAGGTCCATAAGGGTTATCGAATGATGGCAAGGAGGTACCGGGCCGAGAAGAAGGCAGGGACCTGGAAGTCGCTGCCGGAATGTGTCCTGACTGGCAGCAGCAACATCCCCTCGACCTCAGGTGCCAGTGTGGGCTCCCACACGGTCAATCCCCCTGCCGCAACACCCACACAGGTGCAAGTCCAACTTGCACCGCCACCTGTACCTGCACCTGCACCAGCACCTGCACCCATGGATCCTGTCCTGTCACAACTACTGCAGATGGTTTGCAACAACAACACCATTCTTACAGACATTCACCGTGAACTTCTGTACCTGAACCGGCACCTCCACGAGATTCGGAGTCACCTTGGACTGCAATAAAGACTGCCCCTATTCTCACCCATCCCCCTCTTCTCCCTTCCCACAATGTCCCTATTTTTGTCTTATGTTGTGTTATGTCATAGTTGTGTGTATTAGTTAGAATAGTTTTAGTATAGGCTTAATTAGTTGTAGATTTAGACTTTTTTAATTCTTGAATGTTATAGGATTTGGGCATAGGTTTCATTTAGCTTTGGGTGGGGGGTTGATGTCTTTATTCATTTTGTGTGTTTGTAAATAGTTAGGGTAGATAGTTTTTGTTAGTAAAAATATTTGTAGTTAGTTTAGGTCTAGAGTTAGGGTCATAGATTAGTGTAGGGTTTTTGTATCTTTCATATTGTTAAATAATTCTTGTTCATTTTAGAATTCTGCTTGCACTTATATCATGGCTGATGTGGGGTAGTGGGGCTTTCTCCATTGTGTGCAACTCATACCATCACTGGAATGATCATTGTATGTGTAACTATGGTCCTGACCTGTCACTCAGCAGAATGGATCGAGTCCAGATACCTTAGATGGAAGCACAATGACCTTGCATGTCTGATAGATTAGCAAATATGGTTTACGGCCTACCCTGGTGACAGTTTATTGTGACCTCCAACATCTCACATGTTCCTGGACATGGCCAATCGATCTCTATTCCATGCATGCTGTTGGTCATTTGTGTGTTCATTGTTAACGTCACATGCCACGACAGTGTTAGTGAGTCACATGAGTTATATGAGACTGAGTCATGACTTTGGAATGGAGGTCATTCACAGGTGTCTTTTTGGATTTGCACTGTTCGGAATACAGACTTAACATCTAGTTTATTGCTTTTGTGACACCCTTAATCATTTGAGTTATGCTTTTGGACCTGATGATGTTTGGTTGCAGGCACACAGTTCTGCTGCACACAAGTGGTGACATGCTGCATTGCTCAAAGTACCAACAGTGCCATAGCCTCTCATCACAACTGTTAACTTTCACATTGGCTCATAGTGATGACACCCTTGTAACCTTGCCACTCATTCAGACTATATGCTAAGTGCAGTTCAAGTGACATCCGTGGGCACATTGGCCACTATGTGGGCACTTCATGCCAGGGCTCTGAAGTTGGTTTGGCATTGTTTATGCACAGGTAGGGGCTGATTGACGCTTTGCACTTTGGCTTCAGTAACTATTGTAGACTCAACTTCAGTGTGGCTTACTTTGTAGTTCCATTTATGTATGTTAGACCTGTGCCCTTGTGTCTCATCAGCAATGTGAATCTGCTGTGAACACCTAGGGATGTGACATGCAATGTGCTACATCACAACAATCTTTGACCAACACGTCCTGTGTAAGGCGATATGCCAGGAGATTATGCTTTGCTATCCTTCTTGGTGACACTACTTGTGTCCTGCAAAAGACTTGTACATGTTGTCACACATGCATATTGTGAAAAAGTGGCTCTGTATATACTGTTTCCAAATAGGTACAGTGTGCACAGAGTCCACAGTCCCCAGAGGTTTGGCAGAGGTTAAAGTTAGATATAACCTTACTCTCTAATGTGGTAGCTTGGTCGAGCAGTGAGGCAGTATCAGAGGACAGTGTAAAGCATTTGTTGTACACACTCAGTCAGCAAATGGTCTCACACACTCAAGAACTGAACTCTAGGCCAATGGTTTATATAAAACGTATATGCTTGTTTTATTTTAGAACGAACAATAGGTATCAAAATATACTTTCGCAGAATGAGAGGCTTTAGTTAAATACTTTAGCAATATGCAGTTGACTTTGGTAGGTAATAGTTACAAGTTGTTGCAATAGGCAACACAATTTCAAACACAATAATACATTGAGCTCAATGTGATTTCTAAGTTATTTGCAATAGATTACTTCTAGGATTACTTTTCTAATTCAAGGACTGGATCTTAGATTCAGTCCTGGGAAAGGTCTTGGAAACAAGTGAGTAAATTCGTTTTAGTTACTGTTGTGATTTTTAGGCAATATTTTGCTATTTCAAAAGTTGACACCTAGAAGAAATTTCACAGAAAAAACAGTCAATGATTTCCTATGGAAGAAAATTAGGTTAGTGGTAAATACGGTTGTGAGTACTTTTCAGGGTCAGTGCCGGGCACCAAGATCCAGCACTGGGATCTCTCCTAATAGCAGGTGAGTATTTCCGTTTTTGTTACTCGGTTGATTTTAGGTGAATATTTTAAGTTTTAGAATCTCCACACTTTGAAGAAATTTCAGGTGAAACCAGACAATGTTACTCTATGGAATAAAATTGGGTTATCGGCTTTTGGGTAAGTACTCGACTGGCAGAGTTAAGGTTCTGGGCACAGACTCAGGGGTCTCCCAGGGTCAGGTTGGTACAGTTGTTACACCCTCTGCGGCAATGTGGCAGCCGGGTGCAGAGTGAGTTAGGCCCAAGGGGGGCCTTGGTTGGTGGCTGCTGACTAGCAGGCCACACGGCTGTGGGAGCTGGGCATCTGGTCACTTGCTCAGGGCAAATGGGGAAGTAGGTAGGAGTAGAAGTTACACTGCCAGGGCCACTCGGGCGGTTGGGTGCAGGGTGGTTTTGAGCCTTTGGGCGCTCAATGGATTGCAATGGGAAAGCTCCAGGACGAACAAAGGCTGCAAGCTCGGGGACGAAGATTCTTCAGGTGCCACCACCACTTCGGGAGGTATTTTGGGTAGTTGGAGGATGGGTAGGTACCCAGGAGTCGGGCACAGGGGGCCGCAGGGCATCGGGTGCAGGGGTGCCTTTTGGTGTCGGGAAATCTTACCCTCTGTTGAACGTGGTTGGGGGGTCCCTGGTTCTGAGGCTGCAGGCGTCGTCATGAGCCTCGAGGTGAGTCCTTGGGGGCCGGATTCAGGGTCACAGTCGCCGGGGGGACGTCATCGGGGTCTTTGTCCACTCCGGCACAGGCCCGGCTTGGCAGGTGCAGAGTGTGCAGGGTTTGCGGTTCTGGGATGATGCCAGGGGTTAGAAACTTGCTTTGAGCAGAGCCACTGCTCATGGGAGTTCCAGAAGCTCAGAGTCACAAGGTAGCCAGGTCCTCCGGGGTTTGTGAGGTTGCTGGCCACAAGTGGGGCTGGGATTTAGCAGGAGCAGGTTCGAGGGTCGAAAGGCCGGTAGGGCTGGGGCCAAAGCAGTTGCTCTTCTTTGCTTTTTCGGAATCTGGAATCTGGAGAAGGAAGGTTCAGGGTGCCTCTAAATACTAGATTTAGGGGCGTTACAGGTAGGTAAAGGGCAAGGACCAATGGGTCCCTGCCCTGAGGTGGGTACACCCCTCTATCCTGCCACTCTCCTGTGGGAGGGGGGCAGAAGCCTAGTCCTGATTGGGCATGGCTTACCATCTTCAAGATGGCGAGCGCCCGGAGATGTGCTTCACCTCGCCTCCCCCACCTGAGGGTTGGGGTTGGCAGGCTGACACATGCCCTGTCCTTACTTGGGGTTTCCGGCCAGTCTTCCCACCAGAGTGGGGGTCAGAACCGGTGGGGGCCAGTTTGCTGGGTCCAGCAAGTGGCCTGGAGAAGCTCACAGAGGCGGCATGCCTTTAATGCTTCCCCCTGCCCATCCCAGGGGAGGAGACCTAGCACCTCGCCCAGGATGTGCATTGTTGCAGGCCCAGGAGAGTGGGGGCTCTCCACCCTGAGGTCCAGCAACATGTCTGCTGTGTGGCAGGCTAGGCAGCCTCCCAGACATACGTGGATTGTAGGTTAGTTTTCAGGGGGCATCTCTAAGATGCCCCCTGTACATTAAATCCCACACTGGCATCAGTGCGGGTTTAATGTGCTGAGAAGTTTGATACCAAACTTTTCAATCTTCAGTGTTGCCATTATAGTGCTGTGGAGTTGGACCTGGGTACTGTAGGTGCACAGGGCTCATGCTCCTGTGCCCACTCCACTGGCATAGGGCACCCAGCTAGAGGGGTGGCTGATGTATGCCAGGGCAGTGTAGGTTGTGGGCATGGCACACAGGAATGTGTGCCATGTCGACTCTTTGTTTTGCCTTGTACCCAGACACTCAGCCTGCAAGGGCAGTGTGGTTGTGTTAGGGTACAGGGCCTCTCAGGGTGTCACAATAAGTGCTGCAGCCCTTAGAGGCCTTCCTTGGTCACAAGGCCCTGGGTACCTAGGGCACCATTTACCAGGGGCTGACATGCGGCCAGGGTTTGCCAATTTGGGATTTTAGTTTTTAGGGAAGGAACATAGGCCCTGGGCACCTGATTGGCAGGAGTCCAGGGCACAATCAGTCAAAGTACTTTCAGCAATTCAGCAAAAAGTGGGGGAATACCATGCAAGAAAGATGGCACTTTCTCACACATATGTCCTACATGGATGTGGGTCAGAGTTGGTATATTGCTAGATTGTGCTATCTGATCAATGTGGGCAGTGCAATTTGGCCCGTGTAATCTCGTATGACACCCTGTGCCCCTTCTTCACTGCCTGCCTTCGGTTGTCTCATCTGTACCTTCATCGCAAGTGTAATTTAGTTTGGCCCACTGTGCCCCCTTCTGCTGGGTTTAGTTGTATTGCTCATTTACATTTCTTACCCTGTATTCGGACATGTGTTTTTCAAACCGCCTCCGCTCTCCCTTCCCGCCACAGTATCCCCTGCTGACCCGCACAGCAAGACGCCCATTCGTACCGCCCACACGCCAGGCTGATCCTCCCACCTCCCCTTCCTCTGGCGTACGTCCACGCTGGGCCCGCGCAAAGTGCAGGAACATCCTGGGACTGCAAACGCAACTGCACATGTTGCCACTATGATGCTAGCACCCTCAACGCCCTCAACATAGGACGATCACACACCTGCTTCCTGCCCGGACCAAAACGCACACAAGGACACCTCTCCTGCCGGAACAGCATTGTCACCAGCATCCGATCAGCAAATCCACCCACAGGGTAGGAACCCAACTACCTCAGATGCATTGTCCTCAACACCCACCACGGACGCCAACCAACAAGTGAACTCTGGGACCTACTCGACTCAACCTCCCCAGACATGGCCTTCATGACAGTGACCTGATTGTACCCCTCCTCGGAACACTACCTCGCCATAGCCATCCGGTGCAGCTACAAGATCAACCACAGGGACCGCACCAACGGAGTAGGAGTAGGAATTGCCATCATCAACAGGAACACTCTCAGAGTCTCAACCAACAACGACGACATCCTCAGCAACGCCGAACACCTGCACTTCCAGATCCACACCTACCCCAACACCACCCTCAGAGTAACCCTCGTCTACAGAGCCTCCAGACCCCAAACACAGTTCTGCAACTCAATTGCCAACTTTGTCAGTACACACGCCCTCACATCCACAGACTACATCCTTCATGTTGACCTGAACTTCCACCTCGTATACATTAACGGCACCAGATCCACCACCCTGATCGACAACCTGGCCATCCTCACACGCTTGACCACATATTCTCCGCAAGCTCCCACGTCTACTCCAACCACACAACTAACCTCCACTGGCAACCATTGATGCATCAACTTCGCCTTCCATAAAGACACCACGTACCACCACACCCAACAGATCCACCGGCACTCCTGGAGCACAGTCACAGAAGCCCTGCTAACCACCAGCCTTGCCCGGAGCACACCCACCGACACTGACTCCACCGTCCAGAACCTCCGACAAAGGATCGGCGACTGCTCCACCACCCTTGCCCAGATTAAGACACACTCCAACAGACACACCAGCAAGTAAGCCAGCTGGTTCAATGCAGACCACCAGGCCTCAATGCAGACCTGCCATGAGCTAGTGAAGAAATTGCACCGTGAACAGACACTGGACAGCTACGCAAGCCACAAAGACGCCACATGCAGACACCATCACCTCGTCAGATCCGCAATCGGGCCTCCTTCAAAGACCGCATAGCCAACAACGCACACACCAGCTAAGTGCTCTTCAACCTAGTGAAAGAGCTCTCCAACACCAGCTCCAACACCAACAACATCCCACCTTTTCAAGACCTGTGCAACTCCCTTGACACTTTCGTCCATCGCAAGAATGCAGACATCCATGACAGCTACAACATCACGACTGCCACGAAGAGCACTGAGACCTCCATCCCCACGGACAAGATCCGCACCAACCACCTGCTCTCCTGGACCAACATAAACGAAACAAACACAATCAAAATCTGGGACAACATCCACTCTGGATCAACGTCAGACACATGCCCACAACACATCTGCTCCAAAGCCAGCACCACCATTGCACCCCATTTCCAGATAAGCATCAACATCTCCTTCGAAAATTCAACATTCATGAAGAGCTGGAAGCACGCCGAGATCACCCCCTTACTCCACAAACACAAGACTGACCCCAAGGACCTCCTGAACTTAGGTCCCATCTCCCTGCTACCATTCCTGTGAGAAGTCATTGCGAAGTCCATCAACAGACAACTGACCCACTAACTCCATGGAAACAGCTTCCTGGATCCGTCCCATTCAAGCTTCCGCGGCAAATCCTGCAGCAAAACTGCCCTCATCTCCGCCACCAATGACATAATGCCATGGATGGACAACAGCGAAACAGCAGCACTCATTGCCCAGGACCTGTAATTCGCCTTCAACACTGTCTTGCACCGCACACTATGCACACGCATACACGACACCGAGATCAGAGACAAGGCTCGTGACTGGACCACCCCCTTCCTCTCCGGAAAAACCCAGGCCGCCTGCCTCCACCCTTCCTGCTCAGAATCCACAATAATCTTCAGCAGCTTACCCCAGGGCTCATCCCTCACACAACATTGTTCAACATGTACATGTCACCGCTCGCACACGTTACCTGACTGCACAACCTCAACATCATCTCCTACGACAACGACAGCCAGCTGATCTTCTCCCTCACCATGACCACCATCACTTACACCACCAAACACCATGTAGGACTGCAAGGAGGAAGAACTGCCAACTGGAGATGAACTTGGACAAGACAGAAATGCTCATCCTCGGATCCACCCCCTCTGCCTGGGACAACTTCTGGTGTGCGGCCGCCCTGGGAACAGATCCAACACCAACCAACCACGCATGCAACTTGGGGTTCATCATCAACTGTACTCTCTCCATGCCAAAGCAGGTAAACGCCATCTCGTCTTCCTGCTTCATCACACTCCAGATACTTGGCAAGTTCTACAGGTGGTTTTCCACCGAAACATGAAGAACAGTCACACAAGTACTCATCAGCAGCAATTTGGAATACAGAAACACCCTCTATGCAGGAGCCTCGACCAAACTCTGGAAATGACTTAAACGCATTCAAAACGCCTCTGCACGCCTGGCCCTCAACATCCCTCGCCGACAGTACATCACACCCCACCTGGGAGACCTGCACTGGCTCACTGCCAACAAGTGGATCACCTTCACGCTCCTGAACCACGCACACAAGCCACTCCACAACACTGGACCTGCATACCTCAACAGACGACTCAGCTTCTGCACCCCAAACCAGCAGGTCCGCTCCGCTGACATCACACTCGCCACAGTCCCCGCATCTGAAAAGTGACCTACTGCGGAAGATCATTATGCCACCTCGCCGCTAAGAACTGGAACACTCTCCCCACCCTCCTACAGCAGACACAGGACATGCTAACCTTAATGAGACTCCTCAAGAAAGGGATTTTCAATCAGTGGCAGACTCCCACACCCCCCGCTCATTGAGACACTCACGGGTTAGTCGTGCACTTTAAAGATGTTATGATAGAAAAAATTGATTGATTGCTTTTGCACATACACGGTCATCTCATTGCCTATCCGTGTCAGGTGACACATGTACATTGATTGTATTTCCCTTGCTGGACCTTCTAGTGAATTCATAGCCCCTTACTTATTGCCTTAGTTAAATACTTGATTGGTCATGGAAACACACATCTGTGTGATTTTAGGGAATTTATTTACAAGACAAGGTTTAGACTGGACCAGAAGTGGCCCACACGACACAGGATTGGCTGGATGCCCGTTGGAGTGGCAGGCAGAGTCCATTGTGAGTGACAGAGCCAGGGGAGTTTGCAGTGCCATTGTCATGGAAAAAAGAGACTTGCTGCAGGTCCATGTGTGGTTCCAAGCTGAGTGTTGGTGGACGTCGGAAGACAGTGGAAGGGGAAGGTCAGTGGAATGATGGTATGTACAATCCAATGGTGAGACAGGCCTTTGTACGTCACTGGTAGGTGTACTTGCGCATTACCAGTGTGGCAGTTTCATCCTCAGATTCGTCCTCTGATGTGTCATGTGTCTCACATGTGGGTGGTGGTATGGTGGGAGCAGCACTGTGAGGCACAGACACATCAGGGTGTAGAGCTGAGGATGTGGATGCGCCAGCAGCAGCAGATGTTGGCGCAAGACCTTGGGGAGGTGCAGATGTGATATGATGTAGCAGGGCCTGCCATCTCCCTTCAAGATTGCGCTGGTGTTCAGCCATGGCAGCCATCTGTTGGAATTCCCTCTGCTTCCTGGCCTCCATTATCCGTGACAGTCTGGATAATGCGGCACAGACATTACTGGAGCTATCCTGCTGGGACAGTGTGTCAGCTCTCCGGATCAGGACCCCCGCAATGTCATCCAGGGTGCGTTGGATATTATTGAGGGGTATGTGGATGTATGACATCCTCTGCATGTTGTTGTCGAAGCGATTCAGACACCCACGTAGGTCATCAAATTTGGCTGCCAGGCTCTCCAACCCCAACCCCACCCGCACATAGTCCCGTGTCTCACGCTGGACCTCAAGCACCATTCTGTGAAAGGCCACATATGGGTTACCAGGGTCCTGTGAGGCAGCTGTGGTGGGAGGTGCTTGCTGCTGGGTGGTTTGTGCAGGGGGTGGGCTTGGCGCAATGCTGCTGGGTGGCCCTGCTCCTGGAGTTGGTGTGGCAAAGGAATCCAGGAGACATTGAAATTCGGCCACATTGATGGTGGGGGTTTCAGACAAGTCATCGTGGCGGAGTGGGTTGTCCTGCTGTCCAGGTTGTGTTGTCTCTCCCTCTGCAATGTTCATGGGAGATACAGTTTAACAGTGGTATCGCGTTGTGATTCTGCATATCATTACTCCGCAAGTCGGAACAACGACTTGCGGAGGGGGGGCGCTGGATGTTGGAATAGTATAATTTACTTTTCCAACCCCAGTCTGTGCAGACACTAGGGAAGGTGTTGGATTTTAAATCCAACACCCCCCCTCTCCGCTAGTCATTGTTCCGACTTGCGGAGTAAGGGTATGAGGAATTACAACGTGGTCGTTTTCGACCGCGTTGTGATTCCCTTTGTTGAAACTGTTTTGGGGTAAACGTTGTTTACCTTTCAGAGTATGGTGCAGCATGTATTGCAATTGTTGTTGCTGTCTGAGCAGACTGTGTCCACACCCATTACCCACAAATTTGGGCCCACATGAGGTGCACCAGGCACGCCCACTTTCAAAGGCTTCTTTTTATTGTTTTACATCACCTTACCTCACACTGGCAAAAAGTCAATGAATGTTTCAACACTGACTCATACGAATGCCCAAGGGTTCAGGGAGAGGGGGCAAACTTCCCTCACATGATTTGGGGGTGACCAATTTGGGCTACTTATTGGACTGTAGTGATGGCACTATTGAAGGTGTTGACGGACAGGGAGGTAGATCTGGCGTTGGGGGCTTGTATCCTACATTGCTTCCCACACACAGCTCAAAGTGGGATCGCAGCAAGTTTATGGATAGGGGATTATTAGTGGCCATGAGGGGATATTATGATGCACTGGAAGGCAAGTGAGGCCACAAATTTAGATCAATGGGAGTGAGAGTTCACCAAATGGGCAGAGTGTGATGGGATAGTTAGGCTACTACTGGTCAAGGGTACGGTGAGCAAGGGATCACCTGAGGCAGCTAGGGCATGGGACCATTTCTTTGGACTATTGGTAGACCAAGACAGCGAGAGCGATGTCAACACTGAGCCAGGTGAGCTGGTACCAGGGTAGGGCCTTTATAGCACGTAGATGTAACCATTCAACACCATTGTGGACATGCATGATGGGTGAATCTAAAGCGGCAGGCTGTATATTGTGCTTTTAGTGTTTCCCTTCTGGATACCACAGATTACGCACCGCTAATGGCTATCAAAGAGCACAGAGCAACATGGGTAGTGACATGCCTTGAGGGAGTGTTAAATAGACTTTCGGATGGATTTATTTGTGATGATGATGTTTGTTTATAAGGCCTGTGTTGAAAATGTGTTGTTATTCCCCTTATTACATGGTTCTTCATATTAAAGGTAGTAGAGGAGAAATGTCATAGTAACGAAACAAAGATCCTATGCTCAGACACTTGTACATCATAGTGAGGGGAGAGGGACTAGGTTGGTGCGATTGTTATATTTGAAGATCTAGCTTTCTCAGACATAATGAGTTTTTGAATTTGCAAGAGGAAATAGTGCATGCCAGGCGTTGACGTGGGGCGGGGAGGGTGGTGGGTAGTATGGACAGGGATATGTGTGAATGCAGGTAAGTAGACTTTGGATGACTGAATGGTTTTCATGGTGTGCCCTGCATCGCATTTTGCAATGGAGGGCACACGTCTAAATCCGTATTTTTGGAGTGACATTGCATGTGTTGTCGGTATGCAGAGTCACTCGTTACTTTCTCATCTTGCTGTATGCAGTAGTGCATAGCATGTACAGGCAAGGGGGCATTTTTATAGAACATGCATGAGGTTGTCACAATGTCCCCCTTGCCTCATCACCACACATATCCAAATCATCTTCACAAGGCCATGTCTCCCATGTGCCAATATGAGTATGCTGTGTGAATGTGACTGTTCACGTGCACGAGTAAGCATGCCAGCAACAAGCTCAGCACACCTGCAACATTGCACATGTGTCTAGCTCGTGTGCAAGGTTGTGTGTGGCCCTCCAAGTCACCCTTGTTGGCCACGCACATCCTTGCACACAAGTCAGACACATGTGCTATTTTACAGGTGTGCTGGTCTTGCTGTTGGCATGCTTACTCGTGCACGTGATCAGTCACATTCACACTGCATACTCATTTTGGCACATGGGAGTTGCGGCTTTGTGATGAGGATTTGGATATGGGTTGTGATGGTGCAAGGGGTGCATTTTGGCAGCATGCTGCGTCTCTCTGTGATGTGGCATGTTGCTATGTGATGTAGCACTTATTTTGTGGTCTGATGATGTACCTGGACTGTGTTTTTCTGACTTTTCAGTGCACATTTCAATGTCAGTGTGTCTGTCAAAGTGTGTCTAGCAATGTTTATGTTGGATCAGTTGATGTGTGTCCATGCCACCATGCACAGCACTATCTGGGACCTGAACCACAGTAATTGTGGGTATGCAATGCTATTTATTGTACATGTGTGCCATTGTGGCCATCCACCCCCGTCCACCCACTCCATAGTTTGTACTCACCCTGTGGTTGTGTTTGGTCACATTCAGCAGTGTCCCGACCCGGCACTCCAACCACCGTTTCCTTGGTGATGACTTGTGCCACCATTTCCTCCTGCTCATCCATTTCCAACAGGGGCCCAGGGCTACCACCACCAGTCGCCATCACTGCCCTCCGGTTGGCTGCCATCTTCTCTTTCGTGTTCTTCTTGCTGTCATTTCAGCGCTTCTTTACCTCCTCCACTGTCCTCCTCTTCCTCTCTCCCACAGCGTTGACCTTTGCTGTGATCTACTCCCAGATCTCTTTTTTCCTGGACAATGGCACTGTCCTCCTGATGAATAGCTCCTGCTGATGTTCAGCCACCAGGCCATGCAGGACCTGATTCCCCTGGTGGCTGAACCTGGGGTTCCTCCTCCTCTTGGCCTTCCACTGGCTCTCTCTCTGCTCCTCCTGGCTGGCAGTGGGGTTTGCTGTAGGCACCACACTTGTCCCAGCTTCCTCCATGTCTCTGCTCTCTTCTGTGTTCTCCATTTTTTTTTTTTTTTTTTTTTGGCCTGCTTTTGGGCCTTTTAGAGTGCATTTTTCCGCTTGCTGCATGCAAAATGCAGGCCTGTTAGCAATTGTCGGGTTGATTTTGGAGATAATTGGGCCAGCGCAAATTTTCTCGGTTTTGCGTGTGTTTTTTTATCGCCGGCGCTAAGATTTTATCGCCATCCATTGGCGCCGGAACTGCTAGCTATCGATGGGTAGCGCCGCCTTGCTAATACGTCGCTACTACGGCGATAAAAACCGGTCTTTGCCGGCGATAAAAAAATTCGCAATTTGTTGATGATATGCCCCTAGGAGAGGCTGCCAGGCTACATTAAAGATTTAAGGAACGCATGCACAATGCATGTCTGCACGCAGCACAACACCATGCAGGCAGAATACCCTTCCCGGTCACTGAAACCTGCCTCATACCCTGGCCTCACCGCAGGAGCCCATTTCTCTGCTGTTTAAAGATAAGCTTTCAAGTATTGGCATATTTACCGACTTCCTCCCTTCTTAAAGCTCCACTCACAGCGCTTTTTTTTTTCTTCTCTGGATGAGTAAGCGAGGAATTTTATGGATGCTCCAGGAGCTGAAAGTTCATCCATAAACAACCGAAAATTATCCCATAATGACGAGGAGTAAGCGGAAAAAACAAGTGATCTTACAATTTTGGCTATATAAATCAACACACCAAATAACTTGGATTGACGATTTATATTGCGAGAATTGTCATATCACTTGCTTTTTCTAACTCAGAACACAATATTCCATCACAGCTGTTTTTTCGTATAAATTCATTTTTAATTTGAACATGTCACCAAGGGGCATATGTATCAAACTCCCGTTTAGCGAATCCTAATTTGCGATATTTTGCGATTCGCAAATTCAGATTCGCTAAACGGGATGTAAAAAATAAATCTCTAATCATTTGCGATTCGCAAATAATTCTCAGACACCCGCTTTGCGATTTCTTAATAGCGAAATTCGCAAATTAAGAAATCGCAAAAACGGGAATCTGCAAGCCACGTGCAGCCTGATGACATCACAAACAGGAAACTGGAGTGATTTCCTGCACCTGCTCACCTGAGCCACACCCAGAGGCTGCTTCGGGAGTGTGAGGAGGCATCCCAGGAGAGTGCAACCAGCAATGGATTCCACCAAACAACAGCAGGGCAAGGATGCAGAGAAAAGGAAGAGAAAACATAAGTTTTCTGAAAAGGAGCAGGAGGTCCTCATTGAGGAGATGGTCTGCAGCCATGAGCTCCTCTTCGGCAAGAAGGCACTGCGTGTCCCAGAGGCCAGGAAGAGGAAAATCTGGCTAGAAATACAGAGTAAGGTGAATGCAGTGGGAGTCACCACACGTACCATCGAAGAGCTACGCAAGCGGTGGTACGAAATGCGCCAGAGGTCCAAGGAGAGGGTGGCAGCCAGACTGAAGGACGCCAATCAGACTGGAGGAGGACCATCCACTGCAGAGCAGCCAACCCCCCATGAGGAGCTTGTGGAGTCTACTCTCCTGCCTGAGAGCGTTGGTGGTGTGGCTGACATAGACAGCTCCAACCCTGCATCCAGCAGTCAAGGTAAGATGCATGCAAAATCAATCTGCACTCCTCCCCATCCCTTGCACACTTCCCCAAATGCACATAGTAAACTCCCAAAATGTCAATCCAGGCCAGGTCTTACAGCACACCCAGCAATGCATCATGGGACTCGTAGTACTGTGTCTGACTGTGTGTCCATGACACTAACGAAATTAAATGCAACATGTGGGTTGGGGATAAGTGAATGATACAGTGTCAGAGGTTAGCCAAAAAAAAGTTGTACAAGAAGACAGCGCAGAGGGAGAGGAGCCTGCAGACCCTGCGGACTCCAGCGATGACACAGAGCAGCAGCCAATCCAGCGCAGGAAGCGTGCACATGTGCCCCCACTACCTCCATTTGAGGACGAATTCCCTGCCACAGGGGATGACACCGACAGGAGAGAGGGGAGTCAGGGTGTGTCACATATGCCCAGTCGTGACACAAAAACGGCAAGGATAAGACCACAGGAGACATCCAGATCAAGGCCCAGGAGCAGCACTGAGACTGAAGCGGAAGGGTGCGTGTTCTCAGGCCTGGAACAGAGTATGCTGCAGGAACAGCGCCTGCAAAGCAAAGCACTGCGGTCAATTAATCGGCAGCTATGCCGCATACACAAGGACCAGAAGAACATGGCAGGGCCAATCCATGAGCTCTGTGCCACTTTGAGGCACACCCAAGCTGCCAATGGAAGATGAAAGAGTCATGTGTACTGCCGGGGTATTTGGGTACGATGTCTGTGATGAGATACTTAGCATTGCACACAATCTGTATATTGAGGGAATGGTAGCATTTCCGATTCCTGTAGACATATTCAGTTGCTGCTGGGGGTGTGATGGCCACATGGGTCCCGTCAATGCAGCCAATGACGTGGGGGAAACATGCAATCTGGTAGAAGTCCAGTTTTGTTTGCTGTAATGCCTGTTGGGTGGTGGGGAAGTAAATGTGATGTGAGAGCCTCTGCAGCATTGCATCTAGGAAGGCATGAAAGAAACGCGACAGTGCACTCTGTGACACCCCACCAACCTCCGCTATTACCCGTTGAAAACTCCCTGACGCCAGGAGGTGCAGGGAGCACAGGACCTGCACATGTGTGGGAATTGTTTGTGTCCTGCGTGTAGGGTTCTCCAAGTAGGGTTTCAGGTCCCCAATCAGGTCCATTATGGTCTGTGGGTGCAGTCTGTACTTGTCATAGATGTCCTCTTCAGTGTGCTGGAACAGAGTGATGCGCAGCCTGAATATACGTTCCTGTCTCATTCTCCTCTGAGCAAGGGCCCGAATACGCAGCCTCCTTACTATCACGAACATTGCTGCCATAGTGGGTGGGTCTGCTGCATTGTGGGGTGGTTTATGTACCTTGCACCAGTTTACCACCTGCAAGCAATTGGTGTTAATTGCGATTTCTTAAATTGCGAATTTCGTAAAATCGCAATTTGCGATTTTTTCTTACATGCGCTTGCGATTTCTTAGTTTGCGATTTCTTGTTTGCGATTTTTGACTAAGCTAAGAAATCGCAAATTAAGTATTCGCAAGGAAAATCGCAGTTTGAATGTTTCGCAGCCTAAGAAATCGCTAATTTAGCGATTTCTTAGTTTTTAGCGATTCGCAGCGTTTGCGACTAATTTTTCCTTTCATACATATGCCCCCAAGTATATTTCTGTTTGTGACTCACTCAACAGCAAAATGCCATAAAATGTAATAAATATTGAGCTACTTTTCAGGTTAATTGTTGCTTTTGAGTAACTAGAGTGTGCTGGCGAGCTGAGTAATTATGAATGCTAATGAAAGTGCCTCCTTGAATCGTTATGCTGTGAGTAGCTGTATATAACAATGGACTGTCACAGCTAACCTAGACGTGTCAAACAATTAACGAATAGCGATCATATTGGTAGTAATAAGAATACATTCCTTTGCGCTTGCATTGTTAAAAGGATTGGCTTTGTTTAACAATTTGAACATTCCAGGTCCAATCTAGATGTTAAGTGGAGAGGGGCGCCCATGGGCTGGTACTGGCAATAACAAACACCAAATGCGGGCAAAGTAGCAGAAAGGGGCAGTTCGGAAAATCTTGTCAAACGGATGCCTAAATATCCGAGATTGAAAACCAGATATGAAAATGGTAATTAACTGCGACTGCTAAGCTGGTGCGGCTGGCAGACTGGGAAGGAAACGGGCATGGCTGGGGACGTAAGGCACTGAGGAGTCCCATGCCTGGTGTACAAGGGAGTGAGCAGGCGTGGCTCGAGCAAGCACGTAGGATGCTCAAGCATCAGAGGCGCAACTAGAGTCAAATTTCGGGTGGGGGCTAAGAAAATTTTTCGGGGGGTGGCGGATTCGTCAAGCAAAAGGCAGAGTGGAGCTGCAGGGGCTCTAAGCAGGGGTGAAAACCATCAAAGCCTCGTTAACAAGCAAAAGGTCTTTTAAAGAACTGTGAAGTACTCGGGTGCGGCTGTGTGTGTAACCGGGAAGCTGTCTCATCCCGGGCAGCAAAACACGACGGTGTGGGGGGGCTGAAGCCCTCTGAGTCCAATGGGCATTGCGCGCCTGTCAAGCATTACACATAAAGTGCAGCGCAGCACATAAATCGCAGTACTTTCCCACCCATAGTAAGTACGGAGGAGCAACTACGTTGCTGCCCGTCGACAGGAGCTACAGGAGTACGGCACAGAGGGGCAGTCGCACGACGGTCCTGGTATCATTGGCTCCATGGCACTGAGCATTAGTCTAAAGAAGGTCGCTAACCTGTCCGAGCGACATGGCAGTACAAAAGGGAAGGGGTCCCAGTACAATGTAAATCACAAACAATTGTTTATAAATGACTAATAGAACTAAAGAGGTTGTAGGGTACACTGTTATTAAACACAATGCGCCATATAACAATGTATTACAAAAATGCTAAATGTCATAATCAAAAACAATAGTGCCCCACAGGGTGAGGGAAGGAGAGTGTCAAGAAAAAGAAATAGTGCAGGGTTAAGTGAGTGATAGAGTGAAGGTCATACGACCTTAATCAAAACAATTCTGAATCCTGGCTTCAGCACAGAGCCAGAGTAATGTACAATAAATGTTCATAAATTGTGCCATGCCATGCTTCTAAAATTCCTGTATGAATCAATCCAATCTAGGTAGAAGCTGGCAGGTGGACCGGTTTTCGAAGTTTCGACCCCACAAAAAGATAGGAAATAGTTGGACCTTATGGGAGGGTCTTCCTCAGGACAGGGGAATGCTGGGGGCAGATCACCTAGAGTTCGAGAAAATGGGATCAAAATCAGGAAGGGTCTTGAAAGATTCAGAATGTTAACAAGAGATAAGTGGAGGAAAAATATTATTATTACCGTGGATATCGTTTCACACGGGTCATGGGTCAGGAAGAATCCATATCGATACGAGTAACATCACTGAATATATCTATGAAAAAATTCAGTGAAAAAAACCATAGGTTTCACACATGTTATAGTTAACTGGACATTTTACTCGTAAAAAACCATTGAAATTGCCCCGTTATAGTTAGTTCAGCTAACTATAACTCGCGCGCCCGCAATGCACTGCTGATGACGTCACATATTACATCACTCATGACATGGTCAGTGACATCACTCATGACATCACTGATGACATCTCAAATGACATCACTGATGACATCACTGATGACATCATCCAGTGAATGTGTGTTTTTCTGAAAATTAAATATGTTTTATATATGTATATCTCAAGGTCGATGGAAGAATAAATGGGTATATAAGTGTCTAAATGGATGAATTGTTTTTGAAAAATTGATTGTATTACTGACTGATTAAGTGTATCTTAGTGAATACATGGCTTAGTGAGTAATGTTTAAATATGTAAATATCTGTATCAGTCTCTCACTTTGTGTATAAGTGGCTGCATGGGTTGGTGTGTAGCTACATGAGTGTCTAAATAGGTTATTAGTTGGTTTTTTGAGTATCAGTGTGAGTGTCTGGTTCGGTGAGGGGTATTACGTAGTGCATGGGTGCATGAATGAGTGACTCATTGTTTGTATGTGTTGAAGACAGCATGTGTGCAGGACTGTATGGGTGGATGAGTGTATGTATGGGTGTGTTAGTGAGTGAATGACTGTCTCAATAGTGTCTTTATGTGTAACTACATATGTTTTAAACTAGTATATGTGACTATTGGTGTATATATGTGAGTATATGTGAGAGTGAGAGATTGAAAGAGTTCCTGTATGAATAAGTATGTGTTTCTATAACTGATTGTTTAAAAGACTAAGTATGTGTAAGTTTCCGTAGAAGTAAGTGTGGTGGTGTGTGTATAACTGTATATGCAAGTAAATGTATGTTTGATTCTTTATTAGCATGACTAACTATGTGTGTGAGTACCTCTATGGATGAGTGGCATTGTGTAACAGGATGTATACGTGTATGAGTACATATGATGAGTGAGTACATGTATGAGTGACTGTATAGGACTGTTGGTGAATGAGTGGATGTGTATTTGGATCTTAGAATTACTGTATAGGTTGTTGTAACTGGTATTGGTATGTCCATTGTTTTTAAAATTTTAATTTCTATTTTTGATTGTGTGTATCAAAGGTTATATTAGGGGAAGAGGAGGTCTGCCACTCTATCACAAGGATGATGTCATCAGTGATGTCATCAGTGATGTCATTTGAGATGTCATCAGTGATGTCATGAGTGATGTCACTGACCATGTCATGAGTGATGTAATATGTGACGTCATCAGCAGTGCATTGCGGGCGCGCGAGTTATAGTTAGCTGAACTAACTATAACGGGGCAATTTCAATAGTTTTTTACGAGTAAAATGTCCAGTTAACTATAACATGTGTGAAACCTATGGTTTTTTTCACTGAATTTCTAAGGTTTTTTAAATGCTAATTCCTAACTATAACGTGTGTGAAACCTATGGTTTTTTCACTGAATTTCTAAGGTTTTTTAAATGCTAAGTCCTAACTATAACGTGTGTGAAACCCATGGTTTTTTCAGTGAATTTGCAAGGTTTTTTAAATGCTAATTTTGTTTTTTTTCTTCTATTTTTTTAAACATATTTTTATTTTTATTTTCTATCCTTTTTTAAAGACTATGGTTAAATTTTTAAAATTCTATAATATGTTTTTTTTAATATATTTTATAAAATAAACATGTAAAATTTATTAGCAATACATTTTTTCCTTTTTTTTAAATTTTTTTTTAGTACGCGTACCGTAAGCTTACGGTAAGCGCACGGTTTACGCAACGTCCGTAATTTATCTACGCTGTTTGCGTATAGTTACGCAATTTGCGTAGCCGCGCGTCCTCCGCGTGGGACGCGTACGCGTGTACGCTACACGCGCACGTTACGCGGAAGTGTCGGGTAGTGACTGTTATGCGCATGCGCGCAAGCGCGTGTCTTTTTTACGCGCATGCGCACTTTTGCCGTAAGCGTACCGTAAGCGTACCGTAAGCGTACGGTAGGTCATGTGATCATGAAACACAACTTTTGATTGGTTGAAACTACTTTCAGTTCTAGAACTCTCCTACACCACACCCATTCCCCTCATTTCTGCTTGTGATCCCTTGGGAGAAGGAGCTGGTTTGTCTTTGGGATACGATGGCAGAACAGCAGAGCTCTTCTGAGAGTGAGGCTAGCACTAGCAGCACTGTCTTGAGGCAGAGATCGAGGAAACAAAAGCCCTCTTATGTATGGGATTATTTTACTTTTCCTGAAGGCCAGCAAAAGGTGAATGCACCCTTAGTAACTTGCAGGCTGTGTCAGCGTGTACTTTCTAGAGGTAATCCTGACAGGAAGTATTCCTTTGGGAATCACACCATGAAGAGACACCTCCAGGATGTACACAGAAGGACACATGGTCATCTTTTTGGAGGTAACTCTTCAGAAAGACAAGCAAGTACATCCACAGCAGCTCAGCCTGGACCATCATCTGCAGGGCTGACTCCTTCTTCTGCAGGTCAGGTGAGCCCTTCATCTGTGGGGGGAGCATCTCCTTCTGCTGGCCCTCTGGAAATTAACCCTCGTTTTCTGAGGGTTGATATTCGATGTGCCTCTTGTCATGATCTAATTTGTCATAGGGAGACCAGTGTTTCCCTAGTGAACAACAAAATAGATCAGCACACTTGTCACAGAGACTAATTTTTCCATGCTTTCTTTCCTCTGTCCCTGCATGAACACAACGGTTCTTTTAAGAGCCAACCTTATCTTTCATCTTTTTTTTACATATGTTTTTAAAAACTTTTTTTTTTTTTTTTACCGTACGCGTACGGTGCGCGTACTTTTTTTTTATTTTTTAAACACTAAAAATCAATTATCACATTACAAGGTCCTTGAGAGACTACAATTATTATTATTGACTTACCATACTCACTCAAAAAAATATTTATTCATTTGTTTTTTTAAAAAATAGTTTTAAAAATGGTTCTAGTTTTCGAAAATTTTCTATATCAATCTGAAAAAAAAGAAAAAAGTATTAATATTTTTAAAACAATTTATAATACAGTACACATATTTACATTTTTTTCCAAAAAATATTTTTGCCTTATTTTTGCTGTTTTCAGAATATATTGCATTTCACTATAAATTGTGAAAGCAATTGCATTCATCATTTTACAGCGGCCAAAAAAAAATAACAATCACAAAGATTGTAATAAAAAAGCCCAGAATCTCTTTTTACTTAAACTTAACATTATAGAAATGCATAATATTCTAAAAAAATATCATCTAATACCAATAGTTATTTCTTTAAAATACCGTCTGATATGTTTGTTTCAGAAGTATAATCACAATATTATATCTCAAATAACTCCAAAATACATCTGATTCCATTTCCTTTAGGCAAAATAGTAATTTTACATTTTTTTTGGGAATAAATTTCAAACGGTAATCCAATAAAATTCTAAAGTTTAATTTGTCCAGATCTCACCGATTCTCTGTAACATTTTGGTTCGCGAAAATTTTTTGAATAATTTATTAAGTCCACAATAGAATTGGTTACTTTTCCGCATGGCCAAATAGTAATTTTTAAAATCTTTTTTGAAAAAATTTCCAATGGCAGTCCAATAACATTCCAAAATTTAAATTGTGCAGATGTTACCGATTATCTCTATATTATTGGTTTTTCAAAGTTTCATTTAAAATTAAAAAAGTCCACATTACAATTGGTTATCTTTCCATTAGGCCAAATGATAATTTAAAAAATATTTTTTCTATAAAATTGCAATGGTAATCCAGTAAAATGGTAAAATTATTTTGTCGAGATCTTGCCAAATCTGTCTAAAATTTAGGTTTCAGGAAGATTAGATAGGAATTTGCTAAATCAAAAGGCAAACGTTGCTTGAAAATCAATTGGGAATCATTACACAGTGTCCAGCCTTTTTCACATTTAAGATAAACTGTGTAATGTCCAGAAGTAACAGTAGGTCCATCATGGAAAATTATTGCAACAGTTACAAAAGTTTTTCCTGAAATTGATAATTGCTGTCCTGTAAACTTCTTTATTAAAGTATCCAATTTTGAACCATCAGCTCTACATCGTTGCATCATTAAAATTACATACTGTCCGTATTCCTTTAAAATTAATGTTGAAAACATGTCAGATTTACACTCACCACATTTCTTGCTATGATTAGCATCTTTAACTAATTTTGCAAAAGTAACTGTTTTACTCTCTGGCAATGTCAAATAAATAAACCTTTCATTATCAACATTAGAGCCACATATATTATTACAGACTGAAACCTGAAAACCCCACTCGCTTGTAAATACTGTGCATGATTATACATGGCAAGCACATGGGTGTGTGCTAAGAGTCTGCTTCTTCCCCCAAAAAATCGCTCCCCCTTTCCATCTAATGCAACTGTGAAATCACCAGAGCAATACGCAATAAATCTCTGCCTATAATTCCTCTCTGCACACAGAGTCATGTTTTCACATTAGTCCCAAAACGAAATTTCTTTGCCAATTTGAAAGCACACTTACTGCTCTTTTTTTTTGGGGCAAGTGAAAATCACTTTTACAGACTGACACATTATGAAACCACTTTTTTCGATTTTCTTAAATGCACATGTCCAAACTTCTTTTTCAGACCACCTCCATGTTTAACCTGGGTGGCTGCCTACACTCCAGCAAGGGCAACCAGCCTTAGTGATGCTGAATGTATTTGCATTACAGACTGAAACCTGAAAACCCCACTCGCTTGTAAATACTGTGCATGATTATACATGGCAAGCACATGGGTGTGTGCTAAGAGTCTGCTTCTTCCCCCAAAAAATCGCTCCCCCTTTCCATCTAATGCAACTGTGAAATCACCAGAGCAATACGCAATAAATCTCTGCCTATAATTCCTCTCTGCACACAGAGTCATGTTTTCACATTAGTCCCAAAACGAAATTTCTTTGCCAATTTGAAAGCACACTTACTGCTCTTTTTTTTTTGGGCAAGTGAAAATCACTTTTACAGACTGACACATTATGAAACCACTTTTTTCGATTTTCTTAAATGCACATGTCCAAACTTCTTTTTCAGACCACCTCCATGTGTAACCTGGGTGGCTGCCTACACTCCAGCAAGGGCAACCAGCCGTAGTGATGCTGAATGTATTTGCATTACAGACTGAAACCTGAAAACCCCACTCGCTTGTAAATACTGTGCATGATTATACATGGCAAGCACATGGGTGTGTGCTAAGAGTCTGCTTCTTCCCCCAAAAAATCGCTCCCCCTTTCCATCTAATGCAACTGTGAAATCACCAGAGCAAAACGCAATAAATCTCTGCCTATAATTCCTCTCTGCACACAGAGTCATGTTTTCACATTAGTCCCAAAACGAAATTTCTTTGCCAATTTGAAAGCACACTTACTGCTCTTTTTTTTTTTGGGCAAGTGAAAATCACTTTTACAGACTGACACATTATGAAACCACTTTTTTCGATTTTCTTAAATGCACATGTCCAAACTTCTTTTTCAGACCACCTCCATGTGTAACCTGGGTGGCTGCCTACACTCCAGCAAGGGCAACCAGCCTTAGTGATGCTGAACGTATTTGCATTACAGACTGAGACCTGAAAACCCCACTCGCTTGTAAATACTGTGCATGATTATACATGGCAAGCACATGGGTGTGTGCTAAGAGTCTGCTTCTTCCCCCAAAAAATCGCTCCCCCTTTCCATCTAATGCAACTGTGAAATCACCAGAGCAATACGCAATAAATCTCTGCCTATAATTCCTCTCTGCACACAGAGTCATGTTTTCACATTAGTCCCAAAACGAAATTTCTTTGCCAATTTGAAAGCACACTTACTGCTCTTTTTTTTTTGGGCAAGTGAAAATCACTTTTACAGACTGACACATTATGAAACCACTTTTTTCGATTTTCTTAAATGCACATGTCCAAACTTCTTTTTCAGACCACCTCCATGTGTAACCTGGGTGGCTGCCTACACTCCAGCAAGGGCAACCAGCCTTAGTGATGCTGAATGTATTTGCATTACAGACTGAAACCTGAAAACCCCACTCGCTTGTAAATACTGTGCATGATTATACATGGCAAGCACATGGGTGTGTGCTAAGAGTCTGCTTCTTCCCCCAAAAAATCGCTCCCCCTTTCCATCTAATGCAACTGTAAAATCACCAGAGCAATACGCAATAAATCTCTGCCTATAATTCCTCTCTGCACACAGAGTCATGTTTTCACATTAGTCCCAAAACGAAATTTCTTTGCCAATTTGAAAGCACACTTACTGCTCTTTTTTTTTGGGGCAAGTGAAAATCACTTTTACAGACTGTCACATTATGAAACCACTTTTTTCGATTTTCTTAAATGCACATGTCCAAACTTCTTTTTCAGACCACCTCCATGTGTAACCTGGGTGGCTGCCTACACTCCAGCAAGGGCAACCAGCCTTAGTGATGCTGAATGTATTTGCATTACTGAGTCCAACCTCAAACCCTTAAACTATTCTTTTTTTTTCCAGTACACCTTAATTTATTGTGAAAACATACTCCATATTATTTTACATGTTCCTCACATTTAAATTTCTCCCAAAACAGAAAATGATAAACGCAACTACAACAAAAAGAATTTCCATTTCTATTATTCATTTCTTAAGTTACCACATACATCCCCTCTCAAACTCTAAACTCACCTTTAAAATTAGTTAGTTGTGAAAGAAATGTGACACTCAAACAGCAGATTATCAGAGCCAGGATCTCTGTTGTGTTCACCTCTCTCCTCTCAGCAGAACCAGATAATGGCAAACTTTCCCTCTATTTTTCCACACATATACATGTAAGTTTCAAATCTCAGTGCTTCCCCCTTTTTTTCAAATGTAATCACACATTTCTATTGGTTGAAAACCAACCCTTTTCCAAAAGTACCCTGCCCCCAACTTGACTTCTGCCTAGTACCCTTCCCCCAACTTGACTTCTGCCTGCTACCATAGCAACAGCTCATGGAACACTGCTGTGTGGAGTTAGGTCAGAAGTTCGCCACACAATGTTTCAATTCCACAGAGCAAGAGTGCTTGACTTTTCAAACCTAACAGCAAATCCATAGTACTGTTCTTTGGTAACACATTTTTTTGTACCAATACAAAACATGCTTCTATTAGTTTACACATACAGCCTAGTTTTTATTCTAGAATGGTATGAAACAGCCAATCAGTTCTTTTTGTTTTGAAAAAAATATGTATGCCTCCATTTCCAAACTGTCTTTCTTTTCATATTGCCATTCTCCTGAAAGACACCTCCTGAGTGCATCCAGTTCTCCTTTGAAGATGTTCACAGTGTGGATTGTAGGGCACAGCTATGTCTTCTGGAGTGAAAAGTTTGCAGAGAAAACAGATATGGTGAGAGACCTTGCTTTGCCAAATGTAGACATTAAATGGATTGGTCAGAGAGGGTTAAAGTGGCACCAATTGATGCCATTGGTGAAATCCTTCATGCAAATGCAACACCCTGACCTCATAATAGTGCACTGTGGTGGCAATGACCTAGGCACTTTGACTGGGGTAGGTCTGGAAATGCTTATGAAGGACACCTTTGCACAACTGTTTTCACTTTTCCCTAAAACTGCCTTTGTGTTTTCCAACATATGCCAAAGGCAAAAATGGAACTGGTCCAATCATTTCTGTCCGCAGATTGACAAAGCAAGAAAGCACGTCAACAAATCTGTTTCTGCTTTCCTCCGTGACTATGGTATGGGTGCCATTTACCACAACAACTTGCGTTTTGACATGCAAGACATTTATAGAGGAGATGGTGTGCACTTCAATGATAAAGGGAACAGAGTCTTCCTCTTGAACCTTAGACTCTGCATCGGTACTTACTTGTAGGTACCACTAAAAAATCATTTCATAAACACAACGGCTCTTTTTAGAGCCCCCTAATATCTAAACACTTAAATCTGAATTTCATTTATTTTTTTATTTTTTTTTCTACCGTACGCTTACCGTAAGCTTACCGTACGCGTACCCCGTGATTTTTAAAAAAAAATCAATAAATGTTTTCTTTGTACTTTACAGTCCTTCTTTGACCCCCTCACAAATGTAAGGGGGTCTGTAACTCTCCTCATTGCCCCCTTTTCTTGTTTTCACTCTTTTTTTTCTGAGTGAAACACACAAAATGGCGGCCGCCGCTTCCTGGTTTCGGCCGATTCGAATGTTTACTAAGATCTAACAGCCAATCAGAATCGCGCTCGCGCACGCCACCGTACGCGTACCGTAAGCTTACCGTAAGCGTACGGTAAGCGTACCGTAAGCGGGCTCAGATATATATATTGATTTAAAGGCTACTTTCTCAGAATCTACTGAACAGATTTACACCAAACCTACAAAAGGCACTTCCTTGACATAGGGACTACCTCTCTGCCAAATTTCTAGTAATTCTGTTCAGCCGTTCGGGCTGTAGCTCGTTCTAAAGGTCCTATGGAAAAATGCATGGGGAAAACGCGTTTTGGGACCCCCCTTTTATCTCAACCCCCCCTTGACGTATCCCCCCGAGACTTTCAGGGTAGGAGCGGAGCGTAGCGCCCCACCTATTTTGAGAAATTCGCGAGGATTCATCGACCGGCGCCAAAGTTATTCAAAATAGAATGTTGCGGATTTCCTATGGAAAAGGGGTCCTAACTATAACTACCTACTGGCGACTGCCAGTAGGTAATATAAAATAGAGTAAAAGCGCTGTTCATAAAGAACACAAACCTAACGGCGCAATGGGCAAAGGTCAAACCTAACAATTCATTAAATCAAAAGCGCCGTTTCTAAATAACACGAACTTGGGGTGCTGGCAGGTGTCCTTTCGAGGTAAGAGTCTCTGGTCGTGAGGCCCCCTTCCACCAGCCGCCTGTGGTTCCATGTATTCATAGAGGGCCTGCGCAGTTTACTGTCTACACTCATGCCCATTACATTGTACAGAAACTTGGCATTATCGCAGTGCACGAGGACAGACTTTGGGGGGGCATAATAAAAATAAAAAGTACCTTTCTGCCAGTTACCGAGCCGCCTCCCCTCCTAGCCAGTCACGGGGGTAAAGGTGCAGCCAGGTCCCACTAATTGTGCTGGAACAGGAAGCAGCCAGCAGGCAGCTTCCCTCCCCTACCCACGCCAATCACAATGCGGCCATGGCAGCGTTGTGATTGGTAAGGCGCAGCAGAGAGCGCCCCAGCCAGGCCATTTTTTCTATGTTGGCTGCATGCAGCAGCCTACATAGAGAAAAAGGGCGAGTGCGCATGACTGCTTTGTTCGGCCCTGGGACTGACCAAACAGTCAGTACCCACAACAGTGGGTAAGCCACTCCCCCCTGCCTTCTAGCTGGACTGCCCACCCACCCGCCCACAACCAGGCATAGAGGTACTTCTGCTTTCTCGCAGTGCGAGAAGGCGGAAACATAAAATGGTAGTTTTACCGTTTATGTTTCTGCCTTCTCGTACTGCGAGAAAGCAGGGGAGCAATGCCCCCATGGAGGAGACGCCACTGTAACAGTCACAGTTGCCACAGACAGAGAAGAGAAAGAAAGGACAGGAAGTGCCGTGGCCAAGGCAGTCTGATCAACACTAACAGAAACATAAACAGCAGAGATGGAAGAACCGGGTAGCCGAGTCTGTTGAGCGAAGGACGGATATACCCTCTGCGGTCACACGTAGGTGGGGGTCGAGCATCTAACAGTTCCTCTACAAAAGTGTCTTTTTCTTCCCGAGCTACATCTTATTTATCAATATTTAGGCGAAACCTCCTATCTTCATGTTCAATTCCTATCTCCTGCTTCTCTCTATAATACGCTACAGCTGTCTGAGTCAAAGTTTGCATCCTCCCCTTCCAGACCTCTTTCTCTGCTTTCATTCGCCTCTGTTTAGCTTCCTTTTGCCATGTTCTGAGGGAATCAAATATCGAATATCTACTCCTTTTCGCAAACAATTTCTTCTGTAAAAAACGAATTGTTTGTTCATCAAAAGAGCCCGCCAAAGGCCACTGCAACTCGGAACTGTTCCTCGTATATTTATGCTATAACTACAAAACATAATAGGGCCAATGCCATGTTTTACATACATGTCAAAATTCGGAGAGCCTTCCGGAGGCGCTGGCTGACTATCTTCCAGTCTAGCATCAGCAGAACAACAACAACAAGAAACCAAGAAGCAACTTAAACAAGGCATTTTCAAAAGGAGGCCCAATTCGTTATGTTGCCTAATGCAGTGTTCAGAAACACTACGTATCCAAAGTGGTCCTCAGACTGTACCGAAGACAATTCAAAATCTGTCCTCAGACCGTATCAAAGACAAACCAAAATGGTACCATATGCACAAAGAACCAAAGCAAACTCACATGGTGCACACAGGTCCAACAAGTTTATTCTCCACTGCTGACTCTCCGGACCAAATGGTCAGATCCAAGGGTTTCGCTGTTCAGGACCCCAGTCGGGATGATCGCTGGGCAAGGCACCGCCCTGTCAAGCAGACAGGGCAGTTGCAAGTTCAAGACTCTCTTGTGCAGGGATCCCTGGTCCGCCCGTCCAACCTGACGTGGCCCCGACCGACCTACCCATCCGTGGGCGAAGATGGGTCACCCGATGGAGTCCCTGTTCGGGCGCCAACTGAAGGAAGTGACCCGATTAGGGTCACCCTGGTCATTCGCGACCACCTCTCAGCCTTCCACACAAATGAAGAGTCGGTCAGACAGTAGAGAATACAAACCACATATATGGTATCCAGGTGCACTCGAGTGGAGTCCGGTCTGACCAGCCTCCTTGGATTGCTGCAGATGGACTGACTTCAGCAAGCATGGCGATACATAATGTACACTTCAGAAGGCACTCCCTGACTGGAACTTTCCAGTTGGTAGCTGGTGAACAAACAAGATACAGAAGGATGGGTTTCGATCCTGAGACCAGGCACATGCTATCTCAGCGTGAAGGTCATTCTGCCTGTGCCCGCTGCCCTAAGGGCGGGAGCAGGCCTAGCTAAGGGGAAAGGTATGTACTGACAAGAACAGTGTATTCATTAGCACAGCAAAGCTCAACCTTGGAGAAACACAATCTATCGCAGCTGCTTTCAGCTGGAGCACAGAGAGAGAGTGAGACAGAAGTTAGTTACTTTCATGGCTCAAAATGGCGGCTGAATATAAAATGGTGCTGCAAATGCTAACTTAAGACATACATTGCATGGAGAACTCAGCTAAAACATTTTTATTCCAACAGCTTTGAGGAACATCTGCGTCATGTTCACAAGGTACTTCAGGCCTTGCAACAGGCAGGCCTGACCATCAAGGCCAGTAAGTGCCAAATTGGGCATGGTTCCGTGGTGTATCTGGGTCACCTGGTAGGTGGTGGCAAGTTTACAACCATCATGGCCTGGAAACCACCTAAAACCCAAATTGAAGTGAGAGCCTTACTGGGCCTCACCGGGTACCCACAGATGATTTGTTAAGTGCCATAGCACCATTGTTGCCCCCTTAACTGAGATGACTTCTAAGAAGCAGCACAGATTGGTGATCTGGATAGAGGCTTGTCAGAAAGCCTTTGATTCCCTCAGAACCTGTGTTAAGGGCCCCTGATTTCTCCAAGCAATTAATCGTGAAAACGGATGCTTCAGCTCATGGCATACAGACAGTCTTATCACCTCTGAATGAGAAGTGCCTAAACCAACCTGTAGCCTTCATTAGTAGGAACAGAGGTGGAGTGATGTTGAAAGAGATGCTTTTTCTGAGGTCTGGGCACAGAAGACGTTGAGAGCATACCTGTTTTGGACACACATCATCGGGCCCAAAAAATCCGAGGAGGCGAGGGAAGAAACCTCCACCACACAAGGTGATCCGTTCCGTGTTTTCCTGCAAGCCTGCACGAAGCGCGAAAGCAGAGTTGAGCAGAGCGGACCACGGCTTGTTGCTCTGCCGTTCTGCCGGAAAAATCATCTCAGAGTCGGTTCACGAGTTGTAGACAAGACGTACCGGGACGACTGCATGGGACGCGCGTTTATTTGTTTCAACCGCGATCGAAGTTCCAGGTCTGCGATGAAACTCTAACAGGTACCTGCTCACCAACATTGATACTGTAACCAACAGACACATCTTCACTGAAGCAACGCAATCAATTTGTTTCACTGGTAAATAGTTAAAGGACGAAAGGATACAGTCACGCCTTTGACCCTCTGCAGCTGTCTCCCGCTCTGATTCTCCAGGTGCGAGAGGCTGCCGTTTTCCTGCAGGTTCTCGTTTCCTCGCTGCCGTGTGGGTTGCGGCGACCGCCCGAGGCTGCTGCGGTTGTGGACCCCTCTCTGCAGCAGGCACCAGGACTGGGATAACAGGGATAACCGGAAAAAACAGCGGTCGCACCAACAAGAACCGCGAAAAAAACCAGCAGGAGCCGCAATAGGAGTTCCGTGGCGGGAGGAATTCCGTGGCGGCTGAAGCCGCGGGAGGCGTCCAGTGGTGGCAGAGGCACCCCGTGGGGGGAGGAGCTGTCCCTTGGCAGCAGGAGCGGTGGAAGTATTCCCGTGGCATCCCGTGGCGGCAGAAAACAAGGAAGCAGCTAGGCAGCACAGCAAATCAAAAACCTCCCAGCACAGCCCAGCACAGTAAAAACCTCCCAGCAGTGGTGGAGGTGGCTGGGAGGTTGTCTGTGCCGTGCCGTGCCGTGCCTTGCCCTGTGTTTTTTGCTGCCTCAGAGAGGGCGTGTGGGGGATCGCCGATCTGCCGGGAGTGCCCCCTCCTGGCGGTGGGTATAAGTGCTGTTGGGCAGCCCTCTTCTTTGGAGTGGCAGGGGCTGGCAGCTGGAGCTGGAGCTGCCAAATTAGGCAGTAGCTGCCAAATCAGCCACCAACTCGCTTCCTAAAGCGACAGAAGCTGCGTGAGCCTGCTGTGGAGGCAATTTTAGCAGTTCACAAAATACCAGTAAAACGCTCTTCTTAAGTGCTTGATCCTGTTTTTGGCTTCCCAAAGTGCTAGCTGAAGCGCCAGAGCCACCCATAGCTTCCTATAAGCCTCTGATTGCTACACACCGCTACCCACTGCTACCCACGGAAGGGATTGTGTCGGACAGCTCTTCTCCACTGCCACAGGGCCGGTCACTGCGGCACAGAACAACTCAGTTATTCATTGGGAAAGCCTGAGACACCCCGTTGGTAACAGGCAACCAGTAGTCATTGAACGTAACGGACAGGTATCAACAAGTACAAACGCTCAGAAATAATACATATACAACATTTAACAACTAGCTCCTGACTCAGTCCGTAGTCACCTACCTCCCCCCCTCAACTCCCTCGACTTAACCACTGGCCTCCTACTACTGGCCTTCTGTTTCCAGCAACCAGTGCAATCAACGCAACCAAGGCAAGTGTAGAAAGTGTAGCACTCCGTGAGGGGAGGAGAAGAAAAAGAAAAAGGGAAAGAAAAAGAGAAGGATAAGGGGGGTACAATGAGGTCCGGGAAGTCAAGGGACCCTCAGGCACCTTTGAAATCTACTAAAAGAGCCAGGAGAGCAAACAAGGGCAACAAGAACCTCAGTAGGGACCTTAAGAAGACCAGCGAAAACGACTTGAAGAGAGGGGCGATGGAAGAGGAAGGAGGAGGTGAAGTGCAGTTGATCTCCTTGACCCCCCTACCCCCAGGCCTCCCAAGCCCACTATCTTCCCTAAACCTCAAAGGGAGAGGGGATGCAAGCGGCATAGTTATCAACCGAAAATTTACACAAAGTTTTCATTCATCAAGGACGCTGGCTCAGTTCTCTGCTTGAACAGTCAGAATGCAACTAACCTGCCCACACCGATTCAACCCGGAACCTACCCACTGGAACAAGAGCTACAGTTAGAGCCAATGAAAGAGCCCACTAGAGGGTTGAAGAGAGAGCCCGCCGCAGAGGACAAAATTGAAAAAGTTAGTGACGGGAGGGAGGGCGCCGAAGTCCCCAATGTCACACCGATTGACAAGTGCAGAGAGCACCATAGCGGGGTGACTTCTACGAATACTAGAACCCGGACTTGGCCCTGACCCTGGATCCAGTGCCAAAGACAAAATCAAAGACAAAGTCTAGGGCAAACAGGAGTGAACACCAAGATGCCATCCAGAGTGCCCTGAACACCGGAACTTTAATAAATTGGAGCATGAAGGGTACCCCAAAACCAATCACCACTGGAGGGGAAGTGCCCGTAGAAGATTGGCAAGACACAGCCAGAAACATTGAGGAAAACACTGGGAGAGAAAAGGCATTCGCGGCGCCTGGTGTACCTGATGCACTAGAGGCACTAGAGGCACCCGAGACACCAGCATCGGTACCCAGCGTATCAAGCAATCTGAACACACGGAACACGAGCCCCGGAACAATGGCAGGACAAGGGGCCCTCCGATCATATCTGGCTCTCGTGTACGAGAAAAACGCACCCTCAACACAAGATTTTAGGCAGGAGCGACCAGAGCTCAACAAGGGAATGGATAATACCACTGATCAGGGAAACAAAACAAAGGGGCAGCCCCCGGACACTCCTATCAGAATGTATACTACTGTACAGGACTTGCCCGTACACCATGCAAATGCCCATCAATCAGAGCCTTCTGTGGGAACCTCAGATCCTTCTCAAAGCCTTCCACTAGTCCCAGTCAACTCAGCCTCTAATCCTTTGAAGGCTATGGACCCAAAAGCCTCATATCTCACACAAGAGGAGTGGGAAGAATTGGTTGCCTCCTACACAGCAACCGCTCATGAGGTCCCACAAGAGGTCCTAACAGGCCTGAATAATAATGCCTCACATTCCATCCCCAGCAATACAACGCCGCAAGCCAAGGAAGACATCTGGGATTCTCTACTGCACACAATGCAACTGTCCGTTAACGCCATCCAATATCAAACGGACACGATGGACCGTCAGCTGTCAGTTCTATACTCACTCTCAATCTTCGTTGCCAACATTGACAACAAGCTTGCCGAGCTGAACAGTCTGGTCAAAAGGGCACAAGACGAGACAAAATTTATACAACCGAATTGCACCGGAATAACAATTGTGGATAAGTTGGCCACACTTCCAGCAGCAATGGATAATCTTCTCTCAGACATCAGGGTTGCTGTAATAAACAGTTCATCAGCCGGTCAATTCGAGAGGGAAAACAGTGCACGGCAGACAAACATTGATGGAACCCAGACACTAACAGAGGGGCCCTTAACCCAAGTCCAAGATGCACAGGGGCCAAGGGAAAAGGAGCATAAAACATTATCAGGATCAAACGGTCTTCCAAGGGACGGAGATCGTCAATCGCCTTCTAATAGTAATACAGCAGTTACACGGGAACTCCTGCAAAAGGATGAACTGCCAGAACATTGCCGCTCCTCGAAGTAGGGGAGAAAGCAGAGAAGGAAGGGCCGCAAGCAAAAGCTAAACATCTGCATAGAACCTAAAAGCAAGAACTACAAAGCTTTGAATTTGTCACCAGAACCAACACATGATAAATAGGCCCAAATGGGCTGTGAAACTGACAAGGATCAAGACTCGAGATCCACCACGAATCAGGAACAGTGGCACAGGATTCAAAGGAAAATGAATCGAAAAAGAATAATTTCCATTAGTGCTACCCCCAAAAATGAAGCCAGCCCCGCCCAGACGAGCAATGAAATAGCCGCAACGCCTAATGCCAGCGAAAGCTTGATTAAGTTAGAGGAAAAAAATATCAATTTGAGCACCACCAGAAATAAAAAACCTCCTACCAATCCAGATAATGGGATATAAACGGGCCACGCCCCTGGGGCCACATCAATAGCAATCACCGCAGGCAAGGAGTTAACGGGAGAAGATGAACAGAGGGTCCGGGATCAGAGAACGACAGCAGAGGAATTCATTAGGTTAGAGAACAACTCAACTACCTCACAGAACAGTCCAAACACCAAAAAGGATCATCTTGATAACCCCATAATTACTCTTATCCCAGAATACACATCAAGGGGGGCTTTTGACATTCTAAATAGGGGTAACATACTACGCTTGCTGAATTCCATTAATATATTAAAAAATATATCTACCAAAGATCTGGAGTCCGTAGAATTCACAGTCTCACCGGAATATCCAGGAGTAGAAGCCACAAAAACAGTATGGACCACAACGGAATTAGCTGAGAGAGTGTTCATAGAACAAGCGAAGCTTAATAGCTGGGCCATAAACCTCCGACCATTTGTAAAACCAAGATACCCAGACCCTCTGGCATTTGATTGCAAACAACAGAATGTACATAATAGGGTCAACCCGGACTCCCAATCACTTTCCGTACTGCGAGGGGCCCGTAGTAACACCCCTGACAACTTAGAACGAAACGAGCAAGACATCAGAAGGCAATATGTCACGAAAGAGGCAACCAATTTAGATTGGACCTGGCTGCCCAGGACCATAAACAACAAACCGGCAAAACATTGACAAAGCAAGTCCGATACTGGGAAATCCTCTAACATTCTCAAAATCTGCTCCTGGAATATTAATGGTCTAGGAGATAAGCTCTTGGACATGGACCTAATCCTTTACATGCAAAGCTTCGACCTTATTGCATTTCAAGAAACATGGACAACTTCACCTCCAGCACTCCCAGGCTATACCCTGAATTCTATCCCTCCTACACAGAGCGCAAGATTTGGTCACAAAAAGGGAGGCCTTGCTATATATAGTTCAATAAGAAGCATATTTACAGCAGTGCCATTGGCACACAAACTAGACCCACCGAATTCAATGCAAGCACTAAGGATCTCCATTCGGGCACAGGTTAAAAATGTGGAAATAATTCTGATAAATCTTTATTTACACCCTCGAGGAAAGAAGCAAGGCGCCCAACAGCTGAAAGAAGAGCTCATAAAGCTGCTAACCACAGAGAAAGCAAGCAGTTTGATCATCAGTGGCGATTTTAATCAGAACATGCTTAACAACCCAGACATAGAAATCACCACAGATGAGGACCCATTCGCATGGGAACCAACCGCTCAAGATAACTCTTCTGGAGGCAGAAGCACAAAAACAGCGCAACGACTTCTAGCGACACTAGAAGAACTTGGTCTTCGAGCACTCAATGGAAGACTTCCAGGGGACCGCCCTCAAGCCGCAACGTTCCATAGCACAATGACCAGTTCCACAATTGACTTTACCTTCCTCTCCAGTAACCTGTTTCAATCGGCAAGAGAGTTTCACATTGGTTCACAAGATTTCAGCGACCACTTACCTCAAGAAGTCACAATAGCGGCCTTCTCAATCCTAAAACTTGCACACACCAAGGGGTACAACTCAGTCTATACCGCAAATGATAGGCGGATAAAATGCAGAACAGACGACCCTCAGCGCCTTCTGCTCTACGCCAAACAAACACTCAGTGAAGCACAAAATGCAACAATAGATCTAATCGAGAGCTGGGGGAAATTTGCAGAAACACTACGCAACAATATGGGAACAAAACAGAGGAATAACCGGTTTGAAGGAGCTGGCAAACCCGAGAAACACACGAGGTATCAAAACTTTAGAAATAATGCCCATTTAAAAAACTTAAAGACTCTCATCAGGCAAGCTCTACGAAGACTGAGGATAGACCCTGCCGCCAAAGAAGAGTTGAGGCAGCTAAAGCGCGACCGCAGGAGGTTGATCTGGCAACTTAAGCGAGAAACAGAAGAGTCTCTCTGGGCCAAGCTCTTACAAGATGCCAAAACCAACAACGGCGCGCAATTCTGGCAAAAGATCAATAACTTGTCCAAGGAGCGGAGTCAAGGCATTGACTCCCATGTCACAGAAGATGACTGGACAATCTTTCTTAGTACGCATTGCAACAACACTGACACAAACAGTCACAGAAAATCAAATCCGAAAAAGGACACTGAGGACCGATTAGCGCTGTGCTGTGAACACCACGGTCCTCAGCAGCCAGATCAGGCAATCGTAATCACGTGTGCACTGATTAGCAATAGGATCTCAAAGGGAAGACGCGAGGGGGCGCCTGGACCAAATGGGATTCCTACCATATTGTTCAAGCAAGAGCCGGAATACTGGGCCGCCGCTCTTAAACCAATGTTCGAAAACATCCTAGTGACATCAATAATCCCATCGTCATGGCGGGGAGCAATCATTTCACCTATCTTTAAAAAGGGAAACCAAAATGACCCAAAAAATTATCGGCTAGTGGCCCTGCTCGACAACGAGGCCAAATACTTCGCGGGACTCTTACTAGAGGAACTGACATCATGGGCAGTTGAGGTTTCAGCAATCCCATACAACCAAACAGGCTTCTGTAAAGGTATGGGAACTACGTCCAACATACTGGCTCTTTCTTTATTAATTGATGCTGCCCTTGAAGCGAAGCAACCCCTATATCTGTGCTACATTGACTACAGCTTAGCATTTGACCATGTCAATAGAAACCTTCTGTGGGAACAATTAAAAAAACTGAATATCCCCCCGCTGCTCTTAAAACAACGAATTCTTCTGCACAGCGAGACATGGGTGCAAGTCAAGTTAGACTCTGGCGAATACCCAACAAGGAAGATTTCAACAAGCACAGGGGTAAAACAGGGCTGTGTACTAGCCCCAACACTTTTTAATCTTTTCATGGGAGAGCTATCAACGCTGTTAAATGAGTGCAACTCGCATGCACCAAAACTAGGGGGCTCCCAGCTGTCAAACCTCTTTTATGCAGACGACCTGTTACTTATTAGCCGGTCCCCCGTAGGCCTACAGCGGCTGCTGGACATCACGTCAAGATATTCTGCTGTTAATAGTCTTAGCATCAATCGCGAAAAATCTAAATATCATGGCCAGGAGAGTGGGATGGGTGGGTGGTTTAAAAAAATCGGCGACTGTGTGGTTATCAATTTTAATAATGTTCACACGGTTCCTAATCTCCTAGGCAACTTCCATAGCCTTTCCTTAAGGAATACACAGATAATACCCTTATCACTGGAGTACTTTCATATTGGAAATGGTGCAATAGCGGGAAGGGATTATAGGGTTAGAAAATGTCACCACAATCTGGTGTGAGAGGGAATGAGGGTTCCATTACAAACTGCGGAATTAGATTAGATAATAGATTTGCAGCCCTGTTGAACCTGGAAGCCTGCGACTGACTAACTCCTTTACCCTCTTTGTTGCTACTCAAGGCAATTACCGATGCCCCAGCAGAGATTGGAGACTCCATCTACTATGCCACCCTCTGAGAACGCCCCTGTAGTTGTAATTCTTGTACCCAGAACTCAACAGCATGTGCAGACCCCCCTATCTTGTATGAATACCTTGGAACGTGGCAGGTATAGCTTCTAAATTAGGAAACCACCACTGGACAAATAAGTGGCAATCTATGGAGATAGTATTTTTTCAGGAAACTTGGGCCAAAGACCCAGTTTTCTTTCCTTGGTTCCGTACCTTTCACTCTCCGGCAATTCCATCATCTTTTGGGAGGGTGTAGGGGGGGCCTACTAACCCTAATTTCAAATACTATACCCCTTCAAGTCAGGCTGGTTGGTCCTATACATAGCCATTTTCAGATCTTTCAGCTGGGCCATGGGAACCAGGACACTTGGACAATTGTCAACTTTTACAACAATGAGTTTGGGAAAAATATGTTGGTCGTGTCAGATGCCCTAGCAAGGGAGATTAAGAAACTTAATATGGCAAAAAACGGGGGCAATGCAAACCTCATATGGGTGGGAGACTTTAATATTCATTTCTGTACGTTTAACGGGACAAGGGTATGTGGAGTAGAAGACTGCCATGGCAACCCCCTCTCACACTTTATACACAATGAGTATGGTGAAACCCTACATAGCTTATTACAAAAGTGGAATTTGGGCATAATAAATGAAGTGAAAGAGGGAGGGCAAGGGACTACGTTCAGACGGGGCATTCAAGAGTCTACTATTGACTTTATTTTAGATCCGGCACACTTATATGGGAAAGTGGTGCACATGAGTACTCGATTTGCTCGCCATATTGAACATGCCATTTTATATATTCACTTTAATATCCTGTCTACACTTAAAACATAATCAGGTAGTTGAAGGTGTGAACCTGACCAGAAAAAATGGTTATCAATTGAAATGGTCACAAGCCCATAAGTTAAATTTAGTCCCTGAAATTTTAATAAAAGAAAAGGAAGAAATATTATTATGCCTGGGAGAGAGTTCATCACCTTCATTCTTGGTTACCCAGTTCTGCGCCCTTTTGGCGAAAATAAAAGTAGTTTAAGTCGCCAAATGCTACCGCTAATATTGGGTAGTTTGACACAGCCTGCTCTACAGCAAAAAAAAATCCCTTGTAAACACATTAAAAACACACTCTAGAGATCCCACTAAGATTTGTGTACTACGTTATAATTATAAACTAGCGAGGAGGGCTAGAGATCTTAGGGCGCAGGCATGGGAAGATCTTGAGCAAGCTGCCATTTCGGGCAGTAGCAGAGACTTTTGGAAAATAGTGAATGCCCCGCACTTTAAAGATCCCAGCGATCCTTCATCAGACATACATGTAGATGAAGAGGCATGGGTGAGATACTTTGAAAAAATATTTGGTCTATCAACCTCCTCATAACCATCATTACCTAGTTCAGAACTTCTATCTCAGGGTGGGTTAATTTTTTCTATACCGGAGGTCAGAAAGGCACTGGAAGCCTGTAATCCCGGTAAGGCACCGTGGCCCGACGGGGTTCCAATTGACCTCTTCCAGGACAATTATGATGTGTGGGTCCCTCTACTAACAAATATTTTTAATAGTGTTCAGATAGTAATTCCCCTTTTATCCTAGAATCAGAGTGTAATTGTGCCTATCTATAAAAAAGAGGAGAGGGGGTCCCCAAAGAACTATCACCCTATATCCCTCCTCGATACCACCGCCAAATTTATGGGGTGGGTTCTTTTGGCCAGATTGGAGATTTGGGCCGAAACCCATATTATTTTTATGAAAGCACAATATGGATTCCGTATAGGAATGGGGACGGTCGATCAGTGCTTAAACCTCTCCTTATTCATAGGGAAATATACTAAGGCAAAAGTTGGGAAGATCTATATGGCATTTATGTATCTGATCGCAGCCTTTGATTGCATCTCCCATCCAAGGCTGTCATCTATGATGGAGGGGATGGGCATTGATCCGCCGATAATTGGTTTTATTCGTCAGTTGTACGCCAACGCCAACACCTGTGTTCAGTATGGCAGGAAGGGGGAGTGTACACGTCTCTTCAAAATCGAAAAGGGAGTAAGACAGGAGTGTGTTCTCGCCCCATATCTCTTTTCCATCTACACAAACGGGGTAGAGTCCTCCCTGTCTGCTTTACCCGTGGACGTGCCTAAATTCGATCATACCCCTCTTCAGATTTTGGCGTATGCTGACGATGCAGTACCGATGGCTAGATCGGAGTTAGCCTTACAATCGCTAATTTCGGCTTACTCCACCTTCTTGGCCTCCCTTAACCTAAAAGTAAATAAATCCAAATCCTTCATAATTGTGGCATCAGCTGCCAGAGGAGAGAAACATCCTCATTTCCATCTGGCAGGAACGAAAATCGAGGTGGTTGACTCCTTTTCATAACTTGGAGTCCTTTTTGATAAGGATCACTCATTGTCTTACTTAGTGGCGGCAAGAGCCCAGGGTATGCTAAGGAGCCTCAATGCTGTCAAAATATTCGCAAAGAAGCTGGGTGGTAGCCCCCTGGACATAATTAAAAATATCTATTTTGCAAAAACAAAGTCAGCTACAACATATGGGGCATGAGTTTGGGGGATGGCTAACGTCGAACCGCTACAGCAAGTGGAAGACAGCTTCTTCAAAAATCGAGTGTCCTTACCGCAGTCAGCCCCAAATGATATCTTACATCTCGAATTGGGGCTCTCTTATCTGAGAGATTGCATAAGATTGGCATCGGTCTTGCTGTGGCTTTCAATATGGTGGAGATCTGCGGTGGACCTGCCTCAAACCATTATCAGGGATTGCTGTAAATTGGATTATTACAAGAGGATAGGGAGTTTAAATTATGTAGTGGTCCAACTGAATGCCCTAGGGCTAGGAGAATTATTCAGGGACCCTAATTCATGCAAAAGGATCACAAAGAAAAGAATAACAGGGACATATTATCAAGGACGGCGTTAAAGATTTTCGCCAGTTTAGCAGCAGAAAACTGCCGCTAAAGCGGCGATAATGGGCTTGATAATATGCCCTTGAGATTTCCAATAGAAGTCCATATTCTGGTGTGAACATGGGCTTCTATTGGAATTCTCCTGGGCATATTATTAAGCTCATTATCGCCGCTTTAGCAGCAGTTTTCTGCAGCTAAACTGGCGATAATTTTAACGTCGTCCTTGATAATATGCCCCAACAGACTTTTTAATCAGAGAGCAAATTATCTGCAAAGGGAAAAGAACTGTATTCTCCACTCTTCTATTGCCTATGATCTGGTTCTACCAAGACCAGGGAAAGGTTGTTATTATCTCTCTCGACTTAATAATGCGCAGCATAGATTTATTCTACTGCGTTTTCGATTGAATGGGATTCTGTTACTCTTGGGGTATCCTGAAAAGAGATACAGATTGGCAGATCTGTCGCACTGTCCCTGTAATAACTACGCCATGCAGTCAGACCTAAACATATTACGGTTTTGTAAAAACTATTCGGATGAAAGAAAAACATTCATCCTCCCAATCCTGAGGTATCACAAGTTCAAACAGTATCGGGTGGCTGTGTATTTTTAAAGGCCCTATCGGATCCATTTGTATACTTTTCCGTAGCTTCATTTTTGTAGGCCTGCTTTAGAAAGAGGAAAATGGTGGGACGAAACCTTACTAGTAATGACTAACATTAACTTTTAACTGATTTTAAACGTTTTATGTGAATTTATTACTTTGATCATGGCAAATCTGTTTAATTCTCTTTTTAACATTGTATACATGCTTTTTTATTTGTGGTGTAAATTTTAGGATGCTTTGTGCTTTTATGGTCTGTTTTTATAAGATCGAATAAAGCTGTGTGAGTACTTTTCTGGACCTGTGAAGACTCTGCCAGGAAGGACAGCCGTGCTGCTGGAGGACTGCCCCTCTGCTGGACTGCTGCTTTGCTGGACTCCTCCCTTGCTGTTCCACCCTGCTGCCATATTGTCCCCTGCCTGGGTGAGAGGGACTGGACCGGCATCACTTGGACCCAGAATGGCTCCAAGGGCTTGCTGACTTGCCTCCTGATCTGAAGTGTCAGGGACCAAAAAGACTTTCATCTCTTCAGCTGCTGCATCTGGACTCTGCCATCTGGGAGTATGCTCTGCCAAGTGGTGCCACCGCAGTTCTGAACCCTTAGAAGTGAGGCCAAGGTGCTGCTTCAATGAAATCCATGCATTCTCTCCAGAACCGGCTCATGAGCACCATTGCATGGGTTGGAACCGGCACATCACATCTATTGCCCGACCAGAACCGGTGCATTGACTCTGTTGCGAGGAACAATGATGACGCTTCGCTTTCTAAACCAGCACTGTGCGACACTCGCCCTGGCTCGAGTTTTTCACATCTCCGACAAAGATGTAGAGAACTCTGCATTGCAGCCCCCGCGCTCATCAGAGCTGCTGCATCACCGCTGTTGCATGGTCCAGGATCAGCCCATCTCCGCCATTGCAAGGATTGATGCCTATGCATCACTTTGACTTCACCCTGCATCTTCACCGACACAGCCTGGATCAAGGTACTTTTGTTCAGCGGGCCAACTGGGTCCCTGTATGCAGCCTGAGCTCCATCGCGGTGACCTGAACTATTGACTTGGTCCCTGTTCAACATGACCACAAAGCCCAAATACACGCTTATTGCTTCTAAGCGATATTTTACAGTTCATTCTTTAAAAAATCATATCTCAATTTCTACTTCTTGTATTTTGTCATTTTGATCTGCTTTTACTTATAAAATTAAGCTCTATCGTTCTAACTAGGTGTAGAGTGTTTTGTGGTGTTTTCATTGTGTTACTGTTTGAAGTGTTGCACAAATAAATACTTTACACATTGCCTCTTAAGTTAAGCCTGACTGCTCAGTGCCAAAGTATCAGAGGGGCGCTGATTAGTTTAAGGTGTGCTTGTGACTTATCCTGACTAGGATTGTAGTTCATGCTTGGAGAGGGTGCATACCTCTGCCAACCAGAACCCAATTTTTAACAGAAATGAACACACTTAGAGAATAACAAAGGCGTTAACAAATGTATGTTCACTAGGGAATGTCTAAGATAGGTCACCAATCTCATGAAAGTTACTTTTGAGGGCCTCCAAACTCTTACTAAATATTTGTGTATAAGTTCTTGACATTGATGGAGACTAATATGTAATTCCCTTCCCAGGCAATATCATAAAGCCTCCTGCTCACATATTGGTATCTTATAGGTATAAAGGCAATGCATGCTTCAAAGGAGATACATATTTGCCTACTTACTCAGTTATCCTGTATGAGAGTGAGGGTATCCCAGATGTAATTGAGCAACATTGGGCAAACATCTGTCTTTTGTGAGTTTTAGATAGAAAATATAGTATAGGGAGTTTTATGTCCTTAAGATGTAAGTTCCTCTTCACTTACAAAATATAGTGTAAAACCTTTCAGTATGGTTTCTTTAAGTAAAAATTCTTTAAGATCAAGAAAACTGATAGTTGTATAACATTTTCTACCCCTTGGTTTACTTAAGATCTGCTCATGGTTTACAAAATTCATAATAATGATATCGCCACTTTTTATCAGATTTACTAATAAAAATGGACTTGTACTGTGTTAATAGATGAAAACTTTAGGAAAATCTCTAGAAACCAATTTCTGAAACACCTCATCCTGATTCCAAGCACTAGATGTTGGTAACAAAGCAAGAGCATATCTCAGGTTCAGTGTCTAACCCCGCTGCAACTGAAATGTTCATAGATGTAGCAATGCCTATGTGAGGGACATTGTCTTTGTTAAAGCCTAGAAAATTATATATATTTTTAAAATATTTTTATTAAAGTTTTCTGCGAACAATACAGGATGTGCAACATCACATTCAACAACAAAGCTACATGGGAATGAATATACAGTTGTTCAGATTTGCAATGATATGGTACAGCGTCAGTATAGCCACCGTGGTCACGCAAAAGCAGGTTTGACACACCACAGAATTGTTCAGTAGACATCACAGGGGTTCTGTAGAGGGGGTAATTCCACACCATCTCCCCTGTCTATACCATATTTTAGCCAGGAATCCCACACTTTATAGAACTTATTCAGGCAACCTCTCACCTTAAAGGTGATCTTTTGAGCAGTCATATAAATGTCCAGGCCCGTTTCCATTCCTGCAGAGAAAGTAGCTCCGGGGCACCCTAATGTTTGGCCACTATGAGAGCCAAGTTGCTGAAGAGAAGTTTGGATCTGGGATTATCTACCTCTGTGGGTATCCATAACGGTGAATTTGGTGTCCATTTTGCAGGTTTACTCCCAATGGCGAGAAATATTTCAATATTACTTACAACTTGAGGGCCTCATTTATAAAAAGTGTTGCATCGCTGTGGTAAAACAGGGCTGCAACACTTTTCAGTGCGCCCTCCTTGCAATACCATGGATGCGCCGTATTTACTGTATGGCGCTCCATGTTGCAAGGATTGACAGATACGTCAGGAATCATGACGTATCTGTTGGCGCAAAATTGCCGCATTGCTGGAGTGTGTCTGAACCAGACGCAACTCCCGCAATTTGTCATTTTATATGGGACAAGCCCCAGGTGAAAAGACCAACGTCATCCCTACCGCATGTTTCAAGCAGGCTTAAGGATCTGATGCAGTGAGGCTGTAGAAGTATCGCAGTAAAATCTCATAGATTTCACTGCGACACTTCTACAACCCTTTTCTGCGCCCGAACACCCGCCCTGCATACATTATACCTTTTGCAGGTATAATGTAGCGCAGGGGTTTTCAAAGTGACGCATCTGTCTGGATGCGTCACTTTGTAAATATGGTGCAGTGTGGCTCATTTTTTACACCGCCGCCGCAGCATCACATAAGTGACGCAAAGGCGGCATAAGGGCATCATAAATAAGGCCCAGGATTTTTACTTCCATGATTGCCAACATTTCAGTAATCAGTTCTATTTTCTTAGGATGCTAATTTTTATTTTTATTTTAATGTTCTGATAAATATTCACAAATATATTTGCAATTTCTGTGTTTAACTTGTTGTGTGGGGTCATATGATAATCCGCATTTATGTGATAAATGTTCTTTACCACAAATTAGCCACATGACCTCCTATGACAAGTGATCCAGCCCCGGATTCACTTTTATTGCATCTGTTAGCATTACATATTATAGCGATCGAAATTTAACAGCTGTATCAATTAATATGTATTCTAAGTTCACTCATGCAAATGACGCATGCATGTGGATTTAAATGCTTACTGCGTCAAAATTCACATCCCGCTATTTTTTGACCATTTTCCCTTCTGTAATTTTCAGCAAGTATGACTAGGAACTTTACGGTCCATTAGTAACTGTTTTTGTAACTGCATCAAACGTGTTTTCATTTGTTGGTATCAATTTTTGGCGGGTGGACTATCAAATCCTCTCTGGTGGAGCTGTGCCTGGGCAGTGTACTTTAGGTTTGTAGTAGAATATGGTGCCTCAATGATTGGTGGCTCATTGATGAATAGTTCATAGACTATCTGAAAGACGAAACCGATATCTACTTCCAGACCATTGTTTGATCGCTAGACTCAGTCAGACCCTCTGGGAAGTCTTTACATCTGTACATAAGAGAAAGGCCACAACCTACCTCCAGAGAGCTGAAAATGAAAGTCTGCAGTTACATTTTGACATAAAGCTCTGGTGCTGACCCTGTAGAAGAAATGCCTTGACTCCAGTGACGATGACACCTTGCACAGCTTTGAGTGTAATAGGCTGTCTCTGAAACAGATTACACTAGATGAACTTTGGTTAGGGGGATAGTATCCCAGATATATGTGCATAAATACGTGGACAAAGTTGGGAAGCCCCTGCACTCATCGTACAGAGGCATTTACACATGGGGGGGAGAGTGTATCTCCCAACAGAAAGCTATTTACAGAACCTGGAGACATGAGGGGCAGATTTACGAGCCCCCTGCACCACCAGTACGTCACATTTTGTGACGTACTGGAGGCACATTTCACTTCTCCATATTTACAAGGAGAGAAAAAGCCACCCTGCGTGACTTTTCCTCATCGCCCCTTCACACGCAGCACTTTGCATGCAAGGGGCGTTCCATGGGTGTTGCTGTGGGTGTTCCCACGCAACACCTATGGAACAAGACACATTTCCAGATTTGCGAGGAATCGTAAATCTGGAAATGCGTGTGAATGCTATGCCTCCCCAGCAGAGGCGTAGCGAGGCGCAACGAGGAGAAATGTTTTCCTTTCTCCTCATTTTTTCCTCTTTCAAAGCGTGCTGCATTCTACAGCACGCATTGTAAGAGGAAAATGCTTGTAGTGATTGTTTTTGTGCAGGAAGGTGCCCCTTCCTGCACAAAAACAATCTCCCCCATTACGCAGGCATCCTTGCACCATGGTGCAAGAGTGCCTGCACCGGCGCATGGCTGCAGTTTGTGTGCCAGCACAGGAGGAAGCACTGGAATGCGGCATATTATTGTAAATATGTCGCATTCCTGTACTTCGGAAGTGCCGCAGCGTGGCGCAGCCAAAGGGCTTGCGTTGCCGCGCTGCAGTTCTTCCTTGTAGATCTGCCCCGAAGTCTTTTTGTGCTAGCTTTTATCAGGCCATATTCATGCCATAGGGATGGTGATCATCCTGACCTCAAGAGATTCCTGCATGATCTGCATGCGCTCCCAATTGGGACCCCCTTAACAGGTCAAGAGCAACTTACGTGAGGCAGAAACCTTGAAGGGATAGGTGTAGAGGTCCTAAGTCAACTTCGAACAGGCAAGACTAGCACTGTGCAAAAGCCTCTCCCCTGTAAGTCTACCTTGCATGTTGGAGATCTTGAGGGAATCGACCTGCTGATTCTTGTGGTGATCTCCAGGCATGACTGTCAAGGCGAGTTGTGCATCTCATATAGGCCCATCTTGCTGATTTAAGCTGTTGCGAAGGTTTCAGCCAGAGTACTGGCTAATCAGTCACTAAGAGTGATAGAGCATCTCGTCGTCGAGGTCAACCCATAACACTTGGAAATTCCCCAATCGATAGGTACCGGCCCCTAAAGTGGAGAAGCATCTTACGGTCAATGGAAAAAGCCTTCAATACAGGTCAGTTGAACTACTTATTCACCATCTTGCCGTTTTTCGAACTATGTGAAGGTCGTTTATACACAACCTAGGCCAGGGTATGGCTATGCGGGATCTTGTCACACAATTTCTTATTGGGAAGGGCACAGAAAAGGGTTTTACACTTTCCCCTCTCCTCTTACGTTGCCAATAGAGACCCTAGTTGATTTGCTTCATAATGATGTCTCCTTCTAAGGCTTCCAATGGGCCCTATTGTGAAAGATCAGTGGGGCATATTAACAAGGCGGCGCTATAAAATTATCGCCGCTTTTGCGGCCGTTTTCGGCGACGAGTGGGAGAATCGGGTTTGGGATTGCCCCGGACCTTGACCTTCGCGAATAGACTAAAAATTACTGCTGTCTGGTTCGGAAGCAAATATGCAAAATGAAATGTTAAATCAAAATACTGTGTAGAACTTTTCGAATAACAAGCCTTGATAAATCACTGGCCCAACTTTGAGCCGCTGGGTGAAACACGTGTCGGCTGTTCACTTTTTTGTTAAGCGTGAAGAAAGAAACATTAAAGCTGTTTATTCTGCTTTAAACGTGAAGAAAGAAATAATAAAATACATAAAAAATACAGGAAGAAACAGAACCTTCTTTAATAAACAAAATAAAAATCTGTACTTATTTAAGTACTCAGACTACTTTTATTAAGGAGGAGTTTTTGACTTACGTCTTTAGGTATTTACTCTATCTGAGACCATAGCGGTCCAGTGTCTCGAGTCAATCTCCGCAAGCAACAAGCTACACACATACTGGGCAATCTTCTCTGGAATCGGGATCCCTGGACCTTAGCCACCTTGCATCGGCGATAATTTTATATCCTTATCAGCAAAGACACGATATCGCGTGTTTTGCTGACTTAGCGCCTGTTTCCAGCACGCCTAACTTTGCATCGCTAATGAGATGCTAAGTAGGCGTGGCTGTGAAACCAACCAGGGAAAATATCATGAAGGCAGCTTCGCGATATTAACAAGGAAGGGTAGCGATTTTTTAAATCGAGTTAAGTATGCCTTAACGCAGGAATTTAACGTCTGTTAAATTCCTGACTAAGGCATAGTTAACATGGGGGGTGAATTGTGTGGCTAAGACCACAGGCCCTATCATCTAGGATATCGCCGTTTTCCACCATGGAAAACGGCGATATCCACACTATCTCTGGAATTTTTATCTGCTCGGCGATGCGTGTTGTTGATAACGTGCTAACCGGGCGATAAATTCCAGAGATAGCCTGCGAAAAATATGCAAGCGCTAAGCACGCTTTGCGATATTTATCGCCGGCCCTTGCTAATATGTCCTTGTGTTATTATATTTTAGCGGTGCTAAATGGTCCTGTCCTCTGGCAATGCAGGTGCCTAAAGGTTTTTGGGAGAACTCTCGAAACTCCATGTGACCTGGACCAAATCAATCTCGTTTACAGTTTAGGGTGATGCCAAAGCACGGCCTGTGCCTCACGACGAAGGGTGGAGTAGCTGGTGCCCTAAAAACACTGAGCATTCATTACTGGAGGAAACCACACAGCTGAGGTCTTCATGCACAAGAAGAACATCTTGGAGGAGTCTAGCCCTCGTTAAACTCTCTAGCTTAGGGGCATGCCTACTGTAAGCGAACATCTCCTGAGATCCTTACCTACTTAGAAGGAGAGATAGTGCTCTCGGGACTCTTTATTACTTACAACGTTTCCAGAAGAAAATCACAGTGACAGAATTCCCTAGTGGATAAAAGGTTTTGTTGGATGGGTAAGAAGCATTCACTGCTTGGGTTTTCTACGGGAGATAAATATTGCTCTCACTTTCTGCTGTGAAATGTCACAATTGTGCTACTGTACCCATGTTTCTGCTGCTTGTGTCACATTGGCCAAGGCTTATGGGTGTTTCAGCTGCCTCCTATCCTGTCAGAAAAGTCTGGGTAGGTTTATGAAGTCCTCTTTCTCAATCAGGCTGCTCTAGCTTGTACTAGCACTATGAGTCTTCCATACCTAACAATGATGGTGATAATAACAATGATAGTGCTTGGCTGGATTGCAGCTTTGGTGGTACTGATGCTGAGCTTTTGACCAGAACTTGAGCTATTGGACGTCATTCGCAAACTGAATTTGCTTGTTTACTGCACCTGCTGCACTTGGAGTCTAGTGGTCTGTTTTGCTAAGCAATAGGCACAGGTCATAGGTTTGATACCCAAGCCTGACCTTCCTGACCATGGTGGTTCAGCCTACACTCTCAAACCAGGACATTTTCCAGTGAAGCTAGCTGTTTGACTGAAGCCTTATGACCATGGCTGCATTGGGTCTACCTGCTCTAATGGTAGCACTTGTGATCGATCGATCAATCGAGGGAGAGGATGAGGAGTGTGTGTGTGTGTGTGCGCATGTGTGTGTGTGTCAGTGACATAGTGTACCCTCTTAAACAACAACTCTAGTGTGAGGCAGACTTTAGGATTTTAGCTTTGTTGACTTTAGGAACTAGAAAGAGGGCAGAAACACTCATAGATATAAAGGCTTGCTTAGGGACGAGGTTGTGGGATGTGTACAAAATTTCAGTATCTTTTCATATTCACGTTTGGCTCACCTATCCTTCAAGGCACTTCATTTCCGTTGGAATTTAACCCGGCTCAGTAATGAATTTAACGTAAATAAAGGAGTCGTGACATCATGTCCATTACCACTTAGAAACTGTTTAATTGTAAAGCTCACAAAATTCACCTAACTTCAATTTTGCTACAAGAAACGCAATAGAATAAAGTGATCTGTTGTTCCAAGGAGCGATTTATTTGAGCTAGAAAAAGCTTTCTGCATTAATCAGTTTCCAGAGCTTATACAAGAATATGAAAAAGGTTTTAATTCATATATTTAAAGAGCCTGCATATGCTTCCAGAAACTACACAAAGCCTAAATGATGTATTGATGCAGAAAGCTTTATTATAATAGGCAGAGTATTTCCTTCCAAAATGAAAAATGACACAGCAACATAAGAGAAATAAAAAATCCTCATTAAGGAATTGTCCTATGCGAAGGATCAAGGAATGGCAGCGTTTTAGAGGTACAGCTCAGGTCTAGTTTCTCAAGAGATATCAAAATAAATAGCAAAGATTAGAAAAGAAGGAGCTCCTTGTCGGACTCGCACTCAGTCTCTCATCTTCTCTGACTCTGAAATTCATTGTGATACAAAGCAGATACAGCTTGTTAAGCTTTTCATGGGCCTCCTGCGCTTTAGAAGAGCTCCTACAAGACAACGTCATCCTTTGAAGCGACTTTAGAGGTGCTGGACTTTTAAGGTTGGATCATTAAGGACTTCACTCCCAGGAGTGGGAGGTGAGGGATGGCAGAGTTTCCTCTTCATAAGGATGTGCACATTGATCATTATAGGCATAGATGCAAAGGACTGTTTTTGCAGTAGAGCATTATTCTGATAATGCGCTGGAGCAAAATCCGAGCCTTTAGTTTACTACAATCACCCAAGAAGCACCTACATCCAGGTATGGTTAAAAGAACATACTATACCCTATTTTTCACTTTATTTGAAGACACCTCTCAGCAATAGCCATCTAACTCTTCCCATTCGGCATAGAGAGCTGTCAGCTTTGCATCTATAAATGCAGCATCCTGACACAGCCTAGGCGGTCGCCTTTATAGTGGCGGAAACAACAACAATAAAGAAGTAAATTTCAAAGCAAGTTTATTAAGTAGCCAAAAGACAGGTGAATCAAATTTACATGTCCTGTTAGCTTTAGTTAGGTGCTAGAGTTTATCTTCTGCGCCTTCTACTATTTTCCTGCTGAGCTGCCCATGTGCCCTCTTGGGGGATGCACACGGTGCCTACACAACCACACTCATCCACGCTGACGTAGGAGAAGCTGATGCTGGTGCCATCCTCACAGACCAGTTCTGCTGTCTTATTGCTTTTCGTCAGCTCCTGGCAACAAGAACATTTATGCTCCATTGCTCTAGTCATGGAGGAGAATCTGTCCAGCAAAAGGAAAAGAAACAACCGGTTTTAAAAAGTTACAGTAACAAATGTGCAAAATACATAGTTATAGATACTGTGATAATTCAATTAATTTAGCACAGAGGAGTAATATTTAGGGCACAGTGCATGAAATGATTGCATTTTTTCATGTAATAATGTGACAAGTAGAAGAATTTGCAGTTCCAGTGGGTGAATGAGACCGGAGATAAAGGAATGAGTGAAACTACAAGTAAGAAGGAGAAAACCTGATACAGCTGTGAGACCACATTCACAAGGGAGGTTAAGTAATCTAGAGACATTCATTGACGTGCATTAGGTAGGTGATGTGAATATTAGTAATACTTCATTGAAACATACAAATATATTGATGAAGTGTCAGTGATAATGGACTGACTGAGATGCCACTGAAGTGTCAAAAATCAGTGAAAAGGGGATAAGCGAGACTCGAGGGGAGTATCTGGGATTAGTGGGAAGGGAATGAGTGGGACTCCAGTGAAGTGTGCCTGAGCTCAGTGAGAAGGGAATGTGTGGGAATCCAGTGAAGTGTGCCTGGGCTCAGTGAGAAGGGAATGAGTGGGACTCCAGTGAAGTGTGTCTGAGCTCAGTGAGAAGGGAATGAGTGGGACTCCAGTGAAGTGTGCCTGAGCTCAGTGAGAAGGGAATGAGTGGGACTGCAGTAAAGTGTGCCTGAGCTCAGTGAGAAGGGAATGAGTGGGACTGCAGTAAAGTGTGCCTGAGCTCAGTGAGAAGGGAATGTGTGGGGCTCCACTGCAGGGCAGAGGTTAGTGGTATAGGAATGACTACGACACACCTGGTAAGTGCAGAGCAGGGAAATGTCCATGGTTCTGGAGAACACTCTATTTCCAGACACAGGAACCAGTTTGGTGAAAAGTGTTCATCCCACACTCTGCGTAGATCTTGTACTGTATGTTGCAAACACTTACCCTGAGGAACTGCTGCAAAGCCCCTCACAAACAGACAGCTCAACGGTTGTGTTGCATGTGCCATGAGATAGGACTGTTGCCTTCGGTTGAGGTGTGCAAGACAACTGGGGCACTGTAAGAATGAGAAAGAAAAGTCAACATCTTCTACACAGGGTAAAATAACCCTTTGCAGGTTTGTATATTCTGGATTGAAATGGGGGCAAACGTCTTGTACTTAAATTCTCCTCAGAAGTAACTATGTATGAATATTACCAACACAGTGAAAAGAGAACCTTAGTCACCACCTATACCAACACTGTCTTTCACCGAGCCTGTATCTCAGGTGAGAGCAGTATGCGATGGTACATCCTTCATCATAAAATACAACACTAGTAGAAATCAGTGCATGGTGAATATCATTCACAAAAAGAGACATCTGACATGAAGCTCACCAATTCAAAGGGAGTAAAAAAGACTTAAGGATCTGCTCTGACATGTGAGATGTCACTCAGTCAAGTATGAGATCACTTCTCTTCCAGCACTGACGATGTTACTTATGCTTCCAAGTAGTATAAAATAATTGTACACAACACTGACAAACATCAATTATTGCTCCTAGTAAACGATTCCAGCATAACGTTATTCCCAGCCCTAAAAAAACTAAGCATAAAAGCTGTAACTCAGTTACTCCTTCATTCAATCATTCTCGCAAATGACCGGACACTTAAAAAACCCTGAGGGGTCTACCTAAGCTTATAGAAACAACACGGTATGGCCTATCAAAAAACATCTGACAAATGACGCTCTATTACTATTATAAAACAAAAAAAAAAGAAAGAGTCATGAAGGGATAGCTTATAACAGACATCCCTTGCAGCTCCGAGTTACAATACAATTACTTACATTTACAGAGTTCGCAGCAACCATCGGATGTCTTCTGTCTGTTTTCCTGGAATAGAAAAAAAGGTATGGAAATATGAAAAACCAGACACTGATTAGACCAATCAATGTATGATGATATTCTCAAGAACCTCAACAAAACCTCAACAATCTGATCGTGGCCATGCAGGAGGCTATGCCAGGGATCATGAATTCCTACTCATAACACCCCACCTCTCAGCCTAGAAAAATAGTTCGACCACGGAAGACGTAGAGCACCATGTGAATTACAGCTGCCTGCACCGTCGGGGAGTACACAATCTTTGACTAGAAAGGGAGCAGAGAACTCACTTTTCAGACTATGGGGATCACTTAGACACTCGAAGACATCTCGCAGAACCGCCAGGGCAGCGGATGCCTATTGGGAGATCTTGACCTGCCTGGCGGAAATCTGTGTACGATGAAGGAAAACACCACTGCTGATGCTCCTCTCACACTACTGCCAGTTTGCCCAGCTCCCCCGTCTTTAAAGTGCCATTTGAAAACCTGTTTTGTTTACAGACACCATATGAAGATCTTGGTACATTTTCTCTGTTCGTGTCCCCCATGCACCAGAGAAGGATAGGGAAACTTAGTACCAGTCGGCGTGGGCCCTCAATAGGGTGACATGATCATCACTGTGACCCCACTGCCTTTGACGAATGGGCTGCTATTCAGAAGTTAAATGTAAATGTTGTAGACTTGTAAAGCGCACAGCTACCCCAGCAATGGGGTGTCCCGGCACTGTAGACCGCTGGGGAACCCGTCCTGGCTATCCCTGTGAGATGGTCCCTTTCTGGGTATCTCCAAGGTGAAACCAGGCATCCCCGGCGTCTGTGGGGGGCCGTTGTAGAGATGAGGCAAGCTTAATGCCCAGAGTTGCCGAGTGTGTTCCTGGTTAGAGTAGGTACTGAGGCGAGAATTATCAAGTCTGTTTTGACCCTGGTCCACAACCCTGCCACGTCGGGAATTGAACCCTGGTCCCTGGCCGATTCTCTGCTTACAGGTCTGCCGCCTCTAACTAGTGAGCCACACCTCTCAACACTGATCAAGCCAGTGAATGCTTCGCCGGTGTAAACACAGAAGTTTCCCTGTAAAGTTTTTAACAGTTTTGTGTTTCTCAGCACGGTCTCACTGCAGTAAGCACTTACAAAAAGTGTGAGAGCGCTACATAAACCTCAAAGGCTAGAAAGGGCTTTAGCTTTACACACACCAGCAGAAAAGGAGGACCATAGCCTCATGGAAAGGGTTGATCAGCTAGGGTGAGACACTTTATGGTACAGCAGGATGAGAGCAACTAAAAATAATAAACACAAAGTATTTACTTTTTCACGGATATTTTCAAAGATGTCATTTTTTAATATTCACAATTTCGACTCTAGGTCACCTGTGAGCGAATCAAAGCTCTTCAGTGTTAACTGTTATTTCGGAAATGCAGAGACCCAGACTGACAGATACAGCCACTGAAGTGCTGAAAGGCAGAGATTCGGGCTTGCCAATGGAACCATATGGTCTTTGATCCATAAAATTAATTCATAACATGCCAAGCAAGTGAAGGTTCAGCGTCAGTCGGTAGGAGAATGTCCGCCTGCTACTTACATGCAATTTCTTCTGTAGGCAACAAACAAACGAACCAGGCATCCATAACACACTGGAAGGTTATTCGCTGCCAGCTAAAGGCAAACTGCTTACTGTGCAATTCAGTAGCAAAGGATGAAAAAGGACTGAACTAAAGGTGCTTGTACCTTATGAAATAGAACCAGTTAATTGAGCTTTTTTTGCTTATTTTATGAAGCTCTGATATGCAAGAGAGGTGATTCCAACCAACAATGGTGCTAGCACCAAACAAAACTGACAGAAAGAGGATCCATCATTCGTTCTGCAATCTAACTGCACTTCTGATGGTTGATCCATCAATCCTAGAGTAGGAAGAGGCACCCAAAAGAAGGTGAGTCAGTACAGATTTCAGATACAGTAATTGCCAGGAGTCTGACACACTTCAAATATTTTGACAACATATGCAGGGAGGATGATGTGGGAGGAGTTGTGAATACGAGACAGAAAGGGAAGTGTTGACAGGTGTGGCAGATGTTCTAGGCTAAGAAAATATAACATCCATTTGTGCCACAAGTTGATGCAATGAAAGGATACTTATTGAGGAGTTAGAAAGACTTACAGTTGGACAGTCTGCGGGCTCTAGGGCGGGACACACCCTCTTTACAGAGGATACGACAAGATGATCATCGAATTTTTCACACTCGTATCGCATGCCGCAGTCATCACCGGATGGGTTCCATATCTCTCCAACCTGAAATTTAAAAACAAATTAAAACAGGTGTGGGGGTTTCAAAGAAAACCTAGGCAAGGTCCTGTTTTACAAATCATCACCATGGGTGTTGTTTGCACCGCACCTACATTGCACCCAATGGAAACAGAGGCATGTAAATAAAAAAAATATTCTTTATTCGTATTTCAGTAAAGTCATTTACAATAAAAGAGATTTATAATTAACCCCACATATTATCCCACCTTTTGGCAAGAATATAAGATTTTATACTATATTTGGGCAAATATATTTATTCTCAAAGAGATTTTAAAAAAACGAAAATCAGCTACTGTGAAAGGCTAACTATCATAAACCTATCTGATGTCTAACTGATATATCCTACCGTCAAGCAATTCACTTAATCTGCTCTAAATCTTTCAGTGCCATGTGTCCTTATTGGCACCACAATTAAATAAGGGACTGGGTGCCTTTGGAGATATGTTTCCCTTAATACTAGTCATATTTGTTTGCATAGTTATATCAGACACTGTTAAGAGTACTTGTTAAATGTAAATGTATGATCCCAGGGCACCTCCTCGTATCATGCGAGCATAGACAGAGGACTACCAAGATTTATGTTATTGGCTAAATAATTGAATCAGCTATTCTGAAAGTACCAGCTGCTCCTGAAATTGAGAAGTAGGACTCAAATGTGCAGCTTTTTTGACGCTTCATTCTTGTTGCTCCCTATTAAACAGTTAAGCTGCTTTTGCCAATGTAAAGGCACTCCCTCTGACCAGTGATGATACATTGTCTGTGTCATCTAATGGAAGGCCAGCTGTGAAGTGATACACACCGGGCTGGGGTATTGAATAATGTATCCAGTGATCTGTGAGCCCTACGGCAGGTACCCTCCTATGTCCATCATTTCATTAGATTCATACTGGATAAGGGTGGTGGGTCAAAGGAATCGCATGCTGGAACTCTGAGTACTTGCAGGGCAAGGCTGGACCTGCCTCCAATAGGTAACAACATCTAAACCACTCAACATGGTGCTGCAGCGCCAGAATGACACACAAGGCTCTAGGACAGGAGAGTGAAAGCATTCATCACAGCAGAGTTACCTCAAGGACTTTGGTTTCATTGTTCTGTGTCTTCATGACACACCGCGTCTGCACACACTTTCCACAGCACTCCTCTGGCGTCTTAGTATACTCATATCCCTGCATCACAGAGGGGTGAAAGAAAAGCGGTCACATGTGGGCACCTGAGATGTCTTTCATGATTTGGTATGTGGCGCCCTCTTGAGAGAGGCCACAAATTCAGGAGACCCCAGACACCACTAGAATCATTTAGGAACCTCTCTCATTTGAGATTGGAAATATTTCACAGGACCTATACCCATAGAGCTTGATTATTGTGATTCTGTTTCACTGCATGTATTCAACCTCTTCTGCTCTCCATGAGGCTACATACCCTTGGTTCTGAGTGCTGCACATTACAAATTAAAGAGAAACAGTATGGTGTAACCTACATGTCCGGATTCACTGAATATAATGTGTTCTCCATTGCGATTGTCAAGGGATGTGAGGATTCATGTCTGGTGAATCATGCTCCTCTCCACACACAACAGAGTAATGAAGAGGGTTTTAAACTATCTGTATCGGTGGGTAAAGTATTCCCTGAAAAACGACAGTTAAAAGCGAGTTAAGGATGACCAATCTGTTAGCAGTGGCTTCGCCATATAAAGGAAAAACTCACAAATTTCTTGAGCTAGGTGCTATATTTTCATCATGGCACAGCCCAACAGCACAAAGTCAACCACACAATATTGTAAGCCTCTGAATAGTAAGTGGTGGGGAAAGGGGGATACTTCAATATTTCCCCCTGGGCAAAGCGAGAGTGGATTCTTTGTAGCCCTTGTGTGAATGGGGCAGGAGGCTCTATCTCTCCTCAACGCGGGTCCCATGTAGTTCCCTACGTGACATTTTATTAGTGGTTGCATACTGTACCCTCTAGGGAGGTGCTGTTGCCTAGAGAATCACGTACATCACTAGAAACATTTGGGACCCCCAATCATTTGAGATTGGAAATATGTCACAGTTCCCTATGAAATGTGAGTTGTTATACCAGTGCATTTTGTGTAATAGATCACCCAAATATGATATGGTTATAGATGTATCTCATGCCAGTGAAAATAAATGTGGCCACATAGCATGATATTTAGAACAACTGTAATGATAAAAGCACGTTTACATTATTACAGTCAAAATGTCAAACTCCATGTTATAGCAGTACAGCTTTAATGATTTCAGAAAACAATGCTTGTTGTCTCACACATCATATTTTAGAATCAGTTGACAGAAGAAAACAAATGAGTCCATACTCACAAAGCTTGGTGATTGTGCTTCTATCTCACTGTAACTACTCGTGGTCTGAACATGGCTATATACCTTTTATTATATGTGCTGCACCTGAAAAACTGCATTTAGGTAACCAAGCATGTCGGTCGCCTTCGACTAAGTGTAATATGAAATTACGCACCACAGATGAGCGGATTCCCTGCTACACACCCTTGCACCCTGCTCCCCGGACAAGAGGGGGAATACAAGGAGGTGACGCTAGGTGAATTTTCCCCTTTTTACCTTAGGGCAAGGTGAGGGTGCGATCTTTGCAGGGCCGGCTTTAGGAAAGTGCAACTGGTGCGGCCACACTGGGCGCCAGCCTGTGGAGGGGGCCGCTGTGACGTCAGGTGGGCGCTGTGTTTAACAATGTCTTATGATAGGCGAGATATGCTGCACTTTTGCAGGTGGTAGTGAGAGAATTTGACGTGGTGGTCATGGAACGTGGGGCGCAAAAAATGATTGTCACACTGGGCATCACCAGCGCTAAAGCCAGCCCTGGATCTTTGTAAACCTCCTCCTTGCTCTTGTGCACGTGGGGGCAGACGGCCATTTCCTCCTCACACTGGGCAAGCCTCTGCTCGCACTTCGCCTGAGCAGGATATTGTAAAAGAGACTGGAATACGTTTTCCCATCCATTCACTCTTGGGCAAGGTGTGGGTGATTGGGTGTCATAGGGTGAGTCACCCTCACACCAATGGGACTTTACAGTGCCACCCTGCACTTTGTGCCTACACAGTGCAAATAAAGGGGGCATTTCTCCTCCCAGCCCTGAAGCAAGTCCGAAGAGACAAATAACTTGTGCTGCCCCTGGGCAAGGCAGATGGCTAAAATGAGTCCCTCCCTCATTCTCATTCCTCCCTTTCCCTCACTCCTAGCGAAGTCTGGTTCAAACATTTGGTTTGCGGGGAATGGAGGTTTTTGTCTCTACCCTGCCTGTTGGGCAGGCTGGGGAATGATATTCATAAGTGGATAGGCCAATCTGCCCTTTATCAAAACTGTAGTATTGCCTCTTCAGCCAGGCTGCTGTCTTTTTTCCTTATTTTCTTTATTTTTTCCTCTCCCAGTGCATGTGAAGATAGAGAGGCAAATACTTGTGTGCCTCTAGTAAGCATGCACTCTGGGGTTGTGCTGTTCAAACATGTCCATTTAGGTGTTTCCAAGCTTTTTGAAAAATATACACACATTTACATGCACACTAAACACTCACATGTTTTATTATTTCTCTTAAACAGCTGAATGGCTGTTCACCAAACCAAGAAAAGGCATAACATTCCCAGAAAGCCACATACCATTAAAATGTGACTAGCATCCTATCCGCTGTTTTACCATTAAGAGCACACAAAATCTTCTTATGGGAAATGTAATTTAATTAGCACCTGAACAGCCTTTCATTTGGAGACTCTCTTTATTACCCTTTAACTACTTTTTCAATCAGCATCAGGTCTGGCAAGTTCGTAGATGTTCTACAAAACACCTTTTTCTTGAAGGTGGTGAACACTGGTCAAAGGGGTCTAAAGGTATTAAGAATTTCCTATTGTGTGTGGTGTCCCCTAATATACACGGATCCAGGTGTTTGATCTGGCTGTGTGCCCTTTTCTTGTTGTCCCTCTTAAAATTTACATGTAGCTTAATAATTAGGACTTTTTACGTTACAACACATGCTTACTTTACAAGCATGTTAGAGAGTAGACTAAATAGAGGATGCTTTATAGCACGCCAAGGAGTCTTACTCTGTACGGTATAGATTCTTACCTCTGAACAGTCTGTCAGGCAAACTGTGTCCTGGCACTTCACAGTGAGTAACTGGGTGTCTGGGTCCACCTGATCCGTGCACTCACATTCCTTACAGGCGCCCTTGATTTGTGGGATGTTGGATCCAGGCTAGAGGAAGTCAAAGATAAAACAGCTCCAGGTCATGCATTGCATTCAATATCATGCATGGTTGGGGGGCGGGGTCAGCGAAGGCTGCCTGATCTATGTGGAGTAAAGTTGTGGAAAAAGACAAACATTTACAGAGCAAGAGGTTTGAGCGATAAAGATCCAGATGAGGGGCTGTGAGACTGAGGTAAAGGGGTCTACTTCAAAGCAGATGGGCCTAAGGTATTTCCTCTCTTGCTTTCTGTATACTGTGGACTCTATGCAGCAGGAAGTGGCCAGCAAAAAGAGAAAGGGCAGGAACATTCACATAAAGATGGATGAAAGAATAACTCGACATTCTGGTGGAAAGTACAGCTGAATTCCTCACAACGATTCAATCTGGCAGTACCTCCAAGAGTGCTGCACGTGGCTTTCTTTGCAGTTGTGTGTAAACACACTCGGGCAAGAGACTCACATGAGGGGAAAAGTAAGAACAATAGTTTACCTGGTATGTAACATTGTTGAAGACACAGACTTTTTCTGGCACTGGAGGAAGAAAAAAAGAAGATGGCGGTAGGTCACTTTCTGTATAACTATGTAAGTGTAGTATTTGGGCCTTAGGCCCACATGCTGCTAAATGATGGATGCAGACACTGGCTTGATAGTTAGTTAACTGGCCTCGAGCACGTGCGCTCGGCCCCTTTTATTGCCAGGGTCACCTGACTGGTGACACCTATGGTGGGTGGGTGTTCAGTGTGTGTTACAGCATGCTGAAACACTAGACTGCTGATCGGAGGATCACTACAGTAAGTACTCTCAACTGATGGTATATCTCCTGGTCTTCCCCAGAAATAACGAAACGTCAACCTTATATCTGCTTCAGTGCAATCTCTTCAGAGAGCTGTTCTATGCTATACATTGGCCTGCAGTCATGAGAATCTCGAGCAAGCTGTCTGATGCAAGTTCATATAGAAACTGGTCACAACGGGGAGTCTTCCTCTTTGCAGTCTCAAAGTTGCACCAGAGTTCTGAACTCTCATGGAGTGTTACTCTGACAAGATACCCCCTACTACCTGTGCAAACATTCAGAAATGACCAGCAAAGTAAAGACAGAAGGCAAAGCGAGCAACAAATGAACGCAGAGCATTCCTACCATTAGCTCTTTTTTAAAAAATAAACTGAAAGCGAACGTGAGTTTTTATAACGTGCCTATCTTTCTAAACTATCATTTATCAAGGCCACTGTTACATTACACCCCGAGTAAGCCACCAGTACATCTGCCTTTGGGAAAGTAAGTGAAAGGAATGTGTCCCTTCCTCTCTTGCAAAGCACTCTTTTGTGACTAGGTTCTTGCGCTACTGCATGCATACGTTGAAAAGGAGCAGACTCAGGGATGGCATTTCATAGCAAAATAGTGTAAACAAGCCACGCCCTTCCCATGAATTAATTCTAACGCCCAGTGTTAAAGTGCTTTGACTTTCACAACAAGGAATATGCTACTTACCAGTATGCATCTGTTCTTGGCATGTAGAGCTGCAGATCTACACACTTTTGCATAGATCGCCATCACCGGATGTTTGCAGTTTGTTTTTCCTCTTGGAAAGTCTTTGGAAGTCACAAGGTCGGTGACTCCTCCTTTGGATCATATTGCGCATGGGCTTCGGCTCCATCCTCAGATTGTTTTTCGCCAACAGGGAAAGATGGAGCGTAGCAATGATAGTGAAGAAACCCATGTGTGTTGTATCTAAATAAGATAGACTGGAACAGATACAGGTTGCGGGTGGGCGTGTGTAGATCTGCAGCTCTACATGCCAAGAACAGATGCATACTGGTAAGTAGCATATTCCGTTCGAGGCATATGAGCTGCAGATTAACCACTTTTGCATAGACTATATAGCAGTTCCCAACCTTAGCGGCGACCACCGGTATCTGTTGCAGTGGTTTGAAATAGTGTTTTAGTACTGCCTGGCCCACACTAGCTTGTTGCTTGGTTTGCACATCTACACAGTAATGTTTAGTGAAAGTGTGCGGTGTTGACCATGTAGCTGCTTTGCAAATATCATCTAATGGGATGTTCCCTAGAAAAGCCATAGAAGCCCCTATCTTTCGTGTAGAGTGGGCTTTAGGGGGAAGAGTTAGCATTCGTTTTGCTTTGTGGTAGCAAATCTGTATGCATTTTACAATCCGCCTAGCTATCCCTGATTTAGAGATGGGGTTGCCTTTGTGTGGTGGAGAGAAAGCGACAAATAGTTGTTTGGTCTTTCTGAAAGGTTGTGTTCTTTGAATATAGTAAAGTAAGGCCCTTTTAACATCTAGCGTGTGTAGAGCCCTTTCTGCAACAGTTTGAGGTTGCGAGAAAAAAGACGGTAATTCTACCGATTGGTTTAGATGGAATGGGGAAATGACTTTGGGTAGGAATTTTGGGTTGGTACGGAGGACAACCTTGTTCTGGTGTATTTGGAGAAAAGGTTCTTGTATAGTAAGTGCTTGTATCTCACTGACCCTTCTAAGGGAAGTGATGGCTACAAGAAAAGCTGTCTTCCATGTGAGAACTTGCAGTTCGCATTTATGCAAAGGTTTGAAAGGCGGTCCCATTAGCCTTGTGAGAAATATATTTAAGTTCCACACAGGTGAGGGTGGTACTCTGGGGGGAATTATTCGTTTGAGGCCTTCCATGAAGGCTTTAATGGCAGGCACTCTGAAAAGTGATAGGTGCTGTCTGTTTTGTAGGTAAGCGGCAATTGCTGCGAGGTGTAGCCGAATGGATGTATATGCTAGGTTACACCTTTGTAGATGGAGTAAGTAGCATATGATGTGCTGTATAGATATGTCTAGAGGGTTGATTGTGTTGTTATGGCAATAAACAACAACTCTTTTCCACTTTGCAGCGTAGCAGGCTCTAGTGGTAGGGCGTCTAGCTTCTCTGATGACGTTCATACAGTCAGGGGGAAGGTTAAGGTATCCGAATTCTAGGATCTCAGGAGCCAGATCGCAAGGTTAAGATGAACTGGGTCCGGGTGTGTGATCTCTCCATGGTTCTGGGTTAGGAGGCATGGTGAGAGGTGTAACTTTTGGTGTGGCACTACCGAGAGTTCCAGCAGCGTGGTGTACCACGGTTGTCTGGCCCATGTTGGAGCTACCAGAATCAGTGTGAGGGAGTGCTGTTGTAGCTTTCGCACCACTAATGGAATTAGTGGGAGAGGTGGAAAGGCGTACGCAAATTTGCCTGACCAGTTCATCCATATCGCATTGCCTTTGGACAATGGGTGTGGGTATCTGGCGGCGAAGCTTGGGCATTTTTTGTTTTCGTGGGTGGCGAAGAGGTCTATGTGCGGATGCCCCCACATTTGAAAGAACGGGTGAAGAACCTGCGGGTGAAGTTCCCACTCGTGGATCTGCTGCGTCTGTCTGATGAGCAGATCTGCTATGGTGTTTTGGACTCCTGGGACATGTTGGGCTAGGAGAAAGATTTTGTGTGGAATTGCCCATCTCCATATGCTCTGTGCTAGTTGAGAGAGCTGTGGAGAGTGTGTGCCGCCTTGTTTTTGAATGTAGTACATGGCCGTCATGTTGTCTGTGCGAATAAGGACTGCCTTGCCTAAAATCTGTGTCTGAAAGGATTTTAGGGCTAGAGAGATTGCCAGTAACTCCAGATGGTTGATGTGGAGTAACTTTTGTTGCGGCGTCCATGTGCCCTGCACAGTGAGGTGTAACAGATGAGCTCCCCAGCCGGAGAGCGATGCGTCTGTTGTTAGGATTATTTGTGGAACCGGGTCCAGGAACGGTCGACCTCTGGAAAGATTTGTAGTGTTCCACCACTGCAGAGAGCGATGGGTGCGACCGTCTACCAACACCAGATCGGTCAGTTGCCCCTGGGCCTGGTTCCATTGGCGCTCTAATTACTCTTGGAGTGGACGCATCTGGAGTCTTGCATGAGGCACTATGAAAATGCAAGAGGCCATCATCCCTATTAGTTGCATAAACACTCTTGCTGGGAGAGAGTGTTGAGATATGAATCTTTGACGCAAAGCCTGAATGCTTGCAATCCTGGCAGGATTGGGGTAGGCTATGGCTTTTGAGGTGTCTATAGTGGCACCGAGGTATTGCTTTGTGTGGGATGGTATTAGCTGGGACTTTTGGTGGTTCACCGTGAAGCCTAGCTGGTGAAGTAGTTGGATTGTAGTGGCGGTGTGATGTACACATTGGTTGTAGGACGTGGCTTTTATTAGCCAGTCGTCCAAATATGGGAAGACGTGAATGTGCTGTCTTCTGAGGTGTGCCGCCACTACCGCTAGGCACTTGGTGAATACCCTTGGTGCTGTTGTGACCCCGAATGGGAGCACCTTGAACTGGTAGTGTTGCCCGTCCACTACAAATCTGAGGTACTTTCTGTGAGCTTGGTGTACCGGAATGTGAAAGTATGCGTCTTTCAAGTCCAGTGTGGTGAGAAAGTCGTTCTGGGAGAGGAGCGGAAGTACCTGCTGAAGTGTTACAATGTGAAAATGGTCGTAATGTATGTATGTGTTTAGAGGTCGGAGATCTAAAATAGGTCGTAGAGTCTCGTCTCTGTTTGGTATCAGGAAATATAGGGAGTAGACCCCTAAATTTTGCTGATTGGGGGGACTTGTTCTATCGCATGTTTTTGTAGGAGGGAGATTACCTCCTGTTTTAGTAACGTGGAATGTTCTTGTGACATTGGGCGTTGCCTGGGTGGAATGTTTGGGGGGGTAGATGTCAATTCTAGGCAGTACCCTGAACGAATAATTTGGGTCACCCATCTGTCTGAGGTGATGGTCTCCCAGACGTGAAGGAAATTTTGTAGCCTGCCCCCGACCAGAGTGGGATGGTCTGGAGGGAGCGGGGGAAAGTCATTGGGTCAGCGGTGTGGCAGAGCGGGCAGTATTTGTGTTGCCTCTGCCTTTATTGTTATTGCCCCTATAGCCGTCTCTTTGATAACCCCTTGTGAAGGTGGATTGAGCAGGGGATTTGTAGGAAGTGGACGCACTATCTGATGAGTAGCCTCTGGCCGTACCCTGAAAGGAAGAGCGGCGAAAGGAGCGCCTAGGAGGGTGTGACTGCAGGGCTCCCATAGATTTCGCCGTATCTGTGTCCTTCTTCATCTTCTCGAGGGCCTCATCTACCTTTGGGCCGAATAGGTGTTCTTGGTCAAAGGGATGATTTAGAATGGAGGCCTGTACCTCAGGTTTAAAGCCTGAAACCCTCAGCCAAGCATGGCGACGGAGGAGGACGCTAGTGTTAATGGCCCTGGAGGCTGTGTCTGCGGCATCTAAGGCACAGCGTATAGAAGTGTTAGTTATGGTCTTACCCTCATTGGCCCTATTTTTGTATTTTTCTGGGAGATGCTGCATGATGGTTTCTAGTTCATCATAATGCGCCCTGTCGTATCTGGCCAATAGCGCTAGAGTGTTGGCAATACGCCATATATTGGCTGCCTGTGACGCAGTGCGCTTTCCTGACGCGTCCAGTAGCTTTGACTCTTTGTCAGGTGGTGGTGCTTCGCCTGACGCCTGGGAGTTTGACCTCTTCCGTGCAGTGGAGACCACTAGGGAATCTAGTGGTGCTGGCCCTTTGATATAGGCAGGATCTGTGGGGGCAGCTTTATACTTTTTCTCTATGCGTGGGTTAATGACCCTAGCCCTGACTGGGTCTTTAAAGACCTCTGGCGCATGTTTTATTACCCCCTTGAGCATAGGTAGTATGGAGGTAGACCTATGTGCGGTATCAAAGGTGTCGAGGAGGAAATCTTCCTCTACCGGGTCAGTGTGTAGCTCTACCCCGTGATAATGTGCCGCCCTCTGAAGTAGGTGGTGAAAACCTTATGAGTCTTCTGGTGGAGATGGCCTGGATGGGTAAAGGTCATCTTGTGGGACATCTGGGATGTCTGGATTATTATAGTGGTCCCATGGGTCTGGGGATCCTGTAGGGGTGGGGTCTTGTGGCACATCCCCTGGATCGTAATATGGGTCCCCCTGATCATCATCGTCCGGAGACGGGGTCGGGGAGCGATGAGGCGGGGGTGGAGAAGGCGGAGGGGGTGGAGGTGGAGAGGGTGGAGGAAGTGGAGGAGGTGGGGAAGGCACTCTGAAAGGGGAGGTAGCAGAGTCTTTCCTCTTTGGAGGTGAGGGCGGAGTCGGTTTGTCCAAATGTCTCTTTTTTGAAGAGAGTGCCAAATGTCCAGTCTTTGGATCCTTGGTAAGTGTCTTTTGCAAGGGATCCGGTGTGAACAGTTCCTGTGACAATGTTGGTTCCGTCGGCGCCGAAGGTTTCGGGGCCGATGACTTTTTAGGTTTGTCCGTGCCGTGCTTTTTTGGAGCCTCCGATTTGTTGGTCGATGCCGAAGTAGGTTTTGGCGCGGGAGTGTCGGTGTCGAGGGCCTTATGAGGTTTGGTCGGTACCGAAAGGCTGGGTTTCGACACCGAGGACTTTGGTGCGGAGCTTGATGTCGAGGTAGAGGCCGGTCTCTGTTTCGGTGCCGAAGTGGGTTTCTCGGCACCGCTGGCAGGCTGGCTCGAGCCGGAGCCGCCGGAAGGCTTATGTGGCTTCTTCACCGGGCCCGAAGGTGGGGTGTTTGAAGCAGTGTCTCTGGTCTTGCCTAGGCCCGAAGGCAAAGGGGTGACCGAAGCCTTTTTGGGTGTCGGCGCGAGTGTGGGAGGGGGAATGGTACTCACGTCCCTCTGTGCCGTGGTGATGTCCTCCACATCCGAGTCGTCGGCTTCGGAAGCACTGACGAGGTCCTCTTCGGTGTGCTGCTGTCCCAGAGCTTCGACGTCGTCCCCGAAGATGTCGACTGGAATTGAGGTCGAGGAGTGCGCCGTGTTTCATCTGGCCCTTCGATCTCGGATAGTCTTTTTCGATCGAAAAGACTTGCAGGCGGGACAGTCTCAAGCCTCGTGTTCAGGGGAGAGGTGGGGTTGCACGCCTCATGAAGATCGGTGTGGGGGAATTTGGACCCACATCGAGGGCACTTCTTGAATGGAATTCTTTCCATCAGCCGGGACCGGAGCTTGGATAGGCCCGAAGGCCGCCGGCGATGACTGGAATCGAAGATGTGTCGAAGAGAAGGTGATTGAGGAGATCTGGTATCTAAACAATACCGCGATGAGCGAGGATTCCGCTTCGATCGTCGAACTGGAAATGTTCGGAACCGGAGCGCGAAGTATTACATCCGAGCCCGATGGCGGAAAAAAACAATCTGAGGATGGAGCCGAAGCCCATGCGCAATATGATCCAAAGGAGGAGTCACCGACCTCGTGACTTCCAAAGACTTTCCAAGAGGAAAAACAAACTGCAAACATCCGGGCCCAACACCAGATGGCGATCTATGCAAAAGTGTGTAATCTGCAGCTCATATGCCTCAAACACTATTTTCTGTTCAGATCACGTGCACCTCCCTGATCAAGAAAAACTTTTCAGTTTCTTCTCACAGGAATCTACATCCCAGCTCAATAATATCTAGATATCTTGCTAGATTTCACCCACAAAACCCTCTAGTTTTAGGAAATTGTGAGATCTTTCGGCATGCATACGTCAAACGCACCCTGTTGCCACAAGACCAACCGGAAACCTTTGGTCATATGTCAATGCATGGCAGGCAATAGTCTGTGCAGTGGAAGTTGTCATAACGAATGTTTATTCTTTTAGATTTTAGGTAAACCCTTTGGGAATTTAAATCTACTAGATCAACCCAAGAACTCAAACCTGAAACATTCAGGCTGCCCCTGTACTTTATGCACAGTCGTGACTCAGTACCACATGGTGAGAACCCAGAACACATACCACATTCCATCTTGGCGCAGCAGTCACCAGCTGAAAGGATGGCCGACAGCGTGAAACCAATCTCGCATTTCTTCACATCTGGATTGCACAGTATGGGGTTGCATTCTGTAAACACAAAGTAAAGGGGCATCGAAAACTTTTGCACCAAACATTAATTACAGTCCTGGAATAATCAAGGCCGACATTGTATTGTAGCCAGAGACAGCCCTTCCAGCCGCAGGGGCAGTGGTGCAAGATGTCTGGAGTCGAGAGAATAGCAGTGTTAACCATTACAGCCATGGCTTTGAGGCAGAACCACAAATTCTAAAAAATATTTATGATAATGGACACCATCACTAGAAACACTTATAGAAATATATATGTGTTAATCATCTATTATAAACGTGATCTTCACTTTCAGTGATTGGTTATTGGACATTCTGTCAAGTCTAGATATGGCTTCCAGGTAAATCAATTTTAGCGATATGTAAAGCGAGCAGATATTACTCCTGACCATGGCTACACTAGACAAGGCTATCACCTGTTGCCACAAGTGGAAAGTGCACACTCTATGCAGAGACAGCAATTAGTGGGTTGCTTTGGCTTGGTACACCACTTGTAGGTGGGATGGGTTAGTATTGGTTCATCGTTTCAGTAGGACACGATTGTCATGACCATTAAAATAATCCCAGTGGGATAAGAAAAGGTTTGCAAGGTGAAAGTAGCACCGGTGAGTTAGCTCCACAGTCAAGCACTGTGGCTGAATGGTACTACTTTGACATGATGTGACATGCCAACGTACCTTGGTTTTAACCCTACTATAATGCTGTTAGCAGACAGGCCGTCCAATCCCTTTTCTCAAGTCCCTTAAGTTGGTATTTTGGCAAGTAAGTCACCCTCTTTAGCATTTCTGCTACGTTTGACTTAGGTATGGGATGGGACAAAAGGAGCAGGCAGCTAAGTCATCTTAAATTGGGGGAATGAGAAATTGGTGGGAATGTAAAATCAATGTGCGCATAGTCTGCTAAGCTGCCTCCCTCCTCACTAAGGGGCCAGGAAAGGAAGCACTTACTGCATGTCATTTCGGTGCAGCAGGGGTTATCTGGCACTGGGGCCTCAACCAGCTCAAAGCCTTCCTTGTCACATGCTGGTGGAGTGGACTCTTGGCACTTGATTTCCTCACACTGGACTGAAATGGTATTGATGTTGCAGGAGCATTTCTGGCAGTTGCTTGTCCATGACTCTCCCGGCTGGACCACAGGGTAAAGAACAGGGGGTTAAAACAACCTTTGAGGCACTCTGGAACATCAAGTACAAGAATACCATGGCACTCTAATACCAGCGACAAAGTGTCGAGGATCAAACTGCCAAAACAGTAAGTGCATACAGGGAAGTATAAATGTACTATTGTTAACCCCACATCTATGTATATCTTAGAGCTATATATATTGTGACGGTCTATATATGTGGAGTTAGGTAAAGAAAATCTACACATACTTATCTTTTGATATTTTAGTCCTTGGTATTTTGTCCATTATATTAGGATGTCACAATATTTTGAATTTGATACTCAGAATAAACACTCATTAAGCAATTGTGACAGTACATCCAGGTTAAGGAGCACTTTTTAAAGGTATATAAGATGGCAGAATTCCCCACGCAAGTCTCCCCCAAACCACCCCACCCCACTCATGAGAAATGTAAACTTGACTATCCTTTACAAGCGATTGTACCTCGCTACTGTGCAGAAAGGTCCCAGGTACAGCGCTTAACGGCAGATGTGCATTATTTCTGTATGGTAAGGTATTGTATACCATTACGAGTTACTTCACTGTGAACCCCTAACAGAACCCTGAACACAGCCGTAATCAGTAATGACCCATATGTCAGGCAGTTCTAATGAAAACTTACACCTCTGTATAGGCTTTTTAAACTAGATACTACCAGCAGCATTTCGACAGCAGAACTAACTTGGATATTGGCCGCCAAGGTGAGATTCCAGATATAAACTGTGGTGAATGCTGCCTTCTGTGCACACTGGTTACACAATGTTATACATACCATAACATGTTATTAGAGTGATAAATATAGGCTAGGGCACCCCAAGGCACTGACATAGGAACACACAGACACACATACAGACACACACCATGCCTGTCTCGAAAGAAGAGCTGAAACCAAAAAGCCACTGCCCACCAGAGAATGTTATATATTTCGGATATGAGATGAAAGCCAGTGCTAGTAAATATACAATGGTGGACTCACCATTCTAGGTTTTCCGTCAGGTCCCACGCAGCCTGAATAAAGAAAGGACAGGCTTTTACTTGAAGTTAATAACACATTCCACATGAAGGTCTTTAGAATTATAGCTACGTTTTTCACAGCCAACTACTGTCTAACAAGAACCACAGTTTATAGACGAAACCAAGTCAAGGGAAACCAGGTTGTAAATTCTGACAAACAAGCAACAAAGGAGCGGAAAGTGTGAGCAGTCCGTTCAACCAGTTCTTTTTAGAGGGGAATGGTTCTGCGGAAAGAACCTCAGTAGGATGCATGTAGGAAAGGATGAGATAGCTCTTGCGGGTGCATTCTGGATTCCAAGCATCAGTGGATTTGTTCCTCACAGCGTGGGTAGGGCCTATGTTTTGTTCCCCCAGGAGACTACCCATTAACAGCACAACCATCACCAGTGGGAAGTTGCTGAGGCAGTTAGCAGAGACACTGACTGCAAAACTCGATTTTAGGAAGCACAGTTCTCTTAAGATAAAACCCAACTCCTCCATCGTGCAGCAAGGGACCACTGCCATCATCATGCTTTACTTTATAATGTGCATTTGTCCTAACACAATAGAAGTTACTAGTGTTAATCTATTTAATTCTAAAAGAGCCCAAAGGCAGTGACAGAGCACAGCCATGGTTTGACACTATGACACAGAAGCAGGGAGTATGTACTGTAGTGTGTAAGCCAACACTGGCTTGACCACTCACTGCATCACACATTTGGAGCTGGAGGAATTTTCTAAATTTCTTAGCTATGTACTACAAAATGCAGTTTCCTGACATTTTGTGTACTTGTTCTCTCAATTATCATAGAAGTAATCTATTCCCAATGCTGTGGATGTCTCAGCGCACCCAGACATGTAGTGGATGGGGTATCTCTGCCAATGCCCATACATCCTTTAAATGTTCCCATCAAAGGGTGTCATTGTAGGAAACTACTTAACCTGGTGCTTGGCCAAAAAGAGAGGGAAAGTGGAAGGCACAAGACCCTACCTTCTGAACTTTAGACAAGCATTGGTTTACTATTATATCTAGATTTTACATTATTCATTGGCTGTTCATTGTCAGCAGAATGGTTTTGTAAGACTTCAGGTGTGCAAAGCTGAAAATAAGGGAGAGCGCAAGGCCCACCTTGTCTCTGCTTGGATTTTGGCAGCACTTACTTTCGCATTCGTACTGGAAGCAACAGCCTTTCTCGTCATAGACTTGTTTGGGAGCTAATCCACCCTCACATGTAATCTCCTTGACGGGTGGGCATTCAACATGCTGCAGGGTGATGTTCCCACCAAGTTCGCAGGTTGCGTTAGTGCATTTGTTAATTTCCCATGTTTCACCAATCTGTAACAAAAAAGTGGTTTAAGTCTTTGAGGTAGAGACTCCCAGCATATAAGGCACACATTTTTGAGAGAAGGCTCACATTATCTTCCCTTTACAACTCCATCTATTCAGAATTGTGAGAACAGAATTTGTGAGATATTATTTTATTTACCTTGAGAGTAAATAAACAAGGAGATCTGACTGAATGATAAACCCAAAAAGCTCAATTGCAGGAATTGGCTGCCTGGTATAGCAATTTACCTCCCTGTAGGGTTCTACATTTTCACAGCCCTCGGAGACAGTGGCGTCCGGACGTTTGTGAGTGGTTGGCAGCGATCCTGAGGTTGAAGGTGTAGTGGTGGCGCCAGGGTTTTCTGTTGTGCTTGGGGTGGTTGCTTCAGTTGTACCTTCTGGAGTAACTGGTGTCACAGTAGTGATTGGCGAAGTGACTTGTGGCGGAGGGGTACCAGTGGTTATGCAGGGACCCTTGGACCTCACAGGTGTGCAGTCGGCACCGCAAATGGCAAAGTACAAGCAGCCTTCATTATCTGTTGTATTGTAGATGACGCCACCTGAATGATACGAGAAGCACAATTACTAGTGAGTGAGGAAGTGACAACATTAGAAAATGAACAAGCAAAATAGTTCTTCTTTTCATGGTAAGAGCTGTATCACCAACAGTAAGGAAACCCATGCAATTTACAAACCCTCTCATTTACAATCTCTGGCATTAGATTTAAATGTCTTTGCCTTACCAATATGAGTTTTTACACCTTCTAATGTTAATCAGAATGCCCAATTTCCTTCCTGGAATCAAGGCCAAAACTATTGACCTAAACATTTTTGCATTCACTACACTGACCTAATCACTGTATCGTAGCAAAAATATATATTCACTATTTTTAACTCCTGGTATACTTACTTATACTTTCACTCCAATGTAGTAAGTCTATATAGTTGACGTAATGTCATGTGATATAAAGCCTGAACTATAGTGACTCTCTACTGGAGACAGGAACTCTTTTAAGCAAAACAGATCATGCCGCTAAAACATTAGGTTTCTTTAGAGCATTGTAGCCCCCAATGCATGTCATGTAGGTTTTGCCTCTGCTGCTAAAATCTCATTTAACTAGTTTGACTGAACTGATGGTAGTCTTCAACAATATGACGTTAAATAGTTTGGGGGCGCACTCCCGGTTCCTCCAACTATTCGTGTTTATACGACCTGACAGTCTCTACTTAATGGTGCTGTAACGCTGCATGTGCTAGTCTTCAACAATAGCCACATTTTGACACGCACCCTTCTCCCAAATCTTATGAGTCTACCAGAGATCACATATGTAAGGCAAATTGAACCCTTATGGAACTGCTGTTTCTTCATCATGCTGAAATTTTGTAAGCTGAGACGACTTTGCCCTTGATTGCTTTCATTACTGATGGCTGTAAAGTTTTCAAATCTGTTGGATTTGCATCTTAAGAGAATGGTTAGAGGCCAGCAGTGGAGAGACTCTGGTGGCACGTTATGTTTTCCCATCCCCTTCTTATCTTCACTTCTTTGGGATCAATGGCTCACAATCGTTGGAGATCACCCTTCAAAATGAGAGCCCAGTTTAGAATCAGGTGGTAATGGGAAATCTGGTCAATTCCAGAAGAAGTTCTAAACTCAGAGAAGCGTCCACAATAGAATGTCTTCTATGTCTGCACCGTAGGATTGTTATTCCGCGGAAACATACACTTTTTCCTTGGAAGTGCTGGTTGGCACTGAAAATGGTGGTGCCATTTTGTCACGAATTTACAGTAAAACCCTTTTTCTACCCAACTTTCAAACTGGAATGGATATTGGAAATCGTTTAATTGTTTTTTCACAAGTTTATAGGGTACTATTTTCATGTTAAATCCCACTTGCATACAGCTTTGCAATCTACATTTAGTAATTGTAGAATTTGTGAAATATACATGCAGATCACTGGAGTAAAACTTTGGGTCTTTAAACACCACTAGCCATAAGACATGTTATGTTATGTTAATGATGCTTATAAAGCGCACTGTTACCCTAAGGTGTCCTGGCGCTGAAACGTTGCCTACATGGTAGAGAAAAAAGTCCAAGTAGGAAAAGAGCCAAGTCTTCAGACCCCTTCTAAATTATAGGAGCCCGACTGCTCCTCTAAGCTGCAGGGGGAGGCTGTTCCAGGCCTTAGCGGCGCAGGAGAAGAAGCTCCTGTACCCCCAACTAGCAGTTTTAACGTGTGGAACTTTTACCAGCTTTGCCTCAGCTGACCGTAGAGCCCTGGAGGGAATGTACCATTGAAGATGTTGTCTCATAAAGGCAGGGCCATGCCCCTCACGGGCCTTAAAAACCAGGCATAGGGCCTTAAATTCCATACGTTATTTTATTGGGAGCCAATGGAGGTCCCGAAGTCCCTTCTTGGCTGAGACAAACCTAGGGAAACCCAGAAGGACCCTAGCGGCTGCATTTTGCACCACTTGCAGTCGGTTGATCTGCCTTTTTTGGATGTTAAGATACAGGGCATTACAATAATCTAGGCGAGACAGGATGAGCGCAGTTATTACTGTCCTAAGACTATCCTCCGGTAGAAAATATTTGATTTTCCTCATAATCCTAAGGAGATGGAAACAGGAGGATACCACTCTGCCGATCTGGTCCCTGAAAGACAGTCTGGAGTCCACCATCACTCCCAGATTTTTTGCCTTAACGGTGGGGGCTGGATGTGGACCCAGTGCTTCAGGCCACCAGTCAGTTGACCAGAGATTTGAGGGATTACCAAAGATAATCACCTCTGTCTTCCCTGTATTTAGCTTGAGGCAATTTGCTGACATCCAGCCTGCAATAGACTGCATGCAGTTATAGCAGTCCCGACCAGTCTCAGCCTCTTTGCCCTTTTGAATAGATAACACTATTTGTGTGTCATCTGCATAGGAGGTCAGCTGGAAGCCGAAGGATCGTATGAGGGCTGCCAGTGGAGACACATATATGTTAAACAGCGTGGGGCTGAGTGCTGACCCCTGTGGAACCCCACAGGGCAGAGAGAATGGCTTTGAACAATCTTTACCCAAGTCTACTGTTTGGGTTCTGCTGGTGAGGAAAGATTTTAAAAGGGCAGGAGCCTTGCCTGTAACCCCCCTTTCGTCTAGCCGGTCCAACAATACTTCATGGTGGACCGTGTCCAAGGCCGCCGAAAGGTCCAACATAATCAGAATCGCAGCTCCACCCTGATCTAGTACTTCTCTAATTTCCTCGGTTGACTTAATCAGCGCCAACTCTGTGCTGTGTTCTGCGCGGATGCCAAACTGGGTGGAATCTAAAAGCCCATTGGTATTAATAAAGGAACTTAATTGATGGTTAATTTCCCTTTCAATCATCTTAGCCAGTAAGGGAAGACGAGAGATAGGCCTATAATTATTAGGCTCCTTTGGATCCAGGTTAGCTTTCTTAAGAAGAGGAAGGATTGAGGCTTTTTTCCAAACTTTGGGAAACAGACCAGATTTAAAAATATCGTTAAAAACAGGAGCAAGAGCTGCTCTGAAAGTATTCGGGACTATTTTAGCTACTGATGCTGGACACGAATCTAAAGGGGACCCAGATTGAATTGCCCGCAGAAGCTTAGTAGCATCTAGGGCATCCACTGTTGCAAAGCTATCAAAGGTGGAGATTATCTTGGTGTCCTTGGGAGAATCCCAGACACCCATCTTGATGCCATCCTTCGGCAGAGTGCTGAAAGATGAGAAGATAGTGCCAACTTTTTCCCAAAAAGCGGAGACAAGAATTTCACAGAATTCAGGGCTGCTCCGAGGTTTTTCCGTGATAGGTGTTGTACGTTTTAAAAAAGTGTTAAAAAGTTATTTTACAGAAGATTTCGCATTGCTAATCTGTTCCCCATAGAATTTCTTTTTTTGTTTCCAAAAGCGCTTTTTTTTACCTGAAGAGACTATCCCTATAGGCCTTCTTAGTGGAGTCAGTATACCCTTTCCTCCATGCGCGTTCCAATCGTTTGCATTCCGTTTTTTGTAGTTTTAAACTATCAGAATACCAGGGGGATGAGGGTGTTGTCCTCCTAGGAGTCCACATTCTAATTGGGACTAATGTTTTACAGGCCGAGTCTAACCATTTGGTGTATACCACTGCAGCCTTATCCACCGATGAGGACCAAACGCCCATAGTAGTCTTCAGATGATTGTCACGTTCTTCGCTATTGATATTTTTCCAGGCCCTCGTTTTGATCCTGAGTATAGGTTCAGTTTTTAATTTGAGATCCTTGGTAAGAGAGATCTCAAAGAAAACGGCTGCATGGTTTGACCAGGGGACTGGCAGCACTCCGCAGTAGTGAATATTGGGATGGTTAGAAAAAATTCCATCCAAAGTGTGACCAGCAGTATGGGTGGGATCTAAAACTAGTTGACTGAGTTCCCCCCCACCAAGGATTTCTTGTAACCTAACATTATCAGAGTCCGTAGAATCCTCTAGGATGTTACATCTTCTTTTTCAGATAAATACTTCCACTAAACCACATTTTAGGATAAGATATCCTTTTTAGAACAGGCACTAGAGTGATTTTTCTTTCAAAATGATAAATCAATTCCTGTCTCAAAACTTCACAGACTTTTTTGTTTGAAAAGGCATATCCCACTATAATTGCTACTGTAGACTTTCATCGTCCAATCAGGATCCATCATTGTTAGTGCAATTTAATGTGGTGACTCTCCTTGAAACAAAAGACCTTATATTGATTAAATGCACAAATAATATAGGAATTGCTGCCTTAAAATACAATTGCTAAGCATGTGTTTTTACTTTTTGTTATCTCATTAACATGAAGGAATCTTCACTCACCAGGAGGAATCAGATTCTCGCCAACTTTGCAGTGGCAGGTAGTTGTAACAGAAGTAGTTGTTGACGTGGACGTTTCTGTGGTGGGGGTTGGAGAGGAAGTTGTGCGAATAGAGGTGGTAGGTGTTGCTGTAGATTCCAGAGATGTGACAGGAGATTTTGTGGTGGTCTCTGCTGTACTTGTCTCCGTAGCTGTGGAAGGAGTAGTAGTTGATTGTGTAACAATTGATGTTGTTTCCTCTGTTGATGGCATTGTGCTACTGGTGGTAGTTGTGGGTGTTGTGCCAATGGGCGTTGATGGTGCTCCTGTAGCACCAGTTGTTGCTGTGGCTGTTTCTGTGACAGCTGATGTTGGTGGGGCAGTTGTTTCTGTGGTTGTGGTTGCAGTTGTTGTTGCACAGTGTGTGGTATCACAGCATAGAACTCTCATCTTATAGTTATAACACTTCTTCACATCCTCCTCTCCAGTCTGGTCAGCATTATTACACACCAGCCCAGTTGTTACATTACACTTTACAATTTGCCCAGTTTCAGCAATGTCCTTTTCGGGAAAGTTTACAGCCCGACACTCAATATCACTTATTTTCTCTGATTTTGCACAAATAGTTTTTCCGGATGCTATTATATTTTCAAACTTTTCACTGTCACCATCATCAGGTTCTGAGGATGGCTCCTTATCATCATACCAATCAGACCATTTACAAAGTGGTTCACAAGCAGTTACCGATCGGAAAGTAGTTTCTGTAACAGCAGCTGATGAAGGTGTAGTGGTAGAGACAGTGGTGGTTTCGGACGTAGTAGATCCTGAAGTGGTTGTCCCTTTAACAATTGTGGTACCAATGTTTGTGCTAGGTTCTGTACCAGGTGTCAATGAGGACCCTGTGCTACCAGTGGTCGTGGTTGTGGTTGGCTTTGTAGTAGGTGTTAATGGTGTCCCCGTAGTACCAGAGGTTGTGGGTGGTTCTGTACCAGGTTTAGATTCTGTCCCTGTACTACCAGTGGTCGTAGATGTTTCCGTTCCAGGTGTTGATGGTTTTTTTGTAGTGCCAGTGGTCGTGGTTGGTTCTATGCCAGGTGTTGATGGTGTTTCTGTAGTGCCAGTGGTTGTCTCTGTAACAGGTGTTGATTGTGTTTCAGAGGTGCCAGTGGGTGTGGTTGGTTCTGTGCCAGATGTTGATGGTGTCCCTGGAGTGGCACTGGTTGTAGTTGGTTCTCTGCCTGGTGTTGGAGTCCCTGTGGTACCAATGGTCGTGGTTGATTCAGTGCCAGGTGTAGATGGCGTTCCTGTGGTACCAGTTGTTGTGGTTGGTTCTGTGCCAGATGTTGATGGTGTCCCTGGAGTGCCAGTGGTTGTAGTTGGTTCTGTGCCTGGTGTCGATGGTGTTCCTGTAGTGCCAGTGGTTGGTTCTGTACCTGGTGTTGATGGTGTTCCTGTGGTACCAGTGGTTGTGGTTGGTTCTGTGCCAGGTGTCGATGGTGTTCCTGTAGTGCCAGTGGTTGGTTCTGTACCTGGTGTTGATGGTGTTCCTGTGGTACCAGTGGTTGTGGTTGGTTCTGTGCCAGGTGTCGATGGTGTTCCTGTTGTACCAGAGCTTGTGGTTGCTTCAGTGCCTGGTGTCGATGGTGTTCCTGTGGTACCAGTGGTTGTGGTTGGTTCTGTGCCAGGTGTTGATGGTGTTCCTGTTGTACCAGTGGTTGTAGTGGGTTCTGTGCCTGAAGTTGGCAGAGCCCCTGTAGTACCAATGGTCGTGGTTGATTCAGTCCCCGGTGTCGATGGTGTTCCTGTGGTACCAGTGGTTGTAGTGAGTTCTGTACCTGAAGTTGACGGAGCCTCTGTAGTACCAATGGTCGTGGTTGACTCAGTTCCCGGTGTTGGTGGGGTTCCTGTAGTACCAGTGGTTGTTGTGGGTTCAGTGCCAGGAGTTGATGGTGCTCCAGTGGTACCAGTGGATGTGATTGGTTCTGTGACAGATGTTGTTGGTGTCTCTGTTTTACCAGTGGTTGTAGTGTGTTCTGTGCCAGGTGTTGATGGTGTCTCTGTAGTGCCAGTGGTTGGTTCTGTGCCAGGTGTCGATGATGTGCCAGTGGTACCAGTGGTCGTGGTTGACTCTGTGCCCGGGATCAATGGTGTCCCTGCTGTACCAGTGGTTGTAGTGGGTTCTTTGCCTGGTGTTGGAGTCCCTGTGGTACCAATGGTTGTGGTTGATTCAGTGCCAGGTGTGGATGGTGTTCCTGTGGTACCAGTGGTTGTGGTTGGTTCTGGGCCAGATGTTGATGGTGTCCCTGGAGTGCCGGTGGTTGTACTTGGTTCTGTGCCTGGTGTCAATGGTGTCCTTGTAGTGCCAGTGGTTGTGGTTGGTTCTGTACCTGGTGTTGATGGTGTTCCTGTGGTACCGGTGGTTTTGTTTGGTTCTGTGCCAGGTGTCGATGGTGTTCCTGTTGTACCAGTGCTTGTGGTTGCTTCAGTACCTGGTATCGATGGTGTTCCTGTGGTACCAGTGGTTGTGGTTGGTTCTCTGCCAGGTGTCGATGGTGTTCCTGTTGTACTGGTGGTTGTAGTGGGTTCTGTGCCTGAAGTTGATGGAGCCCCTGTAGTACCAATGGTTGTGGTAGATTCAGTCCCCGGTGTCGATGGTGTTCCTGTGGTACCAGTGGTTGTGGTTGGTTCTGTGCCAGGTGTCAATGGTGTTCCTGTTGACCCAGTGGTTGTACTGGGTTCTGTGCCTGAAGTTGGCAGAGGCCCTGTAGTACCAATGGTTGTGGTTGATTCAGTCCACGGTGTTGATGGTGTTCCTGTGGTACCAGTGGTTGTGTTTGGTTCTGTGCCAGGTGTCGATGGGGTTCCTGTTGTACCAGTGCTTGTAGTGGGTTCTGTGCCTGAAGTTGATGGAGCCCCTGTAGTACCAATGGTCGTGGCTGACTCTGTCCCCGGTGTTGATGGTGCTCCAGTGGTACCAGTGGTTGTAGTGAGTTCTGTGCCTGAAGTTGACGGAGCCTCTGTAGTACCAATGGTCGTGGTTGACTCAGTCCCAGGTGTTGGTGGGGTTCCTGTAGTACCAGTGGTTGTTGTGGGTTCAGTGCCAGGAGTTGATGGTGCTCCAGTGGTACCAGTGGATGTGGTTGGTTCTGTGACAGATGTTGTTGGTGTCTCTGTTTTACCCGTGGTCGTAGTGTGTTCTGTGCCAGGTGTTGATGGTGTCTCTGTAGTGTCAGTGGTTGGTTCTGTGCCAGGTGTCGATGATGTGCCAGTGGTACCAGTGGTCGTGGTTGACTCTGTGCCTGGGATCAATGGCGTCCCTGTTGTACCAGTGGTTGTAGTGGGTTCTGTGCCTGGTGTTGGAGTCCCTGTGGTACCAATGGTCGTGGTTGATTCAGTGCCAGGTGTGGATGGTGTTCCTGTGGTACCAGTGGTTGTGGTTGGTTCTGTGCCAGATGTTGATGGTGTCCCTGGAGTGCCGGTGGTTGTACTTGGTTCTGTGCCTGGTGTTGATGGTATCCTTGTAGTGCCAGTGGTTGTGGTTGGTTCTGTACCGGGTGTTGATGGAGTTCCTGTGGTACCAGTGGTTTTGTTTGGTTCTGTGCCAGGTGTCGATGGTGTTCCTGTTGTACTAGTGCTTGTGGTTGCTTCAGTGCCTGGTATCGATTGTGTTCCTGTGGTGCCAGTGGTTGTGGTTGGTTCTGTGCCAGGTGTCGATGGTGTTCCTGTTGTACCAGTGCTTGTAGTGGGTTCTGTGCCTGAAGTTGATGGAGCCCCTGTAGTACCAAGGGTCGTGGCTGACTCTGTCCCCGGTGTTGATGGTGCTCCAGTGGTACCAGTGGTTGTAGTGAGTTCTGTGCCTGAAGTTGACGGAGCCTCTGTAGTACCAATGGTCGTGGTTGACTCAGTCTCAGGTGTTGGTGGGGTTCCTGTAGTACCAGCGGTTGTTGTGGGTTCAGTGCCAGGAGTTGATGGTGCTCCAGTGGTACCAGTGGATGTGGTTGGTTCTGTGCCAGGTGTCCATGGTGTTCCTGTTGACCCAGTGGTTGTAGTGGGTTCTGTGCCTGAAGTTGTCGGAGACCCTGTAGTACCAATGGTTGTGGTTGATTCAGTCCCCGGTGTTGATGGTGTTCCTGTGGTACCAGTGGTTGTGGTTGGTTCTGTGCCAGGTGTTGATGGTGTTCCTGTTGTACCAGTGCTTGTAGTGGGTTCTGTGCCTGAAGTTGATGGAGCCCCTGTAGTATCAATGGTTGTGGTAGATTCAGTCCCCGGTGTCGATGGTGTTCCTGCGGTACCAGTGGTTGTGGTTGGTTCTGTGCCAGGTGTCGATAGTGTTCCTGTTGTACCAGTGCTTGTAGTGGGTTCTGTGCCTGAAGTTGACAGAGCCCCTGTAGTACCTATGGTCGTGGCTGACTCTGTCCCCGGTGTTGATGGTGCTCCAGTGGTACCAGTGGTTGTGGTTAGTTCTGTGACAGATGTTGTTGGTGACTCTGTTTTACCAGTAGTTGTAGTTGGTTTTGTGCCAGGTGTCGATGATGTGCCGGTTGTACCAGTGGTCGTGGTTGACTCTGTGCCTGGGATCAATGGTGTCCCTGTTGTACCAGTGGTTGTAGTGGGTTCTGTGCCTGGTTTTGGAAACCCTGTGGTACCAATAGTTGTAGTTGGTTCAGTGCTTGGTGTTGATGGTGTTCCTGTGGTACCAGTGGGTGTGGTTTGTTCTGTGCCAGGTGTTGATGGTGTTCCCGTAGTACCCATTATTGTAGTGTGTTCGGTGCCAGGTGTTGATGGTGTCTCTGTAGTGCCAGTGGTCGCGGTTGATTCTGTGCCAGGTGTTGATGATGTTCCAGTGGTATTAGTGGTCGTGGTTGGCTCTGTGCCCGGGATCAATGGTGTCCCTGTTGTACCAGTGTTTGTAGTGTGTTCTGTGACTGGTGTTGGAGTCCCTGTGGTACCAATGGTTGTGGTTGATTCAGTGCCAGGTGTGGATGGTGTTCCTGTGGTACCAGTGGTTGTGGTTGGTTCTGTGCCAGAAGTTGATGGTGTCTCTGGAGTGCCAGTGCTTGTAGTTGGTTCTGTGCCTGGTGTCGATGGTGTCCCTGTAGTGCCAGTGGTCGTGGTTGTTTCTGTACCTGGGGTTGATGGTGTTCCTTTAGTGTCAATGGTCGTGGTTGTTTCTGTGCCAGGTGTTGGTGGTACTCCTGTTGTGCCAGTAGTTGTAGTTGGTTCTGTCCCTTGTGTTGATGGTGCACCTGTTGTACCAATGGTGGTTGTTGGTTCAGTGCCAGGAGTCGGTGGTGTTCCTGTCATACCAGTGGTTGTAGTTGGTTCAGTGACAGGTGTTGATGGTGACCCTGTCGTACCAGTGGTTGTAGTTGGTTCAGTGCCAGGTGTTGATGGTCTCCCTGTCACACCAGTGGTTGTTGTTGGTTGTTTTTCTGTTGTTGTTGGTGTCCCTCTAGTGCCAGCGCTTGAAGTTGGTTCAATGCCAGGTGTTGATGGCATTCCTGTCGTACCTGTAGTTGTTGTGTGTTCTGTGACAGGTGTTGATGGTGTCTCTTTAGTACCAGTGGTAATTGTTGGTACAGTGCCAGTGGTAGTTTCTATAACAGCTGATGTTGATGGGGCCCTTGTTTCTGTGGTTGGCCTCCCTGTTGTGGATACTGCTGTTGTGGCACAGTGAGTGGTGTCACAGCATAGCACTCTCATCTTATAGTTATAACACTTTCTCGCATACCCCTCTTCAGTCTGGTCAGCATTATTACACACCAGCCCAGTTGTTAAATCACACTTTACATTTTGCCCAAGTGCAGCAATGTCTTTTTCGGGAAAGTTTACAGCCCTACACTCTATATTGCTTATTTTCTCTGATTTTGTACAAACTGTCTTTCCTGATGCTATTATATTTTCAAACGTTTCACTGTCACCATCATCAGGATCTGAGGAAGGTTCCTTCTCATCAAACCAATCCGACCATTTGCAAATTGGTTCACAGACAGTTGCTGGTGGAGATGTCATTTCTGACACAGTGGTTGTGGAGGGAGTAGTGGTTGATTCTGTGATTGTGGTAGTTTCTGAAGTTGTAGATGGAGGTGTGGTTGTTTCAGTAACAATTGAGGTTGTACTAGTAGTAGTTGTAGTTGGTTCTGTGCCTGTAGGTGTTGATGGGGCCCCTGTAGTTTCTGTGGTTGTGGTTGGTTCTGTGGCAGAACTGGTCGTTGATGAAGGCGTAGAACCACAAGGCACATAGGAACAACATAAAAAGCTGACCTGGTAATTGTAGCACTTGGGTGCGGGTGTCTGATCTTTGTTATTGCACTTAAGTCCAGTGTGAGGGGTGCATTCCACTACCTGACCGACTTCTTCCAAAGAGGAATCTGGAAAATCTGCAGCTCGACAGCGGACTTCTTTTGGCGTTTTACAAACCTTCTCCCCCTTTTCTTCCATTAACTCTAATGTCTCATAGTCTCCATCATCAGGTCCTGACCGAGGGTAACTATGATCAAGCCATTCAGTCCAGCTGCACACCTCATGGACACAGACGGTAGGAGTGGGTGGTGCTGCGATGGGCAGAGAAAAAGACAAACAATATTACCTATTATTTTACTCATTGAGAAAAAGAATCACATGTCCTTTATGCCAGAACTTTACATGGCACTGTACAATAATTGAGAAAACTAGTTGAATCCAACCCTTTGCATGAGTAAGTCAATTGGCATAAAATACTGATAATTAAAAATCTTAATGAAAAATTCAAGTTGGAATACATTGTAGTGTTATTTTTCCCACTTGCTGCAGGATTCAAGTGCAGCTGCAGTACCAAAGTAACTACATTGCCTCAACTATTCGCAATTTTCCTCAAGTTCTATAGAATAAAAAGCTATCCATCTCACTCCCACGTTTAATAGTTGGTGTCTCTGCAGTGACCCACAAATATTGAGTCGGGTAGCTCCAGTAGGCACAATGATTCTGGTACTGATGGTGCCTGCTCATAGGAAGTCACACAACCTTTGCTACAGAATGACTGCCCTCTGATAAGAAGGGGGAATCTTGAAACCAAACAGCGCCTGCAATGCTAAAGTAAGCAAGAGAATGGCATCTTAAAGTTTACTGGTGCCAAAGCAGGAAATTACTCAGAAATAACAGTCTCTGTGCCAAACCACTGCCATGAACACCTCCATAGGGCCATCCAGCTCTATTACTGGTCCTACCCACTGATCCCACCAATGACTAAAGGAAATCTAAATACCCTGACCACAGGAGCAATTTTATCAGAGAGAACACAAATAACCTACCGCTGGTGTGCGAGGAAGTGGCCATGCCAGTGGTGAAGGTGAAGGCTGTGGTGGGTGCTGCGGTTGAGCATTCTGTAATCTGACGGTTGATTGTGCCATTGGCTGCACAGGTTGCTAAAAAACAGCCTCCCAGGTTATCTCCTGTTCGGTAGATTTCTTCACCATACTTGTACTTCTTGCCATCGTAAGAACAAAAACAGGCTGAAAAACCAAGCATGTAGTCAGAGAATATTCACATTTCTAGGAAGTCCAGTGCAGTAGCAAAAAAAACTATACTGCGCATGCGACCCTTGTCCTCTTACCTGTAAGGTCGTAGTTGCATTTCATGTCATTGCCAATGCACGTGCTAGTTGGAGAGAAGGTAGACATGAGTTACAAGCCTCACAAATGTTCATGCTTTGTTACTTTTCAAGCAAAAAATGTAATTTTGTTGCTAGCAGCCACACACGCAAACGCATACACATTTTAATCAAACAAGTAAACATGCAGAGGTATTATTTTCCCTCCATCTCAGAATTCAAGCATAGGTCCCAAAGACCCAACGAGAGGGCTATCACTAGGCAGGAAAACCAAAAATTATGATTGTTAGAAATGGGGGTCTCTAGTTGGCAATGGCTGGCCACTGTCCAAGTAGGGACCCTTCTTCCTAAGTCAGAGTAAGCGGGCTACACCCTTTGATAACCCCTGCTCAACCCTGTGGTAACATAGCATGAGCAGCTAGGCTTATCTCAGAGGCAATGTGTGAAGCATTTTTGACCATACACAGTAACACAGTAAGAACACTACAAAGGGACACCACACAAGTAGTTATAAAAAATAAGTATCTTTATATATAGATTTAACACAAGACCAATAACAGGAAAAAGCCACAATACTGAAAAATAGGATTAATCTTGAAATGCTGTAAAAATAGTTCAAACTATGCAAAGAGGAGTTCAGTTTAAAGCAGTGGTCTCTGCGACCCTTTTACTCACAAAATACCTGGATTCTGTAGCAAAGCAACCAAAATGTCGCTAAGAAGTTGTAGCGATGATTTTCTCACGCGTGACCAGCGATGCGTTGAATCCTTGCCGCAAGGGAGGATGATGCGCTGATCTGTGTGCAGGACAAAGCGACAAACTTCTCCACGCTAAGCCGGCGATGCGTTGAAATCCTTGCCGCGAAGGGAGGATGATGCGCAGAGCCTGTTGCGTGTGCGATCTTGTTGCGATGAAAAGAAATGGCGCCCCGCGAGGGAGCGACGATCCTGATGCGATGCGATGAAAATGGCGAACGCTCGGTGTCCACGCTGCGATGTCATAAAGCGATGAAATCGATGCGATGATCTTTGGTTAGCGAGCACTTGGAGGCCCGCAAACATGCGATACGATAATCTTTGGGTTATCGAGCATTTGGCAGCCGTGTGATGTGATGATCTCCGGTAGCGAGCACTCAGCGGCAGCAGCCCGATGATTTTCCTTACGCTCTTCAGCTGCGGCGGCTCGCAAACGGGCGTTAGCGACGATTTTCAGCACTCTCTTCTCTGCAGTAGAACTAGAGGCCCTGGTACTCACAGGAGCCTCACCTGCAGATAGAAATCCTCGCTGGGAAGAAACAGGAGGCTGGTGGTGGAGTCTGATGTGCCTGATACTCCAGCAGGAGGCTAGCTCTCTTCTAGACCTTGGGTGATTGCTGTAGCAAGATAAAATAAAAGTTCCTTCAAAGTCCTTTTCCTCTTCTTCCAAGTCCAGTAGTAACCACTGCAGGCCAGTCCAAGAAACAACACACAAGCACAAGGACACTCCTCTCCTGCAGATTTCTTCAGTTACACGGACAGAGGTTCCTCTTGTTGTCCAGGAGCAATACAAATTGTAGGGGTTTTAGCACAGATATTTATACCCCAAAAGTCTTTGTTCTCAGAAGCTACAAGCCACTGAACCCAGCCAGAACCATTTCTCCCCAGTCCTGGAGCACTTTGTTTACCAGGCTACATCCTTCCTTTCAGAGTGCAGGGCAGAGACATCAGATGCACCACAGGAGGTGGAGCCAGCATTGTGGAGGGAAGCCACAGCCCTATTCAGGTCCCAGGTGCAACTCCTCCCACCCATCTAGATGCAGATCTCTCTATTCACCACTGGGACAACTCACCCTGTCTCCTGGAATTCCCCAGCCCTGTCACTCCAAAACCAGACAGCCAATACACATAACAGCAGAGCACACTGGAAGGCTTAGGCAAGAAAATACCTACTTTCTAAAAGTGGTATTTTCAAACACAGAATATAAAAATAAACTTCACTAAAAGATGTATTTTAATATTCTGAGCTCAGCCATACTAAATTCGTGTTTCTACCATGTTCTTTGGGTCAGTTAGGACTATAGAATGTAATAGTCAAACTGCCCATTCTGGCCTATGGAGAACAGGTAGCCTTACAGTAGTGAAAAAACAAAATTGGGTGTAATTCACTACCAGGACATGCTACACACAGCAGGGCATGTCCTATCTTACACATACAATGCACCCTACCATGGGGGGACACATGATGCCAAGGGAAGGTTCAGGGGCTGGGAAGTGACACACTTTACAAGCTGCTTCTGTGGGTGGCGCAAACCAGCGCTGCAGGCCCACCAGCAGCATTTGGTTTACCAGCCCTGGGCACACACAGACCATGCTACTAGGGACTAAAAGGCAAACCAAATAAGCCAATCATGGATATACCAATTCACATGTCATATTTACTAAGGGAGAGCAAATGCACTTTAGCACTGATCAGCAGTGGTAAATAGCCCAGAGTCATAAAACCAACAAAAATAGGTTAGAACAAATCCAGGAGGAAGGCAAAAAGCTTAGGGATGACCCTGCAAAAAGGGCAATTTCCAACAATGATGATTACCGACGAGGAAATAAAAGAAGCCATCAACTACTTATCCAGGAGGTCACATACAATATAATTGCCGTGTTACTCATTCCCCCTTACCAAGACATGCAGTTTTCCACACTGGGGATCTTGGACCCAGGTCTGTAGAGGTTGCCATGATTGTCATAGCAACCACAGTTAGCAGTGCAGGCCATGTTCTGCTCATCGAAGTAGGGTCGGTCCTCTGGGCAGCTGGGGTAGCAACCTAAAGATTTTCAGAAGACAACAGATGAAAAGAATGAAAACACAAGGGAACGGTGAGATGGAAAAAACATAGCTTTCAATTTTTTTCGAAACCCAGAGTCGAGCTGGCAGGGAGGATGGCCTTCATACTGCAATGTTGTCTCATTTTTGAAAGGCTGTTATTGGAGGAACTGAAATTTTAGCCATCTTTCTTGCTCCTTGCTTGTAAGCATCCCTGGCGGTATAAATCAGATTTGAACTGGCATCTGGACAAATGAGAGATTTAAAAACAATTTGGTACCTCAAAGAAGAGCTAAGAACGGACAGGAATGTGCCAGGGTAACCGGCTGAAGCTTTCATGGTGGAACTCCATATACCTTTCCCCCATGATCAACAGTATTTAGACTTTAGAATGGTTGGAGAGAACGAATATTGTCGCTGACATATCTAAGGAAAAAAGCTCTACCTGCCCACAGATTTCCCCTGTCAATATGTTGGGCCTCCACACACCATAGTCTCTGTTCTGGAGTCCGACCATGGCAGGGCTCTTAGCTTTGAACCCCAGCACAAGCCTAGTTTGGGAAGACAACTTACAAACTTCTCTCCTTTGCATCCTGACTACGTCTCTACTGTCCAGTATGGACTGTTTCAAATGATCATAGCTGCTGAAAACAGAGCAGAAAATGGAAAAAGTCTAGTTTGTTTCTCCCATACCTTCCAAGCCGGGCAACTCATAAAGGCATTTTCCACCAGGGTTGGTGCAGGTCTTCATGCATGGGGCACCGCATGGTTTGTAGTGCCACTCACAGTCCCCATCTGGGTTGTAGAAGTCGCAGAACAGAGCTGCAGAGAGAAAGACAATGGAGCACCTCTTGTCTTTTATGTATTTTGCTATTTCAACAATGTTTTTTGAGCTGTATATGGCAAGATACATGCAACTTGATGCTGCTGCGAGGGCACAGACTAGCAAAGGCCTGACAGGCACAATGTACACGAGGGAGCGGGGTGAATGTTTTAGCAAGTTCGGCATCCATAGTTTGCCTGATTTTGTCTTACAGTATCTCCTTGCATTAGCCGATCCCATCTGAACATCTTCCTTTGTACATTCTCCATTGCTATATGCAAATGTGACCCAATTCATGTCTGGTTACTGAGGGATAAGCTACCTGGTTAACACTAGTTGGTGCTAAGACTTAGATCCCTGGCTGGCGTTTCCCTGGAAGCAAACTTTAAAGACTTCACCAAAAATACTCAAAATGGATTTATAATCTGAGTATTCTAGTAACCTAGGAGTTGAGTTACAGTTTTCCAAACAGGGTGCTCGCGATATGGTTCCCTATCTGTCAAACTGATGGCCTCCCACCCTTTTTAGGGTGTATGATGTGATGTCCTTTTTTTTCTCCTTCCTTGCCAGGTAAAACCAGGCAGGGAAGGACAGAAATAAACAAAAGATGAACCCCATATCGAGAGAAAAAGGCCGGGTGTGCAGGTTATTAGTTTTTGTGTTTTTCAATAACAAACAATGGGAATTTTTTTTGTTAAAGTTTTGTAGACTGCTGTAAAAACCACCAGCAGCTGTCCACCAAACCTTTTGTACCTTAACAGCAACTGCTATAACAGCAGTCCTGTCAAGATAGACAGACAGACAGACAGATTATCCAATCTCATGACATCAGTAAACCCTGGGTAATTAGGAGTTGGTGGTCCGATTTCATTATTGTACAATCTAAATGTAAAATTAATGTGAACTGTAGAGATCTTGTGCAATGTCTAGTCTCAATTGACACACATGTATATGAAAACTAAAAAAAAATGTTTCTTTTTTTCTGGAAAGTGCCATTGAATGCAACACATTTTTCTCCAATACATCTTAACATTTCTCTCAATGTAAGCAACATTATCTCTCTCTCTCAATGATTTATGCTGCAACTTCTCTAGCTCTGATGTTTTTCAATTGCATGTTCTGTCCATGTATACGTACGGCATATATTTGGCGTTCTCCAGTGGATGCAAACTCCAACCTCACTGCAGGCCTGAGCGTAAGCGGCAACAGCCGTACAGAAGCACTCACAATCTCCTCCTGTGTCGCAAGCACAGGAATCAGTCACACAGGCCTCGTAGTATTTGCTTGGGTCAACCTGTGATTAGAAAGAAACACAAGAACTGGGAATGGGAGGATACAATGCGTACACCCTATCTAAACTTTCTGAGTAGCAGAGAAAGTAAAAAACTTCTAAGAAGAGTTGTGCTATGGTATCGCAGATAGAGATAATAGTGTGGTTACAAACACACCAACCTGGTAGGGGAGTCAATGTGTGTTATCAGATCACTAGAAATCCTTCAGCTTGGTGGATGGTTTCAGTGGTAACGTTTTTATTATACATAAAGGGGGTTGTGACTTGATACGCCAAGCATAATTGTCTCTCAAGAACCGGACAGCGTTACCTGTGAGTGACATGTTGAGAATGCGTCGCTTTTGATGATGCTGCACTGCTTCTGGGACCAAGCTTTTCTGTACGGGTTGGCAGTATAAGCGTCCTTGGCTTCCAAGGCATCTGGGCAGGTGGGATTGGCTTTCCAGCTGTTCCCGAATTCAAGTACATCGCCAACCACAGACTGGCTTCTGGTAGTGAAGTCATTGATACCATTCGAATCAAAGTTGCCACAGAGACCACAAACCGTGCCCTGTGTAAAGAGCCAAACAAGTGTAGGTTATTAGTCTTTCATCACAATCATTAACAAATCAAAGAAAAAAAGGCTTGCAGGGAGGTTTGTGCCATACCCAATCCAATGCCCCAAGGCACAACATTGCAGTCACAGAGACTGTTGCTTTTTCGTGGGGAAGGGAAGTTAGAAAAACCATTTAACCTAAACCCTTGGAGGTATTAAGCTACTGAAGGGATTATTGTGTCCTCCGAACACATGTAGTGTCCTTTGATTAACTCCGCACCTTAAATTTTGAACTGAGCTTGAGGAACATGCTGGTCTTCTTGTCCCACATGAGGGCCATTCCATGCTTTGTCTCAATCACCATGTAGATGCCCGTGGAGCGGACGTTGTAAGGCATCTCCACCGTGCTGTCCCTTTGCACCACATCGATGTGTTCCTCATGCAGGATCAGTTCATTGCCCTGGAAAAGACACAGGCTCAATTAGGTGATAGGCAGGTCAAAAAACAATCTCAGTTTGCACTGACGACCAATGAGTGTGTGGCTTTAGCAGTAAACTACTCCATCTCTGTGTTTCACCTGTTAACATATGCAATAGTGTGGAGTATGCTGTTGGACTTAAGCTATTTGCCAGAATGCACGTTTGACTCATCTATATCTATCCAATGAACAATCAGAGTCCTTGAATGACTATTAATGGAGGATGTCAATTTTCAGTGCATGAAACCTGGCACTCCATTCGTGCCCAAATGAGAAAGTGAATGAGAGCTGGCAGTGTAGCTTTCAATTTCCGTGCCCAATCAAGGTTCTGTATCTCACTTCTATGGCTAAGAGGGGTAGCTCAGACTTCAGGCTCAGCCTCAATAATGTCCATTGTGCTGGCTCTCTAAGCAATGAGAAAGATCCTCAGATTTAATGGCTGTTCACTCCTCGGCCTCCACGCTAAAACGTACGGAAGGATGTCAGTACTTAGAGGATTGAGGGTGGCTTGCAGAAATGTGGACAAGGGCAGCTGTGCTGACGTTACTGAAGCATTATGCAAAGATCCCTGGTCTTCCAACAGATGGGAATTGCTGTAAATCCAAGACGCTGAGCAACAAACACTGGTGCACTCAACGTCATGATCAGTCATATTCTTAACAGAGGCATCATGGAAGAAACCCTTTCCTAGACAGAACACATGTGGGTTAATCAATTCATTCAGAGCAATTGCAACTCTTTGAAGCAACAGGGAACAGATCCTTTTCACATCTTCAACCACACAATTTAATCAAGTGTGTATTTATTGTGGTGATGCTAGAGCGATATGTGGCTTTAGTTTCCAGCTAGAGCTCCATCCGACATCCAGACATTTCCATTCATACGCAGTACGCGCTACTCACCCCGAGGAAGAGCCGAATGGATTTGGAGCAGGTGGTGCCAGTAGTGCCGCAGGGGATGTTCTCGGTGATCACTCGGAAGGTGCCAGCAGTGCTGTTGCCACAGTAGTCCTGAGGAGAAGGATATTGGTATTGATTTGCAATGATCCTCAGCAGGTGGCAGGCTGCGAGAAGGGGCCTTATTAGAATACTTCATAAATACCTGAGCCAGGGTGTATTGACAGTCCCCGTTGAAGCTGAAGCGCTTGCTGTCGAACGTGATGTAATGTCCATCGCCGTACACAGTGCAGGTGCCGAAGCAAGGTTTGTCAGTGCATTGCCACTTCCGGTTCTTGCAGGTGCTGTTAGCAAGAAATCCTCTCATCAATCAATGAAGCAGTGCAGTCGAACAAGTGCACCCTTCTCATGCCCGCAAAACACATTCCATGCCCCATGCTTTAGCGCTCTTGGACGCAGCTTGAAATGCAGGGAGATATTTACAAGAAAATGTCAGAGTGTGATGTAATGCCAAATTTGGAATTGCCGCATTCAGACATTTTCAAAATGCAGGGATGCACCGTATTTACAAAAAACTGTGCACCCCTGCGTTTCACCTAGCGCTGGCACTAAAAAAGCTGCCTAGCTCAAAAAATCACATAAACATTCTGCACATTAACAGTCTTTACAGGTGATTTACCATTTCTATGTGTGCTCCAGAGAACAGAACACATTGAAAGAGCAAAATACGAGGAGAAATTATTAATTTCTCTTCGTATCGCCATCCTAAGACCAGGTTTTACCTGGCCTAAGTTTTTGGCGCTTCCACATCGTTGTAAATATGGAGCGGCGTCAAGAAGCAATGGGTGTTGCAGTGGAATTCCCACTGCAACACCCATCGCCTGCCCCTTTGCAGCAGCGGAATACTGCGGAAAGGGGCATATGTACAAGGTGGCATTAAGCCATGTTAGGTGGCTTAAAGCCACCATGTAAATCTGGGGTATGGAGAAAAGCCACCGGAGCGTCAGAAAAAGTGATGCTCTAGCGGCATTAGGGGCTTGTAAATATGCCCCTCAGAGTTATTTTCTAGATGCAGCAGATTGACACACCTGCCATTAGGTAACTAGTCTCTTTAGTTCAAAATACTGTTTCAAATGTATCAAACACTGAGGCACACTTCAACATTTAAACCTTATTCGCTACCTCAGTTGTCTAATTACAACACCATCCTTCCCATCTCTTTTTAGCTCTTTGAAGTGGAATATTCTGATTAAGCACTGGCCTCAGCTCCAGTGCCTATGAGTCTCATCCTGGTCACTTCTTGCTCCAGGTGGCCCTTGATCGCAGCGTGTGTAGCAATGAGGGCTTACTCAAGTGAAGCAGACACAGGCAACGAGAGGGGACAGAGTGCATATATTTAGATGTGTTTCTTTCTTCATTATCCTCATATGACATGGAAAGGGCTTGCACCTTGTACAAAGGTGGCCTCTTGCCCATCCGTTCTGTGGCTTCTATCCGTACTTTTCTTTAATGCAGGAGAGTCCCATCCTCTGAGGTCACTCTGATGTCTTCCTCTTTACAGCAGAGGAGCACAACGCTGTATTTATCTATTTCATAACATTTAGACCAGCTGAGCTTTCTGATCTTTTTTGATTGGATTACAGTGCATGTGTCTTCTGTGAAGTCTGCCATCTTTCCTAATGCCCAATTTTATAATGTCAACAAACTGTTAAACTAATCCTTGAACACCACTTTTTATCCCATCACTTGATTAGTAATCGCCCTACATTGAGCCATGACCTACTGAAAGTATAATCTTTTCCAAGCAAGAAACCACACGCCTTCTTAAGAATTTTTGGCTTAAATGAGTTAATCGATGCTTTATTCAAATCCTAACATCCATCTTCAAGCTGCCTGTGCCCTTGACTATTTCCTACCACCGTTCAATAGATCATGATTTCTCCATGACATTACACAGCAGAGATATCCAGCACTGTTTCAGAATGCGCCGATCCATGCCTAAATCTAGGGTGACCGCTGACTGCACAAATGATTTCAATTTAGGTTCACGGCAGATACATATCATAGAGGTATTCATTAAATATAATAAGATGTTGGTCCTTTGGGAACCACTGCAGACAATCCAGGAAATGTGACCTGGCTCCACGTCTTTTGAACGAAAGATGCCAAGTGAAAAGCTATACCATGGCCCCAACCCAGGTGGATCAAAACTGGTCAACTCTGGTGTGGCTCAAGTAAACTACACTCTCTTTCTTTAAAATATGTGCCATTTTGTACCAGAGGGCAAAACGATTTCTTGGGCATGATTTTAACAAAGCCCTGTTGGTTTGCATTAAATCAGTGATCTTTAGCAAAAGTAGTTCACTTGTATTACCCCATAGGGCCTGTTCTATTAGTCATTACTTGCTTTCTCTTGGTGGCGGAGGAGCTAGAAGGCATCATATAAACACAAGGTGTAGGAACGATGTCTAATGGAGCCTAGACATGTTTAGCTCGCCCACAGGCTACGCAAACATTCTTCTCTGGGCTACAAGAGTTATTGGATTATCAGGCGCCACATCTTAGGCTGCTGCAAAGGACCCAACTGTCAAAGGCGCTGTCTGGGGACTGTAGCGAGACGTCTCCTAGGGCCCATTTTCACAGCCAGGACCTGCACACGAGGAGTAACACACAGCGACCAGCCCCAGCTTCCTCTTCCCAGCCTGAGTCTATAAAGGATGGTGTGCCTGACAAGCGGTTGAGTGGCAGTGCCTACCAGGTGTTGCAGCTGACGGAGATCTCCTCTCCAGGTTGGTATTCAGCCTCATTGTGGAGGCAGGGACAGGCTTCGGCCTGGATGCAGCCACCTCTGCCGTCGAGCACCCTCCCCTCTGGGCAGACGCATCCGGACACGCAGTGGGTGCTGAACTGTAAAGTCAAGGAAGAAAAGGCTGTGTTAGCAGGGCCCAGGGCAGAGAAGCAATAGAGCGGACATCCGGTGCTGGAGGAGTCCACGATAAACGCATCACAGTCTGCAAACATTTCACAGCCATTAGACAAGTCGTGGTTCCGGCGTCGTGTGCTGAACCTTGAGACCTTGGGCCATTGGACAACAACATGGAGGGTCTTCCTCCCCCCCGTCCAACGTCTCCAACAAAAGAAAAGAACAGGCGCAGGCAAAATATTGTTTTAAATCAAACCATCCTCTCCATGTCTCCCCAAGCCCTCGCCCTGTGTGCCCCCGAAACCCCTTCACCCCACCCTACAAGACACTCACGCATTCCACGTCAAACGTCTGACAGCTCTTCTGGCACTCGGAGCCCTTGGCGTTCGTAGAAACATTTGCGCAGTCAAAGTACACCATGGGGGCCTCGCATTCTGGAGGGGGCGACAAAATGAGAGGCGTGTGAGATATCGGCATGTCTCACTTCCGGAAATTATGCTTTCCAAATCCCGATTGCTCAACGAGACGGTGGGTTTCTAAGGACACAATTTAGCCGAAGTCAGAACCCGATATGCAGAGGTGAAGCGATGGAGATTGACACAGGAGTGTCTCGGCCCCCCCTCTACTGGTCTGCTTGCCTAGCCTGGGAAATGAACCTTTTCTCCACTGATGAATCTGTGACCATAGATGATGAATTAATAAGCAAAGACGTGAATACATTGTACTCAATGGGAGAGGAAAATTCACCCCAAAGACAGAACGAGAGAATATTATTAATGCTAGTGGTACAGCATTGGGATAAGAGAGTGCCAAAGGGCGACAAACACGGATTTTGATTGCAGTTTCCGCGGATTGGCGGTGAAGATTACCTGGCTCTTTAACTGTCACTCCCAAGCAGCTGACCTTCCCCTGTGAGCAGGTGCTGTGGAGAAGAAAGGAGGAAGACATCAAGGTGTTAGACAAGTGTTCTACTTGTTCTGCTTTCTGTGAAATGTTTTTCCTTTTCTTTTTTGGCGGTTCATCGCCACCTGGTGGCTAATGTCAGGAGTTTCTTTCCGGAGGTCTCGTGCTTATCATTTACTGATTACATTCACTGGTTGTTGTTTTAGCACCTGCGGGTGCTGAACAGAGTGGTTTTGTTTTTACGTTTAGCAGCATGGGGCACAGAAATCAATAATCATCTCACATGTTTATAAGACATCTTAAAATAAACAACTTCCTGATCGATTTTATTTGCAGATAAAAGAAATATGTGTATTTTTCCATGTCCTGGTGCAGCCTGCGCTCTCATTCATGTTTAGAAACTGCAAACGCACAAAAAGCACAACAGCTGGAGTCACAGAACTTGTGTAAAATAGTATTAGATGCCATGTATTTTCTCTGCAGGAGGCTGGGTTGCCGAGGCTGTCCTGCTGGATTTTCAAAATGCATCCTTTGCTTGTGCCCAACCTCTAGAGCTGGCTGCCCACGCAGGATGCATGAATCTGCACAACTTCTTGTAGTGGACAGCTGCACTGCTGCAGAGCTATAGCTCAAGATGTGGCTGCGCGCGCAGGACGGTGTGTACCTTGCCACGAGATTTATGTAATGTGGTTGTAAGCAATGAGTACGTACGTGTTGGTGAATCAAACAAAGGCATTACACCTGCTAATCCAAATATTGAGTATCACCTCTTCCCATCTAACTCGAAGTCCTACCTTTGCTGGACGGTTTTTTAAAGGTACCCACAGGGACACAAGTCCTACGACCGTCCTAAGGGGGACTTATCATATGCAGTTAAAAAATGACGACATAGCAAGTCACGTCATTGCCCTTATAATAAGCTTTACTTAAAATCTCAAGTGTCTTTCTTAAAGCAACAGCAACTTGACATGATCACAAAGCAAAAAAACAAAAAGAACATTTTTGGTTTTACTTTTTTACAAATCACGTATTTTTCCACATATCAAAGGTGCCACTGAGCTTGGAAATGGCAATGTTTTTAAACAGACAGGTGGAACTTGTCAATTAAATTTTTTAAACAGCTTTTAGTCACTAAACAAAATATGCTGGATGTATGTTTTTTAATATTAAACTGGCTAAGAGTGCACGTTTATTTCCTGATTATGTTCTTAAGCTCGCCTCTCTCCAAAGCCCAACAGTGCTTTAAACTTGCAGTTTGTTAAGCAACACCTCTCATCATCGAAATAAGGGGAACGAGTCCCCCTTTCTAAAAGTAATGGCGGGGGAACTCCACAACCCTGAGTCAACACCCGACGTCTGCCCTGGGCACCCAGCTGAGACTAGTTCTGACCTAGACAGGAATGGCAGGACCCTTTTGCTGAACTCACCAGATAGCCTTGTTTTCGTGCACCACCTCCCCGGGTGACATGGAGGAGGCCTGGTAGTAGCAGCCGCACTCTTCGACCTCCACACACTTGCCGCTCTCATCCAGGTACATGCCTTCTGGGCAGATACAGCCGTAGACAGGTAGTATCTTTACACCGCAGGAGTTGTCGGGCTCGCTGAGGGACCGGCAGGTGGCCTGGCACGTGTGCGCGGAGTATGTGTAGGTCTGTGTCGCAGGACAGTCTTCACTGTACTTGCCTTGGCAGAGGAGAGGTAAACAGGAGGTTACATCTCACAGGCCCAAAAGTTAAACCAGCGCACGTCAAGTGTATGGGAGTCAGAGTGCTGTGGCAACCACAATGCAGAGCATGGCTAATTCATCATGGCCGCCGATACATATATATATATATATATTTTTTTTTTGTGTTATATCCTACTAGTGAGGTGTCATGTGTACCCAAGCTAGGACCCGAACAGTAGCAGTAAGTTTTATTTAGTTTCAGACCCCCTCCCCCACTCACCACATATCTCGCTCCTCCAGCCTTCTAGGAAGACCCCCTTGGCTGCGCATGCGCGCACGTAGGACGAGATGGCTGCGCACATGCAGTCCTCAGTCTTCTCACAGTTACAAGTGTCGAACATGCAGTTCTGGGAAGAAAGAAACGCCGTCGCCCAGTTAGAATTCAACACATCAGGGTGTTTAAGCCCCACGTTATTTTTCACCATAATTAACTACTGCTTCGCTCTTGTGCTCCACGGGTCTTTGGTTCGCCGATAATCACGGGCATGCATTGTTATAAGAAAACAAGACTATAAACTCAACACATTACTCTAAAATCCTTGGGCGATGGCCTGTAATGTGATGACAACTGTAATTTAGAATGATTCAAAAGCTTTATGGGCACAACACCAAGATGAGACACGTGACACGAAGTGTGAAAGTGACCGTCTGTACCACGTCCCAGCCTTACCTGCGTTCTAGTGTGCGCTAAACTCGCATACCTGATGTGGGCTGCATGCTGGCAGTTCACCTTCTGCGGAGAGAGCCCACGGCTTACAGTAGAATCTCTAATGTTTCCTATAAAAACCTCCCTCGTTTGTATTCTTGTTTGCTGCCAATTGTGTTTAGAAGGGGCATGAACCAGCAGTGCCAACTGGTATTCGAATGCATATTTCGCCTTGGGTAGGGCGTGCACTCGTATTTATAAGCTTCAAATTTGTACGACAAAACTAATCATCTCCCTTGCTCAAAAATTACCTTGGAATGACTGGAAGTGGAGTAGGGCAAGATGGCGGCCGCTTCAGTGGCCGGTTAAGCTGGTGCTCTTCACCTCTGCAGGCTTACCGATGCGTTTGAGTTAATGGCGACCTAAGGTACTCAAGCAGTCCACAGACAAGGATTAATGTTGTAAGATACCGCCGGCGCTGTCTCTGTCGATCGTTTCCCGCACTTCCTCGGTACTTTTTTCGAGGCTATCCCGCCCTTGCTGTGGAGTCCTGTGAGCTGAGACGTGGAGCCGGCACCGGCGTTTACAGCGTAACGGCGATAACAGCGTTTTCAGTGCTTTCAACGTATATAGCATTTCCGCTCCGCTGGGTGCCGCGTTTACTTGCAGATGATGGCAGGAAAGAGTCTTCACCAGCGGTCTGGACGGAATAGAGGCAATGTGCAACCGACTGGTACCCCGGCAAGAACGCGGCAGATGACAGCCGGTGGGAAACCGGTGGAGAAAGCGGAGAAGGGGGGAGAGGGGCTCGTGGATGCCTCAGACAAGCGGCAGGAGGTAAATGGTGCAGTTAACTCATCCAATGCGGCTACTGTGGTGGTGGAGGCGGCGGGGGAGAGTACAGCAGTACAGCATATTCCTGCAATGTTTAAACTTAAAAATATGCCTCGAAAGGATCGAGGTGCAATTAATGATCCTCCCCCAGTGGTGGTTGGAGCACAGCAGAGCGCAGATACTCAGAAATCTCAGCAAATTACTCAATTGACATCAGCTACTCTTGCTTCAGTCAGCCCGGAGAGTGGGATTCTGGGTGATGTAGTCCTGGAGGGGGTAAACCAACTATCTGTACAATTGGATGACGAGGAGGTGGTGCCACAAGCGATGCAGCCTGGCGACAAGGGGTTGCTGAGAGAGCCGCCCGCAATACTTGATAAGGTTTCAATCATGGAGGATTTTTTCTCATTATCAGATAGGTCCTCGAATGATAGCGCAGTACAGGACTGGCTCGATGGGGCTAATTTGGTGGCAGAGGAAGAGGTTCTTGAGGGCGCTGCAGAGTTTTCGGTGCAGCCCGGTATGGAGGTTAGATCTGAAACCAGGAGAGGCTCAGAAGCATCGTCTACATGGGATGAACGGAGTTCGCCTAATTTTGCCGGGGGTGCTACATTGGGTGAAGTTACTTTATTGGAGAAGGGTCAAGTAACAGAAAGAGATCCAGCATCTGGGGAGATTACATTAGCTACAATCTATGACTTAATAATGACGCACAGGGCTGAGACTCAGGCTGGTCTAACTCGCACTCAGAATGCCTGTAAACGTTTACAGAATGGCGTGAGAAGAGTCGCCAAATCATGTTCGGATATGGCTATAAGGATGAACGAGGCAGAGACAAGGATTTCCACCTTGGAGGATGAGCTAGGGGCTCAGAAGAAAGCTGTCGAGTCCCTTAAAGCAGATAGGGATGATGTACATTTGAAAGTTATTGTTCTTGAAAATAGATTTAGACGTAAAAACCGGAGAGTATTGGGTGTGCCGGAGGGGAAAGAGGGATTGGATCCAGTGAAATTTGTGATCGAATTGTTAACAGAAGCCTTTCCGGATCTTGGACATTGGGAGTGGCAAAAAGAGGTTCAAAGGGCACACAGATTCCCTTTTGTGCAGAAGAAAGTGCAAGGTGTAGATTACCCTAGGGCTATTTTGATCTCTTTGAATAACTTTCGTGCAAGAGAAGAACTGTATGATCTAGCACGACCGAATAAACGGAGAAAGGCTAAAGGGTGTGAATTTTTTGTCCGGCCGGACTTTTGCCAGCCTACAGTTGAGCAACGCTGGAGGCTTAGACAGCTTATCCCGATGTTTCAAGCTAAAGGGTTTCAGGTGTTCCTTCAAATTCCGGCTAAACTGAAGGTGGTCAGGGGTGGCCAAAGCCAGTTTTTTACATCTGAAGTCAAGGCTAAAGAATATCTTCAGTCAATTTAAGTACTTTCTCCTCGGCTACTGGACTTCTAGCTGTATCTTTTTTTTTTTTTTTTTTTTTGCTATTTGATGTAGGGTATGCTATTGCATGTTGGTTAATGGATTGAATAATGGATTTTTTGACAATTATGGAGATATAAGGACATTTAATTGACTTTATTATGATTCTCTGTGGACTCTTGGGTTACAACATTTGTCAAGTCATGGACTTTTTCTTTTTTGTTTTCTTCTATACGTTTCTGTATCTGTAAGCTGCAGAGGAGGAGGCTGGGCATCAAGCTTTACCATCACTAGGGAACAGGTTTTCCAATGCCTCATGAGGGGGGTAGGGGGTGGAAGGGGAGGGGATTAGGAAGGATAAGGGGTGGGTTTGGGGTAGCTGGGGGGGTTAGGGTTCGGGGGGTTTTGGTGGGGGGGTTGGGTGTAAAGGATTCTGCGAGGAGGAAAGACTCTACGTTTAATGTGAATGTTAATTTGTTTTATTGCAAAAAAATAACCATACAGCACATTGTCGATTTAGGCGCTAGAGGACAGCAACTGTATAGTGACTCATTAAGTTTTCTGATAAGAATCATTTGGTTTAAGAAATTTTGTCACATTAAAATTGCTTTCGAGTCAAAACCTGGAAATGGGAAGGATTCCAGATGAGGAAATTAATATGTTGTACTTTAAATATATGTAGGCTGAACAATTTTAGGAAAAGACAGGTGCTAGCCGGAATTATATATTCTTGTTCATGGGACCTGTTATTTTTGCAGGAAACTCATATAGCATGGTCTAATAGGGCCTGGCTTAGTTCTTTTGGACTTGATTTAATAGCTTGTACATCCCAATCAGTCAATATAAAGGGAGTGGCAATATTAGCTAAGAAAGGATTGTTGGAAGTAAGGAAGCAAAAGGTAGATAAGTTGGGACGGTGGGTTATGGTCGAGGTAGTTATATCTCAGCAAGTTATTACACTCTGCTCAATATATGGGCCAAATTTGGATGCTCCGGATATTTTTCAGGAGATCAATTCAGAACTCTCACTGTATCCACAACCTATGATAGTTTGTGGCGACTTAAACATTCATCTTCCGTCAGGGTTTAATCTGAGATCGGTTGAACCTTATATGGGAAGGAAGCCGAGCGGGTTTAGGGGTTTGCAAGCATTTGTCCACGACCAAGGGCTTTATGATGCCTGGGTCGAGTTGAATCCAGGCCAAGATGGCTACACATTTTTTTCTGCTCCACATCAAAAGATGGCACGATTGGATTATTTTCTGGTTTCTGACGCTATTTTATCAAGGTCAACTATTAAGGTTTTACCTAAAATAATATCGGATCATAACCCGGTTATACTGGAATTTGAGTGTACTGGTTTAATTTCTATGACTAGAAAATGGACGTTTGATAGAAGGCTCCTTCTTAACGAGGATTATTGTAGTTGGATGAAGAAATGGATTCTTGAATTTCTTCAGATGAATATAGGCTCAGCAAGGGTTGATATTGTCTGGGATACATTGAAGGCGGGGGTGAGAGGGGAGACACTTAGGTTCGCCGCAAGGAAACACAAAAATGATCGTTTGAAGTATCTAAAGGTTCTAGCGGCCCTATCTCGGGTGGAGCAGAGGTTAGTTCAGGAAATAAATGTTGGGGGTAGGGTCAAGGAGGTGCAGGCGGAAGTTGCTGCCAGTCGAGCGAAAATATACCAAGGCTATGCAGATGAGGAGGCAGCAAAGTATCAGGTACACAGGAATCAATGTTATGAATATGGAGAGAGGGTCGGGAGAGTCCTAGCTAATAGATTACGCCAAAAGGAGGCGTATTCCAGGATAGTTAAAATTAGAGATATGGATGGAAAATCTGTAGAGACTCCGTCTCAGGTTCAGGATGCCTTTAAAAAATACTATGAAACATTATATATGGCTGAGTCAGTTTTGAATCCTGAGAGTTATCTCCATAAAATGCCTTGTGTAGGCTTAGAGGATATGGATAAAGACTTAGAATCCCTTTCTTGGGAGGAGATTAAAAGTGCAATGCTTTCATTAGCTCCAGGGAAGGCGATGGGGCCCGCTATGATTCCTCTGGAGTTCTACGTTAAGTTTAGGGAGCTCTTAGAGGAGATAATGATGTTAGTATTTCAAGGGGCGTTTGATGGGGTACCCCCAGCGTCCTGGTCTCAAACAGTAATTGTGGTCTTTAAAAAAAAAGGGAAAGGACCCTCATGAGCTGTCCTCGTATCGACCAATCTCTTTAATCAATGCTGATAATAAAATCTATTCGAAATGTTTGGCTAAAAGATTGGGGGTAGTTATCCCTCCATTAGTGTCATTATACCAACATGGGTTTATTGCAGGGAGGGGGACTACGGACCATGTTAGACGGGTTATCTCTATATTTGACTGGGCCCAGGGGATGAGTGTTCCTGTTGGGGTGGCCCTTTTGGACGCTGAAAAAGCGTTCAATAGGGTCTCCTGGGAGTTTCTTTGGGCAGTGATGAGGTGGAAATCATTCCCTGATGGCTATATACGGGCGATACGCTCAATGTATTCCACTCCGGGGGCAACAATACGGCTGATCGGAGAGGAGTCACAGAGGTTTTCGATAAATAGGGGCACCCGGCAGGGGTGTCCCTGTTCCCCACTTTTGTTTGCTCTATTTATTGACCCTCTCATTTCTAGTCTGGAGGCCGACCCGAAAATCAGTCCAGTAATGGCGCATTCGTACTCAGTTAAAGTCCTGGCATATGCCGATGATTTGGCTGTTTTGTCTAGTGATATGAATAAGGCATTGCAGAGAATTGAGGTTATTACAAAAGAGTTTGGGGCAGTGTCGGGTTATAAATTAAATCTGAGAAAAACGCAAGTGCTACACACAGAATGTGGATTAGTATCTGGGATGGAGGTGGTTACAGAGGCAACCTACTTAGGGATAACTATCTCACCTCAGATTCAAAGTATCCCAAAAAGGAATGTGGAGCCGATGATTGTCTCCGTTAGCCAAACTTTGGAGCGTTTAGATCGGCTGCACTTGTCACTGTATGGAAGGGGTAATGTGCTGAAAATGTCTATTTTTTCAAAATTTTTGTACCTCTTTCGGGCTATTCCAATACTTTTTCCTAAATTTTTGTTTACTAAAATAGAACGAATGTGTACACGTTTTTTATGGGGTTATCACCGATCTAGAAGGGCAATCAAATGGCTTTATCTCCCAACGGAACGGGGAGGTTTGGCTCTCCCAAATTTCTATTCATATTACTGTGCAACGCTACTTCAATTTATGGGCGTTTTGGTCTATGGTCGGATAGCGATTTTGGATGTCGCTTTCTCACCCTCAATATATGAATGGTGTCTTGGTGATTCAGCACAAGGCTTATTGCTAAAAATTCTGGAGCCGAGCTATTACAAAAAAACTAAGTTTAAAATTGTTCAGGCAGCATATTCAGTCTGGAAGGGTTTAGGTAAGCAGTTGCATATTCCGAGTATTTTATGGGATACACCATTAGATTCGATGGGTATCTTACCTGTGATATTTCATGACGTAGTTATGCGGAGGTGGGCCCAATATGGTATTAAAAGAATTGGGGATCTGCTGGTCCAGGCAGAGATGACCTCGTTCTCAGCTTTGCGAGGGAGATTCGGGGTTACTAATTCAGATTTTTTTAAATATCTGCAGCTGAGAAGCTTTCTTCAGGGTGCAGTCACGGGGGGTAGATGTCAGACCCGACAGATTCCAATTTTGGATTTAATAAAACAGAACTCTAAAATACGGCAAATCTATATGGAGATTATGGGTATGCAACGGGATGATATGGCTAGACAGGAAGCAATATGGAAGGAGAAACTGTCGGTTACTAATTTGGAGTTAAAATTGGTAACACAAACTGCTGGCTCTATCTTGTTGTCTGGCAGCCTTAAGAGTCAGTCATATATGGCTCTGTTTAATTTGTATTATACGCTACGCCGGCAAAGATAGCAAAATGGAAGGGAGGGAGGGGCGACAAATGTGCAAGATGTGGTTTCTTCGCAGCAGATTCAATTCATATGTTTTTTTCTTGCCCTGCTCTTCAGCCACTGTTACTAGAGATTGAGGGTTTTATGACGCAATCTTTGGGAATACCGATAATTATTACAGCAATTTTGGTTTTGTTTGGAATTGAATTTGAATCTGTCTCAGACCCGATGGGTTCTGTGGACCCCCATAGAGGTTTTAAGTTTATGTGTATGTCGGTTCTGAGGCTCTGTATAACGTCACAGTAGCTTGACTCGGACCCCCCCTCTTTCTGTAATTGGAGGGCGAAGATAATCTCAATATATAACACTGAGTCAGCCTTGTATAAATTAAAAGGTCTCTCAAAGAAAAAATTAGGGGCTCAGATATGGGAGCCGATAAGAAACTGGATACAAGAATGATGGCCATTGTATGCTCTTTTGTATGTATTATTTTGTTTCTTTGGTGCTGTGTGTAGGAGATTCTCATATATTCTTGTTTTAATATCTAATGCTTCCTCGCTGATTCAATAAAAAATAAAAAAATAAAAAAATTAAAAAAATGAATGACTGGAAGTGATGTCAAGCTCATAGTTGTGTGGCATCAACTAAGTATGCTGGCGATAGCAGAGGACAGCAGGACAGCGGAGGCCAGCAAGACATGGCGACTATATGGACCTGAAAAGCTAGGGTTTGAGATCCCAACAAACTGTAGGATGAAAAGAAATTACTCTCAGCCATTGCACACCAGCTGAGAATGCCAACCTTGGTTTGACTCACCACGCTAGATCAACTCACCGTCTCGAAAGACGTTGGAGCCAGGAAAGCGTGGCAGGGTTCGAAAGGTCCCAATGGGTCTGACAGCATCTCGCAGTGGTGCTGAGCATACTCGGCTGCACATAGAAAGAAGGAAAAGAAGGGGTTATGTCCCAGATACGCGCATTTTAGGCAACAGCCACTACCAAGCCACGTCAGTTCAGGTGCGTATGGCTGGCGGTGTTTGACACTGTGTGTGAAGATGGGGAGGTTGAGTGGAAGTCAATGAATAACCAGCACAGCTCAAGAGGTGACATGATACACACATAATGGCAGCATTTGAAAACCACTCAATGTTTACCTTCAGCTGTTAACATTGATAAAAAACAATTTTGTCTCACACTTGGCATACATGGTCGATGTCTATATAGCCTGGCACACAGAGTGAGGATGGTCAAGAAGTCAAAAAGTCACGTGTAGCGAACTGAGTCAGAGACACTGGTGACAGTGCAGAGTAAGAATTCATGGAACGGCATATGCTAGCAGAGATCAGCCTTCCACCCCACAACCCCGGGGGGCCTCTCTGTAGGCATCACATGATAACATTTATGAGCCTAGGAGGTGCCAGTTGATCACAGCACAAAGGGCTCCAACCTTCCTCCTTTAGAGATACAATTTTTCAAGACTACACATACCGTTCTGTACACTGGAGGCACACGGATCCTCATGGATGTTTTTCACATTGGGACAGTCACTGTGTGTCTTCCAGTTGTTACCAAAAGAAGCGCCAGTGCCCTCCACCACTCCGCTCAAGGTTTTGAATTCATCGGCTTGATCTTTGTTGAAGTTTCCGCAGAGACCTTTTTGAGAAAGCAAGACACATTTAAAGTGCAGTCCCACAGGTGTTGAGAAGCGGTCAGTAGATGGGTGAATGAGCTTCATATCAAGAGCAGAGGGAGACTTACCAGAGGTCTTCCCCTCGAAGTGTGGCTGCAGCCGGATCCGAACTTGCATAAAGGGCTTCACTTCGATCTCAACCTGGAGGCCAACATTTGTCTCCACAATTATAAAGAAGGAAGAGGGCTGCAACACGGTAACACCATCTGAGGGCACAGAATGCGACTGATCAGGAACGATAGAACACAGCCTTCACACCTTGCATGCAAGTCAAGCAAACAAAGAAAGCCAAGAGGAAGCCAGCAATCCAGAGATAGGTCTGAACTAGAAACTCACCTGAAACAACAGGCAGCTCTGCATGGACCATGTTCATGAGTACAGTGCAGTCTGGCCTGATGAAGAAAGTCTGTAGATTGGAAGAGCAGAACACAAATCAGACCAGCCATTCACCTTCTCTGGACTGATCTACACAACACCAAAGCACCATTTGCTCTAGTCGAAGGCAAGGGGGCTTCACGTAGCCCACTGCAAAATCTGGGAGTAGATTTATATGGAGGGATTTGGCTAATCTGTCAAACATGATCCCATATGCCAAATGTCAACACTAAATGAGAGCGCCCTTGTATTTATTCAAGCAGAGAGCCAACCTCACCATCTGAGATAGGCTCTGGCAACCAGATCTCCCTCTTTAAAGGGATTGGCACGTCCAAACTTAACTAACTTCCCAAACAGCTCAACCAAAAGCATTGTTGTGTCACGTGAAAGGTGATATTGTCAGGGGATTTAGAAAACATCTCATTACTGTCTAAAACGCCTGTTGTTTTATGCAATAAGGCGCGGATGGTGGATAGCATTTCAAGAGTAGGAACGTCTCTAAACTTTTGGAGAAAGGCAGATTGAACAAGGCACATCAAAATGATAGGTATGAGAGTTGTATGTTTACTACTGGGATTTATTCTGCGTCATCCTAAATCCACCTCATTTATTCACTTAGTATTTATGAGCACCTCCCTTATCTTCCCTTGAATCTCTTGGACCGTCTTGTCACCTCTTTCCCAGCTATTACCTCCATAAACACACTGCAAGGCTCATATATGGGGTTCCTTCCCCACCAATGCAGCGATCTGAGTGTCACTGAAGGAACTACATGGATGGGCAACAAAACTACCAAGTGTCTAGAGCTTTTATACTGCATAGATGGAAATCTTATCTAAGTTGTATCATCTACGGCAGTGTTTCCCAAACTGTGGTCCGCGGACCCCTAGGGGTCCGTGACACATTCCCAGGGGGTCCTCAGGCAGCAGTTTTAAAATAACTGCAAAGTTCCTTGTATAATAAGAAGTTTTTGAGCAACAATAAAAGTGTCAAGATAACGCCAGTGATTAATGTTCCTGCTGGAGAGCGATGAGAGTTTTGTCCAGTGGCAGCTTTGACTTATCTAATGTAGTACAGAGGGTTAATATGCCTATTGCAAAGAATGTGTACCTGCATTTTTAACAAAAACTGTGTTTTTTCTGCATAGGTCAGTGGGTTACTGCTTTTGTCACATAGATTCTTTAGTTACTGTGCAGTTTATAAGTGACAATCGTGATCTAGCACAGTGACCTATAAACTGGCATCAAAAAGATGTTTGCAAACTGCATGATACAAGTTAGTAACTTATGTTTTTTCCCAGTCTTTCATTATCCTGATGCTGCTAAAAAGGTTTATTTGAATGGAAATAAAGTTTTATTGTTAAAGTCAATGCTAACCACTGTGTCATGACCTGAATCCTGAGTTTCTTTAAAAATGCCTACCAGTATGAATGACATGTGAATCCTACAACTTGTAGTCACCTTTGCCTTATGTAACATTTTCTATACACTGGTTTACATGTATAATTCATTGTCTCTATAGGGCAGATTTACAAGGAAACTGACTCAGTAAGTGCTGCAAGCCATTTGGCTGTGCCGCAATTAGTCACTTTCAAAGCACAGGGATGCAACATATTTACAAAAATGTGTTGCATTTCAGTGCTTTCCCTTGCGCTGGTGCACAAACTGCTGCCATGCGCCGGCACTGGCACCCTTGCACCATGGTGCAAGGATGTCTGCGTTGTGTGGGGATTGTTTATGTGCAGGTAGGGTTCCCATTCTGCACATAAACAATCACTAGAGGGGATTTCATCTTTCTATGCGTGCTGCAGAATGAAGCATGCATAGAAAGAGGGAAAAAACGAGGAGAAATGAATACATTTCTCCTTGTTGCGCCTCCCCACGCCTTCCCTGGGGAGGCGTAGCATCCAGACACATTTCCAGATTTACAATTTCTCGTAAATCTGGAAATGTGTCTGGTTTCATGGGAACACTCACAGCAAAACCCATGGAACGCACCTTTCACACAAAGTGCTGGGTGCAAAGGGACCATATTTACAAGAACAGGAAAAGTCACACAGGGTGACTTTTCCTGTCCTTGTAAATATGGGGCACTAAAATGCGCCGCCGGAGCATCACTTTTTGTGACACATCAGTTGCGCAAGGGCTTGTAAATCTGCCCCTATATGTGTGTGTTGTAAAGTGCTCTGACATCCTACAGTGGTATGAGAGATGCTATAAAACAAATGAAATGCATGTGACAGAGGGACTATGGAGAGATTAGAGGCACTGTTGGAGGGTGATAATAAGGGAATCATTGAAGAACCCCAACAAAGATTGTCGAATCCTGGGGCATAGTAAGGTCATCATTTACTATTCTTTAAAAGCTAATACAATTCAATATATAATGATAAATGTGTTGTAGAATGCACTATTGTTTCCTAAATTTTCTTTGGGGAAGAGCCTCCCAAAGCCCCCTTTGTAGTGGTTAGGCTCACTCACTGCACTTGGTGTGCGCCGTATGGGGACTGGTCTGAAAACATTTGCCAGGGCTGCTTAGAGTTTCCAGTCTGACCCTGGCAGGAGCAGGAGCCTCATACTGCGAAATAAAACCAACCATTTAAAAGTTAGTCACGGAGATGCAGCACCAACCTTCCCAATAAAGTTTTTTGCAGATTCTTTCAATATAAAATACTAAAATCCTTCTTAATTCGAATATTTGTTTTGTGTGCACACCTGTGTTTATTTTTTCCGAATTACTGTTTTAATGTTTGAAATTTAAATCATTCAGATTGCTTGGGGGTCCCCGGCTTCCAGTGGTGACTCAATGGATGGGGGTCCTCAGGAGTCAAAAGTTTGGGAACCACTGATCTACGGGGTACTTAGACTGCATGCTAGCTCTGGGAAAGGTAGAAGAGAGAGAAAGAAAAGAGAGATAGAGAGAGAAAGAATAGGTATTTGGGGTTTCTGTGGTTGTCTCATGCCGTACAATTAATCCATCTATGCATTAACATTTATTGATATCATGAATACTTCTTTTGAGTTCCCTCATGACCATTCAATACGCACAAAACCTTGATGCCCACCTTAACATTTACTACCCACTATATTGTGGAGCCACTGGAACTTTGGTGTTTGGAACAAGGGGTAGGGACCTCTCCTCATATCATTTAAGGAAATCATTAGTGACATCTCTGTTGCTTTCTGAAGAGCATGGTGTGTCCTGCAATTAGTAACCAATTTGTTTTCACCCAGCATCTCATTAAAATTATGCTCACATCTCTGCCACTCACTTCTCTCCTTCCTCACTTATGACCTTTGCCAGTAAGATGTAGCCACATACCTTGTCTCCTCCGTTGAGGCTGATCGAGACACTTTTCATGCAGGTCTCGCTCTCCGTCCTTCCACACATGCGCATCTCTGCCATGACACTGAATGAGTTACCAACGCTATCCTAGGAAAAAATGACAAGCGGCGGCATTAATGACTTCCAGTGGTTGCAACTGGATAGACAGACAAATCAGTGGAGTCCCTGGTGCCAGAGCCACATGGACCACTAGGGTGACAGGTTCATAGCCACACAGCTCTTGGCCTGGAATGGCTATAATAGCATATCATCAGGAGATTGGACTTGAAATGTTTTTCTTTACAGTGCTCGTGGGATGTATGAGTTTATAACAGAGGTATTAAGGCTTGAAAGGTTTATATCAGTAGGAATTATAGTATGTAAAGGTCTATATCAGTAATATTGAAGGCTTGTAAAACTTATAGTAGGACGATCCATGTCCTGGCGGATTTATGATGCCAGGACCCATGGTCTTGAGGGTTTTTTATAGTACAATTAGAGGCTTGCAATGTTTACCTTACTAGGGTCACTAGTATGAATAGATTATAATGGTAGGAAGCCAGAAAATACAGGTATATGTGAACAGGATCATGGAAATGAACAATATAATGCAAATGCTCTTGTTGCTTTAGAATACAGTACAACGAGATCCCCATTCATCCCTCACACACAGCAGCATTACCGGAATTGTCTTTGTGAATTACCTTGGCCAGCACGTAGCCACAGTCGCCATGGAAGTTGTAAAGTGTCTCATCAAAGGTGCTGATGTGAGAGCCTCCATCGACTGAACACGTCCCAACGCAAGGTAGTTTCTCACATGCCCACGTCCCTCCACCACAGGTGCTGCGCAGAATCAGTAGATTTACAAATCAGAACACATGATATGGCTCTGGACACCTTAACTTGGATACTGTTTGTCTAGCTTGCACACTTTCATTTGCTGCTATGCAATTCGAGCCCTCTTTGACTCCTTCCATCAAAAATTCGCGTAATGGACCATGAAATGCAGATTGCCCAGACATCATCTCAAAGACCACATCTTTCTTTGAAAGTCATACTCTGTAACCTACCAAGATCTAACCTGCTCTGGCTCCTCTACTAATCCCGACAACCAACAGTTTGGACTCACATACCCCTCAACTAATGATCACACCTAACTTCTACTAATTTAATCTACCACAAAGAAACTGGACTAAATGCATGCAATGGTTTCCTTGAGAGTGCAATACTGATCATCCCACTAATCAACTATAACCAATCACCACTGGATTGACCACTGACGTTGGGTTCAGGAGCAATGTGCTGCCCAACATGAAGTGTGCCAATGCTATATAAATTCAATTGCAATATAATGCAATACAATTTGGATGTATTTGTACTTGGAATACTAAAGTCGACAGTGAGAAATTGCTTTTCATAAAAAAAAGAGGAACAGTAACAAATGTAGATGGGTGCCTCAGTGATGTAAGGTAAGATTCAAAAATCAAATCCAATAAGGTAGTGGTGTAAAAATGCTTTTTGGGGCAAATAGGTTTTTATTTTTCCATATTATTCACGTGGTTTGCAGAGTTTTCACCTTTCCTTTCTCACACACCCAAGAGCATGTTTTCCACGATTAATATCATTCATGTACTAATACAAGACTCAATGAGTTTTTCATTTTACGCTCTCTCATCTCCATCATTTTCGACTTGATCTCAAACCTTGTGTTGTTTTTCCAAGCGAACAAAATTGCAAACCAGTGGACCAGACATGGCAAAAGTCACACATTTCCTAATCACATACAGGTAGCATCCTTCACACATCTTGTGTTTTTGGTGAAAAAGTAAGCAGAGATCACAAGAAGAGCCTGTGCAACTTCCCTTAAACAAAGGAATGGAAGTGGGATTAAGCAGATGAGATGGGAGAGCGAGAAGTAGGGTGTGAGAAGCAGAGCAAAGAGACTGTGAAGGAACTTTGAGTGTTGCAGCATCAAATGGACTCCAAACGATGACCACCATTGTATTAGAGAATGCGATAGAGTATCGAAAATCAGAGATGCCAGCAGATTAGATATGAGGCTTTGTATGTGCAAAAGAGCGTCAGTCAGAAACAAGGAAGCTTGATCAGAAATGCTTCAGGAGCATGAGCCAGATCCAGTGAAAGGGAAACATTGGAAATCTAGGGGAAAACAAGGCTTTGCCGGTAACCCATTGCTCTTTCCAATTTAAAACCAGGGCCTGGGAGGCCGGCTTGCCGGTAGTCTTCCAACATCATGCAGGAGAAAGGAAAGGCAGGTTATTTACCATCTCTGACAGGCCGTTGTGTAATTGGAGCCCAGGGCATATGTCTTGCCATTGAAGATGCAAGGGCAGTCCTCCTGCTTCATGCAGCCGGAGTTGGTGATGTCATCGTACACAGTTCCTGATCGTAGACAAACGATAAGACATGATGGACCCTACAGAGGAGTATGTGACGGTGCCAAGAGGATGCCTATCATGTCAAACCATGTCCCTTCTTTCTACTTAACTGGGCCTACAAAAGCCCCAAAATTAAAGCTAGATGGGTATATATATTTATTTATTTATTTATGTGTGTGTGTGTGCATGCGTGGGGGTGTGTATACAGTACAAAGCGGTGAAGAGGAAGAAGCAGTATATCTCTTTTATACAACATTATGATATTCTAATTCACCCAGTATATCCTCGCGACTCTCTCTTTTATTTGTATTCGGGTCATCTTGGTCATATCTCAATATCTCAGAAGTTGAAAATAGAAACATGCAGAGTGGATGCCACACCCCCCGGGGTAGCTACACTGAAGTACAAACGACCATGAAACTAGAACTAATATTTCCTCTGCGGTGTCCGTATCTGCTCTCCCTGCTGCTTCTGGCCTTCGAGGCTTGTTTCGGATGTAGACAGAGGCCCTCTGGAGTGGGTCTCCTCAGCAGGGGGAGCTAGCGTTTGCAGGCTGGGATTGCTTAACAGGGTCAGGGAAAGCCCCGGTGTGCTGAACCCTAGGACTTCAGCTCATCAAGAGCACTAAAGCAGCATAAGGGCGAGAGGGCGGGGCAAAGCCCGGTGTAGCGCATCTCCACATCCCCACACTTCTGTGGACGATCACCTACCTGCGGGGCAGAAACATCCGTCGGAGCAGTGGTCATCGCAGAGCGCAGACTGCTCGTTGTTGCTGCAGGTGTCCACGCAGGGCAAGCTGCACTCCTCGTAGTCCATGTTGAAGGGGCATGTGATTGCTAGGAGGAGAACCACAACGAGATGTTAACTCTTTCATCCACGAGAACCGTGGCCAACTGCGCGAGGCTCACACCCTCCCCTGCTCCATGGTGCTGGCTCTGCAATCAAGATCCTGTCACCCAACGGGATAATTTAATGCAATTGTATCACACAACACCTAAAACAGTGGTATTTAGGGGTCCTCCAAGCCCATGAAGATAAACTTGTTCGTCCTTCATTGAGAGGGCTGAAATGCTACCCTGGCAGAGCCCTTGTTAACCGCTGCTGACCCTGAGGAGTCACAATAAGCATCACAGTGTAAGGCACAGTGGCCCATCTAATTAGGAACATCTGAGATTTGTTAAATTAGGGGTGTGAACTGGAGAGACTGCTTGGTGTCTGAGATCATGGAATCCCGCAGTGCTACATGTCAGCTATGTACGCTGCTATTTTCTGGTCATCTTACGGGGAAAGAGCGGTACTAGAAGACAGTTTTGCTCCTCTCTTGCTTTGGAACATATAAACCATCATACAAACAGAACAATCACTGGACTGGAATACTAAATACCTTATTGCATAGATATGTGCTGAGCATGCTCAGTATCCATATTCAGTATGAGTAAATCCAACGAGGGTCCCTAGAAGACATCAAATCATATACACACCACGCCAGGCCCAGTGGCACCTGTGGGGTGTGAGGGATGAATATAGCAGATAGCCGGGGCTGGTTCCCAGCTCCATTTGGTCTAGCCCCCTTGGGCCCCATCACTGATGCTGCCAGATTTTCTGAGATTCGATACAGTAAAAAAAAAAGGTACTGTACTTTTCCACACACAATTTGTCAAACACACAGTTTGCCCAACTAGCCCACATTTGCTTAAAATGATTAGATATGACTTTGTTTGCACCTGTGCTTCTCTATGTCTAGATGTATACACACCTATACAAACCATATACTATTCACTATATACAGTGCTAGATTTAAACATTTTAAGAAAACATGCACATATATACGCATATTTATAAATATATATAAATATATATATATATATATCTTTATCCAATGGTCCAAGCCTTTAGGAGTCACTCGACAGCTTTCCCATTTCCTCTACATGCTGGAAGGAGTTTGGTAGCCTGCCTACAAGAGACTTCCCTGCGCCAGATGAAAATAATAGCCAGCCCCTGAAGAGAGGCAAATCGGCCTCGAAACGCGTAGGGCTACCAAACTCCTTCCAGCATGTAGAGGAAATGGGAAAGCTGTCGAGTGACTCCTAAAGGCTTGGACCATTGGATAAATATATATATATATGTATATATATACATGTATGTTTGTATTTTTTCTCACCACTTAGTCTCAATTCAGTAAAGAGCAAGCAGCACTGTAGGGCTAGACTTTCTAAACATTTATTGTTTCACCATTAGTACAAAATTACAGGGACAGTCGACGCGTTTCGGTGCTTGCCTACCACAGGACCATATATATATATATATGTATATATATATATATATACGTAAATGTGCATCAAACCTGGAAGTCAACTGTGGAAATCAGGACGTGTGTGTGTGTTCACACAGTCTTTAAATTAGAACTTTGTAAGTGGCCCCACCAATTTCATCTGTGGCCCAGTTTTTGCCCTGCCCAAAAAAACACTTCTAGAGACACATCTGATCAGGCCCTAGTGACCTCTTGCAGGACGCTATCGTATGCATCCTGCCTGTCTCTGACTCAGCTCAGTAGTCTTAGATGTGCTACAAGACTATGTTTATATCTCAATCCAATCTAGAAAAGGTTCGCTATGCCAGGCCTAATCATCTACGTCATTCTACATTACATTGCTTCATTGCTCTACAACGTGATGCTGACTCCCTTGCCAAAACATTACCTGGGGAGACAGCGGCCAGGCGCTTCTCCTCAGCTGCCTCGACAATTACATGCCTACTGCCTGCTTGCTAACAGCAAGGCCCATCCAGGAGAGCCACCTACTTCTCTGTGGGACACTCATGTTCAACCATCTACGGGCCCAGGAGGATTCTAGTTGTATGCAGAGAAATATTGCACTCCTAACCTGAACTATTTACTCTTTCCAGTGTCTTCCACGTCAGTCCTTCCACAAAGGAAATACCCACTAATGCAACCCTAATGCGCCTCATGTGAGAGCTTTTTGGTGCTATTTAGACCCAGGGCTGTTGAAACAGTGTTTCATATCAGGAAGTCAGAGAGCCTGAGCAAGCCAGGGCAAGCCACGGCTCCAGGTGCTCTTAGGGGGATAGGCAAGCCGTTCCATGAAAGCATGAGGTTACAGATTCTGAAATACCTCGGTCAGTGAACACTTACGGCATAGATCTGCTTTCCTCCAGTTCAAAGGCTTGCTGCCAGTATGGGAGCACTGCCGGGAATACTCGGCGAAGGTGTTGCACAGGCAGAAGGACTGCGACTCGTTATTGCAGCGGCACAGGTCCTGTGCACAAGCCTCAACGTATGGTTGGACATGGATGGCAGCGTTGCAGTCAGCGAAGGCACTGGAAGTCAGGATGGATTCACAATACTCGACCTGCTGAGGCAAAATGGAGTAGAAATTGTGAAACAGCATGGATAGTGTTGACACCTCCTCATTCGTCTGGAGCACACTGATAAACTGCAGCTCTTTTACAGTACTTCTAAATGAGGCAGAATGTGAAAGCAGCAGGCATGCGCGTCATTGGCCTCTGGATTGGAACATGTAAGTAGCACCGTGAGGCAAAATGCATTCTACGCCAAGATCCAGTATGTGCAGAGCCCTCTCCATGTCTGACTGTGTGAACGATGAACTCTTTAGTCTGCAGGTTTGGAAACCGGACATGGATTCCCAGTCAGTCCTCAAAACATGACATTGTGTTGGAGATGGCCTCTAGGATATGCCGTATTGGTTCAGCCTGGATAACTTAGGTTCTGATTTAGATATTTGAAAATATGTCACTCCGTCTCAACGGTGATGGATTTCCCGCCAAAATATGAATCCCATTATATCCAATGTCACCGTTGTGACAGAGTACCCCATCCGCTAAGATCTAAATCAGGCTCTTAGTCATGAAAAACTCATACAATGGAGATTTGGAAGGAAACGTCAGGGGTTCAGTTTCCAAGGGCTCTTAAATGCACTTCTGCCAGAAGTCAAGGTTATCGTTATTGGTAATTGCCATGAAAAACTGGTGCATCGGTGTAAGCTATATATAGTTGACCCATGCATGGTTTTAAAGCACGTTTAGGTCTGCATCTGAGACAAGAACATTACCGCTAGGCATACATGTGCATTGTTCACTTGTGCTGCAAAGATGCTAGAAAAAAAAACGCTTTGGGAGCAATGCTTCACACTTACGTGACCGGTGCAGTTGTTGAGAGGTTCAATGATCATATCTTCACACTCCTCTGTGGGGTCGTTCAGCTTGTGAAAGTTCCCATACTGTTGGGGGGTCATCTCGAATCCTGCAAAAAGAAATGTGGTAAAAGGTTTAGTGTCTCCATTGCAGTAATACATTTATCACTCCCGCCATGATACCCATGGCTCATTTTGTTCTCCTATGATACAATAAAATCATGTGATTGGTCTTCCAACAGCCACACACAAACACAGAGGGCAAGCATTCTAATATACACTTTGTTGTTAAGGTTAACTTTCAGGTTGTTCGATGCCGGAGATGTTCTCCATAGAATAAAATTACAAACTGTCCCTTGATAATATTTATGCTCGGATCATTATTCAGAGCTTCGACTTTTAGTCCAGGCTGATCCCATTCAATGACAATAAAGATTTAAGATTGCAGACTAATGTAATCCAATCTAGATAATGTAGATTCCAGCATCATTCTGTTTTGAATACTATTAGTACAAATCGTGCCAGTATAAACACATTCTGTGAACTTCCTAAGAGGCACAAGCATTTGATTTTCTCTCTACAACTGGAGGAAAGGAAATTGTTTCTGATCCTTACCATTCACAAGGAACTCGTCCTTTGAAATGTTGTTGAAGTTTCCGCAGAGCCCACAGGTTGTGTTGGCATAGTTTGCACCTAGCTCAACCTACAAAGAAGAAAGAAAGTTGTAGGATCATCTTGTGTGTTGTTTATCAGAAAAAAATGTGTATTCCTGGTTAGAAACATTGGGCTGCAATGACCGAGGAATTCCGCTGCTGCATGATCCACCACAATGCTCAATGGTAAAATAAGAAACTTTGAGGAAAGAGCATTCGATGAAGATGATTTGTGCTTATTTATTTACAGTTTGATGGAGCTCATTCACGGGCTGAAACTTGCATTGGCCTTTACTGGTGCGACTGGAGGCACCACGAAGGCATCCACAGTACATGTCTTGTGTTTGGCTGATCCTTCCTCTGTAGTTTCCTATCAATCTTTCATTGTTCTATTTCACCATACATGAAATACTAAGGCCAGTAGTATGATGGCTGAACAGGGGCCATATGGGCCACATTTGAGCTCATGCTTTGGAAGACCAAGCAACATTCATCAACCCAAACAGGAGCACGAGGCAGCTCTCCTAGTTCTAAACAAATTTACTGCAAACTTGATACTTGGGATTTTCCTGCTTCATCTGTGTTCTTTTCAACAGTGCATTAGCTCAGTGATACTCCGGAGCTTTACATGCGGCCCCCTGGTCAACAGTAGCACTGGGCTGCTGTTTACTTGACTCAGCATTATGATAAATAAACAGTCAAGCTTTATTTAAGCGTCAATTGAAGTTAAAGCAAGGAAGTAACTAGTTTGTCCTGCACTGCTTAACTTTAGGAAGACCTTCATTTTAAAGATATCTTGCAGCAAAAGCGTAAACATTTGATAAGGTCTCTACAAAAATAAAAAAGTGTCTTTTATTAACATGCAGAACCGTTTCACTTTAATACATCAGATGATATCAGTGCATTGAGAAGTATTTTCTTTTTAAGTGATAGTTTTCAAACAAAAATTCAGAAACATTCATTCTTTCCCCTCAGCCTGAAAATAATGCCAATAGAGAACTAAGAGGCAAGTCAGTTGTTATGTGCACTCTTTGGGTGGCCTGACTGCCTATTATACATAAACAACATTATAGTTTATTAAATCAAACACAGGAGAAGGTTTTACATGGTGCAGAGCCTGAAGTCATGCAGTTTGAGCAGGGCCGGACAGAGAACCCAAAGCAACCCTGGCAATTTTGTTGGACTCCCTCCCCCATCCCCCCAGGTGGGGGGGGGGGGGAGGCAAGCACTAAGCACTGCTGCTTAACCAAACCAGCCCCCAGCACCGCTGCTTTTGTTACTGGGGGGGTGATATTGCAGCATCACTGCAAAAGCATCCCCCAGAAACACAACTGGCCCCCAATGCTCCAAAAGCAGCCCCCACCCTTCCAGCCTCCCGGGCAAATGCCTGATGCCTGCTTTGGCCTGATTTTGAGGTTCTCCTTTATGTGATAATGAAGTAAAAGTAGGGAAAGTGAAATAAAACAATTGCTAGGATCACGCAATTTGGTAAAGTGGAGAAGCCGGGATAAATCCCAGGTTTTCTAGTTTCATATTATGCAATTCAGCCACTAGATGAATGCTTTGCTCCCTCTATACTCACCATACTGCCAGAACCTCCGCCAAATGCCCGCTTCATTCATGACTGCCACCATGCTAGCATCAATGCTGCCCTCGGTCACATCACAAACCAAACTTTGTGGCACCAGGGAAATTGTTTGCGAGTACCCATGCATTAGACGGTGGGGGCAGCTGTGGTTTCCTATGGTAAATGAGCCAAGACACCTTGGTGCTTATGCTGTAGTGAGCATTGTTAGACTAAAGGAAAGGTGGCACATTAGCAGGGAGATGCATTGACAGGGCCTGGGTTATTCTCACAAATGAAGAAGAGAAATGCCATGAGCGAGTACTTTCCAGCTGTCAACGCTAGACTATCAGGAGGTACTGCAGGTTGGGCTGATGCGGCTTGGGAGAGGTCAGTTTCTGTTCCTCTACTGAAACAAAACTCTGTACTGTCAGTCTGAAATGAGATGTATTGACAGAGCTTTGTATGGGTCCGTTGGCTGGAATAGCAGGAGTGCCGCATGTCAGGATAGAGACCGTTCTGCAGACCCAGGCGAGTTAACCCAAAGCCTGAATAGAAGGCATGCAGCAGGTCAGGCAAGAGTGATATGGCAGAGCAGTGTGTGTTAGACCCACTTCTACAGAAGGGGGTGCAGAAAGAAGCAACTGAAGTGCCTCAGCAGAACAGGATCTGTGACCCCAGTGGGTGCATCTGTACAGGACTGGGCTACTTTGCAGGGCTGCTGGCATTATAGGATACACTGTGAGAAGTCTGACCTGAGTCAGTATCATTATCAACATGAGTGTTGTATGCACTTTTCTGCCCTGGTAAAAACACAATGTGAAAGGAAGTGCAGATGCCTAAACACTGTTGTGCAGTTCAAGTCAAAATACAATGCTTTTTACAGTTGTGCTTGTGTTGGGGTTGATCTTATTCTGCCCTGCAGTATAGAGGCCAGTGCTCATAGGATTTCCTTGAAAGTGATGCTTTACCATGATGGCATCTTCTTCGTTCCACATGAAGTCCATTCCTTCCTTAAAAGCCACGCGCAAGTAGAGGCCGTTTCGATCCATCTGGATCCCTGAATGGCTGTATGGCAACTCCGTCCTGCGGAGGGAAGGAGTAAAGGAGATTTAGCATGAATAATTTTGGCTGTGCAGATGAGTGGAAGCCAACGCTTCATAACTGACAGTACAAGAAGAAACAGACAATGATCCTTCAAGGCGGATGGGCAACACAGACCAGGCCAGCCTTACAGACCAACCTGAGCGCAAGATTGGAGTTAGGAGTGGCCACACACTCTGGAGTGGTCTGCTGTTCTCCAGGGCATGCCTTCGCTGGAGCATGGAGACGATCTCCTAGTTAGATAAATACACCCTGAAGGTTTTGGTGAAGGATGTGTGATTCTGGGCTAGGTATACCTTCAGGTAAAGGCTTGGAGCAGGGTGAGGTTTGTGAGAAGTTGCACCTTTGGAGGATGGAATGAAACGGAGGTTAAATCTGGAGACAGTATCATGGTCGTAACAATATTTTTCTGACTGTGGTGAATTTTTCCAAACACTTATAGTTCATCTGAGCAAAACAAAAACTCATGGAAACAGTCCGGAGTTCAGGACAAATGGTTCAGAACAGTTTCTGAATACCATGAGACTCTGCAAGGCTTTCTAGTTGAAAACAGAGAGTCATTGAAGGCTAGGCAATGTTGGCAAAAGTCCATCCACCTCCACGCAGCCCTGGAGCGCCAGATTTTAGGATGGCCTGGGCAAGGCGAAGCGCTATCATTATGGCGGTCGCGCCAGACCCCGGCTGTGAACTGGAAGCAATTTAAGTGCTTCCGGTTCACACGAACGCCGGACGTGGTGGAGGACTGGTTTAGACCAGCCTGCCTGGTGGTCTCACTGCCCCCTCTTAAAAGGGGGCGGTGGGTGCATGTTAGAGTCGGGGATCTCTGGTTGGCGCAAGGTTGCCCTTGTGTCAAGCAGGAACCCTCTCCTCCACGTCAGGGCGCAGGATAACCCCTCGCGAATGACCCTTGCTCACCCTCTAGGTGCGTGGCGTGAGCAGCCAAGGCGATTCCTCAGGCGTTGTTGGTTAAGCACTTACAATCGTACACACAGTAAATACATCAATCCCCCCAGAAACGGACACCAGACTTGGATATATATAAAAATACGTTTCTTTATGTAAAAATAAGGTATATATATCTCAACAGACTTATCACAAGACCAATAACGTTTTCGCTAGGCCACCAGGTTATACAGCAGGCGAATGTTCTGGGTTCGTAGTTTCAAATGGATACTTTGTAGTCTCTTTACTTGTAGTTCCAGTACTCACAGAGATCGACTCCTGCGAACGGGGAAATAAGGCGTTGCGGGCCCCGAGCCCGATACTGGAACTTCTTTCGTGATGTGGAGAGTCGGCACAGGTCGGTGCGACTCTCAGCTTGGAAGTGTTCTTGGGTCCTCAATCAGCAGGTGTGGGCACGTAGGCAGGCGCGGCCAGCGACCCTGTAGCACGGCGGTGCAGGAGGGTCTCCACAGCGGGGGCGGCGCGGCCTGAGATGTCCGGGGATAGCGAAGCGGGGTCGCAGGGCACGGTCAGTGCAGCTGGATGACCCGGCGTAGATCACAGTCGTCGGACGGCTTCCGGCAGGAGGGGTGATAGCGCGTTCAGCGCACTCCAATGGCAGGCGGTGACAGGGATGCAGGCGGCCTGGCCCGGGGACAGAGAGCGGCTCGGGACGGAGCGGGGCTCTCACGGGTTGGAGGCAGGCGAGCTTCTGAGTGTCACGGCCCTAGGAGGGGCGATGAGGGGCGCAGTCTCTTTTCCAGCGGGATGCACACACGGCTCGATTTGGAGGACGAGCAAGAAGCACAGAGAACCCACTGTTCCTGGGGTTCAGTTCAGGGGGCAAGCTCAGATCAAGCCCTTGGAGAATGTTCAAGCACAAAGTAGCAAAGTCTTTTCAGTAAGTCTCTTCCTCTCCTCTCTCAGCAAGGCAAGCAGCAGGCCAGCTCCTCCGGCGTCTTCTTCTCCTTCTAGTCGGGCAGAGGTTCTTTGTGGTAAACAGGATTCTGATTTCTTAGGAGCCAGGCTCCTACTTTTATACACCAATTCTTTTGTTCTTTAGCGCCAGGGGGCCTAGGCCTGGCTCAGTCCAGTTCTGGAGCACTCTGTTATGGTGACTCTGCTCTTTCCTTTCAGCAGCAGGGCAGAGACATCAGCCGCCCCACAGGGGGTGGCGCCGGCTTTGTGGTGGCAGAGCACAGGTCTATTCAAGAGTCAAGGTGTACTCCTCCCACCCATCCAGGTGTAATCTCTCTACCCACCACCTGGCAGCCAACCTGTCTCTGGGGATCCCCCCACCCTGCTCCTTACTGTTGCCAGGCAGAACACATACACACAGCAGAGGCGGACTGAGATGGTCAGGTCAGTAAATACTAACTTTCTAAAAGTAGTATTTACAAACCCAGGATATTAAAATAAACTTGACTACAAGAAGTATTTTATCATCCTGAGTTCAGGCATACTAAACTTGACACTCTACCATGCTCTCTGAGTCCACTGGGGTCACAGCGTTGGCGGGATCCCAGCAGCCCATTCTGGCCTATGGAGAGCAGGTAGCCTTCAATAGTGAAAAACGACAAGGGCTGTAATTCACTACTAAGACATGCCACACACATCAGGGCATGTCCTACCTTATGCCTACAATGCACCCTGCCCTCGGGCCTACCAGAGGGGTGGCTAATATGTAGGTAAGGGAAGGTTTAGGGACTGGCAAGTGGGGGCACTTGCGCAGTCAGCGCGACGGTCCCGGACCGCGCACAGGGTCTGCGGTGGCAGACCCTAGACACACGTTACAAGGCCGCTTCCGTGGGTGGCGCAACCAGCGCTGCAAGCCCACCAGCAGCATTGGCATTCACAAGCCCTGGCACCCCTGGTGCACTTTACTGGGGACTGACAGTGAATCCAATAAACCAATCAGGAACATCAATTACAGGTACACTTTACTTAGGGAGCACTTGCACTGCGGCACGGATTAGCCGTGGCGCAGTGCCCTGAGCGGACAACACCAGCAAAACAGTCGAGGCACACCATCAAAAAAGTGGAAGGGAAACTCACGCCAAGGTGCCAGGTCTAACACGTGTCCCCTCCAGCTGAAATGTGGGGAGAACTACCCTTGCCCAGGGGGTTCCTCGTCACTAAGGCGGAAATACCTGGACAGACCGTCAGCGTTGGCGTGATCTGTACCAGGACGGTGTTCCACCGTAAAGTCCATACCCTGTAGGGAGATGGACCACCTCAACAGCTTCGGGTTTTCACCCCTCATTTGCATCAACCATCTGAGGGGCCTGTGGTCCGTCTGAACCCGGAAGTGAGACCCAAACAAGTAGGGTCTTAGCTTCTTCAGCGCCCAGACCACAGCAAATGCTTCTCGCTCAATTGCACTCCACCTACTTTCCCGTGGAAGTAACCTCCTACTGATGAAGGCTACGGGTTGGTCCCAGCCCTCCTCAGTCATCTGTGAAAGAACAGCCCCCACACCATGCTCTGAAGCGTCTGTCTGGACTAGGAATTCCTTGGAGAAGTCAGGGGCCAAGAGCACGGGCGCCGTGCACATGGCAGTCTTCAGGGTGTCGAAAGCTTTCTGACAGGTGTCAGTCCAAATCACGTTCCTGGGCTGCTTCTTCGAAGTCAGCTCTGTCAAGGGGGCAACGATCGTTCCATAGCCCTTGACAAACCTCCTGTAGTACCCAGTGAGCCCCAGGAAGGCCCTCACTGCGGTCTGCGTCTTGGGGGGTTCCCAAGCCAGGATGGTCTCAATTTTGGGTTGCAAGGGTGCCACCTTGCCACTCCCCACTTGGTGTCCCAAGTACACCACGGAACCCTGCCCGATCTGGCACTTGCTTGCCTTGATCGTGAGGCCTGCTCGGCGCAGCGCCATCAACACTTCCCAGAGGTGGCGCAGGTGTTCAGGCCAGGTGGCACTGAACACTGCGATGTCATCCAGGTAGGCGGCACTGAACGCATCCAGCCCAACCAGTACCCGGTTGACCAACCTCTGAAAGGTGGCAGGGGCATTCTTCATCCCAAATGGCATGACTCGGAACTGGAAGTGCCCATCTGGTGTAGAGAATGCTGACCTCTCTTTGGCCCCATCGGTCAAGGCGATCTGCCAGTACCCAGACGTTAAATCAAACGTACTGAGGAACCGGGCAGCCCCCAGCCGATCAATGAGCTCATCAGCTCTGGGGATGGGGTGCGCGTCAGTCTTCGTGACTGAATTGAGTCCTCTGTAGTCCACACAGAACCGGAGTTCAGGTGTGGCTCCCGGCGCAGCAGCTTTGGGGACCAAGACCACGGGGCTGGACCAAGGACTGCTGGAGGACTCAACCACCCCTAGCGCAAGCATCTTGGAGACCTCCTCCTTAATGCAAGCTCTGACCCTGTCAGTTACCCTGTAAGCCTTGTGCTTCACAGGTAAGCTGTCTCCTGTGTCCACATCATGGACGCACCAATCTGTGACACCAGGAACCAGGGAGAATCGGTCGGAAAATTGTCCCAGCAGGTGGCGGCAGTCTTCCTGTTGTTCAGGCGTCAGGGTGGGTGAGAGGTTAACTCCATCCACTGACCCATCTTTCTCAGAGGCCACTAAGAGGTCAGGAAGAGGCTCGGTCTCCTCTTCCATTCCATCATCAGTGGCCAGCAGCATGCCCACTTCGGTCCTCTCTAAGTGGGGCTTAAGGCGGTTAACATGTAGGACCCTCAAAGGGTTCCTGGGAGTCTGCATGTCCACCAAGTAGGTGATAGGACTTTTGCGCTCCACAACCTCAAATGGACCTGTCCACTTATCCTGAAGTGCACACGGCTCCACTGGGGCCAAGACCCACACCTTTTGTCCAGGTTGAAGCTCTACCAGAGTGGCATTCCGGTCGTACCACCGCTTCATCTCCTCCTGGCTGGCTTCCAGATTTGCCTCAGCAAGTTGCCTGAAACGCCGAGTCTGGTTTCGGAAGGCCAGCATGTAACTATATACATTCTGGGGAGGTTTCCTGGGAGATTTCTCCCAGCCTTCCTTTACCAAACTCAGAGGTCCTCTTACCGGGTGACCATACAGAAGCTCAAAGGGGCTGAATCCTAGAGACTTCTGTGGCACCTCTCGGTAAGCGAAGAGCAGGCATGGCAAGAGGACGTCCCACTTACGCCTCATTGGACCGTCCAGGCCCATGATCATGCCTTTGAGGGTTCGGTTGAATCTCTCAACCAACCCATTTCCTTGGGGATGGTAAGGAGTGGTGAACTTGTACGTTACCCCACACTCCTTCCACAGGGATTTCATATATGTGGATATGAAATTGGTCCCCCTGTCGCTCACCACCTCTAGAGGGAATCCCACTCGGGAGAAAATTCCCATCAGTGCCCGTCCCACCACGGGGGCCGTCACTGTCCTCAGAAGGATGGCTTCAGGGTACCGGGTGGCATGGTCCACCAAGACCAGGATGAACCTGTTGCCCAGGGCTGTCTTGGGGTCCAGAGGCCCCACAATGTCAATACCCACTCGTTGGAATGGCGTACCGACCACAGGGAAAGGTTGCAGAGGAGCCTTGTGCTTCCCTCCGCTCTTACCACTTGCCTGGCAAGTCTGACAGGTTCTGCAGTAGGAATCGGAATTCTTATGCATTTGGGGCCAGTAAAAGTGGGTGACAAGCCTGTCATAGGTCTTGTCCATCCCCAAATGTCCTGCTAACGGCACATCATGAGCCAGCCCCAGTAGGAAGGTTCTGAACTTCTGGGGTACCACCAGCACACGGGCTGACCCAGGTTCAGCAGCCTTAGGCTCGGAATACAGGAGGTCACTCTCCCAGTACACGTAGTGTGTTTTGGCCTGAACACCATTGGCCTGGTCTGCAGCCTGCTGCCGCATACCTACGAGAGAAGGGCATTCTTTCTGCTCCCTGCAGAATTCCTCCCTGGAGGGACCTCCTTCTTGCTGCCAATGGGTCAGCTCAGGCAGATCTCCCAGTTCGGCAATCTGTTCCCCGGTAGGCTCCAGAGCATCCCCCTCAGGGTCTACTTCCTCCTGGGCCGTGGGAACTTCGGGGGCCGGTTTCCCGCGCCTCCTGCGCCTTCTCCCTAAGGCCGGTTCCTGGACCTCTCCCTCAGGCTCCAGGACCCTCTCAACACCCCTACTGGCTGCCATGGACCGTGTGGTCACGCACGCCCAGTCGGGTAGACCCACCATCCTCAGATGCGTGGTCTTCTCCACCTTCTCCCAAGGGGAACTCTCCAGGTCGTTCCCTAGCAGACAATCTACAGGCATGTCCGTTCTCACAGCGACTTGTAGAGTACCAGAGACCTCCCCCCACTCAAAGGGAACTTGAGCCATTGGACAACGACTCTCTACGTTGTCAGCATTGACAACCCTACAGTAGGCATTGGGTACAATCTGCTCTTGAGACACCAGGTGTTGCCTCACCGAGGTCACGCTGGCTCCTGTATCTCTAAGAGCCTCAACCTTCTTTCCATTGATGGTCACCACCTGCCCATATTTCTTAGTGTTAGAGGGCAGGTAGGTTACAGGGACCATCTCACTGTCTTCTAGCGAGACTAGGGTCATCTGCCCGGGACCCCCACCCTCCTGGACTGCTACCTCCTCCCCAAAGTTAACACTAGCTACTTGCCGGGGTGGAGCACCAGTGGGTGCGGTCTTACCAAACAGGCGACACTTAGGATCAGAGGCAATGTGACCCGGATCACCACACTTATAACAATTGAAGGGCCCCTTTGGAACAGGTCTACCTGTCGGGGCCCCGTTCTGCTGCGGGGTTGGGGGAGGCTGAGAACCCTTCTGCTGGTTCCCTTGGGAATTACTTTGGGGGCCTTTTTGGAACCCCTTCTGCTTACCCTTGTCCCCCCCACTCTTCTGCTGGGGACCCTGCCCACCTTTGGCGGAGTCTCCCACTTGACCCTTGTGGACCCTGGTGCTGAGCCAGCGGTCCGCCTCCTCAGCAAGCTTCCTCGGGTTGGACAGCTTGCTATCTATCAGGTGCTGGCGTAGCTCAGGAAAACATTGACTGGACAAGTGCTCCCATGCAATTAAATCAAGCAGCCCTTGATAATCATTCACTTTGCTACCCTTCACCCAACCATCCAGCGCTCTGCAGAAAAAGGTCACATATTCCACATACGTACTCTCAGGGATCTTCTTGGTCTCCCTGAACCTCTGTCGATATAGCTCCGGAGTTAACCCATACCTGGTCATTAAAGCTTCCTTCATATGGGGGTATGAGGTTTGGAGATCTAAGGGTAAATCTAACAGTGTGTCACGCCCTTCAGCAAGGAACCTTCCCCACAACCCCGCTCCCCAGTCTTTCTCAGGGACCCGGTGTGAGGACATGGCCACCTCGTAGGCCCTAAACCACTGCCCTATGTCATCCTTTCTAAAATACTCCTTTACTACATCTTTGGGGATGTACACCTTGGACTCTACCTGCGCTGGTGGAGTGCTGCCACCAGAAGGAGCGGTGTCCAAACTTTTCGCCTTCAGCTCCAACTCCTTCAATCTGATATCATGATCCATTTGGCGTTGTTGTGCCTCCAGGGCCAACTTCTGCTTTTCCATTTCCATCTGTCCTGCCAACTTTGCCATCTCCATTGCATGCGCCCTGTCTGCTGCCCTGTCTGCCAGCTCCTCTGGCGACCGGACTCTGCTGGGCTCCTCGAGATTGTCGGGTGGAACGATGTCCCCCGCATTCCGTGGGTCTCGTGACTCCTTCCAGGCTCTCAGCGCCTTGAGGTACTGGTTCTTCTTCCTGAATCCAGCATGGGGAACTCTGAATTTTACACTGTAGCCTTTCAATTGCTCCGTTGTGTAACCTTCCAGTCTCTCCCAATCCACCTCATCGATTCCAGAAATCACAGAGAGTGCTCTCCCAGCGGAGTGTGAGCCAGGCATGGTTGCAGTAATGGCAGATGTCTCAACAATTAAAAACCTGTGGCTGCGTTATTTGGTCTGCTCTCACTATCTGGTGATTAATAATTCACTGTATGCAAATTACAAGTGCAAATCCGAAATCCCACCCGCTGCCAACAATGTTAGAGTCGGGGATCTCTGGTTGGCGCAAGGTTGCCCTTGTGTCAAGCAGGAACCCTCTCCTCCACGTCAGGGCGCAGGATAACCCCTCGCGAATGACCCTTGCTCACCCTCTAGGTGCGTGGCGTGAGCAGCCAAGGCGATTCCTCAGGCGTTGTTGGTTAAGCACTTACAATCGTACACACAGTAAATACATCAATCCCCCCAGAAACGGACACCAGACTTGGATATATATAAAAATACGTTTCTTTATGTAAAAATAAGGTATATATATCTCAACAGACTTATCACAAGACCAATAACGTTTTCGCTAGGCCACCAGGTTATACAGCAGGCGAATGTTCTGGGTTCGTAGTTTCAAATGGATACTTTGTAGTCTCTTTACTTGTAGTTCCAGTACTCACAGAGATCGACTCCTGCGAACGGGGAAATAAGGCGTTGCGGGCCCCGAGCCCGATACTGGAACTTCTTTCGTGATGTGGAGAGTCGGCACAGGTCGGTGCGACTCTCAGCTTGGAAGTGTTCTTGGGTCCTCAATCAGCAGGTGTGGGCACGTAGGCAGGCGCGGCCAGCGACCCTGTAGCACGGCGGTGCAGGAGGGTCTCCACAGCGGGGGCGGCGCGGCCTGAGATGTCCGGGGATAGCGAAGCGGGGTCGCAGGGCACGGTCAGTGCAGCTGGATGACCCGGCGTAGATCACAGTCGTCGGACGGCTTCCGGCAGGAGGGGTGATAGCGCGTTCAGCGCACTCCAATGGCAGGCGGTGACAGGGATGCAGGCGGCCTGGCCCGGGGACAGAGAGCGGCTCGGGACGGAGCGGGGCTCTCACGGGTTGGAGGCAGGCGAGCTTCTGAGTGTCACGGCCCTAGGAGGGGCGATGAGGGGCGCAGTCTCTTTTCCAGCGGGATGCACACACGGCTCGATTTGGAGGACGAGCAAGAAGCACAGAGAACCCACTGTTCCTGGGGTTCAGTTCAGGGGGCAAGCTCAGATCAAGCCCTTGGAGAATGTTCAAGCACAAAGTAGCAAAGTCTTTTCAGTAAGTCTCTTCCTCTCCTCTCTCAGCAAGGCAAGCAGCAGGCCAGCTCCTCCGGCGTCTTCTTCTCCTTCTAGTCGGGCAGAGGTTCTTTGTGGTAAACAGGATTCTGATTTCTTAGGAGCCAGGCTCCTACTTTTATACACCAATTCTTTTGTTCTTTAGCGCCAGGGGGCCTAGGCCTGGCTCAGTCCAGTTCTGGAGCACTCTGTTATGGTGACTCTGCTCTTTCCTTTCAGCAGCAGGGCAGAGACATCAGCCGCCCCACAGGGGGTGGCGCCGGCTTTGTGGTGGCAGAGCACAGGTCTATTCAAGAGTCAAGGTGTACTCCTCCCACCCATCCAGGTGTAATCTCTCTACCCACCACCTGGCAGCCAACCTGTCTCTGGGGATCCCCCCACCCTGCTCCTTACTGTTGCCAGGCAGAACACATACACACAGCAGAGGCGGACTGAGATGGTCAGGTCAGTAAATACTAACTTTCTAAAAGTAGTATTTACAAACCCAGGATATTAAAATAAACTTGACTACAAGAAGTATTTTATCATCCTGAGTTCAGGCATACTAAACTTGACACTCTACCATGCTCTCTGAGTCCACTGGGGTCACAGCGTTGGCGGGATCCCAGCAGCCCATTCTGGCCTATGGAGAGCAGGTAGCCTTCAATAGTGAAAAACGACAAGGGCTGTAATTCACTACTAAGACATGCCACACACATCAGGGCATGTCCTACCTTATGCCTACAATGCACCCTGCCCTCGGGCCTACCAGAGGGGTGGCTAATATGTAGGTAAGGGAAGGTTTAGGGACTGGCAAGTGGGGGCACTTGCGCAGTCAGCGCGACGGTCCCGGACCGCGCACAGGGTCTGCGGTGGCAGACCCTAGACACACGTTACAAGGCCGCTTCCGTGGGTGGCGCAACCAGCGCTGCAAGCCCACCAGCAGCATTGGCATTCACAAGCCCTGGCACCCCTGGTGCACTTTACTGGGGACTGACAGTGAATCCAATAAACCAATCAGGAACATCAATTACAGGTACACTTTACTTAGGGAGCACTTGCACTGCGGCACGGATTAGCCGTGGCGCAGTGCCCTGAGCGGACAACACCAGCAAAACAGTCGAGGCACACCATCAAAAAAGTGGAAGGGAAACTCACGCCAAGGTGCCAGGTCTAACAGTGCAGGAACAGTCTTTTGTTCCTCGCGCCCCCACCGGAACACACCCGGACCATCGGCGGCCCATAACTTGTTTTCCCCACCCACCATCCCCTAGGGCAGGCAGTTTGACTGTGCATTACAGGAATAAGTGTTGTGCTTAACTTTTTGTTGCTGGTATCTGTGATATGTTTCAAAGTGAATTGTGATATGTTTGGCAATTTGGTAATAAAAGTGTGTGTTATATGATGATTTTTGTTCCAGGTAACTTTAGTGGCATGCGTTTGTTAATATTTAATGTGATATCAGTTCAGGATCATAGTAATATGTGAAGTTTATAGGTCTATGTTGCAAGTAATTTTGTCGTATTTTAGTAATGTTTCCCTGGTCAGTGGTAGGGTCATGATTGGTTAGCATAGTCTTTGGCCCTTAGCGGCCAGCACCATGTAACTCCAGGGGCAGTGACAGCCGGTCAATAGGCTGTCGGGGTGCGGGGGCCAGGGGAGTCACTCTTTCCAGTAGGCCAGTGGCCACCCTCGCATGCGCATCAGGGCGCAAGTATGCAGAATTACAGCACCCGTTTATGGAGTTTAAAGCTTAGGGCGTAGGGGGGGGCCAGGGAAAAGTATCCGTCCGATATGCTGTACCCCCTACACAAGCTTACTCTGGTGGAGTAGTATTTGTAGCTCTACCAGGATCTGGGGCTGCCAGTGCCCCCATTATGGAGTCAAGGCTTAGGGAGTAGGGGGGCCCGGGGGAAAGTATCCGTCCGATAAGCTGTATCCCCTACGCAGGCTTACTCCGGTGGAGTAGTATTTGTAGTTTACCCAAATCTGGGGCTGCCAGTCATTGACCTTGCCGTAGGCTCTAGAGGGGACACGCAGAAAGTAAAGTATCTACATTTGTAGATTACGTTAGGAGTGGAATTTGTATTAGAGCATGTTAAAGTTAGACAAGTGACATGTATCTATCAATGCATCTGGACTTTCTGCGTAAAGTGTACATAATAAAAATGAATAATTAATGTTTTTTAATATGTAATAAAATACGGCCGGGGGGTCACTCCCCCAATCCAAGAACAGTGTGGTTAGAAATGCTTGCCATGGGGGGGGGGAGGAGGTACCCATCCATCCAAGGGCGGATTCAGGGGTTTTCTTTGTTAAAAAATGGGTATTAGGCAAGTACCAGGCCATAATACAACTATCTTTGCAGCGAGTGAGAACCATTCTCCTGAGCACACGTTACCACCAGAGACAGTTCTGTACATCATGACCTGCTATTTCTATTCTATTGCTCACCAACGTGGTAACAGGCTATTTGTATTATAATCATTGTGGGATAACGAGCATCAAAAATGTAGGGGCACGTGCCGAGCATCCCATTGACAAATGTGTACTGAATACGAGACTGCACAGGAAGCACCTTCTGCACCCCAACAGCCGATCTCTGCGGGAAACCTCCTGTCAGTGCAAAAACCTCTCAGTGCCAGAGATGCCCCCTTTCTTTTCTCATGAGAATTAAAAGTTTTTTATTGAAACACAAGGCTTGTTCTAACCTCCTTTTGAAAACATCTGAAAACCTGCCTCTTTTCATCTTAGAATCCTTGATTCTGAGCTGCGCCGCTCTTGCCAACTCATCTGTCCTGCAATAGCGCTTTGGCACCTTTGGGTTTTAGTGTGCTCTAATAAATGTTATCCCCTCCTATCCTATCCTTGTCATTGTTCTATGTGTAAAGCGGCGTATGAGCTAGCAGAGTTTGCCTCAGATGACATGGTTGCATGATTCAATTGCAAAATAAAGCCTTCTTCTCTATCTCTGTAGGGATTGAAGGCAGCGTAGAGACCAAGTGGAGAAGCTCCAAAAATAACTGAAAATTGGAATGACAAACTAATTTCTATGCTTGTGGACTCAAAGTATCTCATCAACATGGCACCAAGGAAAAACTGGCATAGAGAGGACGGAGTCCATGAGGAATCAAAAAGCAGCAGGTGAGACTGAAAAAAAGGTCAACAGAGGCTGGTCTTCAAACTCTTATGTTTCTGAAAGTCATACTTTGGGTGTGAAAAGTCTGCAGCCTAATAGCCATGAAAGTGGCATTACTGAGGAAGTGGGCAGTTAGCCGAGTTTCTTTATAGAAACCAACATCTAAGTGTCAATGTGCTGAGGGAGTCATTGAGAGTGGGAACTTAAGGACAACAGACAATTGGATATTCTTTTTGATTTAGCAGATTAATATGTCACACAGGACTATTTTCTTCCTTCCACTATCAACAGTGAATGTCTTGTTTACTCTTTCAAACCTTCCTTTGCCGAGTGGGGCTTGCTGACATTAACCCTTGGTTGGACAGGTCTCAAATCCAAGAGGGATCAGAAGGAGACACATGCTAATTTAGTGATAAAGCACAACTAAATTTGTTGTTTGCCTCCGATTAGCTGTAGACTCGAATTATTAACATGCAACTTGAGATGTTCACCCAATTCTGGCAGTAGGATAGAAACTTTCCTCACCTCCATTGCAATGTAAATTAGGTAATAAAATGGTTCCCTACAAGAACACCTCTTTTCCTTGCCCCCCATAGTACCACTGGGAACTCAAACATACTCTTCGTTGTTGACTATCACGGTTGCATTCTTCAACTGGATGACCACGCCCTCCAGCACCATTGTGATGCGGGTGATAGTGGGAATGTTGTTGACCACCTCGCGCCGGATCTGAATATTGAAGCTCTCATATGTGCTCTTGCAGTTGGAGGCCAAGACGTAGTTGCAGGTCCCCGGAAAGTGGAAGACGTCACCATCGAAGGTCTTGAAGTGGGAGTTGCCCCATGTGCTGCATACCTGGTCATTGTGTGCCTCAATAAGAGCTGTGATTGCAAAGCAGAGCATTAGGCAGGTATGGCACAATAAATAGTATCTTAAGGACACGTGGTGGCATTCTGTTTGTCTGTCTCAACAACTATCTACACATCTCTGCTTAGAAACATTCACCAGCGTTTCCAAACCAGTAGCTATGAATTGTGTAACATGGTTACTAATGCTTAGGCCCAGCACCACAGTGGATAGACCCCTCAATGCAATGAGTTACACTTCTAGGTACCTAATTAACAGGAAACTAACTCCAGTTAGGGCCCTAAGTACAGAGAGCAGCAGCAATCATTGCAGGATACAATTCAACGCGCTTATTTGCAATCAGCAATTTCTGATCACAACAAATCTACCATTGATGAAGGATCTCGACCTCTAAGTCTGTATATCTGTTCAGCTATGCCTCTATCAGTCTGTCTCCAGCAGGAATATACATTATTTACTACCTCGTATACTTGTCTCTTCCTGTATCTCAAGTCATAGTTTAGTTGTCTATCTATTATCAATCAATCAATCAATCAATCAGATAATTTGTAAAGCGCACTACATGCCCGCAATGTTTCATGGCGCTGAAGGGTGGGGAGGAAGGGGGTGCTGTTGCTACTGGTCGAACTGCCAGGCCTTGAGTTGTCTCCTGAAGGTTAGAAGGTCTTCGGTTTGTCGTAGGATGAGGAGGAGGGTGTTCCAGGTCTTGGCTGCGTGGTGGGAGGAAGGATTTGCCTCCGGCTATGGTTCTACGGATGCGTGGGACGGTAGCCAGGGAGAGGTCTGCGGAGCAGAGTTTCCTGTTGGGTACGTAGAAGGAGATTTGACTGTTGAGATAGGCTGGGCCGGTCTTGTGGAGTGCCTTGTGTGCGTGGATCAGGAGCTTGAATGAGATTCTTTTGTCGACAGAGAACCAGTGCAGGATCCTCAGGTGGAGGGTGATGTGGTCGCAGCGCGGGACGTCGAGGATCAGGCGTGCAGAGGCATTCTGGATTCTTTGCAGTTTGTTGATGAGCTTCATCGAGGCTCTGGCATAGAGGGTGTTGCTGTAGTCGAGTCTGCTGCTGACTAGGGCCTGGGTGACTGTTTTCCTTGTGTCTGTCGGGATCCATCTGTAGATTTTGCGGAGCATACGGAGGGTGTTGAAGCAGGAGGAGGAGACAGCGTTGACTTGTTTGGTCATGGTGAGTTTGGAGTCGAGGATGACTCCCAGGTTGCTTGCGTGGTTAGGGGGGTGTCCCCAGTGATGCGGGCCACCAGGAGTCATCCCAAGCTGAGTAGTTGGGCCCGAGGATGAGGATCTCCATCTTGTCTGTGTTCAGTTTAAGGCGACTATACTCCATCCAGTCGGCGACGGCCATCATTCCCTGGTGGAGGTTGGATTTGGCGGTGAGGGAGAGGATCAGTTGTGTGTCGTCGGCGTAGGAGATTATATTGAGATTGTGATGTCGGGCGATGTGTGCGAGAGGCACCATGTAGACGTTGAACAGCGGGATGCCGCTGATGATCTCGGAGGCTTCGGATCGGAACGGGGGAAGGCAGACTCTCTGGGTTCTGCCGGAGAGGAAGGAGGAGGTCCAGTCCAGGGCCTTGTCTCGGATCCCTGCGTCGTGGAGTCGTGTGCGTAGTGTGCGGTGGCAGACGGTGTCGAAGGTGGCGGAGAGGTCCAGGAGGATGAGGGCCGCCGTCTCGCCGTTGTCCGGTAGGGTCCTGATGTTGTCTGTGGCGGCGATGAGGGCGGTCTCGGTGCTGTGGTTGCTGCGGAAACCTGACTGGGAGGGGTCCAGGATGCTGTTGTCTTCGAGGTAGCGGGTGAGCTGGATGTTGACTATCTTCTCGATGACCTTAGCTGGGAATGGAAGCAGGGAGATGGGCCGGAAGTTTTTCAGTCCGCTCGGGTCTTCCTTGGGTTTCTTCAGTAGGGCCTTGATCTCGGCGTGTTTCCAGCTTTCAGGGAAGGTCGCGGTCTCGAAGGAGAGGTTGATGATATTGTGTAGGTGGGGTGCGATGGAGCTGCAGGCTTTGTTGAAGATGTGGTGTGGAAAAGGGTCAGACGGCGAGCAGGAGTGGATTGTGCCCATGGTCTTGATTGTGTCTTCGATGCTCACGTTGGCTCAGGTTGTCAGGGGGTCGTAGTCGGTGGGGTGAGTTGGGTCCGGTGTGTTGGGGCCTGTTAGGGTCATCCGGGGGTTAGAGATATCGTGGATGTTGGCGATCTTGCGGTGGAAGAAGGTGGCGACGGAGTCGCACAGGGCTTGCGACGGTGGGATGTCGTTGGCTTTGGAGCTGGGGTTGGAGAGTTCCTTCACGACGTTGAAGAGCTCCTTGCTGTTGTGTGCGTTGTTGTCGAGGCGGTCTTTGAAGGAGGTCCTCTTGGTGGTCCTGATGAGGTGGTGATGGTTGCGGATGGCGTCTTTGTGGTTGCGCTGCTGCCCAGCAACTTCTCGCTGTGCCATATGTTCTCCAACTTCCGACGCTAGGAGTTCCGGGGTGAACCAGTTGGCTCTCTTGCTGGTGTCTTTGAGGGTTTGTTTTTTCAGTGGGGCTAAGGTGATAGCGCAGTCGTCCATCCATCGTCTGAGGGTGTGCGCACCATCGTCGGGGCTGGAGGGGTTGGTCGGTGGGTTGAGTGCGAGGTTTGTCTGTAGTTGTACTTCGGTGATTTTGCCCCAGCAGCGACGGGGGATCTGTAGGGTGCGGTGATGAGCGACGGGTTTCCGGAAGGTGAAGTGGATGCAGTGGTGGTCGGTCCAGGTGGGTTCGGAGACGTGGCTGAAGGAGACTTGTGGGCTTGAGGAGAAGATGGCGTCGAGCGTGTGTCCGGCGATGTGGGTCGGTGATGTGACGAGCTGTGCCAGTCCGAGGTTGGCGAGGTTGTCTATCAGGGTGGAGGAGTTGCTGTTGTTGTTGTTCTCCAGATGGAAGTTCAGGTCTCCTAGGAGAATGTAGTCGGTGGAGGTCAGTGCATGCGTGCTGATGAAGTCGGCGATGGCGTCGCAGAATTGTGGTCGGGGTCCGGGTGGTCTGTAGATGAGGGTGCCTCTTAGGGTGGTCTTGCGGTCCATGTGGATCTGGAAGTGCATGTGTTCGGCGGTGCTGAGAGTGTCGTCGGTGTTTGTTGAGACCTTCATGGTCTTCTTGTGGACGATGGCGATTCCTCCTTCGACTCCGTTGGTGCGGTCTCTGTGGGCGATCTTATATCCGTCGGGGATGGCTATGGCTATGTCTGGGGAGAAGGCTTAGTTCATCCAGGTCTCGGTCAGGAAGGCGACATCTGGAGATGCGGTGTCAAGTAGGTCCCAGAGCTCGACGGCATGTTTGCGTGCGGAGCGGGTGTTGATCAGGATGCATCGGAGCTGGTTGTGTTTTGTCGTGGCGGGTTTCTCTGCGTCTTCAATGCAGGAGAAGCTGCAGTTCTGGCAGGCGAAGGGACCGTGGGTGCGCTTCGGGGTGGTTCTGCAACAGATAGGGGTTCGTCCTGGGTTGAGAGCGATGAGGGTGCTGGCGTCGTATCGGAGGTGGTTTTCATGGCTGGTGCGGGGGCCAGGGGTTCTGGCTCTGGGCGCGGTCCAGACGCGGACGGGTGCAGACGGGCTTGCCTAAGGCATGCCCGCTGCGCGCGTCCGCCATTTTAAGGGGAGGTGGGAGGGAGGAGCAGCTGGGAGGTGGGAGGCAGAGGTCAGCGAATGGGCGTGGGGCCGCAGGGGCAGCAGCGGCGGGAACTGCGAAACAAATGGGTATGGAGGAGCAAGGAACGAAACGCAATATGGTCACACAGGGAAACAGAGAGCGAAATGGGCAAACAAGGAAACAAAAGGTAAAAATGGGCACACGAGGAAACAAAAGTCCAAAAAGGGCACACGAGGAAACAAAAGGCAAAAATGGGCACAGTGGAATAGAGGGCACAAGGACACTCAAGCGCTGGGGGAGCTGCAGCGGGGGGGGCGACCTACCTGGCAAGGGTCGCTCTACAAGGTATATCTCTACATGTCTAGTCATCAGACTGTTGCTGACCCTCCACTCCCATGTTTTGTTGGCCACCTCTGTTCAGACACCTCCTTTTGAATGGAGACTCGTATTTTTAGCAGGCATGCATAGATGCTGCATCACACTCTCTCCTCCTCTTGGTCTGAGATCCCAGCTGAAGTAATGTAGAACTAGCAATGTCCACCTACAGAGCTTGTCATGTGTGTATCTTTTGAACTGCTTATCTATTTCGATCCCTCTATCTCTCTCTCTCACACACACACAAACTCTCTTTCCATCTCATCCATATATTCATAAGAGATGAAGTCTGGGTCTGACTGCTCTCCTCTCAATGTCCTCACCCAGCCAGTATTAAATTCTGGGGACATTTGGGATGTTCCAAGGTGGCCATCACCAAGTACTTACGCTTCGGTATCTGCCTCAGAGCACCACGAGGAATTCCTCCAGATGATACTACAGAAAAAAGAGAAACATATAAATAGTATTAGATGCAGCAAAAGTCACTTCTGGGAAGTAAAAAAATGAAGTGCACCCAGATATGGTGGAAGAAAACAAAATGAAACCTAGTCAACAAAATGATGATATTAATGAAGAAAACAGGAGGGCCTTGCAAATGCGTGAGGGGCATATTTTCCGCTGTGGGCAACTGTTGTTCTCGTAAGCAAGGCCAATGTCAGTCGTTGGCGTTCGGGGTGTATGGTGTTCTACACATCTGGGACTCCATGGTTTCTGAGACCAAGTGTCCATAGCACTATTTGTCAGCCTTGGCACTTCAGCACTTCAGCACTTCCAGCAATGGCTTTGTACTGAAAGCTCATCACCAACATGTTGTGATACCTACACTGCTTTGGCGAACTAGAGTTTTTGCCCTATTACGCACAGTAACACCTACATGTTCATGCACACACACATGCACTCACATACACAAACAAATCAACATCAACATCATCTTTGTAACTTTAATTAGCACCATTTCCACTAATGCTTTGGGGACGATTCGTGCAGACTTCATAGCTCCTTACAAGTAAACATATCTCAGCAGACAGGATTACTGCCACCCACATGCCCGTGGCTCAGCCACAACACCAGTTGTGACGTAACTGGTGCATTTTTATCCTTTCATCAAAATGCCATTGGGCTGAAAAGATTCTTTGGAGCGTCACAGTCGGAATTTATCCATTTTATTTATATATTTTTTTTGTAAAACGGAACTTATTGAGCATCTAACTAGTTTTCCTTTATTTTTTTTATAAAGTATTGCTTTCCAGGTGGGACCCTTCAGATAGGCAAGAATAATGAGCTCTTGCACACCTGTGGTGCAGTGATGACAGAGGAAGGAAGGGCAGGCTTTAAGAAGCTATGCACTAAAGGCGTTCTCATAAATATGTCAAATGCATTAAACTGGTGCCTGCAACTCATTACAGAACTATGTGCCATATATTAAGTGCTCCAATTAAGTGCCCTAAATCAGCACCATGAGTCCCTGTGTACTATTATATATAAAATAAAAAAACAAAAAAGATAAAATAAATGTTTTTCACTCAGAGAGACATGAAGGAAACTTCCCGATGCCATTCCCACTCACTGTAAACCACGCGCGCCTGGTGCTAATCAAGCTTACAAATAATTCAAAACAAAACATAGGCAAAGTGCCCGTCCTAAGCGTGTTTAAAATGTGTGTTTTTAACTGACGTTGAGCAAACAAACCGCGTAGCCTGTGTCTTTGTTGACGATTGGCTGGATTTAAAAGCTCAGGGAAGAGTAAAACACTCGCCTTTAATACCTGTCCTGATAGAAGCAGACACGCAGGCAACAGTGCGTGTCCGCACTCCGCAGGGATGAAACGGATATCCGGCATCTGTGGGGTGCGGCAGTGGGGGAAATGAAGAGCGAGCAAAATCACACATACCTTCGTCATTCTGGTGGCCATAGTCGGAAACCTCTTCCGGGTCATCTGCCTGCAGGACGCCCGCCTCCGTCTGCGCGTGGGCTGCAAACAAGCACAGGAAGAAAGCGTAAATCAATGCGACCACGCGCCCGGCGGTAACTTTGTTACACATTAAATAAACAATCAAAGAGTTCTTACATTCTGTTCCTAGTTACTCTTCGAAACCCCAGTGTGGTCCATTACGACTCGTGTGTATGCCCTACACTACCCCCTACATTTAAATCAAGAGCAATGAACAAACCATTGACCAGTTCAAACGCCTGGGTAAACACAAGGAACTGGTGGACTGGACCGAGCGCTGAAACTTTTCAGACACTCACCACCATCACAGATCTGGGTTGAATCCATCATCGTTCTTTAGCTCACTTCACCACCCTAGTTCAGACCCAGCTATATGCAAATCAGTCTTGACCCTGTGCCTTTTGGGAACAGTCCAGCCCGTCCTGCCAAGCCATGTCTTCCCTGTACCGGAAACAAGCATCCTGGGACCAGTTTTGGTGTAACACCCAACGCTAGGGTAGGGTGGTAAACGGGAACTTCACGTGCAGTTTAACAGCCCTCGCAAGCTTCCTGCCCAGAGTGGAGGCCCCTAAAACCATCATGAAGCCTTTTAGTGACATACCACACCCTGCTGCATAAAGTTATGAGTATTTCCACAAGAAATGAAAGTCAGGCGGGGAAAGAGACTCCTTAGGTGTGTTTTTTTCAGTTTTGTGTTAGCTGTGGTTCTTCTCTGAGTATCTGGCTGATCCCCCGAAATCATAACGGGAAGCAATACAATTTCCAACCCTATGTTCTTTCCAGGAATTCCATTTTCTTTAAATGACTAAGTTCATGGCCGCGGTTCATAATGGATTTTAATTAGATTACATACAAACACTCCACGGTGGATTCACTGCACTGCAGCACTTCCAGAGAATAGACTAGCACGTCTAACAGATGATCAGTGTAGGTGCGGGAATCCAGAAGAGCCACAGACGGGTGTGTGTGGATCCAAGAGGGTCTTGGCTAGATGTGTGGGTCTTGAGGAGGCCTGGTGCAGTGCAGTGTCCACGAGCGAGTGGAGCGCGGTGTGTGAATGTAACAGGGCTCTAGGGCAGTGTATGTGCGTTTGTGTGAGAGGGAGATTCGAAACACCATTGGAACATGCACTCAGCGTGCCATGTCCCTTCCACTGTACAAGCCACAGCAGAGTGACCATGTCTGCTCGGTTAACATGTATCCCTGCGTGGACACTGATTCTGCAATGCTAGCCTTGAGCACAGCGGGGAGACCCGGTCTCTGGGCCTTTGTAACAAACATGTCTCTTACCCTCTAGAGTGCAATGGTGACTCTAGGAGTGAATTTTGAGAGGGGGCTCACATTTGGCCACATATAAAACCTGGTGGGGCCTTCTACAAAGTCTGTCTATATATGTGCTCATGCACTTATGTACACATTTGCTTAAAACTTTTACATATGACTGGAGGTATGGGGTGGAGCAGCCAAGATGGAGTTTCCCATCTCAGCAACCCTCTTCAGCTCACTTCTACTTGCACATTCATCGTACTGCGCCTTTCTTGAAATATGCGACGTTCAGGCTGTGAAAGCCAATTCTTTTGTTCCGCACAAACTTCCTCCTCCTTTAAATCATTAAGGGCTGGCACCGGATCAGGTGAAAGTGCCTGCAGTGCCAAGTTGAAGCCCCCTGGATAGCCTATTAGGGCTGGAAAGCCTTTCTCTGTACCTGGCCAGCATTGAGATTTGGGAGCAGTCTGTGGGTTTACTGGAATGCCTGTAAAAGACTTTAGGCAGGGCTTTGAGTGGGCCGGGTTCTGCAGGTGATCAGAATCAGCAGACTTCTAACAAGCATTGGTAAATACATCAGGTTTCACCTATGTGATTAATGATACGCAGTTTGTTGTTGTAAGTTGTAGCTTGCTGAGTTGTTGTACAATATAAGTTACAGCAAGTCTGTTAAAGTGGTATGGCTTGTTTATGTACAAAAAGGCAATCTATTGGGCTGTTAATTATGCAATAGCAACATTATGTGTTTAGAGGTGTTCTGACAACTTTTTGACCCAGTGCCACTGCACCTGCTGCACCATTCAAATCTTGATCCTGTTGTCTGCAAGATAACTGCACATGTTTTATTTTTTTATTTTATTTTACTTAAGGAGTTTTATATAGCGCTGGCTGGACCTGGGTTATCGGAGCGCTTTACAGCAGTTTTTCGCAAGAGTCATATAATAGAGCTTGTTATCTTGTTATACATATTGGTTTGGAAGTCCAAGTGTGCTGTGCAGTATTGAGGTAGTACGTGCCTCACGCACTACCTCAATACTGCACAGCACTCTTGGACCTCCGAACCTATATGTATAACACTGTTCTACTATATGACTCTTGCAAAAAACTGCTGTGGTTCAACCCAAGACAACGTGCACTAATCGAGGCTATCTCAGGACTCACGTACTACCTCAATACTGCACAGCACACTTGGACTTCCAAACCAATATGTATAACAAGCCATGGTTGTTGCTTATTCATATTATGCAACTAAGAACAATTGACAAAGCCAATAGTCCTGGCTTGTTTCTTGTCGTAATATATATCTGGATGCGATTACAAAAGCAGAAAAATACCAGTCGGAGGGCAGACTATGCTAAGCACAGATTTTCAGCTTACTTGTTTCGAAACCATGCCCTTAATGACATGGGCCATACCTCTTTGGCAGACCCCTACCCCCCTTAGTTTTTTCATCCCACTTAAAGCCCTGTCTTAGGTGGTCCTGTAGGGGTTCACTGTGCACCAAGGTTGGGGCACCGCACTGCATGCACCCAGAGACTAGGGTGCCCTATCCGCCCTGCCTGCTATTGGGCACTGAAAGCCAGAGTTCCCACTTACAGACTTTCACCCCCTGTGATTTTTCCTCTACGCTCAGCACTAATAGGACGACTCTGTGGTTAATGTACTTGATACAACAAATAATATGTTCGTTAACAGCAACACAACCAAATGTAGGTGGATAGTCAGGGAGTTAATGAACCGACTGCCTCGATTTGTATATAATAGGCAGATTGTAGATTTTCATTCTTCTTCTTGGGTTTAGGGACTAGAGGCAATTCCCTTTGCATTGTGTGGAAGATAAATGAATACTGTTATATGTAGGTCGGGGCAAAATTTCAAGTACCCTAGTGTATTTTGCATAATTACAGAATTTTCGCGTTACATTTTACGAACGGTCAACCAAAGCAGGGGACCATGGCAATGTATGACTCGCACTTGAGCCAGTAACAGGAGAGATAATACAAAAGGGGAGATGACCAGCTGCCCTTCAACACAAAATCAAAGTGAGGAAAGCTGCTAAACCTGTGGTTCACAGAGCACGTCCTGTAACTTTTCGCTTGAGAGAAATCCTCAAAAGTGAACTGGATAAATTGTGCGACATGGGCGTCATCCAACCCATAGAAGCATCCGAATGGTTGGCCCCCCTTGTTCTAGCTTCTAAAGCCAATGGTAAGGGTATCCGCATCTGCGTGGACCTGCGCAGTCTCAACGAGAACATCTGGGTGGAGAGGTTTCCCCTGCCTAATATAAACGAGATGTTGAGCACTATGGGTAAAGGGTGTTTTTTCTCGGTCATTGACCTTTCGATGGCCTACCATCAGGTTGAGTTACACCCAGAATCTAGACCTCTGATGGCATTCTCATCGCCGTTCGGGGCCTACATGTTTATCAGGATGCCGTTCGGCCTTGCCTCAGCGGCTTCTATTTTCCAAAAAGTAATGCAACATGAGTTGGAAGGCATCAAAAACACCCTCTGTTTTCAGGACGATATACTTATGCATGGGTCGACGGAGGAAGAACATGATGTCATGATGAGCAAATTATCTGAAGAGGTTTCTTAGTATTTTTTCACAGCGTTCAGTGGCTGTCTGTTCTCTATGAACGGACTGAGCATCTCCTGTTAGTTGTTAAGTACTGATTGGGGATTGGAGGTGTGTCAGTCCATAATTAACTCCCCTGTGACCCCTATGTACATTGTGTTTTTGGTCATGATGTCATCCTCAACACAGTGTGCCAAAGGTTGTCCGGAGCAGGATTAACTGTGAAACTCGACAAATGCAAAATCAAAGTGACCTCGGTTGATTATTTGGGTCACACCATATCGAAAGATGGTTTCAAGCCAAAGTACAGCCTGATTCAAGCCGTCAAGGATGCTCAGAACCCCTCAAACAAAGATGAGCTGAAATCATTTCTAGGACTTGTGGAGTACATGTCCAAGTATGTAAAAAGTTTTGCAGATCTATGTGACGGTCTGCGTGAGCTATTAAAAAAAGACAAAGCGTTTGTGTGGGAGGAGAAACACAGCATGATGGTAAAGTCAATAAAGGAACGTATCCTAGAATCACCCGCGTTAGGATCGTTCGACCCACGGAAAAAAACCATCCTTACTATGGATGCATCCAACAAAGGGTTGGGTGTGATGCTTTCTCAAAAAGGAGAGGGTCAAGATACTATTATAGCATTTGCATCACGGTCCCTCAACTCGGCAGAAAAGAACTATTCAGTCATTGAGAGAGAGGCGTTGGCGTGCTTCTGGGCAGTGAACCATTTTAAATTCTTCTTGTGGGGGATACAATTTGTCATACACACTGACCACAAGCCTTTGACTTTCATGTTCTCGTCCAAAAGTGTGCATAACAATTCTCCACGCATTTCAAATGGGTTCTGGGCCTAGAAAACTACTGCTTCAAGGTGGAATACCTCCCAGGTCCTGAGAATGTAATTGCTGATTACCTGTCCAGGTCTCCACTCTTGGATTATTCGAGCGAGGAGCAGCTAGATGTTCCTATTTTAGCCATGCATCTCCCTTCATTAACTAAGGAAGAGTGGGATGCGAGAGTGAAGGAAGATAAAGATATGGGGATCCTCAAACAGTTCATCCTCAATGGTTGGCCTGAGAGTCGCTCACAGGTTCCTGATTCGGTCAAAGACTTTTGGGAGGTGAGGTACAAACTTTCTTTGCTGACAGATGTGATACTTCGAGGGAGCAGAGCAGTTCCCCCCAAGGATCTGAGGAACAAAATAATCGACGTGGCCCATTTGGGTCACTTAGGCAGGAGCCTCACGAAGAACAAGGTAAGGGGCTGCTTTTGGTTCCCAAGAATGGACTCCATGATTGAACTCAGAGTCAAGGAATGCATTAGCTGTGCAAATAGTGACAAAAGCAAAATTACACGCAATGCTCCCTTATCCCCTGTTGAAGTTCCGGAGGTTCCATGGACCACATTATCGGTTGACATCATTGGTCCCATGGATGTCCTTGGTACTCAAAAAAGGTTTATGTTTGTTCTAGTAGATTACACCTCCCACTGGATAAATTTTAAATTCACATCATCTACCACAACGTGAAACCTCATCTCATTTTTGAAGAGTGTTTTGTGTACGAGGGTATTCCAGCCACATTGGTGACAGACAATGGGGTGCAGTTTACCTCAGAGACAATGAAAACATTCTTGGGGGATAAAGCATGAAAAAACTGCACTCTATTGCCCCAGAGCTAATGGGTTGGTAGAGAGGGCAAATCGGTTAATTAAAGACCACATTCAATTGGCCATCACTAGTGGGTTCAATGTCGAAGATTTCTTAAGAGAGTGCATCTGGGCATACCATACCACTCCCAATCTCATCACAGGAGTGTCTCCCTTTGTTTGCTTGAGAGGTAGGGAACCCTGTACCAAAATGAATCCACATTGGTTGGGAGGTGGAGAAAGGGCAGTTCCTGATCTGATGATGAGCAAAGAGAAGATTTCTCAACACCAACGGAAGTACAAAGGTTGGTATGACCGGAGACATGGGGTCAAGGACCAGGAGTACAAGGTTGGTACCACAGTGGTAGTTAAGAAACCCACACATGTGCAACCGGGTTTAAGCACGTACCATGCACCCCAATGTGTGGAAAAATATGGAAGGAATGTGGTTCGCCTAGATAATGGACAGACTTGGAGTAAGGACAGAGTAGTTGTCTCATCTCAACCGTAAGGGACTGCATTTCCCGTGTTTCCCCATATAAGGAGATGTGTTGTAATCTCTTATGTATATCTCATGATGGTACAGTCCATGCCTCCCTCCCTGCCTGCCCTGTTGGTACGGCTCAGCAGAGAGCGCACCTTAGAATGTTGGCTATGAAGTGTTCTTGACTTAGGAGAGTGGATGATCGGAATAAACAGGTTCTCTTCTCACCTCGTTCTGGAGGTTCTTTCTTCAATATAACACATTTGTTATGCAAAATTTACAAGCTTCAACATCGCACATTTTGCTTATTTACTTGTTGTTCACAGTTACAATTTACTGCGAACATGCAGTCTTCTGCAAATACACAGGAAGAAAATGAGCACAAGCAGCTTTTGCTTTTTGCACTACTTTTGTTAGCGTGAAATGCATTCTCATGTCAAAAATTGATGCAAAGACACATTTTGTGCTAAAATATAGTACTAAATGATAGATTTGCATTCCATGCATTTAAGCAGAATTTTGGAAAAACTAAGCATAATAATGCAAAAGCAGGTATGGAAACTTCGCACACCCCTAGTTGTCATTATGTGGTGTCCTCCATCTTGGAGTAGGCTGTTTGTCCTAGGTTGTAATTGTGCAGCGCCTGTTGTGTGAATTGTGACTCCCACCAAATACCCTTTGCTGTTCAAACCTTGGGCAAAGCAGGCTGTGCTCAGATGAAACAAAGATCAATTTCAATGTATTTCGTTTTTTGGGAATATATTTTAGAATCAGAATACTGTCAATTGACGCAAGCCTTCCTCATCCAAAGAGGAGGACGACCATGAGCAGCCGCCATAAGACCTTTTGGTGCGGTCAGACAGGGAACAGAATAGCACATTAGAGGGGTATCTCTTCAGAGGGTTTCTCGTTCTCTGGTTGCTTAACAGGTTTTTTCTTTGCCCATTATTATGTGTGACCGCTAAGCATATCCTCGTCAAAAGACATTGAGGGCTCAGAAAAAACAATGCAAGTTTCACTCGGCTGTAGAGACCTGGTACAAACCCGTAAAGCTGTTCAAGCTTCGTTCACACTTACAGATCTAGTACAAGCCAGAAAGCACCAGCTCAAGCTTCACTCATACATATTAATCTGCTACATACAAACTAGACAGCATGAGTGCAAGCTTCCTTCAGACATGCCTACCTGGGACAAACCTGGTACAAACCCGTAAAGCTGTGCAAACTTCGTTTACACTTACAGATCTAGTACAAGCCGGAAAGCACCAGCTCAAGCTTCACTCAAACATATTAATCTGCTACATACAAACTAGACAGCACGAGTGCAAGCTTCCTTCATACATGCACAGATCTGGTACAATCCAGACAGGAACAATGCAAGCTTTCCTGACATATACAAAACTGGTACAAACCAGGAAACAGTAGTACAATCTTCTCTCACATTTATAAATATGGCTGAAACCAGACAACCGCAGTGCAGGCTAACCTCACACAAAGAAATCTGTCACAAACAGACTCTGCTAGTGCATGCTAGTGCACTAGATACTTCACTCTCTGCCCCTAGGACAAGGTTTATCCTGCGTTTGGCATCTGTTATCCATGACCAACTCCTATGAGAAATCATGGTGTTCGGAGTAAGCCAGTTCTAAGCGATGCTCAGTAATCGCGCTTCCATGACCTCCAAGAGCTGGCTGCTGGCTTAGAGCAGGGACTGTCCAGGAAAGCACTGGTGATCGGGCACTGAAACTTACCTGTGGCCTTCTGGAACGAGAAGTCAGCACTTTCTCAAGTGGAAGCAAAAGGATGGTAGATATTATTATATCATGTGTCCTGATGTGGGTTTGCTTGAAGCGGGCACCTTTTGCATAGCCTCCACCATACTTTGATAAGGGTGATTTTGTATTTTTTTTTCATTTTCTCTTTCATACTAGATAGCATGCTTCCGAGCACTCCTATTTTCAGCAGGTTAAGGGAAGTGCGGCACAAGGACATCCAGTGATGTGACCAGTATGCCCATAGAAACCCAGCGTGCCTCAACACTAACACAGAGCAATGCTCCCTCTGCACTACCTCGCGCTCACAGGATATGCTGCAACTCGAAAGGATGGCACCCATCGCGATGTGTGTGTACAGACCGTTGAGTCCACTCCCTGGCGCCTTCCAAGCACTCTCCTAGTCAGGAAACTTGCAGTTGTGATTTCGGTCACACTTTAGGATGGTGCAGGCGTCCACGTTCATTCATTCATTCATTTAGGATCACAAAGTGTGTTGAAGTGGTAAAGCAGCATTGGAATGCATATTATTAATTCCACCACCAGTATCTGCGCTCATAGGTCATAGCTCTCTTCCTATCCCTTCTATTACAAGTCATAGATTTCCTTACTGTCTCGTCACGTGATCTCGGGGGTACCCTCCATGATACATGCCGCACAGACCCTGACAGCAGTTTTGAGGGAGTGCTACCTGATAGAGTTTGGAGCAGGAAGTCTGCATCATGACCATCGTAGCCATGGCCTTCTACACCGCCTCAGAGCGTGGTATTGGAGCTAAGTCAGGTGCTAGGGGATGTTGTCTCAGGGTGAAGGAGGCAAGGTCTCCATAACAACCCATCTCTTGCACTCTCTCCAGACAGGTCCTTCTTCTGAAGTGTGAGGTGACTTCTGTCTCTATGAGCACTCATTCCATGGACTCTCAAGAGGGATGAGTCCCCAAGAAAGTGAGACAATCGACATCTCCAAAACTCATCTTTCCTTAGGCTCTCAAGATTGGGGTGCACACACACTCAATTCAATTCAATTCAATTCAGCTTTATTCGATTAAAAGAAACATTAATCATAAAAGCGTAAACACAATACATAAAAAAAGCATTAAACATGATTAAATTAGCAGCTGATTTCTTGACTTAAAAATGAATTTTACACACACTCATTTCTTAGGGACCCGAACTGGATATCAATAAACCCGCTTGGACACTAAACGTCCCAAACATATTGGAATACAAGCCTCACTACTGAGACACATACACATTTATGAATAAATAAAAAAATATTAAAAAATAAATAAATATATATATATATTATATGTATAATTTTATACTTACATGAAAACAAAAATATATATCAATAAACCACAAACACGTTTAGAAGCTTGATTGTGTAGATACATATATACATCTTCACACATCCAGAAATTCTAAAAACTTTAAGCGCTAAAAAGTGGACTAACAATCCTTGGTAACTGAAACAAAGCTCAGGGCTCCAGATACAGGTCCACAGTGGACTGGGCTAGAGAGATAGGCTCTTACCATATTGCTGGAAGCAGGTGGCTGCCACTATAAAGATCCATACGGGCAGCGGGACCCCCCTACCTGAGCCCATCCTTCTTGGAGTTTGGTAGCTGGTACCAAACTGGAGATGTCTGGGGAGTTACGATTCTCTTGGGGCTGACAGGCAGGTTTTATAGAAGAAGCCCTTGGCTCTGCCCCAAATTCCTGCACTCGCCCTGTCCAGGGGAGTGTCTTGCAGCTAACCAGTTTACCTGGGCAAGTAAACAGAGGATGCTGAGGGAGGCCGGGCTTCGCTGGCCTGTTTGAGATTTGGGAGGGGATCTTACCAGCATCACCCGAAGACAGACATCGCATGAGATCGGAGCAGCCTCCGCCCTGTTGCTGAATCACTGCACATCCTGGTTAGTAGCAAAGAGTCCAGGATCTCGCAAATCATATTTTCAACATGGGAGAAAAGGGTTTTTTTCACGTTGTATTTAATTTTACACCATCAATGTGCCTGCGTATCCGAACGCTTCTGGGGTCTGAAATTATTGTCAAAAGTCTTCTTCAGGGCTGAGCAGCTTTTGAGAAACTGGAGAGAGAATTTCCCTAAAAAACCTTTGAATTATTCATAGTTTCTGCGCCTTGCACTTGTGCGGCGACTCTCTGTTAGGTATTATTTCAAGAACTCCAGCTTCCAAGGAAATCTCAATCATGTTTGTGTGCCCCTGAGCTGGCAACTCACAAAAGGGATTGTGAGAAAAAAGGGAACAAATGGAAAACCGAGTAAAGTGCATCGAGTGGAATACTTGCATCCAATTCATAAAAGCAAATAGTAAACTGTACTACTAATGAAATGCAAAATGAATAAAGTTCGCTGACAGACCCGACAGAGGGAATTCCACCCTCGGTATCATATTGTCCACCTCCGACAGAATTCCTTCTAGAAGAAACAAAGTCCCTCAGGGAAGTAGTGGCTAGGGCCACGCTTAGCAAACCAATCTAGAATTTGGGGACATTGTGCACTTTTGCAGACAAAGAATGCAAAGTGTCAAGTCAAAACAACAAGTAGCACCTAATTAAATGACAGAGGGTACCACACTGAAATAACATCAACAACCTGGAACAACTTTGAAAACACAATAGATGCTGATCTAACTAATGAGTTCAAACCTCATATTTTAAAACTAGGCTTGACAAAAGTTTAATTAAGTCGGAGTAATAGGAGCAATTTCGATAGTTCTGCATTACTCTTGTAATACGAAATTACCACATTTACACGATTACGCCCATTCGTGTAATTAAGAGTAATTTGGGGCAAAAATCCTACTTCAAGGGCACAGGAACAACAAACTAAGAGAGGGCAAGTGGCTGCTGACTACTGCTGTTCATGTTCTGTTGCATTTAGTGGTATTTTCTCAAAGCAAAATGCATCCTTCAGTCCATTTGACATGCAAGCGTGTATTTTGCGCAAAGAAAATTGTGCTAAATACTGGATTACACTCCTCCTTAATTATGCATAATTTTGCAGTAATTCCACATAATTTTGCTAGGGAACATTGTTCACACCCCTGCATAAAACACTTGTGTGTTACATGGTTTTTTAAAGAAATATCATCTGTAATATTCAACCAACTGCATTGTCATCAACATATCACTTGAGCAAGTGACACAGTGCTCATTGGAACAGCCATTAAGCGTATCCTTACACACACTGTGTAAAAAGGGTCCCTAAAAAGCCAAAGGAAGAAACGTTCCATTTACCTACTTCATTACACTGTCATTTAACGATTGGTCATGTATGACAACTGGGTACCTACAAAAAAACATTGTAGAACTCAAAACCTGAGAGGTGGAACAGAGTCTATAATTTATACTCGACAAGCTTGAGAAGCAGAAGGAAGCTTAGAGATGACTGGCAGCGTTGCTATTTCTTGGTTTGTTGGTCACCTTTGATACAGTATCTGACACTACTACACTCCTTGATCACTGAGTGATTCTAACTACTAGCTCATGCAGCTGAAATGGCAGGAGTCTTATCTCCTAGAACATTCACAGCCAGTAAAACTTGGATTTTTCTTTTCTTATCTTTTTCGTTGCTGACGTGGTGTGCCGAAAGGATCCCTACTCATCATACTTTTTCCTAGCCTTGCTGATCGAGGGACTTACTTTGTATCTGCAGATGGTTCTCAGCTCATGGTCCTCACTGAAGTGGCACTGGAAAGGACTGCACTTGAATATTCTAACTATATTCATCACTTTCAGGAGGATGAACATCAATGTATGAGGTCAAACAGGTGAAAGTGCAGATCCTGGTGTAGAGGCTGGACACTAAGAGCCGGCTCCTGCTCACTTAGCCAGATACCCCAGGGGATGGTCAGGGAAAGGCCAATAAGGACTCAAACCCATAGGATATGTCTAAAAATTACCTCAGCTTTAAATCTGAAGCAGACAAGATATCTAGTCACTGCAACTGTTGTCTTATTGTTGGACACACAATCATGATTTACCTCAAGAGGAATGAAAGGAGATGCTTTTCAGGGAGCTTATGTTGGTCGTCTGACCTGTTTGTAGGTCCTGGAGGAAGCTGGAGGAAGCTCCTACGTATTTCCAATGCAGTGGCTCCCTAAAATGTACTGAAGACTTCCCAGGAGGAAGTCACATTCAAATGGTTTGCTCAACAAACATTTTGAATTGAGTAAATAAACCACCAAAGTTTTGCCAAAGCAGGCATGGAAAATTACAACAGTCGCTTCACCCTTAGTATGGCAGACGCACCTTAATTGTGGTCTTGGAACCCTTTGGCGGATAGAACTCCATGTCAAAGGCTCACATTGGCAGAGTATTAAAGGCTTCATCGATATAAGCACAGTGCTTCACCCAATTCTAACCCAGCTACCAAAAGTTTGTGGGTCAAAGGGCCATCACTGATTTACAGAGGTGGTACTGCTCCACCAAAACTCTAAATTAGACCATGTGTGATGAAGAAGCATGTATTAGTGAAAATATCAGTGCACTTTTGCTTTGTGCAACTCATTGGAGGGGTGAGGAGTTAGTCACCTTGAGGGTTAAACATTTGGGAGACACTTTTCCCTTTGAAAGGCAGAGAAAGTTCTGGTACTATGGGGTACTCTGGCTGAGTCAAGAAATCAAAGGAATTCCATAGCCTTCTCTTGGATCTCTGGTGAAGGTTAAGACAACATTGTGTTGAGATATGCAATATTGAAGCATCACACTCTACATAGTTGACAATGCCCTTTTACTCAATAACATAAACGCCCCTTGCCTCCCGATCCTGCTCGACCTCTCTGCATCTTTCAACCCTGTCAACCATTCTCTGTTAATCCACATCCAGAAAACTCACATGGGCTTCACTGGCACAATCCTACAATGGTTCATTTTGCACAGCATCAACTAACAGCAAATTGTTAAGATGAGGCCTATGAGATCCCAAATCCTCCCGTCACCTGTGGAATCTCCCAGGGCTCCATCCTGTCACCTATCATTTTCAACGTTCTTAGGAAACCTTGGGACCTAGACTTACGTACAGCAACATCAAGCTCCACCAATATTCTGATGACACCCAAATCTCTCTCTCAAAATCTCTTTTACCAATGACATAGAGGGACTCAAAGTCAGACTCAAACGCATCCATACATCGATGCCAACAAACCTCATCATGTTAAATGCCATGAAGTCTGAATTCCTCCTACTTGCAAATAACAGCAACATCAAATCCAGCCTCTCACTCAGATAACACACTGCGAAGAAGACTAAAACAGACTGGTTGCAACTCTCTCTCCTCAAAAAAGTAAAACCTTTCCTTCCAGGAGCTGATTTCATCAAGGGGCTAAATAAATACAGTCTTATTACCATCATATTAAATTATCTATTCTGGGTCCCTCTGGAAGCCTAGTTCATCTTCAAGATCAGTTGGCTCACTTACAAGGCTCTTTACACCAAGAAACCTGTTATCCTAGCTAACCAGCTAAAATATCTCCAAGTCAGTGCCAGGTGGGAAGCTCCAACATCATCAGATTAGAGACTAAACAGTGTAAGAAGGAGAAAATAAGCCTTCTCAGCCTGTGCCTCAGGATCTGGGACAACATACCCTCCAACATCAGAGCAGCACCAGCCCTCATACAATGTAAGAGGAAACTGAAAGCTCGCCTTTTCAAGGAACACTAACTCCAAAAAATGGACTTCTTAATCATTCAAGTAGCTCTACTCCCTCCATTTGCTCCTCCCCTGTATCTCCATTAGAGCTTGACCCATCCCTGTACAACACTACGTTGCTAGATAGCTAGGTTGCATCTTTAGAAATAACAAACATATAACCATTCATACATGTAAATGCAGGGAAGTAGAAGGAACAGACTGCCAGCTTGCAGAAGCTGACCTACTTTCCAACATATATGGTGGGGTGATGCCATCTACAAATCCAGCTGAACTCAACTCCACATTAAAGCACAGGAGTAATCCATCAATTTTAATGGTATGGTGTCCCTTTGACCTATACTGACATTTCCACATTGGCAAATAGCTTGAGATTTGCACAAAGAAAAGAGTTCACAGAAGAGCATTCACAAGCAGGTGTTCATAGAGATACTTATACTCAATCTGAGTCAGTATAAACATGGAGAGCTCACAGAGCAACAAAACATCAGAACAACAAGAAGAAGATTGCAAGTCAGAGCTGCCCGTGTGTAGGCCTTGCCAGAAATACGAAAACTCTGCAGGAAAACTCCAACACCATTGCCCCCCAGTCAGGTTGTCACAACGCTACTATTGATAGTGTGTCAAGGTTTTATTCCAAACTCCCAGGATCGGTGCGTTGCTCAAATGGGTCCACCTCTCAATCGCTTCACTCTATGATGCTATAACAGCGCAGAGGGTAGGAATGATTAAGCGAGGGAAGGAAAGGATGGGGACAGCTGGAGGGAGACCTACAACACAAGAAACACAATTAAAGGCCTGTCACACTTCCTGTAACACATATCTAAATACACATAACATATACTGAGCAGTAACTACCTGTAAAGAAAAAAAAAACTTGCATTCTTGCAAACCAATTCTTTGATGAAGGTATCGTATCATAGGAAGGCTCTTTATATGCAAAAGGAGAAAAGACACCATATCACGAGTTTCAACACACTAAGGGCATACACAACTCACACACCACGCTCACTCAGACTGTACCCACCACAATGATTGTTGGTACTTGCATCACAGAGGGGGTTGAGCATAACTCACACCAATGCCCCTGCTAGGAAGAAGGATCACAAGAGCCACATAAAGTCTTTAGTAATACTCATCATCATAACGAAATAAACTGTACTGGCATTAACCTCTCATGCCTAGCACTCTACGGCTGTTGAAGCACAGCAAATGTCATGAATAAAGATTCCACTAATAATTCACTTCGTATGCTTAACCACCATGAATCAATCTTCCATAAACAGTACACGTTGGAGGTATTAACTTCCCTACCTCAACATGATTGTCAAATGCTAAGAAAATGAGCAAAGCGATCCAAATTACATCCTCGTGAAGTAACAACATATGCCCCCAGAGCGTTGACAACGTCACCCTTACCGCCTTGCATGCTAGCATCCAAATGCCAATGATTCACTTTAGCGTGGGTCTTCCTCTCTGCGGCGTCTTTACCAAACAGAATTCGCGGCATCGCATCGCTGCTGCCGCCCTGCATAAGAGGCTTCTGGGTAGGTGCATCATGAGTGCGCGTGCGCGCCTACTCAGAAGCAGGACACCTGGGAAATCTAGGTTTTGGGGCGCGAGCGAACGCTGCCACCACGCTTGCCTCTCGCCCAGAAACTATTGTTGGTTTGACCTCAAGTAGGTGTGACATAGTGTCCCCAATGAAAAGTAGGGGCCCGAAATGTACGTGTTGTTTTAGAAGGGGCTGGAAGACCCTCCATCTTCACAGTTTGCACAGTTATTCTTCAGGATATACAGTTCCGATTTTCATAAATGGAGGAGCTGAGCACCCAAAAGTCTTCAGCCAGGCACATATCAAGCTGATTGCAGGAAGAATAAAGCCCATGGTATTTTCACTCTTATTTTTGGCAATCTTCCCAGGGGCATAGCATTGGAAAGTAGTGGAAAGAGAAGGGAATGTACGTGTTTTTTGGGTTTTCAATGTTGAACAGGTGCGCCCCGCGCCTAGGGGAGGGCCGCCCTTAGTAGATCCACGGGGCTGAACCTCCTCCGGGGCCCCTGGACAAGGAAGGGGTTGTCTGGCTGAGGTGATGTCATCGTGAGGCACAGTGAAATGAAACCTAGCAGAAACTAAACGTAGCGGGTATTTAAGGCTGTGCCCTGGGGGGTTTGGTTCTCTTTGTCCCCTCGGACCACAACCTGAAGTTTTACATGTAGTTATGGTGAGTGATTAACCGCTTCTGTGCGCAGGACGGCCAGGAGCCGTCCTGTGCCACGGTGCTCGTGTGCGCAGGGCGGCACCCGGCCGTCCTGGCACATGGCACCAGCAGTCCCTCTGGTGGAGGCACCAGAGGGATTTGTATTCCTCTCCTGTAGCCTCGGGAGCTGGGGAAGAGTTTCCCCAGCTCCCGAGGCCCCCCCTGTTTCAGCGAAATGGCGATCGCGCTCACGTCAGTCATTGAACCGAAACCAAAACTGAAACGAGCCTTTAGGCTCATTTCAGTTTCACTTTCTACATGCTCAGGGGGCTATCTCAGCCCCCTGAGCACGTAGAAAGATGACAGGGGTATCATTGGAAAGGGAAGAATCTCCCCTTTCCAGTGGATCCCTACTCGGGGATCACCACAGGAATGTGATCCCCACGCAGGGATCCACCACTAGTCACCAGGGAGGGGGGAGCGGCACTTTGGGCAAGGGCCTTGGTTCCCCCCAAAGGATATATTGGCCATATTCAGTCTTTCTGCCTCCCCGGGGGGGCAGAAAGCACACTTGATGCCAGGGATTTTTTATTGGCATATGTAATTAGAGTGGGAGCTGCCCAAAACGGGCATGCCAATGCCTCCACCCCCTACCACCATTACAGCCTTTCTGCCCCCCTGGGGCGGGCAGAAAGCCCACTTGATGCCAGGGATTTTTTTATTGGCATATGTAATTAAGGTGGGGGCTGCCCAAAACAGGCATGCCATAGCCCCCACCCCGCCAAAATTACAGCCTTTCTGCCCACCTGGGGGCAGATGGGGCAGTAGCCCCCAACATGCCCCCCCCGGTGGGGGCAAAAAACCCAATAGATGCCAGGGATTTACTTTGGGCAATTTGAATTAGGGTGAGGGCTGCCCAAAACAGGCATGCCAATGCCCCCACCCCCACACAAAAATGACCCTCTGCCAAAATTACAGCCTTTCTGCCCCCTCTAGGGGACAGATGGGGCAGTAGCCCCCAATTTGCCCCTCCCCGGGGGACAGAAAGCCCACTAAATGGCAGGGATTTGCTTCTGGCAATTTTAATTAGGGTAGGGGCTGCCCAAAACAGGCATGCCAATGCCTTCACCCCCTCTCTACAAAAATGGCAGTGGCCCTCTGCCCCCAAGGGAGGGCAGAAAGCCCACTAGGTGCCAGCAATTATGCTGACTTTTTTATGCGTGGGTCTGGAGGCTGCCCAAAATGGGCATACCAATTACCCCACCCCCACAAAAAATAGCCAGTCTTTCTGCCCCCCTTGGCGGCATATCGGGATGAACCCCCCTCCCCCGATTCCCCCCCAGGGCGGCAGAAAGCCTACTAGGCACCGACGTTTTCTTTAGCAATGTGCCTACCTGTGGATTTTGGGCCTCAATTTGTTTTGGGCCCTTGCCTGTCGAGGGTACTTGGGCCTCCCACACGAGTGAGGCACCATTTTTATTGGGAGACCTGGGGGAATGCTGAGTGGTAGGAAATTTGTGTCAGCTCGGTGATGCCACAACTTTCCTACACAAAAATGTGTGGAAAAAATGATTTTTTCAACTAAATTTGAGGTTTGCAGGGGATTCTGGGTAAGAAAACGTTGGGGAATCTATGCAAACCATACCTCCTTGGAATCCCTAGGGTGTCTAGTGTTCAGAAGTTTGTGGGTTTGGTAGGTTTCCCTAGCTGGCTGCCGAGCACGGGGCTAAAAACCCAGGTGACCCACCTTGCAAAACCAGGTTGTTTTGTGATAGGCAACTTTGATGTCGCCTCAATACATTTTTGGCCCTTGCATGTAGTGGTTACTTGGGCCTCCCACACAAGTGAGGCACCATTTTAATCAGGAGCCCTGGGGGAACGCTGCGTGGTAGGAAATTTGTGTCAGCCGAGTGATGCCACAACTTTCCCTCACAAAAATGTGTGGAAAAAGTGATTTTGTTCAGCTATATTTGAGGTTTACAGGAGAATCTGGGTAAGAAAACGTTGGGGGATCAATGCAAGCCATACCTCCCAGGAATCCCCTGGGTGTCTAGTTTTCAGAAATGTGTGGGTTTGTTAGGTTTTCCTATCTGGCCACCGAGTACAGGGCCAATAACCCAGGTGAACCCCTTGAAAAAACAGGTCGTTTTGTGATAGGCAATTTTGATGTCGCCTTAATACGTTTTGGGCCCTTGCTTGTCGCGGGTACTTGGGACTCCCACATGAGTGAGGCACCATTTTTATCGGGAGACCTGGGGGAATGCTGGGTGGTAGGAAATTTGTGTCAGCCCGGTGATGCCACAACTTTCCCACACAAAAATGTATGGAAAAACTATTTTTTTCATCTAAATTTGAGGTTTGCAGTGGATTCTGGGTAAGAAAACATTGGGAGATCCATACAAGCCATTCCTCCCTGGAATCCCCCGGGTGTCTAGTTTTCAGTAATGTGTGGATTTGGTAGGTTTCCCAAGCTGGCCGCCGAGCACGGTGCCAAAATTCCAAGTGACCCCCCTTTCAAAACCAGGCTGTTTTGTGATAGGCAATTTTGATGTTGCCTCTGTCACAGGGTGAACTTTTATGTTCTCGGGGCACTGGACGAGGGCGGCTTAATTTGAGGGGGTGCCTCTACATAATATGAGAAAGCACACGTGTAAACGATAGGAATTAAATCAGTTTTGTCTGCACTTTATTACAAGGAAACCACTTCCAACATGAAGTGAAAAGACACACTTTAAACTTCAATAATGAGCCTGGGAGTCTTAGCAAAGACTGGGCATTTAAAGACACATTTCTGGAATGAAGAACAAACTCATGCAATGCAAATATATTTTAGATCAATGGAAATGCAGAAAAGCAAGAAAGAGACAATTTCAAAGTACAATAATCAAATATAGCTTCAGCCAAAGATGCTAGATAGATGGCTGAAGGGAATCACACATGCGTCAGTGACCAAAGGGGTCACTTCTGCGAGGTAGTTTGACGAATGGACTGGGGGCAGATCATTTATGCTCTTTTAATGAGTAACCATTGACCACAAAATCATGACATTACCAGGTGTTTTTGACCGCAGAACATGACGCACTTTGGTCACTTCTCAAAAATATTTAGGAACACAGAAGTGACACCCACACTACAAAAAAGTTTCCAAAAGGTCACTTGATGTTTGACCATGAATCATAATGAACTTGAACATCTACCGAACAGGATTTGCATCACTTCAGGGACATTTTTATATGTTTACAAGAGTTCCTCTTAGCTTGAGGAGTTCCGTGTTTTTGTAGTTAGTTATCTCTCAATAGGTGGGAGAAGTGACAAACTCATCTTGTGCAAGGAGAGAGTGGGGGCTCGAGGGAGCTGGTGCTTCGCTGAGGAGATTTCTTGTGAATTTGTCAGAGAGGCACAGGGCCTACTTTACAGGGCCAACTGAGTGGGAGGCCCAAGTACCCGTGAGAGGCAAGTGCCCAAAACATATTGAGTTGAAGTAGAGTCTAGTTTTACCGTATAAATACCTTAGCCTATTCCTACCCACACCTGCCCACACCTTAGACCCTAATAAGGCCCTACCAGCTAGCATATAGAAATCTGTTAAATTGTGATGCCACAACTTTCCCAGCTTGGCAGCTAAATTTGAGGTTTGCAGTGGATTCTGGGGAAGAAAATGTTGGGGGATCCACGCTAGCCATACCTTTCTGGAATTTCCCAGGTGTCTAGTTTTCAAAAATATATAGGTTTGCAAGGTTTCCCTAGGTGCCTGCAGAGCTAGGGTTCAAAATCTACAGCTAAGCACTTTGCAAAAAAGGCTTCCTTTTCACTGTGAAAATGTGGTGTGTCCACGTTGCGTTTTGGGCTGTTTCCTGTCACGGGCACTAGGCCTACCCACACAAGTAAGGTACCATTTTTCTCAGAAGTCCTTGGGGAACTCGGGGTAGGTGGAGTTTTGTAGATCCACACAGATTCCAGAACTTTCCACCACAAAAATTTGAGGAAAATGTGCTTTTTCTTTCTTTACAAATTTTGAGGTCTGCAAGGGATCCTGGGTAACAGAACCTGGTGGGAGCCAGTCAAGTCACCCTGTCCTGGATTCCCCTGGGTGTCTAGTTTTAAAAAAATGTATAGATTTGCTAGGTTTCCCTAGCTGCCGGCAGAGCTAGGGTTCAAAATCAACAACCAGGCACTTTGCAAAAAAAGGGTCTGTTTTCACCATGAAAACATGTTGGGCCCGATTCACAGAACTAACTTAAGACAAAATCCTAAACTTACTACCATTTTGGTATTCACAGAAGGCACTTACTCATTTCGGTATTCACAGAAGTTAGGACTCTTAACTTTAGGACTCCTAAATGCCTTCTGTGAATACCGAAAGTCTTAAAGTTAGGATTTTTCTCAGTTTAGGAGTAGTAAAGTTAAGACTCCTAACTTTAGGACTCCTAAATGCCTTCTGTAAATACCGTAAGTCTTAAAGTTAGGATTTTTCTCAGTTTAGGAGTAGTAAAGTTAGGACTCCTAACTTTAGGACTCCTAAATACGTTCTGTGAATACCGAAAGTCTTAAAGTTAGGATTTTTCTCAGTTTAGGAATAATATAGTTAGGAGTCCTAACTTTACTACTCCTAAACTGAGAAAAATCCTAACTTTAAGACTTTCGGTATTCACAGAAGGCATTTAGGAGTCCTAAAGTTAGGACTACTAACTTCTGTGAATACCGAAACGAGTAAGTGCCTTCTGTGAATACCAAAATGAGTAAGTGCCTTCTGTGAATACCAAAATGGTAGTAAGTTTATGATTTTGTCTTAAGTTAGTTCTGTGAATCGGGCCCGTTGTGTCCACCTTGCGTTTTGGGCCGTTTGCTGTCGCGGGCTCAAGGCCTACCCACAAAAGTGAGGTACCATTTTTCTCGGAAGACTTTTGGGAACGTGGGGTGGGTGGAATTTTGTGGATCCATGCAGATTCCAGAACTTTCCACCACAGAAATGTGAGGAAAATGTGTTTTTTTAACAAATTCTTAGGTTTGCAAGGGATTCTGGGTAACAGAACCTGGTGAGTGCCAGTCAAGTCACTCCACCCTGGATTTCCCTGGGTGTCTAGGTTTCAGAAATTTATATGTTTGCTAGATTTCCCTAGGTGCCGGCAGAGCTAGGGTTCAAAATCTACAGCTAGGCACTTTGCAAAAAAAAGGATCCGTTTTCACTGTGAAAATGTGGTGTGTCCATGTTGCGTTTTGGGCCATTTCCTGTTGCGGGCACTAGGCCTACCCACACAAGCGAGGTATTATTTTTCTTGGAAGACTTTGGGGAACGCGGGGGGAAATTTTGTGGATCCACGCAGATTCCAGAACTTTTCACCACAGAAATGTGAGGAAAATGTGTTTTTTTTTTTACAAATGTTTAGGTTTGCAAGGGATTCTGGGTAATAGAACCTGGTGAGAGCCAATCAAGTAACCCCATCCTGGATTCCCCTGGGAGTCGAGTTTAAAAAAATGTATAGGTTTGCTAGGTGCCGGCAGAGCTAGGTTTCAAAATCTACAGCTGGGCACTTTGCAAAAAAATGGTCAGTTTTCACTGTAAAAATAAAGTGTGTCCACATTGCGTTTTGGACCATTTCCTGACGCGGGCACTAGGCCTACCCACACAAGTGAGGTACCATTTTTATTGGGAGACTAAGGGTAACTCAGAATTGTAGAGCAACTGTTATTACCTATTGACTTTCGATGCATTTCTGCCTTCCAAATGAAAGACAATGGGGCAGATTTATGTTGCACTTGCGCCACTTTTGCGCCGCCGTTGCGTCACTTTTGTGACGCATCAGCGGCGCAAATCCTGCACCATGGTGCGGGGTATTTACAACGTGACGCATCTGGGAGATGCGTCACGTTGTAAAGCCCTGCGCCACATGTAGGCGTTCCAGGGCAGGTGGGGGCGTTCCGGAGCAGGAACGCCTCCTAAAAGTGGCTGAGTGAAATCTACAAGATTTCACTCAGTCACTTTTAGGCCCATGCTGCGTCAAAACCCTGTGCCTGCTTGAAGCAGGCGTAAGGATTGACGCAGCATTGTACAGATAGGGCCCCCAGAGCATTGCTGGAGCTGCGTCGCGCTTGCGACGCAACTCCAGCAATGCGCCACTTTTACGGCACAGATGCGTCACACATCTGTGCCGTTTTTGCCTCATGGTGCGCCACATTATAAATGTGGCGCATCCATGGTGGCGCAGCTGTGGCGCATAATAACTGGCGCATCCCTGCTGATATGCAGGGATGCGCCAGTTATCATAAATCTGCCCCAATGTGTATAAGTCTCATGCTAGTATGGGTACTCACAATTTCGGAAATGTGCAAATATCTATTATTACTTAACTCTATATTTTGTTCCAATTTCAGAAATACATAGGTGTCTTTCATACCGATTTTTCCATGAATATATTTTCCCAAATGAATTGCTATATACCCGGAATATAAGGAAAAAACATTGCAAGATGCTGCTCAGTTATTGACTCTGGGTTCGTCGGGTTCTTGGTGAACCTACAAGTCCTATATATACCCACAACCAGAAAGGTCTAGTGGATGTAACGGTAACAGCTGTCACAATTCGAAGACGTTACAGGTGAAAACGTTGGCACAAATGGCTGTTTTTTTCAATGAATGTTAAATTTTTCCTATATTTAACTGTTAGTTTCTATAAAGAAACCTTGATGGATCTACACAAATGACCTCTTGCTGAATTCAGAATGTTGTCTACTTTTCTAAAATGTATAGCTTTCCAGGCTCCATTATTGTTTTCATACCCATTTCTACCATTAACTGGAAGGAGGTTTAAAGCACAAATACATTTCAAAAATAGGCTATGTCCCAGAAAAATGCCATAACTGTGCAAAAAATGTTGGTTTTGTGACAAATGTCTGCTTGTCCCTGAAAGCTGGGAAGATGGTGATTTCAGCACCACAATCCCTTTTTTGATAATATTTGCAGGGAAAAAAACAGACACTTTCATCTGCAGCCCTTTTTTCCCCCAAAACATTTTTAGCTGTATTTTGGTTAATGTTTGGGTCCCCGCCAGGGAAAGCCACAAACTCTGGGTCCCTTTAGCATCCCCGTGATGTTAGACAAAAAGGATGCAAATTTGGCGTGGATACCTTATGTGGTCAAAAAGTTACAGGGGCCTAAGCTGAAGTACTGGGTATTTTAGACCCAGCGGTGCAGGGGCACACACCCTATGACTTCTGGGTTCATCCTGTTCCAGACCTACAGAAACACAGAGTCTTCTGGGTGAAGTCAAAGAATCGTTTATTGGCTGCAGACCAATTACAGGTATCCTAGAAGTACAACAGCGTGTATGTTCTCAGGAGACTGCTGAAAATCATAGAAACGGACTTCATCTTAAATAGGCTTTTTCTGGCCTCAAGCATACATTCCTAGGTTTTATGATACGGCCATATACAAGTGTACATTTCAAAAGAAAAGGCAGAGTCATGATGACCATCCCACATTCCAGTTCGGCCAGCCCACAATGATTTACACAGTAAGGTTCAGATCCCACATCGGATGTAAACAGACCCCCCAATAAACATGAGCATCTCCTGTTTTAGGAAACAAGTCATAAAGCAGGAACAGCCAGGTGTGAAAGAGATTAGCCAGGGGCTTGTGTAGAATGAAAGGGTTTTATGACGGGTCAAGCCCTGATGCTAATCACAGGTGGACGGAGGAAGGGGAGCTCGTGAGACCAGTTTGACCCGGGGCAGCAGAGCCAGCTGCCCAGGTCACAGAGAAGTCAGAGGAGAAGCCCATGTACTGTGAGGCCCGTATTTGCTCCATTATAGCCTATGTGAGGGCAATGACAAGATGGCCACTGCTTCCAAAATGGAACCCGCGTAGTGAAGCAGAATAACGTGTACACAGTGCATTCATAGCTAGAACGATATATAAAGCACTCGTACATGCCGCATTTACCATTTGCGGTTTGCTAATACCAAGATAGACAGGGGTAGGGCCCTGTTCCCTACGCGGTCACGGAGATTAAAGTACGACAGACCCTCCTTTTGCCCTTACATAGGCAATCACTATACTCATCTTAATCCGAGTCTAGGTCAATGTTCACGAAGTCATGGAGATGTTGCTGTAGCATCATCCTATTACTTAGCTCGTCCCTCGATACAGGTTTCCTTACACATAAGGTAGCACAGAGGCCGCATATCGCAGGAGCACACTGTATACACAGACAGAACAGGAAAAGAATGGCTAAGATCATTCCAATGACCATTAGAACTTTCCAACCCCAGGCAGATATCAGTTCCCAGAACCACCCCACCAGTGACCAATCTCCTTTATCCACGTGTATGGATTCAGATATTTTATGGAGTTTGGAGATGGCCTGATACACTGTTGGAGCGTTATCTGGTATGAAAATGCAGCAACTGGATTGGATAACCTTGCATACCCCACCGCGGTCTGCAAGAATAACGTCTAGAACCATGCGGTTCTGCAAAGTCATAAGGCGATCCGCTTGGAGCTCAGCTGTCAGATTACCAAGGGCACCAGCCGTTACATTGACAGTGGACTCAACCACACGCGTCAGCTGTCTCAGGTTCCTACTATTGACCATAGGTCCCCAAAACGGCAGGAAACCCAAGAAGAAGTCTCCCGCTTCTTGACCCGCAGTGTCCTCCTTACTAATCACGCCTCTCACAACTCTGGTCTTGTGATAATCGGAGGCAGCAGTAAATGTTGGCGGTAGTAAGTTCGCAATATAACATGTGCCCGAGAAATCAGGGGGCAACCGTGTATATGCTCGGTCATTGCAGATGAAATATGTACCCTTGGCAGTCAAAAACGCAGGGGAAAACTGTGACGGGAAAGTGTACGTTTCAGTACAGTCACTTCTTCCCAGTTGAGCTCTAGGATTCTGACCATTACCCTGTAAGCAGAACCGACCCATGTGGGGTACGACGCAGATTGGAGATGAGATTTTTCGCTGTCTTTCACCCAGACTAATACTATACCCCGTCGCGTTCCATCCTACATAAGGTCTCAGCTCTTCTTTGGGAATGGATGAGTATGCATCAATATCCCTACTCATATCGGCAATTCCTTTCATCAAAGCCTTATTATTGGTGATAGGTCTGATGGAACGCGGTTGGCGAGGGGAGTACGTATCTAGAGCATAGAGAAACATGGTCTGGAATGCCCATGACGATCCACTGTAACTATATGGCAGCACCAAATAAGGAATACCCTTGTTAATGGTATGTGGCATTAACCCACACACCCAGCAATTGGTCGTATTCATTACTAGTTGGTGCTGGTGCAAGAGCTGGATAAACGAGTTATTTACGAACTCCGATCGTCTGGTCTGTTCGTGTTCAGGCAAAGGGTGAAAAGAGTGAGAGGAGGCGGTAGAAAGAGGTATAGGCTGTTCAGTGGGTGCAATGGGCTTTTGAGCGGAGAAAAACACAAATCCTACGATAAACATCATTATGCTACACAGTGTAAAAAGGCACAGAAATACAAAACATTTACTTTTTACAATTCTACACATCCTTGCGTTAAAGTTCATTTCCTCAATCGGTCTCTCCATCTTAAAAAACTCCATCCTCTACTCGGGCCGCTCGCGGCGGATGAGTTTCTTCTGCTAAGGAGTACGCCTGTCAGTCCAGGGAAACGCCCTAGACCAACCAGAACCGTTGACCTAACATCTTCGGCCTGTACCCCAAAGTCTTGGCACCGCGACCCTGCGGCAGAACCCGGATGGTGGTTCGAAAAACAAAAATCAAGAAAGTCCTTCAGATGGGAGAGCAAAAAAATGTCAAAAAGGAAATAGTAAGGAAAATCTTTATTTGTCCATGGGCCTTGGTCTCAAATTATAGCGGAGACGGCCTGGTGCTGTTTGGTCTTGGAACAAAAGTTCAGGCTCAGTGGTGTCCTGTCGATTTGATGGCGGCACAGCTTCCTGCAGAATATTGTCACTCTCTTGGTCTGAAACTGTGTCTCTTATGCGTGCGTCACTGAATGGTACAAAACGAGGTACAGTGTCTGCTTCAGAGTCGGCGATACCCTCCTTGACCCACTGGTCATATGGCAGAGGCAAGGGGACTACTTTGCAGTGGGTACCATGGATCCAGTGCTTCTTCCCTTTTACTCGTACCGCTGATCTCGTTGACAGAAGCACAAGGTGAGGGCCGATCCAGCGAGGCTCGTCGTTGCTCTTACGCTGGAAATTTCGGATCAGGACCCACGAGCCAGGGTTGATAGGGTGTCCAGGAGGTTCAGAAGCTTGGGGAAGAGTATCATGTACCTGTTGGTGCAAAACACGCAGTTTAACAGTCAAATCATACAGGTAATCGAGTAGTACTGGATGCTCAATCTCACTAAACTTCGTAGGCCTCGGTACACCCCATACGTTGGCCGGGCGGCCAAAAACGACCTCGTAAGGACTAAGTCTCACTCGTGAGTGTATAGTCATTCTGGTGGACAGGAGTGCTAAAGGCAGAGCGTCAGGCCATTTAAGACCGGTGCTCGCCTGAATTTTGGCCAGCTTGAGCTTTAAGGCTCCATTGTAGCATTCTACTAGTCCAGCTGATTGGGAGTGATTTGCAGCGTGTAACTTCTGCCTTATGCCTAAACCTTCACATACATTCTTCATCACTTTACCCACGAACTCACTTCCATTATCACACCACACCATTCTTGGCATTCCAAACCTAGGGAAAAATTCCTTCACAAGGGCTTTGGCTGTGGATAGGGCAGTGTTATCTTTCAGAGGATAAGCCTCTATCCATTTTGAGAAAGCACAAACAACCACCAGTACATATTTTAGGTTGTTGCATCTTTCCATGTGAATAAAGTCCAGCTGCAAAACTTCGAATGGACATGATGGGGGTGCAAAGTGACCGGCTGGAGTTGGGGTTCCCCTACCAGGGTTGTACTTCAAGCATACCATGCAATTCTTGACCACATTCTCTGCACACTTGGGAATCCCAGCATTCTGCCATACTGGAGCCAACAACTTACAAATTCCTTTCGTACTGATATGTGCCATTCCATGTGCCATAGTAACCACTGGAAGCACATATGCATCAGGCAATAACCATCGCTTATGTTCTGTCAGATCAATCCAACAACCATTCTCATCCAACTTACCCATACTTTCTCTCCACTTGCTTAACTCCTTCTCTGTGGCTTCAGCTTGAAGCGACCTCACACTCTCTATTGTGTTCTCACACATTCCCACATCATCAACCCATCTTGCGGGGCCTGCAACATACATTCTAGTCTTCACATTCTGTGCTGTTTCTTTCGCGGTCTCATCAGCAAACGCATTCCCACGTCCAACATCATCTGTGACTTTCCTGTGCGCACTGCATTTCATGATCGCAACTTGCAACGGTAGGGTCAGTGACTCAAGGAGATCATTCACCAACTTGCCATTCTGGATTTTAGCTCCATGCGACGTCAGGAACCCACGCTCTTTCCACAGTCGCCCAAAATTATGAGCCACGCCAAAGGCGTACTGGCTATCTGTGTATATATTCACTCTCATTCCTTCAGACAACACGCATGCTCTTGTGAGGGCGATTAATTCTGCTGCTTGGGCCGAATTATGTGGCACTCGTGCAGTTGCCACGACCGTGTGTAAAGTCGTGATAGCATATGCAGCAGTCGTGTCACCATTAGGGAGCTTAAAACACGAACCATCAACCCATAAAGTACCATCACACTCAGTTAGGGGAGTATCTTTCAGATCTACTCTTCCTTTTGTCTCTTCCTCTGTTCTGAACAGACAGTCATGTTGCTCAATCTCATCTGAGTCTGCTGGAATTGGCAACAACGTAGCTGGATTCAGCGTATTGCATCTCTTTATGTGTATGTGATTTGCTAACAGTGTAAGCTCATAGCCTGACAATCGCGCACTAGTCAAGTGTTGTGTCTTGGTCCTATTTAATAATGTGTCTACAGCATGTGGCACCATAACGATCAATGTGTTGTCCATTACCAAACCAGCAGATTGTCGGATAGACATTGCTGCAGCAGCTGTCGCTCTCAGACAGCTTGGCAATGCCCTCGCTACAGGGTCCAAGGTTGATGAAAAATATGCGCATGGGCGCGGTCTGTCGCCAAAAGGCTGTGTTAACACTGACAACGCACATCCATCTTTCTCGTGAACATACAATGTAAAAGGCTTGCTATAGTCAGGAGTGCCCAACACAGGTGCTGAACACAATGCATTGCGCAATTCCAAAAAACTTTTCTGGCACTCTTCAGACCATGGGATAGGATTCGGTGTGTCTTTGCATGTTAATGCTAACAAAGGTTTTGCCAGCAAGGAAAAACTTGGTATCCAATGCCTACAGTATGAAGTGATGCCCAAGAAAGCACGAACTTCTCTCTGTGTTTTTGGCACACTCAACTGTGCAATGGCTTGAATTCTTTCTGGGGTCAGTTTCCTTCCCTCCTTCGATAAGAGATGACCTAAGTAGGTCACTTCTTGTCGACAATATTGCAGCTTAGAGAGAGACACCTTGTGATGGAAAGCGGATAAATGGCGCAACAGTGACAATGTGGCTTCTTTACAGATCTTCTCAGTATCCGCGGCAATTAATAAATCGTCCACGTACTGAATCAGGATAGCGCCACTAGGTAAAACAAGTGCATCAAGCTGCGCTTTCAAAGCTTGACTGTATATGGATGGACTCTCACAGTAGCCCTGGGGAGCGCGTTTGAAGCGGAAGCTTCGGCCTCCCAGACTAAAGCCAAAAATGTCTCTGCTCTCTTCTGCAATTGGGATGCTAAAGAAAGCATTCTTTAAATCGATCACTGAAAACCATGCAGCAGAGACTGGAATCATTGTTAACAAGGCAGTTATATCAGGGACAACCGGAAACTGTGGCACAACAATCTTATTAACCTCTCTAAGATCAATCACAAATCTGTAAACAGGTGGCTGTGAAGGGTCCGTTCGTTTTAAGACAGGTAAAATCGGACTATTGCAAACGTTGCCTCTTGTTTCTTCAATCACACCCTTATTAATCAAGTCGCTGACAATGTCTAACAATGCTTTCTGGCCTTCATTAGAGATTTTGTACTGGGGAATACGCGGCAGTCTGACATTAGCCTTTAAAGTCACCACGTATGGCGGTATCTCCAAGAGGCCCACATCATTGGGACCAGTAGCCCAAAGGGCATCCGGAAGGGATGACAATTCAGGTGGCATTGTATTTTTAGACAAGTACATTGGGGAAATCACTTTCTTGCCTAATGTAAATTGTACTCCTGAAGGAGAACAATACAGTGTAGCGTGCAATCTTTTCAACAAATCTAATCCCAGCAAATTCTCACCACAACCTGTTGTTAGGATCAGGGGCGCTTTCAGCTCGCAAGATCCAATAGAAAGTGACATGGGACTAGAAATCGGGTTCCTAACTGGGGCGCCAGAAAAACCTACTGAAACATTTATATCGCCAGACAAAGGTGCGCCAGAGAGTTTTGAATGCATGATTGAACTCTTTGCAGCACCAGTGTCTAGCAGAAAAGGCTCCGTTACATTTGCTGTAGTCACCTCAACATACGGTCCACTCTGATCCACTGGCACTGAAACAACTCCCTCTCTCTGTCTATGGCTGTCCTAGTAATCATTATTCTCTGCATCGCCATACTCTGCATAATAATCATTATTATAATACTGAGCCGTATTACTAGTCGCGTTAGCTTGCTGATCAAAGCTATTAATGGCGCTTTGAGGCGGAAGAGGACGCACATTCTGGGGAGCATTTCCTCGCCCTCTGCCTCTAGGAGCTTGCTGTCCACCCCTACCTCTTGCGCCATACGCATTACCGTTCCGCTGCATTAATTTAGGGCAACTATATTTATAATGACCTTCCTCTTTGCAGTATGAACATTGGTTGGGACCTACAGGGACACGTGGTTGATAATACCCGTTCATTTGCTGATTGTTCTGAAATTGTTGGGGTTGGTGATAGACACCTTGGGGTTGCCTATAATTATTCTGACCTCCACGTGGCGGATAGGCCTGCTGTAAAAGGACCTTTGTCTTTAATTCCTTCGTTTTCTTTTCTGTTCTATCTTTCTCGTCTTTATCTCTATTTTCATAATACTGTGCAGTAGCCAGTATTTGCGCTGAAGAGGAAACAGCCCAAGAACTTTCTGAATCTTTCAAGTTTTTACACAGGTCAGGAAGTAAATTCTGCACAAACTTATCCACAAATAACCGTTGGCCACCCTCAGTACTCATATCCTGCCCACTGTGGTCAATAAACGTTTCTTCAAACCTAGTGAAGAAGTCTGACACTGTCTCATCTTTCTTCTGCTTACATGCAGATAACTTGTCCCAATTTACGCGCATCGCAGGCATTAGTGTCTTCATATACGTGATGATTCTACCAGGCAGTTCAGCTACTAAAGGTTCTGGTTTCGCGCCACCAGTTTGTCTAGCATCAGCAGCAATAATGTTAGCCCATGTATCCCCTAGTTCTGCATCGTGATCTGCATTACGGATTGACCCCCATAGGGGCTGTGGCACAACATTACCAAACAACATGTCTATGTCGGCCAGATTCATAACGCATGACCCTGCCGTGTGTGACAACTCTTTATAATAACCTGCTGGGTTTTTACGGGGATCAGGTAAGGACTGCTTAAGCGCTAACACCTCAGAGCGCTTCCATGGAACATGCACCCAAACACGCTGGAAATGCGCTGGCACAGCGGGGATACCGGCACCAGCTGCAACTGCTTCCTTCCATACCGGGGGAACATCTCTCATGGGGTATTGTCGCGCTTTTACCTTTTTCCCCACAAGGACATCTTGTTCAAACAATGACTGTTGACAATCATCATTCCTGAAGGACAATACAACCGCAACTGCTTTATCTACCTCGCGGTCCACAATTATACCAGTTCCAAAATCAAACCTCACTCTACACAATTCCTGCGGGCTCGGATTTTTACCACTATCCTCCAATTCTTCACAGAGAATTTCGCACATTTTCTCAAACACATATCTCTGTTTTGGGGCATCCCACTGATGAAAAACGCTGACAACTGATTCCACATCATACAATGAAGGGAAAACAATCCATCTGCGCGCCATGCTGTCTATTACCTTTTTCTCATCAGGGTTAGGCAATTGGCTACGCAATTGCTTACGCTGTAAACTAGGAGTCGCACCAGACGAATCAAAGAGAGGCGACATTAATGTAGTAACCACATTAGCTAAGCGCTGTCGCGCTGAAGGAGAAGCTGAGGCGAAAACAGGGGGAAAAACAGAGGGGAGAAAAGAGGATGTAGAAACAGGTACTGGAGTGGTGCAAGGAAGAGTATCAGGGGAGGCTGTCAATATGCTAGGCAAAGTCGCAGGAAGCGCGGGGGCAGTTGGAAACACAACTGGCAGCCCTTGAGAGGGCTGCGCTATAGGGATAGGAGCCGGCTGCAAAGCAGCTGGCGGTAGCGGCAAGGCTTGCAGTATATTAACTGGAGGTGGCATATTCACAAGCTGGGGAGGTGCCGTGGCATTTTGAGCATACGGGGGCGGCGAACTCAACAAATGTGACATCAGGGGATCTTTCTCCTTTTCTTCTAACTCAGTCTGCTTAGAGTGTGGTAAAGCTGGGTAACATTTGTCGATCCCTAACTTACGCTGCCTGTGCAATTGCTCATTCATCTGCTCCTCCTCATTGTCTTTAAATTGTACAGCTGCTTGCATTACTGTCATACCTCTCTCTCTTTTATTCTTTTTCGCTAGCTTAATTTCCTTTTGCTTGGCTTCCTTTCGCCATAAGCGGAAAGAGTCAAACATCGCCGGCCGGGCTTTCTTCTTAAACAATTTAATTTCCAAATTATCTAAAATATCGGTATCGAAACTACCATTTTGGGGCCATTTTAAAACACCGTCTTTCCTAGTGTAGTGGATCCATACTTCGTTATATGCAATAGGGCCTACGCCATGTTTTACATAGAGCTCATAAATTGGAGTTCCAACCGGAGGAACCGGACATGATTCCTCTAGCTGGAAATCTTTTCCGCAACCCAAACAGAATAATCTACCAAATATTCCAGAACCAGGCATCTTCGCTCACTAGTCTAGATCCAAACGTCAAAGGATTATCGATTACGATAGTCTCGTGAATACACGAGTCCTCTGGCTTTGGCGTTTGCAAACTCCAAATTACCAATTCAAACGATCCCGAAGGATACCAAAACAAATGGGAGACGCTCCACTTATACTTAACTGAATATTGCTGATCGATGGCGTCACCAGAAGACTCTCTCGATTGTTTCGCTCTCTCAAACTCGTCAAGGGTCCAAAACAGGTCGATTAATCAGGGCAGCAGTCCTTCGTAGCCGTCGGGACGCGGAGAACCTCGCAGAAAAGACTTTCGGACCACGTCGACATGCAGGGGTCGATGAAGTGGCGGCCTTCCTCCGGAATTTCCACACGAAGCTCCTCACGAACCTCTGGCTTGGACTGGTACCGCTGAAATCGTCCCGAGTTGGGCGCCAAACTGAAGTACTGGGTATTTTAGACCCAGCGGTGCAGGGGCACACACCCTATGACTTCTGGGTTCACCCTGTTCCAGACCTACAGAAACACAGAGTCTTCTGGGTGAAGTCAAAGAATCGTTTATTGGCTGCAGACCAATTACAGGTATCCTAGAAGTACAACAGCGTGTATGTTCTCAGGAGACTGCTGAAAATCATAGAAACGGACTTCATCTTAAATAGGCTTTTTCTGGCCTCAAGCATACATTCCTAGGTTTTATGATACGGCCATATACAAGTGTACATTTCAAAAGAAAAGGCAGAGTCATGATGACCATCCCACATTCCAGTTCGGCCAGCCCACAATGATTTACACAGTAAGGTTCAGATCCCACATCGGATGTAAACAGACCCCCCAATAAACATGAGCATCTCCTGTTTTGGGAAACAAGTCATAAAGCAGGAACAGCCAGGTGTGAAAGAGATTAGCCAGGGGCTTGTGTAGAATGAAAGGGTTTTATGACGGGTCAAGCCCTGATGCTAATCACAGGTGGACGGAGGAAGGGGAGCTCGTGAGACCAGTTTGACCCGGGGCAGCAGAGCCAGCTGCCCAGGTCACAGAGAAGTCAGAGGAGAAGCCCATGTACTGTGAGGCCCGTATTTGCTCCATTATAGCCTATGTGAGGGCAATGACAAGATGGCCACTGCTTCCAAAATGGAACCCGCGTAGTGAAGCAGAATAACGTGTACACAGTGCATTCATAGCTAGAACGATATATAAAGCACTCGTACATGCCGCATTTACCATTTGCGGTTTGCTAATACCAAGATAGACAGGGGTAGGGCCCTGTTCCCTACGCGGTCACGGAGATTAAAGTACGACAAAGCGCGAACTACCCCAAAAAGCCAAAAAAAGGCATAGCACATGGGGTAAAAGGCCTAGCAGCGAAGGGGTTAATATCACTGGACCGAATGCACTTACACAGAATCATGGATTGCAATTTTTGTACAAAGGCATGGCAAGGAGGAAAAGATGCACAGAATACTCCCCAATTCTGCAAGAAGAGGAAGCAACGAGTGGAAGCTTGATAGCAGTATGGGAGTCATTTGGTCACCCCCAGAGCCTTACGGAACAGAGCCTCTTGTGGGCAGGGAGATGAGCACATCTGCCAGGGTAGACAACCAACACAAGGTGTTCTCCCCAAAGGAATGACCCCAGGATGCACAACAAAGAAATAGTTAGGGGATTTCTTTTTTTGCCTTTTGCGTTGAAGAGGGGGCAATTGTAGGTGAGACAAAGCAGAAAGACTGCTTTTTGACATACAAAATCTGTAGTCACCTGTTTGACTGAGGTCTATTGGCATGTATGTAATTCTCAAATAAAAAGGGAATTCGGTACACGATGTGACATTAGAATCATGACTCAGAGGAGTAACTGTGAAGATTCCACACAGCATGGCTTCACCGTGTACTGAGGGTGGAAAGTGAGAATTAAAGAGCCTGGCTTCAGCAGAGCCCACCTCAGAGGTACATTTTAATCAGTATGTGTTGTTTTATGGAGCATTCTTTGTTGGCATAAACATAGGCGTGCTCCAAGGAAGGTTTATGTTTTAACCTATTGCAGCCCTTCTGAATCAAAAAATGATCTACTCATCTGAGTCCCACAGGGGTACGAACCTAGGATAAGGATCCAGCTGGCCCCCTTCATCCAATCTACCCTCACCCTCTACAGCCCCCAAGAAAGTTCAACGACCTGCAAATGACCCTCAGTCACTGCAAAAATCTTAGTCATTCGATAGTAACATCTTACCCTCTGTGTCCCAATGCTTTCTATCAGCCACCCTCAGCTGTTCTTTGAACACCTCAAATGCCACCAGAGACCTGTGCCATGACGAGAGACAATACCTCTATGCACTCAGAACCTCTCATCCAGGACGTAGAAATCTTTGTTCTGCTATGAAACATTTCCAGGAGGCCTTTTGAGATCCGCAACCTGCCACTAGACTCCCAGATTCTCTCTTACGACAACCCCTGAGCACTCTCAAAGACCCCTAACCAGAACTTTGTGACCTCTATTAAGCATTTGGACATCCTCAACTGTCCATCTGACACCACCTTACAGTATTCAAACAACCCAAGTGTGCTCTCAAGTGTGCTCTTAGAGATCCTAGGAGAGCGCTCAAGCACCACCATCCTGCTATTAGATTACTCAGAGACCCTCAGAATCCACCTACCCTCAGCTGTGCCTTAAACACTGACGATTGGCCCTCATAAACTATTGGTGTGCCATCAGATCCATTCAACATACCCTTAAAAGGCACTGAGCTTTCCTTTGGCTAGCCAAACACTCCACCAAGCAGCCCTTAGAGACTCTCAGTGCGCCATCAGAAACTTTCAGCAGGCCCTGAAGTACTGTGACCTGTTTTAATATTGGTTTCAACTATTAACCCCTTCGGTGCTCATGACGGAATGGTTCCGTCATGACCCACGGTTGAGCTGTGCTCATGACGGAACCATTCCGTCATGACCACGCCCGCGCAAGATTCCGTCAGCACAGCGGCGGAATCTGCGCAGCATCGAAGGGGTTAAGCCGTACAAAATGGAACAAACCCATAGATTACAATATTTAGACAATCAAATTCTCAAACATATAATAAATCGTGCACAATTAAGAAGAATTTTCATTTGGTTAATAAAATTCAAGCATACAATAAAATGTGCAGAACTCATGGGTATAAATATCAACCATGTCTGGTCAATTTCCAGGCTTGAAGATAAACAAAGAAATCATCTGCCAGAGGCAGAGTGACATAGCCTCGCTACAACTCCTTGTGTTATGCTTTATAAGGAGGAGCTGAAGGACCTACCTCCCTGTAATGACCTGCGTGTCATAATGTTCTATTCCCCACTTGGTCTGTAGAGTTCCTCATAAGTACATTCTCTTCCTTCGGAGTGTGAGAGATTAGGAGTATGAACTGTGGCACAGTCTCATGGCATCCTAGTTTATAGGTGAAGAATGATGTGCTGGTTTTGTTGGTGGTCCATCTTTTAGTACAGGCCATGACTGTCAGGTTTCAAAGTCTGAATTTTAGGTAGAGTCCATTTTTCTATTAGGAAATAAGGTGGTCAGATATGGCTCAAAGGTGATCGATGGCATAGTGTGGAGATACAGCCCTAAAAGACAGCCTCCCTTACAGGATTGAACATCTGGTATTCTGTGTCACTTTTTGATTATCTTCAGGCTCTTTCTAGATATGTTTTATTTCAGAAAACTGGGGAACCCATGTCTTTTAGGGTTGTGGATATGTAAAGCCAGCAAAGTTTGTTAAAGCCTTGGATTTTAAAAATGTCCGCAAATGCTTTTAGGGGTAGATTTTCAAAAACGTCGCGCAACGCAGCGCAACCCCTCGCGAGGCTGCACTGCGTTGCACAAAAGGGAGGGAGAAGGAGAGCACCATATCTTCTCCTTTCCCTTGCGCGGGCGCTGATTTCAACTGCCGTGCGCCATGCACACACCTTAGCGCTGCAGCGCTAGGGTGTGTGCATGGGTGTAGCATAGGTTTCATACAGGAAGGGCACCCTTCCTGTACAAAAAACTATGCAAGACACGATGCAAAGCTTTTTCCCACTTTTCATACGTGCTGCAGAGTGCAGCATGCATGGAAAGTCAGAAAAGCATGGAGAAATGAAAACATTCCTCCTGCTAGCGCCTCCTTTGAAGGGGCATTAACTTTTGGCACAAAACCATATTTACAAATCTTTGTAAATCTGGTTTTGTGTCAAAAGGCATGGTTGGTTGCATGGGAATGCCCATGTACCACCCATGTCACGCCCCCTCGGTGCAAAGAAACGCAAAGCAGTGCTTGGCACTGCTTTGCACTACTTACAGGGGATTTCAGTGCAAAACAAGTTTTGCCATAGAAAGAAAATAGCAAAACAAAAATTTGCGCTGGTTGGCATCACTTTTGTGATGCTAAACCAGCGCAAAAGTTTTGAAAATCTGTCCCTCGGTTTCTTAGTCAATGTTTGTAAGTCCATAGCTTGGTGCAGTAAATATTGGCCTGACTGATCTGGGAATCAATGCCATGGAGGTCCAATTCGACCCTCGGTCAAAATGTAGGAGATGTTGAAAAGATCTTTTCCCTACCTTTTGTAGATTTCTAGCCTTCAGGTGGCCCCATAATTCCTCTTCATAGGATCCAACAGCTATTGCTTTTATTTGATAGGTGTACATGACAGGGTCCATGGATCTCCTGCCACAGGAATTTGCAAAACGGATAATTGCACCTGTGCTTTGGCAGATAGAAGTCTCACTTTTGGAAATATATTCAGCCCAGGGTTCAAGTTATAGTTGCTTGAGTAAACTATAACTAGTGAATTGTCTTTTGAGTTTAAAATATTACGATTAAGCCGAAATTTTCACCTAACTATAACATCACTTTGACCTTTGGTTTTTCAGTGAATATATCTATTCACTGAAAAATGTCCAACCCCTCTATGGCAACTAATCCCTCACCCCACATTGCCTTGCAGCCAACGACACTGGTGCTCAACTACCCCTCTGTGCCTGAGCCATGGGCAGCGGGGGATTGGAGGGGGTTTGAGCGCAGGGCAGGGTTGACATTTTAAGTAAGACAAACGTACTTACTTTCTCAAAGGATCAGAACACCAAAATATTAAAAGTAGGCCTTTTTGATTTATGAAGGGATCTTTATAGCAACATGTGTAAAGCACTTGTATTGTCTTTGTTAAAATGTGAACAATAGTTAGAATGAAATGTATATCTTTATAATTCTCACAGTGCAATGTTTAATAAAAGTGATTATAATAAAAATGTATGAAAGTTTAATGAAAAAAATACCAACAGTTCTTTGAGAGTTTTTATAGCATTTCAAACTGAAAAATGCAGCCATAGAACCCTTAATAAGTTGGCTCTGCACTCCAGCTAAAGAGCATAGAGCTCCAGCTAGGAGTGCTTAAAAAACATGGCAAACTCTTCTGTGTCCATGGATTCAATGACCTAGGAGACTTACTGTATTTTTTTTCTTCTGTTGCTGGGGGGCTGCAGCACTCCTTGAAGCCCACCACAACATTACAAAATGCTTTTTGGTGCCCCTGCGCCTCCTAAGAGCACCACCAAGCTGATAAGAATATTTTAAATGCCCTTGTAGAAGATTATAGGGTTCTCCTTGCAAGGATCAGTGGAAAATAAATGAGGGGCTCCTGACGCTCATTTACTATTCATTTCTTTATATTTATTATTTTTTGGGTGTGTTAGTGCCCACCTTTGTTTTTAATTATTGCCTCAGACAACCTTTTCCAGCCTTTATAGACCCCAGGACCCCATTTTGTTTCTGATGGGGAGGGGATCATGCTACCCCCTTTCCAGACACTTTACAGGCCATGGGAGCCCCATCTCCCAGGCCTGCATTATTTTAATAGCACCCTTGGGACCCCAACCCATAGGGCCTTTTCTTTTATGGGGAGTGGGGCATGTGGCCCCCTACCCGACCCTACACTTCAGGGGACCCCATCCCCAGGGCCTAATGTGAGTGCACCGGTGTCCACCCTGGGCACCCACAAGACATCACATTGGGGGCTTTGGGGTGGCCCAGTCCCTGTCTGCTCCCCACATGCACCTATCCTGGGTGCAGTGGGAGCAGGTTTTTTTCTCTGCTCCTGCCGGGAGAGAGCGATCGGACTTTCCCTGCAAGCAAGAGAGTAGGCAGGGAAACAAATGTCTGCTTCCACCCGGATGGAGCATTTTTGCAGCTCCAGGTGGGTGGGAGCAGACAAGCTTTCCCTGCATGTGCACTTGAGGATGGGGGAAACAGTGTCCAGGGAGTGAGCTCCCTGGGACACAGTGATAACTGACCCAAAGGCATTGGGTCCCCGATGCCTTTGTTGGCTCAGGGCAGGGGGCTGCCTTGTTTTAAAATAGTGGCCCTTGGAATGGCAACGCCAGGGCCTTAAGAGGTTCAGAAAGGGGAGTCATACCTCTCCCCTTGGATAATTATGGAAGGCCCCATGGGATGGGGTCCATGGGGATGTAATTGGCTTGGGGGGCATGTACCCTTTCCCCTTTCATTAATGTGAAGGGCCCCAGGGTTTGGGGTCCCCAGGGCTGAAATCGGGTCTGAGAATAGTCCCTATGCATGATCCCTCCCCAAAATAGTGACCCCTGGGACCTCGCCCTCCGTGAGTCATAGAGCTCAATCAATGGCAGCCGGCATTTTTATTTCTACCATTCTGTGGGAGTGCCATTGCGATTGTGGCAAAAAATAATAATTTGCCCCCTTATATACCTTAATTTACTCATTTTTAGGACAGGGGGAACTCTGAGCTAGCTCCTTCTGGTCCTTCACTCCCCCTTGAGTGAAACGGCTGAAGGGGGGACCCTAGGTAAATCAGAAAACTCTATTTTTCCTTTTTTGAAGTTGTGCTCTTTCTCTCTGTCTCCACAGCTATGAACAAGGCTCCACTGATAGCTGGAACGCGTGGATAAATATAAAAATGTAATAAATAAAAGAATGAGAATCCCACAGGAGTGCCAACATGATTTTTTGATAAAGGAATATGATTTGTGATATTCCTACACACATATATATCTATAACTAGATGGATATATATTATCTATCTATCTATCTATCTATCTATCTATCTATCTATCTATCTATCTATCTATCTATCTATCTATCTATCTATCTATCTATCTATCTATCTATCTATCTATCTATCTATCTATCTATCTATCTATCTATCTATCTATCTATCTATCTATCTATCTATCTATCTGTATTATATATGTAATATATATGTGTGTGAATATATATATATATATATGTGTATATATATAAATATAAATATATATATTCACTGAAAAAACTACAGGTTTCAGGGATGTTAAAGTAAGAAATTAGCATTTAAAAAACCTTTGAAATTCACTGAAAAATACATAGGTTTCAGAGACATTATAGTTAGTTGGACATTTCACTCATACAATACCAGTGAAATTTGGCCATTATAGTTAGTTCAGCTAACTATAACTCACCCCACAGCAATGCACTGCTGATGACATCACATATTACATCATTCATGACATGGTCAGTGACATCACTGATGACATCTCAAATGACATCACTAATGACATCTTCCAGTGAATAGTGATTCTGTTAAGTTTAAATATGTTTTAAATATATGTCAATGTGTATTGAAGAATAAGTGGGTGTATAAATGTCTGAATGTATCATTTAGTAGGTGCGTGACTGTCTGTATAAGTGAGTGATTATACGTGTCTTAGTGAAAGCATGGGCTAGTAACTAAACTGTGTAAATGTCTGTATCAGTCTGTCAGTTGGTATGTAAGAGGCTCCATGGGTTTGTGAATAGCTACATGAGTGTCTGTATGGGTTATTTATTGGTTGTCTTCACTGAGCGTATGGGTTCTAGAGTGCGTCTGTGAGTGGCTGTATGGGTGGGTGTGTGTATGGCTGTGTTGGTGAGTGAATGGATGTCTCAGTAGTACATGTGTGAGTATCTAAATGTGAAAAGCAGTATATTTGAGTGTTGGATTATAAAAATGACTATATGTGAGAGTGAGTGATTGTGAGAGTGGCTGTATGGATGAGTGTGTGCTTGTATCAGTGATTGTATAAGAGAGTAAGTATGTGTTAGTATATGTATGACTAAGTGAGGTGGTGTGTGTGTATAACTGTTTAGTGCATGACTGACTAGGTGTGTGAGTAACTCTATCGGTGAGTGGTGGTGTGTGAGTGTCTCTATAGGTGTGTAAGTGCATATGATAGTGCTGTATTGATGAGTGACTGCATGTATGAGTTACTGTATAGGTGAATAAGTGGATGTGTGTGTAGACCTAGGAATCAGTGAGTGGGTTTGTAGTAACTGGTATTGGTGTGTGTATGGTTTCGAAAATGGAAGTCTGTATTTTAGAGTGGATGTATCAAATGTTATATTAGGTTGTGAGGAGGTGCATCTGATTATCACATGGGTGATGTCATCAGTGATGTCTCTGACCATGTCATGAATGATGTAATATGTGACATCATCAGCAGTGCACTGCGGGGGCACGAGTTATAGTTTTCTGAACTAACTATAATGGTCGAATTTCACTTGTTTTGTACGAGTGAAATGTCCAACTAACTATAATGTCCCTGAAACCTATGTTTTTTTCAGTGAATTTCAAAGGTTTTTTAAAAGCTAATTTCTAACCATAACGTCTCTGAGACCTATGTTTTTTTCAGTTAATTTCTAAAGTTTTTTAAATGCTAATTACTAACTATAACTTGCCTTAAACCTATGGTTTTTTCAGTGAATTTTAAAGGTTTATTAAATACTTATTTCTAACTATAACGTCCCTGAAACCTGTGTTTTTTTTTAGTGAATTTCAAAGGTTTATTAAATACTAATTTCTAACTATGACGTCCCTTAAAACTATGGTTTTTTCTGTGAATTTCAAAGGTTTTTTAAATGCTAATTTCTAACTATAACGTCCCTGAAACCAATGTTGTTTTCAATGAATTTCAAAGGTTTTTTATATACTAATTTCTAACTATGACGTCCCTTAAACCTATGGTTTTATCTTTGAATTTCAAAGGTTTTTCAAATGCTAATTTCTAACTATAACATCCCTAAAACCTATGGTTCTTTCAGTGAATTTCTAAGGCTTTTTAAATGCTAATTTCTAACTATGCCGACAGAGGTAGGGCATGTGCAGAATGAGGAAGAAAGGCGCAGAAAGGAACAAGGGTAATGCAGAAAAAGGCAACAGAAGACCAGAACGACAAAGAAAGGTGTAGAAAGAAGAAAAGGATATGCAGAAAGAACCAACAGAGGTGAAAAAAGAGGCCTTGTTGCAAAGTCATCCTGTGCCCCCAACTTTTTCCTGACGGGTACTGGTGGTAACTGACCCTGACGAACCAGACCTAGAGCCAGTTCCACGCTAAAAGACACTTAGAATACAGTGAAAACACCTACATACAATAGGGTACGCTATGGGATCGGGTACCCCTGTGATTGGCATGACCTCCCCTGTAAGGCCCTAGTATATAATAGGGCAGGGGGTTAAAACTACCTCTAAGTCAGAGGTGCAGAACCATGCTACTTTAACTACTAGTCACGTTTGCAGAGTGGTAGAGAAAGGGTGCTGGACTTCGGACCAGCGCTCAAGAATTCCACTGCGTAGGACTTACAGGAGGTACCAGGAGGGTTTCTTGGCCCCCAAAGTCCCTCAGGAGTCACTGCTGGGGGTCTTTAGGGGCCAACGAACTTATCTCTTACCTCCAGTAAGCCCCACACAGTGGGATTGCTGAGAGGTGGACACAGGCCACGCCCCCTTTCTCCACCACTCTGCAAGCGTGCTATCTCGCGCTCTTGATTGGGGGTGAAGTCCCCTTTCCTCATGAGGGTCCCTGGGGGCCAACTAGCCCACCAGGTACCTCCAGTAAGCCCCACACAGCTGGATTGCTGAGAGTGGTCTGAGGCCACTCCCCCTTTTTACACCACTCTGCAAATGCGGCTCCTGGCGCACTGCTGCTTGGGGGATGAAGTCCACTTGTGTCCTGAGGTCCTGAGGACACAAGAGGACCTCATCGCACCACCAGCAGTGAGCCAAGAGGAGCGGTTGCAGAGTGGTGTAAAAAGGGATGTGGCCTCTGCAATCCAGCTGTATGGCGCTTACTGGAGGTACCTGGTAGGCTAGTTGGCCCCCAGGCACCCTCAGGAATGAAGGGGTATTAATCCCCCAACTTAGAACGTGCCAGGGGGGCACATTTACAGAGTGGTGCAGGGAGGGGGCAGGGCCTCCAGCGAGATGCCTGCTTTTCTTTTTAATATTTTTTTAGACGGGTCTGTGTGGCACCCCTTTCTTTTAGTATATATATATATTTTTAAACGGTATTGGGACAGCACGGCCCCCATTCCGAGGCTAATAGCCTCCTTTTTAAAATGTATTTATTAGGAAGGAGGGCCATGTGGCCCCACTTCCCTATGCCACTTCTGGCCCCGGGGACCCCATCCCCCGGGGCCTGCCCATAAATTGCTCTTTGCCAACTTCAGGGTACCGCTAAGTTCACATGATATGTTGTTGGTCCTCTTCCTTCATTGCCAGCACTATTGCACGCTAGAGCCTGATATTGCCGAGCACATCTATGGTTACCACACTGAGTCACCTGCTAACAATCCTGAGACTAATTATAAGAGGACTTAATGCTTCAGCAAAAAGATCAGCTCTACTATCCTTTTAAAGAGATTCTGGTAGTCAGATTTGCTTCTTGTATAAGACACACTTAAAAAAAAGACTGGCGTGCCTACGAAACAGATGGTTCCCACATCAGTATTTTTAATCTGATTGTAGGAAGGAGGGAAAGTAACTATTCAGTTGTCATCCTCATTCACAGAGGAGGTCAAGGAGATAGTTGTGGACTTTAATGGAATAGCATTGGTGCTTATACTGACCACGGAGACTACATTGTCATCATAGAATCTATTTATGCCACCATGTCCTTGATTTCACAATCCCCTGACAAAGAGTTAATACTGGGCGCTTATGTTAATGTGGTTATGGAGATTGCTATGGATAGGTTTTGCATTGAGAAAAGGGCACACTGGAGAACTCTAGTGGATTACTAAAGAATGGCTAGATAATCTTGGCGTAATAAACATTTGTAGAAAGACACATGTGACAGAGGGACTTTATAATGTATTCCTCTGAGCACCATACATATGCTAGATTAAATTGTTTCCTTGTTTCATCCTATATTATAGAGCATGTTGTTAAGAGTACAGTACAAGTTGAATAGATCTCAGACTATTCACTGGTATGTTTCTTTCTTCAATTCCCGTGGTCTAGATCGAGAACAGAGCAGTGGTGGTTAGGAGATAATCTGTTGTGCAATAAACATAATTTGGAATAAATCATGGAATCCCCAGAGTTCTTTATTAAGGAAAATGATAGAGAAGAAGCTCAGGTCTGTATATTATAGGACAATTTAAAAGCTTTCATTGGGAGGCAAATTATCTCCCCAGCTACTAATATTAACGGAAGACAGGAAATGAGGCCTGGTATTGGAGAACAGGTGAAAGAAATGATGCTGGTTCATATGAGAAGAGGGGCAACGTGTATCACTTAGAAGAAGCCTGTGCACAATTAAAATTATTAGATAAAGACAAAGCTGCAAATACATTCCTTTGAGTAAAGCAATCTTATTATGGGAAACAGGACAGGGAAACTATTCTCCTAAATTGAGGATTAAGGCTAAGCAGGAAAGTAAATCCTTCATTAAAAAGACAGCTGGGATTTCATTCACTAAAAAACTGAATCAGGCAGTCATTCCAAGAATATTACAGAACCCTAGAAATAGAGGATAAAGGGGATGAGGATGCAGCATAATATTATATGAAGGGTGCTACACTTGCACACCTAACACCAGCTCGATCAGAAACATTGAAAAAACCAGTAGACACTTCTGAAGTTATACCTGGGATTATTAAATTAAAAACGCTACAAAGCACTGGGCCATGCTGGATTTACAGGCATGTTTTATAAAACGTTCTGCTCTATACCGTCTGCTCTTCTTACACACCATTATAACTCCTTTGTTGCTGATTCTCCAATAGCTGACTCCATGAGGGAAGCCTTGATTGTGGTTATCCCAAAACCGGGAAAGGACCTAAAGCCATGTTCTTCCTTTCAACCAATTTCCTTGATGAATATGGACGTCAAGATTTTCACAGAAATCTGATGAGCCGTTTGTGACCACATATGCAAGGATGTATTGACCCAGATCATAAGGAGTTTATCCTAGGAAGGAACACGTTGGATAACATCAAGCAAGCACTACACTTAATTGACTAAGTACATAGAACCCATAAGAATAATATATTTCTATCTTTTGATACTGAAAAAACATTCAACAGGGTGCACTGGCCATTAATTATTGTGGAAGACTCTTGAGGACTATGAGTTCAGACCCCAATATATAGCATGGATAAGTAGCAATTATGTGGACCCATTGGCTAAAGTATACGTTAATGGTGCGACCTCTGCTTTGTTCCACATTGAAAGAGGCACAAGACAAGGCTGTCCATTGTTCTGTCCTTTACTACTTTATACATGGAAACACTGGCAAACACGGTTTGAGCTAGCCAAGAAATCAAATGGGATAGTCATAACATAAGGAGAACGTCAAATGTTTCTAAATGCAGAAGATGTATTATTGGCCAGTGTTCTTGTTTATGTCTCTCTCAGACAAGCTGGACAGATTTGACTGGCTTCAGGCTTTTAAACAAACCTGAAGAAATCCCAGCTTTTAAATCTATCACTTCCAGCTGATTACATACCTTTCCTCAGTCCTTGACTGAAAACACATTACTTAGCTAGGGGTCAATATAAGATTCCTACTGGAGAAAACACCCTGAGTAAATGGGAACTCCCATTGTCTCTTTGATTGAAATTGCAGAGGCAGCATAGCAGAGGCGTTTTTCAGCTAGGACACATTGCTGCATCTAAAATGACTGCTCTTTCTTAATTCATATACTGGCCTCAAACTCTCCCTGTGCAACCACTAAAAGAGATCCTGGGTGACCTCAAAAGCACATTGAACAGTTTCATATGGGGCAAAAGACAGTATGACTTCCCTGTCGTATAATGTATGCATTGCCAAGTGAATGGGGCCTGGGAGTTCCTCACATAACCAATTATTATTATCATGCTGGCCAGATAAGATAACTGATCGAATGGTGGAGGGCAGAGACAGATAAAGCTTGGTGTTTTGTAGACCAGATAATTGCTGGGGTCCATATTTGGAAGATGTAAGGTAAGGTGAATGTTTAGAATGCTGCTAGTCATACATGAGGATATACAGGTGCTGAGTAGGTGAGTGTAGGTGTGTGGTGAGGCTGAGCCTGAATAAAGGCAATCTTGATGGTCCTCCAAGAAGACTAATTGAAAACGAATTGAATAATCAAGTCTTCAGTTTCTTGCGTGGTTCAAGAAGTGAGGAGGAGGTCCTGATGTGTTGGGGGAGTTCATTCCAGGATTTAACGGGTTGGTAGGAGAATGATCAACCTCCGGTTCTGCTTCTATGGATGCAGGGTGTGTGTAAGTTACAGCGCTACTGAGAAAAGTCTGGTGAGGTGGTGGAAGTGAGGCCAGTGAATAAGGTTTGCAAGTTCCGTGTTGTTTGGTGACTTGAATGTGGGTGTGAGAAGTTTGAACTGGCAGCACTTCTAGATGGGGAGCCAATGGAGCTCTATGAGGACTGGCGTGGTGTGGGTTTGATGCGGGAGTAAAAGGATGAGGTTGGCGGCGGCTTCTTGGATGCTTTGAAGTCTGTGAAGGATATCGGTTGGGATGCCGGCATAGAGTGCATTGTGTAGTCCAATCTGCTTCTAATTAGGGCCTGTATGATGATATGTCTTGCGTGAATAAGAGCCACTTGAAGATTGTATGTAACATTGGTAGGGTGAGGAAGCATGAAGAGGTAACAGTATTGACCTGGGGTTTCATGGTGAGGTTGGTGTTCAGGTTGAGGCCTAGGTTCCTATTGTGGTTGGTTGGGGTAGGTGTTACTATTCCTATTCCAGTCTAAGCAACAGTAGGGAAAGTGTTGACTTCCGAGGGGTGGGATTTACTATTCCCATCCTAAGTATGCAACAGTCAGGAAAGTGTTGGACTTCAGAGGAGTTAGATTTACTATTCCTACTCCAGTCTAAGTACAGTAGGGTTAATTGTTGGACTTCAGGGATGACATTAACTATGCCTACTCCAGTCTAAGCAACAGGAGGGAAAGTGTTGGACTTCAGAGGGGTATGATATACTCTTCCTACTCCAGTCTAAGCAACAGTAGGGAAAATACTTCACTTCCAATGCATTACATATATGAAAAACCTATTAATGTAGAAAAAATCTTAAACTCATAATATAGCCACATAACCATTTATAACATATATATATATATGTACGTATGTTATATATTACCTACCGGCGGTCGCCAGTAGGTAGTTATAGTAAGGACCGATTATCCATAGGAAATCCGCAACATTCTCCTTGGAAAAACTTTGGCGCCGGTTGACGAATCTTCGCGAAATGTATATATATTATCTACTGGCGGTCGCCAGTAGATAGTTATAGTTAGGACCTATTTTCCATAGGAAATCCACAACATTCTATTCCCAATAAGTCTGGCGCCGGTTGATGAATCCTCGCGAAATGTTCCAAACTTTTGGCCAGCTCCGCTCCGCTCCTACCCTGGAAGTTTCGCGGTGATCCGTCAAGCGGGGGCCGAGAATAAAGGGGGTCCCAAAACGCATTTTCCCCATGCAATTTCCCATAGGATCTGTTGTCACAGCTACAGCCCGAACCGCTGAACGGAATGACACCAAATTTGGCAAAGAGGTAGTCCTCAGTTCAGACTCGTGCCTTTTGCATAAATGGTGTGAATCTGTTCAGTAGTTCCTGAGAAAATTAGGGTAAACAAGTTAGTGATATCTATGGCCGGGGAGGATCCGCAGACCCTACCCGCACCGTAAGCGCACCCTCCCCGAACCAAGCCCGCACCCTCCCGATCGCGCGCTGAATGCTAATTGGCTATCGAGTGACTGTCTACATTCGAAACCAGGAACTGTTGGCGGCCATTTTCTGCCTCGGTAGAAGCGAGGCTTAAGAAGCAAGGGGAATAAGTGTGTAAAACATATAAAGGGGGCAGAGTGGAAATACTCTGACCCTCTAGAGGTGCTTAGGGGGTCCCAGAAGGACCTCCAGGGGCACCCTTTTTTAAAAAAAAAAACGGCGAAATGCACGCAGGGTGCGTGCATTCTACCGCATTGGGTGCACGGATTCTCATGCATTGGGTGAGCGGTTTCTAACGCATTGGGTGCGCGGATCCAAGGAAAAAAAAACTGAAAATTTTGGGAGATAAACATGAAGCTTAAGTGATTTGTTCTTGAGTGGCTCTAAAAAGAACCGTTGTGTTCAATGAGATTTTTTGGTACTTATAAGTAAGTACCTATACACAGTCTAAAGTTGTTGAGGAAGACTCTGTTTCCTTCATCAGTAAAGTGTACTCCATCTCTCCTATACATCTCTTGCATATGAAAGCGCAGATTGTTATTGTAAATGGACCCCATTCTATAGTCTCGGAGAAAAGCAGAAACAGATTTATTCACATGTTTCCTAGCTTTCTCAATTCGTGGACAAAAATGATCGGACCAGTTCCATTTCTCCCTTTGGCATATGTTAGAATACACAAAGGCAGTTTTGGTAAAAAGTGAAATCAGTTCTGCAAAGGTGTCCTTCATAAGCATTTCCAGACCTACCCCAGTCAAAGTGCCTAGGTCATTGCCACCACAGTGCACTATTATGAGGTCAGGGTGTTGGATATGCATGAAGAATTTCACCAATGGCATCAATTGGTGCCACTTTAACTCTCTCTGTCCAATCCATTTAAAGTATACATTTGGCAAACTTAGGTCTTTGTGAATGCCTTTGTTTTCTGCATACCTTTGGCTCCAGAAAATATAGCTGTGTCCCACAATCCACACTCTGAGCATTTTGAAAGGAGTTCTGGATGCACTCAGATGGTCTCTGCAAATGAAATGGCAGTGTGGAAAGTAAGATTTTTCTAAAATGGTGGCTAAGATGCAGTTTTGAAAAAAGACAAGAAATCATTGGTTGTTTGACAACCTTCTACACTGAAAGGTAGGGAGCATATTTCTGGTTTTTAAACGTATGATTCTTATTGGTTAACAAAAACTGATTGTAAGGAACATTATATATGATAAGCTGATATGTTGAAAAGTCAAGCACACTTGCTGTCTTGATTAGCAACATTGTGTGCTGAACTTGTGACCTGTGTGCTCAGTACAGTGTTCCATGACCTGTTTCTATGGTAACAGGCAGAAGGCAGATTGGGGGGAGGGTTCAAATTTATGTCATTTGGAAAGGGTTGAAATGTTTAACCAATAGAAAAGTGTGTTTGGTTTTGAATTTATGTGGGAAGGAATGTGATTTGATGTTTACATGTATATGTGGGGAAAATGAGAGGGAAACTTTACCATTCTTTGGTTCTGCTGACAGGTGCACAGTGCAGAGATTCTGTATAAGAAAATCTGGTGTGTGACTGATATTTGGTGTGTGACTGGTATACTTCTTAATCTACAAAACAACTTGAAAGGTGAGTTATTTAATTGTGAGGGTATGTATGTAGATTATTTTGATTTTAATCAGACTAATGTATTTCTCCTGCTAAAGTGTAGGGAGTACTTTTTTTCTCTACAATCTTATTGACAGTGTGTGTGCATGTAGAAACCATTCTGTGATAAGCATTTGTGTTTTTCATGTGGTTGCAGACAGATAACTGTGCTGTTTTTAGATTTTGGTAGAATTAGAAACCGGTCATTGTTTATGAATTTGTGAAATTAGTTATGTTTCTACATTAAAATGTAGTACTCCTTCTAGATGAAGAAATGTGTTTTTGTATAGTGCAAGGGATAGTGGTTGTTGTCTAGACTCACACTGTGAGTCCGTGTGCATTTGGGAACCACTGTGAGAGAAGCATTTGGTAACATTGTGTATTTGGTGACAGATAACTGTTTTAAAACCTGTCATGTTATCAAGTTTTAGTAGCATTAGAAGCCAGTATTTGCTTATGCATTGATAAAATGAGTCATGCTTTGAAACTAATGTGCTGTACTTTAATATATAGATTGTGCGTAGTCTCCTTACCCCTTGCACAGTAGTGAATGAGTTTTGGTAAGCTGCTAGGGATAGTGTTTCTTGTCTAGAATCACACTGTGAGTCTGTGTGCATTTGGGAACCACTGTGAGAGAAGCATTTGGTAACATCGTGTATTTGCTGACAGATAACTGTTTTAAAACCTGTCTTGTTGTCAAGTTTTAGTAGCATTAGAAGGCAGTTTTTGCTTATGCTTTGATTTAATGAGTTAGGCTTTGACACAAAAGTGCAGTCCTGAAATATGTAGATTGTGTGCAGTTCCCTTACCACTTCCACTGTAGTGAATGAGTTTTGGTAAACTCCTAGGGATAGTGGTGGTTGTCTAGAATCACACTGTGAGTCTGTGTGCATTTGGGAACCACTGTGAGAGAAGCATTTGGTAACATCATGTATTTTCTGACAGATAACTCTTGTCATGTTGTCAAGTTTTAGTAGCATTAGAAGCTAGTCTTTTGTTGTGCATTGATAAAATGAGTGAGGGTTTGACACTAAAGTGCAGTGCCATGTAGTATTCTCTTCACTGCACCAGAACTGAACATTTAAAAGTTTTACCCAGGCACTGTCCTAGCAGTAGTCTGATGATTTAGTTTCCAAGTACTCATGTTGTGAACCATACATTACCACATAGATTGCTTCAAATGTCTGTGCAGTATGCATGCAGTCTTCTGACATACTATACACTTGTCTTTCACACCTTCAATTCCCTACTCAGTATCCATATAGTCCAGCAAACATCCTGTCACTCCCTTTGCACTCCTCTAGTGACCCATTAAGTACCAAGTACTAATCCATTCACTGTGTCAAAAGCCAACCACTTATAAATTCACCCAGGCACTCTCCTTGCTGTACTCTAATCATTCAGTCAGTACCCAAGTATTCATGCAGTGAGCCAGGCCTTAGCACATAGACTGCTTCAAATGCCTATTCACCATGGATGCAGTCCTCTAATCACCTACACAGTTGTTTTTCACACCTTCAATTCCCCAGTAAGTATTCATTCACTTCCAGCAAACACCCTGTCACTCCTTTTGTACTCCTCTAATGACCCATTCAGCACCATGTACTAATCCATTCACTGTGCCAAAACCCAAACACTTATAGATTCACCAAGGCACTCTCCTTGCAGTACTCTAATCATTCAGTCAGTGCCCAAGTATTCTTGCACTGAGCCAGGCCTTAGCACATGGACTGCTTCAAACGCGTATCCACTATGCATGCAGTCCTCTAACCACCTACATACTTGTCTTTCACACCTTCAATTCCCCAGTCAGTATATATACACTCCAGCAAACACCCTGTCACTCCCCTTGCACTTCTCTAGTGACCCATTCAGTACCATGTACTAATCCATTCACTGCGCCAAAACCCAAACACTTATAAATTCACCCATGCACTCTCCTTGCAGTACTGTTATCATTCAGTCAGTACCCAAGTACTCATTCAGCGACCCGGGCCTTAGCACATGGACTGCTTCAAACCCCTATCCACTATGCATGCAGTCCTCTAACCACCTACACACTTGTCTTTCACACCTTCAGTTCCCTAGTCAGTATCCATACAGTCCAGCAAACACCCTGTCACTCCTTTTGTACTCCTCTAGTGACCCATTCAGCACCATGTACTAATCCATTCACTGTGCCAAAACCCAAACACTTATAAATTCACCAAGGCACTCTCCTTGCAGTACTCTAATCATTCAGTCAGTGCCCAAGTATTCATGCACTGAGCCAGGCCTTAGCACATGGACTGCTTCAAACGCGTATCCACTATGCATGCAGTCCTCTAACCACCTACATACTTGTCTTTCACACCTTCAATTCCCCAGTCAGTATATATACACTCCAGCAAATACCCTGTCACTCCCCTTGCACTTCTCTAGTGACCCATTCAGCACCATGTACTAATCCATTCACTGCGCCAAAACCCAAACACTTATAAATTCACCCATGCACTCTCCTTGCAGTACTGTAATCATTCAGTCAGTACCCAAGTACTTATTCAGCGATCCAGGCCTTAGCACATGGACTGCTTCAAACCCCTATCCACTATGCATGCAGTCCTCTAACCACCTACACACTTGTCTTTCACACCTTCAATTCCCTAGTCAGTATCCATACAGTCCAGCAAACACCCTGTCACTCCCTTTGCCCTCCTCTAGTGACCCATTCAGTACCAGGTACTAATCCATTCACTGCGCCAAAAGCCAACCACTTATAAATTCACCCTGACTCTCTCCTTGCTGTTCTCTAATCATTCAGTCAGTATCCAAGTACTCATGCAGCGACACAGGCCTTAGCACATGGACTACTTCAAACCCCTATCCACTATACATGCAGTCCAGTAACCACCTATACACTTCCCTTTCATATCTTCAATTCCCTAGTCAGTATCCATACACTCCAGCAAACACCCTGTCACTCCCTTTGCACTCCTCTAGTGACTCATTCAGTACCAAGTACTAATCCATTCACTGCGCCAAAATCCAACCACTTATAAATTCACCCAGGCACTCTCCTTGCAGTACTCTAATCATTCAGTCAGTACCCAAGTACTCATGCAGTGAGCCAGGCCTTCGCACATGGACTGCTTCAAACGCCTATCCACTATGCATGCAGTCGTCTAACCACGTACACACTTGTCTTTCACACCTTCAATTCCCCAGGCAGTATTCATACACTTCTAGCAAACACCCTGTTACTCACCCAGTGTGTTTCCTTATACTACTGTAATCATTCAGTCAGTTAACCAGTGGCGGTTTTTGCGTTGGGGCGGTGGGGCGTTGCCCCACTTAATTATTTGTGTACGTTTTCGAGCGCGCCACTTTAAATTATTAATACCATTTCAACTTTCAAAGTTGAAATTGTATTAATAATTTAAAGCGGCGCGCTCGCATCACTCGCGGCTGCGGTGTCACGTCACGTGACAACAACTCGGCCTACATGTCCGTTAGGCAGGGCAGGGGGCAGGCAGCATTGATTTTCAATGGGGCGCGGCCTCGTACAATGTGCGCCGTGTGGTTACATGGCGTGCGCGTGTTGGGTTTGGCCGGCTGCCTTTCCTCGGCCAGGAACCCAGCATGCGCGTAGTGGCTTTGATACAGCAAGCACAAGGTGACTGGGGGAGGGGGCTAAAACAGCAGATCGCAGTAGGAGCAAAATGAGCGGCGAGTTTGCCTGCTCATGCCCATCCTACGACAGCAGCATCTGCGTCCGGATTGGCTGCTGCAGCCGAGGGGTATAACTTACTTGGAGTTGGTTGGAGTTGGCACTTGGCACTGCATTGCAATCCGCAGGGGTGGGAGGGCCCGCCCAGTGCCTAACGTAGCAATGGCCAATCAGTGTCATGGTTTATTATTGAGCCATGCAGTGATTGGCCATTGTGCCGTTGCTGGGCAAATTCCTCTCACTCTAGCGCGTGGAGAGAGTCGACAAGAGAGACTACTAACTAGACTGTCTGTGAGACACCGTCCGTTCATCATTCATCGAGAGTAGACATCGTCGATCATTTCTTGGATCGGATCAACTGCTCCCCATTTTCTTTAGCTACGATAAAATTACATTCAAGGTAGGCGTGAATTTACTTTAAAATGACTGACGTAACGTATGTAGCTTGCGCGCAACACCCATTGGACTCACAGGGCTTCAGCCCCCCCCCCCCCGTCGTGTGTGGCAGCCCGGGATGAGACACCTTCCCGGGCAAAAAGGCAGCCGCACCCGAGCATTTCACAGATCTTTAAACGACCATTTGCATGTTAATGAGGCCTCGCTGTTGTTTCACCCCTTCTAAGAGCCCCTGCAGCTCCACTCTGCCTATTGCTTAAAGTTCAGCCCCCCCCGAAATTTTTGCTGAGCTCCCCCCGAAATTTGGCTCTAGTTGCGCCTCTGGAGCTGAGTGACGTAAGGTATGTAGCTTGTATAGTAGGAGTTACATTGGTGCCGCCTACGGGTGTAAAAGAGGCAGTTTTGAAAGTCTTATTACAAGAGAACTCTCGTGAGCAGGCTAGCGCGAACGAGCAGGTCAGTCCTCTCCTCTAGCCTCTACTCCATATCCCCGCCGCAGTACTGTCTGCATCTCCAGCCCAGCAGCCCTTGCACATCACACTACTAGTTGCAATGCAAATGCAAGCACAGGTAGTGTGTGTGTGGCACTGGCAGTGGTACTACTACATACCAGTAAAGATGGCACCCCTATTGGGACACCTTTGACCCCTGCACACACGTCCCCCGGGGCACGCTGCCTACTTTCCAGCGCCTTTTGTACTATCGCAATGAGACGATGGTGTCATGCGCCGCTTCTTCTCACTGAAGGCCTCGCACAAGCCTCCACCCTGCCCCCCGCCTTCCTAGCCTATATAGCCTTCAAGGGTCTGCGTGCGTGCTCACTTCTGGCTGTCCGCGGCTCATTACATGTGCCCCCCTCCACTAGTCTGTCTGCCCGTGAGGTCCTTTCATTTTATGTCTCTACCTCTCTCTATTCAGCGTCGTCAAGACGCCATTTTCAGCTGATAGCGCGAGGCCTGGGTAACGGAATCACTCCTTTGGACTGCTGATAAAGGGGCAGCTTTGGGCTGTCATGAGCAGGCTAGCGCGAACGAGCAGGTCAGTCCTCTCCTCTAGCCTCTACTCCATATCCCCGCCGCAGTACTGTCTGCATCTCCAGCCCAGCAGCCCTTGCACATCACACTACTAGTTGCAATGCAAATGCAAGCACAGGTAGTGTGTGTGTGGCACTGGCAGTGGTACTACATACAAACTAGTACGGTGTGAGAGCGCGAGGCCTGATCTGCGCTGCTGCGCAGTAGTAGCAGATGTGCGGCCATGTGCGAGAGGCTGGGGGTATGCTGTGGACTGTGGTACATCGGCGATCAGGCCTGTGAGTGTGAGCGAGGCGAGCGTTACATTACCGTTAGTGTGATCTCTGCTGTAGGCCTGACTGGGGTGGCAGTTGGTGCGTGTGTGAGAGCGAGGTGTGGTCTCTGCCTGTCACCTGTGTGTCTACGTCTAATAGCAGTGTGTGTGAGATCAGATCAGTGCAGTGTCTGATTGCAGGTGTGAAGGATGCTTGCTGTGTGTCACACAGTATGGGTTCGTGATCATGAATCACGCCTCAGTAAAACTGCTTTATTCATCAGAATAACGGGGTAGTTGAGATGTTTTTTTAAATCCCATTCAGTAATCAAGTCTTAAAATAACTCAGCTTCAGCTACGATACTCGAAACTTGTGAAATGGGGAGGTGTGAGGAACATGTGAAGGGTACCACTTTACTGTAGAAGAGAAAATGCTGATTTCACCTGGCAGTGCAACACGCTCGCGGCGTGCTCAGTTAGTATGTGCTAGTTTATACTCTAATGCAGAGCTCTGCTCAAGAACCTCACAGACGATGATCATCACTCAATGCTAGTGTGAAACATGGCCTCTATGAATAGCTCTGCCAGAGCTCCTCATTTCTGCCCTCAGTCATACATGATGGCCCAGGCATGACTCCTCATAGCCCCACCTGACCTGAGACTGAGAGATCGGTGGTGCAGCACAGCACTACCGATGCGTCTCCGCCATGACCCAAGCACCTCACAAATCATCCCAGTGCACAGCACCACTGTTGTTACAAATTACAAACCCAGCTCTGCCAATCCATCTCAACTGTGTATTAGGCTACCTGGCATTTAAACACCTGGCCCCATATACCTCCACCAACTCACAGAACTGAACCATAGACCCCCCTGTAAACATCACACCAGTGAAACGACAAATAGCTCTGCAAGTGCACCTAAATAATGAACAATAGCATTCCTGTCTTTCTAGGGCTGAGAATCCCCTAGACCTGAACCTCAACGTCACCGGCACAGACTTCTCTTGTGTCAGCAATGAGGCCCCACATGGCTTCATCAATGTGCCACAGCGTTCAATACCCAGTTCAAAGGGACTTTAATATTCAGCTCCATCAATCTGTGGCCAGCTTTCCAAAACGGAGTCCTTGCAGGTACCTACCCTAGTCAGTGGCTTCTCATTTGGATCTGCGGCATCAGATCTTTCATCATATACTGGCCCGTGTGCTTTACACAAGGTGCACCACTGGTCTGGTTAAGAAATCGCATCAATTATTTAAGCACACTCAATCATTTCAGATACTGTTGTGCACAATGGATCCATATCATATTAAACATAAAATATCACACAGACAAATGCAATATACCTTTCATTACAGCTCTAGTTCACACACATCTTTTTTAGGTTAACAGAACTCTGCCACAATTGTCGGTCTAAATGTAATTGTGCCATTGTAACACATCAAAGTTGTATATCCGTGCTGTTGCACTTGCAGTTCAGTACGTGTCGGTGCCCTCTGCCCTGCAAGTGAGAGCAGGTGACTCTTATTAAGCGCCGAGAGACCTATAGGTGAACGTGTGCTTTACAAATACACATGTTATGTTAAGTTATGTTACTTAGAAACCTGTAGGCTTTGAAACACATCAGTGAGGAGGCAATTAGTCGACAATGGCGTCACCACGCTTCACTAGCAGCAGTGATCACTTCACGACTTTAGAAATTGTATACAAAAAGCATTGAGCTGGTTTCTTGCATGTCGTTTACTTTGTATGCAAGGCCATACCTCGCAAACAATTTTCACGCATGCAACTGCTCAGGGAAGTTTGCATATTATGATAATGTACGGCAAAAGGAGATTTGGCAAGGGAGTACCTATATCCTCATTTTCTTTTCTGGACGCATCCCATTTTCCTTTAAGGAAAACGGACTGCATTTAAAAAGTAAAAGATTGCTTTATTTAAAATAAATGGGCATTACAATAAAGAATAAATTACACTCACAATAGCATATTTTTGGGCATCTATTGCCTGGATCGATTCCGAAACAGATTTCTTAACATTCCAATTGTCACTAAGATTTCGACTCCTATCTTAACAAATAAGACAATCTGTTCAGCTATTGGCCTAGAATTCGTGAAGAACTGCATGAAAAGTTACTCACAAGAAGAATGATTTTCTGTATTTTTCCACTTTTAAAAATAAATACAGACAAATAACACATTGGGGTATAAGACAATGTGTATTGTGCAATAGGTACAACTTGACACTGAAGTCACAGGATGAATCTGTTTTATGTATGATCCGAGGCCTGTGGTTCTTTATGATTAACAGTCTATGTGTTTGGGTGACACAACTACATTTTGTTATATTTGCTTTTCAGCATCTGGTAAAGCCTCAAAGCAAAGAAGAAGAGGCATCAACCTCCTTTGCTGCACTTGCGCCTCTACAACAGTCAACAACCCCAGCGTTTAAGGTAAGGAAACCGCTGCTGTATTTTACATTCTAGTAGTTAAGGGCTATGTAAGTTGTCTACATGGTGGGTGGCCTCCACATGCACCGAACCTCATACGTTGTACTTGATTATTGACAGGTAAAATTAACATTGGTAACACCATGAATACAGTAGAGCAACTACTTGCAAAGCCGTTCATTGGACTGAAACGTGAAGATAAACTAATTGTAAAACAACTAGGACCCCACCGGCCAGACCTAAACCTACAACAAAGTTCCCAAGACAGAGGGAAGATTTACACACGTTCTTTCTCAAACACCTGGTACACAAAAGTTGATTGGCTTACAGGGTGTACTTCAACAAATACTCTGTTCTGCTTCCCCTGCTTGCTGTTTGGTGGTGAAATTCCTTGGACAAAAAAAGGAGTGAAAGACTTGAAACATCTGTCAGATAAAGTAAAGAAGCATGCACACACAAAAATACATATGGAAAACCTGACGAGACTGGGAATGTTGGGAGACACACCGATTGAAGCCCACATAAGCGATGCCTACCGCAAAACAATAAAGAAACACAATGAAGCAGTTGATAGGAATAGACACATACTATCAAAAATCATTGATTGCATTCGTTTCTGTGGTGCTTTTGAACTGGCATTACGAGGGCATGATGAATCTCAAAGTTCCGCAAATCCTGGTATATTCAGAGGCCTTGTGGATTTAATATCAAGCATAGACCGTGAAATGGAAGCACATCTAGCAAGTGCTACAGTCTTCAAGGGCACCTCTAAAATAATACAAAATGAACTGCTTGAGTGCATGCTAGAGATTGTAAAAAGCAATATCGTGCAAGAGTTGAAAAACACCGACTTTGTGGCTATTCAGGCTGATGACACCACTGATGTGGCCACTAAAACACAGTCTGTACTGATCTTTCGGTACCTTGACAATGACAGCAGAGTTGTGGAGAGGTTCTATGGTTTTACACATTTAAAAGACTCTAGTGCAGAAAGCATTTCTTCAGCTATTCTACAAGAACTAAACTTGATTTTTCCAGAGCAGCCTCAAAAACAAAAACTGATTGCACAAAGCTATGATGGTGCTGCAGTAATGAGTGGAACCTCCGGTGGAGTACAAAAAAAAATTAGAGATGTGTACCCTAATGCCCATTATGTGCACTGCTATGCCCACCAACTTAATCTGATTATGCAACAAGCAGTAGGAAAGATCTCTGAGGCACAGATATTCTTTATGGATGTAGGAGGAATGGCAGCATTCTTCTCACGTTCCCCCAAAAGAACGGAGGTACTTCATACGATCGTCAACAGAAGGATTCCAAAGGGAGGCCCAACTCGTTGGAATTTTCACATACGTACAATCAGCCTAATATACCAACATAGGGTTGACCTTGAAAAATGTTTCGACACCATAGAAGCCAATGATGACTTTGAATATAAAACTCGGAGTGAGGCCCGTGGCTTTGCTAGAACACTGCAAGACAGGGAGTTCCAGTTTTTGCTGTTTTTGTTTCATGACCTAATGCCTCATGTTGACGTACTATATGAGAGGTTACAAAAACGTGAAATAGATACTGTCTGTGTGGAAAGAGCTACCACTGACTTTGTCACCTGCATTAACAAAGTCAGAGAAGGGGTTGACAATTTAGATAGCAGACTGCCAAATGATTCTACTTTCTCCAACCGCAGAAAAAACATCAGCAGTCTGGTCCGAATTGCAAAAGAGATATGTGACACTATAACTGTGCAGGCAAAGGGACGTTTTTCTTTTACAAACCATTTGGTCAGTGCCACGTTACTGAAAAGTGATTTGTTTGCAAAATATGAAAACTCCTTCCCTGAGCAAGCACTGAATAAGGCTGTGGAAGCTTACCCTATGCTCAACAAAGAGGATTTGAGAACTGAATTAACTGTACTCTACAGTATGAGTGTATATCGGCAGGCCACTGGTGCAATTTCTTTGCTTGCTTTGATTCGGAACCTTAACATGGAAAAGTCACTTACAGAGACAGTGGCTTTACTAAAAATAGTCATAACCACTCCAATGACAACAGCAGAGGCGGAACGATGTTTTTCCACTTTGAACAGAATAAAGACATTCTTGAGGAACACCATGATTCAGGAAAGACTGAATGCTTTAGCTATGCTCTCTATAGAGAGAGACCTAGTTAAGAGAATACCAGACTTTAACATTCAAGTTATTGAAAAGTTTGCTGCTCTTAGAGATAGACGTGCTGATTTTATCTACAAAAAGTGAACAATATGTTGAATGCTGCTAGTTTGCAACCAGTTTAATTATTTGTTAAATAAAAAGCATCTATGAGGTACTCAGAAATGCATTGTATCGCGAAGTCTATTATGAAGCTTTGTGGTTATACTGAATAAGCGTCTACCTATGTTATATGACATCTCTATTAATGTAATAACTGCACTTTCACAATTGCTTTATTAACCTCCCTACTCTCTCAAATTTGCTTAAAAAGGCACCATTTGCCCACTCATTTTTCAAAATTTTCTTGGGGGGAGAACCCCCCCAAACCCCCCTTAGATGGTTCGGGCTCGCTCGCTACGCTCGCTCGCGATGGTGAAGTTTAACAATTGTTTTACGCCTCACCACTTTCAAATGTCACCAGCCACCACTGCAGTTAACATGTAGTCTTTAGTGAGGTAGGCTTTAGGGCATGAACTGCTTCAAAGTAGTATGCACTATGCATGTAGTGTTTTAACCATTGTCACACTTGTGCTTCAGGGCTATAGTTTTTTAGTCAGTTTTTATATAAAATGTGTTTCTACAGTAATAAAATAGTATAAATTTGAAAGTTATTAATATACATTTATTTGTGATTCTTTCTTACAGATACTGTTTTGTTCAACGTTAAAATAGAGAAATCATGCCAGAAAAAGAAAGAAAAAGAAAAGAACAGAGACAGGAGGATTACTTGAAGAAACATCAACCACAAGTATTGAATGTACAAGATAATGTGGCTAAAAGGAAAAAATCTTCTGGTAAGATTACAAAGCAATTTATTAAAAATGTTTATAGGACCAAACAGAATGTACATAATGCTGGAACTACTGAGAATTTTTCAAGTAAGAAAAACATTCAAAATAAGAGGAAAAGCAAAAAAGCTAATGGGCAATCAAAGGAGACAAAGTATGGTAAAAGAAGTCAAAATCAGTAAAGGAATTACACAAAAAAATATTTTACAAGAGAGTAGTGCATAATTTGCTGAAAGATGTGAAGAAATATAAAAAGAGAGCTTTATTTTATAAAAAGAAGAAGCATATTGAAAACATTGTGGAAAAGGCTTTTGAAAAAAAAAGGAAACTGTTTATTTTCGTATTAAAAATAATTCAATCACTAGATAAACCAATCCATGTAATGAAGGCCAAAAGTAGGAGGAAAAGAGTTATTAATGAAAAAAAAATTGTGATTTTTTTTGGGAGAATGGAAACACAGTTCCAGTTCAGAGCCTTTTTTTAACGAAGAGAGTTATTCACAGAGCGAAAAATTATTGTATGCAGTTGACACCAGTGGTAGAGGTTATGAGGTTAGAGACGGTTGTCCAATTGAGAAAGAGAAAATGGTTGAAAGAAATGCAGAAGAAGTGATAGCTGATGAAGTTTTAGGGAGATGTGCTAAAAACCCTGTGTACAGTTGGGATTGCAGTAGTAAATGCAGTGTACGACAGGAATCTATTGAAAAATTATGTAGTTTTTTACGAGCCTATACTAAAAAAAGTGTAAAACAAAAGATTAAGCTGTTGCAAGGACTAGACCCCTGCAGAGTGAGAAAACATACTGGTTTGCAAGGTCATTCTCTGGCTTGTCTTTCTAGGAAAGTTTGTCAAAGTGTTTTTCACCATTTCAGAATGCTGGCAGTACATCATACTCAAATGCGGAAGTTAGTGAGAAGGTTGTATTATGCAAAATATCCAGCACTAAAGTTAAGTGAGTTGAACAGTGCTCTTTTGCATGGGTCAGTATCAGATGTGAAGCAGGTCTGTGATGATATTGAGTTTTGTTACTTTGGTCCTCAGCAAGAGAGTGAAGAAACTGACACATTAGTAGAACAAAATGTTGAAGACAATGTACAACCCGTAATTACAGAAAAATTTGAGGATGAAATCACAAAGTTTAAGGTAATTTCAGGTGAAAGACCAAATGTTTCTTGTATTTGATGTCGGCGAAGTCAATATAAAAATCAGACTAGGGGTGTCAATCTGTATTTAAAAAGTGAAATAGAAGATAATGATAAGTGGATGGAATTTGCAACTTATTTGTTGGTAGAGGATTGTTTTGATTTGGGATCTGAGCAGCGTATTTGCAAATATTGTTATAACAAATTAGATGAGAATAAAATGTCTGCTAGAACTGTTATATAATAATCTAGAGTTGGTTGCTATTCTGATAGATTTAAATACGTATGAGTCTATTCTCATACAATGTGTTCACCCGTTTAAGGCTATTGTTCGTATGGAGCCCAAAACAGGTAAATTACCTCCATCAGAGTTGCAAAGAGGATTGAAAGGAAGAGTTGTGTATTTACCGTTAGATTTAAGGAAAAATATTGAAACTATTGGTGTAGACCATGCAGAAAACGAGCCACTAGTCATTCTAGTTAATGGTGTTCCTACTAAGAATAAGAAAATTTGGCAAGAGTTAGTGGATGTTAGAAAAGTGCAAAAGGCATCATTGTATCTGTTAAAAAATATTGAGTACTATAGAAATGTGTTTGTTGGAGAAGAAGAAATAGATTTAGCAGAAGATACTGAAACAATAAGTGGACAAATAGAAAAAGTGGACATGTCCAGATGTGAAGAGATCTATGACCATTACAGTGTACATCCACTTCATTCCAAAGAGGTGATGGGGAATACAATTGAGTTGTTTCAAATGAAAAAAGCAACAGGAAGTCCCATGAGTGTATGGGAAGAGAGCTTAGAAGCTCATTGTTTCCCGCAGTTGTTTCCAACAGGAAAAGGTGGACGATATGATGAACATCCTGTGCAGATTCCTGCATCTGAATATCGGACAACAAGATTATATGCAGAAGATCCAAGATTTCGACAATGTATCCCGTATATGTTTCATCTTCTGTTTGAAAGTGACTTGTCTGGACTTTCATATGCAGTAAATCACATATTAAAAACTGGAATGCATCTTCAAAATGTAACTGCAAAGGATTTTATGGATAAAGTGCATCAGAGAGATGATCATTTAGAATCTCAGTTGATTAATCTGATGGCATGTCAGCGTGGGACTAATGAATATTGGTACCGTCGACATGGAGAACTGAAATGTATGCTACGGAACTTGGGAACTCCTACATGGTTTGTTACACTAAGCTGTGCTGAGTATGCTTGGGAAGATTTACTTGAATTTCTTCGAGAGGCAAATTCCAATATAAAAAATATTGAATACAACACACCGGGAGAATTGTGCTCTTTGGATCCTGTCAATGTATGCAGATATTTCGATCATAGATTTGAAGCTATGATGTCTTTCACCTGCAATAAAAAGAATCCTCCTCTTGGAGAAGTTGTGGATTTCTTTCGGAGAAAGGAGTATCAAGCAAGAGGTGCTCCTCACATTCAGATGTTGTTATGGATCAAGGACGCCCCCAAATTTGGAACAGACTCAGATGAAACTGTTTTGTATTTCATTGAAGATTATGCTACATGTGCTCTTCCCAATAGCAGAGAAGATAAAAACTTAAAACAACAAGTCTTATGATTTCAAAGCCACAGGTGTGGAAAATACTGTTGACGAAAGTACAAGTCAAAGGATAAGTTCTATACCAAATGTCGTTTTGGATTTCCACATCCTGTATTATCCAAAGGAAGAGTGAACAGTTTTATGTCAGCTATGCAACATACCATCACAAGAAAGTCTCCGAAAAACACCTACAACTTAAGAAGAAGCGAAGAATCGAAATACATAAATGACTACAATCCAGTTATTTATCCATGTGGAACGCTAACATGGATATTCAGTATGTTGCGGACAATTCCATTGCTGTTGCTCGAGATGTAACGTCTTACATTACTGAATCAGAAAAGACTGAATTGAAAGAAATGTGGGAAGAGATTTCTCACGAGGAGACTCTAAGTAAGAAATTATACAGTTTCAGTTTGACGATGTTATCGCATCGTGAAATTGAAGCATATGACTGTTCAGATCGGTTATCATCTGCAAGTCTATATTCCAAAAGTATAAGAATCATTTGGGTGAGTCTAGGTCTTGCAGGAATGCGAAATCGGTTACTGAAATCTGTTCAAGAAATTGAATACTTAGCAGAAAATGAACCAGAAAGTACAGATATTTTGAAAACAAATATGTTGAACACATACTACCCAAATAGAAGCCATCATCTTGAGAACATGTGTCTCTATGAAGAGCAGCAAAACTACACTTTTAAACGCAATACTACAGAGAACATCAACAATGGAAAATATGGAGTGATTGGTTCCGAAGGATGTCGGGTGAAACAAAGGAAAGGAAAGTAATTAATCACAGGAAACTGAGTTGCGACACTGCTGACAAACGGGAATTTTACTATTTAGCCCTTTTGCAAATGTTCAAACCATGGCGTTCAGAACTGGAATTACTTGGAGATTTTCCCAGCTATGAAGATTCATTTAATGCTTCTAAAGATAGCATACAATGCAGTGCTTTCGCAAATTATGTCAAAATGTTGAATGATGAAATTAATGAAGAAGCTACAATTGCATCTGAGATTGCTAGAGACAGTTCTCAAGACAGCCAAAGTTCTGCTGCACTGAGTCAAGATCCACTAGGACAACCAATTGTTGAAAATGAAGGTGCGATTGGAATGAATGAGGTGGAAACAGCAATGTATCAAGCTCAAGAAGATGCAATACATTTAGGAAACTTGGAAGAACAACTAAATGTTGAACAGAAACAAATATATCAGCAAGTGAAAGAGCTGATTCACCATGGATTACTTCATGAAAAGAGAGGGTGCTCATGTACATCATTTCAACCTATCAAAATGTATGTGAGTGGTCAAGCTGGAACAGGAAAAAGTTTCTTAATTAAAGTAATTACAAGTTATCTACAGAAAACAACTGATTCGCATTTGTCTTGTGTTGTCACTGCTCCAACTGGGTTGGCAGCACATAACATTAAAGGAATTACTTTACATCGGTCACTAATGCTGCCAGTAGAGCATGAGAACATATTGGAATACCACAAGCTATCTGGAGAAGCTTGTTGTGAAGTTTCAAGAGTCCTGAAGAAAATGAAACTTCTCATTATTGATGAGGTGAGCATGGTCTCAAACTTGATGCTTGCCTTTGTGCATTTAAGAATGCAGCAAATTCTTAAAACAGAGTATGACGTGTTATTTGCAGGAAAACACGTCATAGTTTTTGGAGATCTACTGCAACTGACTCCGATAAAAGGACAACCGGTATTTAAAACACTAGCCCATGAAGATACCAGAAAGTCTCTTGGCAGTGTTGGTAATGTGAACATTTGGACTCATTTTGAATACAGAGAACTGACAACAAATATGCGACAGGCAAATGATGCTGAATATGGAAGTATTCTTCAAGATATAAGAATTGGAATTCTTTCAAAACAAGGAAAACAAGCTTTGGAGAGTCGATTACTTTGCAATGTCTTTCCAAATGAAAATGCAGTTCCTGCAAAAGTGTACGTGGAAATTGCTAAAAAATAAATCAGTGATTTGCTTAATGCCAACACTGCGTGAGTGTTCCATATTCAACGAAGAATTATTGAACTTCAGAGGGGTATGATATACTATTCCTACTCCAGTCTAAGCAACAGTAGTGAAACAACTTCACTTCCAATGCATTACATATATGAATAACCTATTAATGTAGAAAAAAACTTAAACTCATAATATAGCCATATAACCATTATTAACATATATATATATATATATATGTATGTACGTATGTTATATATATGTCATTTTATTACCTACCGGCTGTGCTGAGTATGCTTGGGATGATTTACTTGAATTTCTTCGAGAGGCAAATTCCAATATAAAAAATATTGAATACAAGACACCTGGAGAATTGTGCTCTTTGGATCCTGTCAATGTATGCAGATATTTCAATCATAGATTTGAAGCTATGATGTCTTTCATCTGCAATAAAAAGAATCCTCCTCTTGGAGAAGTTGTGGATTTATTTTGGAGAAAGGAGTATCAAGCAAGAGGTGCTCCTCACATACATATGTTGTTATGGATCAAGGACGCCCCCAAATTTGGAACAGATTCAGATGAAACTGTTTTGTCTTTCATTGAAGATTATGCTACATGTGCTCTTCCCCATAGCAGAGAAGATGAAAACTTAAAACAACAAGTCTTACGATTTCAAAGCCACAGGTGTGGAAAATACTGTCGACGAAAGTACAAGTCAAAGGATAAGTTCTATACCAAATGTCGTTTTGCATTTCCACGTCCTGTATTATCCAAAGGAAGAGTGAACAGTTTTATGTCAGCTATGCGACATGCCATCACAAGAAAGTCTCCGAAAAACACCTACTACTTAAGAAGAAGCGAAGAATCAAAATACATAAATGACTACAATCCAGTTATTTTATCCATGTGGAACGCTAACATGGATATTCAGTATGTTGCGGACAATTCCATTGCTGTTGCTCGATATGTAACGTCTTACATTCCTAAATCAGAAAAGACTAAATTGAAAGAAATGTGGGAAGAGATTTCTCACGAGAAGACTCTAAGTAAGAAATTATACAGTTTCAGTTTGAAGATGTTATCGCATCGTGAAATTGGAGCATATGATTGTTCAGATCGGTTACCATCTGCAAGTCTATATTCCAAAAGTAGAAGAATCATTTGGGTGAGTCTAGGTCTTGCAGGAATGCGAAATCGGTTACTGAAATCTGTTCAAGAAATTGAATATTTAGCAGAAAATGAACCAGAAAGTACAGATATTTTGAAAACGAATATGTTGGACACATACTACCCAAATAGAAGCCATCATCTTGAGAACATGTGTCTCTATGAAGTGCTGCAAAACTACACTTTTAAACGCAATACTACAGAGAACATCAACGATGGAAAATATGGAGTGATTGGTTCCGAAGGATGTCTGGTGAAACAAAGGAAAGGAAATTTAATTAATCACAGGAAACTGAGTTGCGACACTGCTGACAAACGGGTTTTACTATTTAGCCCTTTTGCAAATGTTCAAACCATGGCGTTCAGAACTGGAATTACTTGGAGATTTTCCCAGCTATGAAGATTCATTTAATGCTTCTACAGATAGCATACAATGCAGTGCTTTCGCAAATGATGTCAAAATGTTGAATGATGAAATTGATGATGAAGCTACAATTGCATCTGAGATTGCTAGAGACAGTTATCAAGACAGTCAAAGTTCTGCTGCACTGAGTCAAGATCCACTAGGACAACCAATTGTTGAAAATGAAGCAGCGATTGCAATGAATGAGGTGGAAACAGCAATGTGTCAAGCTCAAGAAGATGCAATACAGTTAGGAAACTTGGAAGAACAACTAAATGTTAAACAGAAACAAATATATCAGCAAGTGAAAGAGCAGATTCACCATGGATTACTTCATGAAAAGAGAGGGTGCTCATGTACATCATTTCAACCTATCAAAATGTATGTGAGTGGTCAAGCTGGAACAGGAAAAAGTTTCTTAATTAAAGTAATTACAAGTTATCTACAGAAAACAACTGATTCGCATTTGTCTTGTGTTGTCACTGCTCCAACTGGGTTGGCAGCACATAACATTAAAGGAATTACTTTACATCGTTTACTAATGCTGCCAGTAGAGCATGAGAACAAATTGGAATACCACAAGCTATCTGGAGAAGCTTGTTGTGAAGTTTCAAGAGTCCTGAAGAAAATGAAACTTCTCATTATTGATGAGGTGAGCATGGTCTCAAACTTGATGCTTGCCTCTGTGCATTTAAGAATGCAGCAAATTCTTAAAACAGAGTATGACGTGTTATTTGGAGGAAAACACGTCATAGTTTTTGGAGATCTACTGCAAATGACTCCGGTAAAAGGACAACCGGTATTTAAAACACTAGCCCATGAAGATACCAGAAAGTCTCTTGGCAGTGTTGGTAATGTGAACATTTGGACTCATTTTGATTACAAACAACTGACAACAAATATGCGACAGGCAAATGATGCTGAATATGGAAGTATTCTTCAAGATATAAGAATTGGAATTCTTTCAAAACAAGGAAAACAAGCTTTGGAGAGTCGATTACTTTGCAATGTCTTTCCAAATGAAAATGCAGATCATGCAAAAGTGTACGTGGAAATTGCTAAAAATAAATCAGTGATTTGCTTAATGCCAACACTGTGTGAGTGTTCCATATTCAACAAAGAATTATTGAAACTGGAAAATGAAGAAATTGTAAAAATGGAAGCCATCGATAAAATACTACATTAAGGAATCACTATTATTTTGACGGAAAAGTTGAGATCAAAACTGGATTGTTTAGAAAAAAAAATATCTAAAACTGCTGGTTTAGAAAAGACACTATATGCGTGTGTAAACTGTCAGGTAATTTTAAGGTGTAATTTGGATGTAGAGAAAGGTTTAGTTAATGGTGCAATGGGTAAAGTGGTGGATTTTGTGAATTATTAGAAAAAAGATGGAATTTAATTTTTAAAAATTAAATTTGAGCAGATTGATGAAGTTAAAGAAATTGGTCGTTGTTCAGTTCGTTTTTTGCTTGTTAAAGATTTATATGTCCGTAGGAAAACATTTCCATTTTCTCAGGCATATGCACTGACTATTCATAAATCTCAAGGATTAAGTGTAGACAGTGCATTGGTGAACATTGGATCTACTGTATTTAAAGAGGGTATGGCATATGTTGCTTTGTCGTGAGTCAGAACATTATCTGGTTTGTTTTTGATTGATTTTGATGAAACAAAGGTTAATGCAGATGCAAACTGTGTAAAAGAGTATAATAGGTTAAGAAGGGTTTATGCTCCAAATTTAGGTCAATATCCTGTATTTGAAAAGCATGTGGTTGGTCGAAAAAGAAGGTTAGAGAATATCTGTTCTGAAGGTGTGAAGAAGGGAAAAGAACAAGATAATGTTGTGATTGCAGGTAAAAAGAAATTGAACACTGTTGAAGAGATTGTTGGTTATCAGTTTGAAAATAGTTCTGGTGTCAACTGCTATGCTAATGTAGTGGTCAATGTTGTTTTTTATCTGAATGGTTTGCAAGAACAAATTATGCAGAATCAGGAAAAAAGATTTTGTTCTCTGTTGCATTCTGTTTATGAAAAATTGACAACAGATAGAAGTAAAATACAATCTGTTTCAGATTTTCGTAGTCTTTTGGATGTGTGTTCTGGTTCTACATAATTTACACAAAAACAAGATGCTCAGGAATTTTTAATGTATATGCTTACCATTTTTGGAAATGAAGGTGTAGAAATAGAAAATATTCGTGGCCTTTCTTACAAATGGGAACATCATTGTGAAAATTGCATGTATACATGTAGCACCAATGTAGACACTGAGAGATTTCTGTATTTAACATTACCAGACTGTAAATCAGTGTCTTTCAATAAATTAGTTAAAGGTGCAAATCAAAACATGGAGTGTAGCCAATGTAAATCAGAAATGTTATCCACATTATTCTTAACAAAATATGGAAAATACATAATTTTAATGATGCAACGTTGTACAGCTGACGGAAGAAAATTTGATACTTTAATAAAGCAATTTGTAGCAGCACAACTATCAATATCAGGAAGGACTTTTGTAGCAATTGGAATAATTTTCCATGATGGTCCTTCCACCACATCTGGACATTACACTGCCTATCTAAAATGTGAGAAAGGCTGGACACTTTGTAATGATTCCCAGTTGGTTTTTAAACAATGTTTGCCTAGGGAATTACAAAATTCCTACCTAATATTTTTAAAGTCAAAGTTTTAGGAAGATAATTCACTCTCTGAGGAATTTATTATTATGATTTAATAGGACTACCATTGCACAATTTACATAAAGAAGGAGTGCAAAAATACCATTTGGCCTCAAGGAAAGGTATATTTTTGAATTATGGACTTTTTGGTGGTCATTGATTCGGTGAATATTTTAATGCAGCAATATTTACAGTTTTTATAAGTTAAAGTTATAAAATTTTGTTAGCCGTAAGCATTTCATATATGTGTGATTTGTATTTTCTGGTATTTTACTGAGAATAGCATGTTGTTGTTTTTTTAACAATCTTTCTGATTGTTTTTTTTTTCCCCTCTGTTAAGTGATGAGTACGATTGAAATCACTATTTTCTAGTGAAATTCAATATATTCTGAGAACAGCAAAAAAGGTAAACAAATTACTTGTGGAACTTATGCTGTGTTGTTAAAAATGTATTTTTACATGTTATAATTTTTTTTTTCTTTTACAGATCCAAATAAAATAAGCAATTTATATGAATTTAGATTGCAATGAAAATCTGAAAAAAATGTATACCATTTTTTATTTTTATTACTGTGAAGGTAAGTTTAACTAAGTCTCAATATGCAGAATGAGGAGGTCTGCAAGAAGCTACAAAGTTGAAATACGTTTGTAAAAACACTCTGTTTATACCTATGTAGTTTTAAAATCTGATATCATGTGACATGCAAAAAAAGAGATTTGAGGGGTTCATAATATTTCCCATTGTAGCTATTGAAGGACCGCAATCATTTCAATCATTCTTCTTTGAACATTTTTGCAGACAAAACTCTGTGCTTATCTTCATTCATTCTCAAGGAATTTTAAAACTGGAAATATGTCACTTTTGTAACATAAGATTCTCAAAAAAGGAGGAACAGGGGCTGTTTATAATAGGTCCAGCATACATAGCCCAGGTACAAATGAATAGATATGAAAGTATGCAGTTCCTAGAAAGAGCTAATAGTGAGTAGAGAGATGTACGTGTCCCCGAAGTCAGGAGGAGAGTTCTCCTTAAGGAAAAAGACCCTCACACATCCGGCAAACTAGCTGTCATATGTCGTCAGCATGTGGCCCAGATGTCAAGTGTCATCATAGGGTCTGCTCCGAATCGGGGCGGCGCTGCAATCCCCGATCGGCGACCACAGTGGCGCCTTTTGGTGGAGATCTTTATTCCATAGTTGCCGGTGGGTGAATGCAGGTGAGGGCCCTAAAGTGAAGAATTGTGTGGTGGAGGAAGTGTATTAAAACTAAGTAGTGGGAAACCTAAATAACAACGTTTATTAAATGACGGGGGTCCCACTCTTAGAGTAAAAACAATAAAGTGCGTAATATTCCAGTTAAAATGACTTTTTTACGCTATGGTCATGTGTGGTCAACATGTTTCTTGCATTAGTTAAATAACCGCAATTCTTCAGGACCAGGTGATTCACACACTTTTTGGTAGTGGTAGTGACTACTATGGCACTTACCACACGTACAGCACCCTAATAAGTGGTGACTAGTGGAGGTGAGGTACAACGCCTGAAAAAGAAAATACAGGGACACAAACATACATGTAAATAACAATCGCATTAAGACAAATATTGTAGATCTCATCTTAAAAACTGCAACCAACAGTTGTCATGCAATGTCAATATTAACCAGGTGTTCAGCTATATGGTGGTGCTAAGTGAGAACACCCTTAAGAAGTGGACTAAAAGTAGAAAAAAACCGGTTTTATTAAAAATGACAAGCCCACACTGTGGTGAGTGCTCTGGCAGAAACTACAGATTGCCCGATGAGGGGGGTACGCAGTGGCAACAGAACAGTGGTATAAACTAATTGGAAAAAAACACTCACCCTCGAATGCAGGGCTACGATATCCAACGAGCTGGCGCTGGATGCAGACACCGGATAGTACAGTGTCCTATTGATACAAAAAGCGGCGAACATAAAGGAGAAAGAGAAAGAGCAGCCGCGAAAAGTTGTGGTGAGAACAGTTATATCACATAAGGCACGAGATTTTTTACCGGCCTTATCTTGCTGTGATATATATACTTTCCTTCTGATCTTGGGTAAATTGACTGCCCCAATTCTTAGATTAACCACATACTCAACCATGGATGATTGCCAGGGTTTGAGTTTTGGTGATGACATAGCTGCAGAAATTCTACGAACCCCTTCTCTTTTGGGGCCAGATAATAGTTCCACTTCTGGAGCCCAATCAGACGACCTTATGACTCTTACTGCACTGAAGCGGGAATGGCTCAAAATCACACTGCATGGAGCCATGATGACGGAATACCTGAGGGCCAACATCGCCCCGAATGGGTTAATTGTAAAAAATGTTCCCCGCCTTTTTCTTGAAGATATGATCTTCAAAAAGGAATGGTCCCTGGTGTCATGGAAATGCACCAGGGATTGGTTGATTCTAATTATCAATACATCTAAGAGACTAGCTGATGCACTGTTGATCAGAATCCAAAGTGCGGAGGGGGCTGTCAAAGTCTCCCTAACCACTGCAATTTTCAAAACTAAATTGTCTGAAATTAACAATGAAATAGCAGAGAATAAAGAATTTCTAATGAAACAGAAAATAACCAAACTGCAAAAAGACATAAAGAAGTTCGACAAGGAAAAGGTCTACCCTTACCTGAAGGCGGATTATACATCAACGCTTAATAGCTACTCTTCTGAAGAGGAGTCTAGTGGTTCTAGACGCAACTCTAATACGAGTAGCGACTCTAGTGGGGGCAGCTTCTCCCACAATCGGAATAGACAGAGACAACAGAACTATTCCAACTACCCCATGATCCCGTTCCAGGGACAATATCAATCGACCCCACCTTTTTGGCACTTCCCTAACTTCCAATCTGGTCCCCCTCTGCCTCCTCCTTTCTTTCAGCAAGGCCCCCCTTTTTTAGGCAGAGGTTGGGGCAGAGGAAGAGGGCGGAGAAGAGGAGACGACAAGAGAGTGCACTGGCAGGATCAACCTTCAACATCCATGGAGACCAGGAGCCAAGCCAAGAACAAGAGACGTTAGTTGTTAACCTCTCCCCCCGTACTCTAGATGACACAGAGAGGCGGGTACTTCAAAAAGGTCTGGGCTTCGTACCTACACCAAAGGTCGATTACTTCAAAGAAATGTGTGAGATCCAGGCCTTTTTTCGCAAAGTACGTCTCAGGGCATACTTTCATGATGGACCAGAGGGTCAATGTGAAGACTCTGGCCTCCATAAACCCTCTACTTTCACCCCACACAGTGGGATGGTCCCCAATGAGGTGTTAACTTACGAACAGGCTGTTCTTAAAGATTGGAAGCAAGTCAGACCTGCTGCTACTTTCCACAATATCACCAACGAGGAAGAAGCAGCGCTACGGTCACTTAACGATGACCCCCTTATCACCATCAAACAAGCAGATAAGGGAGGCGCTACGGTAATCATGTCAACCAGTGATTACCGCACTGAATGTGAACGCCAGCTTCGGGATAGGAAATACTACACTCCCATCCAAGAGGATCCCACCAACAGGCTCAAGACTTTGATTACGAGCATGGTCTTCCATGCCGAAACCCAGGGCTGGATCACGAAAAAAGAGGCGAACTTTCTAGTCACTAGCGAACCTAGAATTCCTTACTTCTACTGTCTCCCCAAAATACATAAGGGCACTAATCCGATCCCAGGGAGACCAATTGTATCCGGGATTGGTTCCCTGTTGGAACCCCTTTCTCAGTTTGCCGACTACTTCCTTAAACCATTGGTCCAAGGCACCCCCTCATTCCTGAGAGACACCACTGATGTACTCAGGCTTTTAGAGGACACCCAACATCAGGGAGAAGTTGACTTCCTCATCACCCTTGATGTTGAGGCCCTCTATACAAATATTCCACAGAGGGCCACACTGGATGTTATAGAGGATGTACTGAGTAGTCGAGAATGGATATCACCCACCCCCGCCCTTTTATCATTGAATGTGCAGCTCTAGCTCTAACAGAGAATTTTTTTGAGTTTGAAGGCCAATTATTCCATCAGACACAGGGCACGTCGATGGGGAGTACCTTTGCCCCTAGTGTGGCCTGCCTCTACATGGCAGCATTTGAGGAACGAGCCATTCACAATGAATCGAACCCTTATAGAGCTAACATCCTATTGTCGAAGAGGTTCATTGATGACATTTTGATCCTCTGGAAGGGGGATCAGGCACACTGTGATGAATTTTGCCAATGGATTAATACTCTGAATCCATATTTAAGATTTATGAGTACCATTTCTGACCACCAGCTTCCCTTTCTGGACCTCCTGATCATACTAAACGATCATCAAATGAGTACCACACTACATCGAAAACCCACTGACAGAAATAGTCTATTACATTTTAATAGTTACCATCCTGGGGCACTCAAACAAAATCTACCCTTTGGTCAATTCCTCCGTATTAGGAGGAATTGCAGCTCTGTCACTGACTTTAAAAAGGAGTCCAAAACCCTTACGAATAATCTTCTCCAGAGGGGCTATCAGAGCCGGGACATCAAGAGATCCTATAAACGTGCCCGGAACAACAATAGGGAAGGGTTACTTGAACCGAAAGAGAAAAAAACTGATGACTGCCTTACCTGTGTGATTACCTACACTCCTAACTCATCACAACTCAAGAAAATCATCAATAAACATTGGGGTATCCTCCATACCGGGGAACTTACAATACCGAACCCCCGTTTTGCTTTCAAACGCACTACTAATTTGAAGGAGAGACTGATACATATGAGACCCAAACTACCAATGAACACCACTCAGTCTACTTTATGGAACCTTCGACCTGTCAGGGGCCATTACCCTTGTGGTTCCTGTGTGGTTTGCCCTCTCACTAAAATAACGAAGGACATCGAATTTCCCAACGGGGTCACGTGGGAATGCAGAACGCACACTAACTGTAACACTGCTTACTGCATTTACCTGATAACCTGCCCGTGTAATCTCCCCTACATAGGGATGACGACGAGACCAGTGAAGACTAGAATCATTGAGCATCGGAGTAATTTCCGTTGCAAGAAAGTGAACACTAGGATGACAAAGCACTTTTGTGAGAAAAATCACTCTCCAGATTCTTTTAAGTGGGTAGTTCTCCAATCCTTTAAAAATGTTACCATAACAAGATTATTCACACTAGAACAAAGGTGGGTAATGAGATTATCATCTCATATTGAAGGATTGAATGAAGACATCCCGTGGAGTAGCCTCATTAATATCTGACATGGTAGACCATACCACCATTTGTCTGTCTTTAGTGGATGTTCTGAGCTTGGTTGAGACTGTGACACTTAGACACTACACCACAGTAGCCTTTTGTCACTAGGTACCCTGCGATACCTTTACGTCACTGTTGGACCCGGCCTCGTGGCGTGGTCCTTAACCCCATGGATTGTGCCCGTTCCCCGGCCCGGCCTTCACGGGCCACCCTTCTGAACTGCACCGAGGCCCTTCATCCTGAGCTGCACGAGGTCGCATACCCCTCGTGGCTCCGCCATCTTGTTGGCATCCACGTGACTCTGTGCACCAGCCAGCGCGACCCCGCTCAACCCGGCCTTGACCCCAGCGAAGCCCCGACATCGAGGCACCACGAACTGACCAGGGGGTGCCGCAGGAACCCTTCATCGCCCCCGGCGGAGGACAGTATCAATGGGACCCCCAACTGTCCTCCCCTCTCGAGGTGTGATCGCCCTGCAACTCCCTTGGGCCTGGCGCCTCTCCTGCTGGGCGTCTGGCCACCTCCACCCGGCCTCTCCGCCCCCCCCGGGCGCCTGGGTCCGGACATCAGAGGGCTCCAGACCTATATCTGGGGCGACCCCGCCACAGATCGGCAGTTGTATCCCGGAGTCGAGAGCCCTGCTGATTGAATCGCGGCTGACCCTACGGAGAAGAACTCTTGTCGGAACCATCACGAGCCCTGCTGACTGCGTCGCGGCTCCTTCTTGTGAACACTTTGAACCACCTGGAACATCGGAGCCCTGCTGACGCTGTCGCGGCCCAACCTCGCTGAAACCTCCCTCGGAGCCCTGCTGACGACGTCGCGGCTCGAGCTGAGCAGAAACCATCTTGAGAGCCCTGCTGATTGAATCGCGGCTCTCCACGAACTGTACGCCGGAGCCCTGCTGACGCCGTCGCGGCTCGACCCCTCCGAGATCCGGAGGTCCTCCAGCTTGAGGATAAGAACTGGGCCCCAGGTACCCTCGTACCGCACTCCTGCCAAAGACTGTCCCGCTACCCCTACCCTTCCAAAGAGACCCTGAGACTTTTGGTGGATCCCTCGATCCCTTCGTGTAAAGATTGACCTCGTAACCTTTTGATTGCTGATAAAGATTTGCTTGTCGTAAGACAACCTCCTTGAGTCCTGTGCGGTGGTGTTACTGTGCTAGTACGTGATAGGGGAAGGATCTCTCAGGAGACTTCTCGGCAGCACTCGGCTACTTCGTACAGTGTGAGGGCCCCCCTTGGTGGTCTCGCCGACTCCTCGGGGTACGCCTTCCAACATTTGGTGGCCAGCGACGGGATCCGAGCCGAACGCAGTACGTACCAGCCAGTACCCACTAGCTACCCATCCAAACGAACAGCATCATGAGCAGCCAGGAAAACAACGCGACAATGGAGTTCCAGCCCGAACGGCTGGAGGAATATACGCACAAAGAGTTAAAACAGTTCTGCAAAGACAAAGGCATTGCAACCACCGGCCTAGGTACCAAAGAGGAGATGCAGAAAGCTCTGAGGGCATGGTTGGAGGCCGGGGCAGGCCCCTCCCAGGAAGAAGGTCCCTTGCCCCTGACTGAGACCACATCAACCGCACTGACTCCGGCAACTGGAGGAAGAAAGAGCCTAGAAACCGGCCTCTCCGAAGACGAAATACGAGAGCGGGAGAAGGTCCGCTAGAGCTCGCACGACTGCGGCTGGACGGCGAACTCCAGCTGGCAGAAAAGAAACTGGCCCTAGAGCAGCTACGGCTTCAAGAGGAGATAGAGGAGAAGAGACGACACCGGGAGTTGGAGGAAAAGAAACTAACTCTTGAGCACGAGCGCAGTCTCAAGGAGCTCGAGATCAAGGCCAAGAACGGAGGGACCAACACCCCCAGTACTAGAGACACTCTACCGCCTCCCGAGACCAAGGTACATATCCCGAAAGAGGTCGTCAAGGAGTATTACAAGAATGACGACATCCAACAATGGTTCAAGGCCTATGAGGTGGCCATGACCTCTCATCGGGTGCCCCGGAAAGACTGGGGCGCGGGCCTGTGGGGGCGGTTCCTGAGTGAGGGTCGAGACACGCTGCTCCAGCTGCCGGAGGAGGTGATGACCTCCTACGATCACATGAAGGAGGCCCTGCTCACCCGCTACGGGCTAACCGTGGAAATGTACCGCCAGCGGTTCAGAGACTGCAAGAAAATCCCGGGTACCACATGGGTGGAATATGTGGACTTTTTCAGTCGGGCCCTAGAAGGGTGGATCAAAGGGAGCAAAGTAACCACCTACGGGCAGCTGGTCGACCTCATCGTGTGGGAACATCTCTCCAACAATTGCTTCGTGGAACTGAGACAGCACCTCCTCGACAGCAAAATGACCGACCCGCGAAAACTTGCCGTCGAGGCCGATCGATGGGTCAACTCCCGGGTCCCCCGGAACTCAATGGGGGAGTACCAGAGGAACCCCAACGGACCGCCACGCCAGCGCGGTGGAGGGGGAGGGCCGAACAGGAACCGAGACCCTCCCGCCGGGGCCCCCAGGAGCTCCCTTCAAGGGCCACCGCAGCAACAACTCTCCCCGAGCCTAGCCCGAAGGGGGGCGGCCCCGGCCCGACCCGGACCACGGCCACCAGTGACCTGCTACGGCTGCCAACAAACCGGACACTATGCCAGCGATCCGGTCTGCCCCCTGAACCGAAGAAACGGGGCCGGCGGGCGCCCGCCCCGACAGCTGGCGGCCGCCGCCCTGGGAGAAGGAGAAGAGGAAGAGAGGGCCCTCGACCGAGGGACCACTGAGTGAGAGCCGGCAGCCATGTCCCTGGTCTGTCTGGGTAGCCGAGAAATGGTACCCTGCACCCCCATCCCAAGCAACACCCAGAAGTACCGGCAGCAGGTCACGGTCAATGGACAACGGGCCGAAGCCCTTCGTGACACCGGCGCCAGTATCACCGCTGTCCGCTGCCACCTGGTGACCCCTGAACAGATTCTACCGAATGTACTGTGCCCCGTACGGACGGCCGACAACAGTGAAAGCCTGTACCAGATGGCCCTGGTCCCCTTCGAGTGGGGAGGGGTGACGGGCCTGCTGAAGGTGACGGTGCGCGACGACGCCCCTGTCGACTGCCTCCTGGGGAACGACTTGGAGAGTCCCCCCTGGGCTCAAGTAGAGCGACGAGAGCACCTCCGAATGTTGGGACTGGCTGACTGGGCCTGCGCCATCACCCGGTCCATGACCGCCCGGGCCCCCCGCTCATCCTCGGCCTCCGGGGCCGCCCAAGCCGAGGGGCTCACACCCCCTCCCACCAGCAGCGAGGAGGAGGTGGACACCGACCCTGGACCTAGCGAATCCTCCCCCGAAGAGATGGCTTCCCCGAGCGCCCTACCAGAGCTGACACAATGGCGACACGGAGGGGGCCCCACCCGGGAGCAGTTCCAACAAGAGCAGCAGTCCTGCCCCACTCTCGAAGGGGTCCGCCAACAAGCGTCCACCCAAACCAACGGGGACCAGACCGGCACCCACTGGGTCTACTGGGCCGGGGGCCTGCTCTACAGTGAGCAAAAAGTGGCAGAACTCGGGGCCAGCCGAGTGCTGGTGGTCCCCCTCCGCTTCCGGGAGTTCCTGCTCAACCTGGCACATGATGTGCCCCTCGCCGGACACTTGGGGCAAGACAAAACGTACAGTCGTCTGGTGACCCACTTTTACTGGCCCCGGATCAGGAGAGACGTGGACAACCACTGCCGGTCCTGCCAGACCTGCCAAGCCAGCGGGAAGACGGGGGATCGGGTCAAGGCCCCCCTCCAGCCCTTTCCAGCCGTCAGCACCCCGTTCGAACGGGTTGGAATCGATATTGTGGGGCCCCTGGACCCCCAAACCGCCCTGGGCCACCGCTTCATCCTGGTCCTCGTGGACCAAGCCACCAGGTACCCGGAGGCGGTCCCGCTAAGAACTATAACGGCCCCTGTGGTTGGCCGGGCCTTAATGGGGATCTTCTCCCGAGTGGGATTTCCCCGCGAAGTGGTGAGCGACCGCGGCACGAACTTTATCTCCAGGTACATGCGGTCCCTGTGGCAGCAGTGCGGGGTCACATACAAGTTCACGACCCCCTATCACCCTCAGGGGAACGGACTGGTTGAGCGGTTCAACCGAACATTAAAAGGGATGATCCAGGGCCTGGAAGAGCCCCTCAGGCGGAGGTGGGATGTCCTGCTGCCGTGCCTCCTGTTTGCCTATCGGGAGGTCCCGCAGAAGTCCCTGGGGTTCAGCCCGTTTGAACTATTGTATGGACACCCGGTCCGCGGACCGCTCAGCCTGGTCAAGGAGGGCTGGGAGACGAAGCCCCAAGGCGCCCCTCCTGACGTCTACCGATACCTCCTGACTCTCCGAAACCAGACCCGCAAGTTCCGAGCCATGGCCGAAGCCAACCTCGAGGCCAGCCAGGAGGACATGAAGCGGTGGTACGATCGGAACTCCTCTACCATGGAATTCGAGCCAGGTCAGAAAGTATGGGTCATGGCCCCGGTCGAACCCGGCGCCCTCCAGGACAAGTGGACCGGGCCCTTCAAGGTAGTGGAGAAGAAAAGTCCCGTCACCTACCTGGTCGACCTGGAGTCCCCCCGGAACCCCCTCCGGGTCCTACATGCTAACAGGCTAAAACCCCACTTTGCCTGGACCGAACTGAGCCTGCTGCTGGCGACCGACGAGGGGGGCGAGGACGACTCCGAGCCCCTGCCCGACCTCTTGCAGTCCAACATCCATGATGGATCGATCGAAGGTGTCCAACTCGCCTCTTCCCTGACTCCGGAACAGCGCAACGACTGCCAGCAATTGCTGCGGGACTACGCAGCCCTCTTCTCCCTCACCCCGGGGGTGACCCACTGGTGCGTCCATGACGTCGACACCGGGGAGAGCCCCCCCGTGAGACACAGAGCCTACCGGGTACCCGACCGAGTGCGGGCCTGCATCCAGGCCGAAGTAACGAAGATGCTGGCCCTGGGGGTCATCGAACCCTCCGACAGCCCGTGGGCCAGCCCTGTCGTCCTGGTGCCCAAGGCCGCAGCTCCCGGCCACCCCCCAGAGTTGCGATTCTGCGTGGACTACCGAGCCCTGAATGCAGTAACCAAGACAGACGCCCACCCGATACCCCGGGCCGACGAACTCATCGACCGCCTAGGGGCCGCTCGCTACTTGAGCACGCTGGACCTCACCGCCGGGTACTGGCAAATCCAGCTCACCCCCGGCGCCCAAGAAAGATCCGCCTTTTCGACCCCGGATGGGCATTACCACTTTCGGGTGATGCCCTTCGGAATGAAGAACGCCCCGGCCACCTTCCAAAGACTGGTGAACAAGGTTTTGGCCGGGCTTGAGGCCTTCAGCGCGGCCTACCTCGATGACATTGCCGTGTACAGCAACCACTGGGCAGAGCACCTCCTTCACATTAAAGCCGTCCTGGCCGCCCTCCAGCGGGCCGGGCTCACAATCAAGGCCAGCAAATGCCAAATCGGCCACGGATCCGTGACCTACCTGGGCCATCAAGTGGGGAGCGGGCAGGTGGCCCCCCTCCAAGCGAAGATAGATGCCATCCAGGCCTGGGAACCCCCCACTACCCAGACCGCTGTCCGGGCCTTCCTGGGCCTCACCGGATACTACCGGCGGTTTATCCGGGACTATGGGAGCATTGTTGGCCCCCTCACAGAGTTAACGTCCAAAAAGCAGCCCAAGAAGGTGCACTGGACACCCCGCTGCCAAGCAGCCTTCGACACCCTAAAGACAGCCATGTGTACTGCCCCGGTGCTGCAGGCCCCGGACTACAATAAGGAGTTCGTGGTGCAGACGGACGCCTCCGAGTATGGGATCGGGGCCGTCCTGTCCCAAGCCGATGAAAAGGGGCTCGACCGACCAGTGGCCTTCATCAGCCGACGACTACTGCCCGAGAGCAACAATGGAGCACTATTGAGCGTGAGGCCTTCGCTGTAGTGTGGGCCCTCAAGAAGCTCCAGCCCTACCTCTTTGGTACCCACTTCCGGGTCCAGACCGACCACCGGCCCCTGCGGTGGTTAATGCAAATGCGGGGCGAGAACCCCAAGCTGCTGCGGTGTTCCATCTCGCTACAAGGGATGGACTTTGACGTCGAACACCGGCCCGGCAATGACCACGCCAACGCCGACGGCCTGTCCCGCTTCTTCCGCCTTGACGAGGAGAATCCCCAAGGAGATGGGTGACTCTACATGCCTTCGGCTGGGGGGGACGCCTGTTGGACCCGGCCTCGTGGCGTGGTCCTTAACCCCATGGATTGTGCCCGTTCCCCGCCCCGGCCTTCACGGGCCACCTTTCTGAACTGCACCGAGGCCCTTCATCCTGAGCTGCACGAGGTCGCATACCCCTCGTGGCTCCGCCATCTTGTTGGCATCCACGTGACTCTGTGCACCAGCCAGCGTGACCCCGCTCAACCCGGCCTTGACCCCAGCGAAGCCCCGACATCGAGGCACCACGAACTGACCAGGGGGTGCCGCAGGAACCCTTCATCGCCCCCGGCGGAGGACAGTATCGATGGGACCCCCAACTGTCCTCCCCTCTCGAGGTGTGATCGCCCTGCAACTCCCTTGGGCCTGGCGCCTCTCCTGCTGGGCGTCTGGCCACCTCCACCCGGCCTCTCCGCCCCCCCCGGGCACCTGGGTCCGGACATCAAAGGGCTCCAGACCTATATCTGGGGCGACCCCGCCACAGATCGGCAGTTGTATCCCGGAGTCGAGAGCCCTGCTGATTGAATCGCGGCTGACCCTACGGAGAAGAACTCTTGTCGGAACCATCACGAGCCCTGCTGACTGCGTCGCGGCTCCTTCTTGTGAACACTTTGAACCACCTGGAACATCGGAGCCCTGCTGACGCTGTCGCGGCCCAACCTCGCTGAAACCTCCCTCGGAGCCCTGCTGACGACGTCGCGGCTCGAGCTGAGCAGAAACCATCTTGAGAGCCCTGCTGATTGAATCGCGGCTCTCCACGAACTGTACGCCGGAGCCCTGCTGACGCCGTCGCGGCTCGACCCCTCCGAGATCCGGAGGTCCTCCAGCTTGAGGATAAGAACTGGGCCCCAGGTACCCTCGTACCGCACTCCTGCCAAAGACTGTCCCGCTACCCCTACCCTTCCAAAGAGACCCTGAGACTTTTGGTGGATCCCTCGATCCCTTCGTGTAAAGATTGACCTCGTAACCTTTTGATTGCTGATAAAGATTTGCTTGTCGTAAGACAACCTCCTTGAGTCCTGTGTGGTGGTGTTACTGTGCTAGTACGTGATAGGGGAAGGATCTCTCAGGAGACTTCTCGGCAGCGCTCGGCTACTTCGTACAGTGTGAGAGCCCCCCCTTGGTGGTCTCGCCAACTCCTCGGGGTACGCCTTCCAACAGTCACTTTTCTGGCATACGATGTGGTGGCGAAACGGTTGCATTGTACCGTGTTTCCGCGACCACATTATTTAGTTTCTCTTGAATCGCGCAGTACCGCATTCCCTAAACAAATCGGACTGACACGCCCCTAACATCACAGGGTTACTATGACAACCCTTGGCTTTGACAACCTATAAGGGCTTCCCGCGTATTACTGCTGTTGATTTACGTGCCTCTCTGTCGTCACTTCCTGGTAGTGATGCGGCACGTTCTGTGACACGCAAATGTTAACACATTCTCTCTCTTATTTCTTCAACCGGAAGTAGACTCCGCATACTAGTTCTTCTCCCATCCATCTGACGAACCAATTGGTTCGCGTGTCCTATTGGCTGAAGACCGCTTGATAATCCCCCTGTTAGATTCGAGATACGTCCCTCGAGTCGGCGTGGATCAAGGGTAGGTGGGAAGGCGTCCCGTTCTTCGGACTTCTGTAAGTAACCTCGTGCAGGTCTTAGCGCCTGGGTCCTCACATTGTGTGGATTTATACGTTATACGTTGTCCGTGGAGCTTCAAAGGGAACTGTTCTCACCACAACTTTACGCGGCTGCTCTTTCTCTTTCTCCTTTATGTTCGCCGCTTTTTGTATCAATAGGACACTGTACTATCCGGTGTCTGCATCCAGCGCCAGCTCGTTGGATATCGTAGCCCTGCATTCGAGGGTGAGTGGTTTTTTCCAATTAGTTTATACCACTGTTCTGTTGCCACTGCGTAAATCCCTCATCGGGCAATCTGTAGTTTCTGCCAGAGCACTCACCACAGTGTGGGCTTGTCATTTTTAATAAAACCGTTTTTTTTCAACTTTTAGTCCACTTCTTAAGGGTGTTCTCACTTAGCACCACCATATAGCTGAACACCTGGTTAATATTGACATTGCATGACAACTGTTGGTTGCAGTTTTTAAGATGAGATCTACAATATTTGTCTTAATGCGATTATTATTTACATGTATGTTTGTGTCCCTGTATTTTCTTTTTCAGGCGTTGTACCTCACCTCCACTAGTCACCACTTATTAGGGTGCTGTACGTGTGGTAAGTGCCATAGTAGTCACTACCACTACCAATAAGTGTGTGAATCACCTGGTCCTGAAGAATTGCGGTTATTTAACTAATGCAAGAAACATGTTGACCACACATGACCATAGCGTAAAACAGTCATTTTAACTGGAATATTACGCACTTTATTGTTTTTACTCTAAGAGTGGGACCCCCGTCATTTAATAAACGTTGTTATTTAGGTTTCCCACTACTTATTTTTAATACACTTCCTCCACCACACACTTCTTCACTTTAGGGCCCTCACCTGCATTCACCCACCGGCAACTATGGAATAAAGATCTGCACCAAAAGGCGCCACTGTGGTCGCCGATCGGGGATTGCAGCGCCGCCCCGATTCGGAGCAGACCCTATGATGACACTTGACATCTGGGCCACATGCTGACGACATATGACAGCTAGTTTGCCGGATGTGTGAGGGTCTTTTTCCTTAAGGAGAACTCTCCTCCTGACTTCGGGGACATGTACATCTCTCTACTCACTATTAGCTCTTTCTAGGAACTGCATACTTTCATATCTATACTTTTGTAACATAGTTATTGCGCAAGACACTCTTTCATATTTACAAAGAGAGGTAAAGGCACTTTTTATACTCCATGTAAATACAACCTCATTATGCACATCAGTTTGCGTTTAAAGGGTGTTCTATAAGTTCATCATCAGTGATGTCATCAGTGATGTCACTGACCATGTCATGAGTGATGTAATATGTGACGTCATCAGCACTGCATTGCGGGGGCGCGAGTTATGGTTAGCTGAACTAACTATAACAGGGGAATTTCTAGGGTTTTGTACGAGGAAAATGCCCAGCTAACTATAACGCCCCTGAAACCTATGTTTTTTTTAGTGAATACATATATATAGATAACTGGGGGCCACTTGGGATTTGGATATACCTGTCCTCTTGTGGGACAGCGGGCTGAAGATTAAGACGGGCCGGCAGGCGACGGGCAGATGCAAAGCCTTTAAGGACAGCAGAAAATACAAGTGCAACGATTTACGGTGAAATAAGAGGACTGTCTTTCCCATAATGCATCATATGTGGATGCGAGCATAACCATGGGGGAGTATCCGCAACTGCACGCTATCCACGCCAAAGCCTCTGATGAAGAGATTTTCGAAACGCGTAAAGCGACGCGTTGGAACTGCTTTATTTTACTTGCCTGCTGAACCCGCCTGTACCAAAGATTAAAGGTTTAAGAGATGAACCTACCTGTTGTTCGAGTGCTTCCCTACTGTGTGGTAACCTCTGGAGCGTTGATCTATAAGTGCCAGCCCAGCCGCTGGGAAGGCACCACGCCGCGATAACTGGGGGCCACTTGGGATTTGGATATACCTGTCCTGTTGTGGGACAGTGGGCTGAAGATTAAGACGGGCCGGCAGGTGAGGGGCTCATGCAGTGCCTTTAAGGACAGCAGAAAATACAAGTGTAACGATCTACGGTGAAGTAAGAGGACTGTCTTTTCCCATAATGCATCATATGTGGATGCGAGCATAACAATGGGGGAGTGTCCGCAACTGAACGCTATCCACGCCAAAGCCTCTGATGAAGAGATTTTCGAAACGCATAAGGCGACGCGTTGGAACTGCTTTATTTTACTTGCCTGCTGAACCCGCCTGTACCACAGATTAAAGGTTTAAGAGGTGAACCTACCTGTTGTTCGAGTGCTTCCCTACTGTGTGGTAACCTCTGGAGCGTTATATATATATATCTATATATATATATATATATATATCTATATATATATATATATATATCTATATATATATTCACTGAAAAAACCATAGGTTTCACACATGTTATAGTTAGCTGGACATTTTACTGATAAAAAACCAATGAAATTCCCCCGTTATAGTTACTGTAGGCAACTATAACTCACGCGACCGCAATCCTCTGCTGATGCTAATACTGTATTTAGACACTTATTTGCCCATATCTTCTTCCATTAAATTTTAGCTATACATATATTACAAATATTTTTTTTTCATAAAGACACATATGTCATCAGCAGAGGATTACGGTCGCGTGAGTTATAGTTGCCTACAGTAACTATAACGGGGGAATTTCATTGGTTTTTTATCAGTAAAATGTCCAGCTAACTATAACATGTGTGAAACCTATGGTTTTTTCAGTGAATTAGCAAGGTTTTTTAAATGCTATTTCCTAACTATAACGTGTGTGAAACCTATGGTTTTTTCAGTGAATTTGTACGGTTTTTTAAATGCTAAGTTACTTTACGCCATTTGTGGCGTGCGCGCCCACTTAACGCAGTTCGTTCCGTGCACGGTTTTTATCAACTTTAATAAGCCCTGTACATTTGGTGGCCTTCGGCCACCAAAAGCACAGGGGGTGAGGTCAATGTGGATAGTGTTTTTTTTATTTCGATTTTATAATTTCATGTTGCCAAAATTACGTTTTTTTTCTCTATTAATAAGCCCTGCACATTTGGTGGCCTGCGGCCACCAAAAGCACAGGGGGTGGGGTAAGTGTGGATAGTGTTTTTTTTATTTTTATTTTTTTACCGTAAGCGTACGGTAAGCTTACGGTAAGCGTACGGTAAGCGTACGGTAAGCGTACCCCGCGAAATTGCCGAAAAAAAAATAAAACCGTTTTTGCTCTTGGGGGATGTTTGGGGACTCCCTCAACATGACTATGTGGGAGGGAGTTGTCAAAACAGCCCCGTAACATGTTTTTGGCCATCATGTTTGATAAACAACACTCAGTGCGAGAGACAAAATGGCGGACGCCGCTTCCTGGTTTCGGCCGATTCGAATATTTACTAAGATCTAAGAGCCAATCAGAATCGCGCTCGCGCACGCCACCGTAAGCTTACGGTAAGCGTACGGTAAGCGTACGGTAAGCGTACCGTAAGCGGGCTCAGATATATATATTGATTTAAAGGCTATTTTCTCAGAATCTACTGAACAGATTTACACCAAACCTACAAAAGGCACTTCCTTGACCTAGGGACTACCTCTCTGCCAAATTTCTAGTAATTCTGTTCAGCCGTTCGGGCTGTAGCTCGTTCTAAAGGTCCTATGGAAAAATGCATGGGAAAAACGCGTTTTGGGACCCCCCTTTTATCTCAGCCCCCGCTTGACGAATCCCCCCGAGACTTTCAGGGTAGGAGCAGAGCGTAGCGCCCCACCTATTTTGAGAAATTCGCGAGGATTCGTCGACCGGCGCCAAAGTTATTCAAAATAGAATGTTGAGGTTTTCCTATGGAAACGTGGTCCTAACTATAACTACCTACTGGCGACCGCCAGTAGGTAATATATATATATATATATATATATATATATATATATATATATATATATAGATATATATATATATATATATATACATTACCTACTGGCGGTCGCCAGTAGGTAGTTATAGTTAGGACCACGTTTCCATAGGAAATCCGCAACATTCTATTTTGAATAACTTTGGCGCCGGTCGACGAATCCTCGCGAATTTTTCAAAATAGGTGGGGCGCTCCGCTCCGCTCCTACCCTTAAAGTCTCGGGGGGATTCGTCAAGCGGGGGCTGAGATAAAAGGGGGGTCCCAAAACTTGTTTTTCCCATGCATTTTTCCATAGGACCTTTAGACAGGGCTACAGGCCGAACGGCTGAACAGAATTACTAGAAATTTGGCAGAGAGGTAGTCCTCAGGTCAAGGAAGTGCCTTTTGTAGGTTTGGTGTAAATCTGTTCAGTAGATTCTGAGAAAATAGCCTTTAAATCAATATATATATCTGTGGCAGCTTACGGTGCGCTTACGGTGCGCTTACCGTACGCGTACGGTGGCGTGCGCGAGCGCGATTCTGATTGGCTCTTAGATCTTAGTAAACATTCGAATCGGCCGAAACCAGGAAGCGGCGGCCGCCATTTTCTCTCTCGCACTGAGAGTGATGTTTAAAATATAAAGCCCAAAAACATGTAAAGGGGCTGTTTAGACAGCTCCCACACACATAGCCATGTTGAGGTAGTCCCCAAAGATCCCCCAAGGCCAAAAACGGCCTTTTTTGCCAATTTCGCCGATTACGCTTACCGTACGCGTACGGTAAAAAATTATTAAAAAAATAAAATTATCCACACTCTCCCCACCCCGTGTGCAATTGGTGGCCGAAGGCCATCAATTGAGCATGGCTTAGAACAGATGAGATAAACTATATTATTTTTAAAAAAAATAATAAAAAAAAAAAATTATCCAGACTCTCTCCACCCCGTGTGCAAATGGTGCCCGAAGGGCACCATTTGTGCATGGCTTATAAAAATTACGAAAAATATTACCTTTCAAAACGAAGTGCATCATATGTCCTCCATGTGCGCACGGTGCGCGAAGCGCATCGTGCGTACATGGCCCATCTAGCGTAACGTGGGCACGCGGTGCGCGCAGCGCACCGCGTGCCTACCGTGCGTGCACGGCACTAACTGCGTAAAGTGGGCGCGCGGTGCGCGAAGCGCACCGCGTGCTTACTGTGAGCGCACGGTGCGCATCGCGCACCGTGCGCGCACGGAACGATCTGCGTTAAGTGGGCGCGCACGCCACAAATGGCGTAAAGTAACTTAGCATTTAAAAAAACGTACAAATTCACTGAAAAAACCATAGGTTTCACACACGTTATAGTTAGGAATTAGCATTTAAAAAACCTTGCTAATTCACTGAAAAAACCATAGGTTTCACACATGTTATAGTTAGCTGGACATTTTACTGATAAAAAACCAATGAAATTCCCCCGTTATAGTTACTGTAGGCAACTATAACTCACGCGACCTTAATCCTCTGCTGATGACATATGTGTCTTTATGAAAAAAAAATATTTGTAATATATGTATAGCTAAAATTTTATGGAAGAAGACATGGGCAAATAAGTGTCTAAATACAGTATTAGCATCAGCAGAGGATTGCGGTCGCGTGAGTTATAGTTGCCTACAGTAACTATAACGGGGGAATTTCATTGGTTTTTTATCAGTAAAATGTCCAGCTAACTATAACATGTGTGAAACCTATGGTTTTTTCAGTGAATATATATATATATATATATATACAAGAAAGAATGTTGCTCCACTGAAGCCATTACACACAAAGGGAAATACCTCACAGGTGACACAGGCAGCCATAATCAGAGTGATCCTGCTTTGCTTCCAATATTAAGCCAAACGCGTTTCGAGTAACCTCGTACCCTTGTTCACTGGCAGCTTGTCATTCCTCAATGATGCACAGACACAGGAAAACTGTTGTGGGACACCTGATTTATTTAAATATGTAAGTCCCGTCCCATTGGGCACTGGCATTTTGGTTAAAGTAGTTCCCAAAATACATGGGGGCTCCCACGCTTCGTTTTATTGAAGTCCTGGGGGCAATGCTTATATTGTAATGGGGGGCCATGAGCCCCCCTCAGCCCTGGGGACTGCCACCCCCAGGGCTTGTCTCTTAAATGGGTGGGGGGCCTACAAGGCCCCCTAAGCCCCGGGGACTGCCACCCCCGGGGCTTTTCTAACATATTTGTGGGGGGCCGGGCCCATGGCCCCCCCGCAGCCCCAAGGACTGCCATCCCCGGGGCTTGTTTAAAAAAAATAAAATAATAATAATAAATACCTGTGTGGGGGACTCTAGCCCCCCCAAACACGCCCCGGGGACCGCCCCCTCCCTGGGGCACTAACTTTGCAAATTTGGGGGTCCGTTATGGACCCCCGAGGCTTGGGGACCACCACTTCCCCGGGGCTTTGACAATGTTGGGAGGGGGGCTGTGCGGCTCCACTCCTGGAGCCAGTCATTGCCCTGGGACCGCCACCCCCCAGGGCTGGCTCCTGCAGTGTCCTGGGGTGCCCACCACCGGGACACTGTAGTTTGCTATGACAGGGCAGGAGCCGCGAGGCTGTCATAGCAAACTCTGGTTTGGATTTTGGAAGAGAGAGCAGGAAACCTGCTCTCTCTTCCAAAATTCAAACCACATTGCTTTACCACATGGGGAGCTGCATGTCAGGAGCTCCCCGTATGGAAAAACAATGCCGGCTCCAGCAGGAGGCGGGGACGGCTGGGACCATGGGGGCATTGGGGCTCCCCCCACGGACCCCAACGAAGTGGCCAGGCCCAGGGGATGGGGTCCCCGGGGCCAGAAGTGGCCCGGGAGGGGGGCCACGCAACCCCACCCCCTTAATTAAGAAAAAAAGAAAGCAAATGCCGGCTCCGGGGGATGGGGTCCCCGGGGCCAGAAATTGCCAGAGGAGGGGGGCCGCTCATCCCCCCTCCAAATATAAAAATAAAAAATATAAACACTGGCCATGTCCCGGGGGATGGGGTCCCCGGGGCCGAATATGGCCTTGGGAGGGGGGCCACGCAACCCCCTTCCATTTAAAAATAAATAAATTAAAAAATAAGGGTGAGGCCCTGGGGGATGGGGTCCTCAGGGCCAATAAAATAGTAAAGGAAAGGGGGCCACACAGCTTCCCTTCTTAAAAAATGTTTTTTTCAAAAGACCGGCATCGCGCCGGGGGCTCCGCCCCCTCCCTGCAGCACTCTGCAAACGCACCCCATGGCGTGTTGTAAGATGGGGAACTAATTCCCCTTGAATACTGGGGATCCCTGGGGGCCAACTAGCCTACCAGGAACCTCCAGTATGCGCCAGGAAGCTGCGTTGCAGAGAGGTGTTCAGAGGCCATGCCCCCTTTTACACCTCTCTGCAACACACTTCTGTGGCACTTGCTGGTGGTACCTGGTGGGCTAGTTAGCCCCCAGGGACCATCAGTTTTCAAGGGGAATTAATTCCCCAACTTACAATGTGCTAGGGGGTGCGTTTGCACAGTGGTGAAGGGAGGGGGCAGGGCCTGAGGTGACATGTGTGCAAACACACCCTGTGGCGCATATTAAGTTGGGTAATTAATTCCTTTTCAATCCTGAGTGTCCCTGGGGTCCAACTAGCCCACCACGTACCTCCAGTAAGCGTCACAGAGCTGCGTTGCAGAGTGGTATAAAAATGGGCGTGGCCTGGGAAACCTCTCTGCAACGCAGCCCTGTGGCGCTTACTGGAGGTACATGGTGGGCTAGTTGGACCCCAGGGACCCTCATGGTTGAAGAGGAATTAATTCCCCAACTTAAAACGCACCACAGGGCGTGTTTGCACACGTCACCTCAGGCCCACCCCCTCCATTCACAACTGTGAAAACACGCCTCCTGGCGCATTGTAAGTTGGGGAATTAATTCCCCTTGAATACTGAGGGTTCCTGGGGGCTTACTAGCCCACCAGGTACCTCCAGTATGCGCCAGGGAGCTGGGTTGCAGAGAAGTGTTCATACGCCATGCCCCTTTTTACATCTCTCTGCAACGCAGCTCTGTGTCGCTTACTGGAGGTACCTCATGGGATAGTTGGAGATCAGGGACCCTCAGGATTCAAGGGGACGTAATGTCTCAACTTAAAACATGCCACGGGCCTGTTTGCACAGTGGTGAAGGGAGGGGACGGAGCCTGAGCTGACATGTGTGCAAATACGCCTTGTGGCGCATTTAAAGTTGGGGAATTAATTCCGTTTCAAACATGAGGGACCCTGGGGGCCAACTAGCTCACAAGGTGATTCCAGTAAGCGCCACTGCGCTGCGTTGCAGAGAGGTGGTCCAGGTCATGTCCTTTTTTACACCTCTCTGCAACGCAGCTCTGTGGTGATTACTGGAGGTACCTGGTGGGCTAGTTGGATCCCAGGGACCCTCAGGATTGAAGGGGACTTCATCCACCAACTTAAAACGCGCCACAGGGCGTGTTTGCACACGTCACCTCAGGCTCTGCCCCCTCCCTTTACCACTGTGCAAACACGCCCCGTGGCGCATTTTAAGTTGAGAGATTAAGTCCCCTTGAATACTGAGGGTCCCTGGGGGCCAACTAACCCACCAGGTACCTCCAGTATGTGCAGGGAGCTCCGTTGCAGAGAGGTGTTCAGAGGCTACGCTCCTTTTTACACCTCTCTGCAACGCAGCTCTGTGGCGCTTACTGGAGGTACCTCGTGGGATAGTTGGAGCCCAGGGACCCTCAGGATTCAAGGGGACTTAATCTCTCAACTTAAAATGCGCCACGGGGCGTGTTTGCACAGTGGTGAAGGGAGGGGGCAGAGCCTGAGGTGACATGTGTGCAAATACACGTTGTGACGCGTATAAAGTTGGACAATTAATTCGCTTTCAACCCTGAGGGCCCCTGGGGGCCAACTAGCCCACCAGATTCATCCAGAAAGTGCCACTGCACTGCGTTGCAGAGAGGTGGTCCAGGCCATGCCCCTTTTTACAACTCTTTGCAACGTAGCTCTGTGGCGCTTACTGGAGGTACCTGGTAGACTAGTTGGCCCCCAGGGGCCCTCAAGATAGAAGGAAACTTCATCACTCAACTTAAAACGCGCTACGGGGTGCATTTGCACAGTGGTGAAGGGAGGGGGGGGCTGATGTGCCATGTGTGCAAACACGCCCTGTGGTGTGTTTAAAGTTGGTCCAGGTCATGCCCTTTTTTACACCTCTCTGCAACGCAGCTCTGTGGCGCTTACTGGAGGTACCTGGTGGGCTAGTTGGATTCCAGGGACCCTCAGGATTGAAGGGGACGTTATCCCCCAACTTAAAATGCGCCACGGGGCGTGTTTGCACACATGTCACCTCAGGCCCCCCCCTCCCTTCACCACGGTGCAAACGTGCCCCGTAGCACCTTTTAAGAGGTAGTTTTAATCCCCTGCCCTATTATGTACTAGGGATTTACAGAGGAGGTCATGCTAATCACAGGGGTAACCCAACGCATAGTGTTCCCTAGTGTATGTAGGTCTTTTCACTGTATTCTAAGTGTCTTTTAGCATAGCACTGGCTCAAGGGTTGGTTAGTCAGAGTCAGTTACCACCGGTACCCATCTGAAAAAGTTGTGGGCACAGGATGATTTTGCAACAAGGCCTCTTTCTGCTCCTCTGTTGGTTCTTTATGCACATGTTTTGCTTCTTCCTGCACTTTTCTTCATCTTTGTGGACTTCTGTTGCCTCTTTCTGCATTTCTTTTGCTTCTTTTTGTGTGTTTTTCTTCTTTCTTCAGATGTCCAACCTCTGTAGGCATAGTTAGAAACTATCATTTAAAAACCTTAGAAATTCCTTAGAAATTCACTTAAAAAACCATAGGTTTCAGGCACGTTATAGTTAGAAATTAGCATTTAAAAAAACCTTTGAAATTCACTGAAAAAACCATAGGTTTCAGGCACGTTATAGTTAGAAATTAGCATTTAAAAAATCTTAGAAATTCACTGAACAAAAACATAGGTTTTAGGGAAAGTTATAGTTAGTTGGACATTTCACTCGTACAAAACCATAGAAATTCCCCCGTTATAGTTAGTTCAGCTAACTATAACTCGTGCCCCCGCAATGCACTGCTGATGACGTCACATATTACATCACTCATGACATGGTCAGTGACATTAACTCGCAAATGGAATATAATTCACTACCTATTAAGGAACTCTTTATTTTCAATATTGTCGTTCACTCCCTAAACATCAGGCTGATGTTTTTGATTTGCTAATGGACAAACAAACCGCTTTTTTTCTTACAGAGACATGGTTAAACAACAGCTCTGGTGCGGATATAGCTGCCGCTCTGCCCCCTGACTATGCTATAGTCAGGAAGGATAGGGAGGATAAAAGAGGTGGGGTGATGGCCATAATTTATAAAAATGTATATAGCTGCAAGTTTGATCACTTGCAGGTCACTGACTGCGAAGCTGCGTTGTTTAAGTAGACTCTAACTCCACACTTTAATTTTTCTGGGATACTGGTTTATAGACCCCCTGGGCCTGCCGGTCCCTGTGTCACAAACCTCCCTGATCTTGTCTCTCCTTTCCTGCTCAGATCGGCAAATTTTTCAATCCTAGGGGACCTCAATCTCCATCTGAAGGATCCTGACTGTACCATTAGTAACACTCTTATTTCAGATTTAGCAGCTATCAATATTCTGCTCCATAACTCTGGACCTACGCACAAAGCCGGTCACCTATTGGATATGATATTTTCAAATTTATCCAATATTGAATGCTTTACAGCAATTCCCTTGTGCTGGTCCGACCATTTTTTGGTTGATTTTAAATTAATGATTGCTGACAATGCGCGTGTGGATCCTTGTGGTACTCTAAAATGAACAAGGAATTGGAAAAAGCTGGATATAGAAAATTTTAACAAATTTCTATCTAATACTGCCCCTATTTAAAAAATAATCTTGATACTGATTTAGTAACGTTTCAAGATTGGATCTGTAAAACTACAGACATCTGCCTTCCTGCCTCCCACAAGAGAATTAGCAATCATCGCCCCAGTCCCTAGGTTCTCAGACCAGTTAAAAGCTGAAAAAACCAAATGTAAAAATATGGAAAGACGGTGGAGAAGGGCCTATGCACCCGATGCCAAATCCACTTATTTGCACGTTAAAAGGGAGTATCACTCTCTTTTTAGGGCCGCGCGTGCTGAATATGTCTCCTTAACCTTATCCGATGCTAAAAACTGCTCTAAAACATTATTCAAAATGGTAAAAGAACTATCAGGTGCTACAACTCAGCCCACTCCCCCCAACTTGAATGAAACGCAATGTGAAGATCTTGCTCAATTCTTTACTAACAAAGTGGAAGTAATATATTCTACTCTGACTGGCAATTTGTCATCATCCCCCTCGTCAATACCTCCAATCCCCATCCAATTAATTCGGCCATCTGCTGATAAAGTTCTGTCTGATATAAACACCACCAATAAAATAGATAACTGGTCATTACTTGACATGACGTCCCTTAAACTGCATCTGGGCCGAATTAAATCTGGTTCTCCTTGTGATTTCCTCGCTATTTCTGTGCTGCAGCAGCTTGACCTGTCATCTCTTGCAATCATTATGGAACTCCTTAATACATCCCTAAAGGAATCTTTTGTTCCTTTGGAATGGAAGCATGCAATGGTTATTCCATTATTGAACAAGGCTAATGTTGACCCAACGGTGTCGTCGAATTATCGGCCAATCTCCTTGCTTCCTGTATTCTCTAAAATCTTGGAGAGGCATATTAATTGTCAACTGTCTCAGTTCATTGAAAAGAACAGGATTTTGCATTCTACTCAATCTGGTTTTGGCACCGGTTATTCTAGGGAGACAGCTCTCCTTGGCGTAACTGAAATGTTGCACCATAATTTAGATGCAGGCAACACGGTCGCACTTGTCCTATTGGATTTAAGTGCGGCTTTTGACACGGTGTCCCATGCCGTGCTAATTAATGCCTTACAATCCATAGGGGTTACTGGTTCTGCACTTAGCTGGTTAACCTCTTTTCTCACTGACCATATGTTTCAGGTTTTCTCTTCTGCAGCAAATTCCAAGACACACTCATCCCCGTATGGAGTCCCCCAGGGGTCCATTCTTAGTCCTTTGTTATTTAACATTTATATTAGACCCCTGGCAACGATCGTTGAAGGAGCTGGGTTGTCGTTATTTTCATACGCTGATGACACTAAGGTTATTTTTTCACTTTCTGCTGAAAAAAACTCAGAGCCTTCTGCTCTTCGGGCTGGGTTGAGCAAAGTGGCATCTTGGATGCATGCCAACCTTCTCAATCTGAATGGTGACAAAACGGAGGTTTTGGTACTGGGGAAAAACAAAGAGCTCTGAGGTCCACAACATTGGCCCACAGAAATGAGTGCAGTACCGCAGCCTTCTCATCATGTTCGCAACCTTGGCTTTATTATTGACGACTCACTATCTATGCATCATCAAGCCACGAAGGTTGCTGCAACATGTTTCACCATTCTAAAGTGGCTAAGAAAATCGTATGGATGCTCCCTAGCCCTACTCAGAGAACCGTAGTCCAAGCTCTTGTTACATCTACACTGGACTACGGTAACATCCTCTATCTTGGAGCTAATAAAGATGTCATACGAAAGCTTCAGAGAGTACACAACTCCGCGGCCAGATTGCTCTGCTGAACTCCTAGAACTGCCTCTATCTCTGCTTCCCTGAGAGATCTTCATTGGTTAAGAGTGGAGAATCGAATTAAGTTTAAAGCTCTGAACTATATGTTCAGAATGAAGCACGGCATGGCTCCCATTTATGTGCAAAACTTAGTCCATCTCTATCTACCTTCCCGTACTACTAGATCCACTACTCAGGCTAAATTTCAGGTGCCAAAGATCAGACTATCTTGCATGGATGGCCGTTCTTTTTCATATTTGGGCCCTGTTCTGTGGAATACTCTTCTGCTGTCACTTCGTACACAGATGAACGTTACACTCTTCCGTAAATCTCTTAAAACATGGCTTTTTAATCAGTAAGTTCCATTCCCTTATCTTCTGTTGTTTCTGCCGGGCGCCGGGAAACCCTTTTGGGTAGCTGTTGCGCCTTGATATAAATTTTAAACAACATAACATAACATAAGTGATGACATCGCTGATGACATCTCAAATGACATCACTGATGACATCATCCATGTGATAAATTGATGCATATTCTCACACCCTAATATAACGTTTGATACACCCACTCTAAATTACAGACTGCCATTCTCACAGCCATAGAAACTCTAACACCAATAACTACATACCAACTCACTGGTTCTTAGGTTTACACACACATCCACTCACTCACACGTACAGTCACTCATACTTATGGTCACTCAGTAGAGGACTATGATATGCACTCATACACCTATATAGACACTCACACACCGTCACTCATCCATAGAGGTACTTAGACACCTAGTCAATCATGCAAATAATTAATCACACTGCCATTTACTCACCTACAGAGTTATACACACACCAGCTCAATTACTCATACAAATACTAGCACATTCTTACGCTCTTATACAATCACTGATACAAGCACACACTCATCCATACAGCCACTCTCACAATCACACACTCTCACTTATAGCCATTTATATACTCCAACACACATATATACTGCCTTTCACATATGTAGTTACTCACACATGTACCACTGATATATACATTCACTAACACACCTATACACACACTCACCCACCCATACAGTCCATCACAGATGCACTCTTGAAACCATGCACCCAGTGAATCACCCACTCACACATCTATGCACAGAGTCACACACACCCCACCCACACAAACACTCAGGAACCCATACAGATACTCAGAGAACCTATCATTAACTCATATAGACACTCATGTAGCTATTCACAAACACATGCAGCCGATTACACACCAACAGACAGACGGATACAGACATTCACACAGTTTAGTCACTAACCCATGCATTCAGTAAGATACATTTTAATCACTCACTTATAGAGTCAGTCACGCACGTAGTAAATCATCCATTCAGACACTTCTACACCCACTCATTCTTCAATACGCATTTCCCTATATATATGACACATATTTAAACTTTACAGAAACACACAGTCACTGGATGATGTCATCAGTGATGTCATTTGAGATGTCATCAGTGATGTCACAGTCCATGTCATGAGTGATATAATATGTGACGTCATCAGCAGTGTATTGTGGGGACACGAATTATAGTTAGCAGAACTAAGTATAACGGTGGAATTTCACAGGTTTTGTACGAGTGAAATGTCCTGCTAACTATAACTTTCTCCAAAACCTCCTTCAGTGAATTTCTAAGGTGTTTTAAATGCTAATTTCTAACTATAACATGCCTGAAACCTTTTTTTTTTTCAGTGAATATATATATCAAATTACAGACCGGTGGTCGCCAGCAGGTAGTTATAGTCACGACCTAGTTCCATAGAAGGAGGTCATTTTCAAGTGCCTATATCTTTAGCGCCGCTTGATGAATCTGTATGAAATTTTCCCCAAAATGTGCCCCCGCATTTCAGATGTTTTGTGTAGTGAGGGCAGAGAAAAAAGGGTGCGGTCCTAAAACGTGTTTTTCCCATGTTTATTCCCATAGGATTTTTGACAAGACTACAGCCCAAACTGCTGGACAGAATTACACCACATTTGACAGGATTCTCAATTTTGGTGCGCAGATCATGATTTTGTGTAAATCTGTTCAGCAGTTTGGGAGATATTACCTGCAAAACATATTTGTATATCTGGGAATGCAGAATATCTGCGGCTCCAACAGTGCCCCTGCTGTAATTTGATTGTCTGAAAGCACTTCAACCAGGAAATGTTGGCAGCCATCTTGGGACTCGGCTTGAACTGCGTCCCAGAAAAAACAGTGCCGAAAAAGCTTTTTTATAATTTAGAAAATAACTTAGCATGGTCTGTGTCTTTCATTTCTAATCGGCCCTGGTTGGGCAAGTTCCTGGGGGCATTATAATAAAGGAGGGGGGCACATGCCCCCCTGGGGCTCATTGATGCCCTGGAGACCACCAGTCTCCGGGGCTTTCTAAAAGGCAAAATCTCCATGGGGCTCTATCTTTAAACAAATGGGGGTCTGCACAAACCTCCTCCCTCGCAGCCCTGGGGCCACCACCTCCCGGGGCTTTACTTTTAATTAATGTGTGGGGGCTGCACGGATCGCACTGCAGGCTTGGGAACTGCCATCTTCCTGGGGGCTTTTATCATTTTGAGTGCAGGGGGCAGCAATACCCCCCTGCAGCCCCTGGGACCACCACCTCCTCGGGGCAAATTGTATAAAGGAGGGGGGCACACAGCCCCTCCTGGTGCCAATATTGGCCCTGGCGACCGCCATCTCCTAGGGCCTGCGGCTACTATGTCCTGGGGTGCCCAACCCCGGCACATATCTGTTTGCTATGGCTTGGTGGGAGCTTTACCACTCCTGCCAAGCCATAGCAAGCTGTGCTCCTTTTCGAACAAGCAAAAGCAGAAAATAATACTCTTGCTTGCTAGAAGCAGAGAACAATTGCTTTGACATGTTTATTAGCTCCCTCTCTGTAAAAGCCATGCCAGCTCCCAAAGGAGGTGGGGAGCCTGCAGGGACCGCGGAGGCCTTGAGCCTCCCTCCATGGTCCCCAAAACTTCAAAGTGAGTGCCCCAGGTGGTGGGACCAGGGCACCCACAAGAGAGGGTGGCCCCCAGGGTATGGGTTCCCTGGGGGCGAAATAGGCCCTTATATAAATAAAAAGACTGAGCCCTGGGGGATGAGGTCCCTGGGGCTGAAATTGGCCCATGAGGGGGTCTGCTTGGCCCCCTCTTTTCAATTTTAAAAAACAAATAAAGAAACAAAGGCCAGGGAATGGGGTCTCAGGGGCCAAAATCGGCCCTGGGAAGGTGGGCCACGTGGCCCCCCTCCCTTAATAAATAAAGTAATAAATAAATAAATGGACCGCAAGTCACTGGAGGCCCGCCCCCTTTCTCCACCACTCTGAAAACTCACCTTCTGGTGAACTACTGATTGGGGGATAAAGTTCCCTTGGATGATGATGTTCCTTTGGGGAGCAACAAGCCCTCCTATTTCCTCCTGTAAGTCCCACACAGCAGGATTGCTGAGTGGTCTTAGGAGGCCACACACCCTTTCTACACCACTCTGAAAAGGTGCCTCTTGGAGCACTGCTGGTTTGGGGATTAAATCCCGTAGGATGTAGAGGGTCCTTTGGGGACAATAAGCCCTCCTGTTACCTCCAGTAAGTCCCACAGAGTGCTATTGCTGAGAGGTCTTTAGAGGCCCACCCCCTTTCTCCGCCACTCTGCAAAGGGGCCTCCTGGAGCACTACTGGTTGGTCCAAGAACACCTCCTGTTACCTCCAGGAAGTTCCATGCAGCGGGATTGCTGAGAGCTGGTTGAATGCCCCGCCACCTCTCTCCATCACTCTGCAAATGTGCCTCCTTGTGCACTGCTTAGGAACAGAACTATTCTTGGGACCATAGAACTTTAGTAGATAGGGACTGAGTCACCATACCGCCTCAGTGGCCCGAATCTGACTAGCTATAGTGTGTCACTTGCCCTCATACTCTTATCCAGAGGGACAAGTAAATGGACACCCCAGAATACAACACTCCCAACTCACTCAGGGATCACAGTGACAGGACACCCCCTTTCGCTCACACTCTCATACTCATCCACAATAAGATATGACAGAGACACGAAGGAAGTTTGAAATGCTTATTTAAACTATTGTGCTCTAGAATGCAGTATACGTGCACCAATCAGAAATCAACTGCCTAGCTAAAATGCCATCAGCATTGTCAATAAACGATATATTATGAATAGCCCTGTCATATTATAAGACAGAATAACCTAAGCCCCCTCCCCTTCTACAGAAGCAAACTGAACATACAGCAAAGATCTCTGGGTTTAGCAGTGAACCCCGTAGCTTAGCATACACAGATGGACGTTATACATTTCAGATACAGCCGTGATCTTCTCACAGACATTATCTGTCTCTCTCTGTGTTACATTGCTATGCATACCTATATGACAAGGTTTACATGTTCATAAACAGCTGAATTCCTGTGTTGTGTCTAGGTGCGAGTTCCTCACTATAACAAAATAACAAGGGACATTATTGTTTGACCTTGTCTTCCCTGTTCACACTAAATCCCATGAAAGAGCAGAACAAGAAAACAACTGTAGTCTCTATGAGAACATATAATGTGGCACAGAAGCAAACGTGTTTATATAGTAACGTGTGCAAAGCTAATGTGGACTGTGTCAAGCACAATTAGGCTTACATAGGGAAATTAACAATGTACTCTGTACAGAACACATGACACTGGTTGGGGAATGAAGTCCTCTTGGATGCTGAAGGTTCTTTGGTGCCCAGTAGCCCTCCTGTTACCTGCATTAAGTCAGACATAGCAGGATTCCTGAGAGATAGTCGGAGGCCCGCACCCTTTCTCAACCACTAGTTTAAAAAAACATAGAAATTCACTTTAAAAAAAAAGGTTACAGTGACGTTATAATTAAGTAATGCAATTTAAAAAACCATACAAATTCACTGAAAAAAACCAAAGGTTACAGGGACAATATAGTTCGACTCAGATTTCACTCGTGCGAAACCAGTGAAATTCAGTGGTTATAGTTACCAGAGCTATAACTATAATTTACACACCCGCAATGCACTGCTTATGACCTCACATATTACATCTCTCATGACATGGTCATTGACATCGCTCATGACGTCTAAAATAACATCACTGATGACATCATCTACAGAATCACTCACACTCCCATTTACACCCCTTACAACCTCTCATACTCTAGTCCTACTCCCACACAACCACTCATATACCCATTCACTGACCTATACCAGTACTCACATACCCACTCACTCTTCCATAGAGGCAATCACACACCCACTCACTCACTAATACAGCCACTTACACAACCATTCACTCACTCATGCAGCCACTCATACAACCAGTCACTCACTTGTACAGTGATTCACATAGCCACACACTCACCCATACAGCTGCTCACACACCAACTTATTTATCGACAGTCACTCACACACCTCTCACTCACCTGTACAGCCTCTCAACTCAGCCACTCACTCACCCATGCATCCACTCACCCACTCATACACCAACACAACCACTTACAAACCCATTCATACATCCATACAAGCACTCACACATCTGTTCACTCACCCATACAGCCATTCAAACAGACACTTACCCTCTCATACATCTACTCACTTAACCAAACACCCACTCAAACAGCAACTCACTCACCCATACATCCACTTGCACATGAAGTCACTCACTCATAAAGCCATTCAGACACCTACTCATACACCCATACAGCCACTGACACACCCACTCACTCACCAATACTGCCACTCACACAGCATCTCACTCACCCACACAGCTACTCACACACCCACTTCTACACCCATACAGACACTTACACACCCATACACACTTAGACACACAGAGTCACACAGTTACTCACTTAATATATGTTAGAACTAGTATAACTCAGTAGTAGTGCAGCTAGTATACTAATTTAACTTTTGTAGATTAGTATATATGTGTAACGCCTATAAACTCTTAAAAACACTTACACTCACTTGATGATGTCATATGTGATGTAATCAGTGATGTAATTTGAGATGTCATCAGTGATGTCACTGACTATGTCATGATATGTCATGAGTGATGTAATATCTGAGGAGGAGAAATATGTGACTACAGACTACCAGTTCCATGAGGCTTTGCATTATGAACACACTTGTGATCTTGATGGGGCCAATAAGAAGGCTGGTACTTAGCATCAGGTGGTTTCAGTTATCTTGTTGGGTTATGTTGTAGGGATCATGTGATCAAGAACAAAGATGTTTGAAACACGTTAGGTTGATGCAGGATTGCTACAATTATCAGTTTTGTTTTGGTATTTTTCTCGACTTGAGTGCAGCTTCGTCCCTTGGACAAGTGCTCTTCTGAGATTTAGAGGTGGTCAAAACCGTGAAGCTAGCACCGCTGCCAGAAGTGACAAGTGGGTCCGAATTGCTTCTGACTACAAACAGGTTTGGAGCGTCAAGGGGGCAGCTATAAGTTGCTTTCTACAAAATTGACTTGCTTATGAGAAAGCGAAGGATAGGTTTGAACTTTCAATGTACTCAACACACACGGGGGAAAAATATGTGACTACAAACTACTAGTTCCATGATGCACTGTGTTATGAAAAACTTGTGATCTCAAAGGGGCCAATAAAAAGACTGGTACTGAGCATCAGGTGGTTTCAGTTACCTTGTTGGGTTACACAGTCGGCAGCCTGTGATCAAGAGCAAAGATGTTTGAAATGTGCTAGGCTGATGTTGGATTCCTACAATGATCAGTTTTGTTTTGCCATTTTCCTTGACTTGAGTGCACCTATTTTACGCACAATCGTTCCAAGTCAGCCTTGAACTGATAAACATTCCTATGTGGTAACATTCTAAAGCACAGGTCAAGCCAAGCTAAACAGTAGTAGGTGGCCAACCATCATGTTTTCTTTAGAATTCTTCTGCTTTGGGGCTGCCTGTCCTAGTTCCTAGTCTCCTGCTGTGGGAAATGTCCTGATATCTGGCAGTCAGAGAAGGCAAAGCAAAGAGGGGCATAGATGCAGGAGGATATTATGTTTGGAGCAGCAGGTCAGGATGCCTTCAGTGGACTGACAGGGTGTTACTCAGTCTGCTTTCATTCCCCAATCCTGTGAAACACTCAGGGCCTGATTTGGTTCTCAGCAGATGGGTTACTCCGTCACAACGGTGACGGATATCCAGTCTTACAAAATATAAATGCTATAGCATATAATGGGATTTATATTTCGCCAGACAGGTTATATGTCACCTTTGTGACGGAGTAACCCATCTGCGGGGATCTAAATCAGACCCTAAGACATAGAGAGTTCATAATTTAAGGATGAATGGGTGGATGCTAAGCAGGTCCTCACACTTGTGAGACCATTTGTAATGCAGACACCAGCCATGGTCACACAGCAGTCTTTCGAGTACTCTGCAATGCACTCCCTTTGTTTGTTACTTGGAAGTGTAGCAAATAGGGATCATTTGGTTCCCACTTTTGAATACATTTTTCAGTCAGGAGTTGTGGATCCACAGTATAAGGTTTCAGGACCTTTTTGTGTGGTTCTTATTCAAATGTCATGTTGTCCTCATCCATCATGTTTCATGCTAAACCAGGGGCATCCAAAATCTATCGCAATCAAATCAGTTCTCGAACACACACAGTCATGCTACCATACATGTGGTGCACATTCATGCCACATACATGCATAAAGAATATCAGCTCAAGGATCTGATTTTTCTGGTACAGCAGAATTGTACGCAACGAGAAGCCAGTAGGCTTGCCTTTCATCAACGTTGGAAAGATTTGCAAAATAGTGCATTGCCACCACTGCTTTATGTGAAGCCCTCAGGGAATGAACAGTAGTTCATTGCCCACTCTGAGGGCAACCTTGTGGTCCCTTACAAGTTACAGACAGGTACTGGACTTCATGTTATCAGGGGCAGGCCTAAGCCTCTCCGTACATGCTAGATTAGCATGACAGCAGGGCAAAAATAAAAGTCAGGATACAAGTTGCATAAGCAGGCAGGGATTCAGGGCATGCTATCCCCTCACCTGCCAACATTCTATAGTCCATGTTGCCCCACCCACCAGCCATCCCACAGTTGTCCGTGTTGTCCACCCCCCACCTTCCCTTTGTTGTCAGAGTTGCTCTACCCACCTGCCATCCCGTTGTTCTGCATAGCAATCCCTCCATTGTCCGATATAACATCCACTCAGTCTCTCTCTATTGTTCATGTTGACCCACCACTTACTCTCCTCTGCTGTCTGTGTTGCCTCCACACCCTCCTATCCTCTGCTGTCTGTATTGACCCTCCCCACCCATCCTACCTCTGTTGTCCTTGTTGCCTCCCTCAATTGGCATAACCCCCAAAAAAGCTCTAGAGCAGCTGGTACTGGCCGCGCCATAGGGCTTTCTTTTATATGTTTTATTTTTTATTTTTAACTTTCACCCATGCTGCGCAACATGTCTAAAACCTTTGTTTGTTTTTCTTTGTGAGTGCAACAGTTTTCTTGCCTTTCCAAACACGTATGTACTGGTGATGCGTGTACCCTATAATTTTAGCAAACAGCAGCTCATCAAGCCTTCCTCCTTCGCTGCAGTGCGTCAAATAAAAGGGCAGGATCTACAAGATATGGTGCATTCCTGTCCTTCTCTACTGTGCCCATGATAAACAGCAGTCATGCACCAACGTAGAAACCCTTGCGTCATGTTGCAAGGGTGCCTGAATTGCAGTGATGACGGTTTTTGTGCAGGAAGGGACTCCTTCCTGCTCAAAATCAATCATTGATGTAGTTTTCTATGTATGGAGCAGAATTCAGCACGCATAGAAAGAGGACAAAACTAGAAGAAAAAAAGTATTTCTCCTCGTTGCGCCACTCCAATGCCTCCCATGTGGAAGCGTAGGATTCTGATGCATTCCCAGCTTTGCAAAACATTATAAATCTGGGAATGTGTCAGGTTCCATGGATGTTGCGTGTGAGGTCCCACAGGAACACCCATGGGACTCACCTTTCACGCAGAGTAATGAGTGAAAGGAGTCCATATTTACAAGGTCAAGAAGAGTCACATAGGGTGACTTTACGTGGCCTTGTAAATATGGGCAAGCTCATTGCCCTGCCGGTGCATCAAAGAAGGTGACACACCGGTGGCGCAATGGGCTTGTAAATGAGGCCATCTGTGCACTACTCTTTTGATGACTGCTGTTTACCAGAGGCCCTGGTGATCATCAATCACACTACAGTGCTCCGAAGCCCAAATGCATCCGGACATGATATCTGCAAGCCTTTGCCAGAACTCAACAATGTGTGCTCTGTGTGGAAGAGATGGTATTGAATTAGGCTACCAGAGACAACGCTCCTATTGTATTGCAGAAGGAACGAGGCTCCTGAATTTGGTTACCATCTGGGCTGTGGTGAGATTCATCCCTTTACTAGCCCCAATAAGTCGATGGGCATCTGACGGACTCCTGACTTTCTAGGCTCGGGTGAACTACAGGAAGTGTCTATCACAACATCTTGTAAAGAAAACATTTTGAGCACATGGCACTTTAGTAATTAAACATCGCTGGCATTGCACTCCAAAACCTATTTTGGCGATAATTTAGCAAATCACAAAGGCCCTGATTATGATGTCGGTCACAGTTGCCTCCGACCAAAATCATTACGGATTCAGGACCGACTGGCCTCCGCTCAGAGGTCCTGACTGAAATATTACAATGGTGCGTTTGTATACTCCCATTTCTCTATGGGAGCTTGTGCTGCAGCCGTAAACCAGGCGTAGCACAAACTCCCATAGAGAAATGGGAGATTCTGTTAATCCCTGCACCGCATGGCATGCACCTAAAGGTGCAGGGATTAACAGGGGGCACCTCGGCCACCAACCTGAGGCCACAGGGAGAAGGGGACCCTGCGAGGGTCCTTCAAAGTCCCTTTCCGACAGGCTTTCCATGTCAAAAAGCCCAACATGGAAAGCCTGCCGGAAACCAACATCGTAATCCCCACAGCGGAAACACCGTCGTATAGGGAACACATGCCGGTTCCGACCCTGTCGGAAGCTAGCCAGAATGACTGACTGGTTTCAATTCCAACTGCCTAGATTGTAATTACAAAAAGAACTATTGATGGACATAATGCAGAACAATGTCAAACATTCACCCCAGTACAGAGATCTGGGCCTAAATCCATCGTTTTTTTGCTCACCATGCCATTCCAGTTCAGACCCAGCCATATGAAAATCAGTCTTGACCCTGTGCCCAATGAGCACAGTCCAGCCCGAACTGCCAGGTCCTCCCTGGACTGGAAACAAGCATCCTAGGACCGGTTTCGGGGTTTCACCCCTCTTCAGCCAGGATGGCTTGATTTCAGTGGCATGGAGAGCACGGGACTCACGTCTGAGCATACCCGTCCCACTCGGGGTGACAATTGCAAAAAGAACTATTGATGGACAGAATGCAGATCAATGTCATACATTCACCCGAGTACAGAGACCTGGGCCTAAATCCATCGTTATTTTGCTCACCATGTCATTCCAGTTTGGACCCAGCCATATGCAAATCAGTCTTTACCCTGTGCCCAATGGGAACAGTCAAGCCCGAACTTCCAGGCCAGGTCCTCCCTGGACTGGAAACAAGCATCCTAGGACCGGTGTCGGGGTTTCACCCCTCTTCAGCCGGGATAACTTGATTCCAGTGGCATGGAGAGCACGGGACTCACATTTGAGCATACCCGTCCCACTCAGGGTGATAATTGCAAAAAGAACTATTGATGGACAGAATGCAGACCAATGTCATACATTCACCCCAGTACAGAGATCTGGGCCTAAATCCATTGTTATTTTTGCTCACCATGTCATTCCAGTTTGGACCCAGCCATATGCAAATCAGTCTTTACCCTGTGCCCAATGGGAACAGTCAAGCCCGAACTTCCAGGCCAGGTCCTCCCTGGACTGGAAACAAGCATCCTAGGACCGGTTTCGGGGTTTCACCCCTCTTCAGCCGGGATAACTTGATTTCAGTAGCATGGAGAGCACGGGACTCACATTTGAGCATACCCGTCCTTCAAAGTCGCTTTCCGACAGGCTCTTCATGTCAGAAAGCCCAACATGGAAAGCCTGCCGGAAACCAACATCGTAATCCCCACAGCGGAAACGCCGTCGTATAGGGAACACATGCCGGTTCCGACCCTGTCGGAAGCTAGCCAGAATGACTGACTGGTTGCAATTCCAACTGCCTAGATTGTAATTACAAAAAGAACTATTGATGGACAGAATGCAGAACAATGTCAAACATTCACCCCAGTACAGAGATCTGGGCCTAAATCCATTGTTTTTTTGCTCACCATGCCATTCCAGTTCGGACCCAGCCATATGCAAATCAGTCTTGACCCTGTGCGCAATGGGAAAAGTCCAGCCCGAACTGCCAGGCCAGGTCCTCCCTGGACTGGAAACAAGCATCCTAGGACCGGTTTCGGGGTTTCACCCCACTTCAGCCAGGATGGCTTGATTTCAGTGGCATGGAGAGCACGGGACTCACGTCTGAGCATACCCGTCCCACTCGGGATGACAATTGCAAAAAGAACTATTGATGGACAGAATGCAGATTGTTAGACCTGGCACCTTGGCGTGAGTCTCCCTTCCTCTTTTTGTCGCTGTGCCTCATGTGTTTTTATGGTGTTGGCCGCTCAGAGCACTGTGCCACTGCCAACCAGTGCCACAGTGCAAGTGCTCCCTATGTAAATTGTATATGTTGATTGAAATCCATGATTGGCTATTTGGTTTACTATCAGACCGCAGTAAAGTGCACCAGGAGTGCCAGGGCGTGTAAATACAAATACCGCTGGTGGGCTCGCAGCACTGGTTGTGCCACCCACAGAAGCGGCCTAGTAAGATGTGTCTAGGGTCTGCCACTGCAGAACCCGCGTGCTGTCTGGTACTGTCGCGCTGACTGCGCAAGTGCCCCCACTTGCCAGTCACTAAACCTTCCCTTAACTTCATATCAGTCACCCCTATGGTAGGCCCAAGGGCAAGGTGCGTTGTAAGTATAAGGTAGGACAAGCCCTGATGTATGGCCTGTCCTCATAGTGAATTACCGCCATATTCGTTTTTCACTATGTAAGGCTACCCTGTTCTCATAGGCCAGAATGGGCTGTTAAGATCGTTACATCCTATGATCCTAACAGGCCCAGGGAACATGGTAGGAGATCGAGTTTAGTATGCCTGAACTCAGAATAATAATGTACACCTTCTCGTGAGGTTTATTTTAATATTCCACGTTTGCAAATGCCGCTTTTAGAAAGCTGGCCTTTGCTTACCTAAACCATTTCAGCCGCCTCTGCGCGATGTGTATCTGCTGTCTGGCTGCATGAGTGACAGGACTGGAAGCACCCAGATGGGCGGGGCCAGGTAGGCCAGTAAAGAATAGGACGATCGCCAGGTAGATGGGTGGGAGGAGTGCCCCTGAGCTTTGAATAGGGCTGTGCTCTGCCCCCACGATGCCGGCTCCGCCCCCTGTGGAGCGTCTGAGGACTCTGCCCTGCACCTTGAATGAAAGAGCCTGCGTCGCGTAAACAAAGTGCTCCAGAACTGGAATGAGCTAGGCAAGGGCCCCCCTGGCCTGAGAGAACAAAAGAATTATGGAATAAATGAAGGAGCCCTGCTCCTAAGAAATTAGATCCTGCTACAAGACGAACCTCTGCCTGAGGAGAAGGAACCAAGGAACTGTAGGAGGAGTACTGTCCCTGACCTACAGTGGTTGCCCTGCTGCTGAAGGAGAGGAGAAAGACTGCTGATAAACTTTGCTTCAACTTGTGCTGTTTAAGATCTCCAAGGGCTTGTGCGGAGCTTGCCCCCTGAACGAAGTCCCAGGACCTGTGGACTTCACCGCCATGTGGGAGAGCAGGAAAACGGACCGTTTTCCCTGCCATCTGGAAGAGAACTGCTGCCGGCGCTTCCCAACCGAAGCGCACTTTCCCTGAAGCTTGCACCCACTGTCTGGCCCAAACAACGTGATTGTGGCCCTTCTACGAGCCGTAGCTCGCACCGCAAGGGAGGGTCTCACCTCGCCTGAGCATCGTGACTATTGGCCCCTACGAGTCGCAACTCGCACCGTAAAGGAATGCCTGTTACCGTACTTGCTTTGCCCCCTACGAACCACATTTGCCTGCGTACGCGCCTTCCCTCTGCTTTGGGGAAAGCTGCGGCACGTGTGGCGATTCCGTGCGTCTCCCCGGTGAGGAGCGTACGAGTGTTTGTGCCCCGCAGCGTGATCTTCAAGTGACCCACCACCGGCACGGCGCGAACGCCGCCACCAGCTGAAGAGTGCCCCCGGATGCCCGTCTTCTGAGCCTGCAAACCAAAGGTCGCCGAGTACCGTAGTACGCATCGCCTGGACAACCTCGCATCCCCACACTGAAAGCTGCGCTGCCTTCGCGCCGACTTCCAAAGAATAAGGTACTGTGCCCGATCGCACCTCGAGGTGCACGCTCCCCCTTGGAGCGCCGCCGAGCAAGTGAGACCCGTTCCCCCATCCGAACCGGGAACGAAGTGCACGGACCGTGTAACCATACGCTGAACTAAGAACTCTTTTGACAAATAGTATTGTGGGCCCGTTTTACACGTTATTGGGTCTTGTGATTAAGTCTGCTTATATAAAGAAGTCTATTTTTGATACATCCCGTGTGGAGTCCATTTGTGGGGGTAACATTGAATTGATGTATGTGATCACAACTGCTTAACCATTACGCCTGCGATAACGCCTTGTCTGCTCGCGCCAAGCTACCTAGAGGGTGAGCAGGGGTTATTAAAGGAGTGTAACCCCTTACCCTGACTGGAAGAAAGGTTCCCTGCTTGGCATTAGTACCCACTGGTGCCAACTAGAGAATCTGGATTCTAACACAGATCAATGTCATACATTCACCCCAGTACAGAGATCTAGGCCTAAATCCATCGTTATTTTGCTCACCATGTCATTCCAGTTTGGACCCAGCCATATGCAAATCAGTCTTTACCCTGTGCCCAATGGGAACAGTCAAGCCCGAACTTCCAGGCCAGGCCCTCCCTGGACTGGAAACAAGCATCCTAGGACCGGTTTCGGGGTTTCACCCCTCTTCAGCCGGGATAACTTGATTCCAGTGGCATGGAGAGCACGGGACTCACATTTGAGCATACCCGTCCCACTCGGGGTGATGATTGCAAAAAGAACTATTGATGGACAGAATGCAGAACAATGTCATACATTCACCCCAGTACAGAGATCTGGGCCTAAATCCATCGTTTTTATGCTCACCATGCCATTCCATTTTGGACCCAGCCATATGCAAATCAGTCTTGACCCTGTGCCCAATTGGAACACTCCAGCCGGAACTGCCAGGCCAGGTCCTCCCTGGTCTGGAAACAAGCATCCTAGGACCGGTTTCGGGGATTCACCCAAATATTTAATAGTCTTGCACATTGTTGGGTATTTCATAAAGCAGGCACCTAGGTCAGGGGAAAAGCCGATTTATTATTGATATTCGTTGATGTGACAGGAATTTATTGGTGTTATCATCTTGAAGCACTGCGGGATGTAATGGGGTGTAACCGCGAACTAGAAGTGGCTTGGGCATTATTTACCTTGCCTTATTTTTTCGCCATGCAATATGGCTTCTCCGCAATCATTACATTCAGTGGCTTTCATTTTACTATGCAGCTCTTTGCTGTCTTTTTCATTCCACTATATTAGGCGTCACTGGCTTTGAGATGTAGGCGGATGAATGTGAGTCTTTACAGTTGTAATGGGAAAAGTTAATCTTAAAAGTATATGATGCCTCAAATAACTAAAAATCAATACCCCTCATATTTTGAAGCTTCTGGTTGTATGCCTTCATTACCATCTCAATGCTCATTTACTGCAGATTGCTCTTCAGGAAAAGATATAAATTCAGCATCTTGTACTCCAAAAAAATGGTGTTTAGGAGTGCTCCACGTTTGTCTTCAACAGGAGCGGCTCATGCAGGTAAGAGTGGTGAGGCGGTGTGGAGGGGTTCAACAGACGACAATCTGATTGCTATCTCATTAAGTGAAAAGCCTCGGCCAAATTCGACCTCACCAGATTCTTGTGCAATCTGAAGATAGCACACCAATGCTTCTTCCATTCCTTTAAAGGAGCCAATACACACAAAGAGACATTTACCCCCTACAAGTCCAACTTATGACGACTGTTTCCACTCCCAAGGGGTCCCTATCATATGGATTGCTCTCCTCTACAACTGCAGCCAACCCCAGGCAATTTCAGTCCTGATGAGACCCTTTTATCCCTTAAAAAGTTTATAAACACCGTCGACAAATGTACAAAGGCAGACTGTTTCTCGTTTTCTGTGACTCAATGATTTATTCCCTGTGTCTTGAATTGTATTGAATTTGAAGTGCTGTCCTTTGGTGTAAAGCAACCAATACACCACTTATGTTCACATTTTCGTTCACTGTTTTTCTTTGATTTCAGTTTTGGTTTGTTATTAAACCTTGGCTTCGACCATTTATTTCTTCTCTTTAATCTAAATTCTTCTCATGGTTTTAAGATACACCTATGAAGTGTTGATCTGGATAATCTTCGTTAAATAAAACTCAGTTCGGCTGAACTGCAGTTACTCACAAATACTGGCTTCGCTGTATTCCTTTGTTATTTAAGAAAAAGATTGATATTATAAAGATTTACGCTACACAGAAAGCTCTGTGAGACTTAAGAAACATTTCCAAAATGAGTTCCATGTGAACGTTTGTTCCAAGGATAACTTGATACCCCTGTTTACATGGACATAAGGATCGTTCTTGTTTGTGTTTAAATAAGCTACCAGATGGTGAGCACAGGTTATCGGACAAGTGTGTCATATTCATCCTATTTGGAACAATGTATTCGGACTGGCTTCGATGCTTAATCACACACGACAGAGACAAAGAATAACAGGAAAAAAGCAAGTATAGCAGTCTAGGATGCTTAAAAGTGGGAAAATCAATAGATTTTATAATACTGCCCTCACACACCCGAGAGTGTCATGCTTCATCATTGGGCCGCATCATACACCAAGGTGCAGACCAACACCTTTGGTGGAGCGCAATTTTTTAGAATGAATGATGAAAGTCGGTGGTGAGGGTAAAGTATAAAGACAGAACAGTCAGAATAAACACAAAATTGTGCTTCTCAGAGAAAAGGACAACAGATAGTCTCTCAGAGCAAAGGGACCAAAAGAAAAGCAGAAAGAAATCTAAAACTGTCTAGGAGTTGACTCTCGCACTTTTATTCTTGTCAACCTCTGGCAGGGTTAAAATGAAGAAAATGGGGTATCCAGGGCAGGTAACGACCCTATAATCCCCCTGCTAAAACCAACATGTTTCTGCCAGCTATTTACGTGCCCAGCCGGGTCACTCTGGCATTCATCAGGGTGTTGGTCCCTTTGGTGTGGTCTGTACCCCTTGTCGTGTACTTAATACCTTATTCGTTCGGGGCAGTATCCCCGCTTTGCTCTTTTGGAATTTCCAAGAGGAAGGACATATCTATAAAAGGAAGAGGAAAACAGTGGATAATCATTCCCACTCAACCTCTTTTTGCAAATTGAAACATCATTGAATATCCCACGCATCCTTCTTATGTGAACCATGTTCTCTCAATGCAGTCTATCTTCCAGCACACCCAGTGCCCAAAATTTGAGGGAAACACTAGCATCCGACACCCTCACAACAGGTTAGCTGGTTTCACGAGTGACCTCTGTGCATGTATATACAGATAGTGATCCGAATAAAATACCCAAACTATCTGTAAAAACATGCCCTGTTCAGTGCAATACCTGTGTCACACCACGTGTTAATAGTCTCTATCACCCCTTTGTGTATCCATCTATACACTTAACAAAGAAATACTCACAAGAGTTTATGAAAAAATGTTCTAAACCCGGGACAGCGGGGGTGGGTGCTCTTATCGTCACACTCTGCATAAAAAATGGTCAATAACAAAGAAAGACTCGTTTGTATGGCACATAGACACTCGCGTTGGAATTAGTCCCCTGGTCCAAAAACCTTTGAATACTTTGGTTCCTTGACTGTCACACACTAGCGTATTCCGTGCAATGGTAAAAATTCGTAAAAGCGACTGCCCAATAGTCGCAATGCCAGAAGTTTATTCGCATCCACACAGTCTCTCCACTCGAGCCATCCTTACACCCAATTAAGTGGCCAGAAAGCATTCATGCTCCGAGTGAATAAATCACACTCCCGCATCTAAATCAAACGCTTACTACTCCAAAGAGGCACTCTTTCCTCTTTCCCCTCGTCTGTCCTCCGCCGATACGATTAACTCCCCTCGGGTCCTTTTTTAAAAGGGAACATTGTTTTCGTATACGCGCGGTCCTCCACGCCCATTCTGCGTGTTACCCGGCAGCCTCGCTGTTTCAACGAGATAGAAAGAGGCCTTCTAGAAGCTATCTGGCCATGTTATTTTCGAAGCGGCCATCTTTGAATACCTGCCGGTTAGTGGTGATTACAATCTAATTAACCCAAAGGTATTCATCTCGGTTGTGGGGGAAGAGCGGGGAGGGTTTAAATGTACTCGTATTTCATCATTCTACCGAGTATTAAATTACTGTATCGTGTCACTGGCATGTACAAGAGGGCAGTGCGCTCTAAAAACTGGAATCTTTATTCTCTCCTTTCTTCAGAATAGATACAGATCATATTTCCATTTGTCAAATCCTATTGTGTGATTCCATATAACTGGAACCATGGAATTCCATCGTTTAGTCCTATGGTATGGCTATTCACACGCTCTACCCATCTCTGTTCTCTCAGTAGTAGGAAGCTAGAGGTGTCATTCACATTCTGCGGAATAAAGGGTTTGTCCACCACTAGCCACCTCAGGTCTTTCTCATCATGTTTTTTCTCCAAAAAGTGAGCAGTAAGTTTCGTGTTGGATTTACCACAGCGTATTGTGCTCATGTGTTCTAAAATCCGAACTTTTACTTTTCGTGTGGTCATGCCCACATATAATAGATTACACGGGCACCTCAGAATGTAAATGACGTTTTCAGTATTACATGTGGTGTGTTGTCTAAGTTCCCACGGGCTCCTCAAACCAATGTCAATATAACATATAACTTGCCGTCTTTTTTCCTGGCTCCAGATAGATATTAGCTATAATGTTTGTTCAGAAACAATGAAAATCACTCAGCATCAGGCACAGGGCCCACATGTTTATTTTAGAAAAGGTATTTTCCCTTGGCAGTGACGAGACCTATTGCAAATGCTTGTAATTCTATGTATTTACTTTTGAAGAAATCACGGCACCATCGCATTAGCTTAAGATGTTTAAAGCTAAAGCTTGGTATGCTACAATTGTAACAAAAGTAAAGAAATAGAAAAAAAAGGCATGTGGCTGCATTTTCTTTCTAGTTATATACTTTTGAAGCAATCGTGGCTCCCACGCTTTAGCTTAAGATGTTCAAAGCTTAAGCGCAGGTGTCGCCATTGCTACAAAAGTGAACAAATGGAAAATAAATCGGAGCCACATGCTTTTTTTTCTATTTATTTACTTTTGAAGCAATGGTAGAACCCGCACTTTAGCTTAAGATGTTTAAAGCTAAAGCTGGGCATGCCACGATTGTAACAAAAAAGGAAAAAAAAGGCATATGGGTGCATTTTATGTAAATGTATTTAATTTGGAAGCAATCGTGGCACCCGTGCTTTAGCTTAAGATGTATAAAGCTAAAGCGGGCCGTGCCGTAATTGTAACAAAAGTAAAGAAATCGAAAACAAATGGTGTGCAGCCTCATTTTTGTATGTATTTACTTTTGAAGCAATCTAACCCCCTGGGCTTTAGATTAAGATCAGAGCAGCCCGCCGCGCAGAAGAAATCAAAGGCCCCGGTGCCATTATTGAAGATGGAGTGCTGTGTGCTGCGCTATTTAGAAGAGCATATGGTGTTGAGGGAGTGGAGTTGGGCGAGTCTCCCAGAGTAATGGAAAGGCACATGGCAGCCATTGTTTAAGGAGAAGTGTGGCACGCTGCACTGCTTTAAAAAAAAAATATATATATATATATATATATCTTCACGATTTTAAAATTAAGAATTGTAAAGGACTCGGGTCGCACTCAAGGGTAGAAAGTAATTCCTTTTATTACTTCTCTATAAACAATTCATAACCACATCAAGGTTCCTCTCAACGCGTTTCGGTCTCGCAGGCTCTGCCATTTGTATCGGGGCCCCACCGCCACAGAGCACCAATACCATCAGGGCAATTGAGCTAAAACCGAAGGATATGTGTATATATAAAATTGAGTTTGGGAATCCGCAAAAAAAATAGAAAGGCGCGGCCACCATTATTGCAACTGAGGCGTGCCGCGCCGGTGAAAAACAAATTGTTCCTGGAAAGCGTGTCCTGCCTGCAACAGTAGAAAAGAAAGGTGTCGCTGCCATTATTGCAGCTGAGGCTAGCCTCGCTGGTTAAAAATAAAAAAGCATCGGGGGAGAGAGTGGAGAAAGATACTTAAGAAAATAGTGCTCATAGATTGTAATTAAAACATCTACAGTAACAACACATGTGACAGAGGCAGTCCTTATGGGAGGTTACAACAGGAGAAAAGGACATACTAAGGAGGGACTACTAAGCCTATTGATGAATCAAAAGCCACCATTTACATAGGACAGTAACAGGAGTCAATTGAAAAGATGGGTGGACAATGGGCGGAGCTTAAAGTCCATACCTGAATTCAGTATGTTTCGAAGAGACACCGCAAGTGCTGTCTAGGCGACACCTACAAATGTGTTACTTTCTCTTTCAGACAGAGTTTGGGCATGCAGTTGAGTGAGTCCGCTTTGGGGATTGGGTGAGGGCCCTATGCCAGGGCAGCTAGTTAGCCTAAAATCTAGCCCAGTGTTCTCTTGCCCAAGTAGCCTGTGCTTTCAATGAACCGACTCAGTGTTTGCAGAATGTTTGTGTGAGTGGGTACACAGTGAAATACATTTCATGTGGGCTTGACTCACTCGCTAAATAAGGCTCTGAAGGCAGGTAAAGTGTGAGCTTCATCTGAGGGATATAAGCCACTTTAGTCTGCTTGGATTGCTGCAGGGCTAAGAGAGTGAAGTCATCACATTTGTGAGAGTACAGAAAGAGGCCTTTCCCACTGGGTCAGTTCCCTATTCTACTTTATCTAATGTTCAAAATTATGAAACACAAGAGATGAGGGGTTAATGTAAATTTTGGTAGTCTGCTCCTGTTATCATGATAAAGGTTCAGTGGACCCCTAACACAATAATTTACCTGGCCCTGTGCACCTGCTGCCCTACTGATAGCTGCACCCCTAGGTGAGAGAAACTAAAAGCAGGCAAAAGAAGCAGGAGTACATGAAGAAAGCGACTAGTTTGCTCTATTAAGCCTTTCTCAGATCCTAGTGTACCCTCCTTTGAGACAGCAGGAGTAGGTGTGGATGTCCGATGTACCCCAAACCCATGCTCCTCGCTTTCGGGTGAACTTAAAACTGACTCTATAATGACTATGGCTATTACTACAATCACCAGAATAATGAGTGCACCTACAATACATTTGTGCCTACGATTTGAATTTCCAGACTCTATTTTAGAGTAGCTCAGATTACTGTTTAAGAAGAAGAATAGCAAACTGAGGGGCATATTTACATGAAAGTGGCGAAGCATGTCGTTAAGCTAAGAAGGCTAACGACACGCTTTGTCACTTTAGAAACACTGAGCTGCACCAAATTGCACTAAAAGTGATGTTTTGGTGGAGATAGTGGCTTGTAAATATGCCCCAGAGTATCTTTCTCCTTCAATCTCCACTTATGACAAAGTTACTGAGCAACTCTCAAGATCTTGGAAAGTTCTTTTTCAACAGTCTCTGCTTTGCAGTATTTACCCAACTCAGGAGATCTCCCTAGCCCTTTTTCTTCTTCTTCCTCTAGATAGAACACCTAAATGTATTCTTCTTCCACACGGGCCTAGGTTATCTTTGTCGGACAAAATTGTTTACAGTTCAGGTCAGAGCCAGTCTCCTCAATAACTCGTTATAACAGTTCAGCTCTAAATGCTGCAATCTCTTGAGGAGACTGTTGTGCTCCGAAGCTTGGGAATTCCACGTCTTTCAAAATCAAAGTCCGTAAGACACTTAGCCTCGGTGCGAAAGGAACAGTCAATAGCAGAAGTGCCTTTACTTCAAGACCAGTAACTCTCCTCAATATCTTGACTATCAGTAACGAGATCTCGGACCTCACTCTCCCTGGCATTTGCAACTAGATAAGTCCACTTGGGAGAGGAATTTCTCCAACAAGGCACTCTAGCTCTTCTGGACCTCCTCGCACCTTCTGTGTTCTGCTCAGTCTCACTTGGATCAGACTGTGAAGTTTCACTTACTGGCTCAAGTTCTCTTTTAGATGCGAGTCTCAGGTTCTTCCTCCTATGTCTCACAGGTCAGGTCTCACCTGCTGTACTGTTCTTCCATGACTGTTCATGACTTCTTATCACACTAGTCTCTTCCACTGAGTCAGACTCTCTGTCACTAGGACAATGGGACCGTGTCCCTCCTCAGAGTCTCTGTCAGGGTCTTGTGTAGCTTGACCCCCCTCAGATCGAACTAGTGTTCATCCTGGTTCTTCAGGTACCTCTACTGCTTGGCTTGTACCCTCCTGTGACCTTTCAGTCATGGCTGGAAATTCTTCTGGGTAGTCAAGAATCAAATCATCTGAAATGTTCCCAAGCATGTTGGCAGGCACAGCAGGTAAATACATCGCTCTCCTCCTGAGTGTTTCGTGTGGCGGCAGCCAAGTTCTCCTGTCAGGGATGCTGCGGCGACTCATTAGAACTAATGGTAAAGCATCAGGCCACTTCAAAGATGTTGATACAAACACTTTAGCCAACATCGATTTCAGGGTACCATTGATCACTCCACCATACCAGATGCTTCTGGCCTGTATTCACAATGGGTTGTACGACGTTACAATGCATGCTTTTACAACCCATGCCATTACAACGCAAGTTGTTTCAACGACTTGCTGTCGGGGGTGCGCTGGAGTTTGGAATACTATAATTTACTATTCCAACACCAGTCTGTGCAACAGTAGGCAAGGTGTTGGAGTTAAATCCAACACCTTATACCCCCCTACAGCCAGCCATTTCATTGTAATGGCATGTGGGGTAAAAGCATAATTGTAATGCATGCATTGTAATGGTTGTTTCCCGCCACAATGCAATCTTTGTGCCACATTAAGAGCTGCACACAGCAATTTCATGACTTCATTATAGAAATCGGTGCCTCTATCCGACTCCAATGTAATTGGAAATCCAAACGTAGGAATGAGCTCTCTTAGCAATAACTTAGCTACTGTGAGGCTATCACATCTCCTAGTTGGGTAAGCCGCGGCCCTTCGAGAAAAGATGCACACAAAAAACTGACTTTTCCTCAAATCATTACACACAGGCATCTCAACAAAATCCATTTGGATCTGATTAAAGGGAGGCCCCTGACTTTTCAATGTTGCTCAAGGCAACAACAGTTTTTACCCAGCATTCATTTGCTGGCACATGGCACACCGATAAAATACAGCTTGCTCAATCGGTCAACATTTTGGATTGAACCACGTCTGCCTGAACAATCTCACCATTGTAACCCTTTCTATGTGAGCTGCTCCATGAATTTCGCTCACCATTGGTGCGACAAACAATCCGGTAATACTGCCCTGCCATCAGCTGACACCCAAATGAAATTGTTTCCCTTCTCACAGTCTGCTCTAATCCAACCCTCATCTTCTTCCTCTGTAATTGCCATTTGAAAATTCCTCACTTCATCCCATGTGTCAGCAGCTGCTAACATCATATTGAGTCCAGTCTTCTCTATACTCTCTCCAGTATATTCTCCATTAAAGACACATGCATTAAAAGCACAGTAGTGTGTAACTTCATCAGCATACCGATTTCCAGTAATTACAAAATCATTCCCCCTTCCATGGGCTGAGCACTTGACTACAGCCACTTCCCTTGACATTTGTAACGCTTCCAACACTTGTCTCACATTCTCCCCATAACTTATATGAGAACCATATGACATTAGGAACCCTCACTGCGACCATAGCTGTCCAAAATCATGAATCACACTGAACCCGTATTGGCTATCAGTATAGATTTTGACTCAGATTTGTTCAGAGACACAACATGTGTGCGTCAAAGCAATTATTTCAGTCACCTGTGTGGAATGTACTTCCTGTAACCAAGCAGCTTTCACCACTCCAGAAATGGTACAGACAGCAAACGCTGCTTTCGGATTTCCTTAATTTTCTCTTAAGCATGAAGCATCAACAAAGAGGATTCGATCAGGATCAGACAATGACTCATCGACAAAGTCAGGCCTTGGTTTTGTACATAGTTGTATTGTATTGTATTGTAATTGCATTTATATAGCACTTACTACCCCTGACGAAGCGTCAAAGTGCTTTTTCGGCGAGTAGCACGCTATTCCGGAACCCATAAAGGATCAGTGGTGAATTAGTATAGTGAAACTATGAAAGTAATTTGAGTGATGGATATGTTAGCCAGTTATTTGGATTGAGAAGGATAGTGGAGGGATAGAAGGGGGAAGAATCAGAGGGAAGAGTTTAGAAAGGCTTGTTGGGGTGATCTGAATAGTATAGAGGTATGAGATGATGCAAGGAGGGGTAGAGTAGGGAAGAGTCTGGAAAGGGTTATTTTTGGGGCTCACAGTAGTGGTATGGGGTTTGGGATGAATGAGAAAGTGGGTGTAGAGGATATATTGATAGAGGTATAGGGTGAGAAATAGGGTTTTGCATTGGAAAGAGTAGTAGAATGAGGTTTGAGATGAGTCAGAGAGTTGAGCTAGAGGATATATTGAGAGCGGTATAGGGTGAGAAATAGGGTAGTGCAGGCAAAGATGGCGGCCAGTACTCTGGCCGAGTGAGCTGGCTTCGGCACTCTCCCCCTCCTGGATGATCTGCTAATCTTGCTATCGATCACAACACGGGGTGAAAAAGCGTGATCCTATACCATATCGGCAGGAGGAAATGCTTTGGTGGATCGGCAGCTATTACCGTAATTTACGGCATCGGATCTTGTCAACACGACCCTCATCGGCGGCCAGCTTGTTACCTGCAATACACCGTTTGCGGTCCTGCTTCGGATACAGCTACAACGGTCGCAGCGGCATCGGGATGCCTCCAAAGGCCCAAGGCAAGAACCCACCTCGGGTCTCAGCGAGACCTGTGACTTTGACTCCGGCAGCGGCAGCGGTGGCGGAAGCGATATTAGCAGTGGCGCCATTAGCAGAAGTCCCTAAACGAAGTCAGTCAGGCGGCAAAGCTGGCAAATTATCTAAATTGACTTCGCCTCCGGTGCCTGCAATGTTTAACACCCTGGCGGGCGCTAATAACATCAGAAGCTTACAGGGCTCTGCTCAGCTCTCTTCCCCGCTCCGCACACGGACACTGCAATCCCTGTAATCGGTAAGGTAAACACTGCCTCTGCGAAAGCCTCTTCTGTATCCTTGTCGGAAAATAGTGCAAGCTCAATGGTGATGGCGCTGTCTCTTGCAAACATAATGAATGATGCTCAAAGTATAAAATCCACTTTTCTTCCAGGTGTGCAATCAAGTGGAATGCTGGGGGATGTAGTTCCGCCAGGCCTATCACCCAGCATACAATCAGTAGAAGTAGCCCATCCTTCCTGTACAAATTCACTGCAAGTCTCTTTGCCTTCTGTGTCCTCTGTGCCGCTAAATAATGATGGTGATACTGATGGAGACAACTTTTACTCCTTATCTGATCACATGGGGTCCTCTGTTGATGATGATGGGTTAGATAAGGATTGGTCCGATGATGATGATGAGAGCAGCGAGGTGGGCGACTGGCGTACCAATGATGTTTTGAATCCTATTGATTCTGCAAGCGCTCCCCCTACAGTTCGCAAGATATCCCAGGATCCTGGTATAGATGATGGCTCTTTAGCTTGGGACTATTCATTCTCCGCACAGCCTGGGTCGCAAGATAACTGTAAAGACTTGGTTGCTAACAATCCTGACCCTAAGACAGACCTCCCCACTGGCCGAATGACATTAGCTATAATTTATCAAACAATAATGGCACATCGTGAGGAGACGCGACAGGAGAGTGCTAGAGCACAGGGGGCGTGTCGCTGGGTCCAAAATTCACTCCGAAGAGTAATCATGTACAGACATTGCATCTAGGGTCGCAGAAGCCGAGACTCGGATCTCTACATTGGAAGACGATTTAGTGATTCAGAAATCTACTTTAGATGCAATTCAATCTCAGCGGGAGGACATCCAATGGAAGCTTGTGGACATGGAAAATCGCGCCCAAAGAAATAACTTAAGAATTTTGGGGGTTCCTGAGGGCATGGAGGGTTCCGATGCCAGGCAGTTTGTGGTTGATCTATTCACTGAGGCATTCCCAGAGGTTAAGGAATGGGACTGGCAGCTGGAAATCCAGCGTGCTCATCGCTTCCCTTTTAAGCCTAAACATCGCCAGGACCAAACAGTCAATAGACCCGTGCTATTTTAATCTGCGTTGCATAACTTCCTAGCCAGAGAAAGGATTTATGATTTAGCCAGGCCGGACAGGCAAAGGTCAGGGAAGGGTTGTCAGTTTTTTGTAAGGCCGGACTTTTATCCAGCTACTGTTGAACGGAGGTGGCAGCTCCGTCAGCTTATTGCCCCTTTTCAATCTAAAGGGGCACAGGTCTTTTTGCTCTTCCCAGCCAAACTCAAAGTTATTTACCAAGCTCAGACGAAATTCTTCAAGTCAGAAATTCTGGCTAAAGCGTTTTTGGATATGATTTAGCAAGCAGATGCAGCTTGGATCTAAGTCCCTTAGATTCTTTACTGATGAAAGATTTTCAGTGGGGACAATGCCCATTTGTGGGATCGATGGTTTCTTTATTCAGTATATTTTGCTAGTGTAGTTTTTTTTTCATTTATGCATCTCCCCCGGGCATGCCCCACATTACAATTTTTTTTTTCAGGTAGCAGCGACTCCACAGGTGTGGGTTTCTGGCCTATACCAGCACCTCCATCACCCGGACCTTGGTCCGATTGCCTAGGATGGGGGGTGGGGGTCCGAGGGGGATGGGGTGGAGTGGGTGGGAGGCTTCAAGGGGAGGGGGGCAGGGTTGGGGGCGGGGCTGGGTCAAGGGTGCACTTGAAAAAGAAAAAAAGCTTGATAAATTGAACAGTTTTCATCATGGTGTCATTGTTATTATTATAGTTATCATCATTATTGCTTTGCTTTGTAACAGTCTTAATGGCGGTGGGTAAAATCCGTATAGCATCCTCGAATGTTTGTGGCCTTATTAATGAGAAGAAGAGAGCATTATTTTCGAGGGTTATTCAGGCTCTACATTTAGAGGTATTATGTTTGCAGGAGACTCACGTACCCTGGAACAACCGTGATCAATTAAAAATTCCTGGTTTCGAGTTAATAGGGTGCTCCCGACAGTCCGCAATGCAATGATAAGAGGCGTGGCAATTCTAGCAAGGCGGGGGCTAGGTTCCTGTGTTAGAACCTCTCAAGACAATGGGGGACGGTGGGCCATCTCCGAGCTTCTGATTAATGGTAGAGCATTGACTATTTGTACTGTATATAGTTCAAATGTCGACGACCCTGCAGTCTTGCACTATTTGAATGTAGAATTGGCTTCTTGGCCTCATCCTATATGCCTGTGCGGTGACTTTAATATTAATCTCTCTGCAGATTTCAATCTTATAGGAGGGCAAAAATATGTGGGCAAGAAACCCAGAGTATTTAGAGCGTTGCAAGCACTGGTTCAGGAACATTCAATGACTGATCTGTGGTTTTATCATAAGAAACACCTGGATGGTTATACATATTTTTCGGCCCCCCATAAAAAAATGGTACGTTTGGATTATGTCTTTTTCTCTGATTAGTTTGCAGATAAGATTTCAATCTCAATTTCACCCCGTATAATATCCGACCATAATCCGTTTGTCATCGATGTTATATTAAATCGTTACTCGAAGCCTCTTAGATCATGGACTTTCGAGAGAAAACTTCTATCAGAGCAACTTTACTTAGATCATATGAGGCCATGGGTATCTGAATTTTTTAATCTTAATAGGGGATCAGCACCCAGTAATATCGTTTGGGATGCACTCAAGGCAGCAATTCGATGTGAAACAAAAAGCTTCTCATATTTTCGCCAGAAGCAAATCCAGGACCAGACTAATGTGCGGGTCAATGCACTAAGGTGTGCAGAAGTCCTCCTCATTGATGCAATTAGGGAGGGGCGTGGTACAACTTATAGTCAAACTCAGGTTGCGCGTATAAAGGCTTCCCTGCTGGAGTTTTTAGGACAGGACCTGGCAGCCAAATATCTCCAGTATCGTCAGATGATGTTTGAGTTTGGCGAACAATCCGGCAGGGTCTTAGCCAAACGACTTCAGCAGCGAGCCCAGGCTAACCGTATTGTTAAGATCCAGGATACCCAGGGGCACATTCATGATACTCCTGAAGGAGTTCTGACCGTTTTTTCCGAGTTTTATAGTTCTTTATATGCTGAGGAATCTAATGATATTAATATAGATCATGAGTTCGCCACTTTTGTAAATGATCTTAACACCTCAAAAGTAACAGACCAGCAGAACACCATTTTGGCGGCTCCAATAGAATGGGATGAGGTGGAATTGGCATTGAATTTGTTAGCCAAGGGTAAGGCGGCAGGGCCAGACTCTATTCCTTTGGAGTTCTATACTACATTTCGTTCTGAGATACGGGAGGACTTTTTAACAATCCTTAGAGATGTGCAATTAAGCCGTATTCCAGACTCCTGGCGTCTTACAAATATTATTCTCTTTAAAAAGAAAAAAAAGCCAGAGTTAGATCCTGCATCATTCCGCCCGATATCACTGATCAACACTGATAATAAGATATTGGCTACAAGGCTAGCATCAGTGATATCGCCATTAGTGTCTATTCGCCAACATGGCTTCATCCCTGGTAGAGACACGGCGGATCATGTCCGCCGTGTTATAGCATTGCTGGATTGGGCTCAAGTCGCGGGGTCCCCCCTTGGTGCAATCCTGTTAGACGCAGAAAAAGCGTTTGACAGGGTTGCATGGGGCTTCCTGTGGAAAGTTCTACACTGGAAGGGGTTTTGTTTAGACTTTATTTATGCCTTGCAGTCACTATATATTAAACCTCGTGCAACCCTGTCTATATCAGGGCTGGCTTCAAGACCTTTAGACATTAGTAGGGGTACTAGACAGGTTTGCCCCTGCTCACCCCTTCTATTTGCACTGTATATAGATCCGTTTTTGTGCATACATGAGCTCTCTCTAGATATATCTCCGGTTAGGATTAATATGTATGAATTTAAAATTTTGGCATACGCTGACGATAGTATAGTATTAACTAGTGATGTCTCAACCGCATTTCCTGCTATTAAAAACCTAGCAGAACAGTATGGCCAGTGCTCGGGCTATAAACTCAATGCCTTGAAAACGCAGGTGGTTCAATCTACAGCAATGGGCCCCTCTCATGCTCCAGTGGTCCAAAGTGCAGTGTATCTAGGGATCATTATTACATCATCAGTTGATAAACTACCTGACATGAACATCTTACCCATTATAGATACTGTTAGCCTTACTCTACAAAGATTAGACAATTTACACCTATCTATGTTTGGCAGAAGGAATGTCCTAAAGATGCTGATTCTGCCTAAATTTCTTTACTTATTTAGGACTATTCCGTTAGAATTTGCGCAGGCAAGTCTTGCTCGTGCAGAGAGATGCTGCAGTAGGTTTCTATGGGGATACCGTCAGCCTCGAAGGGCAGCAAAATGGATGCAGCTACCATTGTGTAGGGGTGGGAGGTCTGTTCCTAACCTTTTGCTTACAGTAGGACAGCTCTATTGCAACATCTGGCTATCCCACTATTTGGCGACAGAGCGATTCTTCCACTATGTCGTGCACCCTCTATATTTGAGATTGGACTAGGTGAGGAGGCTAAGGGAATTTTACTGTCAGTCCTCGAACCCAGTTACTATAAATAAAACTAAGTTTAAAGTAATTATGTCAATGCACTCAGTATGGAGGAAGGTACGCCGCAGATGGTCCATCGCCAATATTAATTTTTTTACCCCCCTGTCAGCGGCTAGATTGCTACCCTCTATCTTTCAAGACCAAATTACAATTCGGTGGAGGCATCACGGTATCACTATTTTGGGTGATATAGCACATGAGGGTAGCATGGCTTCCTTTCTATTATTAAAAAATAAGTTTAGCTTGGATACACATGAATTCTTTAAATATCTGCAGCTTCGAAGTCATTTAGTTAAACTTTTATATAATACTCCTACTCTGTTTGTCAAGAATATTCTAATGGACATGATTTTGAAGAATTCACGAATTGGGCCGCTTTATCAAAATTTATTGTTAGGCCTCCCCGATGATTTATCACTTTACAATACTAAATTGGAAACTAAGTTAGGTAAGGCGAGTATAGATACATTAGAGCTATCTAGTACGGTTTTAATCTCAGGGAGCCTACGTTCCCAAAGCTATATGGCCCTATACGATCTTTACTACACCCCAGCCAAAATATCTAAATGGGGAGGTAGGGGTGGGCACAGCTGCCCGAGATGTGGTTTAGTAGCAGCTAATGACATACATATGTTTTTTTCTTGCTCCAAATTGACTCAGTTCCTTCAAGATGTCCAGATATTTATGAATACAAGCCTTAAAATCCCGGTGGAGCTAACTCCGGAATTAGTAATACTAGGTTGTGAGACTTATTCTTTGCCCTCAAGAGCGAGTCATATCATAGCTTTAATATTTATTGCTATGTCTTTAATACGACTATCTATTACATCGGAATGGATTAGTCCCACCCCCCCCACCTTTGTGAACTGGAGAGCAAGGATTTTAGCTCTCCATAATCTGGAATCAGCGGTGTTCATGAGGGGAGGTAGGAGGAGACGCGAAAGGGGGGCACAAATCTGGGCTCCATTTACACAATGGCTGAACAGTTTAAGGGAAATAATTAGCCCTGTCAAAGGAGGATTGTATGGTATTCTGTTTCTTCTTTTCTCTTTCCCGGGGATATATGGGTTTGCCGCGCCCTATTTATGTAGCCCATTTGTTTTCTACAAAGTTGTTAGATGTGCTATAAGAAATGTATTATTTATAGTGATTTCTATGATGAACCTATATGGCATGAATTATTGTATTATTATCAAGCTGAATAATAAAAAAATAAATAAAAAAAAGAGAAATAGGGTAGTGCATTGGATATGCTGAACTAGAAGAAAAGTAATAAATATATAGATACATAAGTACATGGAAGATATATATATATATATATATATATATATATATATACACACACACACACACACACACACACACACACACACACACACACACAAGGAAGGTACTATATGCAGATTAAAAATGCATTTAATAAACTCCGGCTTTCAAGTGTTGTTGTACTTTAAATTAATTTATTTGTATTTTTTTTTGTACTGCAATAGTGAAGCAATTGTAGATAAATAGTTGATAAAAGATTTACTTATTTATGCAGTCAATTATATACATGTTAAAAATATAGAATAATGTAACTAACAGTAATATGTACATCTGTTAAGCAGAACTAACAAATATCTATATTTCTAAAACCATAATTATTATACACATTTATACAAAGTAATACACATATATAGGTGCATATCTATAGTGCAAATAAATGCTCATATACAGAGGTACATGCTGTATTTTTGTTTGCGTATGGTGGTTATGTGGGGAAGTGCCAATTCTTGAGTACTTTTCTGAAGAAAAGGTGGTTATGCGTGGATCTTATGTTGGGGGGTAAAGAGTTCCATAGTTTGGCTGCTTGTACAGAGAAGGATGTGCCACCCATGTTTTTTTTCTTATACTTTGGTATTTTGAGGCTAGGTGCCACTCTAGAGCGTAGGTTCCTTTGTCGATTGCGTTTGGTGATTTTATTCCTGATGAAGAGCAGTCCTGTTCCATGTCTCACTTTTTAGGTGATACAAAGTACCTTCTGGCAACCGGTAACCAATGCAGGGATTTCAAGGGAGGGGAGATGTGGTCTTCAGGCTTTACATGTAAGAGCAGTCTGACAGCCGGCGTCTGACTCCGTTGTAGTCTTTTCATACTCGTTTATGGTGATCCGCGGTAGAGGCTAGTGATGTAATCGAGTTTAAACAGAACAAGAAAGAGGGTAGCCTAGAATTTGTGTGGAAATCCCAAATGGGGGAAGATTCGTCACAGAGATTTTATAGTAACAAAGCTTGATCTTGCTAGTTTTTCCACTTGTGCATTTATTAATAAATTGGAGTCCATGGTCGTTCTGAGGTTTCTTACTACCTTTGATACTTTAGAAGGTGTTCCCAGATCATCAGGCCACTTAGCGAGTGGGTCATAATGTTTCCAATCACCACACAAGAGTATTTCTGTTTTGGAAGCATTCAATTTGAGATGGCTCCTCATCATCTATTGATCCACGGCTCTAAGACAGCTGAAAACAGGCACATTTCCAATGTCTTTGGGGCATTCCAGTTAAAGGAGTAGTTGTGTGTCATCTGCATAGTTATAGCACATGAGGTGAAATTGATCAGTCCTGGTAATGACCATGTAGATGTTGAAAAGAATGGGTGGGATGTCCTTGAGAGACCCCTGCTTTTGTGAAGTATTGTTTGGACGAGAAAGAGGAGGTATGGATGACATTAGTTCTGCTGCGAAGGCAGGATGTGATCCAGTCTAGAGCAGTCCCCTCTATGCCAGCTTTGTAGAGTCTTTGTATGTGTGTATCATGGTCAGCCATGTCAAAGGCCGCTCAGACGTCCAAGAGAAGTAGCGCAGCAACCCCATTGTGGTCAACTGTGTTCTTCAGGTTATCCCAGATGGAGACAAGGGCAGATTCTGTGCCTCCTCCTGGACGAGATACCATTTGGGAGTCTGAAAGTTTGGTATTATCTTCAATGTATAGTGACAACTGGGCGAATGCTGCTCTTTCTATCAGTGTACCTAGGAAAGGTCCATTTGTAATCGGTCTGTAGTTGTCAAGTTTCAGCTGGTCCCAGTTTGTTGCCTTCAGTAATGGTCGTATGTATGATTTTTTGAGTTCTTCTGGAAATGTTGTGGTAGTTAAGGAATTGTTGATGACTCTTCTAACTGGTGTGGCAGCAGAGGTTGTTAGAAGGATTGTCTTGAAGGTTTGCGGTGGGCACAGGTCAGAAGGACTGCTGGCAGGCCTGCTTGGTTTGACCAGGTCCATAAATTCATTGCGTGGAATGTGTTGGAAAGAATGGAGAGGCTGGGTTAGAGTATTCTTGGAATGTTGTTTTGGGAAAGGGTCGGTGCTGGTGCTTTATATTAAATATGAATCCAATGTGTCTGCTTTGACCGTATAATGATATCCCAGTTTGTCTGTGAAATCATGAGTAATGGGATGAGCTTCTTCAAGGAAATTTGTTTTACGAAATTCATTGAGAATGTTGGAGAATTCTTTATTTGCACATTTGGTATTTTAAATTCTGTCTTTTACTTTTTCTTCGCTAACTTGTATAATCTGTTAATTTTCTGTAGGCAAAGTTTTTCTTGATTGGTGTTTGTTTAGAGCCAGGCACGCTGCAACTTTCTAATTTGTTGTTTTTATCTCCTTTATCCCTGTATTTCTCCAAGGTGCTTGTTTTCTTTTGTTCTGTTGTGTTGTTTTTAGTTGTATTAGGATATTTAAAGATTCTTGTAGACCCTCATATAGTTTTTAAAATAATTTATTGTGTCTAGATCTATACTGGATGTTAGTTGTGCTTCTAAGTGTTCCAAATTGAGTTTGTTCCAAGGTTGATAGTTGGATACACGTAAGGTGGTTATATATGTGTCACTTAGTGTTGTTTTATGTTTGAAAACAAGCAAATGGTGGTCTGACCATGTGACTGGAGTCACTGTTTGAAAGGTAACTAGATCTGATTAGCAAAAATGACATCTAGGATGTGTTCCGTGATGTGTGTTGGTTTGTGGCGATCTGATGCAGGTTCAGCGCATCTAGGCCAGCGATGATTGTTTTCGGATTGGGGACATTGGGTTTGTCAAACCAAATGTTGAGGTCACCCAGAATGCATAGGTTGGAGTGTAGTGTTATCAGGTTTAAAACAGTGTCTAGAAGTGTATCTGGGAATTTTGCATTGCTAGTTGTAGGTCTTTAAAGGAGCAGTAAGTTACAGGAGAAAGGTCGTGTTGGATTGCATCTCATGAAAAAAGCCTCACACCCTATTATGGAGACGTCGTCAGCTTTAGTGAAATGTAATGTTTGCCTGAACACAATAGCTAGGCCACCTACTATACCATTTTGGGTGATAGTTTGAGAGCCTGGAGAAATGGCTTCATGCAGGACTGGAGCCATATCATCTACTGACCATGATTTAGTTATGAATAGTATGTCAGGTTTTGCATCAGTGAGAAGGTCGTAGATGTGATGTTTGTTTTTAGAGAGCAATCAAGCATTTATTAATAGATAGTTTAGTAAATGTGCTTTGGTGATAGTATGAGTTTGTTAGTTCAGTGACATCCAGTCATGGCCTTTACATTCTTCCACATCAGCACTTGAAATGGGTAACAAGGTAGCAGGATTTAACACAGAGCACTGCTTCAGGGTTACATTTTTAGCGGCAAGAAGCACCTGCTGATACCTTGTCAACCTGTTATTTGCCTAATGCTGTGTCTTGGTTCTCGTAATCAGAAGCTCAACCGAGTGTGGAACATACACTGTAAGAGGATGACTCATCACAACGCTCTTGCATCGTTCAATACTGACACCTGTGTCGTACTTTAATCTCTGTGACCGTGTAGGGAACAGGGCCCTACCCCTGTCTATCTTGGTATTAGCAAACCGCAAATGGTAAATGCGGCATATACGAGTGCTTTATATATCGTTCTAGCTATGAATGCACTGTGTACACGTTATTCTGCTTCACTACGCGGGTTCCATTTTGGAAGCAGTGGCCATCTTGTCATTGCCCTCACATAGGCTATAATGGAGTAAATACGGGCCTCACAGTACATGGGCTTCTCCTCTGACTTCTCTGTGACCTGGGCAGCTGGCTCTGCTGCCCCAGGTCAAACTGGTCTCACGAGCTCCCCTTCCTCCGTCCACCTGTGATTAGCATCAGGGCTTGACCCGTCATAAAACCCTTTCATTCTACACAAACCTCCGGCTAATCTCTTTCACACCTGCTTGTTCCTGCTTTATGACTTGTTTCCCAAAACAGGAGATGCTCATGTTTATTGGGGGGTTTATTGACATCCGATGTGGGATCTGAACCTTACTGTGAAAATCATTGTGGGCTGGCCGAACTGGAATGTGGGATGGTCATCATGACTCTGCTTTTTCGTTTGTAATGTATACTTGTAATGGCCGTATCATAAACCTAGGAATGTATGCTTGAGGCAAGGAAAAAGGGTATTTAAGATGAAGTCCGTTTCTATGATTTTCAGCAGTCTCCTGAGAACATACACGCTGTTGTACTTCTAGGATACCTGTAATTGGTCTGCAGCCAATAAACGAATCTTTGACTTCACCCAGAAGACTCTGTGTTTCTGTAGGTCTGGAACAGGGTGAACCCAGAAGTCATAGGGTGTGTGCCCCTGCACCGCTGGGTCTAAAATACCCAGTACTTCAGTTTGGCGCCCAACTCGGGACGATTTCAGCGGTACCAGTCCAAGCCAGAGGTTCGTGAGGAGCTTCGTGTGGAAATTCCGGAGGAAGGCCGCCACTTCATCGACCCCTGCATGTCGACGTGGTCCGAAAGTCTTTTCTGCGAGGTTCTCCGCGTCCCGACGGCTACGAAGGACTGCTGCCCTGATTAATCGACCTGTTTTGGACCCTTGACGAGTTTGAGAGAGCGAAACAATCGAGAGAGTCTTCTGGTGACGCCATCGATCAGCAATATTCAGTTAAGTATAAGTGGAGCGTCTCCCATTTGTTTGGTATCCCTCGGGATCGTTTGAATTGGTAATTTGGAGTTTGCAAACGCCAAAGCCAGAGGACTCGTGTATTCACGAGAATATCGTAATCGATAATCCTTTGACGTTTGGATCTAGACTAGTGAGCGAAGATGCCTGGTTCTGGAATATTTGGTAGATTATTCTGTTTGGGTTGTGGAAAAGATTTCCAGCTGGAGGAATCATGTCCGGTTCCTCCGGTTGGAACTCCAACTTATGAGCTCTATGTAAAACATGGCGTAGGCCCCATTGCATATAACGAAGTATGGATCCACTACACCAAAAAAGACGGTGTTTTAAAATGGCCCCAAAATGGCAGTTTCGATGCCGATATTTTAGATAATTTGGAAATTAAATTGTTCAAAAAGAAAGCCCGGCCGGCGATGTTTGACTCTTTCCGCTTATGGCGAAAGGAAGCCAAACAAAAGGAAATTAAGCTAGCGAAAAATAATAAAAGAGAGAGAGGTATGACAGTAATGCAAGCAGCTGTACAATTTAATGACAATGAGGAGGAGCAGATGAGTGAGCAATTGCACAGGCAGCGCAAGTTAGGGATTGACAAATGTTACCCAGCTTTACCACATTCTAAGCAGAATGAGTTAGAAGAAAAGGAGAAAGATCCCCTGATGTCACATTTGTTGAGTTCGCCACCCCCGTATGCTCAAAATGCCACGGCACCTCCCCAGCTTGTGAATATGCCACCTCCAGTTAATATACTGCAAGCCTTGCCGCTATCGCCAGCTGCTGCGCAGCCGGCTCTTATCCATATAGCGCAGCCCTCTCAAGGACCGCCAGCTGTGTTCCCAACTGCCCCCGCGCTTCCTGCGACTTTGCCTAATTCAGCAGCTGCCTCTTCTGACACTCTTCCTTGCACCACTCCAGTACCTGTTTCTACATCCTCTTTTCTTCCCTCTGTTTTTCCCCCTGTTTTCGCCTCAGCTTCTCCATCAGCGCGACAGCGCTTAGCTAATGTGGTTACTACATTAATGTCGCCTCTCTTTGAGTCATCTGGTGCGACTCCTGGTTTACAGCGTAAGCAATTGCGTAGCCAATTGCCTAACCCTGATGAGAAAAAGGTAATAGACAGCATGGCGCGTAGATGGATTGTTTTCCCTTCATTGTATGATGTGGAATCAGTGGTCAACGTTTTCCATCAGTGGGATGCCCCAAAACAGAGATATGTGTTTGAGAAAATGTGCGAAATTCTCTGTGAAGAATTGGAGGATAGTGGTAAAAATCCGAGCCCGCAGGAATTGTGTAGAGTGAGGTTTGATTTTGGAACTGGCATAATTGTGGACCGCAAAGTAGATAAAGCAGTTGCGGTTGTATTGTCCTTCAGGAATGATGATTGTCAACAGTCATTGTTTGAACAAGATGTCCTTGTGGGGAAAAAGGTAAAAGCGCGACAATACCCCATGAGAGAAGTTCCCCCGGTATGGAAGGAAGCAGTTGCAGCTGATGCCGGTGCCGGTATCGCCGCTGTGCCAGCGCATTTCCAGCGTGTTTGGGTGCATGTTCCATGGAAGCGCTCTGAGGTGTTAGCACTTAAGTAGTCCTTACCTGATCCCCGTAAAAACCCAGCAGGTTATTATAAAGAGTTGTCACAGACGGCAGGGTCATGCGTTATGAATCTGGCCGACATAGACATGTTGTTTGGTAATGTTGTTCCACAACCTCTATGGGGGTCAATCCGTAATGTAGATCACGATGCAGAACTAGGGGACACATGGGCTAACATTATTGCTGCTGATGCTAGACAAACTGGTGGCGCGAAACCAGAACCTTTAGTAGCTGAACTGCCTGGTAGAATCATCACGTATATGAAGACAATAATGCCTGCGATGCGCGTAAATTGGGACAAGTTATCTGCATGTAAGCAGAAGAAAGATGAGACAGTGTCAGACTTCTTCACTAGGTTTGAAGAAACGTTTATTGACCACAGTGGGCAGGATATGAGTACTGAGGGTGGCCAACGGTTATTTGTGGATAAGTTTGTGCAGAATTTACTTCCTGACCTGTGTAAAAAGTTGAAAGACTCAGAGAGTTCTTGGGCTGTTTCTTCTTCAGCGCAAATACTGGCTACTGCACAGTATTATGAAAATAGAGATAAAGACGAGAAAGATAGAACAGAAAAGAAAACGAAGGAATTAAAGACAAAGGTCCTTTTACAGCAGGCCTATCCGCCACGCGGAGGTCAGAATAATTATAGGCAACCCCAAGGTGTCTATCACCAACCCCAACAATTTCAGAACAATCAGCAAATGAACGGGTATTATCAACCACGTGTCCCTGTAGGTCCCAATCAATGTTCATACTGCAAAGAGGAAGGTCATTTCAAATATAGTTGCCCTAAATTAATGCAGCGGAACGGTAATATGTATGGCGCAAGGGGTAGGGGTGGTCAGCAAGCTCCTAGAGGCAGAGGGCGAGGAAATGCTCCCCAGAATGCGCGTCCTCTTCCGCCCCAAAGCGCCATTAATAGCTTTGATCAGCAAGCTAACGCGACTAGTAATACGGCCCGGTATTATAATAATGATTATTATGCAGAGGATGGCGATGCAGAAAATAATGATTACTAGGACAGCCATAGACAGAGAGAGGGAGTTGTTTCAGTGCCAGTGGATCAGAGTGGACCGTATGTTGAGGTGACTACAGCAAATGTAACGGAGCCTTTTCTGCTAGACACTGGTGCTGCAAAGAGTTCAATCATGCATTCAAAACTCCCTGGCGCACCTTTGTCTGGCGATATAAATGTTTCAGTAGGTTTTTCTGGCGCCCCAGTTAGGAACCCGATTTCTAGTCCCATGTCACTTTCTGTTGGACCTTGTGAGCTGAAAGCACCCCTGATCCTAACAACAGGTTGTGGTGAGAATTTGCTGGGATTAGATTTGTTGAAAAGATTGCACGCTACACTGTATTGTTCTCCTTCAGGAGTACAACTTACATTAGGCAAGAAAGTGATTTCCCCAATGTACTTGTCTAAAAATACAATGCCACCTGAATTGTCATCCCTTCCGGATGCCCTTTGGGCTACTGGTCCCAATGATGTGGGCCTCTTGGAGATACCGCCATACGTGGTGACTTTAAAGGCTAATGTCAGACTGCCGCGTATTCCCCAGTACAAAATCTCTAATGAAGGCCAGAAAGCATTGTTAGACATTGTCGGCGACTTGATTAATAAGGGTGTGATTGAAGAAACAAGAGGCAACGTTTGCAATAGTCCGATTTTACCTGTCTTAAAACGAACGGACCCTTCACAGCCACCTGTTTACAGATTTGTGATTGATCTCAGAGAGGTTAATAAGATTGTTGTGCCACAGTTTCCGGTTGTCCCTGATATAACTGCCTTGTTAACAATGATTCCAGCCTCTGCTGCATGGTTTTCAGTGATCGATTTAAAGAATGCTTTCTTTAGCATCCCAATTGCAGAAGAGAGCAGAGACATTTTTGGCTTTAGTCTGGGAGGCTGAAGCTTCCGCTTCAAACGCGCTCCCCAGGGCTACTGTGAGAGTCCATCCATATACAGTCAAGCTTTGAAAGCACAGCTTGATGCACTTGTTTTACCTAGTGGCGCTATCCTGATTCAGTACGTGGATGATTTACTACTTGCCGCGGATACTGAGAAGATCTGTAAAGAAGCCACATTGTCACTGTTGCGCCATTTATCCGCTTTCCATCACAAGGTGTCTCTCTCTAAGCTGCAATATTGTCGACAAGAAGTGACCTACTTAGGTCATCTCTTATCGAAGGAGGGAAGGAAACTGACCCCAGAAAGAATTCAAGCCATTGCACAGTTGAGTGTGCCAAAAACACAGAGAGAAGTGCGTGCTTTCTTGGGCATCACTTCATACTGTAGGCATTGGATACCAAGTTTTTCCTTGCTGGCAAAACCTTTGTTAGCATTAACATGCAAAGACACACCGAATCCTATCCCATGGTCTGAAGAGTGCCAGAAAAGTTTTTTGGAATTGCGCAATGCATTGTGTTCAGCACCTGTGTTGGGCACTCCTGACTATAGCAAGCCTTTTACATTGTATGTTCACGAGAAAGATGGATGTGCGTTGTCAGTGTTAACACAGCCTTTTGGCGACAGACCGCGCCCATGCGCATATTTTTCATCAACCGTGGACCCTGTAGCGAGGGCACTGCCAAGCTGTCTGAGAGCGACAGCTGCTGCAGCAATGTCTATCCGACAATCTGCTGGTTTGGTAATGGACAATACATTGATTGTTATGGTTCCACATGCTGTAGACACATTATTAAATAGGACCAAGACACAACACTTGACTAGTGCGCGATTATCAGGCTATGAGCTCACACTGTTAGCAAATCACATACACATAAAGAGATGCAATACGCTGAATCCAGCTACGTTATTGCCAATTCCAGCAGACTCAGATGAGAGTGAGCAACATGACTGTCTGTTCAGAACAGAAGAAGAGACGAAAGGGAGAGTAGATCTAAAAGATACTCCCCTGACTGAGTGTGATGGTACTTTATGGGTGGATGGTTCGTGTTTTAAGCTCCCTAATGGTGACACGACTGCTGCATATGCTATCACGACTTTACACAAGGTCGTGGAAACTGCACGAGTGCCACATAATTCGGCCCAAGCAGCAGAATTAATCGCCCTCACAAGAGCATGCGTGTTGTCTGAAGGAATGAGAGTGAATATATACACAGATAGCCAGTACGCCTTTGGCGTGGCTCATAATTTTGGGCGACTGTGGAAGGAGCGTGGGTTCCTGACGTCGCATGGAGCTAAAATCCAGAATGGCAAGTTGGTGAATGATCTCCTTGAGTCACTGACCCTACCGTTGCAAGTTGCGATCATGAAATGCAGTGCGCACAGGAAAGTCACAGATGATGTTGGACGTGGGAATGCGTTTGCTGATGAGACCGCGAAAGAAACAGCACAGAATGTGAAGACTAGAATGTATGTTGCAGGCCCCGCAAGATGGGTTGATGATGTTGGGATGTGTGAGAACACAATAGAGAGTGTGAAGTCGCTTCAGGCTGAAGTCACAGAGAAAGAGTTAAGCAAGTGGAGAGAAAGTATGGGTAAGTTGGATGAGAATGGTTGTTGGATTGATCTGACAGAACATAAGCGATGGTTATTGCCTGATGCATATGTGCTTCCAGTGGTTACTATGGCACATGGAATGGCACATATCAGTACGAAAGGAATTTGTAAGTTGTTGGCTCCAGTATGGCAGAATGCTGGGATTCCCAAGTGTGCAGAGAATGTGGTCAAGAATTGCATGGTATGCTTGAAGTACAACCCTGGTAGGGGAACCCCAACTCCAGCTGGTCACTTTGCACCCCCATCATGTCCATTCGAAGTTTTGCAGCTGGACTTTATTCACATGGAAAGATGCAACAACCTAAAATATGTACTGGTGGTTGTTTGTGCTTTCTCAAAATGGATAGAGGCTTATCCTCTGAAAGATAACACTGCCCTATCCACAGCCAAAGCCCTTGTGAAGGAATTTTTCCCTAGGTTTGGAATGCCAAGAATGGTGTGGTGTGATAATGGAAGTGAGTTTGTGGGTAAAGTGATGAAGAATGTATGTGAAGGGCTAGGGATAAAGCAGAAGTTCCACGCTGCAAATCACCCCCAATCAGCTGGACTAGTAGAACGCTACAATGGAGCCTTAAAGCTCAAGCTGGCCAAAATTCAGGCGAGCACCGGTCTTAAATGGCCTGACGCTCTGCCTTTAGCACTCCTGTCCACCAGAATGACCATACACTCACGAGTGGGACTTAGCCCTTACGAGGTCGTTTTTGGCCGCCCGGCCAACGTATGGGGTGTACCAAGGCCTACGAAGTTTAGTGAGATTGAGCATCCAGTACTACTCGATTACCTGTATGATTTGACTGTTAAACTGCGTGTTTTACATCAACAGGTACATGATACTCTTCCCCAAGCTTCTGAACCTCCTGGACACCCTATCAACCCTGGCTCGTGGGTCCTGGTCCGGAATTTCCAGCACAAGAGCAACGACGAGCCTCGCTGGATCGGCCCTCATCTTGTGCTTCTATCGACAAGATCAGCAGTGCGAGTAAAAGGGAAGAAGCACTGGATCCATGGTACCCACTGCAAAGTAGTCCCCTTGCCCCTGCCATATGACCAGTGGGTCAAGGAGGGTATCGCTAACTCTGAGGCAGACACTATACCTCGTTTTGTACCATTCAGTGACGCACGCCTAAAAGACACAGTTTCAGACCAAGAGAGTGACAATATTCTGCAGGAAGCTGTGCCACCATCAAATCGACTGGACACCACTGAGCCTGAACTTTTGTTCCAAGACCAAACAGCACCTGGCCGTCTCCGCTATAATTTGAGACTAAGGCCCATGGACAAATAAAGATTTCCTTACTACTTCCTTTTTGACATTTTTGCTCTCCCATCTAAAGGACTTTCTTGATTTTTGTTTTTCGAACCACCATCCGGGTTCTGTCGCAGGGTCGCGGTGCCAAGACTTTGGGGTACAGGCCGAAGACGTTAGGTCAACGGTTCTGGTTGGTCTAGGGCGTTTCCCCGGACTGACAGGCGTACTCCTTAGCAGAAGAAACTCATCCGCCGCGAGCGGCCCGATTAGAGGATGGAGTTTTTTAAGATGGAGAGACCGATTGAGGAAATGAACTTTAAAGCAAGGATGTGTAGAATTGTAAAAAGTAAATGTTTTGTATTTTTGTGCCTTTTTACACTGTGTAGCATAATGATGTTTATCATAGGATTTGTGTTTTTCTCCGCTCAAAAGCCCATTGCACCCACTGAACAGCCTATACCTCTTTCTACCGCCTCCTCTCACTCTTTTCACCCTTTGCCTGAGCACGAACAGACCAGACGATCGGAGTTTGCAAATAACTCGTTTATTCAGCTCTTGCACCAGCACCAACTAGTAATGAATACGACCAATTGCTGGGTGTGTGGGTTAATGCCACATACCATTAACAAGGGTATTCCTTATTTGGTGCTGCCGTATAGTTACAATGGATCGTCATGGGCATTCCAGACCATGTTTCTCTATGCTCTAGATATGTACTCCCCTCGCCAACCGCGTTCCATCAGACCTATCACCAATAATAAGGCTTTGATGAAAGGAGTTGCCGATATGAGTAGGGATATTGATGCATACTCATCCATTCCCAAAGAAGAGCTGAGACCTTATGTAGGATGGAACGCGACGGGGTATAGTATTAGTCTGGGTGAAAGACAGCGAAAAATCTCATCTCCAATCTGGGTCGTACCCCACATGGGTCGGTTCTGCTTACAGGGTAATGGTCAAAATCCTAGAGCTCAACTGGGAAGAAGTGACTGTACTGAAACGTACACTTTCCCGTCACAGTTTTCCCCTGCGTTTTTGGCTGCCAAGGGCACATATTTAATCTGTAATGACCGAGCATATACATGGTTGCCCCCTGATTTCTCGGGCACATGTTATATCGCAAATCTGCTACCGCCTACATTTACTGCCGCCTCTGACTATCACAAGACCAGAGTTGTGAGAGGCGTGATTAGTAAGGAGGACACTGCGGGTCAAGAAGCGGGAGACTTCTTCTTGGGTTTCCTGCCGTTTTGGGGACCTATGGTCAATAGTAGGAACCTGAGACAGCTGACTCGTGTGGTTGAATCCACTGTCAATGTAACGGCTGGTGCCCTTGGTAATCTGACAGCTGAGCTCCAAGCGGATCGCCTTATGACTTTGCAGAACCGCATGGTTCTAGACGTTATTCTTGCAGACCGCGGTGGGGTATGCAAGGTCATCCAATCCAGTTGCTGCATTTTCATACCAGATAACGCTCCAACAGTGTATCAGGCCATCTCCAAACTCCATAAAATATCTGAATCCATACACGTGGATAAAGGAGATTGGTCACTGGTGGGGTGGTTCTGGGAATTGATATCTGCCTGGGGTTGGAAAGTTCTAATGGTCATTGGAATGATCTTAGCCATTCTTTTCCTGTTCTGTCTGTGTATACAGTGTGCTCCTGCGATATGTGGCCTCTGTGCTACCTTATGTGTAAGGAAACCTGTATCGAGGGACGAGCTAAGTAATAGGATGATGCTACAGCAACATCTCCATGACTTCGTGAACATTGACCTAGACTCGGATTAAGATGAGTATAGTGATTGCCTATGTTAGGGCAAAAGGAGGGTCTGTCGTACTTTAATCTCTGTGACCGCGTAGGGAACAGGGCCCTACCCCTGTCTATCTTGGTATTAGCAAACCGCAAATGGTAAATGCGGCATGTACGAGTGCTTTATATATCGTTCTAGCTATGAATGCACTGTGTACACGTTATTCTGCTTCACTACGCGGGTTCCATTTTGGAAGCAGTGGCCATCTTCTCATTGCCCTCACATAGGCTATAATGGAGTAAATACGGGCCTCACAGTACATGGGCTTCTCCTCTGACTTCTCTGTGACCTGGGCAGCTGGCTCTGCTGCCCCAGGTCAAACTGGTCTCACGAGCTCCCCTTCCTCCGTCCACCTGTGATTAGCCTCAGGGCTTGACCCGTCATAAAACCCTTTCATTCTACACAAACCTCCGGCTAATCTCTTTCACACCTGCTTGTTCCTGCTTTATGACTTGTTTCCCAAAACAGGAGATGCTCATGTTTATTGGGGGGTCTATTGACATCCGATGTGGGATCTGAACCTTACTGTGTAAATCATTGTGGGCTGGCCGAACTGGAATGTGGGATGGTCATCATGACTCTGCTTTTTCGTTTGTAATGTATACTTGTAATGGCCGTATCATAAACCTAGGAATGTATGCTTGAGGCAAGGAAAAAGGGTATTTAAGATGAAGTCCGTTTCTATGATTTTCAGCAGTCTCCTGAGAACATGCACGCTGTTGTACTTCTAGGATACCTGTAATTGGTCTGCAGCCAATAAACGAATCTTTGACTTCACCCAGAAGACTCTGTGTTTCTGTAGGTCTGGAACAGGGTGAACCCAGAAGTCATAGGGTGTGTGCCCCTGCACCGCTGGGTCTAAAATACCCAGTACTTCACCTGTTGCAGCAATGGATTTAAGGCATCCAGGCAACACTGAAGCTACAAGATTTAGAGTAGCTGAGAAATTAGCCACTGGCCTACGGGCACCTCCATGTGTCTGTGTGAGTACATATAGAGCACAACCTTCCCTTTCACTGCAGAACAGCAAAAGCACTTTGTTGTAATCAGGCAATCCTAAAGCTGGAGTGCAACACAGGCTCTCTCTCAACTCCAGGAAAGCGAGTAGGCAATTGTTATCCAAAGGCACCGGATCACACACATTCTTGTGGGTCAACATCTGCAAAGGTTTCACCATCAGGGAAAAGTTGGGAATCCACTGTCGACATTAGCCAACAATTCCCAAAAACATTCTGACCTCTTTTTGGGTACTAGGCAGATTCATTTTCATGATCGCCTCCACTCTTTCCGGTGACACCCTCATATTGCCCTTCTCAATCCGATGGCCTATATACTGCACTTCAGTTAGACAGTACTGAAGCTTATTCGGAGACACCTTGTGCCCATTCTCAGCCAGGTGATTCAAGAAGGCAAAGGTATCATCCTTGCAAGCATCCCTCATCTCAAAAGCAGTAAGAAGGTCATTGATGTATTGATCCAGTACTGAGTTTCGGGGCAGAATCAGACTTCAAGATCTGATTAAAAATGGATGGATGTTCAGTATACACTTTAGAGATACAACACCACGTTAAGACATGATTTTACAGGCATAAAGCACACAAATATCAGCTTTCCACGTGCAATTGAACAGAGAAAAACGCTTGGCAGAGGTCAATCCCCCTAAACCATTCACCTTCACAAGGAATCTGGCATATGAGGGATTCAGTACCACAGGACAACATGGAATCACAATGATGTCAATTTTGCTGAGGTCTTGGACAATGCAATACTTTCTGCTAGGTTTCTGCAAACCCATAATAGGAGAACTACATGGACTTCTCATGATCTCTTTCAGGATGCCCTGCGAAATCATAGACTCAATTACGGGTGTAATCACTGCAACCTTTTCTGGGGTCATATTGTGCTGAGGTGTTCTTGGAAACACTGCATTTGGCTTGCATGTATGACTGGCTCAACTCCTCGAATCAGTCTGATCTCCTCTCCTGAGAAATCCCACACCACTGCTGAAACATTGTCTCTGAGATCTAGTGACATGTCTTCCACTGTCAGTAAAGGAAACCTAGATGTGCAAAGATTCTGGTTGACCAATTTGAAAGCATTGTCCTCGTCAATGTCCTGCAACTCAGTTCCCTATTGGAGTGCAAGAGATGGTACAATTCAGTTTACACAACAGATCATACCCTAACAGACACACTGGGCTTGAATCACACACAATGAACTGATGATAATATTGGAAAGATCCGATTTTCACAGGCATCTCTTCCATCAAAGGATTCGTCATCGCTTCAGTACCAACTCCCACAACTTGGATTGATTTTCCAGAGTGGGGCAGGTTTAGGGCTACTGCAGCTCCCACAGTAGAAAGGGTAGCACCAGCATCAATCAAGAATGTATTAGAATGACCATCCATGTCTGCTTCTGCATAGGGTCCCTTCTGCTCTACCTCTTTTAACTGTGCCAAGTGTACAGTCTTTCTCCCCTCTTAGGCACTGTCATAGGGGCAGGTCCAAACCAAATCCACCCAGAGACTTCATTAAGGTCATCTGGTGGTTTGTCTGATTGCCCTGTGAACTTTTCGGAGGCTGAGGACCTTGCACAAATTGGTTCTATTTCCCTCCTGCATTAAATGATCTTGACCTGGTCACTGTATGTAACTGGTTGAGACCATCTGAATAAGTTCTCCTCCCTGCTCTTGGTTTGCAGGATTCGACAACACTCGCGCTTCCACAGCCCTATCAAAAATGACATGCAGTGGACTTCTTCAGGGCGGTGACCTCTATCCCTGTCTTTGGATCTATAGGGACACCTCTCCCTCTTCCCTGACCCAACGCAGGCATTACAATGCAAGTCGTTACAAGAACTTGTGCTGGAGGGCGCTGGAGTTAGGAATAGTATAATTTACTATTCCAACTCCAGCCTTAGTTACAGTAGGGAAGGTGTTGGAATAATAAATCATACTATTCCTTAGCTTAGAGCGCCATCCAGCTCAAGTCCTTGTAATGACTTGCGTTGTCATGCCCGCGTTGTAAAGGTGTGAAGACCGCGATGTAACCGATGTTTCCCATTATGAACAAGGTGTTTAAATCGATCCACAATACTTTTGAGATCTTAACAAACCGATCGACTTGCTTATACTACTCAATAACTTTCTCCCTTAATCTAGGAAAATCATTTGTGAACGCAGCAAGAACACCTTTACTCCAGGGAACATACACGTACCCTCCACTGGGCACTTCCAACAATGGGTGTGCCTCTATTCCCTATGTCCCCCCTCCTGGAGGAAGGGTCTCCCCTTTCACCTTTCTTGCACTCTTCTTCTTTGACCACCTCTCTTCCCACTTATCCAGCATACTCCAAGCTCTTATTCCTACTACCAGTTCCCGGATGTACGTCCTCAATCCAGGCGCTCTCTTTTCCTCTATCTCTTCGTCACTGCAACTAAGCTTGTGGTTTCCCTGCAATGCCTTTGTTCTATATTGATCTACCCCATACCTCTGAGCCAAATCCGACAACTTCTCATATGCTTGTCTTGTCCTCCGGTGATGTCCTTAGCCATAAACAACAAGTCATCTGGCTCATAAATCTCTCTTGTATCTAGAGCTAGACTCCCACTGATAATTTCTTCTAGCCTTGATGGTATCCTGACTCGGCTTAACATTTTAGCTCTCCTTGTTGTTATTATGGTCCTTCTACCAAGACTCCAAGTCAGCAACGTCTAAGACGTTTTGGTTCTCAGATGCTCTATGAATTGCACCTTCTTCTAGAGACGTACCACTCGGTCCTCTCACAGGAGTTTTCCATATTCGCAGATCCGTGCTAACACTTACAATAGGTGTAGATCTTATAGTTCTGGAACCAATCCGTTCTCCAGAAGTGTCGGCAGTAGCCACAAGAGGGGTACTGGATTTCATGGGTACTAAAGGACAGAAACACCCATTCACACTCCCTGTTTTTCCTAAAAGAGTCCCTTCCATGTGCATGGGTTGTCTCGGGCGAAGGCTTCCTGTTGGGACTGAGTTTTTAACAGGAATGACAGGTCCATTGGTAACCGGTACTGTAAGAGCTTCCGGCAACCATGAGGTAGTGTCAACACCATTCTGTTCCATACCTCCCAAAATGGACACTCCTGTCCTCCTTGTTCCTGGAGATATCATTAACACAACCTCTGGATCAGGTGCCACTGAGGCTGATACAGCTCCCACATTATCGGTGCCATCAGGACCTTGTCCCACTTATCCAATTTGTAGACTGTAAGGTGGTGGATGCTCATTTAACAACCCACCCAACAAGCTGTCTTCCTTATCACTACTGTCACTCCCATTTGCCCTTCTATTCGTGTCCTTGTTATGTGATTCTCCATTCCCCACCAATACTGGGTATAACCTCTCTCCCACAATGGTATCCACTGTCCACCTCTTAAGATTAGCATCCCACTGTGCATTCTGAAATGTCTTCATGGTTTTCTTCGCCTTCCCTTGAAATTTCTCTCTCTGCCTAGCATGAGCTGCACGCATCCATACATCTAGCACTTTAAACTGTATAGGTCTGGGCAAAAGTCACATTACGAACATCGTCCCCCTAAGTTGGTTCAATACATCTAGTCTGAACATGCCACAGTGTGGAAATGACAATTCACCCTCCTTTTCAGTAAGTTCGTGCCAATTTTGGTGGCTAACCTTTGTCGCCATAAAATGAGCTGGAGTATCCTTGGATGTCACCTCTTCACCCACTTGAGTCACAACCTCTTTATCACCTCTGAAGAGATCCCATAACACCCTAAAGCATCGCATGATTTCTGACACTTTCGGAAACTCTGCCCAACAAAAATGCAATAATTGTTCAACGAATACTGTGACATGATCCTTGCCAGCCACAGAGTATTCCCAAAAACCACCAACCAATCCCAGCACAGTGTTACACCAACCAACCTATCACAGCGTGGCACAACCCAACATCACTCTCACTCCTTGCAGCACTCACCTTCCTTCACAATTTCGCTGTATGCATTCACTCACGGAACCCTCTTAAGTCCATTATTATCTGACATTCTAAAACATCAATAGAATTAAACCACTCAAGAGCATTCGCACACTGTAACCCTTGCCCAGCGAAACAACCTTTACAACACAGTCATTACATCGCACTACCTTTACATAGCAGTCATTACATCGCAACATCCTATACATCGCATGTCATTACAAAGCAGCCATTACATTGCATGTCACTACAACGCATGTCATTACAACGCATGTCACTACAACGCAGGCATTACATCGCAAGTCATTACAATGCATACCATTACAATGCATAGTACCCTTACACTAAGGTAACAACGGAGAACCTCTTCTTAAAGATCAGTTACAATGTGGGGAATATATCCACCATCATAAACAACAACAATGTTCCACAGAGATGAATTTAATAATTCAACATTTTTATTTATCAAAACATATTTTTTTAATGTAATATAGATTCAATTTTCTCATTTTTAAACAAAAATGTTAGAATGCATTTCAAAGTACATAATCAAGGTCATTAAAAAAGGTGAGCCCAAGAGGAAAACAAACAAAATGACAAAGAAGAAAAAATATAATCTGCATTGTAGATACTCACAATCTAAGCAATCTTACCACACTTACACTCATACTAAACAACATAGTTGCACATATAAAAATATATACAATTAAAATGAGAAAGATAACAAGAAGCGCTTCTTGTTGTCTTTCTCATTTTAATTGTATATATTTTAATGGTTCTCCGTTGTTACCTTGTTGTTATTCCCTGCTTCCCTCTTCTTATTTTTGTCCTACAGGGACCCTCTGTTGTTTATTTAGTACCCTCACACTATCCAACACTTAGCCTACTGTTGCACGCACTGGAGTTAGAATAGTAATTATTACCCCTATACTATCCAACACTTACCTTGAATGCGATGTAATGGTATGCATTCTAATGGTATGCGTTGTAAAGTTATAATGCGATGTAATGGAATGCGTTGTTAATGTAGTTTCTGAAAATGCGATGTATGGCATGCAATGTAAAAAGATTTGTTGTAAAGAATGTTGCGATATAAAAACTGCGTTGTAAATGTATGCGTTGTAACGTCATACATTTGTGTGGATCACCCGAATTGGTATAGTTAACCACTACACACAAGGTCCATTATAATACATCCTATTCAAACAAAGTTCCCTGTCTTCGGTGGAACTGCAAATGACTTCTCACAACTCCTCAATTCTCAAACCCAATCGCTGTATCTTCTATACCTGTCAATATCCCGGGATCTTAGGCTCAAAATCTCAATCCTTGGGCCATGTCAGACCCGAAACCACATTCACCCAACTCCGCAAAACATCACACAACCAAACTATTCCCGCAATTTAATATTCTACACACATCATGTTAATATTCACTTCTCCTTCTGCTGCTGATCACACCGCACCATCAAACTCCGTCGGTCTCTGCTGGATTCCGTCATCCTCCATTATTTATCATTGGGTTCTTCTTCAGGCTTTTGGGGTTCTAGGTTCCACCTAAGCTAAACATTTTCCCTTTACTTCATGTGGAAACCATCCTACTCTGCTACCAACTGAGGGCTGTTTCCCATTTATTCTAGAACCTTTCTAGGGACACACTTCGATGGGTCTTTTAAGCATTTTAAGCAGCATGAAAGTGTAATGAGGATAAAATCATTAATGCACAGTTAATGTACAAATAACTCTTCTGAATACATAATAACTAAAGGACCACTAAGGAAGGTTAGTTAGGTTTATTACAAAGCCAAAAATAATTGAACATAGGCACACCTTAACACGAGGGTATAGAAATACAATGGAAACATCATAAAGCCAAATCTACGCACTCAGTTCAGATGGTGCAACATGAACACAGCCATTAGTTCGAGAAAAAAGATACAGATAATCAAAAAGCAAGAGTACAAATTTCTCCGCACCGATTGTTGGTGAACAGAGAGCATTTAAATCTACTCTATCGCTAAAAATGCCATCCCTACTTTAATGAGTAAGCATTGCAAATCAGGAGGAAAGGTGTCAGTTGTGGAGTATTCCTAAGAAGTCTCTCCACTGTTAAGATGGGTGAAGCAGCATAAAGCCACTCTGAGATGCTCTCTCTCCAAAGTCAAAAGACATGTGGGTACCTTTTCCTAATTCCAATAACCAGTTATCCACAGGCCGAATTCCCATGATGCACCTCATGCACGTAATCTCAGTGGGTATAATCATGTGCATACTTTTCCACCATGTTCTCCATGTACATTGTTTGCAACAATTCATCCTTGATTCCCGTCGTTTCTCCTGTGTGAAACCGACTTCTTTAACTGTAATTTCTCTTCTTTCCTAGCTGCTAAAACAAAGACATTAATTTTGCCTACGAAAATGCTGCTCCACTTGTAATGCAAATCGTAAGAAAGAACAGCTTCCACAGTGCACATGAAATTCAGAACATTAATCCTAAAGCAAAAGCTGTCAGGGGTTTGCATTTCAGGACTACAGCTTTGGCTAACATAAGATCGTATCACTTTACCATAACAAGTTTGCATAAGTAATTTACATTTCGACTGATACATTTTCCTAATTATGTAAGGTATTATTAACAAACACCTTTAGTACATGAATAGTATCAAACTTCATAACAGTTTCTTCATGTTAATGTTTCCTGCTAGTTACAGTTATTTCCTATGTTACATCATCCTACTACTTCAGTAAACTAACATATGTCAGGAAGATACATTAATGCTGTTCACAATTCTATTACTCACATTTACACAAGACTAGATTATATGTGGGTGTGCTCTACATGTGTTTATGATCAGGGCTAGACTGGCTGCAGCGGGCACTCTGCACTTTCCCGGTGGGCTGGAAGGGTGGGTGATAGTTTTGGACCCTTGGGGTCCTGTTTTGGTACACGGGGCAAGCTTTGCAGCAGTGCTGCAATATTGGCCGCCTGTAACAAAAGTGGCAGCAGGAGTGATGCTTCCCACTCGCACCCCCTGAGCCCCTCCCTGCCCCCCTAGGCCAGTCGAGCTACCAGTCCGGCCTTGTTTATGATGCACCCCTACAAAATTGAAATGAGACTTCTATTCCATCAGTTGGAAGAGGAGAGATGTGACAAGATAAGAGGAGAAGAGTAATGGGGAAAGGAGGAAGAAAGATGAGTCTGGCTTTAGTGTGCCTTTGGGCAGTTGATTATTAAAGACAGAGCGTTTGACAATTCTTCTTTCTGAGTGAAGTTGCCCTGAAGACAGTTTTTGGTATTTACAGAGCCTGACCCACAAAGTTAAAGTTACACTTTTGTGTCAGTTCTGTATTTTTTGGGGTGTTCGCAAACTGTGAGTTTAAATTTGACTCTGCAGTCAGGGCTGAGAACTCCACACATAAAAAGTTAGGACAAGGAGTATAGTTTGTCAGTGAAACCAGTAAGATTTCAGAGGACACCAGCAAAAGTGTTTCAAGGAGAACTGGATCATCATTTAAAGGTTCTTGAAACTCAGAAACAAAGTGTCATTTTTCATTTGTAGCGAATACCAGACAAGTACAGTTTGGTATATTTTCAGTTGATTGTGTCATGCTCTAAATAAATAAGCCTTGTTATATGCAAGAATCTATTATTGTGACTGTGAAAAACTAGTTGAGGCTAACCTGCAACAGCAAAACATTGCAAGGAACCATCAGTCAATGTCATGACGTAGGTTATAAACCCTAATATGGCTCTGATAAGTTTTGTCATGTGGGTGACTATTTTTGGAAGCCCCACTGCCATCACAGAAACCTTGGCCTGTAGTAACAATCACCAACAAAAAGCAAAATTCCAAAAGCAATACGACACCTCCAAAATGAAAATTCCTTGTTGCTGAAGCAGTACTTGCGTATGGATCTTCAGGACTGGAGTTATCAGAATGCAGTTGCTGTTTTAGAGATTACAAGGTGTCATGTCAGGACTGGACCTTGAAGGAATAAAGAATTGAGTACTACACCTTTCAGAAGCCAAATAAACTTAGAGCACACACATTTGGATCATCTAGGATGGAGTTCAAAGGCTGAAGCTTGCGCCTTTGCCCAACCCCTGCTGGTGTCCAAACCCATGTGATCACACATGACTAAATGAAAGGGGTGCCTTTTTAAGTGAGGCAGACCTACTGATTTTGTGAAAGGTTCATAACACTAAATTAAAAAAGCATTGGCAAATCAATACGTATGACGTCATTGGCCAGCCCTTGTTTTTTTTTTCATGCTTTTTAAAAACTTTATTGTTTGGGAAGCTGACGGGAGTTTGCCAATCTAAAAAAAAACATTGCCTAAAGGCAACAATATTTTTAGGACTCAAAAAGCCCACATTACTGTTAGTACTCACTGGGCCCGAAGTGAGCTACATTGTGTTTGGATCTGCTTCTTGTGAAAGGGCAGCATGCCGTAATTCATAGTGAAAATTAATCAACTGTACAAGCTGGGTGCTGCTTTACCCCTTGACACATGCTTGAGTGGGTTGGAGAAAAATTTGAATGACACAACCACAGGCAAATGGAAGAAGTGTGGGTGAACACCTCTATAAATAACTATGCCATCCTCATAATTTTAATAAAATCAAAAGGTCTTTGCTAACACACACCTAAAAAGGCGAATCATTGAGCCATTGGCTGCCAGCCTCTTGAATTTGAGGAAGAAAGAAAGAAAGATAGCAGGAAAGAAGGCAATAAATTAAAAGAAAGGAAGAAAGAAGGAAGGAGAAAAGAAGGAAGGCAAAAAATAAGGAAGGCTAAAGAGACGAAAAGTAAGAAGGCAAGAAAGAAAGAAGGAAGGTAAGCAAGAAGAAAAGCACGAACTAAGGAAAGAAAGAAGTAGAGAACGAAGGCAAGTAAGAAAGAATGAAGGATAGGAAGGCTGACAGAAAGAAGGAAGGAAAGAAAGAAGGATAGAAAGACAGACAGCAAGAAAGAGGGGAAGAAGAAATTAAAACAAGAATTAAGGAAAGAAGGAATGACTGTTGGAAAGAAAGACAAAGAGAAAGAAATAGGGAAAGAAAAAGAAAATGAAAAAGTTGGCAAGAAAGAAGGAAAGAAAGAGAGTAGGAAGGAAAATAGAGAAGAAGGAAAGCCAGACAGTAGGAATGAAATCAAAAAAGACAGAATGAAAGCAAGAAAGAAGGAAAGAAGGAATTAATGCATGAAAGAAGGAATTAAAGCAAGAAAGAAGGAAAGAAGAGAAAGAAGATGACATAGAAAGGAAGGAAGGGAAAAAAGAAGGCATGAGAGTAAGAAAGAAAGAATGAAAGAAAAACTAAGCAAAAAAGGAAGTGAATAAAAGAAATAAATATAAAAGAAAGAAGAAACGAAAGTAAAATTGAAAGCAAGAAAAAGGAAACAAGCATGAAAAAATTAAAGAAAAAAGGAAAGCAAGAAAGAAGAAATGAAAGAAAAAAGGTAAGCAAGAAAGACGGAAAGAAGAAAAGAAATGAAAAGGAAAGAAAGAATGAATTGAAGAAAGAAAGGAAAAAGGAAAGAAGGAATAAAAGAATGAAAGGACAGTAAGTAGGAATGAAAGGAAGAAAGTGAGAGAGAAGGAAACAAAGAAACAAAGAAATAAAGAAGTAATGAAAAAAAGAAAGAAAAATGGAAAGGAGGCATAGTTCCATAATTCATTTGGCCTCTTACCATCAGGCCCCACAATAGATAAAAATGAATCACCAATAAGTAATTGATACCTTCCATACTTATTTTTTAGCCCCCTATACATTTCATCCTTAGATACCAATTGCGAGCATGACTCCATTAATATCTTTTAACAGCTCACGCTTGAGATGAAATTAAGTCTTCAAAGATAACCAATCGCTACAGCCAGAATTCTTGGCAGCACAGTCTGTCAAAGGGGGGCAGATCTGAGTCCTCAATTTCCGGGCTTTTTCCCTCTTTGAGTTATACAAAACTTTCTGCATATTATACATAATAATTAGCTGGAAAAAACATTGATCTTTCTGAACAGTTGTTATTAATAGATGTGCCACCACCACAGATATAAACATGAAATACAACTGCCTGCATCAGTAGATCAAAATCCTGAATTCCCTATTGCGCCACCCATTTGTCCCCTAGTTGATCTAAATCATCATCTGCCATGTTATTTAAGAATGTATAGATCCGTCCAATCTTAACAGCAGGGCATAACAGTAGATCGACAAGAGGTATTTTCTTCAGGGAGACCTGATCAACCGGCAACTTCGGAAAATAAATCTCTAATCTGCAAAAACTTAAAAAAGGATCTTTTTTCCAAGCCAAAATCTTGCTGCAAATCTGACAAAGAGTAAAGGTTACCTCGAAAATACAGATTGCCTATCCAGACTATTCTTACCTTTTCCCAATTCTGGAAAGTCCCATCATGAAAAACTGTTGGAAATAATGCCAGGCTGCCACAGTGGGGTGTAGCAATTAAATTTGGCAATCTTCATCACCCTGTTAATCTTGTGCCAAATGTTCCCCATTACCCTAATTACCTTATATGTCATCTTTTTATCTTACTGGGCTCAATCTGCCTAAAAAAACACCCGGCTGCAGCTTCACCCAACACCACTTCATAAATACTTGGAGGGTCGCTTGATGACTAATGTGGGCTAACATGGACAACGGCTATGAATACAATTCCCACATGCTGCAGCAACGTAGCCCAATAAATAATATATCCTAAAACAAGGCATGGCCCACCCTCCCTGGTCTTTTGGGAGAACCATGTATATCAGTGCTCATCTGTCCCGTGAATATTGTCACATGAAGTTAGTACATTGATTTCAACTTTTTGAGCCACTGCCCCTCGAGCTCCAAAGGAATAGTCCTAAACAGACACAAAAATGTAGGTAAAACCATTATTTTTAAAACATGACACCTGCCAACCAAGGTCAAATTTAATCTGTCAATCCTCCTTAAATCCTGACTGATCTTCCCAAGCAACAGCTCCATGTTTAATATGTAAATGGAGTCCACTTGGGCTGTAATCTTCAATCCCAAATATGTGTCATTATCTACCCTATGAATGTCAACGAATTCAATATTGCTGGTACTAACCAACTGTATTTTCCCCCTACTAATTTGGTATCCTAAGAGTACTCTGAACTCCTCAGCCAGTTTTTCCACATCCAAAAGAACTGTCTGAGGTTCAGGTGTTAATAACGCAATATTATCCACGTAACCTAATATTTTAGTTTCATATCCATTCACTCTGTCTGGCTGCACCTTCCGATTGTTATTATCTTTCTTTTTAAGGGATCGATATAGAAAGCGAACAATATAGGGAAGCAAGGGGAGCCCTGCCTTGTGCCCCGCAAGATCTGAATCTTTGATTATTCTTGGCACCTAATTTGAAGTTGAGCATAGGGATAATAATACAAAGCCTTCAGAGCCTTCACCGCACCAAGCCTAAATCCCATCTGCTCGAAAACCCTCCAGAGGTACCCTCAGGCCACTCAATCAAATGCTTTCGTGGCTTCAAGAAGAATCATGGCCAACGGGGTACCTATGGTTGCAGTTATATCAAACAAAGCTATGGCTCACCATACGTGATCTGCTATACTCCGACCTGGAATGAACCCATGCTGCCACAGTGAGATTAACCGTCCAATAACCTTCCCCAGACATGCCACTAAAATCTTTCAATGTATTTTAGAATCCATATTAATCAGAGAAATTGGTCTGTATGACCCTGGTTTCTATGGGGATTTTTACTTTGTTCCTAAAAACAATAATATTAGTCCCTTGCTCTGAAGCCCATTCTGTTCTGCATGTATAAAGCCCATATGATGCATTTCTAGAGATGTCTGCTCCATGATTCATTCCCTGATCTCTTTCTCCTGTGGGTATGAGCAACAAAGCTAATTGTCTCACTTCTCACAGCAGCCTTTAGTGAATCTCATACCACGCCTTTAATAGCACTATTCCTATTAATGTTCATAAAGGCCACTATTCACTTCCTCATATACTCTACATAATTCTCATATAAAAGCAATTTGCCGATGCACTTACCCTTATCTAGTCATGTGAGCTCCAACACTAAAGGTATAAGATTAGAAAAAACATCTGGTAGCCTTCTAATGGTTGCTTTAGCCACAAACTCCTCAGACACCAAAAAATAGTCCAAACTGACATATTTCTGATGAAGGAACGAGAAAAAAACATAAACAGGGTTAAAGGGGTTCTTCCTTCACCAGATGTCTACTAACCCATGGCTTTCCTTCAGTTGAATTAATGATCTAATTACCTGTGGCTTCCACCCCAGATATCTAGTTATTCTCTGATCCAGCATGCCTGCTTCCAGGTTGCTATCAAATTCCCTGCAGACTATCAGTGGGATTGGCCATCCAGCAAGCTCAACTGTCAGCTCCTCCCATATTCTAGTCTCATCAAAAACCAAGCATAGATCGAGCATACAGTGAATCTAGACTCCATCACCTGGCATTCAACAATCGCCCATTGGCCAAGTGTGTCCACCAACTTCTGTTTGGACACAGTCGAACCTCTCTTCACTAATATTGCTACCCCCCTAGTAGTAAAACTTTGAGAGGTGCATGCTGCCAGGGAATATCTCATAATCTGAAGTAAGTCCCTCTTTGCCCAGGGATATGTGGAAGTGAATACTTTATAATCAGATCGAATATTTTTGTACATGCCTTACGTGACTACTTTTACGCAAAGATGCTTCTGTTTTTTCCGAATGGCCTCTTAGTTTATGTGAACTCTAGTGCTTGCTATATATTCCTAATTATTTTTTTTTTTAAATCGTAAATGCTCCCCCGTTCCTTATTTTAGTCTATTGCCTGCAGGGTTCAGGAGATGCTGGGCCTTACTTCTATGCCCAGACGTGGGTCCCTTGCTCACTTTGCCACTGGATTCAAGCTAACCTGGCTGATGAAGGGTGTTACCCAGAAACCAGTTCCAGGATGGCTGTTTCCGGTTCAGGGAAGACCTGGCTTGGCAGTTGGGCTGGACTGTTCCCATGAGGCACAGTGTCAAGACTGATTTGCCTATAGCTGGGTCTGAACTGAGGTGGCGAAGTGAGCTAAAAAATGATGATGGATTCAACCCAGATCTGTGACTGGCGGTGAGTGTCTGAAAAGTTTCAGTGCTCTGTCAATCATCTCCTTGTGTTTGCTTTGTTCACCCTAAGTAGTCAGGGTATGCCCAGACGTGGTTCCCTTGCTCACTTTGCCACTGGATTCAAGCTAGCCTGGCTGATGAAGGGTGTTACCCAGAAACCAGTCCCAGTATGCTTGTTTCCGGTTCAGGGAAGACCTCACTTGGCAGTTCGGGCTGGACAATTCCCATGAGGCACAGGGTCAAGACTGATTTGCATATAGCTGGGTCTGAACTCAGGTGGCAAAGTGAGCTAAAGAATGATGATGGATTCAACCCAGATCTGTGACTGGGGGTGAGTGTCTGAAAAGTTTCAGTGCTCTGTCCATCATCTCCTTGTGTTTGCTTTGTTCGCCCTAAGTTGGCAGTGTATGCCCAGACGTGGGTCCCTTGCTCACTCTGCCACTGGATTCAAGCTAGCCTGGCTGATGAAGGGTGTTACCCAGAAACCGGTCCCAGGATGCTTGTTTGTGGTTCAGGGAGGACCTGGCTTGGCAGTTCGGGCTGGACTGTTCCCATTGGGCACAGGGTCAAGACTGATTTGCATATGGCTGGGTCCAAACTGGAATGACATGGTGAGCAAAATAACGATGGATTTAGGCCCAGATCTATGTACTCGGGTGAATGTATGACATTGTTCTGCATTCTGTCCATCAATAGTTCTTTTTGCAATTGTCACCCCGAGTGGGACGGGTATGCTCAGACATGAGTTCCGTGCTCTCCATGCCACTGGAATCAAGCTATCCTGGCTGAAAAGGGGTGAAACCCCGAAACCGGTTGTAGGATGCTTGTTTCCAGTCCAGGGAGGACCTGGCCTGGCAGTTTGGGTTGGACTGTTCCCATTGGGCACAGGGTCAAGACTGATTTGCATATGGCTGGGTCCAAACTGGAATGGCATGGTGACCAAAAAAACGATGGATTTAGGCCCAGATCTCTCTACTGGGGTAAATGTATGACATTGTTCTGCATTCTGTCCATCAATAGTTCTTTTTGCAATTTTCACCCAGAGTGGGACTGGTATGCTCAGACGTGAGTCCCGGGTTCTCCATACCACTGGAATCAAGCCATCCTGGCTGAAGAGGGGTGAAACCCCGAAACCGGTCCTAGGATGCTTGTTTCCAGTCCAGGGAGGACCTGGCTTGGCAGTTCGGGCTGGACTGTTCCATGAGGCACAGGGTCAAGACTGATTTGGATATAGCTGGGTCTGAACTGATGTGGTGAAGTGAGCTAAAGAATGATGATGGATTCAACCCAGATCTGTGACTGGGGGTGGGTGAGTGCCTGAAAAGTTTTAGCGCTCCGTCCATCATCTCCTTGTGTTTGCTTTGATCACCCTAAGTTGGCAGGGTATGCCCAGACGTGGGTTCCTTGCTCACTTTGCCACTGGATTCAAGCTAGCCTGGCTAATGATGGTGTCACCCAGAAACCAGTCTCAGTATGCGTGTTTCCGGTTCAGGGAAGGCTTGGCTTGGCAATTCTGGCTGGACTGTTCCCATGAGGCACAGGGTCAAGACTGATTTGCATATAGCTGGATCTGAACTGAGGTGGCGAAGTGAGCTAAAGAATGATTATGGATTCAACCCAGATCTGTGACTGGGGGTGAGTGTCTGAAAAGTTTCAGCGCACTGTCCATCATCTCCTTGTGCTCACTTCTCTGCAAAACTGCCTTTTGCCCTTTCACAGCTGATCCAGTCAGGGAAGGTGTCCCTTAGCCTGTTGGCCCACCACTTCCGCTCTAAACGCAGTCTAGTGTTAAAGAGGGAGGGAGTTAACAGCTGCTGCACAGCAGAGCTGATTTGTTGGAGGGCGGTAGGGGACGATACTTCAGCGCGCTGGAGCAGACGCGCAGTGGACGAAGCGAGAGACGCGTTAATAGCTCTCTGGTAGTCCTGCCTCATGTGTCTTGGTAAAAGCAGCGCTCGAGTATCTGATGTAATGAAAATTGTTTTTTAATCTGTTTAAAGTCACGCTTGTTTTTTAAAATCCACTCACTTAACCCACTTCCTGTTGGCCCACCACTTCCACTCTAAACGCAGTCTAGTGTTAAGAGGGAGGGAGTTAGCAGCTGCTGCACAGCAGAGCTGATTGGTTGGAGGGCGGTAGGGGACGATACTTCAGCGCGCTGGAGCAGACGCGCAGCGGACGCGCGCAGCGGGCGTGCCGCGGGCGCGCCGAAGGCGCGCCTAAGGCAAGCCCGTCTGCGCCCGTCCGCGCCCTGCCGGGACCAGGGGCCATAAACCCTGGCCAAACGCTGAGGTATTCATCTTCTGAGTTGATGTCCTTTGCTACATTGACCTTTCCTCTCAAACCCCCTTACCCTGTTAATATTGGAAACGGAAAACCTCCTTAGGACCCCCGCCGGTACCCGCTGTGACCCCTATGACGCTGTGACCTCAGCCCACGCTGTTGCTCCCCCTGCCTAGCGCCAAGACGCCTACGGGTAAATGCAGCGCTTTACAAATATTAAAAATAAATAAATAAATAAATAAATATTCTGTATCCGGATCAGTGAAACCGCCGGGCCTGACAGTGGCTCTTCTGAATACAAGATCTTTACATAAACATCGTCTTGAAATCTTTACCCTCCTTCAAGATGGCGATATTGATATTCTAGCATTAACGGAAACTTGGATGGGGGATGCATCAGTCCCCGACCTCATCTCTTCCCTGCCAGGTAATTTTGATGCCTGCTGGCACAATAGGCAGGATAATAGAAGAGGTAGGGGGGTGGCGACCTTCTTTAAATCTAGTCTAAAGGCCACCACAATACTATCAGAAAGCTTGGATAATTCTGAGATCCTAGGAGTCAAGTTTACGTTTGACTCCTCTTGCTTTGTATTGCTGACAGTTTATCGCCCCCCGGACGCCTCACCAGGTTTCTGTGACTACTTTAGCGAAACTATATCAGATCTTAGTACACGCTATCAAAAACTCATGGTTGTGGGCGATTTCAACTTCCATTGGGACAGCAATCCTCGTGAATCTCAGGCAAGTCAGCTCGACACGACTATGTCTAACTTGGGATTCCATCAATTGGTTAATGGCCCTACTCACCTCAAGGGACACACCCTTGATCTGGTTTGGTCAACCTGCCAGCAAGTCAGACTTTTAAAGTGTCTCCCATGTGTCTGGTCGGATCACTTCCTTATCTCTTGCTTGGTTCCCCTGGACGGTCCTTCCACCTTTTTACCTCCAGATTGGAGGAGAGTGCGAAGTTGGCATAAGATCGAGTCGGATAATCTCACTGATTTCCTTCAAAAACTTCCTCCGTTTAGGCCTGAGGAGGGCCATACCAACATTGACTTAACCAGCCAATCTCTAAGTGACACTCTCCTCCTGGCTATTGACCACCTAGCACCAGTACGCAGGGAAAGAGTCAAGCCCAAAAACAAAGGGGCCCCCTGGTTCAACGAGGCACTACGGATACATAGACAGAGCCTACGTAAAGCTGAAAGACAGTGGAGAAGAGCTTATAAGGCTTCTGACCTGATCCTTTATAAAGCTGCTCTGGCCCCGTATAAGAAAGCTATCACTTCAAGGAAAGCAGAATTTTATGAGGCTCGGATTATTGAGGCACCTAATAAGCAAAAGGAAACTTTCAAGATCCTAAAAGAACTTAGCAGAAAGGTCGATGTGCCTTCGACTCAAATACCTTTCGATGTTGACACCCTTTTTTGGACACATTTAAGCTTCTACATCCACGTCAGGCAGGTTTTAGAGCCTACCATAGTACGGAGTTAGTCATGCTGTCCGTCCTCGACGACCTTAGATTGAATGCTGATAAGAGAGAGCCAAGCGCACTTGTGCTCTTGGACCTCTCCGCAGCATTTGATACGGTCAGCCATTCCATTTTGCTGACCCGTCTGTTGGACCTGGGACTCAGGGGCTCGGCCCTTGACTGGCTAAAATCCTTTCTCTCTGGCCGCTCGCAAAGGGTGCAGCTTGGCGACCGTTTCTCTAAGAAAGGTGTCATTCCATGCGGTGTACCCCAGGGCTCTGCGCTGTCCCCTCTGCTTTTTAATATCTATCTGCAACCCTTAGTGGCCACCTTATCCAATCTTGACTGTCGTGTCTTTAATTATGCTGACGACACCCAGCTCATTCTGAGGATTGACAATTCAGCTCAAGCCCAAGAGACGGCTCAAAACATCTTAAGATTCACAGCTGGCTGGATGACAGCTAATTCTTTAAAAATCAATCCCGATAAAACGGAGGTCCTCGTCATCCCAACCATTAACAACTCCTGGGGTGGCCTGTTCTGGCCCAAAGAACTTGGGACCCCTCCATGCCCATCCCCAGCTGTGAAAAGTCTGGGCATCAAGATTGATGCAGAACTTTCATTAAGTCATCAAGTCTCCTCTGTGGTGGGCATCTGCTCTGGTATTATGAGGCAACTGAGGAAACTGGTCCCCATTCTGTCTACTTCCTCCATGAAATCCATAGTCTCGGCTACTATTCTATCTCGCCTTGACTATGGAAATGCGCTGTACTTAGGTCTTCCTCTGAAACTCACTAACCGGCTGCAGGTGGCACAGAATGATGCCGCTAGGCTAATCTTTGGCCTTCCCAGAAGGTCTCATGCATCACCTCTGCTTCTAAAGCTACACTGGCTGCCCGTTAGACAACGCGCTAAATTTAAGGCCCTATGTATCGCCCATAAGTCCCTCTATGGTCATGCTCCCAGCTACATTAGGGATCGCCTGGCTAAGTATATTCCGGGACGCCTACTTCGCTCTACAGATGCTTTCCAACTGGTCTGTCCCCGAAGCATCTTGGCCTCCAAGGGCGGGCGAGCTTTCTCTGTGATCCTGCCACGCCTTTGGAATCAACTGCCGGATGTCGTTCGGAAAGAGCCAGGCTTACACCCTTTTCGAAAATTACTGAAAACGCTGCTTTTCAGAGACATTTTCTAAGATCTCTGCGACCAGGACTGTCTTTACCGGGCTAATTTTGCAAATCTCCTTCTGTCAAGTGCTAAGAGACCTGTCGGTATACATGCGCTATATAAATTCCCCTACAAATACAAATACAAATTAGCGCTGAACAGCGGATACGTCTCTACAGTGTGGGACAGAGCACCTGCTCCTTAAGACTAGAGCAAGACCTCTGATTTAGTAAGATTCTCTTCATGGATTCCACATAGTAAGTACTTCATTTGCCAGCGAGCTGGGCTGATTTCAAACTGATAGGTCACCCATGTCCTTCCTCGATTCTATTTACCGTTTTGGCAATTACGTTGACTTCACATCGTCTCTGCAAGATTATCCGGCAAGTGATTATGGTGAAACTCTGTTTGCTTGTTTGCATAGTCAGAGCTTTTGCTGTTGTCTCAGGGAGGACTCATGAGTTGTAAGCATATTTGCTTTAGTTGGATGAATCAGCAGGGTTTTTTGGTGAAGAGTGACAATTATGAATTAGCTGCCACCTGGAAAACACCTTAACTTCCCCGTTTGACTTTGGAATTCCTGGATTTCAATGGCATCCAGCCAAGTTCATGCCTCGAAAGTGGGAACAACATCTTCATTTATGAGAGTTAGTTACTTTGCTGTTTTGCATTTTAGAATTCAAACCAAAATGAAAGTGAAAAAATGTGTTTATGATGCTGCACAATGACCTAGATATCACCGGGTTGTGAGAGTCAGTGGTCTTTTGGTGGAAAGTAAGAGCTGACAATACATCGGTGTAGGAATGGGCGGGCTTATTTATGAGCCCTTGCAACAGTTTTACGCTTCCATTGCATCGCTTTTTTTGACGCATCTGCGGCATAAAACATGCCTCCTGTTGCACTTTGTAAACCCCTGTGCTACATTATACCTGCATCAGGTATAATGTATGCAGGGTGGGCTTTCCCATGTGAGTAAGCCTCATATAAGTGACGCAGTGAAATCTACGAGATATCACTGCGCCTCTTCTAGGGTGCAAATGCGTCAATATCTTACTGACGCAGGCCCTTTCACATGCGGCTTACCCCGTGTGAAAGGACACATTGCTGGAGTTGCATCACTTTTGTGACACACTAAAGGAAAGCGCCACTTTTGCACTTACAGATACGTCAGAAATACTGACGTATCTGTAACTCCTTGCGACATGATGCGTCATACAGTAAATATGACGCATCCATTATGTCGCAAGGAGGGCGCACTGAGAAGTGACGCATCGCTGCTTTCACGCAACGATGTGTCACTTCTCATAAATGAGGCCCGGGGATTCTTGTTTTTCTAAGGTAAATACCCAAGCAAGCAGAGCCCACCACTCTAGTCAGGAGAAGCTAGACACACAACAAAGATAACCTGTGCCCACCCTCTGGTAGCTTGGTGCAGAGCAGGCAAGCTTATCTACAGAGGCAATGTGAAAAGTATTTGTGTCACAAACACACAATAACTCAATGAATACACCACAAAAAGACTTCAAATAGGTTTTATAAAAATAGATGTTTGTATTATGTTCAAAACAAGATCAAAATGATAATAATAAATTGGATACTTTTTAAATTATACAAGTTGCAAAGTCTCTTACACTGAGGGAAACAGGATCAAAACAATAGCGATTCAATCAGTGTTCTTAAGTTGCTCCAAAAAAGGCAGGGAAAATCACACTGCTAGAAATGCATTCACTTTCTTTAGGAGGATTGCGGTAATGTTCACGGGGAGAGCTGGACAGAAGTGCAAGTGATTGTGGCCTTCATTGCGGTCTCAACAGACCGAAGTCTGCCAGCAGGTACAGGGTCCATACTGTGCGGTCGCTGACTCCAGCAATGAGGACTTGGCCATGGGTCCCTCTGGACGGTATGCAGTAAAATAGTTATGCGGAATAGACAAGGATGAGCAACTATGAGTTGCCGCGCTGGACGTACAATCTCAGAGGACCTTGCGGATCCAGAACCCAGGGCACAGTAACTTTTGTAGTCAGAGTGGTCCTCTTGTAAATGGGGGCCCTTCGTGTTGCCAAAGTGGTGCAGCGCTGGTCCGTGCTGAAATACCAAAGAACAACCTGAGCTAGTCAAGTTAAAAGAACCTAACCTAGGGGGATGGGAGGTGCCAGAAAACAACTCGATTCTGAAATACACCAATTAAAGAAAAAGGAAAAGATTGTCCTTTTCTTGAGTCCCCTCACTCACCAGGGTTTCCCCACGGTGACATGCTTCATCATTGAGGTCCTCCCAGTCCTCTACGGACTGAGGTGTGCTGCGACTTGCGAATTACGTAGGAGCACTAAAAGATCAGACTATGTGTAGTGCAAGTGAAAGAGTGGAGTGGGATTTAAAATTAATCAGCTAGTGGGCCAAATAAACGTTATTGATGCTCTAAGCTGATAGGTTTAAAAATGGGGTGATATGCTAAGGCCCCTAGTTATAATGAATAGGTGTGCCTAGCATATGGTCTGGTCAACTAGTTTCGAGCTTCCCCAGCTCTTCTTCAGGACAACACCGGGACCAGCCCAGTGAGACAGTGCCACTCCTAGTTAACCTAAATAAGGTGCAAAATGTGAGACGCTGCAACTATAAGGCATGTGTAACAGTTGATACATACGTAATGTACGTCAGGCAATTTTTTTAAAAGACAATAATGTACCGGACCGCATCAGAATGCGGTCCGGTAGGTTTTGGCCCAAATAGGTGTTCAGAAGCGCGGCTGTCCATGTACAAATGTACAAGATCGCCACTCCCCCTCCGTTGACCATGAGGCACATTATTGTCTTTTAAAAAAAATTGCCTGACGTACATTACGTATGTATCAACTGTTACGCATGCCTTATAGTTGCAGCGTCTCACATTTTGCACCTTATTTAGGTTAACTAGGAGTGGCACTGTCTCACTGGGCTGGTCCTGGTGTTGTCCTGAAGAAGAGCTGGGGAAGCTCGAAACTAGTTGACCAGACCATATGCTAGGCACACCTATTCATTATAACTAGGGGCCTTAGCATATCACCCCATTTTTAAACCTATCAGCTTAGAGCATCAATAAAGTTTATTTGGCCCACTAGCTGATTAATTTTAAATCCCACTCCACTCTTTCACTTGCACTACACATAGTCTGATCTTTTAGTGCTCCTACGTAATTCGCAAGTCGCAGCACGCCTCAGTCCGTAGAGGTCTGGGAGGACCCCAATGATGAAGCATGTCACCGTGGGGAAACCCTGGTGAGTGAGGGGACTCAAGAAAAGGACAATCTTTTCCTTTTTCTTTAATTGGTGTATTTCAGAATCGAGTTGTTTTCTGGCACCTCCCATCCCCCTAGGTTAGATTCTTTTAAATTGACTAGCTCAGGTTGTTCTTTGATACATATACTGCTGGAGGGTGAATCTAACCATGAACCTTTAATTCCCCCCTTTTTTTGATAACCGTGCTGAATTACCCTCAGCAGTTTGCAGCAGCAGACAAGATCATTCTGATCTCTCCCTGGAGGCCTGCAGCGCAGTCGTGTCATTAAGGGAAAGCTTGGTTGTTACATCAGTGCATCAGGAAATCTTCCCTCAGTTCAGGTCAGGCTCAAAGGTGGTATGTGTAGTCAGAGCATGGCACTGAATATTTGTAGGTCGCAGCTGCAGGAACTGGAGGAGAATTGTAGCATCCAGCATCCTGCTAGTATTTTGCATTCAAAAAGAAATCAGTGCTATGAAGCCATTGAGGAGCCTGATCTTACACAGTGTCACCTGGAGTAAAGGCCGTTCCAGTAATGCGATGGCCACAAATAAGTCTGGAGAGACTCTATTGAGGACTGCACATACTGTATGGAGATTGAAGGATGTAGACCCGTGACAGACAATTCCTGTCTGGACTGGTGAGATATTCTGAGCCATCAATAATGCCAACTGAGGGGCAATTATTTTAGCTAATATTTTAATGTCAAAGTTTAGTAGGGAGAGCGGGCGGTACGGGTCGCCAAGTCGGGATTTTCTGCCAGGTTTTAGCATTAGGGTGGTCACTGTTTCCCTAAGGTTACACAGAAGTGTGAACCTTCGAGGCTTTCGGAATACATGTCTAATAAGTGAGGGATGAGATTTTGTTTGTATGTTTTATAAAATGTGCCTGTCAGGCCACCAAGGCCTCGTGTCTTTGTGCTATCCAAGGCAACTATGGCCAGGGCGACCTCTTCAGCAGGGATGGGTTCACTTAGAAATTGTCGTTTTGCATCGGTGATCCATACCATTGAAACCTCTTCTAGGTAGGCTGCTCTGGCGTCTCCCCCCCTTTAAGTCTGGTGGTGTACAGTTGATCGTAGTATTGGAGCAGGGCACCAGTTATGTCAGAGTTACAGGTGACCCGTCCACCACTTTCAAGAAGCAGCTCATATATCAATCCCGGACCTCGAATCAGCTGTAGGAGGTGTGCCAGAGTCCCAGGCGTTCACCCAACCTGTAATGGCAAGCCCAGGCAAATTTGCCCAGGAATGTGGTCTTCCTCTCACCTAATAAACGCAACTCGTCCAATAGTTTTGATTGCTGGCATAGAGCGGGCCCTCCCTGCCCCTGTGCGGTGGTCTCCTCTAGGTTTCTCAACTCGGCGTCTATTCATGCGAGACTATTTAAAATGTTTCGGAGGACCCGTGCATGCTTTGGAATGTGTATTCCCCGAATGTATATGTTAAAGGCCTCCCATAAGGTTTCTTGATGAGGAAAGGAGCCAGTGTTTAATTCAATATATTCCAATATTGAGTCCCTAAGTTTGGTGAGGAAAACTGTGGCCAAAAGAGAAGTGCTAGAAAGACCCATCTCCTTTCCAGCCCCTCACCAAGTGGGACATGTAGATTCATCTTTACTGGGGAGTGATCTGTGTTGCGTGTCCAACAAACACAAAGGGCATCAGCTGACAGATACCAGTAATCAATGCGTGTCCACACATCATAAGGTGCGGAGTTGAATGTATATGCTGGCGTGATAGGGTGTACATGGCGCCATGTGTCTGTTAAGGAGTAAGTGTGACGGAAGTCCTGAAATATCCTATGAGCTTAGGGTTTGCTAATTTTGGGGGTTCCCATGGAGTCTAGTTGCAGGTTATGTACCATATTCAGATTCTCTCTTAGCATGACAGTGGAATTACAAAGCTGCTCCATGATGGATAAAAGATTGTGGAAATAATATGGGTTACCTACATTAGGAGCATATACATTCATGAGCAGGACACAGTGATCAGCCAATTAACCCTCCCCCCGGTACCACATAATGACCTTCTTTATCAGTGAAACTATTATTCAGGGTGAAAGGAACGCATTTATGGATAACTGTGTGCACACCCCATGAATATGTGCTGTACCTAGAGAAGTACCTGTAAGTTCACCATGTTTTCGCAAATGCGGGACGCTACTGTGGAGGCAAATGTGTCTCCTGCAGGAAAGCAATTTTCGCTTTGTGCCTATTGAGGTAGGCCATTACTTGCTTGCTTTTGTGAGGTTGTTTAAGCCTCTATCATTCCAGGTTAGGAACTTTATTTAAGCGTAGGTGGGCCAACCCCTAAAGGTCATGGGAATAATGGGAAATGTGTGATCTGCATATTGCGGTATGCAACAAATCTAATACCTTCCAAGTGATTTTTAGGAATATAGAAAAAAACGTCAAACACTCCAAATTGAAACCCAAAATGACCCACCCAGCCCCCCAGCCACACAGAGCACCAAACAGCCCAGTGAATCCTAAGTAATCAACAAGTAAACAAAGATCATAAATATGGAAATGTGGTAAACACCATTAGTGTGAGCAACGCTATGACAAACGAAGCCCATTAAAGTACATTTCTGATATAATTTAATGTAGGGCTACAAGTGAAAAGGTATATTTCCCAAGCAAGAGAGCATTATGGGAGTAGTTAGAACGGGCTGCCCATCAGAGAATGTTCCACCAACACCAGGAGACAGGAGACGGGTATGGCTAAATTAGCCGGTGGAAATAGGTCTAAGTGCTGCAAGTCCATCTGGGCATGTTTCAGAGTGGTATGTGGCGATGGATGAGAGTTTCTTACAGGAGGTGACTGCCTCAGCTCTAGAGTCAAAGAACCGGGCCCTACCATTCACTTCCACTCAGAGTATGGCCACATAGAGCATACCATACTTATGCCGTTTTATGCGATACATTTTTACCGACACGGGCGCCGCTAGGACGTGTGAGCTGCTGCTCTGTTAATTGAGACCTCGGACACACACTCGTGTCTGGTCTCCTCGCTGCACCTGATTACCACTATATGTGTACCACACTTATATTTACTAAACACAACATTCTCTGGATCCGTTCACACTCTTTACTAGCGGCACTACTTTCAGTTGTGTAGTTAATTAAGACTATCTTTCATTTCCTAAACCTTGACTGATTCATCCCTCCTTTCTTTTCCACTTGTGATTCGTGTACCCAGCCGGGTTGGAATTATCACCGGCTGTGGGCAACCACTACGTTCATGCAACTTCTGTCAGCCCTGAAGAGTCGTGGGTTCATCTTTCCCCGACGAAACACGTGTCGGCTGGTTACGCTTCTCTAAGTATTAAAGAAAATTTGTTTCATCCTAATAATTGTGTATATTTTGTTGTTCCTACTGTTGTCTTTACTGACTTTTACTTATATGTGTGCACAGGATTGCTTGAAAATTGTTTTGTTGTAGGGTCTTCCCTACACACATTAAGGGGTTATAAGGGTTTCCCCTTCCTGTTTAGCACCGTATTCACTTGTACATTCACATACTCTATACGCGAATTTGCGGAGCGCCATTTCTTCCTATATACTAATGCCCTTTTCTAGTACTTTGTGGCCTTTTTGCGGAGGATGGCCTTAACGCAGAGGTCTTCAAATCTTTTGATGCCGTGACCCCCTTATCAAACTTTTTAAGGTGTAAGGATCCCCTTCTGACAAAAATGTCTAGAACCTGGTACTCCTGATCATCGGCAACCATAAAAGCCCCCGATTCCAACAGCAAATTACTTTTACGGAGGAGAAATCATATGAAACAGTGTTTAGCAAACCAAAGGACAGTGAGCATGGGGGTGTAGTCAAAGGTGTAGCTAAAAACAAAGGGCCTCGTTTATGAGGAGTTGGTGTAGGGCAGTGCCGCAAATCTTCTTGCGGTGCTGCCCTATGCCAATGTGAAAGGGCAGGAATGCACCATACTTATGAAATACGGTGCATTCTTATCCTTTTCCCTTGCATTGGTGCACAAATTGCTGCCTAGCACCAACATAGGCAGGTTTGTTTCTGCACAGGAAGGGGCATCTTTCTTCACAAAAACAATCCAGAGAGACGTTTTCCTCTTTCTATGTGAGCTGCAGAATGCAGGGCACATGGAGAGAGGAAAAACAAGGAGAAAAGAAAACATTTCTCCTCGTTAAGGCTCCACTGTGGAGGCGTCCTTTTTTGGAGCTGCCCCAGGTTTGCGTGATTTTGTAAATATGGGGCAGCATCAAATTCCATTGGTGTTGCGTAGGAAGCCCACTCAAAGCCCATGCAACATCTCCTTGATGCAGAATAAGGCAACACAGTGGCATGCGCTGCTATGTGTTACTCCATATCTATGAGGCCATGCAAAGCCATGCAGGGTGACTTTGCACCGCCTCATAGGTATGGTTGAGGTGCTTGAGCCACCAGGGCGTCAAAAAAAAGTGATGCTCTGGTGATGCAAGCCTCTCATAAATAAGCACCAAAATAGTCTGTCGGTTTTTTAGTCCTTTCACCGTCAGTTATCTACATATAAAATAATGGGCAGCGTAAATGAAAAATAAATACAAAAGTTGTTACTCAGTGAGAAATGCAGTGAAGTACATTATGAAACTTCTATTAGTTAATGCACTGCAGAGGTCTGTGTGTAACCAGAGAGCCACAGAAAAATCTTGATTGGTGCAGTGGAGAATAGTGATGTGTATTTTTAGTGCAATGAGGTCCCAGCCTGTGGCAGAAAGCTCTGTAAATATGCAAGTCATTATTTTATACTTGCATTACACATAGTGGAAGATAGGATGCTGCAAAACGTGCAAATAGTTTTACTATAAAATGGTGCTTCCAAAATGTAGATTTTAGTAATGCTAGAGCGTATGCAATGCAATTAATTTGTTTACATTACGGTCCCTTCAACACCTCTTTAGGGGTACTAAGTGCTGTGTAAATACAGTTAAAATTAAAAGCATGCACTTCCCAGCCCAATTGTTATCTCTTTGCACAAACCTTGGTGTTATTTCATCAATTAAAACCAGAACTGCTCTGAAGCATCCTTTACACTTGCAGATTAACTGATTTGCATTTCATTCAGGCAAGCAGCTAATAACGATCTAAATTTGCCATCCCAGGAGGGCTGTCTTTTTCCAAAAGAAAAGCAAATGTTTTGGATTGCAGGCACAAGTGTAGCTGGGGAATGCGCGACCCCCTTCCCAGGACTCCAGGGCCCCTCTGGGGGTCGCGCACCACCGATTGAAGACTGCTGCCTTAACATCTTCAAATTTGCATCATGCCTCCTGCACCATCAATGTGAAGTCAGGATATATAGAGATGACAGTCCTTGGTTCTGTAATGGGCCCTGCTCACTGGCCAGGTGAAGCGCCATGTCTCTGTCTCTTAAGTTTAGTAATCGTGCTATGATTGAGCGAGAATGTGCACCAGGTGGCGGCTTAGAACCAAGATTTCTATGCACCCGCTACAAATGTATCCATAAAGCTTGTGCTATCAAGTAACTCCACGAGTAGCTGCTCTACAAACTGGTCTGGTCAGCCCATGTTGGTAGTCTCCACAATGCCCATGATGTGAATGTTGTTCCTTCATTTTTGACTGCAACTGTCTTAAGGAGTCACTTCAGTTTTTCCAGACGTTTATTTTGGAAGGTAGTGCCATCCTCCAGGCCAGAGATACGCTCCTCCACACCATCAAGACGAATGTTGTGGCATTCAATTCTTTCCCCCATGCAATCCAAGCGTGTGTTTAATGGTTGAACCTCTGCTTCTCGGCATCTGACATGGTCCCTGGTCTGTCAGATTGCCTGGTCCATTCATGGGAGCTTCCGTTGTTTAGGGTCTCCTCTACCCATGATGCCTGGTGGTGAGCAGGGGTTATACAGAGGAAACAACAGTGAGCACTGCATCTGAGTTAAATGAGGTACCCCAGATCAGCAGAGTGACTAATTGAGAAAAGGGGCGGGGGACCATGTGGTACTTGGGCAGCAAGCCTGCAAGTGCCCTAGATCTAGCTCCAGGAGTGAGCCAAACATGCAGGGCCTGTATCACTGCATGCCGCAGGTGGCATTGCAGGGAGGATCGCAGCTGGTCCCAGATCGATGCCCCCCCCTCGTGTTCAGCACAGCATGGGCAACGGCCCGGGTGGCAATCACAACGTGGCCAGGACAGCCACTGTGCAGTCAGGAGGTGCCCTCCCATCCCACAGGTGGGAGCAAAAGCGACAGTGTAGGGCTTCCAGGGGGGAGAAGACCACAGGGGGCTAATCACTAGGCCGCAGGTACCACACTTACTGTCTGCGCTGCGGCATGATAATGGCCCGATCACGGCCATCGTTCACCCGTGCTATGGACTGCTTTAATGTGTAGGGACTGTTCTCAGTCATCAAGGCACGGCCCCCATGCTGCTTTCCATCAAGGGGCTGCAGTTATAGGGCAGGGCAGGGCGGGCCCTTCAAAAGACGCGGCTCAGCTTCCAGGCAGCGGCCTGCCGCAGCCTAACTTGCTCTCAGCCAGGCCTCATGGGATTCAAGTTGTCTGCAGTCTCCTCTCTTTTTGCAGCAGCGCGCCAGACACCCAGGAGCACAGCCACAACCAGTATGTGGCTGCCGAGATTGTAGGTAGGGCTGAGGAGGGCTCAGCGGGGCTCGGTAGCTGTAAAGGGCTTTTATTCTGTATTTGTTATGTCACATGTAATGCATTCTGCTTCAGTTTTTTCTTTATGTTCATTGCTCCCTTCACTATGTTCTATATTCTACGTTACAAACCTCTGGCGTGCGCACCTCCAAACATGTTTATGTGTGAAGGTGCACCGCTCGAGGTTCTGAGTACCGGCACTTCTGAATTGTCTGGCCGTCAGTACCGGCACTTTTTATTAGGTGAGGGAGAGTACCGGTAACCTCATTGAGAGCACAGCAGGCTCAGGTTACTTATTTCCTCAGGGCAGATGCCGCCCTGCTTCCGACGAGCTTGCAAGTTACTGAGCCCCTCAGTGGCCTTTTGCACAATCCCTGCTGGAGATACCAGCAGCTCTCACTTGAATGCCCCCAGACTGCAGGGAGTTGAGAGGAGAGAGCTTGCCTTGCGTCATGCTGTGATCAGCAGGACAGGGTCTAGACAGACCCTGCACTGTTGATCAGGTGCGCAATGGCCATTAGGCTTAAAGTGCTTAAGGGCCCTCCACCCCCTTCCTCCATCATGAGTGTGAAATGGGCTGGGGCTGCCAGTCAGTAATCCTGTCCCATTTAAGGAACTGTCTGTACTGGCCGTACTAAAGTGAGCGGCATCGACAGACAACCTTACCCAAAGACGTTTTTTTCTCCATCTTTTTGTTCAGCACAGAGGTTGCTTTCCTTTGTGTGCTCCTCTGTTGAAGCAGGAAAGGAAGATGTAAAGTGGATAAATAATGTTTACTAAACGCATTTCTCACGCGTTTTGATATGTGCTATAACTGGTATAGAGGTCATTATGTAACATCATATCTTGCCCTTAGCCCCGCCCCTAGCCCCGCCCATTTGCCACACCTCTAACTCATTTTAATGAGTACCTGCACTTATTTTTTCCCATTTAAAGCACTGCCTATGTTGGATCCTCTCACAGATTTATGGAAATGTACGGATCCAAATCTTCTTTGTTACTGCTACCTTTGATCCGTCGCTTCTCCCTCACGGTGCTGTTCCTGCTTCTGCGAACAGAATACGACCTTTACTTCAGTTTTCACTGAATTTTGAAGTTATTTGTCAATTTCTGCAACGTAAGCCAACCGGCTTTATCCTTCTACAATTATGTGATGATGTCATCACGCAACGTACCCTGCCATCTTTAAAGTATTTACAACGTGAGTTTAATAAGATATTTTATCGCTTTAGCATACGAGTGACGTCACCGCGTTTTCACGCTTGGGTGGCCATCTTTATTTTTCACTTTTTCTTCAAAAACGATCACTTCATCAGAGGTTCGAGAAATCAGCTGTTCTTCACATCGTTTACTCACCAGTATGTTCTTTGATAACATTTGAAAATTTAAAGCATTGAAGCACTATATACTTTCATAACATTAGAAAATTTAAAGCATTGAAGCACTTCAAAGGAATTTCACATCGTTTACTCACCGGTATGTGCTTTCATGAGATTTGATAATTTAAAGCTTTTAAACACTTCAAAGGAATTTATCTTTCAATAAATTACCTCTACATAAGATTTTACAATTCATTATCTCTACTTATTTGAAAGTTATTCACAACTTTATAAAAACTAAAGGTGAAAACAGCATTGTTACTTAATTTAACATGGCATCTAACCAGCAAATTGTACATTTGAATCATTTCCTTCCGGTTAATGGCAAACCTAATGAATCTTGGAAAGTCTGGTTTCGCAGCTTGGAGAGCTATTTGATTGCCATTGACGCCGAAGAATACTTACCTAAACGTAAATTAGCAATCTTATATAGCCATTTGGGAAGTGCTGGTCATCAAGTTTTTGATAATTTACCAAACTCTATTCCTCCTCCTGGCAATGGTGATAGTTAGAATGTTTACACTGATGCTGTTCAGAAACTTAACAAGAAGTTTTTAGAACAACCAAACGTAATGCTGGAACGTTTTAATTTCATGAAACGTTTTAATTTCATGAAACGAAAACAAAATCCCAATTAGACTGTTGAAGAATTTATTTCAGCACTTAGGAACGAGAGGGACAGCGGTTCTTAGGCTCTCGCACTGCCCCTGTCGCCGCGAGCCCCCCGAGGAAGGCCAGGTCCATTCACACAGCTCAATGTCATCATCCCAGTTCACTGCCTCAAGAGTTGATGAGTGGGCAGAGTTCTCATATCGCATTGTCCAGCACTCTGGGCAAGGGGGATAATGAGGGATGGGGTTTTGAGGCCAAGTAAATTGTGGGCTGTCGAGTCGGAGCTTCATAGCCATGGGGCCATCTTGGTTGTCGGCATCACCACGCCCCTTCACAGAAGAATCTAACAGAGATGTTGGGTGATAGCACCTTGGGTCTACCCTATCTCCCTTTTTAAATATGGGTCCAATGGTAATATTGCTCCATGTTTTAGGGAAGTGACAATGTGCTGCAGCGTTACAAACTTGGGTTAGCATAGGTATAGCGATATTTCAGATTTAAAGACGTCAGCAGATACCCCGTCTGGCACTGGTGCTTTTCCAAGGGAGCTATTTTTTAGTGCTGTGGTGACTTCTTCTTCTTTGATGCTCAATGGCTTTACGGGTTCGAAGGCTGCCACCTCAATGGGTACTGAAGTAGGCCAATGTCTACATTGTGTGGATTAAAGATCCCTCCAAAGTGGGTCTTCCATGGTTCAGGGGCAACTGAGACCTCTGGGGTTGGCATCGAGCTATCTTTAAGGAAAAGAGAATTGACAGTCTTCCAAAACAAAATGCAGTCACCCGTATCGGCTGTCTGTATTATGTTCTCCCAAGCCTGATCCTGGCGTTCCTGGTTTCTGATGGATAGGGCTAATTTTGAATTCCTTCTTAATTCTTGAATATTTGCCTCCTATTTCTTGGGCATTTTTGTAGCACGTTCCTTAATTACGTGCTATCTCTAGTGCAGTGTTTATGGACCCAGCCATGGGCCTTACTGTTTTTACTTTGGTCCTTTATTGGGCTCTCAATTTTTCTGCAACTGCTGTTGCAATTTTATGTAATGCTATTAAAAGACTTTCATGGTACAATCCCAATTCGGTACAGATATCAAAGGCTTCAACATTCTCCTTAACTGCAGTTTCTAATAGCCTGTTTCAGTTTAAGCCTGCCCACTTTAGGCTGACCCCGTTTTACCCACTGATTTAATAGGTATTGCTTGTCTTGGACCCCTCATCTTGTGACTGATGATCTTAAGTGTGAACTTAAGAGCCGAATGGTCACTAAGTACTAAGGTTCTATTTTAAGGAATTTGACCAAATTTGGTGTGGTCACCGAAATCATCATGTGGTCGATAATGGAGAAATGCACGTTACCGTGGAATGCAGGTAGCAAAACTCAGTTTGGTATTACCTCTTGCTCAAACATCTCCAAGTTTAGTCTATACAAGATATCATTTATAGACTCACCATATGGGTCGTGGGAAAAATGAGATTGTTCTTTCCCTTAACAGCCTGAGAAGCCAAAGGCTAAACTAATGGGATATTGGCATTTGCCTGTTTTAAAATCCCCAGCCCAAACAAACATATAGTCATATTCTATTTCCTTCACAAACAACCTAATTTTCTTACCCAATTCTACAACGACCATATTCTGTGTGATGTTAAAAACATTATTATAGAAATTGATTAAATGACATTGTATTTCTGCTCGATCGACAAATGTACTAGCTGGTAATAAGGGGAGATGTTAAATTGTTTTCTTGGGGCAGCCTGAGAATGTCTCTTCTGAGGAACCACCTGCAGTGGCTGAGGATGAAATTCCTGAATTTGAGTTCCCTGTGAGAGTAGGAAGCAGTGTCTACTTCCTTGGCCTCTCCCCAAAGGTGCTGAGGGGGAAGAGGGAAGACAGATAATTCAAACTGTAGATGACCAAATTAAAAATGGAAACTGAGTAGAAAAAGGTTGAAAGGGCCTTGGAGGAAAAGAAGGCTGAGGCATAGAGAGCCTTAGCAGAGAGGAAACTTCTTCTCGCTCATGAACTGAGCCTGAAAGAGGTGAATACCAAGGCCATACAGGTAGGTTCCAGCAGTGATGGTAGCAGCAGACATGCAGTACCTGGTGAGAAAAGAGGGCTCATATACCCAAGGATTGCGTGCCCAGTATGTGGCGAGAGATGACATTGATAAATGGTTTTCTGCTTATGAAGTTGCACTGAAGGTTCACAGTTTTCCTGAGGAGCACTGTGAATGGTCTGTGGAAACACATGACAACACCTGGTAGGGACGCACTTCTGACTTTTGAGGTTGGGTCCCATGAAAGCCATTTTGATTGCCAAATTTGGACAGACTCCCGAAATGTGTCAGGGACAGCCAGAAGCTCTCCAACCAATCGTGGGTAGATTTTGTTGATTACTCAAGTAAGACACTGAATGACTGGGTGAGGGGCAGCAAGGTTAGTGATTTTAATGGGTTGTACCATTTAATCATGAGAGAGCATGTCCTTGGTGTCTGTTTTCCTGATATGCGCCAACATCTAGTTGACGGTAAGCTGACTGACCCCAGGAAGCTTGCTGAGGAGGAAGATTTCTGGGCTAGCACCAGAGTGTCCAAAAAGTTTTCTGGGTTGACCCCCATGAAGGTGGTCAGGGTTTCGACAGAAGAAAGAGGGGGAAGAAAAACTTAAAAACAAGAAGTTCTCAAAAGGCCCCCAAAAATATTCCCAAGGGATTTGTGGTAACCAGTCCTAGTCTGATCCTAAAAAGAAGGGGTTCTTTGATCACAAGACATGGAGATTTGCACCCCAATGTACATAGTACTACTAATATGGGCAGAACAAGGGTGACTCCAAATGTCCTAAGTGAGCGTATTGCTCGAGGAGGAGGTAGTCCCAGTTAGTTTGGTGGGGCAGAGAACGGTGACCCTAGTTTCCCTGAGGGATAAATAAATGGTGCCTAAAGCCCACATGCCTTCAAATACTTCAAAGTATAGGCAGTGTGTCACCATTAAGGAGCAATGGGTGGAGGCTCTGTGAGACACAGGGGCCTGCAGGAAAATGGTCAAGTGTCAGCTGGTGTCTACAGAGCAGGTCCCTCAGAACACATTTCCCCAAGTTGTAGTCACTGGCAAATATGAGAGCCATCTACTGGTGGCTCTGGTTTCCTTTGAGTTAGAGTGAAGATCTCAGGTTCTCTGACAGTTGCTGTGAACCCTGCCATGTCTAGGAATTGTTTGCTAGGCAATGGCCTAGAACACACTACCAGCAGCAAGGTAGAGCTCAGATTTCATTTGGAGATTATGGGAATGCCTGAGTGGGTCGCTATGACCACACAGACCATGGCTGTCCGGAAAGGGATTTTAGGGAGTCTGGTGCCTGGAACAAAGGCCCAGGCAGCTGCCAAGGAGAGTGGCAAGGAGCGTGGGAAACCAATACCTGAATTTCTCATGGGGGAGATTGACCGGGTTCCTGAGAAGGAGACCCTGAGCTAACCGGAGCTTGCCAGCTTGCAGATTGAGGACGGGCCTACCAGGGAGAAGTTTGGCCAAGTATAGAAAGAGTGTCCCACTCTTGAGGGCTTGAGGTGCCAGGCCTCAGCCCATACAGCAGGTGAAGCCTCTAGAGATTAAATAATCCACTGGGAGAACAATCTCCCCTATAGCGAGCCTAAGGCTACTGTTGCAGGGGTACCCCATGTTCTTGTAGTCCCTCAGTATCACAGGGCCTTCCTACTGGGTTTGGCTCAAGACATACCCCGAAAGGACATTTACAGCAAGACAAGACCTTTGCCAAGCTTGTCTCCCACTTCTATTGGTCCAGAAAGAAGACAGCTCAGATGCATTCTGCAGGGCCTATCCCACCTGCCAGGCCAGTGGGAAATCAGGGAAAAAGTCCAAAGCTCTCCTGATCCCATTACCAGTCCTTAGCACTCGCATTTGAAAGGGTGGGCATCGACATCATTGGACCATTGGACCGCAAGACAGCCCTATCAATCAATCAATCAGGATTTCTAAAGTGTGTCTGCTTCACCCATGAGGGTCTTGAGCCACTGTGGGATCATACTGCGGGACCACACTGCCTGTTACTATGAACTAAACAACCAGGTCTTGAGGTCCTACCTGAACTGCTGGAGCGAACATGAGGCTCTGTGTTGCAGGGGTGTTCCAGGTCTTAACCGCCAGGTGGGAGAAGGCACGGCCTCGCTGTGTGTTCAGCAGATGCATTGGGTAGCTGCTAGGGAGAGGGATCTGGAACGGAGTTCTCTGATGGGTTCGAAGAAATTCACTCATCTGTTGAGGTAGGCTGCTCCTTCATTGTGTAGTGGCTTGTAAGCATGGGTGAGCAGCTTAAACTGGTATCTTTTCATGACTGGCAGCCAGTGGAGTTTCCTGAGGTAGGGTGTGAGGTGCATCTATCTGGCGAGGTCAAGGATGAGCCTGGCTGCTGCGACGGTATGCCTGCTGTTGGGAGGGAGCCATCTGAAGGCCTTCCTGAGCATTCGGAGGGTGAGGAAGCAAGCGGAGGAGACAGCGCTCACCTGCTTCTTCCTAGAAAGCAGACTGTTGAGGATGATCCCGAGGTTGTGGGCGTGTTTGCTGGATTTGTGGGGTTGGCCTAGCACAAATGGCCACCATTTGTTGTTCCAGAGGGTGTTCTTAACTTTCCCGAAGATGAGAATTGCTGTCTTGTCTGTTATGAGTTTGAGACAGTTGCTATTCATCCATACAGCCACATAATTTCATGCATTTTTTAAAATTGTCTTTGATGGTTGTTGGGTCATCAGTCAGGGAGAGGATGAGATGGGTGTCATCGGCATAGGAGATGATGTTGAGTTTGTGGCTCCTGACAATGTCGGCCAGGGGTATTGTGTATACATTGAAGTTGGTCTGCTGAGGGATGAGCCTTGAGGTACAACACAGCTGATGTTCTTAGGGAACGAGGAGCAGTGAGGGAGGATGATCTGTGTTCTTCCTGTTAGGTAGGATGCAATCCACTTTAGAGCTGCTCTTTGGATTCCAATCTGGTGGATTCTTCTGATCAGTGTGTGGTGGGATACAGTGTCGAAGGCTCCTGAGAGGTTGAGTAGGATGAGGACAGCGATTTATCCACAGTCTAGCAGCATTCTAAAGTTGCCCATGGCTTTGACTAGAGCTGGCTTTGTGCTGTGGTATGCGCTGAAGCCTAATTGGGTGGGGTCCATAAGGTTATTGTTCTCCAGATGTCTAGTTAGCTGAATGTTGATAGCTTTCTCAATGATCTTGGCTGGGAAGAGGAGCAGGAAGAAGGGTCAGTAGTTATTGAGTGCACCTGGGTCAGTGGGTGGTTTCTTCAGCAGTGGCTTCACGTCAGCATGTTTCCATTTCTGGAGGAAGTGGGCTATGGTGTTTGAGGAGTTGAGGACCTTGGTGAGTTCTTTGTTGATGAGTTGATTGCAGAGGTTGAAAGTGTGGTGGGGCAGGGGTCTGCTGGGGCTACAGGGTAGATGGATCTCATGATGAACTCAGTTTCATTCTCTTTGAGTGTGTTCCAAGAGGTGAGCTGGTATGGATGGGCGTTGGTTGGCATAAAGAGGTTGTTGTCCATGGAGGATGGTTGAGGTGCAAAGTCTTGGCAGATGGTGTTGATTTTGTTGTAGAAATGTCTGCAAGGGTGTCGCAGAGGGCTTGAGAGGGTGTGGTGATGTCTTCGGTAGCCGAGGGCAACAGGTTTGTCCTGGTCTTGGTGGACTATGCCACCTGATTCCCAGAGGCCATCTCTCTGAGGTCAGTGACTACACTTGTGGTGGCTAGAGCTCTGATGGGGATCTTTACCCATGTTGGGTTCTCCAAGGAGGTGGTGTCTGACAGAGGCACTAACTTCATGTGTGCATACATGAAATCCATTTGCGATGAGTGTGGTGTGACATACAAATTCACCACACCCTATCACCCCCAAAACAATGGTCTTATGAATAGATTCAACAACACTTTGAACGGCATGATTATGGGTCTGCCTGAGCCCAAGAGACAAAAGTGGGACATCCTCTTGCCATGCCTTCTCTTCGCCTACAGGGAGGTGTCACAGAAGGGAGTAGTATTCAGCCCCTTTGGTCTCCTCTATGGCCGCCCTGCTAGGGGACAGCTGAGCCTTGTCAAGGAGTGGTGGGAGCAGGTACCCAGGAACACCCCCCAGGATGGGGTCAGCTACATGCTGACCCTCTGCCACCAGATGCACCACTTCTGAAAAAAGGTGAAAAGTAATTAAGGTCAGCCAAGAAGTAAAAAAAACTCTGGTATGATCAGAAGGCCACTCTGGTGGAGTTTCAGCCTGGCCAGAAATGTGGGTCATGGAGCCAGTGGAGCCCATGGCTCTCCATGTCTGCTGGACTGGCCCATACAAAAGGAGCAGAAGGGCAAAACCACCTACCTGGTGAACCTCCAGACCCCTAGGAACACCCTAAGGGTGATCCATGTGACTTAAGCCTCCCTTTGAGAGGTCCGAAGTAAGCATGCTCCTCATGACAGATTCAAAGAATGGAAGGAGAGAGTGAACCTCTCCCTGACCTTCTTACTTCACAGGAACTCGATGGGTCAGTGGAGGGTGTCAACCTCTCTTGCAACCTGACCCTAGAACAGCAAGATGACTGTTATCAGCTCCTAGGACAGTTTACCTCACTGTTCTCACTCACCCCAGGACTCAAACATCTGTGTGCCCATGATGTTGACACTAGAGGCAGTCCAACTGTAAAGACCAAAATGTACAAGTTGTCAGACAGGTTGAGAGCCAGCATCTAGGAGGAAGTCACCAAGATGTTGGCATTAGGGGTGATTGAGTCCTCTAATAGTCACGGGTCCAGCCCTGTGGTGTTAGTACCAAAGGTTGCCCCACCGGGCGCCATCCCTAAACTTCGATCCTGCATGGACTACTGAGGACTCAACTCAGTCAGCAGGACTGATGCACACCCCATCTCCTAGAGCGGGTGAGCTCATTGACAGGATGGGCGCTGCCAAGTTCTTCAGTACCTTTGATTAGACATCAGGGTACTGGCAGATCGCTTTGACTGAGGGGGCCAAATAGAGGTCAACATTTTCAACCCGAGGGAAACTACCAATTTCTGGTGATGTCCTTTGACTTGTATTGTATAATCTTTGTAAAGCGCAGTCTGTCACCCTATGGGTATCCTGGCGCTGAGAGACTATAACAGCATGAAATGTTCCCCTGCTACCTTCCAAAGGTTGCTAAGGTTGGTTTCTGTGCTGCCTACTTAGACATCATTGCTGTCTAAAGTTTCAGCTGTGAAGGAAGTGACCTGATTAGGGTCACCTGGGTCACTCATGACCACCTCTCAGTCTTCCACACAAATGAAGAGTCGGTCTAACAGTAGAGAATACAAACTAAATATATTTTATTCATGTACACTTGAGTGAAGTCCGGTCTGACCAGCCTCTTTGGATTGTTGCACAGGGACTGACTTCACAAAGCATGGCGATACATAATGTACAATTCAGAAGACACGCCCTGACTGGAAATTTCCAGTTTGTAGCTGGTGAACAAAGGAGATACAGAAAGATGGATTTCGATCCTAAGACCGGGGGCATGCTATCTCAGTGCCAAGGTCACTCTGCCTGTGCCCGCCGCTCTAAGGGTTGGAGCAGGACTATCTAAGAGGAAAGGTATGTACTGACAAGAACAGTGTATTCATTAGCACAGCAAAGCTCAACCTTGGGGAAACACAAACCATCGCAACTGCTTTCAGCTGGGGCAGAGAGAGAGCGAGTGAGACAGAACTTAGTCACGATCATGGCTCAAAATGGCGGCTGAATATAAAATGGTGCCACGAATGTAAACTTAAGACATACATTGAATGAGGAACTCAGCTACAGCATTTTTATTCCAATAGACCCTCCTTTTAGCAATCGCTAAACCATTTTATTTCTGCCTAGACACAAATACCATCTTGCAGAAAATAAGAGCTACCACTGCAAGCTGATATGTGCATTGTCAATATTCAAAGATGCCTTCATCAATCAACATAATGTCGTTAATATCTTTCATCATCATGACCGTGGCATTAGTGTCATGGACTGATATCTTTGGCTTAGGCGTCAGAGTATTTACAATATACGCACAACAAGCAAGGAGGCAGTGTATGCAAAGACAACATGTAAAGATACCAGCAACTGCAACCAGAAAGATAAGAATCATCCAACCCCAGGACTTGAACATAACACAGAACCATCAAGAGAGAGTCCAACTACCATTTTCTTGGTGTGTGTCAACTGAAAGCCTATGCAACTTCTGTATGGCAGCATACACATTGAGGGCATGGCCAGGTATGTACACACAGCAGCTACTTCCAATAATGCGACAGGCCCCTCCCCGATCAGCAACGATGATGTCTAACACCGACCTGTTTTGTAAGGTGACGAGCCTGTAGGTGGTGGGGCCACCTCGAGGCAGCTGGCCTGCCCTGCTCCTGGGGGTGGGGTGTAGAGGCTGTCCAGTATCCGTTGGAGGGTATCTTGGCATATGTGCAGGTTGTTCTCTACATCATAAATGATGGGGTTTGTGTTCTGCTCTGCAGTAAATGTTGATTGTCCCTCTACAATGTTAAGGGGAGATGCAGGTTAAGAGGGTTTCACATGTATGTTGTTGATTTGGATATGTTTACATTCAGACTGCATGCCAATGTACATAATGAATGTTTTGGGGGAGCTGACTATTCGATGGCAGTCAGTGTGTGTTCCGAATACATGACGTATGTGTGGTGGTACCCGTTCATTTTCATCACACTGTGTCAGACAATGCCAGATGTGAGTGGACTGTTACTACACATGAGTGGAACAAGTATTGGGCTCTGTCCTGTGGTGCTGCTGTTGCACATTGTACCACATTGCCGTCGTTGCTGATGTCCTGTGATTTCTATGTGTGTGTGCTGCATTGTGGGGGAGTTGCTCCTGCAGCTCTGATTTTGTGTGGCCTTCTCCCTTTGAGGCAGTGTGACTTTGAATTGTGTGCTTTTCGGGGCCTAATTTGCTTTTGACTTAGTTTGTATGTGGACAGATTTTGTGGCCTGGTGCATTGTTCGTCTGCTGCATGTATTGTAAGGCATGGGGTGTGGGTGCACGGGGACATGTCAGGGTGTGACCTGCTCCTTTACGGATGTGATCCGCACTGGGCTACCTCCATGTCGTTTCGTGGGCCATGTCATTTTTTTGGGCTGCTGCCATGCTATCGGACATGCAGTGTTACTTGCATAGTCAGTGTGGGTCACAGAGCAGCTGCTTTGCTGTATTAGGCACATGTGCATGGGTCGGTGGTGATATTGGTGATGGGGGGCCCCTCTGTGCACATTGTGGATGGGGGCCTACTTGACGTTTCTATGTGTGCTGCAGTGTGCATAGGCAATCAGGGACATGTTCCACGGTCATTGTGGGTGTGCAGTGTGCTACGCATACTTGTGCATGTGTGCCATTGTGCCCATCTCCCCCGTTCCACCGTCCCTGGTCGTTACTCACCCTGTTGCTGTTGGTTCAAGTCGTATCGTGCTGTGTCCAGGCCCCCCAATCCTGCCACCGTCTCCTTACTGCTGACTGTTACACCATTTGCTCCAGCTCATCGAGCTCCTCCTGTGTCGCAGGACTCCCACCTCCAGTCGCCGTTGCTGCCTCCCCGTTGTCGGCGAGCTCATGTTTGGTCTGTCTTTTTAGATCATGCCAGAGCCTCTTGACCTCCTCCAGTGACCTCCTGGACATTCCGACTGCATTGATGTTGGTTAGGATGGCTTGCCTATATTTCGGTTTGGGTTGCGAGTGCCGCAGTGGAGGTGCCGAACAGTTGTTGATGGTGTTCGGTCACCCCCCTAACGAGGATCCGGTCTGCCTGTGGACTGAACCCCGTCTTCCTCTTCCTCTTGTCCTTGCCCTTCCACGTACGTGGGGTTCCTGGCTGGTCCTCCGTGGGGCTTGTGGTGTCCAGCTTGTCCTCTGCACTCGGTCCGGGTGCATCCATGTTGCTACGCAGTTTGAAATGTTTTTGGGCTTTTTTTTCTTGCTTTTATGTTGCTTTTTCCCGGCAGACGCGTGGGATTTGCAGGCCTGTGGCTGATCTTTGCTGATTTGTGTACCGCGATTGTCCTCATCGCATGATTTTTCGGGTTCGAGTTTCGCATTTTTGCGGCGTGGCGTCAATTTTACGCTGACATTTGACACGTTTTCTGTTGTCTATCGCATGCAACCGCCTTGTTGTGAATTCCACATTGACACTGGGTTATTTTCCCGCGATGGGTTGCGATATTGAAAGTTGTGTTACGCTACTCTTGCGGTGGTTATCACACGTTCTTGTGAATATACTCCTCTGTGTACTAGGCAGCAGCTATTTACCCGCGGTTGTGGGTGCAGAGATGGGTGGGGGTATTTGTTTATATTGCCTCCCATTCTACTACTCATTGTGGCAGTTGTATCGTTGTTCCGCAAGGCATAGACAGTCCTAGTGCTAGGCCAGGCACAACAGGGGGCAATTTGACCTTTCACTCCAGCTTAACATTGATTACATGGAACGTCAGGGGATTAAAGAACGCAAAGAAGGGTAAGCAAGTCCTAAACTATCTGCAGCGCCACCAGGTTGATGTTGCATTTCTTCAAGAAACACACCTGCCTAAATAAACACAGACACATTTTTCAAAAGCATGGGGACCTCACAGATACTTTGCAAATTATAGTACGTATGCATATGTACTGCTATATAGATACACGAGCGCCTACCTTTCTACTCTCCAGTGTTCGATCCAATAACGGGGGTAGGTATACAATGGTAGTGGGAAATCTTATGAGCAGAAAAATAGCGTTTATTTGTGTATATGCGATTAATACAGACGACCCAGAGTACTTCCAGGACATACACGGGCAGATGCTACAATTAGACGCGGACTATGTCGGCATGGGCGGGGACTTTAACCTCTTGCTAGAACCTACACGAGATAGCACATCAGACTCCCCCACCAAAAAACCTCATGCTTGGCTCGCGCTATTGGACCAATGTGATGAACTTGGATCGTTAGATGTATGGTGACAGGGGAACAACCTTTACAACGCAACTTTTACAACGCACTACCATTACAACGAAACTGTTACAACGCGAGTGCATTGACAACGCAGGACATTACAACGCAAGTCTTTACATCGACTTGCACTAGATGGCGTGCTAACATTAAAAAGAGTGTAGTTTACTATCCCAACACCTTCCCTACTGTTACGTGGACTGGAGTTGGAATAGTAAATTACACTTTTTTAATGTTAGCACGCCATCTAGTGCAAGTCGATGTAAAGACTTGCGTTGTAATGTCCTGCGTTGTCAATGCACTTGCGTTGTAAAACTTTCGTTGTAACAGCATGCGTTGTAACAGCATGCGTTGCAACGTCATACATCCATGGTGACATTGCCGGCAGGTGACAGTGCATACAACCATTATTCTGCACAGCACAACACATGGACAAGATTGGATTACTAGCTGGTGTCCCCTAACTTGGTTGCCTGGTACGAAGCTTCCCAGCGCCTGCCTAGAACACTATCTGACCACTCCCCAGTTACAATGAAACTTAGAGTTCCACGCCCGGAAAGTACCGAAAGACAATGGAGATTTCCCAGTGAGGCCTTGCTTGATGAAGTCTTCCATGCTGAGTTGCAGGAGGCAATTGATGAATATTTTGAGTTAAATGTGGGATCGGTCCAGTCCTGGGTTACGCTCTTGGAGGCGTTTAAGGCATATGCCAGTATTTCTAAGCATGCTGAGAGACCTACGGCGTACACTTACTAGTATTGAACAACAGCTAAGCTTACCAGACCAGGAACAGGCCAGAAACCCAGATAGGAAAATCTATTATAAACTCCACTGTGGTGTTATTAATAAAAATGTTTCGGCATTTAGCACTGTTTGGTCCACATTTCATGATGAACGTTTTCGATGTATTCATATGCAAACTCAGGTTGAGCATGAATGGTGCGAAACTTGTCACTACTCGTTGTAGCCCTAGTTGGGTGCAAGACATTAAAACAGCGTCATCTGCATACAGTAATGCTGGAATTGGACACTTATCGATGTAGGGCAGATCCTGGCATTGGCTAACTAAAACTTGGCCAAGGCCATCAATATATAAAGTAAAAAGGAAAGGGGCGAGAACACATCCTTGTCTCACCCCTTTCCTTATCGGAAATTTGGCAATGCACTCTCCCGTGATCCCATAATGGACCCTGGCTTGGGCGTCTCGATATATCTGCCTCATGAAGTTTATGAGAGGAGTTTCCACTCCCATTTCCTCAAGGATACTCCACAATTTATCAAGTTTGATGCAGTCAAACACGGAACTAAGATCCACGAAGGTCACGAATAACTTCCCATGCTTGGCCCGCGCAGATTTACTCAACAATAGATTTAAATTTAGTCCCTGTGATCGTGCCTAAGCCCTGTTGAAAACCATATTTTAGTTCAGAGATCACACCAGCATCTTTGGCCCATGACTGCAATCTGTTAAGTAAGAGGCGGCCGGCCACTTTAAGAAAGGAGTCTAAAAGAGAAATAGGTTGGTAACGTAGGGTTATTACGGTCACCCTTTTTAAAAATTGGGACCAGGATCAATTCTGCCCGAGATGGAATAAAACCATGACGAGAACATGCTGTCAGAACTAAGGTTAATAATGGTCCCCAGAGAGGTAGGTTTGATTTATATAAGTCAACAGGGACTCCATCCGGGCCGGGTGCTTTACCACCCACAGAGGCATTTATAGCGCTAATCACTTCATCTACTATAAATTGAACATCTAATGGGAAGGGGTTAAATAGTTCTAGATCTGGGGGTAGTCTGGACACAGCCAATGGTACTTCCTGCTTTTCGTCACTGTACAGTGTGGTGAAGTGATCTACCCACTGATGAGGACCCAATCCCCAGGCTGAATATCGTGTCCAGGCCCCTCAGGTGCTGCGGGAAGTGTGTTCCTGTTCTGTTGGTGAAGAGAACGCAGATTTTCAGTTAACTGGTACAGGTAATCAATCAGTAAAGGATACTCAGTCTCAGAGAATGTACGAGATTGTGGGATGCCCCCGACATTCGCTGGGCGCCTGAACACGATCTCGTAAGGTGACAATACAGTCCTAGAATGTGCTGTTGTTCTTGTGGACTAAAGGGCCAATGATAAAACATCTGGCCACTGTAACCCTGTGGTCTCCTGAATCTTTGCCAATTTCAATTTGAGAGTACCGTTGTACTTCTCAACCAAACCTGCTGACTGGGGGTGATTCTTAGCATGGAACTTCTGTCTGATATGTAGTCCCTGGCATACTAGCTGGATAACCTTGGCATTGAAATGACTTCCATTATCACTAAAACAGTTTGGATGAGAGGCAATGTACATAGAATTTTTTTTGTTGATTAGACACATAAAGACCGGGTCCTCAGCCGAAAGTCTTGTAGTACGCAGTTTTTAATTTATTTGCAAAACAAGGGCTTCTTCAGGGCGGTAAAGACGTGATGGTCTAAACCTAAATTGCGCGTACAGTAGAGAGCACAAAGTATAAAGCCTTTACAATAGGGGGTTACGTATGACCCAATATTAAAATATAGAAGACAGGACGCATTCCGGACACGGTGCAGAATTATACACTATAGCGAAGAATGACTCAACTACACACTGCCACTGAGCTCTAACTATTTTAATATTGGGGTACAAAAGGGAGTGGTGATGGACGGAGCATCAGAACCAATCAAACACTCACACCCAGTCAACAGATCTGGGTTTGATCCATCACCATTCTTTAGCCCACTTTGCCACCCCAGTTCAGACATGGCCATATGCAAATCAGTCTGACCCCGTGCCTCATGGGAACAGTCCAGCCCGAACTGCCAAGCCATGCCTTCCCTGGACCGGAAACAAGCTTCCTAGGACCGGTTTCTGGCAATTCAGCCGTCTTCAGCCAGGCTTGCTTGAATCCAGTGGCAAAGTGAGCAAGGGACTCATGTCTGAGCATACCCTGCCAACTTATGGCAAACAAAGCGGTACAAAAGGGGGTGGTGATGGCCGGAGCATCAGAACCAATCAAACACTCACACCCAGTCAACAGATCTGGGTTTGATCCATCACCGTTCTTTAGCCCACTTTGCCATCCCAGTTCAGACATGGCCATATGCAAATCAGTCTGACCCTGTGGCTCATGGGAACAGTCCAGCCCGAACTGCCAAGTCATGCCTTCCCTGGACCGGTAACAAGCTTCCTAGGACCGGTTTCTGGCATTTCAGCCGTCTTCAGCCATGCTTGCTTGAATCCAGTGGCAAAGTGAGCAAGGGACTCACGTCTGAGCATACCCTGCCAACTTATGGCAAACAAAGCGGTACAAAAAGGGGTGGTGATGGACGGAGCATCAGAACCAATCAAACACTCACACCCAGTCAACAGATCTGGGTTTGATCCATCACCGTTCTTTAGCCCACTTTGCCACCCCAGTTCAGACATGGCCATATGCAAATCAGTCTGACCCTGTGCCACATGGGAACAGTCCAGCCCGAACTGCCAAGCCATGCCTTCCCTGGACCGGAAACAAGCTTCCTAGGACCGGTTTCTGGCATTTCAGCCGTCTTCAGCCAGGCTTGCTTGAATCCAGTGGCAAAGTGAGCAAGGGACTCACGTCTGAGCATACCCTGCCAACTTATGGCAAACAAAGCGGTACAAAAGGGGGTGGTGATGGACGGAGCATCAGAACCAATCAAACACTCACACCCAGTCAACAGATCTGGGTTTGATCCATCACCGTTCTTTAGCCCACTTTGCCACCCCAGTTCAGACATGGCAATATGCAAATCAGTCTAACCCTGTGCCTCATGGGAACAGTCCAGCCCGAACTGCCAAGCCACGCCTTCCCTGGACCGGAAAAAAGCTTCCTAGGACTGGTTTCTGGCATTTCAGCCGTCTTTAGCCAGGCTTGCTTGAATCCAGTGGCAAAGTGAGCAAGGGACTCACGTCTGAGCATACCCTGCCAACTTATGGCAAACAAAGCGGTACAAAAGGGGGTGGTGATGGACGGAGCATCAGAACCAATCAAACACTCACACCCAGTCAACAGATCTGGGTTTGATCCATCACCGTTCTTTAGCCCACTTTGCCACCCCAGTTCAGACATGGCAATATGCAAATCAGTCTAACCCTGTGCCTCATGGGAACAGTCCAGCCCGAACTGCCAAGCCACGCCTTCCCTGGACCGGAAAAAAGCTTCCTAGGACTGGTTTCTGGCATTTCAGCCGTCTTTAGCCAGGCTTGCTTGAATCCAGTGGCAAAGTGAGCAAGGGACTCACGTCTGAGCATACCCTGCCAACTTATGGCAAACAAAGCGGTACAAAAGGGGATGGTGATGGACGGAGCATTAGAACCAATCAAACTCTCACACCCAGTCAACAGATCTCGGTTTGATCCATCACCGTTCTTTAGCCCACTTTGCCACCCCAGTTCAGACATGGCCATATGCAAATCAGTCTGACCCTGTGCCTCATGGGAACAGTCCAGCCCGAACTGCCAAGTCATGCCTTCCCTGGACCGGAAACAAGCTTCCTAGGACCGGTTACTGGCATTTCAGCCGTCTTCAGCCATGCTTGCTTGAATCCAGTGGCAAAGTGAGCAAGGGACTCACGTCTGAGCATACCCTGCCAACTTATGGCAAACAAAGCGGTACAAAAGGGGGTGGTGATGGACGGAGCATCAGAACCAATCAAACACTCACACCCAGTCAACAGATCTGGGTTTGATCCATCACCGTTCTTTAGCCCACTTTGCCACCCCAGTTCAGACATGGCCATATGCAAATCAGTCTGACCCTGTGCCACATGGGAACAGTCCAGCCCGAACTGCCAAGCCATGCCTTCCCTGGACCGGAAACAAGCTTCCTAGGACCGGTTTCTGGCATTTCAGCCGTCTTCAGCCAGGCTTGCTTGAATCCAGTGGCAAAGTGAGCAAGGGACTCACGTCTGAGCATACCCTGCCAACTTATGGCAAACAAAGCGGTACAAAAGGGGGTGGTGATGGACGGAGCATTAGAACCAATCAAATACTCACACCCAGTCAACAGATCTCGGTTTGATCCATCACCGTTCTTTAGCCCACTTTGCCACCCCAGTTCATACATGGCCATATGCAAATCAGTCTGACCCTGTGCCTCATGGGAACAGTCCAGCCCGAACTGCCAAACCACGCCTTCCCGGGACCGGAAAAAAGCTTCCTTGGGACTGGTTTCTGGTATTTCAGCCTTCTTCAGCCAGGCTTGCTTGAATCCAGTGGCAAAGTGAGCAAGGGACTCACATCTGAGCATACCCTGCCAACTTATGGCAAACAAAGCGGTACAAAAGGAGGTAGTGGTGGACTGAGCATCAGAACCAATCAAATGCTACCACCCAGTCAACAGATCTGGGTTTGATCCGTCACTGTTCTTTAGCCCACTCTGCCACCCCAGTTCAGACATGGCCATATTCAAATCAGTTTGACCATGTGCCTCCAAGAACGGTGATGGATCAAACCCAGATCTGTTGACTGGGTGTGAGTATTTGATTGGTTCTGATGCTCCGTCCATCACCACCCCCTTTTTTACCGCTTTGTTTGCCATAAGTTGGCAGGGTATGCTCAGACGTGAGTCCCTTGCTCACTTTGCCACTGGATTCAAGCAAGCCTGGCTGAAGACGGCTGAAATGCCAGAAACCGGTCCTAGGAAGCTTGTTTCCGGTCCAGGGAAGGCATGGCTTGGCAGTTGACTGGGTGTGAGTATTTGAGTGGTTCTGATGCTCCGTCCATCACCACCCCCTTTTGTACCGCTACTTTAATATTGGGTCATACGTAACCCCTATTGTAAATGCTTTATACTTTATGCTCTCTACTGTACGCGCAATTCACGTTTAGACCATCATGTCTTTACCGCCCTGAAGAAGCCCTTTTTTGGGCGAAATGCATTGGCTGTTGCGAATGAAATAAAAACTGCGTACTACAAGACTTTTGGCTGACGACCTGGTCTTTATGTGTCTAATCAACTAAATTGTTTTCTATGTACATTGCCTCTCATCCAAACTGTATTTATGCTTGTATTTGTGATTAAGGGGCAGCTAATCATTTGAGGTGGGCAATCTTACTAGACCACGTGACTTGCCAGGTAGTGCGGTCATCGAAGACCCGGCTGTTCTTCTCTCTCTTTGATTTGACTTCCGTTATCACTCCAGATCAAATGGGGGATGCCGAAGCAAGGAAAGAACTTCTTCAGGAGTATCTTTGCAGTCACAATGGCTGTATTTTCCTTAGTGGGGTAGGCCTCAACCCATTTACAGAATGCACAGATGACCACCAACACATACTTCAAATTATTGACCCTGTCCATTTTGATGAAATCCACCTGGAGGACCTCGAACCGGAAAGTGGAGGGTGCAATATTACTGGGTCGTGTAGGGGTACCCCTGAAAGGATTGTGCATCATGCAGACCATGCAGTAATTTACCAAATGGGCAGCTGTCTTGGGGGTATTGTAATTCTACCATACGGTGTCTAACAACTTACAAATACCCTTAGCACTGATGTGAGCTGGGCCATTGTCACTACAAGAAGAACATATGTATCTGGCAACTTCCATCTCTGCTTACCTGACTTATCAATCCAACATCCCTCATAATTCAAATTTCCTGTACTCTCTTGCCACACTGCTAATTCCTCCATCGTGGCCTCACTCTGGATCTCCTTCACATTCTCTAGTGTATCCTCAAACATGGAGAACTCGGGCACCCATCTGGCTGGTCCTGCTACAAACATTCTTTTCATCTTAGCGAGGGCTGTCTCCTCAGCTGTCTGATCTTCAAAAGCGTTCCCCTCACCCACCTTGTCAGTAACCTTATTATGAGCGCTGCACTTCATAATTGCCAGTTGGGAAGTAAATAACCATCTCTCTGCCCAGAGCCGCTCACAATTATGGGCGACCCCAAAGGCGTACTGGCTGTCAGTATAAATATTAACAACCATCCCTCGCTCAGCTCACAGGCTCGAATTAGGGCAACTAACTCAGCTGCTTGGGCAGACTGATAGGGAACTTGTGAAGTCTCAACTATCATGCGCAGCGTAGTGATTGCACATGCCACAGTGGTGGTGCCATCTGGTAATTTGAAACAAGAGCCGTCAATGTATAGTTCCCCTTGGGGGTCAGATAAGGAAACATCAGTCAGGTCTACCCGTCCTTTCATCTACTTTTCTATTCAAAAGATATAATCATGTATGCTTATTTCCTCAGCCTCAGAAGGGTAGTAACGTGGCTGGATTCAGAGTGGCACAATGTTTAATCGTAATGTGCTTTTGAAAGAGCGTCAGCTCATAACCGTTCAGAGTTGCACTGGTGAGGTGCTGCGTCTTCGTTTTATTCAAAAGTGTATCCAAAGCATGGGGTACCATAACTGTGAGGTCAGTATCAAGTACGAGTCCAGCCGATTGTCTTATCGAGACGGCCATGGCCGTGACCACTCTTAGACAGCTCGGGAGGGCTCGGGCGACAGGGTCAAGCATGGCAGAGAAATAAGCACACAGTCGTTGCTTATCCCCGAAGTTTTGTGTTAAAACAGAAAGCGCGCAACCACCCAGCTCATGGACATACAACACAAAGCATTTGGCATAGTTCGGGGTACCATACACTGGAGCCGAGCAAAGTGCAGTTTTCAATTGCTCAAAAGACTGCTGACACCCTGGCGTCCAAGGCAGGGGCCCCTGCATATCTTTTAGTGTTGTTGCAATCAAGGGTTTAACAAGTAGTGATAATCCAGGTAGCCACTGCCTGCAATAGGAAGTGATACTTATGAAAGCACGCACATCTTTCTGAGTTTGCGGAACAGGCATTTTCACAATGGTACTGATGCGCTATGGGGTCAATATCCTACCCTCCTTTGACAGTAGGTGACCTACATAGGTTACCTCCTGTCAACATTTCTGGAATTTGGTGAGGGATACCTTATGACCATGGTCAGCTAAGTGGAGCAACAGTTTAACCGTACTGTCTCTGCAACCCTGCTCTGTGACCGAGGCGATGAGCAGGTCGTCAACATATTGGAGTAATACTTTTCCTGTGCGAAGCAACAAAGAATCCACCTGACTTTTCAATGCTTGATTATAGATACTCAGACTCTCTGTATATCCTTGAGGAGCACGACAGAATCTAAAGCTCCTACCAGCGAGGGTGAACCCGAACAGATACCTGCTGTCAGAATGGATTGGGATGCTGAAAAAGGCATTTTTCAAGTCAATGACAGAAAAGAATTTAGCAGAAGAAGGAATCATCGTCAATAAAGTCGTAATGGCAGGGACCAATGGAAACTGGGGAAGCACTATTTTGTTAACTTCACACAAATCAATCACAAAGCGATAAACATCTTCGTGATACTCAGAGGGACCTGAAGGTGTCTGTTTGAGAATGTGAAGAATAGCACTATTACAAACATTAGCAGTCGTCTGCTCAACTACTCCTTTCTCAATCAAATTGTGCATTATTGTGATCAAGGCTCGCTCACCTGCCTGCGGTATCTCATACTGAGGAATACAGGGTAAAATAGCACCTTCCTTGACACAAATCAAAACAGGCAATATTCGCAAGAAACCCACATCTGTGTCCCCCGTTTTCCAGAGTGTGGGTGGCACATCTTTAAATTCAGCAGGGAGAGGCACATCTTAAGCCAAGCACTGCGTGGCACACACAACATTTGGACCCACTGTCATGTAGACATCCTCTGGGGAGCAATAAATTGTGGCATGCAATTTCTTCAATAGATCCAAACCCATTAAATTCTCTCCACAATTGGACGTCAGCAAGAATAGCGAATCCACAGTGAAAGGACCAAGAAACAACGTAAGAGGTTTGGAAATTGGGCTCACAACCGGTACACCAAAAAAACCTACTGAAAAATTATTATGGCTAGACAGAGCTGCCCCGTGGACCAAGGAACGAGAAATAGAACTATTTGTCGCACCTTTATCTACCAAAAGCACCTTAGTGGAACCATGCACGTCCGCACTCACATACGGACCTCTTTGGTCTACAGATATCAAAACTAGTCCCTCACCCTGTCCCCGGCTGTCCTAGCTGTAAGACATCCCGGTCACCTCATCCATATCATAGTCATCATGGTAGTACTGTTTGCCCCGAGAGTCATCAAAATGGTTCTTATCAGTACGACCCTGCAATGTATCATCTGTATGAGCCATGTCTTGGCAACCATCTCCATGACACCGTCCAAAAGAACCAGACACTCACTGCACCAGTGTCCCTGATCCTTACAGTATGCACACTGGTTCGGTCCTACAGGCGTAGTTTTCCTGCCAGTACGGGGAAGCTGTCAGGCCTTACCACCACGTCCTCTGCCATTCCCTCGCGAAGCCTGTTGCAACAACACCTTCATTTTCAACTCTTTATTCTTTTTCTCCACCTTCTCCTCGTTTTCCCTGTGCTCATAATACTGTGCTATATTCAAGTTAACAGAAGGAGAAGATGTGGAGCAGGTACTCTCAGAATCCTGTAATCGTGTTGCAATCTCAGGGAGCAAATTTGAAACAAATCTACTAACAAACAAACGCGCACCACTTTCAATCGACAAGTCCTGTCCACTATAATGCAGAAACGCACTTTCAAACCGAGTGAAAAAATCAGACACACTCTCATCTTTCTTTTGGCGACAAGCCGATAGCTTGTCCCAATCAATCTTTCGGGGTGGAGTAAGAGAATGCATATACGTGATAATTCGGCAAGGCAAAGCAAGTATCTCTGCCTTCGGCATCTCACCAGGCTTCCTCTCCTGTTCTCATGCTTTATTATGGTCCCAGGTACCACCCAATTCCAGAACGTGGTCCTGGGTGTGTACCTGTCTCCAAATATCAACAGGAACCAATAAACCAAAGAACACTTCAATATCCACAAGCATCATCACTTTCGAAGAAGCCGCTTCGCTCAATTTTTAGTAATATGCAGTAGGATTTTTCCTAAGGTCCGGTAACTGAGTCTTACGGGACAAGACTTCCCCCCTTTTCCACGGGGTATAACCCACTGTTCCTGGAAATGGGCCTCTACCCTTGGCCTAGTCACATGATCATGCTGATCCCGTATTTCTGTTATCTCTGGATGATATATGGGATGCACCTCCCTCATCGGGTACTGAGACACAGAGTGGGGCTCTTCTCCAGTAGTCTTCCCAGATAAGAAAACAATGTTGCAACATTACCAAAGACATGAGCAGGCCCCATGTCAGTAACATACACATGATCCCTAATATCGTAGATAACCTGCGGTGCTGCACCCTTGAAATGCTGCTCCCAAAGACCGATCAGAGTAGCCGACATGTGTTTAAGGGCATGTTGCTGTATGAAAGGCTCATAATCTTTCATCACACTCCACACATCTTCCACATTGTAAATGGGGTTACGAGCCCACTGTGCTGCCTAATCAGCCACCACCTTTTTCTCTGCATCTCCCACATTAGCCCGAACCACCGTCCTCCCCATGCGTTCCTTAACCCCTTCGATGCTCATGTGCTCATGTGCTCATGACGGAACCATTCTGTCATGAGTACAGGGGCAGGAAATCCCTCTGCTGTAAACAGCAGAGGGATTTCCATTATTTTTTGTGCCTCGGGAGGTGGGGAAGAGCTTCCCCAACCTCCCGAAGCCCATCAGCTGTTTTCAGTCTAATGACGATCGATCGCGCGCATGGCACGCTGTCTGACCCTGGGCGTAGTACTATGCTACGCTCGCTTAGTTTGTGTAGTTTGCGCTACTTCGCACTACGCAAATTGGCTGTAGCTCAGTGCAAAAACGCATAGAGTAGCGGGCATTTTTTGCTTGCTCGCGGTCCTCAACATCAAGTTGGTGACCGCGAGCGAGAAAAATGACATCCCGGTGAGACTTTTTCCTCGTTTGCGATCAGCAACCTCAAGTTGCCGATCGCGAGCGTGGAAAATAAACCTCCCGGCGAGATTGTCAACGCGGGGATGTCAGGTTTCTCATTGCGGGTGGTCGCGTATGCTCACGACCGCTCGCGATGAGAAACTACCAGTCTGCATTGAGAAAACTGCCTCTCGAGTACAAATCTACCCGAGTAGCTCGCATAGCTACGCGTAGCTTGCGTAGTGCGAAGTGCACTTCGCGTAGCATAGCGTAGTTCGACTACGCAAACTAAGCCCCTGATCTGCCCCCTGGGGAGAGTGCAGAAATCCCACTAGGCCCCAGGGATTTTTTTTTTTACATATACGTAGGGGTGGGGGCTGCCCAGAATGGACATTCAAATACTCCCACCCAAAAGAAAAAATGCTACAGTCTTTCTGGCCCTCCTGGAAGGAAGATGGGGCAATGGCCCCTTATCTGCCTCCCCCGGGGGGGGGGGACTGAAAGCCCACGAGGCACCAGGGATTTTTATTTATCCAAAGATTGGGGTGGGGCCTGCCCAGAATGGGCATGCCAATGCCCCGACTCCCACAAAAAAATACCACAGTCTTTCTGTCCCCCCTCAGGAGGCAGATGGGGGCAGTAGCTTCTGATTTGCCCCCCCTCCAGTGGGGCAGAGAGACCACGAGTTGGCAGCGATTATGCAGGCTTTGTTATATGTATAGGCAATTTTGATGTCACCTCAATACGTTTTGGGCACTTGTCTGTCGTGGGTACTTGGGCCTCTCGCACGAGTGAGGCACCATTTTTATTGGCAGACCTGGGGGAACACTGGGTGGTAGGAAATTTGTGTCAGCCCGTTGATGCCACAACTTTCCTACACAAACATTTGTGACAAAAGTGATTTTTTCAGCTAAATTTCAGGTTTGCAGGGTATTCTGGGTAAGAAAACGTTGGGGGATCCATGCAAGCCATACCTCCCTGGAATCCCCTGGGTGTCTAGTTTTCATAAATGTGTGGGTTTGGTAGGCTTCCCTAGGTGGGCACCGAGCACGGGGCCAAAAACCCACCAGGTGACCCCCCCTTGCAAAACCACATCTTTTTGTGATAGGCAATTTTGATGTTGCCTCAGTACGTTTTGGGCCCTTGCCTGTCACGTGTACTTGGGCCTCCCACACGAGTGAGGCACCATCTTTATCAGGAGACTTGGGGGAATGCTGGGTGGTAGGAAATTTATGTCAGCCCGGTGATGCCACAACTTTCCCACACAAAAATGTGTGAAAAAAGTGATTCTTTTCAGCAAAAGTTTAGGTTTGCAGGGGATTCTGGGTAAGAAAATGTTGAGGGATCCACGCAAGCCATACCTCCATGGAATACCCAGGGTGTCTTGTTTTCAGAAATGTTTGGGTTTGGTAGGTTTTCCTAGGTGGCCGCCAAGTACGGGGCCAAAAACCCAGGTGACCCCCTTGGCAAAACCAGGTTGTTTTGTGGTAGGCAATTTTGATGTTGCCTCAATATTTTTTGGGCCCTTGCCTGTTGCAGGTACTTGGGCCTCCCACACGAGTGAGTCACCATTTTTTTGGGAGACCTGGGGGGATTCTGGGTGGTAGGAAATTTGTGTCAGCCCTGTGATGCTACAACTTTCCCACACAAAGGTGCCAATTCCGATCCTGTAAAACCCGGGTACAAATGGTCGTACGGAGCGTTTTCTCCGTACGACTCGTACCCGGGAATTCCACCGTACAAACCAGCAAGTACGATTCGTACAGAAATACCATTTCCGTCCGAATCGTAAAAAACACCGTGCGGCTAAAAAATACATAGAATTCTGATCCTGGACAGCGCGGAGGCGACGTCCGCACGGAGTCAGGCAGCGTTTTACAGACCAGCAAGTACGATTCGTACCCACAGCACTCCGCATGGCTATATTTTTACGGGAGCCAAAAAGTGCCAGAAAAGCTAAGTACGCCGCGATGCACGCGGAAGAGGAGGCCCAGTACGCGCCGTGCCCCCACCCCCGTATGTATGCGCCGTACCCCCTGCGCTATGCGCTGGGGGTACGGCGCGTACATACGGGGGTGGGGGTACGGCACGTACATAAGGGGGGCTGGGGATACGGCGCGTACATACGGAGGTGGGGGTACGGCACATACATACGGGGGGGCTGGAGATACGGCGCGTACATACGGGGGTGGGGGTACGGCGCATACATATGGGGGGCTGGGGGTACGGCGCGTACATACGGGGGTGGGGGTATGGCACATACATACGGGGGAGCTGGGGTATGGCGCGTACATACAGGGGTGGGGGTACGGTGCGTACATATGGGGTGGGGGTACGGCGCGTACATACGGGGTGAGGGTACGGCGCGTACATACGGGGGTGGGGGTACGGCGCATACATACGGGGGTGGGGGTATGGCTCATACATACTGGGGGGCTGGGGGTACGGCACGTACATACGGGGGTGGGGGTACGGCGTGTACATACAGGGGGACTGGGGGTACGGCGTGTACATACGGGGGTGGGGGTACGGTGCGTACATATGGGGGTCTGGGGGTACGGCGCGTACATACGTGGGTGGGGGTACGGCATGTACATACGTGGGGCTGGAGGTATGGCGCGTACATACGGGGGGCTGGGGGTACGGCACGTACATACGGGGGTGGGGGTATGGCGCATACGTACAGGGGGGGCTGGGGGTACGGCGCGTACATACGGAGGTTGGGGTATGGCACGTACATACGGGGGCTGGGGGTATGGCGTGTACATATACGCTGGTGGGGGTACGGTGCGGACGTATGCGGGCGGGGTGGGAGGCTGTGGGGGGCCGTACGACTCGTACCCCGGGCACAAGTGTACCCGGGGTAGGGGTCATACAAAGTTCGCTCCGTACGGGACATTTTCCATACGCTTGTGTATTCGGGACACCGGTACGGATCGGACTTCTGCACTCGGACTTCAGTTTTACGACTCGTACGTAAAACTGTCCGGGGATGTCTCGTAGACTTTTCCCGAGGTCATTCGTATGTATTTTTCACGTACGAATCGTACTTCGCCATTTGTACGGGACTTGTACGATTTTTTTTGGGGAGACCTGGGGGGATTCTGGGTGGTAGGAAATTTGTGTCAGCCCCGTGATGCTACAACTTTCCCACACAAAGGTGCCAATTCCGATCCTGTAAAACCCGAGTACAAATGGTCGTACGGAGCGTTTTCTCCGTACGACTCGTACCCGGGAATTCCACCGTACAAACCAGCAAGTACGATTCGTACAGAAATACCATTTCCGTCCGAATCGTAAAAAACACCGTGCGGCTAAAAAATACATACAATTCTGATCCTGGACAGTGCGGACGCGACGTCCGCACGGAGTCAGGCAGCGTTTTACAGACCAGCAAGTACGATTCGTACCCACAGCACTCCGCATGGCTATATTTTTACGGGAGCCAAAAAGTGCCAGAAAAGCTAAGTACGCCGCGATGCACGCGGAAGAGGAGGCCCAGTACGTGCCGTACCCCCACCCCTGTATGTACGCGCCGTACCCCCAGCGCTATGCGCTGGGGGTACGGCGCGTACATACGGGGGTGGGGGTATGGCACGTACATAAGGGGGGCTGGGGGAACGGCGCGTACATACGGAGGTGGGGGTACGGCGCATACATACGGGGGGGCTGGAGATACGGCGCGTACATACGGGGGTGGGGGTACGGTGCATACATATGGGGGGCTGGGGGTACGGCGCGTACATACGGGGGTGGGGGTATGGCACATACATACGGGGGGCTGGGGTATGGCGCGTACATACAGGGGTGGGGGTACGGTGCGTACATATGGGGTGGGGGTACAGCGCGTACATACGGGGTGAGGGTATGGCGCGTACATACGGGGGTGGGGGTACGGCGCATACATACGGGGGTGGGGGTATGGCGCATACATACGGGGGGACTGGGGGTACGGCACGTACATACGGGGGTGGGGGTACGGCGCGTACATACGGGGGGACTGGAGGTACAGCGTTTACATACGGGGGTGGGGGTACGGCACGTACATACGGGGGTCTGGGGGTACGGCGCGTACATACGTGGGTGGGGGTACGGCATGTACATACGTGGGGCTGGAGGTATGGCGTGTACATACGGGGGGCTGGGGGCACGGCGCGTACATACGGGGGTGGGGGTATGGCGCATACGTACAGGGGGGGCTGGGGGTACGGCGCGTACATACGGGGGTGGGGGTACGGCACATACATACGGGGGCTGGGGGTATGATGTGTACATATACGCCGGTGGTGGTACGGTGCGGACGTATGCGGGCGGGGTGGGAGGCTGGGGGGGAACTTACGACTCGTACCCCGGGCACAAGTGTACCCGGGGTAGGGGTCATACAAAGTTCGCTCCGTACGGGACATTTTCCATACGCTTGTGTATTCGGGACACCGGTACGGATCGGACTTCTGCACTCGGAATTCAGTTTTACGACTCGTACGTAAAACTGTCCGGGGACGTCTCGTAGACTTTTCCCGAGGTCATTCGTATGAATTTTTCACGTACGAATCGTACTTCGCCATTTGTACGGGACTTGTACGATTCGTACGTAAAAAAATACGGATACGAGTCGGACGGTAAATTTTTTTAACGGATCGGAATCGGCACCAAAATGTGTAAAAAAAGTGCTTTTTTTAGCTAAATTTCAGGTTGGCAGGGGATTCTGGGTAAGAAAACGTTGGGGGATCCATGCAAGCAATACCTCTCTGGAATTCCCCTGGTGTCTAGCTGGCAGAAATGTGTGGGTTTGGTAGGTTTCCCTAGGTGGCCGCTGAGCACGGGGCCAAAAACCCAGGTAACCCCCCCTTGCAAAACCAGGCCGTTTTGTGATAGGCAATTTTGATGTCGCCTCAATCCGTTTTGCGGCCTTGCCTGTCGCGGGTACTTGGACCTCCCACACGAGTGAGGCACCATTTTTATTGGGAGACCTGGAGGAACGCTGGGTGGTATGAAATTTGTGTCAGCCCTGTGATGCCACAACTTTCCCACACAAAAATGTGTAAAAAAAGTGATTTTTTTCAGCTAAATTTTAGGTTTGCAGAGGATTCTGGGTAAGAAAACGTTGGGGTATCCACACAAGCCATACCTCCCTGGAATCCCCCAGGTCTCTAGTTTTGAGAAATGTGTGGGTTTGATAGGTTTCCCTAGGTGACCTCCGAGCCCTGGGCCAAAAAGTCGTGGGACCCTCTTTGCAAAACCAGGTTGGTTTGTAATAGGTGATTTTGATGTCACCTCAATAGGTTTTGGGCCCTTGCCTGTCGCGGGAACTTGACCTACCCACACAAGTGAGGTACCATTTTTATCGGGAGACTTAGGGTAATACAGAATTGTAGAGCAACTGATATTACCTATTGACTTTTGGTGCATTTCTGCCTTCCAAATGAAAGACAATGTGTAAAAAAGAATTCATTTTGAATAATAACCTATAATCCTCATGCTAGTATGGGTACTCCCAATTTCGGAAATGTGCAAATATCTACTGTTTCTAAACTCTATATTTTGTTCCCATTTCAGAAATACATAGGTGTCTTTCATACCGATTTTTCCATGTACACATTTTCCCAGAATAATTCCTATATACCGGGTACATAATAAAAACCATTGATAGATGATGCTCAGTTATTGACTTTGGGTTCGTCGGGTTCTTGGTGAACCTACAAGTCCTGTATATAACACCACAATGAGAAATGTCAAGCGGATGTAACGGTATATTGCTTTCAAATAGCTGTCATAATTAAAATAAGTTACAGGTGAAAAAGTTGACACAAATACCTGTTTTTGTCAACTAATTTTCAATTTTTCCTATATTTAACTGTTAGTTTCTAAAAAGAAAACTTTTAGGATCTACACAAATGACCCCTTGCTGAATTTTGAATTTTGTCTACTTTTTAGAAATGTATTGCTTTCGAGGATCCACTATTGCTTTCATTTCTACTATTAACTGGAAGGAGGTTGAAAGCACAAAAAGAAGCAAAAATAGGCTACGTCCCAGAAAAATGCCAAAACGGTGTAAATTTTTTTGATTTTCTGACAAAAGTCTGCTCTTCCCTGAAAGCTGGGAAGATGGTGATTTCAGCACCACAATCCCTTTTTTGATACCATTTGTAGGGAAAAGAACAGACGCTTTCATCTGTAGTACTTTTTTCGCATTTGTCCCAAAAAAAACCAAAATGTACCTGTATTTTGGCTAATTTCTGGGTCCCCTCTAAGGGAATCCACAAACCCTGGGTACCTTTAGTATCCCCGTGATGTTGGAAAAAAAGGACACAAATTTGGCGTGGATACCTTATGTGGTCGAAAAGTTACAGGGGCCTAAGTGCGAACTACCCCAAATAGCCAAAAAAAGGCTTAGCACAAGGGGGGGAAAGGCCTAGCAGCGAAGGGGCTAAGTCTCGTCCACTCTCTATCCTCAGGGCCGCCCATCGGTGTGTCACTACTCAGTGATGTTGGGGAATGGAGGAACACAGAGGGAGCAGGTACTAACGTCACTGTCGGCTGCGTCGTGGGTGTAAGAGCTGGAGAGAGAGACGGTAAATAGACATAATATCGAATTAGAAATATCGAATAAGAATAATATCTAAGTTGAAATATCGATATTACCCTAATATTGAAGTATAGCATATTGATGTAATTAATATTGTTTTATTTTTTATGTTTAAAATATCGAAGTATAAAATATCGATGTAGTAATATCGTTTGTAGATAATATCGATGTATTAGTGTTGTGAGAAATATCGAAAAATAATATATAGAATGTGTAAAATTTCGATTTTCTATATATCGAATTAATAAATAGTTGTATTTTACTTATTATTACTTAAATTAAATATTAGTATTAATTGTTTTAAATAATTTAATGTAAAATATGTTTTAGGAGCGGGATGTTGGGTTATTAGGGGATAAGGGTGGGGAGTGTTTTAAAAATCCAGATATTAATTACGAAATGTAGAATTTTAAATAATTAAACATTTAGAAATTTTAATTTAATTTTGAAATTATATAATTACAATTTTTAAGTAAATTTTTAAGTTATATTTGAAAATGTATTGTTAGATTGAGACTTTAGAGTTACAAATGTTAATTTAAGTTTTAAGTAATTATTTTGTTTTAGGAGCGGGATTTGGGTTAATAGGGGATGAGGGTGGGGGGTGTTTTAAAAATAGTAGTATAAAATCAGATATAAAATAAGAAATGTATAAATAATCTAAAATTTCGAAATTGTAATTTATTTTCGAAATTATATAATTTTAATTTTTAATTTCAAATGTAACTAATATTTTAAAATGTATAGTAATCTTGATATTATATTTTGCTAAATTTAAATATTATTTTTAATAAATAATGTCGTTTTAGGAGTGGGATTTTGGGTAATTAAGGGATAAGGGTGGGTATTGTTTTTAAAAAAATATGTACTATTTATTATTATAGATTACAAATAACAAAATAATAGAGTACTAAAATATAGTGATGTACTCTAAATGATATTTTAGAAAATTCTATAGTTTTGTATTTCAATAGAAATTATTATTGTTGGGGTGTGAATTATTATTTATATATGTTTACTGACCAGTATATTACCACAAAAATTATTAAAATATAAAATACTATTATGTGGGAATAGTAAAATGTCTATGGTTAATGTTCTGCAAATTCCCTGACTTTAAAATAACTGGAGTGGGAATTGTAAAATATATATATTTGCTGTCCAGCACCTTCTTGGATTGTATGTTAAGTGAAGTGAGAATAGTAAGTTAGATATAGGGTTAGTGTCCAGAACATTCCTTAACTTTAACCTAAGTGGAGTGGGAATAGTAAATTATATAGGGTTAGTGTACAGTAACTTCCCTGACTTTAGGTTAACTGGAGTGGGATTTGTAAATTATATAGGGTTACTGGCCAGCACCTTCCCTGACTTTAACATAACTGGAGTGGGAATAGTAAATTATATAGGGTTAGTGTCCAGCACCATCCTTGACTTTATGTTAACTGGAGTGGGAATAGTAAATTATATAGGGTTAGTGTCCAGCACCTTTCCTGGTTTTCATCTAAATGGAGTTGGAATAGTAACTTATATAGGGTTAGTGTCCAGCACCTTCCCTGACTTTAAGATAACTGCAGTGGGAATTGTAAATTATGTAGTGTTAGTGTCCAGCACCTTCCCTGACTTTATGTTAAGTGGAGTGGGAATAGTAAATTATATAGGGTTAGTGTCCAGCACCTTCCTTGACTTTATGTTAACTGGAGTGGGAATAGTAAATTGTATAGAGTTCGTGTCCAGCACCTTCCATCATTGTATGTTAACTGGAGTGGGAATAGTAAATTGTAGAGGGTTAGTGTCCAGCACCTTCCCTGACTTTATGTTAACTGGAGTGGGAATAGTACATTATGTATGGTTAGTGTGCAGCAGTTTCCATGAATTTAACCTAAATGGAGTGGGGATATTAAATTATATAGGGTTAGTGTCCAGCAACCTCCCTGACTTTATGTTAACTGGAGTGGGAATAGTAAATTTTATAGGGTTAGTGTCCAGCACCTTTGCTGACTTTCATCTAAATGTAGTTGGAATAGTAACTTATATAGGGTTAGTGTCCAGCACCTTCCCTGACTTTAAGATAACTGTAGTGGGAATAGTAAATTATGTAGTGTTTGTTGGACCCGGCCTCGTAAAATGGCCCTACGTGCCCCCGCACCACCGAAACCTGGTACCTGCAGCCCAAGCACACGGCCCAGCCGACCCTCCCCACCAGGACACACGCACCGACCCGGACATCCCCGTCCATGGCCTCTCTCCTTTCGGCCACCCCGGGCCCGCGTGCCCACTTCATGCACCAAGATGGCCGCCCGGCCCCAGCGAGACCCGGGCCTAGAGGCGCCACTCCGGCTGGAGGACATCACGCTTCCAGGGGATGAGAGAGGGAGGAGCAGTTTCTATCGCACCTCTGAACTCCCCTGGGACGATGGGTTTCGATCGGCCCTCCGGCCTCCCTGAGGGCTGGCTCCGTGCCTGCTGGGTGTCTGGGACTCCTCCCGACCCGGCCCTGAAAGGATCAAAAGACAATAGCAGGAAATCCCGACAAGCGACCCCCAGGTGACAAGACCCCTGCCTGCACAGACTCCGGACATCAAAGAGGGGTCGACCTATAACAAGGGGTGCTCTGGGTCTGTCCGGCAGATTCGACGCTGGAACAACAAGAGCCTGCCGATGTGGTCGCGGCTCCTGGAACTTGGACCCTCCTGAGCCCTGCTGAGTGACTCGCGGCTCCCTGAAGATCGTAAGACCTCCGAACTTGTACCTGAGCCTGCTGAGTGACTCACGGCTCCCTGAAGATCGTAAGACCTCCGAACTTGTACCTGAGCCTGCTGAGTGACTCGCGGCTCCCTGAAGATCGTAAGACCTCCGAACTTGTACCTGAGCCTGCTGAGTGACTCGCGGCTCCCTGAAGATCGTAAGACCTCCGAACTTGTACCTGAGCCTGCTGAGTGACTCGCGGCTCCCTGAAGATCGTAAGACCTCCGAACTTGTGCCTGAGCCTGCTGAGTGACTCGCGGCTCCTTGAAGCTCGTAAGACCTCCGAACCTGTACCTGAGCCCGCTGAGTGACTCGCGGCTCCAACAGACTCTCACGGTCCCGCCGGACCCCGACTACAACAACGTATCCCCCAGCTCGAGGATTGTGAGCTGTGCGCCGGATACGTCCCTGCCTTGAACCTTTACCAGAGACTGTCCCGCTACCCCCTACCCCTTCCGAGACTCATTGAGCCCGTGCTCACCTTGTACATATTTGCAGTGATAACCTACTTGATAAAGATTGATTTCTAAGAATACCCGGTGTGGTCACTCTGTGTCGTGTGGTGCCAGAAGTACGATCCTAGATACGAGATTCCTCCCCCTGGGGAGTCTCCCGCCAGTGCCCGGCTACGATACTTCGAGGGTGGGTCTCAGGGTAGTCAGGACCCCTTCCAGGCTCCTCTGAGGTCGCCGTCTAACAGTGTTAGTGTCCAGCACCTTCCCTGACTTTATGTTAAGTGGAGTGGGAATAGTAAATTATATAGGGTTAGTGTCCAGCACCTTACTTGACTTTATGTTAACTGGAGTGGGAATAGTAAATTATATAGGGTTCGTGTCCAGCACCTTCCATCATTTTATGTTAACTGGAGTGGGAATAGTAAATTCTATAGGGTTAGTGTCCAGCACCTTCCCTGACTTTATGTTAACTGGAGTGGGAATAGTAAATTATATAGGGTTCGTGTCCAGCACCTTCCATCATTTTATGTTAACTGGAGTGGGAATAGTAAATTCTATAGGGTTAGTGTCCAGCACCTTCCCTGACTTTATGTTAACTGGAGTGGGAATAGTTCATTATATATGGTTAGTGTCCAACACCTTCCCTGACTTTATGTTAACTGGAGTGGGAATAGTAAATTATGTATGGTTAGTGTGTAGCAGTTTACATGAATTTAACCTAACTGGAGTGGGAATAGTAAATTATGTAGGGTTAGTGTCCAGCATCTTCCTTGAGTTTATGTTAAGTGGAGTGGGAATAGTAAATTATATAGGGTTAGTGTCCAGCACCTTCCCTGACTTTAACCTAACTGGAGTGGGATTAGTAAATTATATAGGGTTAGTGTCCAGCACCTTCCCAGACTTTAATATATCTGTAGTGGGATTAGTAAATTATATAGGGTTAGGTGCCGATTCCGATCCTGCAAAAACCGGGTACGAACCGTCGGTCGGAGCGTTTTCTCCGTCCGACTCATACCCGGGAAAAAAACATTACAAACATGGAAGTACGATTCGCACGGAAACACCATTTCCGTACGAATCGTAAAAAACACCGACCGGCGAAAATATACATACAAATGTGATCCGGGAAAGGGCCGACGTGACGTCGGGACGCATGCAGGCTGCGTTTCACGAACCAGGAAGTACGATCCGCACCGACGTCACCCCGCACAGATAAAATTCTCCGCCTGCCAAAAACTGCCGGGAAATCAGTACGACGCGCACAAGGAGCACCTGTACACGACGGACAGGCATGGACCCGAACATACGTGTCATCCCAGCACTCATAGCAGTCCACCTGCTCTACAGGAACCGACGCAGATGCCGCAGAAGGTCAGAACAACACCCAGGGGCAAAGGGGGGGGCAGGGGCAGGACACAAAACCCCCACCCAATTCACAAATCATACATGCCCTGGACATACCTGACCTTCAGGGCCTGGTCACTTCGAGGGGGTGGGGGCATGTCCAGCAACGGAAGTGGATGTACACGCGAACCGGCAACACAACAAGTCTGATACGTACCGTACCCACGCCTTAAGAGCGTGGGTACGAGTCATACCATGCCCACCCCTATGTCACCCCAATAATGGCGGTACGGCCCGTACCCACATTCCAAAGGCCTGGGTATGGGCCGTACCCCCTCCCGTGTATGTACGACGCGTACCAACAACCCACCCATGGATGTACGAACCGTACCCACACCCGCGTACGTATGGAGCGTACCCCCACCCCAACAGTGTATGTATGGAACGTACCCCCACCCCAACAGTGTATGTATGGAGTGTACCCCCACCCCAACAGTGTATGTATGGAGCGTACCCCCACACCAACAGTGTATGTACGGACCGTACCCCCACCCGTGTATGCATGGAGCGTACCCAGACCCGCGCATGTTCGGAGCGTACACCTACCCGTGTATGTACGGACCGTACCCACACCCGCGTACGTATGGAGCGTACCCCCACCCTAACAGTGTATGTATGGACCGTACCCCCACCCGTGTATGCATGGAGCGTACCCAGACCCGCGTATGTTCAGAGCGTACCCCCACCCGTGTATGTACGGACCGTACCCACACCCGCGTACGTATGGAGCGAACCCCCACCCCAACAGTGTATGTACGGACCGTACCCCCACCCGTGTATGCATGGAGCGTACCCAGACCCGCGTATGTTCGGAGCATACCCCCACCCGTGTATGTACGGACCGTACCCACACCCGCGTACGTATGGAGCATACCCCCACCCCAACAGTGTATGTACGGACCGTATCCCCACCCGTGTATGCATGGAGCGTACCCAGACCCGCGTATGGTCGGAGCGTACCCCCACCCGTGTATGTACGGACCCGCATACGTATGGAGCGTACCCCCACCCCAACAGTGTATGTATGGAGCGTACCCCCACCCCAACAGTATATGTATGGAGCGTACCCCCACCCCAACAGTGTATGTACGGACCGTACCCCCACCCGTGTATGTATGGAGCGTACATGGCCAGACACAGGAGGGCTGGGTGCAGAGTCCCCCCAGCAGTGCACAGACACAGGAGGGGTGTGTGCAGAGTCCTCCCAGCAGTGCCCAGACACAGGAGGGGTGTGTGCAGAGTCCTCCCAGCAGTGCCCAGACGCAGGAGGGGTGGGTGTAGAGTCCCCCCAGCAGTGCCCAGACACAGGAGGGGTGGGTGCAGAGTCCTCCCAGCAGTGCCCAGACGCAGGAGGGGTGGGTGCAGAGTCCTCCCAGCAGTGCCCAGACGCAGGAGGGGTGGGTGTAGTGTCCCCCAGCAGTGCCCAGACACAGGAGGGGTGGGTGCAGAGTCCTCCCAGCAGTGCCCAGACGCAGGAAGGGTGGGTGTAGAGTCCCCACAGCAGTGCCCAGACGCAGGAGGGGTGGGTGCAGAGTCCTCCCAGCAGTACCCAGACACAGGAGGGGTGGGTGCCTATCACTCCCAGCAGTGCCCAGACGCAGGAGGGGTGGGTGCAGAGTCCTCCCAGCAGTGCCCAGACGCAGGAGGGGTGGGTGCAGAGTCCTCCCAGCAGTACCCAGACACAGGAGGGGTGTGTGCAGAGTCCTCCCAGCAGTGCCCAGACGTAGGAGGGGTGGGTGTAGAGTCCCCCCAGCAGTGCCCAGACACAGGAGGGGTGGGTGCACAGTCCTCCCAGCAGTGCCCAGATGCAGGAGGGGTGGGTGCAGAGTCCTCCCAGCAGTGCCCAGACGCAGGAGGGGTGGGTGTAGAGTCCCCCCAGCAGTGCTCATACACAGGAGGGGTGGGTGCCTATCACTCCCAGCAGTGCCCAGACACAGGAGGGGTGTGTGCAGAGTCCTCCCAGCAGTGCCCAGACGCAGGAGGGGTGGGTGCAGAGTCCTCCCAGCAGTGCCCAGATGCAGGAGGGGTGGGTGCAGAGTCCTCCCAGCAGTGCCCAGACGCAGGAGGGGTGTGTGCAGAGTCCTCCCAGCAGTGCCCAGATGCAGTAGGGGTGGGTGTAGAGTCCCCCCAGCAGTGCCCAGACACAGGAGGGGTGGGTGCACAGTCCTTCCAGCAGTGCCCAGATGCAGGAGGGGTGGGTGCAGAGTCCTCCCAGCAGTGCCCAGACGCAGGAGGGGTGGGTGTAGAGTCCCCACAGCAGTGCCCAGACACAGGAGGGGTGGGTGCCTATCACTCCCAGCAGTGCCCAGACGCAGGAGGGGTGGGTGTAGATTCCCCCCAGCAGTGCCCAGACACAGGAGGGGTGGGTGCCTATCACTCCCAGCAGTGCACAGACACAGAAGGGGTGGGTGCCTATCACTCCCAGCAGTGCCCAGACACAGGAGGGCTGTGTGCAGAGTCCTCCCAGCAGTGCCCAGATGCAGGAGGGGTGGGTGTAGAGTCCCCCCAGCAGTGCCCAGACACAGGAGGGGTGGGTGCTTATCACTCCCAGCAGTGCACAGACACAGGAGGGGTGGTTGCCTATCACTCCCAGCAGTGCCCAGACACAGGAGGGGTGTGTGCAGAGTCCTCCCAGCAGTGCCCAAATGCAGGAGGGGTGGGTGTAGAGTCCCCCCAGCAGTGCCCAGACACAGGAGGGGTGGGTGCCTATCACTCTCAGCAGTGCACAGACACAGGAGGGGTGGGTGCCTATCACACCCAGCAGTGCCCAGACATAGGAGGGGTGGGTGCAGAGGCCCCCAGCAGTGCCCATGGAAAGAAAAAGGGTGGAGTACCCACAGATCCAATGGCCACAATTGTCAGTCAGGTGCACAAAGACCCTGCAGTACATGTAACACATGTGTGCGAGGCTGGGAGTACACACATGCATACTGCCTAAAAGGGAACATGTCCACATGAAGTCATGTCACCAAGGATGCCACGAATGATGCAGGTGGAGACATCGCTCTGCATGCATGGCCAAAGTTGAAGGGGTCCGTCACACACCCAGCTAATGTAGACACAGCTCAGCACAACATATTGGAAACATCCTGCAGGGAAGATGTCAGGGTACACAGAGGAAGGAACACACCTTGGGACAATTTCACCATGCAGTAACTGCTTACATGAACAAAGAAACTTAGCTAACACCTTGTGATGGCACACAGATACCAGGGTCCCCCCTATGACCAGCACACTACTACATTTCCCACACACCCAACACATGATCACCACCCAAAATCATGTAGCAGCCCCACCAACAGCAATACCACAAAAGCAGTAGTGTTCTAAGGAAAAAAAATGGCTTTATTCAGCATTATCAAAAAATGTTTGTGTGGATAAAGTTCAATATTTACAAAGCCCATAGGGCAGTCCATAAGTCACAGCTGGATTGGGGACACAGTGGGACGCGTGTTCCCTAGCTTGCCTGCACAGTTCAGACCACCCTGTCTTCCACAGGGGGGGGCATCATGTGGGGGGAAGGACCAGGCACCGCAGGGACAGGAGGGGCAAGGGCAGGCGTTGTGGGTTCAGGGACGGAGGACTCCACCACAGGGGGTGGGGCAGCGCCAAAGGAGGTGGTGAGGATGGCGCTGCACACGTCAGCAAGGTCCCCCAGCGTATCCCCTGCACCCGAAGGAACCACAGGCCCCAAGGAGGGGGGGTGGCGGAGGAATGGGTCGCAGCGCCACTGGGTGAGGGTGTGGACAGGGGGGGCACTCAACTACCCTGACCGGGGACTCCTATGCCCGCTTGCGGGGTGGTGACACTGTTGGGCTCAGGGACAGAGCGGCCATGAAGGAATCTTTGCTGGATTCGTGGCCAGGAGAGCTGAGGGGAGTGGATTTGGAGGGAGTGGATTTTGCGGAAAGCGGACTCCCACTCTGGCTGCGTGACTTACGTTTGCCCCCCGACCCAGTGGGTGTGCCTACCTCACCCTGTGTGTGCGTGCCAGGAGGTGTGCGCTTGCCCTGCCCTGCTGGTGTGGTGCCTGTGTTTGGTGGGGTGCGTGCATGCTGACGTCTGGGTGTACGTGGGACAGGCATGGGAGTGGGAAGTGTGGATGGGGCAGGGGTAGGGGGTGGGACGTAGCGCTGCAGGAGACCCACTGCTGCAGTCAGTGTCGAGTCTATGGACCTCAGCAACTTGCGTTGGTCAGACTGCGCGGCTGAAAGGCCCTCCAAGTATGCCTCCATCTGGTTGAGCACTTGGCTGTGGCCATGGAGGACATTAAGCGTCGCAGTCTGACCAACCCGCAACTGCCGCAGGATGTCCACAGACTCGGCATTGGTGGCAGCAGTGGAGACAGGGGCAGGGGGTGCGGTGCCTGGCAAGAAGGAGACACGTGCTGACCGTGCACGGCGGTTAGGGACACGAGCAAGTGGGAGGCCGGTGATCGGAATGGAGGGGGTGGGTAGTGATGGAGTGCTGGTGTCAGCTGTGGGACCAGCCACCGCCCCCTCGGAGTGCTCAGCCTCGGACCCGTCTGCGTCATAGTCGGTGGTGGATTGACTGGACAGGTCCTCCGCCGCACTCCCGTCGGCCTCCGTGCCACTCGATGTGCCAGACAACTCTGCACTGCTGGCACTGGTGCTCGCTCCCTCCTCACGGTCCGTGCCAGTGTCTCCCTCGGAGTCCCCCGACGATGCTGTGGGCAAAGTGAAGAGACAGGAAATAATCAGACACCTGTATACATATGTCACATGAGTCAAATCCACATAGGTCACAGTGCCTAGCCTGAAAAGCAACATGAGTAACATCTACAATACAAGGTACATATGTAGGCCCTGCAACACACAGTTGGTTGACCCACAATGCCACTGACCAACTATGGAGAGCATGACACAAAAGCAAATAACATGATATGGATTTGGACTGAGGAGCCAGGCACTGGGGACAATCCAGCACAGCATCTGCAGCACACAGCGTTGGCGTAAAAAGGGATGAGCAGGAACCATGTCAATTAACTGTAGGCACATGCTGCAAAGGTAATACTTAAAAACATGCCCAACATTAATGGGTCACTGCACCTTGAGTGTATGTCCAGACAAACATCACACACTGGCCAGACCTAGCAAGGAGACTTCAGGTCTAGACATGTAGGCCTTGCCCGCACCAACCACCCCCTACATGAGACAATTTTTTGAGACACAGGAAGCACTTACATCTCTTAGTCTGGAATAAAAACACATGGCCTGCAAGAAATCCAGATTGGACACAAAATACCCCTGGTGCGCCGGTACAAATACATCATCTACAAATGGCCATCATCAGATCATTGTACCAAGACACACAGGCACTGGCCCCCGTGAGTATGAACAAGGGACATTTGGTCAGCCTGTACAGTGGACCCATGTAGCAGAGTTTACGTAAACACAAATGGTGCCAGGGTACAATGGCACAGAGCACAACCTATGCTGTAGACACAGAGATTGTCGACATTTTTGGATTACACACATGATACCTAGGAAAAGGTGCCCCAGGGGACAGTAGTGGCCACACTACTCCATGGTCCTGAATGGTAATGACTGCAACACAAGCCACCATCCCTGCACTCTGCATATCTCACACTCATGCACATCATGTCACAGGCCACAAAATATGACATGCATGCTGTATAGCAATACACTTTAGAGACACATTCCTATGTCTGGACTCAGCATCAGTGACAACTGACATGGACCCCACAAGTACTGAACTGGACAGGGCACAGGCAAGGTCCCAAAACCTGTTACACACCACTCCCACACATGAAGCTGCAAGCATTGGGCACATCAATAAACTGGCAGCCTAGATAACCTTTTGCAAGTGTGACTACACACAGACCAGGGTACACATGCCAAGGAGGGGAAGGGAGGAAGGACAACACCGCTACACTTTGGGGACCAGGAACTGCACTGCACATGTAAACCCTGGCAGTGTATCCATGCAACTGTGCACTTACAAATGCTGGTGACACACAACAAACACACATGTACCTACCCCCTTCCCGCTGCTGCTTTTCCCGTAAGCGCCTGTCCATGTCAGGGAAGACGACCGCCAGCACACGCTTGTGGATGTGGGTCAGACGGCGGCACCCATGGTTCTTTTGGCTCACAGGTGAGTCCCCCAGCAGGACCTATGCTATCCTCCGCGTCCAGCACCGGATATCCTGCCAGCGTTTCCTCACCTGGGCTAGGCGCCGCTTCTGACCATCCGTCTGCCTCACGGCACTGACGGCGTCCTTCCAGATCTGCTCCTTGGCACAGGCGCCTACCTGTGAGGATGAAAAAGTGAGACAACATCAATACACCTGCGACATATCACAGAGACACACATTAGAGCAATTTGGCTGGTTTTAACAGGGCATAGAATGCATCAAGCTCATTACACCTGTGTCATAGGGACACTTTCCTCTGTGGAAGGCAAAAAGCACTAGGTGGCATTGTAGAGTACACAGGTGGCATGAGGGGTACGACACAATCAATCATCCAGGCTCACACTGTGCATCACAAGCGACACCAGGATTATGTTCAGCACCTCAATGCAGTCACATGCCACAGGCCACTGAGGCGCCCTCAGCAGAGTACACAGACACACACAGCCACAGGACAATCACCTGCCATTGCCAACTGCAGCTACACACCTCACTCTGCACATGTGCCACTAGACTGGGGGGTGTCACAGGTGTGGGGCTGGCCCATCACCGCAGACACACAGCACTGCTCCCTGCTCACATCAGATGGGCAGGGTATATCCATCCCTCATGCAGCTGGGGTGCTACACTCCACATATGCACTCACCCACATGACAGGGGACTTACACACACACACCAATGTCCAGGGGACAAACACATCATTTGTACACTCTCAGCACATGTACACTAAACAAACACACATCTGTGGGTACTGCCACCTGTCACACTGGGGGGACCACAGATTCACATAAGGACTGTAGTAACAACATTCCCAGGAGGATTAGACAGGCAGAATGTGTAATGCCACATGCAGTGATTGTCACAGTACACACAATGCAAGTGAGGAGAGCAGACATGCACCACAGCATGCTCTGGCTGGGAGACATTAGGCATTCCCCCACCCGGGACACACCCAACAGTACATTGCATGCGTGTTACACCTGGACACAATGGCAGAAGTCACAGTCACAAAAAAGGGGCACAGTCTTTGCTAGTGGACTCCGCACTCACCTGAACCCCTGGTCGACCATACAGCATGGGGTAGTGTGGGAGGATCACATCCAGCAGGGCTTGGTTCTCCTCCTGGGTGAAAGGCTGGGCCCTCTCCACAGACCTGGACATGGTGCCAGAGGATTCACGAGCAGCAGCAGTGTAGTTGAATCAAAGGATGTGCAGGCAAGTGCTCTCTCATGGGACCTGGCTGCCTTATATCTACCTTGCTGCCCTGTTTCATTCACAGGAGTACAGAGTGATTGGTCACTCACATTTGCATCCTATGTTTCCTCCAATCCCTTTAAACCTACCACAGTCAGTGGCTTTGCATTTTTTTTTTAGCATGATGTCAACTCAACAACCACTTTGCAACAAAGTAGATTCTTTCAAACCGACTTTAGCTGGGCACCTGATGAAAAAAATTCAAACTTTAAACTCGGTCTCCATGACAACCAGCATGCATGTAGGGCTTTATTCTTGTCCCTCATGTATCCCCTATATAATTTGGACATTCACACACAGGTACGGTGAGTTCCAGTGCCCTAGGGCACCCCATATGCATAGAAACGGCCCGTACACGCACGTGTACGGGGCGTATCACTATGGGTACGCATACGCGAGCAAAGCCATAGTGAAACGGCCCGTACACGCGCGTGTACGGGGCGTATCACTATGGGTACGCATACGCGAGCAAAGCCATAGTGAAACAGCCTGTACACGCGTGTGTACGGGGCGTATCACTATGGGTACGCATACGCGAGCAAAGCCATAGTGAAACGGCCCGTACACGCGCATGTACGACCTGTTTCACTATGGCTTTGCTCGCGTATGCGTACCCATAGTGATACGCCCCGTACACACGCGTGTACGGGCCGTTTCACTATGGCTTTGCTCGCGTATGCGTACCCATAGTGATACACCCCGTACACACGCGTGTACGGGCCGTTTCACTATGGGTAGGCCTACGGCAGCACTCCCATAGTGATGGGGAACGTACACACGCCCTCAGAGCGCATGTACGGTGCATTTCACACCTGACAGTGGTGACAGGCAGCACACAGAAAGGAATAGAGCTGACATACTTGTCCAAGGCTGGACATCAAGGCATTGTCTGTGCAGTACTACATGTGTGGGGCACAGGTGTGTCAGGCTGTAATGTGGCACATTACTCCTGAGTTGTGAAGGCAATAGATGTATGATGAGATGTGTACAGATGTCATGTGTGATGGTGGACTATGTGCCAGACATCCCCTTCACTCCTTTGACATGTGTGCATGTAGTACAGAACACTTGTGTAAAGCGTCACTGCCATGGCACAGTCAACAACACACGCAACTGTCCCCTGATGCCAGCTACAGGGGTTTTCACACCTGACATGTGACTACCCGTGTTGCACGATGTGACTATGTCATGTATGTGTTGTGTGTTCCCATTAGCTTGCTGTAGGTGTTTGGTCAAATGCATCTGCAGTTGCTGCAACCAACATGTGTCTGTGTGAAGATGGCCATGGCACAGTGTTACGCATACCAGGCCACATGTGGAATCCGACGTAAGGTGTGTGTGTATGTATTGACACGGAGTTTCAAAACAAGGACATATCTGCATACTCTCAATGTATGTGGGATCATTCTTGAAATGTAATCCTTCATGGCAAGGTGTGTGGTCTGTCCTTTTTCTATTACATGTGACCTGTGCCTCTAGTGTTCCGCAACCTGTCTGTACAATAAACATCCTTCCTCTGCACATATTTGGTTGTCTGTAACTCCTGTAATGCGTCTGCCTGCTCACTTACACTGGCCCACAGCTAGTTTCATGGCATGGCATTATGAGGTTGAGAATAAACATTTGGAGCTGTCTCTTGGTAGGAGTGACACATGGCTGGCATACGTGTCCAGGGCATATTGCACAGACCTGACTCTGTATGTAGCATATGTGCATTGCCTATTGACCATGTGTTCAGTACATTGACATTGGTGGTGTACTGTACTCACTCTTCGTTGTCCCTTCTAATTCACTGCAGGGCTCCGCCTCTCCCTCGAGCAAATCTGGACTTGGCTGACATGCGGGAAAATGAATGTTTACGCCGCTACCGCTTCCCCCAACGTTTGATTGAGGACTTGACGACACGGCTGGCAGCACACCTCCAACCGCTACACAGGTATCCTGGTGCACTGACACCCAAGATGAAGGTGATGGCAGCCCTACATTTCTTGGCCACGGGTACCTTTCAACATACCATTGCCCATGTCGGTGGAATGTCCCAAACCATGTTAAGCCGTGTTCTTCATGATTTTTTAGAGGCCATGTTGGAGCACCTTGATGAGTTCATAAAATTCCCAACTCCTGAGCAGTTGACAGCTGTCAAGCGTGAGTTCTATGCCCTGGGAGGGATGCCCCATGTCATTGGGTCCATAGATGGAACACATGTGGCTTTGGTACCACCACAGGCACAGGAGGTAGCCTTCCGTAACCGCAAGCATTACCACTCCATTAATGCCCTTGCGGTGTGTCTTGCCAACATGGTGATTGCACATGTCTGTGCTCGTTTTCCAGGATCAGCACACGATGCGTACATCATGAGGCGTAGCAGGGTGCCTGAAATGATGCTGCAGCTGCGCAACGAACGAGCATGTATTGTTGGTGGGTATACTCTGGCAGTCCTGTATTTAACGTCATCTTCCTGTCTTACTGCTTCTCCTGACCCACTCTTGTCCATGATGTTTCCATGTAGGGGACGCTGGCTATCCCAACATGCCATGGCTGATCACGCCTCTCCGCAACCCCAGCACGGCTGCCGATCACCGCTACAACGACGCCCATGGGCGGACCAGGCGAGTGATAGAGAGGACGTTTGGCCTCCTGAAGAGCCGATTCCGTTGCCTCCACAAGACCGGTGGCGCACTCCCATATGCACCGGTGAAGGTCTGCAAGATATTCCTTGTGTGCTGCATGCTGCACAACATGGCAGTGGAGAAAGCTGTGCCACTCATCCTGGATCCAGATGAGCAGGACCATCCACCCGTGGAGGATGAAGGGCTTGGGCACGAGGCAAGTGATGTGGAGGAGGAGGAGGCGGTAGAGGACATGCGAAGTCGGCTCATATGCGACTTCTTTGCTTAGTGGTGAGTTCCAGTGTCTGAGTGTGCACGCATTGGGCTGTGTGTGGCATGTGTTGCAATGTGTGTGTCCATCTGCATGTCTTCCAAGTGAGTCTGAGGTGTGTTTGGATGTGTCACTCGAGTGATGGTGCAATAGAAGAATGTTTTTCCAGAGTCATCATTGTCACCTAGCATGTTGACAACCTAATACGTGTCGAGTACATGCACATGCATGCGGATGTACTTCTTTTGGCTGACTTCTGGTGTGTCTCCCATCCACAGGTACTTGCGCATGCTGTCTGCTGGTGGCATTGTTGTGCTCCTGCTATTCCTCATGAACACAGCAACATGTGCTGAATCAGCGTTACATGCACGGACAAGTTTGAAAATCTCCTTCGGGTAAGGGATGCAGCACGGCTTTTTGGGAGTGGTATTTGTTTTGAATGTGTGTGCACTGCTCCTGTTCATGTTTGGTTACTTTGCATACATGTAGAATCACCATGGGGCATATGACCTGGAGAAGAATTCACCTGAATTGATGGTCAGATTTGGTGACAGTCATCTGTAATGGGATTGTGATGGAGCCATCAATGTGTGTAACACTGGCCTCGGAAACATACGGGTTGCACCGGGTTGACATGGTGTGTGAATTCCCCATTAGGGGCTCAATGGTGTATAGCAGGCTCTCCGTGAGCAGCAGGGGGTGTTTAGCTGTAACCCTTCACTTGTGTGCCAGTGCCATGGATTTCCAGCATCTGTGGTGCTAAGGGGGTGCCAGTGTTGGTCCCACGTGTTCTTCATCCACATGACCTGTGTATGTGTTGACAGAGTTGCATTAGCATTCCGACACACATGAGTAATAAAGGTGTCCCTCTGCCTCCAAGGTGCCTCATCTCTGTCAATGGTGGTCTGTTGCCACTGTGCATGCGGCATGTCTGGCATTGTTCTCAGAGATGGTGCATATGAGTCTATGTGTAGAGTAGCAAGATGCAAGCTGTTTGTCAGGGATTAGATTCTGTATTGTGCATGATGTCCATGGCTGTGTAGGTTTTGTGGCATGTCAGTCTCCACGACGGCCACTGTGCCGCATGTGTATCCATTGTGTGTGTGTGTGCCATGTTGAACCAGACATTCCTTCCTTGACATACACCTTTTGCATGGTTCCTTCCTGAGATCCTTGTCTTTGTGTGCTACTTGTGGCATTGTTTCCTTGACATGGCGCATGCTGCTGCAGGCCCTGCTGCAAGGGCACCCAGTGTCCACGCAAACGAGCTGGTGTCCATTATGGATTGCTTGCTGACATGTGCTATGCTGATCAGCAGTATCTGTGCCTCATGCGGCAGCACACTCTGCATTATGCACAAGATCCCCAGTTCCATCCACCTCAAGGCAAGAGGGAGACCATCCCCCAGGTCAACTATGACATCCGTGTCTACTACTACCCTGCACTCTACGGACATGTGCGTTAGAAATCCCATGATACTTGTCCACATCCAGGGTGCATCTGCACAGCTCTGCTACTACATCCGGCGACCAGGCCACATCAACGTCCAACAGAGATGGGGCGAGTGGATCACTGCCAGCTGCAGGATGACCTTCTCAATCCACGCACACCCTCAGGATGCAGCCCACAACACAAACTTGTGGCACTGTGATCCAACACCCAATTGTGCCATCTCCATGCATCCAACCTTGGCTGGCCCACCATTCTCCACATCCACCTGACTCAAGCATGCAGGACATGGTTCTGCCACGTGTCTACACATACCTGGGACTCCCACCCCAGGACACTCCACATGATCCCTGACCTCTGCGCATGACTGTTGCTCTTCTAAATAGGTCTGTGGGCACAGTTGTGCGGGCACCCCCTCAGCTGGTTGGGCCCATCACGGGTGAGTATGGTGCTCCATGTCTGTCTTGGATGGTACGTTGTGACCCATGTGTGTCCTGTGCCAGACTCAGACCCCAGGGTATGGTGGTTCGGAGTTAATTCAGAAATCAGGCATGGTTTGACTTTACAACACACACATGTAGTGGAATAATGCAAAATGACGGCATCATCTTGTGATTGTGATGAATTTTATTAGTGCTGGGGTACGTGTTTGGGGGGGTGACAAGAGGTGCTTGGCGGGAGTGTAGAATCCAAAGTTCACAGGGGGAGTTGGTGTCCTTGCCATTGACAGTCATCAGAGTCTGTGCCACAGTCTTTGTCAACATTGGTCAGACAGTGACCAGCAAGGCCATGTGGCAGAGCATGTCCTTTGCTGCTGTGCTGCTGTTGGGCCATGGGGCCAGGTGCCAGGCCAGGTGACCTGGGTGATGGTGATGTTCCACTGACTCTCACGGTCTTTTGCGTGGACGACCCACCTTCCTGCGGAGACCCTCAGACGCCTGGCTTGACGGTACAAGGGACGCTCCGTCAGATGAATCCTCCTCCTCCTCCCTCCCTGGGTCTTGTGCTGCTTTACGCCTGGTGGCACAGGGAGGGTTTGCCAGGCTTTGGGCGATCTGACGGAGGGATTGGCTCACGTCCCTGTGCACCGCCAAGTGCTCTGCATGTCTTGCCTCCATCCTGGCATGATGCTCAACCTGCAGGGCCTTCATCTCATTGAGGGTCTCCACTACCTGGGCGATGCCTCTGGAGTCATGCCGGTATGCGTCCAGGATGGTTCTGACGTGTGCCATAGCCGGGTCCTGAGCCAACTGGGCAGGTTCGGGCCTCCGCCGTCCTCCACTCCCACCACCCCTGCCCACTTGCGCCTGGCCTGCTGTTGTGGGCACATCGGGTCTCTGGGACCCCTGAGGGTTGGCATTTGCGGTGTCGCCTGCCTCCTCCTGGGTGCCCGGAGAACCTTGTCCCTCCTGGACAGACTGGCTGCGTTGTTGTGTGCGGGCAGGGCTCCTGGGTGTCTCCTGGGATGTGGCAGGAATGGGGGTGGTGGTTGGCACAGTTGTACCTGCCGCAGGTGCTGCAGGTGGTTGGACACCAGAGGGGCCCGGTTGGTCTGGGTCATCCACGGAGTGGTGAGAGTCGTCGCTGCCGGTGGGGTCCTCTTCACGCAGAGCCTGGTCCTGTGAGTCTTCCCCCCCCAGTGTTGGGGGGAGATCGATGACGTTGACCTGTGTGTGAGAGAGACAGTGTTAATTGTGTTACATGCAACATCCATGTTTCATTCTTTTTTGATTTGGCACAGTTACTCTGGGTGGTTGGATTTGGCTAGCATTCCTCACACAGTGCACTTGTGCATGGGTATGTCCCTTGGCCACAGCTTTCGACACTTTACCTATGTGTGACACAATCTTAGTTGATGCATATTTTGGGAACGCAGTCAGCAGTGTAGTGAGCGGGCGTAGCAAGCCATGCAGAGTCACCTTACGTGTTGCACTGTACGTGGCCAAATGGTGTTTTTTCCATGCTATTTGAGAATGCAGGTAGGTAACTTAACAATTTGTGACAGGGTTCTGACGAACACAGTGGGTAGGTATACTGGGTGTAAGGTTCTTTTTGTGCCTGCAGCACGGATGTACTCGTGCACAGATTGACACATGGCCTAGTGTTTATCAAAGGTTGAAGGGGGGTTAAGGCACTGCCAAACCTTGTCTACATGCACACAGTCCACCTGCTGACGAGCGGACAAAAGCCACACCACCCAAGGGTGATTTGGTCTCCCTCTGTCTCCCTTTCTCCCTCCCTCTGTCAGCCTCCTCCCTCTGTCGGTCTCCCTTTCTCCCTCCCTCTGTCAGCCTCCTCCCTCTGTCCGTCTCCCTTTCTCCCTCCCTCTATCAGCCTCCTCCCTCTGTCCGTCTCCCTTTCTCCCTCCCTCAATCAGCCTCCTCCCTCCCTCTGTCTGTCTCCCTGTGTCCACCTCTGTCTATGTCCCTCTCTCTGCCCCTCTTCCTCCCTCTGTGTGTTACCCTCTGTCACCTCAGCCCAGCTTCCTGGGCACACACAGTTTGCAGGTCTTGCAAAGGCCATTGGCTTGTTCATGTGGGTTTGTTTCTTCTCTGCGGGCACCCATTGGGCGGAGTGTCTGAGTCTGCGCTGCTGCTGTGGCGGTGTGTGCTGACACTCTTTCAGTGTGCTGCGTCTTCATTGGCTGCTGTTATGTGCAAATTGTGCCTTCATACCCATGTTGTCCTGCAACGCGGCCACCATTAGCAGACAAAACAGTACTGTGTGGGGACACACTGTTGGTATGGCTGTGCCTTAAGCCATATGGGCTGAGGGCATTGTTGTGTGCTTCAGAGTTGCTCTATGTTAGTTTTGAGGCCCACCCTCCCGGGGACATCCTGTCTTGTGTTGGTGTTTTGTGTGGCCTGTGACTTGGCATGGCCTTGCTTGGGGCATGGGGCATGGAGGCGCTAGTGATATGTGTGTGTTTTTGGAGTGTGGTTGTGTCCGGTGCTGGCTTTGGGGGGGTTGCGTGCATGATTGGTATTTGGGTTGTACATGGCGTTCCCCCCATGTGAGGTGAGTTGTTTGTGTACTCACCAGGCTCTCGGACTCCTTCTAGTCCGTCTACTGCCAACGGCTCCAGTGTGGCCATCACCTTCTCCTCCCAGGGATGGTAGTGTACCGGCCCTCCTCCAGTGATGTTGGCCTGGTTGTGCTCGTCCGTCATTTTGCGGCAGACCGTCCTCCTCAGATCGTTCCACCTGGCTTGGCACTCATGCCTGGTCCTTCTGGTGGCCCCAACAGCATTCACGGAATTGACTTTCCTCTCCCACATGGCAGTTTTTTCTGATATGCTGGTCCGTCTGACCAATGTTCCAAAGAGCTGTGGCTCGACTCTGATGATTGCGTCGACAAGGGAATCCAGCTCGTCCTTTGTGAACTTTGGATTCTTGTTGGTGGGCATGGTGTGGGGTGTGGGTGTGGATGGTTGTGGGGGTGGGGGTGTGGATGGGTGTGGGTGTGGATGGTTGTGGGTGTGCAGGTGTTTGTGTGTGAATGTGATGAGGGTGTGTTTGTGATGGTGGTTGTGTGAAGGAGTGCAAGTGTAAGGTGTATTGATGGTTGAAGTATGGTGCAGTGCGTTGTCTCTGGGGTCTGGCAGAAGTGGATCTGTTGCAAAGGATCATGGTTTGTGTGTGTTGGGCCTTTTTATTGCTCCATTTGTGGGTGTGGCTGTGTTTGAACTTTGGGTGGGTGTGTTATAAGGAGTGGTAGTGGTTTGGGCCTCTGTTTATCTGTTTCTCAGTTGCAGGTCAATGTATAGGATGTATTTGGCCTTGTTGGATATGTTTGGTGGTGTTGTGTGCCTCGGATTGACTGTCCTTGTGCTTTTTTGTTTAGTTCTGGTTCAGTAGGAGTGTTTCTAGCCTCTGTACGGTGCGTACATGGGCCATGTTGTTGTACAGTGCTATCCTTTGCTATGGCTTAGTACGACTCGTACATGCCCGATGTTGGGTGAGGGTGCTGGTGTGTGGGCCTGGGGGAGGGTGTGTACGAACACGGGCAGGGTGTTGGTCCGCACCGTCCTTCGGTGGAGGTATTTCGCACGGTACATACAAGGGGGGCTGGGTGTAGGGTCTGTACATACACGGGTGGGGGTACGGTCCGTACATACACTGGTGGGGTGGGGGTACGGTCCGTACATACACGGGTGGGGTGGGGGTATGGTCCGTACATACACTGGTGGGGTGGGGGTACGGTCCGTACATACACTGGTGGGGTGTTGGTACGCTCCATTCATACACGGGTGGGGGTACGGTCCGTACATACACTGGTGGGGTGGGGGTACGGTCCGTACATACACGGGTGGGGTGTTGGTACGCTCCATTCATACACGGGTGGGGGTTCGGTCCGTACATACATGGGTGGGGTGGGGGTACGGTCCGTACATACACTGGTGGGGTGTTGGTACGCTCCATTCATACACGGGTGGGGGTACGGTCCGTACATACACTGGTGGGGTGGGGGTACGGTCCGTACATACACGGGTGGGGTGTTGGTACTCTCCATTCATACACGGGTGGGGGTTCGGTCCGTACATACACAGGTGGGGTGGGGGTACAGTCCGTACATACACTGGTGGGGTGTTGGTATGCTCCATTCATACACGGGTGGGGGTACGGTCCGTACATACACTGGTGGGGTGGGGGTACGGTCCGTACATACACGGGTGGGGTGTTGGTATGCTCCATTCATACACGGGTGGGGGTTCGGTCCGTACATACACGGGTGGGGTGGGGGTACGGTCCGTACATACACTGGTGGGGTGGGGGTACGGTCCGTACATACACTGGTGCGGTGGGGGTACGGTCCGTACATACACGGGTGGGGTGTTGGTATGCTCCATTCATACACAAGTGGGGGTACGGTCCGTACATACACGGGTGGGGTGGGGGTACAGTCCGTACATACACGGGTGGGGTGGGGGTACGGTCTGTACATACACTGGTGGGGTGGGGGTACGGTCCGTACATACACGGGTGGGGTGTTGGTATGCTCCATTCATACACGGGTGGGGGTACGGTCCGTACATACATGGGTGGGGTGGGGGTACGGTCCGTACATACACGGGTGGGGGTTTGGCGCGTACATCCGCGGCCGGGGGGCATTTTGCGCGTACATGCGGGGTCTGTGGTGGGGTGTTCGGCGCGTATGCGGGCACGTGTCTCCATGCTTGCTGGGAGAGTTCGGTCCGTACGTTGTTTTTTGCATACAGTTGTGAAATCGAAAGGACGGGAGAGATCGTACTTGCGCGGTCGGACTTCATTTTTCCGAATCGTACGGTAAATCGTCCGGGGATGTGTCGGACACAATATCCGACCCGAGGACGTGTGGGGAAATGTTCCGGATGTGATTCGTATGGAGTTTTTCCCATGCGAATCGTTCTTGGCAGTTTGTACGCTACTTGTACGATTCGGACGGAAAAAAGTCCAGATTCAATTCGGACGGGGGAAATTTTTCCAGGATCGGAATCGGCACCTTAGTGTCCAGCACCTTCCCTGACTTTAACCTAACTGGAGTGCGATTAGTAAATTATATAGGGTTAGTGTCCACCACCTTCCCTGACTTTAAGCTTTATATTATGTTTATGTAATTTTTTGGGGATTTAAAAAATTTATATTATTAACTTTAGAAATATTATAACATATTTAATTCAAATTTTGTTACTATAAGATATGTATATTATGTGGATTTAGTATGTATTTGTATTGTATCAATGAAATATATTTTATTATTTAATATTTGAAAATAATTATTTATTAGAATATTTAAAAATTAAAATGTATTTAAAAATATATGTAAGTGAAACATTATATACTAATAAATAATGTAAAAAATAATTTGACATTAGGGGGTCGATTCTGATCCTGTATTTTGTTTTCCAGTACGACTCGTATCCGTATTTTTTTCCGTACGAATCGCACAAGTCACATCCGTACCCCCAGCGCGAATGTATGGTGCGTACCCCCAGTGCGTAGGTACGCACCGTACCCCCAGCGCGAATGTACGGTGCGTACCCCCAGCGCGTAGGTACGCACCATACCACCAGCGCAAATGTACGGTGCGTACCCCCAGCGCGTAGGTACGCACCGTACCCCCAGCATGTATGTACGGTGCGTACACCCAGCGGGAATGTACGCACCGTACCCCCATAGCGAATGTACGGTGCGTACCCCCAACATCGCATATGTACGGTGGATGATGTGGGTACGCGATGTTGCGGGTACGCACCGTACATTCGCTATGGGGGTACGGTGCGTACATATGTGCTGGGGGTACGCACCATACATTCACGCTTCGGGTACAGTGCATACCTATGCGCTGGGGGTATGGTGCGTACATTTATGCTGGTGGTATGGTGCGTACCTACGCGCTTGGGGTACGCACCGTACATTCGCTCTGAGGGTATGGTGTGTACCTACGCGCTGGGGGTACGCACCGTACATTCGCGCTGGGGGTACGGTGCGTACCTACGCGCTGGGGTTATGCACTGTACATTCGCTCTGGGGGTACGGTGCATACCTACGCGCTGGGGGTACGCACCGTACATATGCGCTGGTGGTCTACGCACCCGCACCATTCAGAAGCAATAGGGTGTACGCACCGTACATAGCAATGTCCGTGTACGCGCCGTACAAACACAACGCATGGGGGTGTGTGGCTGTTCGACTCGTACCCCAGTACCGTACAGAACCACGGACACTGTAAAACAGCACAAGGAGGGCCTATACGACTCGCACAACACCACAAAACACATCTACACTGCACAAGAAATGAAAAGGACTGATCTGGACACAACAGGCAAACAGAGGGGCAACCTCACAACCACCCCTTATAACACACCCACCAAAAATTCAAACTGAGCCCCACCCACAAATGGACCAATAAAAAGGGCCCACACACACAAACCATGAGCCATTGCAACAGACTCACCACTGCTACAGAGCACACATAAACCACTTTACCCATCCACCTAAACATATACACCTACACACATACCCCTTCACACATACCCCCGCTACACATTCACACACACACCGTCACATTCAGACCCACACACCCACAACCATCCACACCCTCACCCCACACCATGCCCACCGACAAGAATCCAAAGTTCACAAGGGAGGAGCTGGACCTCCTTGTCAATGAAGTCATCAGAGTCGAGCCACAGCTGTTTGGAACATTGATCAGACAGACCAGCATAGCTGAAAAATCACGCCTGTGGCAGAGGATCGTCGAGAGGGTGAATGCTGTCGCAACCATCAGAAGGACCAGGAATGAATGCCAAGCCAGGTGGTACGATCTGCGGAGGGCGGTCAAGAGAAAAATGAATGAAGAGCACGCCCAGACTAACATCCCTGGAGGTGGCGCGCCCCGCAGACCAGTACATTACCATCCCTGGGAGGAGACGGTGATGGCCATGCTTCCGCCGGTGGGAGTACATGGACTCCAAGGACTTCCAGAGCCTGGTGAGTACACAAACCACTTACGTAACATGGGGTAATGGCATCCACACCCCAACTACACCTAATGCACGCAACTACCCCAAGCCCTCACCCGCCAGAACCACAGTCACAAACAACGTGAATGCCAAGAACATGTGTATGCCCCATTGAGAAAGCAAGTCCATGCCATGTCCCATGCTACACGAAGCACCAACTCAAGAATGGATGTCCCGTATGCTGGGAGGGAGGGTGCACCAAAACGCATTTTTAAATTCCAAATCAGCCACAATTGCCCTTATCCCATATGGCCCAGCTACATACCCATGCACCATGCGCAATGCACAGGGATTGGGAAAGTACTGACAAGATAGCTCACACTCGGCCCGGGTGTAGGCAGCACAAGGCCCTCCTGTGACCAGTGCAAACACAAACACCAAGACAACCAGGTCAGATATCTAGGACAGGAACTCACACTCACTGTCATGGCAGCATGCTCCATGGGGGGACAGCTACATCACCTGGGAGCCCCAGGGCCAAATCACACTACACCCACCAGCAGGCCCTGTCACACACACTCCTTACACAAGCACACACCACCAGGACAGGCAATGGATTTACCCACTGCCACAATGGACATGTAACACAACAACACCAATACCTAGCCGAAGAAGCATCCAAGCCACAAATGGACATGTCAAAGACTCAGGCGAACATATCAATCTGTCCCCCGCAACATACCCATACACAAGTGAACATTGAGGAGAATGCTAGGCACATACAACTACCTGGAGGAACTGTGCCAACTTGAATGTGTATGAAACATGCATGTTGCATTTTACAGATTCCACATTGTCTCTCTCTCACACACAGGATGAACATCCCCCCAACAATGGGGGGAAGAATCACAGTCACAGGCTCGGGAGGAACAGGATCCCACCAGCAGCGACGGCTCTCAACACTCCGCGGATGACCCTGACCGACCTGGACCCTCTGGTGTCCAAGCCCCTGCAGCACCTGCTTCAGGAACATCTGTGCCAACCACCACCCCCATTCCTACCACATCACAGGAGACACCCAGGAGCCCTGCCCGCAGTGAACAGAGCCAGTCTGACCAGGAGGGACAAGGTGCGGCGGGCACCCAGGAGGAGGCAGACAACATCGCCACTGACATCCCTCAGGGGTCCCGTCGACCCAATGTGCCTACAACGGCAGGCCCAGGTCGTGTGGGCAGGAGTGGCAGGAGTGGAGGCAGGCGGAGGCGAGAACCTGACCACCCAGCTGGAGGGACCGGTATGTCACACATCCGCAACATCATGGAGGCATACCAGCATGACACCAGGGAGATAAGCCAGGTAGTGGTGACCCTCACTGAGATCAAAAACCAGCAGGCCAAGCAACACGCCAGTCAACAACAACACCAAGGACGGATGGAGGCAAGACTGGCTGAGCTCCTGGCGGTGCAAAGGGACATAAGCCATTCAATCCGTCGGATCGCTGTTAGACCTGGCACCATTGGCGTGAGTCACCCTTCCATTTTTGTCTGTGCCTCAATGTATTTTTGTGCTGGTGTTAGCTGCTCAGGGCACTGTGCCACTGCCATCCAGTGCCACAGTGCAAGTGCTCCCTATGGGAAAATGTATTATGTGAATTGACTTCCATGTTTGGCTTATTTGGTTTACTATCAGTCCCTAGTAGAGTGCACCAGGGGAGCTTAGGGCTTGTATATCCAAATGCTGCTAGTGGGCTTGCAGCACTGGTTGTGCCACCCACAGAAGCAGCGGGGTAAAATGTGTCTAAGGTCTGCCATTGCAGAACTTGCATGCAGTCTGGTACTGTCATGCTGACTGGGCGAGTGTCCCCACTTGCCAGTCCCTAAACCTTCCCTTACCTTCATGTTAGTCACCCCTATGGTAGGCCCTAGGGCAGGGTGCATTGTAAGGATAAGGTAGGACATGCCCTGAAGTGTGTGGCATGTCCTAATAGTGAATTACAGCCATTTTCGTTTTTCACTATTGTAAGGCTACCTGCTCTCCATAGGCCAGAATGGGCTGCTAGATTATAACACTCTATCCTAGCAGGCTCAGGAAGCATGGTAGATATTCATGTTTAGTATGCCTGAACTCAGAATAATAAACTACATCTTTTAGTAAAGGTTATTTTAATATCCTGGGTTTGCAAATGCTACTTTTAGAAAGTTAGCCTTTGCGTGCCTAACCCTTTCAGTCCGCCTCTGCTGGGAGGGGTTATCTTCTTTGTGTGTAGCTTGAGTGACAGGGCTGGGAAGTTCCAGGAGACAGGCTGGGGCTACCAGGTGGTGAATAGAAAGATTACACCAGGATGGGTGGGAGGAGTGCACCTTGACTCTGAATAGGGCAGTGCTCTGCCACCACAATGCTGGCTCCACCCCCTGGGGAGCGTCTGATGTCTCTGCCCTGCCTACTGAAAGAAGAAGCTAGAGTCCCAACAACAAAGTGCTACTCACTGAAAAGAACTGGACTAGGGATTATGCTAAGGCCCCCCTGGCCTGTAAAGACAAAAGAAACTTGGTATAAATGTAGGAGCCCTGCTCCTAAGAAATCAGATCCTGATTGAACCACGTAGAAACTCTGCCTGACTAGAAGGACCTGGAAGAAGCTGAAGGAGGAGTAACTTTCCCTAACCTGGGGGATTGGCCTGCAGTGGTGCCTTGCTGAGAAAGGAGAGGAAAAGACTAAGAGAGACTTTGCACTTTGTTTCAACAATCTCCAAGGGCTTGGAAGAAGAGCTTGCCCCCTGAACTGAGTCCCAGGACCATTGGACTCATCTGCCTTCCAAAACTGATTTGCCTGGACAATTCTTGCTTGTTTCCCGCAGGATTTGGCCCCAGTACGACTCGTACTCCATTCGCCGCGAAGCCGTGTCTTTGCCACCCGGCACCGTGCATCTACGCTGATCCAAAAGCGGAAGTACGCGCCGTATCCCTCCCGGCCGCATCGCACCTAACCTTCCCCGCCGATTCGAGTCGTACAGCCCTGGCTGCCGAACCCTGTACGCTGAAAACAAGCTTCGCTGTCCCGCAGGTACGGTCCGTACGCTGCTAACGTACTGCACCGTGCCGTACTCAGAGCCGAGACGCCGCATCACGCTGATTCTCCCCGTACGCTGTACGGTGCCGAGAAGTGTCGCTGCCTATCCGCACCGAAGGTACGGCTCGAACGCCGAACGCCACGGACTCTGCAAGCTGATCCGGGCCATCCGCACGTATCCCTGAAGGTCCCGTATCAAGGCTGCGTCCCGACGCCGTGACCCGACCAGCATCTGAATACGCTGCCGAACTACGACCCGGACCCATCAACTTGTCCCGCACTGTCCGTCGCGGACCCCACGAACTTAAGGTACTTTGTTCTGTTCGCACCGCAGCGTGCATGTTACGGACCCCGGAGTCCGCACCGATTGTTTGACTCGTACTTTCCTTGTTTTTAATGCGGACGAGTCGCACACCCAGGTTCGAACTGTACAAAGCCTGAAAAGAAGCAGAATTGACTAAAAGAAGCCTATTTTTGTATTTTAAGGCTGTTTACAAGAACATTGAACTTTAAAATAATACTGTGGTCATTTTATTCGTTAATCTGGTCTTGTGCTAAGCCTTATATAAAGAAACCTATTTTTGATATAACCTTGACTGGTGTCCATTTGTGGTGTGTCATTGTATTACTGTATGTGTTCACAAATGCTGAACCTATGACGCCCTGAGAATAGTCTTGACTGCTTGCGCCACACTACCAAAAGGGTGAGCAGAGGTTATTTGAAAGGGTGATCCCCTTACTCTGACTTAGAAGTAAGAGTTCCTGCTTGTCACAAGTGCCTACCTGTGCCAACCAGAGATTCCCAATTCTAACATTGGTGGTCAGCGGTGAGGATTTGAATTTGCATTTGTGATTCATGTACAGTGATTAAGTGAACGCCACGTAGTGAGTTCAGACCGATAACGCAGCCACACAGTATTGATTTTTGTTTTGCTGAAGAATCTCCACTTTAAGAAACCATGCCTAGCTCAGTCAATGGAGGCAGGGCATCCTCTATATCCTCTGGAGTTGATGACATAGATTGGGAGGAGAGGGCACTGATGAAGTGCACAAGTGAAGTCTTGAAAGGATACCTCACCAAGTACAGAATTAACCAAACTGGATGGAAAAACAAGGAGCAGTACACAAAGGCGCTGAGGGCATGGTACGAATCAAAGTTCCCAGAGAATGCGCTGGAGGTGGTACCCCCCAGAAGGTGCTTCAGAGCCTGGGAGAGGTCTGTCGCCAGAGGAGATGGCCGACAGGATTTCTGCAAGAGCACATGAAGTGGAGATGGCAAAGCTTCAAATGGAAATGGAAAGACAAAGGCTGGCCATGGAGCATGAGGTAAAAATGAGGGAGTTGGATCTCAAGGCCAAGAGTTTAGACCGCTCTCCCTCTGGTGGCAGCAATTTAACAGAGTCAAGGGTGCACATTCCTAAAGATGTGGTGAAAGAGTATTACAAGCAGGATGATATTGGACAGTGGTTTAGGGCCTATGAAGTAGCCATGTCCTCCCACCGGGTCCCTGAGAGAGTTTGGGGAGAGGGGTTGTGGGGAAGGTTCCTGAGTGAGGGGCGGGACACACTGCTGGATCTCCCCTCTGATGTCACCACATCCTATCCACACATGAAGGAAGCTCTGATGACAAGGTATGGGTTAACTCCTGAATTGTACAGGCAGAGATTTAGGGAATGCACCAAGAAACCTGGTGCCACTTATGTACAATATGTGACTTTTTTTTCCAGAGCGCTAGATGGTTGGGTGAAGGGTAGCAAAGTAAATGATTACCAAGGGCTGTTTGATCTAATTGCATGGGAGCACTTGTCTGATAATTGTTTTTCTGAGCTACGCCAGCACCTGATCGATAGCAAGCTGACTAACCCTAGGAAGCTTGCTGAGGAGGCGGACCGCTGGATCAGCACCAGGGTCCACAAGGGTCCCGTGGGAGGCCCCGCCAAAGGTGGTCAGGGTCCCCAAATGCAGACACTCACGGCTTCCTGGGGTGACATGGCGGTGGAGCCGCCGACGCATACCTTCATCCAATATCTGCACATTATGGGAAATGGCGCACATGTCATGCACTGGCTAGCGCAGGCACTATTGGCGCATTCACGACCATCCACTTTGGTGCTGAGGGAGCGCTGGGCGACAGACAGGGGCAGAGACTGGACAGACAAAGAATGGGCGATGATACTGGCCAGCCCGACCAACGTTCCACGCAACCCCCGCTTTTAACTCATACAATATTACATACTGCAGCGTGCGTATCTCACCCCTGAGAAGATAAACAGATATTTCTTGCGGACGGACGCTGTCTGCCAACGGTGCTCGTTACCGGGAGTGGACCTTTTACATATGCTATGGCATTGCACTGGTGTGCAGACATACTGGAACGACGTGCTGTCACTGATAGAGCGCGGTGCCGATGGACGGCTACCACGCATGTGGGAGGCATGCATCTTAGGCTTATACAAGCGCACAAAAGCAAATAAAGTGCAGGCGCGCTTCTGGGACATGGGGCTTGTAACGGCCAAACGCCTACTCACCAAGCATTGGAAGGTGACGGCCCCCCCGCACATCAGGCGCTGGAGGGCCTCCTTCGTAAACTGGGCGCAGGCGGAGAGTGCAGTGCTCCTACGTGAGGAAGCTGCGGGGCTCCGGAAGTTCCCCATTGCCCAAATTTGGGATGACCTCCTTACCACCTTTCAGGCAGCCTGCCGGACCCGAGGGATAACCTGAGCCTTAGGAGGGCATCGCTGCCCTACTGGCTGGATAGCGACATCCCTGAGACCATGGCGGGGATAGCTCCCGGACCCCTCTGCTTGCTTGCTTACAGTGTGTCTATGGCGTGCGCGCAGGGCTTGCTGCCGTCGCCACTTGAGAGGGCGCGCGTGATACTGGGATACGGGCACACCCGGGAAGATATGACCATTCCGCCCCGCTCAGATGCCCCCTCCTAGGCGTGGAGGAATACCTCCCTCGCACGAGAGGATAATCTAAGACTGCGGACGCAGACGCGGCGGGCTCTTGGCCCCCCTTCTGACGGCTCCCTGACCCCCCCCTCCCACCTCTCCCCCCCCCTTCTTCCCCCCCTCACGACCTGCTGCTCGGCGCGCCTCCCATATGGCCCAGCTATGCCCCGCTTGACAGCTACTGTCTACTTCTACACTGCAGCAGAACGATCTCCACCTCCCCCCCACCCCTCTTATTCTAGTCCTCACCCGAGTTTTCGACCCTAGCCCTGACCCCTACGTTCATGTTACACACACGGGGAGCAGTTTGGCGACTGGTTACGCTCCCTGACCGAACCCGTGTCCAACCACAGCAACAGTTGCTGGAAGCGTTACCCGACACCCCCCGAGGCGCTGCCCTACCTAGCGCGCTCTATGTAGCACTGATGAGGCAGCACTGGCGTACACTACGCGCAGACGGCGGCTATGCCTGGCAAACGTGGAATGATCCACTCGAAATGTGCAGAGTTCCACGCCAGGCTTGCACAGGCACTCGGCGGCCTGGGGAGCGCACTGCTGAAGGGATAATAGAGCGGCATGTGCCGCGCGCATAGGGCTGAGCTGCGAAACGGCACACTGGGCTTGTCGGATGTACACGCTGCTATGTGCGTCTTTGTGAGCTATACTGCAACCTCCTCGTCGCGCTCCAGCTTACGCCAAGAGTAGGCCACCGGGGCTCCGTTGCCCGGAGACCAGGGCATTTGGTGGGAAACCTGGTGCCCAGCGCAATTCCCCCTACGAGCCTAGGGGCTAATTGACGGCACCGCATTGAGGGCTGGCACACAGCCCCCTCCTCTCTTGCAGGCAATGCGCTTCAGATGAGACACGACGAAATACAGAAAAGCACCATCGACCCACTTACGCACAATGTACATACCTGATTCCTATGCATATGTTCAACTGTTTACCGCCGCCGGACCTCCGGGTTGTCGGCTAAATGGCTGTGTCTCACCATCTGAACGTGTGTATTCTTGTATTGCTGAATCGATGCCTTGGCAAAGGACAGTACATTGTTGTTGGACTTGGCCCTTCTGGCAGGTTCACCCCTGGACTTTTTGGCTTTTTATTGGTGACTTGGTGTGGTGATTGTTTGGTCTCTGCGCACTTTCCCTGTGTCCCAGGGTAAAGTGCGTGCGTGCTCTGAGTGCATGTGGTGAGATAGGCCTGCCCTCCCATAGGAATGCATGGGGAATGTATGTGTCCCTAGTAGTTCCTGATGCGTGGGGTGTGCAGGCCCGAGTTTGGTATGTGCGGACTCGTGGGAGTGAATGCTGCGCGATGATGTGTGCGGCGTGCATGTACCTAGTGTGGAAGTGCCACTTCTAGAAGTGGGCACTTCTGTGTGCAGTGTGTCTGTCGCGTGATTGGCTGGTCGTGTCATGTGACGGGCTAGGGATTCCCCAGAGTCAGGATGAGTCACCCAGTGGTGAATGGGGAGATCAGCAGCTAGATGGGTGGGAGGAGTCCACCTGGGTCCTGAATAGGACAGGGTTTTCCAAACACAATGCTGGCCCCGCCCCCTGTGGTGCGACTGACGACCCTAGCCCTGCCAGTGAATAGAGTGAGGGGCTGAGCACATCAAGGGTGCTCCCCAACCAGCTGCGACTGGTTTTCCCCCTCACCCTGAACCCAGAACAAAGGGTTTGCCTGTATAAAAATGGGGCTGTGTCCCCACAGAAACTGTTCTCTGCCAGGATCTTACCTGAGGGGGGGGCTGCTGCTGCTGCTGGACCAGAGGACCGCCACTTGGACTGCCTCCCTGCCTGGAGGCCCGGTGCGCTGGCTCTGGGCCCAGCCTTGCCCCCCACCCCTGCCCTGCTGCATGCAGGGAAGAACTTTGCTGGACTTTGTGGTGCTTTTCATCCTACAGCGCTGGAAGCGCTTTATTTGTGTCCCCAAAGCGCCTGGAAGCGCTTCTACTTGCCTCAGCGCTAGGAGCGCTTTATTTGGTGCCCCCAGCGCTTCTAGAGCGCTTTTACGTTGGCCGTAGCGCTAGGAGCGCTTTATTCTGGAAACCGGTGCCCACCCGGCGTTTGCCCCGTCTTTTCAGCTTCTGAATTCCCCTGGCAGGTGCCCACCCTGCCAGGGACATTGCCGGGGTCGTTGGCGGGAGCCCACCCCGCTATATGTCTCAACGGAACGGGAGCCTACCCCGTATTGCAACCACCGAAGAAGGATCACCGCTGCGGCCCGGTCCGTCCCCGGAAGTCAGGCGACCTCCGTCGGGACGTAGGCGGGACTTCAAAGCAGGAAGCGACGGGAGCCTACCCCGCGCTCCTGCACTGGGCGGAAGACGGGAACCAGGAAGTCTGCGAGTACGCGGGGCTCCCGTGTGCCGGGAGAGCCCCACAGCCACAGAGGAGGTGGGAGCGCTGCGTGTTCCCTTGCAGCTGTCCCCATCGCCTAACCGGAGCAGCCCGTCGGAGCAGCCCATCGAAGTCCTGGTGAGTGGGGGCTGAAGGGGGAGCCGGGTTAGCCTCCCCAAGTACTGTAAGAGCCTGCGAGGCTCACGAGTCCCCCGAGCGGGACTCCAACGTCGGGGGTGATCGCGGTTAGAAGGTCCCCAGAGAGGGGGCCCCCACCTACCTGTGCCAGCGCTAGGGGGCAGTTATTGGTCCTCTGTTAAGTGCCAGTGAAGGCACTGAACAGCGCAGTTCTCGGGCCGCCCCAGCGAGGGCATCTCTCTCCTCGAGTCCCTGAGGAGGACTCCACCGAACGGGGGCCATTTGGTTCAGAGCCGTGAAGGCTCCAACGCTACGGGGGCATTTCTTAGCCAGCAGAGCGGCCCCGGGAGGCAGCGGGCCGCTCCAACGTCGCCCCCACCTTTTTCTAGAGCCCGTGAGGCTCCAACAAAGGGGCACATTATTATTTAGAGCCTGCGAGGCTCTAGGGGTCATTTCATTTGTTTCAGAGCCCTGGGAGGCTCCAACGTTGGCCCCAGCATTTCTCCAGTTGCCTGCCTCGTGTAGGTTGTGCTTTGTGTGCGCTGGTTTGCGCAGCCTGCGCCGGCGTGCCCTGACTTTGGGACACAGGGCGTCCTTGCCCCTTCAAGGCCAGTTGGCCCAGGGACTGCCACAGGTAGTGGCTTATGTGAGTTCTTGCGCAATTGTGTTTCCCTGCACCTCTGAATGTGTTTTTGCGTCATGTGCTTTGCTTTACACCTCTGAATGTTATGCATCATGTGTTTATGTGCTTAGACCCCTACAGGTATTGTGATACTTAGGTGGTTGTTTTCTCCCTAGTACAGGTGGTGCCAGTGAGGTCCTGATTCCCTGCGCAATATTTTCCTAAGGTGGTTAGGGTTGCGTAGGTGGTACTTACCTGATACCAGTAGTGACTGGTTGTGTGCTAGGTGTAATTTTGTGCAACAGTAATTTTATTTCCTATGTTCTAAGAGTGCTAATTCCGGACAGTGGTCCAGGTGGCCCTGTCCCCTGTATATATAATCCCTTGTAAATTCTGCCCGTGCCTGTTGGCACATTGTAGAGTGTGTGTTTTTATCTAATGTGTTGTGTATAATACAAAGGCTATTTTTATAGAATACCTTGTGTGGAGTTTCCTTTGTGGTGGGCCTTGGGTGTTGTTGCTGGGTGCGCGCGCAAACGCTTTACACATCGCCTCAGGGATAAGCCTGTCTGCTCGTGCCAAGCTACCAAGGGGGTGAGCAGGGGTTATCTTTGGCGTGTAACTTCCTTGCCCTGACTAGAGTGGTGGTTTCTGCCTGACTTTGGCGCAAGCCTTAGCCAACCAGAAATCGCCATTTCTAACATTGGTGATCAGCGGTGGGATTTGGACTTGCGTTTGCGCTGTACCGCAGCAGCAACTGGCCGCACTACAAAACTCTGCATTTAGATAAATCACATGGTATAGGGATTATTGTTCTAAGTTTGTTTTTAATTGTCATTTCTTTGGAAATGTGGTTTTGTGTACTGTGAGTTAGGTGTCCCTAGCTCGGGAGGGTAGATCATCCCCCTTAGTGCATTGTGTTTCTGGATTCACCAGAGGGTGGGATCCAGTGGTGGCAGCGAAATAGTGTCCTGTACATTTGTCCCCCGCCCTGCGCCCAGAGTTGGTACCTGTGTCACGTGGTGGTCAGGTTGAGGAATCAGGGGTGGTAGAAACTGCCTTACCAGTCCGAGGGGAGGGTTGTGTGTGGATGAGTGGTGTGTGGCACTAGGCAAGTGAGTGTGAGTTCTCTGGGATAGAGAGCTTGCTGAATCTTTTTGTGAATTGTGTGCTCCTGTGTGAAACTCAGACCCCTAGGTTCCCTGTATAATTTTTACCATAACGTCCGCCAGAATGGAGCCTGCTTGTGATCCCTATGAGCTAGCTTGGCGCCAGAGGCAGGAGTTAGAAAGGTACTGTACAGAGGGAGAGTCCGACACCCTGTACGAACTTCAGGACCACCTGGTCCTATGGCAAAAGGGTCCATGGGATCTTGAGCACAGTATGGAAAGGGCCCGGGCCTCACACCTGGAGGGTGGTGGGTCTGTGGGGAGCCCTGAAGATTCAGAAGAGGAGGTAGAGGATGACAATAGCTGGACGCCAGTAGAGAGTGAGGACCCCATAGGTAGGGCGTCCCTTGCTGGGTCCAGCGTAGGAGGCAGCGCCTCATCCCTTTCCCTGTCCCCAGAGGAGTGGGAAGATAGGAGGAAAGAAAGGGAGCACCAGCTGACGTTAGAAAAGCTCAGGTTGCAGCATGCCCAGGCTATGGCGCAGCTGGAGATCAAAAGACAGATGGCGGAGGCTGAGAGGGCCTTTGCCAGAGAGAAACTAGCTCTGGAGGGTAGGTTATCCCCTGAGCGCAGTTGTGGTCTTCTGGACTCCCCAGGGAGGGTTGAGTCCAGTGGTAGCAGCCAGATAGATTCCAGTGTAGGAAATCCCAGTCCCAGTTCCCCCAGTCTGGTACCTGTTTCCCAGGAGGAGGAGTTAAGGTTGAAATTCAGGGGCAGTAGGAAGCTGTCTCACCAGTCTTGGGAGGAGTTTGTGGATGACTGTCAGGATGCACTGGTGGAATGGCTGATGGTTAACCCGGAAGAGGATTTGAAGGCAGTTATCAAAATGATTATCAAAGAGCAGATGCTCAGTAGTTGTTCTCCAGGGTTGCGCCAACACCTGCAGAGGTACGACTCTTTTTGTCCTTGGGAGCTTGCAGAGGAAGCAGAGCACTGGGAAAGTGCTAGAGGTCCTCTAGTGTCATTAGAGAGTAATTCCAACAGTAGTGGTTCAGAGATCCTCCAGCCCAGCGTGGTGGAGGAGGCTCAGTGTAGCCCAGCTAGGTCCCAGGATAGCGAGGAGGGTGTAGGGGCTCACTGCCTGGCTCAGTGGAGCAGGAGTGAGGGGGTGACCGAGGGTCCCCAGACGCCCGAAACCCTGCCTCAGGACTTGGATGGTTTCATGAGGGAACACCAAGTTGGGGACCTAGGCTGTCCTGTTAGTCCACTTGAGGAAGATCTCTTAGTGAGTGGAGGACCTGGAGCGCCTGTAAACAGGGCTCCTGTGGTTCTAGTGTCTGGCAGTACCGCTCCGGTAGGGAGGGTACAGGAGTCCAGTGTGAGGAGTGATTGGGGGATGAGTTCCCCAGTGGAAGAGCCTGTGGGTCAGGGACTACCCAGTTGGGCTAGGATCCCGTGTAGTGGCCAGGGTGGCACCACTTCTGTTCTGGGGGATCTCCGCGCACTGTCAGGTGGACAGGGGACGGGAGATCAGCGCCAGACAGACAGTCGCTCGACATATGTGTCCTTTGATAGCCTCAGGGGGATGGAGTGGAAATCCCCAGAAGTCCTGGAGTGCCAGGCAATTATTCCACCAAAGGTTCTAGGCCGGAGGTTGGAAGGCCAGGTTCGGGATCAGCCTGACCTGAAGGGTGGGACGTCTGTAACCAGCGTCCCGACCAGTTCTTCTTCCAGAGGTACCGCCCCAGTTGGTAGGGAGCAGGGTTCTGGAAGGGGGTGCAGAGGGTGGGAGAGCCCACCTCTGCCCCCGGTACAACCTGAGGGGTTAAACCCTGGGTTGGAATGGCGTTCTAGGTGTACCCCTCGCCAGAGGAGGAGGAACCCTAGGAGAAGAGGTAGGGGGAGGAGAGCCTTCCCTGAGACTCCTGGTCCGCCTGAGGGTGTAGACCCTAGGCTGGAGAACCAGTGGCAGTCTAGTCCTGTCTTTCAGAGAGGAAGAGTGGAGAATGGCCGCTATGTGCCAGGGGTTACTACCCCCCACTCTGTGGTTAGGCAAAGACCAGTGGCACCTGGGTGGCCTAGGGCCTGGTCTTGGCCGCGGACAGCTTGGGAGTACCAGTGGGGTAGCCCAGTTGGTCCAGACAGTGGTGTTAAAAAGAATTCCATGGGTTCACCGTGGCGTAGAACCGGAGGGTGTCCATGCAGTTGCGGGCCCGCGTCCGTGTTCTATCGCCCCAAGCAGGGAAGTCCATCACGGTGGTGATTGGTCTGCCCTGCGTTTTGGCTGGAAGGGGGTTGTGTTGGACTTGGCCCTTCTGGCAGGTTCACCCCTGGACTTTTTGGCTTTTTATTGGTGACTTGGTGTGGTGATTGTTTGGTCTCTGCGCACTTTCCCTGTGTCCCAGGGTAAAGTGCGTGCGTGCTCTGAGTGCATGTGGTGAGATAGGCCTGCCCTCCCATAGGAATGCATGGGGAATGTATGTGTCCCTAGTAGTTCCTGATGCGTGGGGTGTGCAGGCCCGAGTTTGGCATGTGCGGACTCGTGGGAGTGAATGCTGCGCGATGATGTGTGCGGCGTGCATGTACCTAGTGTGGAAGTGCCACTTCTAGAAGTGGGCACTTCTGTGTGCAGTGTGTCTGTCGCGTGATTGGCTGGTCGTGTCATGTGACGGGCTAGGGATTCCCCAGAGTCAGGATGAGTCACCCAGTGGTGAATGGGGAGATCAGCAGCTAGATGGGTGGGAGGAGTCCACCTGGGTCCTGAATAGGACAGGGTTTTCCAAACACAATGCTGGCCCCGCCCCCTGTGGTGCGACTGACGACCCTAGCCCTGCCAGTGAATAGAGTGAGGGGCTGAGCACATCAAGGGTGCTCCCCAACCAGCTGCGACTGGTTTTCCCCCTCACCCTGAACCCAGAACAAAGGGTTTGCCTGTATAAAAATGGGGCTGTGTCCCCACAGAAACTGTTCTCTGCCAGGATCTTACCTGAGGGGGGGGGCTGCTGCTGCTGCTGGACCAGAGGACCGCCACTTGGACTGCCTCCCTGCCTGGAGGCCCGGTGCGCTGGCTCTGGGCCCAGCCTTGCCCCCCACCCCTGCCCTGCTGCATGCAGGGAAGAACTTTGCTGGACTTTGTGGTGCTTTTCATCCTACAGCGCTGGAAGCGCTTTATTTGTGTCCCCAAAGCGCCTGGAAGCGCTTCTACTTGCCTCAGCGCTAGGAGCGCTTTATTTGGTGCCCCCAGCGCTTCTAGAGCGCTTTTACGTTGGCCGTAGCGCTAGGAGCGCTTTATTCTGGAAACCGGTGCCCACCCGGCGTTTGCCCCGTCTTTTCAGCTTCTGAATTCCCCTGGCAGGTGCCCACCCTGCCAGGGACATTGCCGGGGTCGTTGGCGGGAGCCCACCCCGCTATATGTCTCAACGGAACGGGAGCCTACCCCGTATTGCAACCACCGAAGAAGGATCACCGCTGCGGCCCGGTCCGTCCCCGGAAGTCAGGCGACCTCCGTCGGGACGTAGGCGGGACTTCAAAGCAGGAAGCGACGGGAGCCTACCCCGCGCTCCTGCACTGGGCGGAAGACGGGAACCAGGAAGTCTGCGAGTACGCGGGGCTCCCGTGTGCCGGGAGAGCCCCACAGCCACAGAGGAGGTGGGAGCGCTGCGTGTTCCCTTGCAGCTGTCCCCATCGCCTAACCGGAGCAGCCCGTCGGAGCAGCCCATCGAAGTCCTGGTGAGTGGGGGCTGAAGGGGGAGCCGGGTTAGCCTCCCCAAGTACTGTAAGAGCCTGCGAGGCTCACGAGTCCCCCGAGCGGGACTCCAACGTCGGGGGTGATCGCGGTTAGAAGGTCCCCAGAGAGGGGGCCCCCACCTACCTGTGCCAGCGCTAGGGGGCAGTTATTGGTCCTCTGTTAAGTGCCAGTGAAGGCACTGAACAGCGCAGTTCTCGGGCCGCCCCAGCGAGGGCATCTCTCTCCTCGAGTCCCTGAGGAGGACTCCACCGAACGGGGGCCATTTGGTTCAGAGCCGTGAAGGCTCCAACGCTACGGGGGCATTTCTTAGCCAGCAGAGCGGCCCCGGGAGGCAGCGGGCCGCTCCAACGTCGCCCCCACCTTTTTCTAGAGCCCGTGAGGCTCCAACAAAGGGGCACATTATTATTTAGAGCCTGCGAGGCTCTAGGGGTCATTTCATTTGTTTCAGAGCCCTGGGAGGCTCCAACGTTGGCCCCAGCATTTCTCCAGTTGCCTGCCTCGTGTAGGTTGTGCTTTGTGTGCGCTGGTTTGCGCAGCCTGCGCCGGCGTGCCCTGACTTTGGGACACAGGGCGTCCTTGCCCCTTCAAGGCCAGTTGGCCCAGGGACTGCCACAGGTAGTGGCTTATGTGAGTTCTTGCGCAATTGTGTTTCCCTGCACCTCTGAATGTGTTTTTGCGTCATGTGCTTTGCTTTACACCTCTGAATGTTATGCATCATGTGTTTATGTGCTTAGACCCCTACAGGTATTGTGATACTTAGGTGGTTGTTTTCTCCCTAGTACAGGTGGTGCCAGTGAGGTCCTGATTCCCTGCGCAATATTTTCCTAAGGTGGTTAGGGTTGCGTAGGTGGTACTTACCTGATACCAGTAGTGACTGGTTGTGTGCTAGGTGTAATTTTGTGCAACAGTAATTTTATTTCCTATGTTCTAAGAGTGCTAATTCCGGACAGTGGTCCAGGTGGCCCTGTCCCCTGTATATATAATCCCTTGTAAATTCTGCCCGTGCCTGTTGGCACATTGTAGAGTGTGTGTTTTTATCTAATGTGTTGTGTATAATACAAAGGCTATTTTTATAGAATACCTTGTGTGGAGTTTCCTTTGTGGTGGGCCTTGGGTGTTGTTGCTGGGTGCGTGCGCAAACGCTTTACACATCGCCTCAGGGATAAGCCTGTCTGCTCGTGCCAAGCTACCAAGGGGGTGAGCAGGGGTTATCTTTGGCGTGTAACTTCCTTGCCCTGACTAGAGTGGTGGTTTCTGCCTGACTTTGGCGCAAGCCTTAGCCAACCAGAAATCGCCATTTCTAACAATTGTCAATTGATGCAACTGCGGTTAATAAAGGTTTTCAAAAAAAAAAAATAATAAAGTGGTCAGGGTCCCCAGCAGAAGAGTGGGGGGACAAGGGTAAACAGAGGGAGTTCTACAGAGGGCCCCAAAGTAATTCCCAGGGGAACCAAGGGAAAGGTTCTCAGCCACCCCTACCCCCGAAGCAGACCGGGGCCCCGACAGGTAACCCTGTTCAAAGATGGCCCCCCGATGTTACAAGTGTAACAGCCTGTGGCACTATTCCATGGATCCCGAGTGCCCCATGTTTGGTAAACCAGCTCCCCCTGGTGCTCCACCCCCAAAGCAGGTGGCTAGTGTAGCCTTTTGGAAGGTAGGTAGATGTCCAAGGGGAGGGGGTTCCCGTACAGATGACCCTAGTCTCATTAGGAGACAGTGAGATGGTCGCTGAGGCCCAACTGCCACCCAATACTCAAAAGTATGGGCAGTGGGTGACCATAAATGGCCAAAGGGTGGGGGCTCTTAGAGATACAGGAGCCAGTGTGACTGCTGTCAAGCAACACCTGGTGTCTCAAGAGCAGGTTGTCCCACACGCATTCTGCCGTGTTGTCAACGCCGACAACACAGAGAGACAGTGTTCAATGGCTCAGGTTCCCTTTGAGTGGGGGGGGTCTCTGGTACTCTGCAAGTGGCTGTGAGAGCGGCCATGCCTGTTGATAGTCTCCTAGGTAATGATTTGGAGAGCTCCCCTTGGGAAAAGGTGCAGAAGACAACTCACCTGAGGATGGTGGGTTTACCTGATTGGGCGTGCGTGACCACCCGGTCGATGGCAGCCAGTAGGGGTGTTGAAGGGACCCTGGAACCTGAAGGAGAGGCCCAGGAACCGGCCTTAGGGAGAGGGCGCAGGAGGCACGGAAAACCGGCTCCTAATGTTTCCACGGCCCAGGAGGAAGCAGACCTTGAGGGGGATGCCCTGGAGCCTACCGGGGAACAGATAGCCGAACTGGGGGACCTGCCTGAGCTGACCCATTCGCAGCAAGAAGGAGGCCCCACCAGGGAGTAATTCTGCAGGGAGCAGAAGGAGTGCCCCTCTCTAGTGGGTATGCGGCAGCAGGCTGCAGCCCAGGCCAATGGTGATCAGTCCGGTACTCACTTAATCTACTGGGAGAACGACCTCCTGTACTCAGAGCCTAAGGTTGCTGAACCTGGGTCAGCCCATGCGCTGGTGGTACCCCAGAAGTTCAGAGCCTTCCTACTGGGGCTGGCTCACGAAGTTCCGTTAGCAGGGCATTTGGGGCAGGACAAGACCTTCGAAAGGCTTGTCACCCACTTTTATTGGCCTCAAATGCGCAGGAGTTCTGACACTCACTGCAGGACATGCCAGACTTGCCAGGCAAGTGGTAAGAGTGGAAGGAAGCTGAGGGCTCCACTCCAACCTTTCCCTGTGGTCAGTACCCCATTCCAGCGAGTGGGGATTGACATTGTGGGGCCACTGGACCCCAAGACAGCCATGGGCAACAGGTTTTATCCTGGTCTTGGTGGACCATGCCACCCGGTACCCTGAAGCCATCCCTCTGAGGACAGTGACGGCCCCCGTGGTGGGACGGGCACTGATGGGAATTTTCTCACGAGTAGGATTCCCTCTAGAGGTGGTGTCTGACAGGGGGACCAATTTCATATCGAAATATATGAAATCCCTGTGGCAAGAGTGTGGTGTGACGTACAAGTTCACCACCCCTTACCACCCCCAAGGAAACGGGTTGGTTGAGCGATTCAACCGAACCCTAAAAGGCATGATTATGGGTCTTGAGGAACCCATGAGGCGTAAGTGGGACGTCCTCTTACCATGCCTTCTCTTTGCGTACCGTGAGGTGCCACAGAAGTCTCTGGGGTTCAGTCCCTTTGAGATTTTGTATGGTCACCCCGTGCGAGGACCTCTTAGTCTGGTCAAGGAAGGCTGGGAGCAATCTCCCAGGAAACCTCACCAGAATGTATACAGTTACATGCTGGCTTTCCGGAACCAGACTAGGCGTTTCAGGCAACTTGCTGAGGCAAACCTGGAAGCCAGCCAGGAGGAAATGAAGCGGTGGTACGACCAGAATGCCACTCTGGTTGAGCTTCAACCTGGTCAAAAGGTATGGGTCCTGGCCCCTGTGGAGCCTTGTGCACTCCAGGACAAGTGGACAGGACCCTTTGAGATTGTGGAGCGCAAGAGTTCTGTCACCTACTTGGTGGACTTGCAGTCTCCGAGGAACCCCTTGAGGGTCCTTCATGTCAATCGACTGAAGCCCCACTTGGAGAGGTCCGAAGTGGGCATGCTCTTGGCCACAGATGATGGGACGGAGGAGGAGTCTGAGCCTCTTCCTGACCTCCTGGTAGCCTCAGAGCGAGATGGGTCAGTGGATGGAGTTAACCTCTCACCCACCCTGACCCCTGAGCAACAGGATGATTGCTGCCAGCTGCAGGGGCAGTTTCCTGACCTGTTCTCCCTGGTTCCTGGTATCACAGATTGGTGGGTCCATGATGTGGACACAGGAGACAGCTTACCTGTGAAGCACAAGGCTTACAGGGTAACTGACAGGGTCAGAGCCTGCATCAAAGAGGAGGTCTCAAAGATGCTTGCTCTTGGGGTGGTTGAGTCCTCCAGCAGTCCTTGGGCCAACCCAGTGGTCTTGGTCCCAAAGGCTGCCTCGCCGGGTGCCACACCCGAACTCCGGTTCTGTGTGGACTACAGATGACTCAACTCAGTCACGAAGACTGACGCGCACCCCATCCCCAGAGCTGATGAGCTCATCGATCGGTTAGGGGCTGCACGGTACCTCAGCACGTTTGATTTAACGTCTGGGTACTGGCAGATCACCTTGACTGATGGGGCCAAAGAGAGGTCCGCATTCTCCACACCAGATGGGCATTTCCAGTTCCGGGTTATGCCCTTTGGGATGAAGAATGCCCCTGCCACCTTCCAGAGGTTGGTCAACCAGGTGTTGGCTGGGCTGTCCGAGTTCAGCGCAGCATACCTGGAGGACATCGCAGTGTTCAGTGGCACATGGGAAGAACACCTGCGACATCTCTGGGAAGTGTTGATGGCACTGCGCAAGGCAGGCCTCACGATCAAGGCAAGCAAGTGTCAGATCGGGCAGGGTTCCGTGGTGTTCTTGGGACACCAAGTAGGGAGCGGCCAGGTGGCGCCCCTGCAACCCAAGATCGAAACCATCCTGGCTTGGGAGCCCCCAAAGACCCAGACGGAGGTGAGGGCCTTTTTAGGACTCACAGGGTACTACAGGAGGTTTGTCAAGGGGAATGGCAGCATCATTGCCCCCTTGACAGAGCTGACTTCGAAGAAGCAGCCCAGAAAAGTGATATGGACTGACACCTGTCAGAAGGCCTTTGACACCCTGAAAACTGCCATGTGCACGGCGCCCGTGCTCTTGGCTCCTGACTTCTCCAAAGAATTCCTTGTGCAGACAGATGCATCAGAGCATGGTGTAGGGGCCGTTCTCTCACAGATCACTGAGGAGGTGTTGGACCCGGCCTCGTGGCGTGGTCCCGAACCCTCCTACCCGACCAGACAGGGGCAGCCCCAACCCTTCGGGGTCCCCCTGGATTGCACCCCGCTACCCTCACCAGCCTTCGCGACGCGGCCCGCCCCGGCCTCAGTCCCAGCGAAGCCCCGACATCGAGGCGCCAAGATCCGACCAAGGGGGTTCGAGTGGCCACTCCACAGATCCCGGAGGAGGAGAGTTTCGATGGGGCCTCCAGCCGTCCCCCGACGCCTGGCTCCGATCGCCCTCTGGCCTCCCTAGGCGCTGGCTCCCCCCCCCGCTGGGTGTCTGGACTCTCTCATCCCGGCCCCTTCGACTCCCCCAGGCGCGAGGGTCCGGAAATCAAAGGGCTCCAGCCCTATATCTGGGGCAGCCCAAAACCAGGACGGCAGTTGTATCCTGGAGTCAAGATCCCTGCTGATCGGATCGCGGCTGACCCTACGGAGAGAGACTCATTGCCTGGAACTTGGAACTCAAGCCCTGCTGACTGCGTCGCGGCTCCCCCCTTGCTGAGAAGAAGACCCTCACGGAACATCGGAGCCCTGCTGACCCCGTCGCGGCTCGACCTCGCTGAGCTAAACATCGGAGCCCTGCTAACCTCGTCGCGGCTCGACCTTGCAGAAGTAACCATCGGAGCCCTGCTGACCCCGTCGCGGCTCGACCTCGCTGAGCTAACCATCGGAGCCCTGCTGACCCCGTCGCGGCTCGACCTCGCTGAGCTAAACATCGGAGCCCTGCTAACCTCGTCGCGGCTCGACCTTGCAGAAGTAACCATCGGAGCCCTGCTGACCTCGTCGCGGCTCGACCTCATCGAAGCAACCCTCCGAGCCCTGCGGACGACGTCCCGGCTCCCGGAACCCCCCCAGCTCGAGGATTGAGAGCTGGGCGCAGGGTGTTCCCGTACCAGGCTGGTACTGAGACTGTCCCGTTACCCCGTCCCTGAAAGACCCTGAGACTCTTGTGGATCCCTCGATCCGCCTGTAAATATTGCCACAGAAACCTGCCTTTTAATACTGATAAAGACTTGTGAGAATTGATACCCCTGTTGTGTCCCTTTGTGGTGGTGGGATTACTTGGCTGGTACGATTATAGGAGAAGGGCCTCACCCAGGAGGCTTCTCAGCGGCGCTCGGCTACTTTCCTACAGACCTGTGACTCTCGGGGTGGTCAGTCCGACACCCTCTGACCTCCCCCGGAGATCGCCCTTCTAACATTGGTGGCCAGCGGTGCGATCCGAGCCCGACGCAAATCGTACAGCGAGTAACTCACCCACTACCTACCCAGACACAGAGTAACCATGAGCAACCAAGAGACCATCCCAACCGCGGAGTTCCAACAAGAACGGTTGGAGGAATATACCCATAAGGAACTGAAACAGTTTTGTAAAGACAAAGGCATCGCGACCACCGGATTAAACACAAAAGAGGACCTGCAAAAAGCCCTAAGGGCCTGGGTAGAGTCCGAAGCGGCTTCCCTCCAATCCAAAGAAAACCCGGTGTAAAACGTGCACCGGCAACCAACCGCAGCTCCAGCGGATGGGAGAAGAACCAGAATGGAGACCGGCCTCTCCCCGGAAGAGATACGAGAACGGGAGAGGGTCCGGACCCACGAGTTAGAACTCGCCCGACTCCGCCTGGACGGCGAACTCCTACTAGCCGAAAAGAAATTGGCCCTAGAGCAACTACGGTTACAAGAAGAGATAGAGGAGAAAAAGCGACACCGAGAACTGGAAGAGAGGAGGCTAACCCTCGAGCATGAGCGGGGCCTTAAAGAACTGGAACTTAAGTCCAAAAATGGAGAGAACGGCACCCACGGAAACAGGGACACCCCTCCGCCGGCCGAGGCGAAAGTACATATCCCCAAGGATGTCGTCAAAGAGTACTACAAGAACGACGACATCCCACAATGGTTCAAGGCCTACGAGGTAGCCATGACCGCCCATCGGGTACCCCGAAAAGATTGGGGTGCCGGCCTATGGGGACGGTTCCTCAGCGATGGCAGAGACACCCTGCTACAGCTCCCAGACGAGGTGATGACCTCTTATGACCATATGAAGAAGGCCCTGCTCACCCGCTATGGTCTCACATCAGAGATGTACCGCCAGCGCTTCCGGGACTGCAAGAAGCTCCCCGGTACCACCTGGGTGGAATACGTAGACTTTTTCAGCAGAGCCCTGGAAGGATGGATCAAGGGCAGCAAGGTCACCTCCTACGAACAGCTGTTCGACCTCATTGTATGGGAGCACCTCTCCAACAACTGCTTCATCGAGCTGAGACAGCATCTCCTCGACAGCAAGCTGACCAAGCCTCGGAAGCTCGCCGCCGAGGCCGATCGATGGGTGAACACCCGGGTCCCTCGGAACTCAAGGGGGGAGTACCAACGGAACACCCCGGGGCCCCCCGCCAGCGCAGCGGAGGAGGAGGATCAAACAAGAACAGGGACTTTCCAGCAGGGTCGCCCCGGAGTCCACCCCGGGGACCGCCCCCGTCCCGCACGTCTCCGTCCCTCACCCGAAGAGGGGCCCCCCTAGCCCGACCAGGGCCTCGACCGATGGTAACGTGCTACAACTGCCAACAGCCTGGGCACTATGCCAGTGACCCGACCTGCCCCGTGAACCGACGAGCCGGGACCACTGGGCCACCCCCCGCCAGTTGGCGGCTGCTGCCCTGGGGGAAGGGGGAGAAGAGGAAGAGAACTACGACGCCGGGCCAACCGAGTGGGAACCCGCCGCCATGACCTTGGTATGCCTGGGCAGCCGGGAAATGGTGCCCCGGGCTCCCATCCCAAGCAACACCCAGAAGTACCAACAGTGGGTCACCATTAATGGACGCCGGGCCGAAGCCCTCCGCGACACTGGAGCCAGCGTGACAGCCGTCCGCTGCCACTTGGTGACCCCCGAACAGATCATGCCTAATGTACTGTGCCCCGTCCGGTCGGCAGACAACACCGAGAGCTTGTGCCAGATGGCCCGGATCCCCTTCGAGTGGAGGGGAGTGTCGGGCATGCTGAAGGTGACCGTCCGCGACGACTCCCCCGTAGACTGCCTCCTTGGGAACGACCTGGAAAGTTCCCCCTGGGCCCACGTCGAGCGCCGAGAGCATCTGGGAATGCTGGGACTGCCCGAGTGGGTCTGCGCAACCACCCGATCCACGACCGCCCGGGCCATCCGACCGAGCGTAGCTGCTCCCCCGAAGAGCCGGAGTGGCCCGAACCGCCACCTCCCTCCGTCGAAGAAGAAGCCGACGCCGAGTCCGGGCTGCCAGAACTCGCCCCGGACGAGGTCGCCGCGCTCGGCGACCTCCCCGAACTCGCCCAATGGCGCCAAATAGGTGGCCCCACAAGGGAGCAGTTCCGCCAAGACAAGAAGACCTGCCCCTCCCTCGAAGGGACCCGACAGCAAGCAGCCGCCCAGGCCGCCGGAGATCAGACGGGGGCCCACTGGGTGTATTGGGACAATGACCTCCTCTACAGCGAGCAGAAGAGCGCAGAACTGGGGGCCAGCCGAGTGCTGGTGGTCCCCCTCCGATTACGGGACTTCCTCCTCAATCTGGCGCATAATGTGCCCCTCGCCGGGCACCTGGGGCAAGACAAAACATACAGCCGCCTGGTGACTCACTTCTACTGGCCCCGAATGCGGAAGGACGTGGACAATCATTGCCGAACCTGCCTGACCTGCCAAGCCAGCGGAAGGAGTGGGGGAAGGGTCAAAGCCCCTCTCCAGCCCTTTCCAATAGTAAACACCCCGTTCAAGCGAGTGGGGATCGACATCGTGGGGCCCCTGGACCCCCGAACCTCCCAAAAACATTGCTTCATCCTCGTCCTGGTCGATCATGCCACCCGATACCCCGAGGCCATCCCTCTCCGAACAGTGACGGCCCCCGTGGTGGGCCGGGCCTTGATGGGAATCTTCTCCAGAGTGGGTTTCCCCCAGGAGGTTGTGAGCGACCGAGGCACAAACTTTATCTCAAAGTATATGCGGTCCCTGTGGCAACAATGCGGGGTCACCTACAAGTTCACCACCCCATACCACCCCCAGGGGAACGGACTAGTCGAACGATTTAACCGGACGTTGAAAGGAATGATCAAAGGCCTGGAGGAGCCCCTGAGACGCAAATGGGACGTCCTGCTGCCCTGCCTCCTGTTTGCCTATCGGGAGGTCCCGCAAAAGTCTCTGGGGTTCAGCCCCTTCGAACTCTTGTACGGACACCCTGTCCGAGGCCCCCTCAGGATGGTCAAAGAAGGCTGGGAGACCACCGTCCAAGATGCTCCCCCCGACGTCTACCGGTACCTCCTGACCCTGCAAAACCAAACCCGGAAATTCAGGGAACTGGCCGAAGCCAACCTCGAGGCCAGCCAGGAGGAAATGAAACGCTGGTATGACCAGAACGCCTCCTCCATCGAGTTCGAGCCAGGCCAGCAGGTCTGGGTCATGTCGCCCGTCGACCCCTGTGCCCTCCAAGACAAATGGACCGGGCCCTTCTAGGTGGTCGAGAAGAAGAGCCCCGTCACCTACCTGGTCGACATGGAGTCCCCCAGGGACCCCCTCCGGGTCCTCCACGCCAACTGGCTCAAACCCCACTTTGCCCGAACGGAACTTAGCCTACTGATGGCTACAGACAATGGGGCCGAAGACGACTCCGAGCCCCTGCCCGACCTCCTGAAAATCTCCGAAAAGGACAGCTCCATAGAGCGAGTCATCCTCTCCGCCACCCTGACTCCAGAGCAGCGCCAAGATTGTCAAGGACTGCTGCATCACTTCGCTGCTCTCTTCTCCCTCACTCCCAGAGTCACCCGATGGTGCGTCCACAATGTCGACACCGGGGACAGCCCCCCTGTGCGACTCCGAGCCTACCGGGTCCCCGAACGGGTGCGGGCCTGCATCCACGCCGAGGTCTCCAAGATGTTGGCCCTGGGGGTCATCGAACCCTCCGACAGTCCCTGGGCCAGCCCTGTGGTCTTGGTGCTGAAAGCTGCCACCCCCGGCACCACCCCGGAGCTCCGGTTTTGCGTGGACTATCGGGGATTGAATGCCGTCACCAAAACCGATGCCCATCCCATTCAACGGGCAGATGAACTGATCGACCGCCTAGGAGCAACCCGCTACCTTAGCACCTTTGACCTCACCGCCGGATACTGGCAGATCGGGCTCACCCCAGGCGCCCAAGAGCGTTCCGCTTTCTCCACCCCCGATGGCCACTACCACTTCCGAGTGATGCCCTTCGGCATGAAAAATGCCCCGGCGACCTTCCAAAGACTGGTGAATAAGGTACTGACCGGCCTAGAAGCGTTCAGCGCTGCCTACCTGGACGATATTGCGGTGTTCAGCAGCCGCCGGGCTGAGCACCTGAGGCACCTCTGGGAGGTCCTGACCGCCCTCCAAAGGGCCGGACTCACCGTAAAAGCCAGCAAGTGTCAGATAGGCCAAGGATCCGTAACCTATCTGGGACATCAAGTGGGGAGCGGCCATGTGGCTCCCCTCCAGCCAAAGATCGACGCCATCGTGGCCTGGGAGCCCCCAACCACCCAAACCGCTGTGAGGGCCTTCCTGGGTCTCACGGGCTATTACAGGCGGTTCATTCAGAACTATGGAAGCATTGTGGGCCCCCTCACGGAGCTCACATCAAAGAAGCAACCAAAGAAGGTGCACTGGACGCCCCTCTGTCAGGCGGCCTTCGAGACCCTCAAGACAGCGATGTGTACCGCCCCCGTGCTACAAGCCCCCGACTATAGCAAAGAGTTCGTGGTACAGACGGATGCCTCGGAGTACGGAGTCGGGGCTGTCTTGTCCCAAGTGAACTCTGAGGGGATTGACCAGCCGGTGACCTTCATCAGCCGGCGCCTGCTGCCCCGAGAGCAGAGATGGAGCACCATTGAACGGGAGGCCTTCGCCGTGGTGTGGGCCCTCAAAAAGCTCCGGCCCTACCTCTTCGGCACCTACTTTCGGGTCCAAACCGACCACCGACTCTTGCCGTGGTTAATGCAGATGAGAGGCGAGAACCCGAAGTTGTTGCGATGGTCCATCTCTCTGCAGGGGATGGACTTCACTGTAGACCATCGGCCCGGCAACGACCACGCCAACGCCGATGCCCTGTCCCGCTTATTCCGCCTCAGCGAGGAGAACCCCCAAGACGATGGGTGACTCTCCTTGCCTTCAGCTGGAGGGGACGCCTGTTGGACCCGGCCTCGTGGTGTGGTCCCGAACCCTCCTACCCGACCAGACGGGGGCAGCCCCAACCCTTCGGGGTCCCCCTGGATTGTACCCCGCTACCCGCACCAGCCTTCGCGACGCGGCCCGCCCCGGCCTCAGTCCCAGCGACGCCCCGACATCGAGGCGCCAAGATCCGACCAAGGGGGGTCGAGTGGCCACTCCACAGATCCCGGAGGAGGAGAGTTTCGATGGGGCCTCCAGCCGTTCCCCGACGCCTGGCTCCGATCGCCCTCCGGCCTCCCTAGGTGCTGGCTTTCCCCCCCGCTGGGTGTCTGGACTCTCTCATCCCGGCCCCTCCGACTCCCCCAGGTGCGTGGGTCCGGACATCAAAGGGCTCCTGCCCTATATCTGGGGCAGCCCAAAACCAGGACGGCAGTTGTATTCTGGAGTCAAGATCCCTGCTGATCGGATCGCGGCTGACCCTACGGAGAGAGACTAATTGCCAGGAACTTGGAACTCGAGCCCTGCTGACTGCGTCGCGGCTCCCCCCTTGCTGAGAAGAAGACCCTCACGGAACATCGGAGCCCTGCTGACCCCGTCGCGGCTCGAACTCGCTGAGCTATACCATCGGAGCCCTGCTGACCTCGTCGCGGCTCGACCTCGCAGAAGTAACCATCGGAGCCCTGCTGACCCCGTCGCGGCTCGATCTCGCTGAGTTAACAATCGGAGCCCTGCTGACCTCGTCGCAGCTCGACCTCACAGAAGTAACCATCGGAGCCCTGCTGACCTCGTCGCGGCTCGACCTCATCGAAGCAACCCTCCGAGCCTTGCGGACGACGTCCCGGCTCCCGGAACCCCCCCCAGCTCGAGGATTGAGAGCTGGGCGCAGGGTGTTCCCGTACCAGGCTGGTACTGAGACTGTCCCGCTACCCCGTCCCTGAAAAACCCTGAGACTCTTGTGGATCCCTCGATCCGCCTGTAAATATTGCCACAGAAACCTGCCTTTTAATACCGATAAAGACTTGTGAGAATTGATACCCCTGTTGTGTCCCTTTGTGGTGGTGGGATTACTTGGCTGCTACGATTATAGGAGAAGGACCTCGTCCAGGAGGCTTCTCAGCAGGGCTCGGCTACTTTCCAACGGAACGGTGACTCTCGGGGTGGTCAGTCCAACACCCTCTGACCTCCCCCGGAGATCGCCCTTCTAACAGGAGGGCTTTGACCAACCCGTAGCCTTCATAAGTAGGAGGTTACTTCCCCGGGAACAAAAGTGGAGTGTGATTGAGCGAGAAGCATTTGCTGTGGTCTGGGCATTGAAGAAGCTAAGACCCTACTTGTTTGGGTCTCACTTCCGGGTTCAAACAGACTACAGGCCCCTCAGATGGTTGATGCAGATGAGGGGTGAGAATCCTAAGTTGTTGAGGTGGTCCATTTCCCTACAGGGGATGGATTTCACGGTGGAACATCGCCCCGGTACAGACCACGCCAGCGCTGATGGTCTTTCCAGATTTTTCCGCCTTAGTGATGAGAACTCCCTGGGGTAGGGTAGTTCATCCCACATTTCAGCTGGAGGGGACACGTGTTAGACCTGGCACCATTGGCGTGGGTCACCCTTCCATTTTTGTCTGTGCCTCAATGTATTTTTGTGCTGGTGTTAGCTGCTCAGGGCACTGTGCCACTGCCATCCACTGCCACAGTGCAAGTGCTCCCTACGGGAAAATGTATTATGTGAATTGACTTCCATGTTTGGCTTATTTGGTTTACTATCAGTCCCTAGTAGAGTGCACCAGGGGTGTCAAGGGCTTGTATATCCAAATGCTGCTAGTGGGCTTGCAGCACTGGTTGTGCCACCCACAGAAGCAGCGGGGTAAAATGTGTCTAAGGTCTGCCATTGCAGAACCTGCATGCAGTCTGGTACTGTCATGCTGACTGGGCAAGTGTCCCCACTTGCCAGTCCCTAAACCTTCCCTTACCTCCATGTTAGTCACCCCTATGGTAGGCCCTAGGGCAGGGTGCATTGCAAGGATAAGTTAGGACATGCCCTGAAGTGTGTGGCATGTCCTCATAGTGATTTACAGCCATTTTCGTTTTTCACTATTGTAAGGCTACCTGCTCTCCATAGGGCAGAATGGGCTGCTACATTATAACACTCTATAATCCTAGCAGGCTCAGGAAGCATGGTAAAAATTCATGTTTAGTATGCCTGAACTCAGAATAATAAAATACATCTTTTAGTAAAGGTTATTTTAATATCCTAGGTTTGCAAATGCTACTTTTAGAAAGTTAGCATTTGCGTGCCTAACCATTTCAGTCCGCCTCTGCTGGGAGGGGTTATCTTCTTTGTATGTGGCTTGAGTGACAGGGCTGGGAAGTTCCAGGAGACAGGCTGGGGCTACCAGGTGGTGAATAGAAAGATTACACCAGGATGGGTGGGAGGAGTGCACCTTGTCTCTGAATAGGGCAGTGCTCTGCCACCACAATGCTGGCCCCACCCCCTGGGGAGCGTCTGATGTCTCTGCCCTGCCTACTGAAAAAAGGAGCCAGAGTCCCAACAACAAAGTGCTCCTCCCTGAAAAGAACTGGACTAGGGATTATGCAAAGGCCCCCCTGGCCTGTAAAGGCAAAAGAAACTTGGTATAAATGTAGGAGCCCTGCTCCTAAGAAATCAGATCCTGATTGAACCACGAAGAAACTCTGCCTGACTAGAAGGACCTGGAAGAAGCTGAAGGAGGAGTAACTTTCCCTAACCTGGGGGATTGGCCTGCAGTGGTGCCTTGCTGAGAAAGGAGAGGAAAAGACTAAGAGAGACTTTGCACTTTGTTTCAACAATCTCCAAGGGCTTGGAAGAAGAGCTTGCCCCCTGAACTGAGTCCCAGGACCATTGGACACATCTGCCTTCCAAAACTGAGTTGCCTGGACAATTCTTGCTTGTCTCCCGCTGGATTTGGCCCCCGTACGACTTGTACTCCATCCACCGTGAAGCTGTGTCTTTGCCGCCCGGCACCGTGCGTCTACGCTGATCCAAAAGCGTTAGTACGCGCCGTATCCCTCCCGGCCGCATCGCACCTAACCTTCCCCGCCGATTCGAGTCGTACAGCCCTGGCTGCCGAACCCTGTACTCTGAAAACAAGCTTCGCAGTTCTGCAGGTACGGTTCGTACGCTGCTAACGTACTGCACCGTGCTGTACTCAGAGCCGAGACGCCGCATCACGCTGATCCTCCCCGTACACTGTACGACGCCGAGAAGTGTCGCCACCTATCCGCACCGAAGGTACGGCTCGAACGCCACGGACTCTGCAAGCTGATCCGGGCCATCCGCACGTATCCCTGAAGGTCCCATATCAACGCCGCATCCCGACGCCGCGACCCAACCAGCATCTGAATACGCTGCCGAACTACGACCCGGACCCATCAAATTGTCCCGCACTGTCCGTCGCGGACCCCACAAACTTATGGTACTTTGTTCTGTTCGCACCGCAGCGTGCATGTTACGGACCCCGGAGTCCGCACCGATTGTTTGACTCGTACTTTCCTTGTTTTTAATGCGGACGAGTCGCACACCCAGGTACGAACCGTACAAAGCCAGAATTGACTAAAAGAAGTGTATTTTTGTATTTTAAGACTTTTTACAAGAACATTGAACTTTAAAATAATACTGTGGTCATTTTATTCGTTATTCTGGTCTTGTGCTAAGCCTTATATAAAGAAACCTATTTTTGATATAACCTTGACTGGTGTCCATTTGTGGTGTGTCATTGTATTACTGTATGTGTTCACAAATGCTTAACCTATGACGACCTGAGAATAGTCTTGACTGCTTGCGCCACACTACCTAAAGGGTGAGCAGGGGTTATTTGAAAGGGTGATCCCCTTACTCTGACTTAGAAGAAAGAGTCCCTGCTTGTCACAAGTGCCTACCTGTGCCAACCAGAGATTCCCAATTCTAACAATTGCCAACAACATGGGTAACTCTCCTTGTGACACCAGGCACAGACCAGCACCAGCCACAGGGAGGGAGGAGGAGGAAGATTCGTCCGACGGAGCATCCCAAACATCGTCAAGGCCTGCATCTGAGGGTCCCCGGAGGAAGGTTGGTCGTCCACGGAAAAGACCGTGAGAGGCAGCGGGCCAGCCACTTCTCCCAGGTCACCTGACCAGGCACCTGGCCTTCATGTGCGACAGCATCACCCAATTAACTGACATCATCTGCCACATGGACATGCTGGTCACAGTCTGACCAATGATGCCAAACACTGTGGGCTGGACTCTGATGACTTCAAATGCCAAGGATCCCATCTCCCCCTGTGAACTTTGGATTCTATGGTCCCTGCATTTCCCCTTTTTCTGTGCACAAATCACGCCCCAGAGTTCGAAATTAAAAATGTAATTATTGAAATTTCATGTTGCAGTCATTTAGCATGAGTCCACAAACTACATGTGGGGAAATGTTAAAGTATGCCTGTGCATGGAACTAACTCCAGCCATCCATACACTTGGATCTGTGTCCGGTCGAGGACACACATGGCTCACAATGTATCACAAAATGCAGACATAGAGCCTAACACTCACCCTTGATGGCCTCAAGCTGCTGAGGGGGGTCTTGCTATATTGCTCTGACAGACAAATTTTGTAGAGTCACATGAAGGTGTAGAGGTCATGGGTGATGTTGATGTGCCTGGGGAGGGAGTACCAGGTCTGTTTTGCGAGGTGGGAGAACTATCTCCTGCATGCAGAGGTCATGTGGATGTAATGAATGGAGGCCAGGGCAAGGTGGGCTGCATGGAGTAGGACCAACGGGGTGTTGGATGACACACGTCCAAGGTCGGTTTGGGTCAGGGGTTGTGGACTGCCTCCTGAGTGTGGTTGAGGAGTCTGAAGGTGATCCTGCAGCCCACAGTGAGCCATTGTACCTATCTCAGGTGGACGGTGATGTGGCTGGGGCGGGGGATGTTGCAGATGAGGTGTGCGGATGCACCCTGGATGTGGATAAGTTCTCCTGCATGTTTGCTGTTGTCCTCTGTAGAGGCTGGTGCTGTATGTGAGCTGGCTGGCGTCCTGGACCAGGGGGATGGTCTGTCTTGCCTTGGAGTGGATCTATCTGGGGGCCATCAGCAGCATGTGGAGGGTGTTGCAGCATGAGGTACATATGTTGGTGAGTTGCATGTTAATTGTGAGCGATGGGTCCATGACGAACACCAGCTTGCCTGCGTGGCTACTGGGTGCTGGTGCGGTGCACACACCAGTGGGATGCAAGGAGTTGACCCAGCCTTAAGGGGACAATCCTCAGATGATGACCTCTGTCACGTCCAAGTCCAGCCTCAGATGGCTGATGTTCAGCCATTCATCAACGGATCTCCTGCCTTTGTGAAGTTTGGTTCTGTCAATGGCTGGCCCTTTGGTGAGTTTGAGGAGCAGCTGGGTGTCAATGGCATACCAGATGATGATGAGGTTGTGTGTGCATGTAATGGTGGAGAGGGGGGTCATGGAGACATTGAAGATCGTCACACTGAGAGTAGTGCCCTGTGGCATGGGCCAGATGCCCACAGTGCACTACATGTTGCAGGGTGGAGGCAGACTCCCTGGCCCTTGCTGGTGAGCTACTTCCTGAGTGAATCATGGGCCCTCCTCTGGATACCACTGTTGGAGATGTGTGAGCTGACAGTGTGGTAGCACATGGTGTAGAATGGCGTTGAGAGGACAAGGGTGGTGGCCTCACCATTGGTGAGCAGGGCAAAGTAGTCGTTGGTGTTGGCAATGATGACGGATTGCAGTGGTGTAATTACTGTGTAAAACAGTTGGGTGCCAGTTAACTGGAGCTGGTAGCATGTAGGAAATAGGACAGTTGCTAGAGTTGGAAGAGTGTCTTCCCGGTGACATTTGCTGGGTAGGGAAGTTGGCTGATGTACCAGGAGATCCTGTGGTACTGCCGTCCGTTGTTTAAGAAGGGCCTGGGGCTCTGCATGCCTCCTGCAGCCATGGAATGTGGCTAACTCAAAGGAGACATTCATGACGCGCAGGACGTGGGATTCAAGGATGGCGAATTATGTGGTTGAGAAGTTGTGTGGGAAGGGGCCTGATGGAGAGCCAGAGTGGATGGTGCACATGATCCCGGTTGTGTACTTGCTGCTGATGGGAGTCCATGACTTGAGAGGGGTTTGTCCAGCGGAAAATAGTGCTGTCTGCCTCTGTGTGCCAAGGCTGTTGTCCATGCACATGAGCTTGCAGTGGTACAAAGTAGCAAGGGATGGGATCTGCCTTGCAAGGGTGGGGTGTCTTGGATGGAGATTTGCTGTCAGTTCACTCACAATGCTGAAGAGCTCCTTGATGTCGTGTGTTTGGGTGTCTCGGCACTATCTGAAGGATCTCCACTTGTCCTTGCTGAAGATATGGTGATGGCTGTGTGTGGTGTTTTCCAGGGCTGTCAGCAAAATGATGGCTCTTTGTATTGCAAGGTTTGCACAAGAGTCCGGCTAGGTCTGTAGGAGTCCAGTAGGTCTGCCTTGTCCCAGGTGCCTTATCTGTTGTTGTGCTTCACAGGAAAGTCCGTCAATGTGGCTAGATTGAGGGATCAGTTGCTGATCCAGTGTGTGAGTTTGCAGGGTGTGGCGGTGGTGTTGTTTTGAGTGTCCCACATAGCTTGTCTGTGGCGACTTACATCTGGCATCTGTGAGGGATCGGTAGCGGGGAGAGTGGCACTGTGTTGCTTGTTGGAGACGTGGATTCAAAAGTTGATGGACCAATGATGGATGGTGGTGTGTGTCCCCTCCCGCAAGAAGTTACGGGCCCCCAGCCATATGTAGCCTGTGGAGGTGAGGGCCTGCGTGCAGATGTACGTGTTGATGGTTTAGCGGAATTGTGGATGTAGGCCTGCAGATCTGTAAATGAGTGTTACTCCGAGGGTTGCTAGGGAGTTGCTGCAAACCCGGACTTGTGACTCTGAGGGTGTACTTGTCAATAATTACCTATCCGCCCCCGTGAGTGTTGTTGGCGTCACTGTGGGTGATCTTGGATCCGTCTGAGATGGCAATGAAGACGTCAAGTGCTGAGGATGCTTTTGTCCAGGTTACTGTCATGAAGGTGATGTGTGGGGCTACAGTGTTGAGGAGGTAACAGAGTCCAATGGCGTGCTGGTGGATGGAGCGGGTGTGGAGTAGGAGGCACCTAACCTGGTTGGAATGACTAGGTCTGGGAGGCTGGGCAGCGCTGTGTAGGCAGTTGGAGTTGCACACTCAGCATGTGAAGGTGTCGTGTGTGTGCTTAGGGGTTGCCTGATGGCAGGGGGATGATTGTCACGAGGACATTGCTTCGAGAATGGCTGCAGCATGAGCCTGTTGTGTGACGTGGGTAATGCAAAGACTAGAGGGTCGTGCACTGTGCATGTTGGAGGCACAGGCGGTCCGTCCTTTTGCACGGCGGTGGGGCTACAGTGGCACAGAAAAGCTGCTGGCTGCATTACAAATGGGTGGAGGGGGAAGGGCTGAGCATTTCAGAGTCGTGGGGGTTGCAGAATTAGGGCACTTGGAGTGGCGTGGCCGCAGGTGAGGCAGCAGCAGGCAGAAGGGCTTAGAAATCATGCAAAAATCAACACACAAAGACAAGGAGGTCTGCAAGGCACAGTGCAAAAGGTGTATGTCAAGGAAGGAGTGTCGGCTCACTCATGGGTCACTCCCCGAAAGTGTCTGATCAATCACCATAAATGACAGCCACTGTGTCAGGTAACAAAATGCGGAGATGCGCAAAGGAGACACACCATCAGCAGCCATACACTTCCTGTTGTGGGCAGCAACCTGCACAAATACATACACAACCAGGCACATCATGCACAATAGAGATCATTAGCCATGAAGCACTGCATGAATGTTGCCAAAGTACACATACACTCATATGCCCAATCTTTGTCAAGTCTGCCATAGATGATGCATGCAAACTGGAAAGAGATCTGCAGTGACCGAGATGAGGCACTTTGGATTGTGCTGAACACCTTTATTCCACATACACACACAAAGGGATATGCCTCCATATTAACAGACTCACAGGTCAGTTGACAGAACATGTGGGACACACGCTGGACACCCCCTTCACAACACGGATGATGTCAATCCCAATGAACTGGCACACAAGGTAAGGGGATGAGCAAAACACAACTTGCTGCACACTGAGAGGCTGCAATTCCCCATAGCGGTACAAAAGGGGGTGGTGATGGACGGAGCATCAGAACCAATCAAACACTCACACCCAGTCAACAGATCCGGGTTTGATCCATCACCGTTCTTTAGCCCACTCTGCCACTCCAGTTCAGACATGGCCATATGCAAATCAGTCTGACCCTGTGCCTTATGGGAACAGTCCAGCCCGAACTGCCAAACCATGCCTTCCCTGGACCGGAAACAAGCTTCCTAGGACCGGCTTCTGGCATTTCAGCCGTCTTCAGCCAAGCTTGCTTGAATCCAGTGGCAAAGTGAGCAAGAGACTCACGTCTGAGCATACCCTGCCAACTTATGGCGAACAAAGCGGTACAAAAGGGGGTGGTGATAGACGGAGCGTCAGAACCAATCAAACACTTACCCCCAGTCAACAGATCCGGGTTTGATCCATCACCGTTCTTTAGCCCACTCTGCCACTCCAGTTCAGACATGGCCATATGCAAATCAGTCTGACCCTGTACCTCATGGGAACAGTCCAGCCCGAACTGCCAAACGATGCCTTCCCTGGACCGGAAACAAGCTTCCTAGGACCGGTTTCTGGCATTTCAGCCGTCTTCAGCCAAGCTTGCTTGAATCCAGTGGCATAGTGAGCAAGGGACTCACGTCTGAGCATACCCTGCCACCTTATGGTGAACAAAGCGGTACAAAAGGGGGTGGTGATGGACGGAGCATCAGAACCAATCAAACACTCACACCCAGTCAACAGATCCGGGTTTGATCCATCACCGTTCTTTAGCCCACTCTGCCACTCCAGTTCAGACATGGCCATATGCAAATCAGTCTGACCCTGTGCCTCATAGGAACAGTTCAGCCCGAACTGCCAAACCATGCCTTCCCTGGACCGGAAACAAGCTTCCTAGGACCGGTTTCTGGCATTTCAGCCGTCTTCAGCCAAGCTTGCTTGAATCCAGTGGCAAAGTGAGCAAGGGACTCACGTCTGAGCATACCCTGCTAACTTATGGCGAACAAAGCGGTACAAAAGGGGGTGGTTATGGACAGAGCATCAGAACCAATCAAACACTCACACCCAGTCAACAGATCCCATAGAGCATGTTGTTGAGATGTCCCCCACTATGTCTACCCGTAGCCTCTGCAATGTTTCAGAGCCAAGGTACACACACATTGAAGCCTTCATCAGACGCCATATTCCACTACAGATGACTGTCAAGAAGGCTGACTATCATGTCATGGGAGTGATGCTACATGTCCCATGCTTCAAGGTGAGAAGACATGTATGCATGGTACCACAACATGCACAGAAGCAGTCATCACACATTCACAACCTGTATCACCACAAGAAAGCCTTGCTGACATTTCCACATGTCCGTGCATGGAACGCTGATGCAGCACACGTTGCAATCTACACAAGGAATAGCAGGAGGACAACGATGACACAACCAGACAACTGGTGGCAAATACCTGGGAATGACAGACACACGAGAAGTCACCAAAAAATGATTCTCAACGCACACATGGAAGTGTACAAAACAGCAACAATGTTGGACACATGTAATTTGCTGATCAAGTCTCTCTGCAAAACTGTGTTGCATGACATCATCACTCGAGTGACACATTAGAACACACATCCAAGTCACTGTGCATTCAGTCAGCTGGACACACACATTGCAACACATGCCACTCAACGCTACAAGCTTGCACACTCATAGCCAGTGACTCACCATTATGAGAAGAAGTTACGTATGAGCTGACTCCGGATATCATCCCCCTCCTCCTCCCCATCACTAGCCTTGTGACCAAGCCCTTGATCCTCCACGGGTGGATGCTCCTGCTCATCTGGATCCAGGATGAGTGGCACTGCCTTCTCAACTGCCATATTGTGCAGCATGCAGCACACAATGAAGATTTGGCAGACCTTCTCCGGGGCATAAGAGAGGGACCCGCCTGTCTTGTCCATGCACCGGAATCGGCTCTTCAGGAGTCCAAACGTCCTTTCAATCACTCGCCTGGTTTGGCCGTGTGCATTATTGTACCGGTGATCTGCAGCTGTTCTTGGGCTGCGGAGAGAGGTGTCAGCAGCCATGGCATGTTGGGATAGCCAGAATCCCCTACATGGAAACATCATGTAAATAAGTGGGTCACGAGATGCCGTAAGAGACTAAGATACCGCAACACATAGGACAAAAAGACTATACCCACCAACAAGACATGCTCGTTCGTTCTGCAGCCGCAGCATCATTTGTGGCACCCTGCTACGCCTCATGATGTAGGCATCGTGTGCTTATCCTTGAAAACGTGCACAGGCATGGGAAATCAGCATGAGAACAAGACACACCACAAGGGTATTTATCGAGTGGTAATGTTTGCGGTTGCGATAGGCTTGTTCCTGTGTCTGTGGTGGTACATCCCACCCAGGGTATAGAAATCCCCCTTGACATCCCTCAACCCCTCTGTACTTAGAATTGTGATGAATTCATCAAGGTGCTCCAACATGGCTGCTAAAACATCATGCAGGACATGGCTGAACATAGTCTGGGACATCCCACCCACATCAGCTATGGTGAATTAAAACGTACCTGTTGAAAAAAAATGTAAGGCTGCTATCACCTTCATCTTGGGGGTCAGCGCAGTAGGATACCTGTGTTGCGGTTGGAGGTGTGGTGCCAGCCTGTTTGTCAGGTCCTCAATTAACTGTTGAGTGAGTCTGTAATGGCGGATGCAGGCACGTTCCATCATGGCACCCAAGTCTGGCATTAGTCTTGGGGCAGGTGGTGCCCTGCAAAACATAGTTTAGAGGAATGAAGATTGAGAGTCGGCAAACATCAATGTCAATGAACATAGCACATGCTACACTGCTAATACACATCAGGTAACTATGGAGTCTGGTGTGTGCAATACATCCAGGACACAGATGGCAGCTTGCTGGCAATCTGACAAAATGCATGATACACCTGTTGATTGTCAAGTCAACATGACATGCCCTGAAATGATTTGGGGGCCAGTCTGAGTGAATAGCCACAGATATGACCGGAGTGACACACAACCACATAGCTGCATTTGAAGGATGTCAGCTCATCCAGACAGCTGACTGCAAGGCACACGCACAGGTCACATGGAATGTCAAATGTACATGTCACAGTGCGATTAAGGGGTACACGTGACAACAAAAAGACACAGCCATTGAGACGACAAGCACATGTATGACTGAAAATATATGATATTCCATGCACACAGACTCTACAGCCTTGGGAATCCACATGTGGCATGGTGTGCGTAGATGTGTTACATGCCCATCTCCACACAGACCCCTGTTGGATGCACCAAAGGCAGATGCCGTTGACGGGACACTGACATGAAGCTCATGGGAACACATGTCACACAGCCAACATAGTCCCAAAGGGGCACGCTGATCGTGACAGGTCAGTTCATAAGTGTCCCTGTCCCTGGCATCAGGAGACAGGTGCGGGTGTTGATGACTGTGCCACCCACTGCTGCTAGCATGACACAGTTGGACTACAGACACACATGTGGCACATGTCAAGGTGATGTGTGCCACATCGTGCCCCATCACACATGACATGTGTCCACAGGTCAGAACACATCAATTGTGCAACTAGATGGAAGGACCTGTGTAAGATCACAGGTTAACACACCTAGGGCCTGCACCTGAAAGTATGCAATGAGAAGTACTTGATGGACATCCATGTGCGACTCGTAGCCCTCCATTCCTGGAATGTGTATGGCTGTATCACCTTTGTAAGCGTGTGAAATGCGTACATGTCCGTGTATGCACCAGTGGTACACGTACGTCTACAACTGGTGCGTACACATACGTGTACTAACAGTGCCTACACGTACCTGTACACGTATGTGTAGGCACTGTTAGTACACGTTCGTGTACGCACCAGTCGTACACGTCCGTGTACAACTGGTGCGTACACGTATGTGTACTAACAGTGCCTACACGTACTTGGACACGTATGTGTACGCACCAGTTGTACACGGAAATGTACGACTGGTGCATAAACGGACGTGTACGACTGGTGCGTACACGGACGTGTGCGACTGGTGCCTACACGTACGTGTACAGGTATGTGTAGGCACTGTTAGTACGCATACGTGTACGACTGGTGCGTACACGTATGTGTACTAACAGTGCCTACACATACTTGGACACGTATGTGTACGTACCAGTCATACACGTCCATGTACAACTGGTGCGAACATGTACATGTACTAACAGTGCCTACACGTACTTGGACACATACGTGTAGGCACCAGTTGTACATGTCCGTGTACACACCAGTCATACACGTCCGTGTACAACTGGTGCGTACACGTACGTGTACTAACCGTGCCTACACGTACTTGGACATGTACGTGTATGCACCAGTTGTACACGGACATGTATGACTGGTGCCTACACGTACGTGTACAGGTACGTGTAGGCACTGTTAGTACACATACGTGTACGATTGGTGCGTACACAGACGTGTACTAACAGTGCCTACACATACCTGTATTAACAGTGCCTACAGGTACGTGTCACATGCACAGTGCAACTGGTGCCGTAGGGGTACGTGTGAAACGCCCCGTACCTGTGTGTGGCTTTCAAATTTACATAGGGGACACATAAAGGACAGGTATTAGGCCCAAAATGCATGCAGGTTGCCATGGATACCGAGTTTTGTCTTCAAATTTTTCCAGCAGGTGTCCTGGAAAATTCAGTTGGCCACAATATACAATGTTGCAAAGTGGTTGTTGACTTGACATGATGCTCTAAATTTGAACGATGCAAATGCTGTCACTGCTGTATGTTTAAAGGGATTGGAGCAAACGTAAGATGCGAATGATTCTGACCAATCACTATGTACTCCTCAAAATGAATGGCACTTGCCTGCACAACTTTCCTGTCGACAACCTTGCTGCTGTCGCTGCTTCCCTGGACTATGTCTCGTGCTGTGGAGAGGGCCCAGCCATTCACCCTGGAGGAGAATCAGGCCCTGCTGGACGTCCTCCTCCCACAGTACACCATCCTGTATGGGAGACCAGGGGAGCAGGTGAGTTCTGAGTCCACTACCTTTGCCTTTGCACCTGTTGTGTGACAGTCAATATTGTGTCCGGGTGGGACTGACATGCAATGTTGTTCAGAGTGTGTCCCGGGGGGGGGGTGCTTATGTCACTCATGCATGCATCATGTAGTTCCTGTGTGCACTCCTCACTTGCATGGTGCTTACAGTGACTTTCACTGCATAGTGCATGAGACATTCAGCCTGGCTAATCCTTGGGGGCTTTTCTTCATGTTGTCCTGAGGTGATTCAGTGTATCCCCCGGTGTGACAGGTGACTGTACCCACAGATGTGTATGAGTTGGGTGAACCTGTGGTGAGAGTGTCCAAATGACGTGTACGACCTCATGGACATTGATGTGTGTGAATGTTCCTTGTCATGTGGGTGAGTGTCTATGTGAAGTGTTGCACCACACCTGCATGTGGAAGGCTACTGATCTAACAATCTGATGTGAAAAGTGAGCCGTGCTTTGTGTCTGACTTGCAGAGCTGCCACGACCCCTGTGACTCCCCACTGGCAAATGGCACATGTGCAGAGTGAGGGTTGTATCCGCTGTAGTCAATGACAGGCCAGTGCTCAGTGGCTGGGTGTGTCTGTCTAGTCTGCTGAGGGTGCGTCAGTGGAGTGGGGCATGTGACTGCATGGCACGTGCTGCCCATCAGCCTGCTGTTGCATGTGCTGCACAGTGTGTGGCATGTACATTGAGTGTTTTGCACCCCTCATGCCACCTGTAGACTTTCAATGCCATGTACTGCATGTGCGCTTGCACACAGTCCACTTGCATGTTGTGAATGAGGCTATTCCTGTCAGCATCCTATGCCCTGTTCAACATTTCAAAGATGTTCTGATGTGTGTTTCTGGGACATGGAGCAGGTGTATTGATGTTGTGTCACTTTGTCATCCTGACAGGTAACTGCCTACGAGAAGGGGGTCATCTGGACCAACGTCGTCAGGGCCGTGAGGACTGCGGGGGGGCGTGATTGGCAGCTGGCCCAGGTCCGCAAGAGGTGGCAGGACATCCGGTGCTGGACCCGGCAGAACGTCCGGGGCCAGCTGAAGCTCTCTCCACCTCGCCGCCACGGCGGGCGCCGACACCTGACCCTCCACATGAAACGTGTCCTGGCGGTGGTCTTCCCTGACCTCGATAGGCAGTTAGAGGAGGAACTGCATCAAGGAGGGGGTAGGTACATGGCTTTTTGTTGTGTTATGTGTCGCCAGCTTTAGGAAGTGCTATTTTGCATGAATACACTCCCAGAGTTCATATGTGCAGTGCATTTTCACTTTCTAAATGTCACCTGCCCATCTTTTTCATCCCTTCCTCTCCTTGACATGTGTCCCCTGGTGTGTGTGTAATCACATTTGCACATGGTGCCAGTACATCTAAGTGCACATTGCTTTCTGCATCATTTGGGTGGGTGGTCGGTGACTTGTGTCAGTACCTTGCCTGTGCCATGACCTGTTCACTATGTAGGGGGTCCATAGTTGTTGTCACTGATGCTGATTCTCAACATAGGAGTGTGAGCCTTCAACTGGACACCCTTGCAGCATGCATGTGCAATGTTGTGGCCTCAGACATGATGTGCATGAGTGTGAGATATGCATAGTGCCATGACGGTTGTACATGGTAGAGTCAGCTCATTTCAGGACCATGAAGCAGTGTGCCCACTACAGTCCCCTGAGACACCCTGGCCTCCAAATCATGTGTGTCATCCAACACTGCACATTCTCTGTGTGTGCTGCATAGGTCTGTCTCTGTGGCATTGTTCCCTGCCCTACTTTGATTTGGTTAATGTGTGCTACATGTGTCCACTGGACAGGGATACAACATTTTGCTTGTGCATACTCACACTGGGCATTGCCTGTGTGGCTATTCACAACAATCTGTTGATGGTTGTTTGTCACAAATATGTGTTCTCAGCCCCACGAGGTGATTTTGTGTCAATGAAGCTATTTTGCAAGCACAGTTGTTGTAACCCTGAATAAGAGGTGTCACTTCTTGATCTGGATACATCACATTGACTCAGGTATTGGGGGGAGGGAGGTGTGGGAGAGGCATACATGTGCAACTCAGATTTTTAACTGGCAGGTCTGACATTTGTGGGAGAATTGGCTGTTCTAAAATACACTGGGCAGTGCCCCTGTGATGCTGGCCAGTGCTCAATGTACGTGCTTTGCAGCCTGTGTCTTTTTTTTTAACTAACAAGGATCCTGCCCATACATTTTTTGGCACGTGTGTGGTTCTGATGCAACACAGTTTGGATTGTGTGTGCTGACATCTGTGTGTACATTCAGGCTTGCCATGAGGGTGTCCCCACAGTACAGCTGGCCTTTTTTAACACCCAATTGCAGTCCTATTGGCTTATCCATTGTCCTGGGTGTGGACATGTGTGCCACTCCAGATGACAGGCAGTAGGTCATATTGTGTAGCCAACTGTGTCATCAGGTGACGGATGGCCTGGTGACAACTGACATGATTCTATTTGTTACTCTTCATGATTTGTACCTTGGCACGCACAGCACTTGTCAACAGTTGTTCATGTTTCACATGTGGAAATTCGTTGATTTGTGTTAAGAACACTAATGTGCCTGCATGCAATATGTCGCACCAGGCAGTGCACACAAAAGAACATTGACACTGTCATGGGGGGAGCTGGCACATTTTCTATGAAGCCACTGTTTTAAATAAATGTTGTCACAGATTCTTCATATACATGTTCCCACGGTGGTCTTGATTTTGTGAGACTCATTAGTTGTCGGTGATACAAACTAACGAGTGTAAAGACGTCCAGACCTCCGTGGGCCCATGTATATGTACTTTCTGCAACACAACCTATTTCTGACAGTGGCTCCTCCGAACAGGTGGCACTTTCTTCAATGACAGTGTCAATGTACTTTTGTATGCACTGCCTTGTGCAACATCTTGCATGCAGGCACATCAGTGTTCTATTAGCAAAATGGCCAATTGGCACATCCCAAACATGTAGATCGGTTGAAGTTGTGTGAGTCCCAACATACCAACATTTGTTCGTTTTGTGTTCCAAGGGACTTACAGGTCTCTCAGTGTGGTGGCACCTTGAGTATTGAGGTGTGTAAGTTTACCTTGAGTGCACCACTCCGGTTTGTTTCAGGGTAAACAAGAGGTGTGATAACTTCATTGTATTGGCGTGCTCACCGGTTCACAGACACTAGCTTCTCAGTGTATTGCTCATTCAAGTAGTGGCTTTTTGTGTATTGAGTTTCCTGGTGTCAAAGTGGCATGGTGGGTCTACCAACTGGGCAGTACAGGGCTTACATATGTGCAGAGTTATCCATCTGTTACTCATGATGTTGGACCCGGCCTCGTGGCGTGGTCCCGAACCCTCCTACCAGACCAAACGTGGGCAACCCCAACCCTTCGAAGCCCCCCGAGATTGTACCCCGCTACCCGCATCAGCCTTCGCGACGTGGCCCGCCCGGGCCTCGGTCCCCGCGAAGCCCCGACATCGAGGCGGCAAGTCCCGACCCAAGGGGGTCGAGTGGCCACTCCACAAATCCCGGAGGAGGGGAGTTTCGATTAAGCCTGGGCGAAGCACTACGCTACGCTCGCGTAGTTTGCGAAGTTCGCGCTACTTCGCACTACACGAACTGCACGTAGCACAGTGCGAACACGTGTAGCGTAGTGTTGCGTAGTACTGCGGTCATTTTTTGCTTGCTCGCGGTCCTCAACGTCAAGTTGGCGACCGCGAGCAAGCAAAATGACATCCCGGCGAGACTTTTTCCTTGTTCGCGATCAGCAACTTCAAGTTGGCGATCGCGAGCATGGAAAATAAACCTCCCGGCGAGATTCCCAACGCAAGGAGGTCAGGTTTCTCATTGCGAGTGGTCGCGTATGCACGCGACCGCTCGCGATGAGCAACTACCAGTTCGCGTTGAGAAAGCTGAAGCTCGAGTAAAAATCTACTCGAGCAGCAGAAAACTACAGCTCGCACTGTGCAAGATGCCATTCTCAATGATTGCACAGTGCCGGTTGCTTGTCCGCACTGTGCAATCATTGAAAACGACATCTGGCACAGTGCGAACAAGGTACTACGCAGTTCGCGTAGTGCTACGCGTAGCTCGCGTAGTGCGAACTTCACTTTGCGTAGCTTCGCGAAGTGCTACTTCGCGAACTACGCCCAGGCCTAGTTTCGATGGGGCCTCCCGCCGGCCCCCGACGCTTGGGTCCGATCGCCCTCCGGCCTCCCTGGGCGATGGCTCCACCCCCCGCTGAGTGTCTGGACGCTCTCATCCCGGCCCCCCCGGCCCCCCGGCCCCCCCGGCGCGAGGGTCCGGACATCAAAGGTCTCCAGCCATGTATCTGGGGCAACCCACAACCAGGACAGTAGTTGTATCCTGGAGTCGAGAGCCCTGCTGATCGGATCGCGGCTGACCCTACGGAGAGAGACTCATTGCCTGGAACTTGGAACTCGAGCCCTGCTGACCTCGTCGCTGCTCGACCTCGAAGAAGTCACCATCGGAGCCCTGCTGACCTCGTCGCGGCTCGACCTCGCAGAAGTAACCATCGGAGCCCTGCTGACCTAGTCGCGGCTCGACCTCGCAGAAGTAACCTCGGAGCCCTGCTGACCTCGTCGCGGCTCGACCTCGCAGAAGTAACCATCGGAGCCCTGCTGACTTCGTCGCGGCTCGACCTCGTCGAGGCAACCCTCCGAGCCCTGCGGACGACGTCCCGGAAACCCCCCAGCTCGAGGATTGAGAGCTGGGCGCAGGGTGTTCCCGTACCAGGCTGGTACTGAGACTGTCCCGCTACCCCATCCCTACAAGACTTTGATGGTTACTTCTGCGAGGTCGAGCCGCGACGAGGTCAGCAGGGCTCCGATGGTTAGCTCAGCGAGGTCGAGCCGCGACGAGGTCAGCAGGGCTCTGATGGTTACTTCTGCGAGGTCGAGCCGCGACGAGGTCAGCAGGGCTCCGATATTCCGTGAGGGTCTTCTTCTCGGCAAGGGGGGAGCCGCGACGCAGTCAGCAGGGCTCGAGTTCCAAGTTCCAGGCAATGAGTCTCTCTCCGTAGGGTCAGCCGCGATCCGATCAGCAGGGCTCTTGACTCCAGGATACAACTGCCGTCCTGGTTTTGGGCTGCCCCAGATATAGGGCTGGAGCCCTTTGATGTCCGGACCCTCGCGCCTGGGGGAGTCGGAGGGGCCGGGATGAGAGAGTCCAGACACCCAGCGGGGGGTGGAGCCAGCGCCTAGGGAGGCCGGAGGGCGATCGGAGCCAGGCGTCGGGGGACGGCTGGAGGCCCCATCGAAACTCTCCTCCTCCGGGATCTGTGGAGTGGCCACTCGACCCCCCTTGGTCGGGTCTTGACGCCCCGATGTCAGGGCTTCGCTGGGATGGAGGCCAGGGCGGGCCACGTCACGAAGGCTGGTGCGGGTAGCGGGGTACAATCCAGGGGGACCCCGAAGGGTGGGGGCTGCCCCCGTCGGGTCGGGTAGGAAGGTTCGGGACCACGCCACGAGGCCGGGTCCAACAGGCGTCCCCCCCAGCTGAAGGCAGGGAGAGTCACCCATCGTCTTCGGGGTTCTCCTCGCCGAGGCGAAAGAAGCGGGACAGGCCGTCGGCGTTGGCGTGGTCATTGCCGGGCCAATGGTCTACAGTGAAGTCCATCCCCTGCAGAGAGATGGACCATCGCAACAACTTCGGGTTCTCGCCTCTCATCTGCATTAACCACCGCAAGGGTCGGTGGTCGGTTTGGACCCGAAAGTGGGTGCCAAAGAGGTAGGGCCGGAGCTTCTTGAGGGCCCACACCACGGCGAAGGCCTCCCGTTCAATGGTGCTCCATCTCTGCTCCCGGGGCAGCAGGCGCCGGCTGATGAAGGCCACCGGCTGGTCAACCCCCTCAGAGTACACTTGGGACAAGACAGCCCCGACTCCGTACTCCGAGGCATCCGTCTGCACCACAAACTCTTTGCTGTAGTTGGGGGCTTGTAGCACGGGAGCGGTACACATCGCTGTCTTGAGGGTCTCGAAGGCCGCCTGACAGCCACTCCGTGAGGGGGCCCACAATGCTTCCATAGTTCTGAATGAACCGCCTGTAATATCCCGTGAGTCCCAGGAAGGCCCTCACAGCGGTTTGGGTGGTTGGGGGCTTGCAGGCCACGATGGCGTTGATCTTTGGCTGGAGGGGAGCCACATGGCCGCTCCCCACTTGATGTCCCAGACAGGTTACTGATCCTTGGCCTATCTGACACTTGCTGGCTTTTACGGTAAGTCCGGCGCTTTGAAGGGTGGTCAGGACCTTCCCGAGGTGCCTCAGGTGCTCGGCCCAGTGGCTGCTGAACACCGCAATATCGTTCAGGTAGGCGGCGCTGAACGCTTCTAGGCCGCCCAGTACCTTATTTACCAGTCTCTGGAGGGTCGCCGGGGCATTTTTCATGCCGAAGGGCATCACGCAGAAGTGGTAATGGCCATCGGGGGTGGAGAAAGCGGAACGCTCTTGGGCGCCGGGGGTGAGCCCGATCTGCCAGTATCCGGCGGTGAGGTCAAAGGTGCTAAGGTAGCGGGCTGCTCCTAGGCGGTCGATCAGTTCATCTACCCGAGGCATCGGTTTTGGTGACGGCATTCATTCCCCGATAGTCCATGCAAAACCGGAGCTCCGGGGTGGTGCCGGGGGCGGCAGCTTTCGGCACCAGGACCACAGGGCTGGCCCATGGACTGTCGGAGGGTTCGATGACCCCCAGGGCCAACATCTTGGCGACCTCGGCGTGGATGCAGGCCTGCACTCGTTCGGGGACCCGGTAGGCTCGGTGTCGCACGGGGGGCTGTCCCCGGTGTCGACGTCATGGATGCACCATCGGGTGACTCCGGGATTGAGGGAGAAGAGAGCAGCGAAGTGATGCAGCAGTCCTTGACAAACTTGGCGCTGATCTGGAGTCAGGGTGGCGGAGAGGATGACTCCCTCCACGGAGCCGTCCTTTTCGGAGGTTTTCAGGAGGTTGGGTAGGGGCTCAGAGTCGTCTTCGGCCCCATCGTCTGTAGCCATCAACAGGCTAAGTTCTGTTCGGGCAAAGTGGGGTTTGAGCCTGTTGGCGTGTAGGACCCGGAGGGGGTTCCTGGGGGACTCCATGTCGACCAGGTAGGTGACGGGGCTCTTCTTCTCGACCACCTTGAAGGGCCCGGTCCACTTGTCTTGGAGGGCACAGGGGTCGACGGGCGACATGACCCAGACCTGCTGGCCTGGCTCGAACTCGATGGAGGAGGCGTTCTGGTCATACCAGCGTTTCATTTCCTCCTGGCTGGCCTCGAGGTTGGCTTCGGCCAGTTCCCTGAATTTCCGGGTTTGGTTTCGCAGGGTCAGGAGGTACCGGTAGACATCGGGGGGAGCATCTTGGATGGTGGTCTCCCAGCCTTCCTTGACCAGGCTGAGACGGCCTCGGACAGGGTGTCCGTACAAGAGTTCGAAGGGGCTGAACCCCAGAGACTTTTGCGGGACCTCCCGATAGGCAAACAGGAGGCAGGGCAGCAGGACGTCCCATTTGCGTCTCAGGGGCTCCTCCAGGCCTTTGATCATTCCTTTCAACGTCTGGTTAAATCATTCGACTAGTCCGTTCCCCTGGGGGTGGTACGGGGTGGTGAACTTGTAGGTGACCCCGAATTGTTGCCACAGGGACTGCATGTACTTCGAGATAAAGTTGGTGCCTTGGTCGCTCACAACCTCCCGGGGGGAACCTACTCTGGAAAAGATTCCCATCAAGGCCCGGCCCACCACGGGGGCCGTCACTGTTCGGAGAGGGATGGCCTCGGGGTATTGGGTGGCATGATCGACCAGGACGAGGATGAAGCGATGTCCTTGGGAGGTTCGGGGGTCCAGGGGCCCCACGATGTCGATCCCCACTCGCTCGAACGGGATGTTTACTATTGGAAAGGGCTGGAGAGGGGCTTTGACCCTTCCCCCGCTCTTCCCGCTGGCTTGGCAGGTTGGGCAGGTTCGGCAATTATTGTCCACGTCCTTCCGCATTCGGGGCCAGTAGAAGTGAGTCACCAGGCGGCTGTATGTTTTGTCCTGCCCCAGGTGCCCGGCGAGGGGCACATCATGTGCCAGATTGAGGAGGAAGTCCCGGAATCTGAGGGAGACCACCAGCACGCGGCTGGCCCCCAATTCTGCGGTCTTCTGCTCGCTGTAGAGGAGGTCATTGTCCCAATAGACCCAGTGGGTCCCCGTCTGGTCTCCGGCGGCCTGGGTGGCTGCTTGCTGTCGGGTCCCTTCGAGGGAGGGGCAGGTCTTCTGTTCTTGGCGGAACTGCTCCCTTGTGGGGCCACCTTCTTGGCGCCATTGGGTGGCGACCTCGTCCGGGGCGAGTTCTGGCAGCCCGGCCTCGGCATCGGCTTCTTCTTCGACGGAGGGAGGTGGTGGCTCGGGCCACTCCGGCTCTTCGGGGGGAGCATCTACGCTCGGTCGGATGGCCCGGGCGGTCGTCGACCGGGTGGTTGCGCAGACCCATTCGGGCAGTCCCAGCATGCCCAGATGCTCTCGGCGCTCGACGTGGGCCCAGGGGGAACTTTCCAGGTCGTTCCCGAGGAGGCAGTCCACGGGGGCGTCGTCGCGGACGGTTACCTTCAGCATGCCCGACACTCCCCCCGACTCGAAGGGGATCCGGGTCATCTGGCACAAGCTCTCGGTGTTGTCTGCCGACCAGACGGGGCACAGTACATTAGGCATGATCTGTTCGGGGGTCACCAAGTGGCAGCGGACGGCTGTCATGCTGGCTCTGGTGTCTCGGAGGGCTTCGGCCCGGCGTCCATTAATGGTGACCCACTGTTGGTACTTCTGGGTGTTGCTTGGGATGGGAGCCCGGGGTACCATTTCCCGGCTGCCCAGGCATACCAAGGTCATGGCGGCGGGTTCCCACTCGGTTGGCCCGGTGTCGTAGTTCTCTTCCTCTTCTCCCACTTCCCCCCAGGGCAGCGGCCGCCAACGGGAGGGGGGGTGGCCCGGTGGTCCCCGCTCGTCGGTTCACGGGGCAGGTAGGGTCACTGGCATAGTGCCCTGGCTGTTGGCAGTTGTAGCACGTTACCGTCGGTCGAGGTCCTGGTCGGGCTGGGGGGGCCCCTCTTCGGGCGAGGGACGGGGACGTGCGGTTCGAGGGCGGTCCCCGGGGAGGACTCCGGGGTGGCCCCGCTGGAAAGTCTCTGTTCCTGTTCGATCCCCCTCCTCCACCACGCTGGTGGGGGGGCCCCGTGGTGTTCCGTTGGTACTCCCCCATCGAGTTCTGAGGGACCCGGGTGTTCACCCATCGATCGGCCTCGGCGGCGAGCTTCCGCGGCTCGGTCAGCTTGCTGTCGAGGAGGTGCTGTCTCAGCTCGATGAAGCAGTTGTTGGAGAGGTGCTCCCATACAATGAGGTCGAACAGCTGTTCGTAGGAGGTGACCTTGCTGCCCTTGATCCAACCTTCCAGGGCTCTGCTGAAAAAGTCTACGTATTCCACCCAGGTGGTACTGGGGAGCTTCTTGCAGTCCCGGAAGCGCTGGCGGTACATCTCTGAGGTGAGACCATAGCGGGTGAGCAGGGCCTCCTTCATATGGTCATAAGAGGTCATCACCTCGTCTGGGAGCTGTAGCAGGGTGTCTCTGCCTTCGCTGAGGAACCGTCCCCATAGGCCGGCACCCCAATCTTTTCGGGGTACCCGATGGGCGGTCATGGCTACCTCGTAGGCCTTAAACCATTGTTGGATGTCGTCGTTCTTGTAGTACTCTTTGACGACATCCTTGGGGATATGTACTTTCGCCTCGGCCGGCGGAGGGGTGTCCCTGTTTCCGTGGGTGCCGTTCTCTCCATTTTTGGACCTAATTTCAAGTTCTTTAAGGCCCCGCTCATGCTCGAGGGTTAGCCTCCTCTCTTCCAGTTCTCGGTGCCGCTTTTTCTCCTCTATTTCTTCTTGCAGCCGCAGTTGCTCTAGGGCCAATTTCTTTTCGGCTAGTAGGAGTTCGCCGTCCAGGCGGAGTCGGGTGAGCTCCAACTCGTGGGTCCTGACCCTCTCCCGTTCTCGTATCTCTTCCGGGGAGAGGCCGGTCTCTATGCTGGTTGTTCTCCCCTCTGCCGGGGCTGCGGTTGGTTGCCGGTGCACGTTTGGCACCGGGTTTTCTTCGGTTTGGGGGGAGGCCGCTTCGGACTCTACCCAGGCCTTTAGGGCTTTTTGCAGGTCCTCTTTTGTGTTTAATCCGGTGGTCGCGATGCCTTTGTCTTTACAAAACTGTTTTAGTTCCTCCAACCGTTCTTGTTGGAACTCCGCAGTTGGGGTGGTCTCTTGGTTGCTCATGGTTACTCTGTGTCTAGGTAGGTAGTGGGTGAGTTACTCGCTGTACGATCTGCGTCGGGCTCGGATCGCACCGCTGGCCACCAATGTTAGAAGGGCGCCCTCCGGGGAGTCAGATGGTGTCGGACTGGCCACCGTTCTGTAGGAAAGTAGCCGAGCGCCGCTGAGAAGCCTCCTGGGCGAGGTCCTTCTCCTGTGATCGTACCAGCCAAGCAACCCCATCACCACAAAGGGACACAACCAGGGTATCAATTCTCACAAGTCTTTATCGTTAATCAAGGCAGATTTCTGTGGCAATATTTACAGGTGGATCGAGGGATCCAAAAGAGTCTCAAAGTCTTGTAGGGATGGGGTAGCGGGACAGTCTCAGTACCAGCCTGGTACTGGAACACCCTGCGCCCAGCTCTCAATCCTCGAGCTGGGGGGATTCCGGGAGCCGGGACGTCGTCCGCAGGGCTCAGAGGATTGCCTTGATGAGGTCGAGCCGCGACGAGGTCAGCAGGCCTCCTATGGTTACTTCTCCGAGGTCGAGCCGCGACAAGGTCAGCAGGGCTCCGATGGTTAGCTCAGCGAGGTCGAGCCGCGATGAGGTCAGCAGGGCTCCGATGGTTACTTCTGCGAGGTAGAGCCGCGACGAGGTCAGCAGGGCTCCAATGTTCCGTGAGGGTCTTCTTCTCAGCAAGGGGGGAGCCGCGACGCAGTCAGCAGGGCTCGAGTTCCAAGTTCCAGGCAATGAGTCTCTCTCCGTAGGGTCAGCCGCGATCCGATCAGCAGGGCTCTTGACTCCAGGATACAACTGCCGTCCTGGTTTTGGGCTGCCCCAGATATAGGGCTGGAGCCCTTTGATGTCCGGACCCTCGCGCCTGGGGGAGTCGGAGGGGCCGGGATGAGAGAGTCCAGACACCCAGCGAGGGGTGGAGCCAGCGCCTAGGGAGGCCGGAGGGCGATCGGAGCCAGGCGTCGGGGGACGGCTGGAGGCCCCATCGAAACTCTTCTCCTCCGGGATCTGTGGAGTGGCCACTCGGCACCCCTTGGCGCCCCGATGTCGGGGCTTCGCTGGGACGGAGGCCGGGGCAGGCCGCGTCGCGAAGGCTGGTGCGGGTAGCAGGGTACAATCCAGGGGGACCCCGAAGGCTGCCCCCGTCGGGTCGGGTAGGAGGATTCGGGACCACGCCACGAGGCCGGGTCCAACATCCATAATATGAAAATAACTTTTTTAAACAGGTAAGTTTTATTTGAATTTTGTAATTATTTAATATTAATTTTTAATAATGTGTAGAGTTATAAAAGAAAAGTAATGAAATTTATAATAATAATACATATGTATTTATATTCATTATGAATATAATTTTATTAAGTATAATTAATTACAAAGTAATTTTTGAAGATTAAGAAAAATGTTTGTAATATTTACAGTTCATTACTATGCTTTTTTTCACTGTATTACTTTTTTAAAGGGATTTAAGCAGACATTTTTATTTAACTGGGACTATTTTGTAACCGCGTAATGTTATTTTGAGTCATTTTGGACTGGAGAAGCTCGCGGTTGGAAGCTGCGTCGCGTTCAGTAAGGTAAGGGGAGTTTTAAGTATTATATGTTACTAAATACTTATGTTTAAGTGTAGTTAGGATGTATATAGTGTATTTCTTGTTAGCTCGTCGTGTTTTTGGTGTGTTTTAGGTGTTAGTTATGTTTTAGTCAGGTGTTGTGGTTTAGTATTTGAGAGCTAGGGGCCGATTCCAATCCTGTAAAAAGGCCCAACGAATAGTCGTACGGAGCGTTTTCTCCGTACGACTCGTACCAGGTAAACTCATTACACAACCTAGGAAGTATGGTTCGTACAGAAAGCCTTTTTCTGTACGAATCGTACAAAAGACCGTACAGCCAAAAAATACCCACGATTCCGATCCGGAAATGCTTGTATACGACGTCCGTACGTATTTCACCAGCGTTTTCCGGCCAAGCAAGTACAATTCGTACCGACGTCACTCCGTACGGCTTTTTGTTTATGGGAGCCAAACACAGCCAGAAAAGCAGAGTACGACGCGAACGGCAACGCCACTGAGCCCCGGTACGCGACATACAGCCATGAACTCCATCGTACGTGTCATCCCGGTCCTCTTGGCCTATGACCTGGTGCACCGCACCCGACGCACATGCCGCAGAAGGTGAGAACAACATGCGTGGGTACGGTGCATACCACACGTACCCCTACGGCGCCATGACAACAGTGGTACGGACCGTACCCATGCACGAATACGTGGGTACGGTGCATACCCCTACAGCCCCATGAGTCCTCAGGTACGGACCGTACCCACGCATGAATGCGTGGGTGTGGTGCGTACCCCTACGGCCCCATGAGTACTCCGGTATGGACCATACCCACGCATGAATGCGTGTGTTCGGTGCGTACCCCTACGGCCCCATAATTAATCAGGTACGGACCGTACCCACGCATGAATACGTGGGTACGGTGCGTACCCCTACGGCCCCATGAGTTCTCAGGTACGGACCGTACCCACGCATGAATGCGTGGGTATGGTGGGTACCCCTACGGCCCCATGAATACTCAGGTACAGACCGTACCCACACATGAATGCATGTGTACGGTGCATACCCCTACGGCCCTATAATTAATCAGGTACGGACCGTACCCACGCATGAATGCATGGGTACGGTGCGTACCCCTATGGCCCCATGAGTACTCAGGTACGGACCGTACCCACGCATGAATGCGTGGGTACGGTGCGTACCCCTACGGCCCCATGATTAACCAGGTACAGACCGTACCACAAGTACCCCGTTACGGCAGCAGGAAAATTTGGATACGAGGCGTACACATGCCAGGAATGTGGGCATAGCGGACTGGCCCAGCATGTTACCTACAAATTATTGTGTGTGTAGGTCCTGGCCAGCAGTGTACAGCTCCAAGGGGGTGCGTGGGTGGGTCCAGAGGCCTCCCAGAAGGGCCCAGACATATGAGGGGTGGGTGTATATCACTCCCAGCAGTGCCCAGACATATGATGGGTGGGTGTAAATCACTCCCAACAGTGCCCAGATATATGAGGGGTGGGTGCATATCACTCCCAGCAGTGCCCAGACACTTGAGGGGTGGGTGCAGAGGACTACCAGCAGTGCCCAGACATATGAGGGGCGGGTGCAGAGGACTACCAGCAGTGCCCAGACATATGAGGGGTGGGTGCAGAGGACTCTCAGCAGTGCCCAGACATATGTGGGGTGGGTGCAGAGGACTCCCAGCAGTGCCAAGACATATGAGGGGTGGGTGCATATCACTCCCAGCAGTGCCCAGACATATGAGGGGTGGGTGCATATCACTCCCAGTAGTGCCCAGACATATGAGGGGTGGGTGCAGAGGACTCCCAGCAGTGCCCAGACATATGAGCGGTGGGTGCAGAGGACTACCAGCAGTGCCCAGACATATGAGGGGTGGGTTCAGAGGCCTCCCAGCAGTGCCCAGACATATGAGGGGTGGGTGCAGAGGACTCCCAGCAGTGCCCAGACATATGAGGGGTGGGTGCAGAGGACTACCAGCAGTGCCCAGACATATGAGGGGTGGGTGCAGAGGACTCCCAGCAGTGCCCAGACATATGAGGGGTGGGTGCATATCACTCCCAGCAGTGCCCAGACATATGAGGGGTGGGTGCAGAGGACTACCAGCAGTGCCCAGACATATGAGGGGTGGGTGCAGAGGACTACCAGCAGTGCCCAGACATATGAGGGGTGTGTGCAGAGGACTATCGGCAGTGCCCAGACATATGAGGGGTGGGTGCAGAGGACTCCCAGCAGTGCCCATACATATAAAGGGTGGGTGCAGAGGACTACCAGCAGTGCCCAGACATATAAAGGATGGGTGCAGAGGCCTCCCAGAAGTGCCCAGACATATGAGGGGTGGGTACAGAGGACTCCCAGCAGTGCCCAGACATATGAGGGGTGGGTGTATATCACTACCAGCAGTGCCCAGACATATGAGGGGTGGGTGCAAATCACTCCCAGCAGTGCCCAGACATATGAGGGGTGGGTGCAGAGGACTACCAGCAGTGCCCAGACATATGAGGGGTGGGTGCCAAGGACTACCAGCAGTGCCCAGACATATGAGGGGTGGGTGCAGAGGACTCCCAGCAGTGCCCAGACATATGAGGGATGGGTGCAGAGGACTCCCAGCAGTGCTCAGACATATGAGGGGTGGGTGCATATCACTCCCAGCAGTGCCCCACTCCCAGGAGGATGGATGTCATTCACACACTGCATGACACACCACATGTGGGTGTGAGGACATACAACACATGTATACCCACCCATGGCGGATGCCCCACAATACACACCCGGATTTATTGCCAACAGACTGTATAGTCATGGAAATGCATACTAAAATAAGTTAGCCAAGGGGAACACACATTGTCACGCACATCACAGGAGTGATAGGAATGTCCAGGTGCTGGTCCAGCCACCCAGATGAAGTCTCTCATGTAAGGAATAGGGTTCACTGCGACTAGATACAATGCCCACAATTGTGAGTCAGGTACCCAAATACCCTGCATTACACGTGCCATTTGTGTGTTAGGCCGTGATTACACACATGCATAGTGCTGAAAAGGGTCAATTGCTCCCTGATGCCATTCCTACATACACAAAACACAAGTACAGTGACTGGCAAGGATGGCACAGACGAGTTAGCAGGAGACATCGGTGAGCATGCATGGCCATTGGTGAAGGGATCCGTCACCAACAAAGGATATGTTGACATAGGTCAGCACAACAATTGTGCAACTGTTTGCAGGGAACATGTCAGGTGCCACAGAGGAAGGAACACTTCCTGGGATAATGTCTCACAATCCAAAGGAACACACACTACCAATTAATATTTTCACAGACATTGAGATGGCACACAGATATCATGGTCCACCTCATGACCATCATACTAAAACATTTTTCAGAACCCTAACACATTACCAGAACACCAACTTTATGGGCCTCATCACCAACATCAAGTACCTGAAATGCAATAGTGTGGAAACTAAAAGAAAAGGCTTTATTCAGCGCACAAAAAAAAGAACTTGTAATAAAATACTATTTACAAAGGCCAATGGCCAGTCCATAGTTTGAGTCCAAGGGTGGACGTATGCGAGTGTGTCCACCCCTACCTTGCCTGCACAAAGTCACCTCAAGGGTTGTCGACCGGGGGGGGGGCATCATCAGTGGGAGTACCAGGCACCGCAGGGACAGGAGTGGGTTGGGTAGGTGTGGTGGGTGCAGGGCTGGACGTATCCACCACAGGGGGTGGTGCAGCGCCAAAGGTGGTGGTGAGCAGCTCGCTGCACACTGCAGCCAGGGTGTCCAGAGGAACCCCTGCACCGGAACGAACACCAGGGCCAACGGAGGGGGGTGTGTCCGAGGGATGGGGTGCAGCACTCTCGGGGGAGGTGGTGGACATGGGGAGGGACTCAACTCCCCTGGCCGGAGACTTCCTCAACCGCTTGCCGGGTGGTGTCACAGTGGGGCTGAGGGACTGACTAGCCCTGTCAGTCACTTTGGGTGATGTCTTGGCAGGGGAGCTAAGAGGAGTGGATTTGGAGGAAGTGGGTCGTGAGGACTGCGGACTCTGACTGTGGCTGCGTGTCTGCCGTTTGCCGCCAACCAACTGTGGGTGTGACTAAGTCCCCCTGAGTGTGCGTGCCAGGAGGTGTGCGCTGTGCCTTAGCTGGGGGTGTGCTGGATGTGTCTGTTGTGGTGTGTGCCTGTGACTGTCTGTGTGTGCTTTGGACAGGCATGGGAGAGGGCAGTGTGGATGGATCTGGGGTGGGGGGGACGGAGCGCCGCAGGAAAGACACTGCTTCCTTCAGTGAAGAGTCCATGGACCGCAGAAACCTGCGTTGCTCATTCATCATTGATGACATGCCCTCCACGAACGACACCAACTGTGTGAGCAGTCTAGTGTGTTCATGGAGGACATGTAGCATCGATGCCTGACCAACCTGCAACTGGTGCAGTGTGTCCACAGACTCTTCACTGAGGGCAGCAGGGGTGACAGGGGCAGGGGCTGCGGTGCCTGGTCTGAAGGATACATGGTGGGACCGTGCACAGACAGAAGAGACGGGAGCAACTGGGAGGGCGGAGATGGCAATGGAGGAGGCGGGTACAGATGGTGGGATGCTGCCAGATGTTGTTGCATCCTCCGCCTCCTCAAGAATGTCAGCCTGGGATCCGTCGGTGTCGTACATGCTCTTGCCTCCGGACAGGTCCTCCGACTGACTCCCCTCGCCCTCCGTGCCACTGTCTCCTGCTGACTCCACAGCACTGGTGGCACTGTCGCTGGTCCCTCCTCAAGGTCCATGCCGGTGTCTCCCTCGCGTGTGGATGATGATGCTGTGGGCAAGGAGAAGAAACCAGAAAGCATCAGTCACCTGTATACATCTGACACATGAGCAATAGGTAACAGTGCATATCAGGCAATGCATCATGAGTAACAGCTGGATTACTCTGCACATATGTAAGCACTGTACTGCCCAGTTGGTAGACCCACCATGCCACTTTGACACCAGGAAACTCAAAACACAAAAGGCCACTACTTGAATGAGCAATACACTGAGAAGCTAGTGTCTGTGAACCGGTGAGCACAGCAATACAATGAAGTCATGACACCTCTTGTTGACCCTGAAATAAACAGGAGTGGTGCACTCAAGGTTAACTAACACACCTCAATACTCAAGGTGTTACCACACTCAGAGACCTGTAAGTCCCTTGGAACACAAAACGAACAAATGTTGGTACCTAGGGACTCACACAACTTCAACCAATCTACATGTTTGGGATGTGCCAATTGGCCATTTTGCAAAAAGAACACTGATGTGCCTGCATGCAAGACGTTGCACAAGGCAGTGCACACAAAAGTACATTGACACTGTCATTGAAGAAGCTGGCACCTTTTCGGAGGAGCCACTGTTAGAAATAGATTGTGTTGCAGAAAGTACATATACATGGGCCCACGGAGGTCTGGACGTCTTGACACTCGTTAGTTTGTATCACCGACAACTAATGAGTCTCACAAAATCAAGGCCACCGTGGGAACATGAATATGGAGAATCTGTGACAACATTTATTTAAAACAGTGGCTTCATTGAAAATGTGCCAGCTCATTCCATGACAATGTCAATGTACTTTTGTGTGCACTGCCTTGTGCGACATATTGCATGCAGGCACATTAGTGTTCTTAACACAAATCAACGAATTTCCACATGTGAAACATGAACAACTGTTGACAAGTGCTGTGAGTGCCAAGGTACAAATCATGAAGAGTAACAACTAGAATCATGTCAGTTGTCACCAAGCCATCCGTCACCTGATTACACAGTTGGCTACACATATGACCTACTGCCTATCATCTGGAGTGGCACCCATGTCCACACCCAGGACAATGCATAAGCCAATGGGACTGCAATTGGGTGTTAAAAAAGGCCAGCTGTACTGTGGGGACACCCTCATGGCAAGCCTGAATGTACACACAGATGTCAGCACACACAGTCCAAACTGCGTTGCATCCGAACCACACACGTGCCAAAAATGGATGAACAGGATTCTTGTTGGTAAAAAAAATGACACAGGCTGCAAAGCACGTACATTGAGCACTGGCCAGCATCACAGGGGCACTGCCCAGTGTTTTTTAGTCCAGGCAATTCTCCCACACAAGTCAGATGTTGGACCCGGCCTCGTGGCGTGGCCCATTCAGACCCGTAGCGACCCCAAGCTACCCCCTACACCCCACACTACACTGACTAGCGCAGCCTCCCCGACCCAGAACCCGGGGTTACCCCTGTCCTCCCTTCCATCTTCCCGACACCAGGCACCCTTCCCATTCCCTCGGCCTCGCGGCCTCCAGTACCCGGCCCAGCACCCCTGATGGCCGCCTCGACGCAAGCGCAACCCCGGTCTAGTCGTGCCATGCCGGCTGGGGGGAGAGAGAGCTCTAGGCGAGCAGGAGAGGGAGGAGTAGTTTCATTCACACCTGGCCTCCTCCCAAGAGATGGTTTCGATCGCCCTCGGGCCCCCTGAGGGCTGGCTCCACGTCTGCTGCGTGTCTGGGATCCCTCCCAACCCCGCTTTGAAAGGATCAAAGGGCCGCGTGGCAGGAACCCCCAACAAATGACCCCCAGGTGCTAAGACCCCTGCCCGTGAGGACTCCGGACATCAAAGAGGAGTCGACTTACAACAAGGGGCGCCCTGGGACCCTCGGCAGTTGAATCCTGGAACGAACGAGCCCTGCTGACGTGGTCGCGGCTGAAGAACATCCCCACAACATCCTACGGAACTCTTGGAACCTTGGTGAGCCCTGCAGACAGCGTCGCGGCTCTACCTGGCAGAGACGGACTTCTGCCTAACGACATCCGAGCCCTGCTGACGTGGTCGCGGCTCCCCTTGCACCCTAGAGAACTCCGAGCCCTGCTGAGTGACTCGCGGCTCTTGGAAGATCGTCCGACCTCCGACACCCGGACTCGAGTCCTGCAGAGCGGACACACACTCAAGAGACATTCCGGTCCGGCTGGACCCCAAAGATCATCTCGTATTCCCCGGCTCGAGGATTGAGAGCTGTGCGCCGGATACGCTTCCGCATTGACCCAGATCCTAAGACTGTCCCACTACCCCTACCCCGACCGAGACTTTGTGAGCCCTTGCTCTACTTGTACATACTCCTGCGGATCATAAGGATCCTGATATTGCTGGACAAAAAGCATACGTATTCCAGAATCTACGGTGTGGTGTCTCTGTGTTGCCTGGTGCTGAAGCTGCGTGCACGATCCTAAGTGTGAGACCCAGTCCTGAAGGGGTCTCCGACCCGTGCTCGGCTATTTCTCCCGGAAGGGTGGGCGCAGGGTGGTCAAGCACATATTCTGGCCTCCCCTGGGGCTAGCCCTTCTAACACTGGTGGCAAGCGACGGGATCCGAGCCTACAATCTAGAGATCGTACAACGAATGGCTGACGCACTACAGAGCAAAGACGACAGAAGAAGCCACCATGAGTACCACAGAAACCGACGCGAGCGCTACGTTTTGTGTACAGCGATTAGAAGAATATACACACAAGGAGCTGAAACAATTTTGCAAACAACGGAAGATCGCTACCACTGATCTAAACACCAAGGAAGACATGCAACAAGCCCTGAAAGCCTGGGTGGAGTCCGGGGCCTCCCTTCCCCGACTGGACGAACTCGGCGAGGAGACAGAGCAACTGGACGAGCGCAGAAGCTTCCCGGGAACAAGCAATAACCCCCAAGCACAAGGCAACGCAGCGGGTCAGGGTTGGTCCCCAGAAGACACCACAGACAGAGAACGGGACCGAAGTCATTGTTAGAAGGGCGCTCTCCGGGGAGTCAGATGGTGTCGGACTGACCACCCCGAGAGCCACCGTTCCGTAGGAAAGTAGCCGAGCGCCGCTGAGAAGCCTCTTGGGCGAGGTCCTTCTCCTATGATCGTACCAGCCAAGCAACCCCACCACCACAAAGGGACACAACAAGGGTATCAATTCTCACAAGTCTTTATCGGTATTAAAGGCAGGTCTCTGTGGCAATATTTACAGGCGGATCGAGGGATCCAAAAGAGTCTTAGGGTCTTTTTAGGGACGGGGTAGCGGGACAGTCTCAGTACCAGCCCGGTACGGGGACACCCTGCGCCCAGCTCTCAATCCTCGAGCTGGGGGGGTTCCGGGAACCGGGACGTCGTCCGCAGGGCTCGAGGGTTTTCCTCGGTGAGGTCGAGCCGCGACAAGATCAGCAGGGCTCCGGTGGTTACTTCAGTGAGGTCGAGCCGCGACGAGGTCAGCAGGGCTCCGATGGTTACTCCAGTGAGGTCGAGCCGCGACGAGGTCAGCAGGGCTCCGATGTTCCGTGAGCGTCTTCTTCTCAGCAAGGGGGAGCCGCGACGCAGTCAGCAGGGCTCGAGGGTCCACGTTCCAGGCAATGAGTCTCTCCCCGTAGGGTCAGCCGCGATCCGATCAGCAGGGCTCTTGACTCCAGGATACAACTGCTGTCCTGGTTTTGGGCTGCCCCAGATACAGGTCTGGAGCCCTTTGATGTCCGGACCCTCGCGCCTGGGGGGTTCGGAGGGGCCGGGAGGAGAGCGTCCAGACACCCAGCGGGGGGTGGAGCTAGCGCCCAGGGAGGCCGGGGGGCGATCGAAACCAGGCGTCGGGGTACGGCTGGAGGCCCCATCGAAACTCTCCTCCTCCGGGATCTGTGGAGTGGCCACTCGACCCCCTCCGGTCAGGTCTTGGCACCTTGAGGTCAGGGCTTCGCTGGGACCGAGGCCGGGGGCGGGTCACGTCGCGAAGGCTGGAGGGTAGCGGGGTACAATCCACGGGGACCCCGAAGGGTTGGGGTAGCCCCCGTTTAGTCTGGTAGGAGGGTTCGGGACCCCGCCACGAGGCCGGGTCCAACAGTCATGAACTAGAAATGGCCAGACTGAAAATAGAGGGCGAGATAAGGCTAGCCGAGAAAAAGCTAGCGGTAGAACAACTCCGAGTACAAGGAGAGCTAGAGGAAAAGAAGTTACAACGGGAACACGAGGAAAAGAATCTTCGGCTGGAGCACGAGCGCAGCTTGAAGGAAATAGAGTTCAGAGCACGGAGCGAGGGAGCTCGACCCTCGGGGGGCCAAGAACCCGCACCCCTGGTGGAACCGAAAGTCCACATCCCTAAGGATGTGGTCAAAGAATACTATCGGAATGATGACATTAAGCAGTGGTTCAAAGCCTACGAGGTAGCTATGACCTCCCACCGCGTTCCACAGAAAGACTGGGGGACCGGGTTGTGGGGGCGATTCCTGAGCGAAGGGCGAGACACCGTTCTCGACCTACCGGCCTCCATGCAAACATCCTACAGCCACATGAAGGAGGCCCTCCTCACGAAATACGGCCTCACCCCCGAAATGTATCGGCAGCGGTTCCGGGACTGCCAAAAGCTCCCAGGCACCACCTGGGTGGAATACGTAAACTTTTACAGCCGAGCGCTGGAAGGGTGGATCAAGGGCAGCAAGGTCACCACCTTCGAAGAATTGACCGACCTCATTGCCTGGGAACACTTGTCCGCCAACTGTTTCGTAGAACTACGCCAGCACCTGCTCGACAGCAAACTCACCGACCCGAGGAAGCTGGCCATCGAAGTAGATCACTGGGTAAATACCCGGGTCCCCCGGAACCCCGTAGGAGACTACACCCGCAGCCAGCAAGGACCTCCCCGTAAGATAGGGGGGGGGATCAAGGGAGACCGAGGGAGTTCCCATCCGGGCCCCCACGTAGCCCCCCGAGGAACCCACCCCCGGGGTTCCCAGCTCCTCCGCCAGGCAGTGCCGCCACCCCCGGCCGACAAGGGCCCCGGGTGAATATCACATGTTTCCGCTGTCAATGGCTAGGGCATTACGCCAGTGAACCTCAGTGCCCCATGGCCCAGAAACCCCCCACGACAACTCCCCCAGCCCGACACATGGTCACCGTGACTCTAGGGGAGGAGTTTGAGGACCCCGAGGGATGGGAACCTGCAGCCATGGCCCTAGTCTCTCTAGGAGATCGAGATATGATTCCCGGGGCCCCCCTACCCGCAAACACCAAGAAGTACCGCCAGATTGTAAAGGTCAACGGCCACCCGGTGGAGGCCCTTCGCGACACCGGGGCGAGCATCACTGGTGTCCTCAGCCACTTAGTCCAAGCGGACCAGATCATCCTTGATGTCTTTTGCCCTGTGATAGCTTCCGACAACACTGAGAGTCTGTGTAAGGTGGCCCTGGTACCATTCGAATGGGGGGGAGTAACTGGAACCTGGCAGGTGGCTGTCCGAACCGCACAACCCGTGGACTGCCTCCTAGAAAACGACCTGGAAAGTTCCCCCTGGAGACAGGTCGAGCGCAGGACCCACCTCGGGATGATGGGTCTACCAGAATGGGTGTGCGCAACCACCTGATCCATGGCAGCCCGACTACCCCACCGCGGGGGAGTCGAGGACGAAGCCCCCAGCACCCCCTCCATGGCCCAACCCGGAGATGATCCTGTTGAACCTCACACCCTATCTCCCGGAGAAGAGCCCCCCGCCGCCGACGGGTCTGTTCAGCCCGACCACGCGCAGATCACGGAGTTAGGAGATCTGCCCAAGTTGGCCCAGTGGCGCCACGAAGGGGGCCCCTCCCGAGAGGAGTTCTGCAGAGAACAAGCGACCTGTCCTTCCCTGGTCGGACCCCGGCAGCAGGCCGCCGCCCAAGCCGCGGGCGACCAAACGGGAACCCACTTATTGTATTGGGAGAATGACCTCCTGTATAGCGAACAGCGGGCTGCCGAGCTAGGGTCAGCCTGGGTCCTGGTGGTACCCCTACGCTTCCGAGACTTCCTCCTGGGCTTGGCCCATGATGTACCCCTGGCCGGCCACTTGGGCCAGGACAAGACCTACCAACGCCTAGTAACGCACATTTATTGGCCAAAAATGCGAGCCCACGTAAAGGCCCACTGCAAGTCCTGCCCCACCTGCCAAGCCAGTGGTAAAAGTGGAGGGAAGCGTAAGGCCCCCCTCCAACCCTTCCCAGCCGTCAGTACCCCCTTTGAGCGGGTCGTAATTGACATCGTGGGGCCCCTGGATCCCAAGACCGCCCAGGGTCACCGCTTTATCCTCGTCCTAGTGGACCATGCCACACGATACCCGGAGGCCATCCCCCTCCGCACCGTCACGGCCCCCGTGGTGGGCCGGGCCTTAATGGGGATCTTCTCCCGGGTAGGGTTCCACCGAGAGGTCGTGAGCGACCGAGGTACCAATTTTATCTCCAAATATATGAGATCCCTGTGGCAACAGTGTGGAGTCTCGTATAAATTCATGACCCCTTACCACCCCCAAGGCAATGGTCTTGAGGAAATAAAAATTATGAGGCCTATGTGTCCCCTGTGTGTTCCCCGTCATTTATGTACACATGCATGTATCCCATGCATTTCCCCTCCATGGCCTGTCTATCATGATGCTTATACTATAAACGAAATGAGAGAAACGAAAAATCTGCATTGAGGCCTACACGTTTTGCATCATGTTTTCTATACTCGTGTCATTTTCATTAAAGCCCATTATTGTGGCTCAGCCAGAGCCGAAAAGAGGTTTCAGGCCTCAGACGCTCTGAGAGCTGCAGCTGCTTATCCTTGGCCTTGCACACTTGGGCCTCAGCCAAAGGGGCCCTGTCCGAGGTGCCGAGACAGTATTGAGCACGGTTATCTGCTTACCCCTACTGAACCACATTCCTGCCTGGAGAAGGAGGAATAAACATAACCCGTCTGCAAAGGAGAGAGCCTAGCCTTTCTGTCTCTTTTTGTGTGATTGCAAAGCTCACGTCAGTGAAAAGCCCATAGCCCCCATGTAAGGCCTACGCAGTGAATGAAGAAATAAATGCCACATCGGCTCTTGGTGATGGGCAACCTATGTCACAAATCAGTCCGTGCTCCGGACTTTAGATATCAGATAATACAAGATGTACTGGTCGTCCTGACACTGAAGGCCTCTCTTCCAGACTCCCCGACTGCACAAGCAGCCTTCCCCAGTCACACGTCAATTACACGTCATGCTCGAGTTGAGCACAAGTAAGGCAAAGTTCCAGTAAAGTTCCAGCTGATCACGCAACCCCCTCCAGGTATCCACCCACCTATGACATTCACCAATGATCATCACGTGGACGCCCACATGGACGCCCACCTTCACGCCTACTTACACGCCCACATGCTCTTATCTCATTCTCTCTTGCTCTGCCTGAAGCACTCCTGCTTACGTATAATATTGAATGTATATATACTGTACTCTGTGAATAAAGTTTGAGAATATTTTAAGAATATTCTGAGCAGAAGACCCTTCCTGATCCCTTGTGGTGATGGAACTATTCTCCCTATAACTCGATTTATTGGAATAAAGCCCTTTTGAACCTGATACCACAGACTCAGCCTCTTGCTTTATGCATGATCATATTGATATTATAGAAATTATGAGTGCGTAATACTTTATTTACGACAGTAATGGCGCCCGAACAGGGACAAATCTCCTTCCCCACGCGCCGGAGATGAAGGTCCAGTTTCGCCACCTTCCACAGCCGTGACGGACTTCAAGTGCGCACGTCGCGGGTTTTCCCGCCAACTCCCTCAGGCCACCGAAGGAGGAGGACTGCGACCAGGCATCCATATGAGGCAGTAAGGATTGCAGATCGTCCCAACCCAGAGCCCACCTGCGAGAGAGCTGTGTCCGAGGTTTCTAGAGATCCACCAAAGATACGCCATTCCCTGCGCAGCGTCAAGTGTCCGAGGCCTTCAAGTTCTGCTTCCCGGTGAGTTTTTCATGGGGGTTGCATAAAGACGGGTTCATTTAATGAACACGGTAAAGACGTGTCTCACTTGTGAGACCGGTATGTTTTCAAGTATTCAAGAGCATGCATCAAGTATTAAAGAATTAAAGTAATCCAAGTTTTCAGGTGCACCGATTTAACTGTATGAATGTTATCGTCTTAGCCAGGTTCAGTTAGGTTTGAATGTGTCAGGTTTTTATGTAAGTTTGTTTCATTGTGGTTTTTGCTTATTGGGCCATTGTGATTTTTGTTTTCGGTTACATTCCAACATGCCGTTGTTTTCAAAACTGCGTAAGATATGTACCAGAAAAGGTGTACTAGAGGAACCAGTTAACATTCCGCCTAGAGACACTTCATGTACTGTACATTTCATGTACTGTAAGCATGGTTTAGATGCCGTGTTGTTTTTAGAACTATGGGTGGATTACACGAAGGATTTAGAGACAAAGTATAGATGGCCTATCACGGGAACGTGGGATGCGGAATGCATCATGAAGGTAGAGGAAGAGCTATGGAAGAGAAAATGTAGACCTGCTCAGAAGGATGCCATTGAGTTTTGGCGCAAGGAGTCACATAGAAGAACAGAGAAAGAGTTCCACAAAGCAGAGAGAAGTAAACAGGAATCTGAAAAAGCCAAAGAAAAGAAATTACAGGAGGAAGGGGAACGGGTAAAAAGAGAGCAGACTGAAAGAGAAAGAAATACTGTCGTTGCTGGTATTTACCCCGTCCTTTCAGAGGAACTAGCAAGAGTGGCCCCAGTAGAAAGACCCGTTAGAGTGCCACCGCAAGTACCCCGAAAAATAAAACCAACAGCATCCGAAATGTTTATTAACACCTACCTAGAGGAATCCCCACCAGCATACGTGGACGGATCTTTCCCTGCACCCCCAACACCAGCCCAGCTCCAGGAGCTCGAGGACGGCGGGGAGGGACCCGGGACAGCATCAGGAGGGGGGCCGACAGTAAAAGTAGACATTTCCGAATGTATATATGATCCAGATCCAGGAAAGGGCAGAATGCTCGTGTTTTCACTAAGGCTTAGACGAGCAGTCGCAGATTTGGAAAAATTACCAGATATGGATAAACACCTAAACAAAATGTACACATTCATAAGAACAGGGGAAGGTCCTGAGTGCATAGCAGAAGCCATACAAAATAGAAAAGTAATTATTAGGAACTATATCCTTCGCTTCCTAATTAACTGTCTGATCAGGGAAAAAGATGAAGGTGACGGGGACGTAGACCGTTGTTATATTGGTTGGAGTGATCGCATAGATGCCGGTCAGCATGATAAATCAGGACAGACAGACCACATGTTGACCAAAATCCGAAAGGCAATAATAGCCTCACACAAAGCAGGACCGAACGAAAAGGCTGAGTTATCATCTGATGATGAAGCAGGGGACAAAGATAGATCACTATACGTGGGCCATGCCCGACGGTTCGAGAGGCCCAAGGGCCTCAATCACCGTAGACAGGGAACGGCTATAAAAGAAAGATATTCCCTTGAAAGTTTATTCCAAATCACCGAAAACGCGGTGAATAAATGGTTAGGTAACGATCAGCCCCTCACCCCGACCGAAAATGAATTAGCACGGTCAGCCACCCTGTGGGTATCCCAATATGATACATACAATAATGATATCGTAGCACAGACGTTCTTGAGCCTCCCACCAAACCAGCGCATAGCTGGTGTTTACATGGTCCAACATTTGATTACGTTGTATGAGAGTCAATATTCTGGTCCTGGTCTATTGTATAAGTTGCTGGACGACATAATACTAGACAGGTGGATGAACATGGGTACTGAATTGATTAATGTCATTCTGGATCAGCGACACAAATATATAGTATACGTGACTAGGTCCCTGCTTCCCGCTCCACCACAGGATAAGGGACAGTTATACGACAAGCTGAACCCCCTACGAGAGGTTCATCCTGTAAAAAATGCAAACAATGTGCTGCAACGGGTGTATGTCTACACCCCCTTGTCGAAATTAGAGATACTGGAAATGAAAAAGATGTTGCCCTCCCATGATAAAGACCCGGGGGGTTTTCACCGAGAACTAAAGGACATTCTCCGCTTAGGAGAATATACATATGCTGACATCCTAAAGTTATTGAAAGTACTATTGCCTGCTGGTATTTACGAGAAGCTGAAAGAAAAGGACTGGGAGGTGGGAGAGAATAAGATCAGCTGGGATCTGTTGGAAACAGAGGAAGAAGAAAGAGGCCCGGGGGTTGGTCTGGGTCCCCGAGCTAAAGATTTACCTGAACTGCTTGTACAAGTTTTGCCTAGATTATTAGTTACTAAAAAAGAAGACTGGGATGCTATTTCAGCCTGTAAACAGAAACCAGACGAGGACACAAGCGATTTTTACTCTAGGTTTGAGAAATGTTTTACTATCAATAGTGGCCTTAAGCCCGGTAGCGATTCATATCCCCATCTTTTCGTGAGCAAACTAGTAGAAAATTCCCTACCAGAGGTAAAGTATAGGGTACTTAAGGTTGAGAGTACTTGGCAAGCAAACAACCCTTCACAGATGTTACAAATGTTACAATACCACCAGAACAGAATTAGAGAAGAACACGAGCAGGAAAAGAGACGCATGAAGGATACAAAAATGAAGATGCTGGTGCCCCAATCGACACCGGCAAACACTACCACAAACACGAACAAGAATAGCACGAAACAAACTAGTGGGACCTGTAATTATTGCAAGAAGCCAGGCCACTTCGTAAATGAATGTGCAGTCCTGAAACACAATATAGCTATAGGTAAAACAAAGCCACGTCCTTATCCTTCCAAGGGAAATAACACACATCAGACATCAGATACGTTTCCACCGCCGCCACCGCCTGTCCATGCACCTGCACCAGCCCACGCCACATCACAAATGTATGAGCACGCTCAAACTATTTATCCAGAATACCAAACATATTCATGAAGCAGCCCAGAGAGGGAATTCGACTTGCCCCTTATTCCAGTTCCTGTGGACCAAGAGGGTCCCTATGTACATGCACGTTTACTAGGACAAAATAAAAAGTTTTTGATTGACACTGGGGCGAGTAGAACTACCATCAGTCATTCCGAGGTTCCAGGGGCACCCCTCTCGGGCTCAAAAAACATATCCCTGGGTTTTTCAGGAAAGCCTATTATTAATGAGGTTTCTGAACCAGTCTCTTTAGGAGTTGGTCCACTGATACACACAACAGACTTACTGCTTACTAAATCATGTCCAGAAAACTTACTTGGTATAAAGACATTAAAGGAACTGGGAGCAATTATCTGTTGCTCGCCAGAAGGAGTGCGACTGTATTTACGTGATTTCAAGGGACATTTTGTAATAAAAGATTTTGACATCAGGCTCCAAAATGTACCACAGCACCTATGGGCACAAGGCCTGACTGACGTAGGTTTCATGAACATTACACCACACCAGGTCACCCTCAAAGAAGGAGTAGTGTTGCCACGGATTAGACAATACAAAATCCCACCTGAGGCTGAAGTAGGGTTACTGAAAATAATCGATGAACTCATTGCACAAGGGGTGGTGGTGGAGACAGATTCAAACATATGCAACTCACCTGTTCTTCCTATTCTTAAGCGAACTGATCCCAATGCATCGCCTGTCTATAGATTAGTTGTGGACCTGCGAGAATTAAACAAATGTGTAGTGCCACAGTACCCTGTGGTCCCGGACATTTCTTCATTATTGACTGCTATTGATGCAGAGGCTACGTTCTTTGCAGTTATCGATCTGAAGAACGCATTTTTCAGTATCCCAATACATCCAGACAGCCAATATCTTTTGGGTTTCAGTTTAAAAGGCCGCAGCTTCAGATTCACAAGAGCACCACAGGGCTTCACAGAAAGTCCTAGCATCTACAGTCAGGCACTGAAACGACAACTAGACAGTATTCATATGCCTACCACTACAGCATTGATACAGTACGTAGATGACATTCTCATCACTGCAAGATCGGAAACTGACTGTGAAGATGCATCACTAACGGTTTTACACTTCCTGGCTGACAAGGGGCACAAAGTGTCCCCTTCGAAGTTACAATTCTGTGAACAGCAAGTGGCATACCTTGGGCACTTGCTATCCAAGGAGGGTAGGTGACTGATACCAGAACGTATTCAATTGATTTCTGGCCTTTCACAGCCCAAGACACAAAAAGAGGTACGTGCATTCATTGGCCTCACTTCATATTGCAGGCAGTGGATCCCCCAGTATGCTTACATAGCCAAGCCCCTAATACAGTTGCACAACACAGCAGGCAGCTTCTACTAATGTCCTCCCTTGGACACAGGAACACACTGTAGCATTTGAAGAATTAAAAAGAGCTTTATGTCAAGCACCAGTTTCAGCGATCCCTGATTACAACAAATCTTTTATGCTTTTTGTGACAGAGCGGGATGGAACAGCACTATCTGTCCTAACACAAGATCATGCAGGAAAACACAAGCCCTGTGCTTATTTTTCTAGTATATTGGACCCAGTAGCCCAGGCTTTGCCTGCGTGCCTAAAATCTGTTGCAGCAACGGCCTTAGCCATAAGACAAAGTGACTCGATAGTGCTGGGCCACCCCCTGACAGTACAAGTACCGCACGCAGTAGAGGTTCTCTTGAACCGAACACAAATCCAACACCTGACTGTAGCGAGACTGACAGGTTATGAGCTGACGTTATTTCAACCACACATAGAGATCAGACGATGCAACATACTGAATCCTGCTACTCTTTTGCCCTCTAGTACAGAAAACGTTCCACCACATGACTGTGTTGAAGTGATACATACCGTGACTAAACCAAGACAAGACTTGACAGATGTTGCACTCCCAGACCCTGACCTAACACTCTATGTTGACGGCTCATGCATGAGGACGGGGGCGGGAGAATTAGTGGCAGCATATGCAGTGACCACTGCTACTGAAATCATAGAGACTAAAAGAATAGACATACTGTCAGCACAAGCAGCAGAGCTTATCGCTCTGACACAAGCATGCATAAGAGCTAAACACTTGAGAGTAAACATTTACACCGATTCACAATATGCATTTGGGGTAGTTCATGATTTCGGAGTACTGTGGAGAGAAAGAGGTTTCTTGACCTCCCACGGGGCCAAGATACAGCATGGCCCCCTTATTCAAGCCCTTCTGGAAGCAATACATTTACCAACAGCCATAGCTATCCTGAAATGCAAAGCACATACGAAAGCTACAGATACCATTTCTCAAGGCAATGATCTGGCAGACCGAACTGCTAAACAGACAGCTCAGACCCCACTAGACATGTCAAACTCACAGATACCATCAATGACCAAAGCCATGACAGTCAGGGATCCTTCCAGGGATGTACAAGACATACAGACACATGCTACTCTAGACGAATTAAAGAAATGGTCGGAACAAGGAGGGGTACTGACTGATCAGGGTTGGATGACTAAGGGCAAAGCAACATGGTTTCTTCCTGATTCGATGGTACAAGTGATCATAAATACCGCACATAGTCCTGCACACTTTAGGAGAGAAAGCAATGCTAGACAGCTTACAGAATATATGGTTCAACAAGTACCTGCGTGCAGCAGCGAAACAAAAGGTCAGAACATGTATGATCTGTTGCCAATTCAATCCAGGTAAAGGCATTCCGATGGAACAAGGTGGATTCCATCCACCTGACCACCCTTTTAAAGTCCTCCAGATGGATTATATCCAAATGGACAGATGTAGAGGTTACAAATATGTCCTGGTAGTAGTATGTTCGCTGACAAGGTGGACAGAAGCTTATCCAGTCCCTGATTATACTGCTGTAACTACCGCCAGACAGTTGGTGCGAGAGTTTTTCCCACGTTATGGATTACCGCGTGTCGTATATTCCGACAACGGTCAGCCTTTCTCCTCTGAACTCATGAAACAGGTGTCCCTCCTGTTAGGGTATACCTGGAAGTTCCACTGCGTACGACATCCTGAGGAAGCAGGCCTTGTAGAAAGACACAATCAGACCTTAAAGATAAAACTAGCAAAGATTTGCGCAGACAAAGGTGTAGATTGGATGGTAGCCCTGCCGGTTGCCCTCTTTTACATGCGAATGGTAGCCCATTCCAGAACAGGCTTATCTCCCTATGAAGTGGTCTTTGGTAGACCACCGAATATGTGGGGCACTCCAATGCCTAAAAAAATTACTGATGTTGATAGTAACATGCTGACAGATTACCTGGCTTCCTTGATGTCTGCACTACTCTCTTGTCGTTCGCAGGTTGCTGCCGCCTTCCCTGACAACACCCAGGTCAAGGACCACTCCATCGCTCCTGGGGATTATGTTTTAATAAGGAACTTTGATAGAACGAGTCCTCTTGAGCCGAGGTGGAAGGCGCCAAAGTTGGTATTATTAACCACAAGGACAGCTGTTAAAGTCGAAGGACGGAAAGGATGGGTTCATCTTCATCATTGTAAATATTCTGGAATAACGATTCTTTTAAAAAGGACACAAACTTTTCAGACTTTGAGCCCCCTTTACTAGAGGAGACTCCCCAGCAGGAGTACAAAGCTAAACTTAGATCTAAAAAGTCAGAACCCGTTTGATCAATTAAGTCCACTAGGTGGTGAAGCGGTTGAACATGTATTCTGGCTTGCATAAGATCTCGGACAATAATAATGATAAAAAGAGCAAGATGAAAAGCAAATACCGTAAAATATTACGTGGTAGATGTATAGTGACTTTGATTTTTTTATCTCTTCTGTGCATCACGATAATATGTATCAGCTTAATACTACATGCTATTTTTCCTCCTATTGCCTCACTCTTACACTCCTCCACTAATGATACCATAAAGCACACATTTAGTGATCTGCCATCCCATGAGCTATCATATCGACTTGCCTTACGCAACAATACCTTTATTCAGATGCTGCACCATTCACATCAGACTAGCAATGCTACAGACTGCTGGGTCTGTGGCCGACTTCCCCCGTATCAGAAGGTGAAGGGGGGTTGCCTCTTTTCCCTTTTCCGTTCTCCCATAATGGTTCTTGCGGAGCATGGTTTGCCTTAATGACATCCATCAATGGTGATGCCAAAGAATGTCAAGACAAGGAGTGTAGGGGCAACTGGGTATGGGGTAACTTGAAGAAAGTCATGAATGAAGCATGTTTCCCAGATGAAGAAGGTCTTCCCCAAAGGAAAGGTACAGATCTAGAAAATGAAGAGTATCTGCAAGGAAATGCGACCCTCGACTTTATAGTGTTGAATGTCAAGCCCATACACAATTTAGGTCCATCCTCAATTACAGTCCTGCCAGTAAAAGGGAACTTGTGTGTCAGAAAAGAAGGCTCAGTACATTTGGGGCACAGCGAGTGTAATACTATAATAGTGTTTAAAGACAAAGGAAAGTCCTATTTCAGAGCATCACGACACACCTACTTTATTTGTGACCAGACAGCCTATGTACAACTGCCCTTAGACTGGGGTGGGACGTGCTACATATCATTTCTTTTACCACCCGTTTTCTTGGCCCCATCGAACTATCATCAAGATCTCCAACTAGCACTTATCAGACACAGACGAGGGCTCGATGCCTCCGGCATTGACCAGACTGAGACAGCTTGGGAGCAATATACAGATTTCAACAAAGGATTCTTTTTCTTCATAGGTCCCGTCCAGAATACTAAACTTATCCGCAGGTTAACAAGGATTCTAGAAACAGTTGCAAATGTGACTGCATCAGCCCTGGGGAACTTGACCCAGGAACAGTCTGCTATGAGAATGATCGTTCTTCAGAATCGTCTTGTTCTTGACGTTATCCTGGCGGATAGGGGCGGGGCTTGTAGGATCATCGGCTCCAGCTGTTGCGTTTTCATCCCTAATAACGCACCGTCTGTATACAAAGCAATAACAAGGCTCCACAAGATTGCCCAAAGCATACATCAAAACCCAGGCACGTGGACTTGGTCCAGTTGGCTCTGGGGAGTAATATCGGCATGGGGATGGAAAGTGTTGACCGTCTGTGGATTAATACTACTAATGATATTCAGTTGTTGTCTATGTCTGCAGTGTGGCCCGGCCATTTGCGGTCTGTGTGCTACTGCATGTGTTCCACATCCCCATTTACAAAGCATTGAAAATGGAAAAATAATGCTGCAAGAACAGATTGACTGTCTCATGAGAATAGATGTGACATGAAGGGTCCACTAGGGGACAAGGAGGGAATGAGGAAATAAAAATTATGAGGCCTATGTGTCCCCTGTGTGTTCCCCGTCATTTATGTACACATGCATGTATCCCATGCATTTCCCCTCCATGGCCTGTCTATCATGATGCTTATACTATAAACGTGGCCTGCCATCATCAAGTCTCCCATGAGAGAAACGACAAATCTGCATTGAGGCCTACACGTTTTGCATCATGTTTTCAATACTCGTGTCATTTTCATTAAAGCCCATTATTGTGGCTCAGCCAGAGCCGAAAAGAGGTTTCAGGCCTCAGACGCTCTGAGAGCTGCAGCTGCGTATCCTTGGCCTTGCACACTTGGGCCTCAGCCAAAGGGGCCCTGTCCGAGGTGCCGAGACAGTATTGAGCACGGTTATCTGCTTACCCCTACTGAACCACATTCCTGCCTGGAGAAGGAGGAATAAACATAACCCGTCTGCAAAGGAGAGAGCCTAGCCTTTCTGTCTCTTTTTGTGTGATTGCAAAGCTCACGTCAGTGAAAAGCCCATAGCCCCCATGTAAGGCCTACGCAGTGAATGAAGAAATAAATGCCACATCGGCTCTTGGTGATGGGCAACCTATGTCACAAATCAGTCCGTGCTCCGGACTTTAGATATCAGATAATACAAGATGTACTGGTCGTCCTGACACTGAAGGCCTCTCTTCCAGACTCCCCGACTGCACAAGCAGCCTTCCCCAGTCACACGTCAATTACACGTCATGCTCGAGTTGAGCACAAGTAAGGCAAAGTTCCAGTAAAGTTCCAGCTGATCACGCAACCCCCTCCAGGTATCCACCCACCTATGACATTCACCAATGATCATCACGTGGACGCCCACATGGACGCCCACCTTCACGCCTACTTACACGCCCACATGCTCTTATCTCATTCTCTCTTGCTCTGCCTGAAGCACTCCTGCTTACGTATAATATTGAATGTATATATACTGTACTCTGTGAATAAAGTTTGAGAATATTTTGAGAATATTCTGAGCAGAAGACCCTTCCTGATCCCTTGTGGTGATGGAACTATTCTCCCTATAACTCGAGTTATTGGAATAAAGCCCTTTTGAACCTGATACCACAGACTCAGCCTCTTGCTTTATGCATGATCATATTGATATTATAGAAATTATGAGTGCGTAATACTTTATTTACGACAGTCTAGTGGAGCGGTTTAACAGGACTCTGAAGGGAATGATCATGGGTCTCGAAGAGCCCCTGCGGCGTAAGTGGGACGTCCTCCTCCCCTGCCTCCTGTTCGCCTACCGGGAAGTCCCACAGAAGTCCTTGGGGTTCAGCCCATTTGAGCTGCTGTATGGGCACCCAGTCCGAGGCCCCCTGAGCTTGGTCAAAGAGGGGTGGGAGACGGCACCCCGGAACCCCCCACAGGACGTGTTCCGGTACCTGTTGACTCTCAGGAACCAGACTCGGAAGTTCCGCGAGCTGGCCGAGGCCAACCTCGAGGCGAGCCAGGAAGAAATGAAGCACTGGTACGACCAGAACACCACACTGGTCGAGTTCCAGCCCGGACAGCAGGTCTGGGTGATGGCCCCCACGAAGCCATGCGCCCTCCAAGACAAATGGACCTGGCCCTTCAAGGTGGTCGAACGAAAAAGTCAGGTGACCTACATGGTGGACGTCCAGTCCCCTCGGAACCCCCTTCGGGTCCTCCACGTGAACCGCCTCAAGCCTCACTTCGTGCGGACGGAGTTGAGCTTGCTCCTGGCCACAGATGACGGGGTGGAAAAGGAGACGGAGTCTCTTCCTGACCTCCTGCGGGCCAAGGAAAAAGACGGCTCTGTAGAGGGGGTGATCCTCTCCCCCTCCCTCACACCCCGACAACACGAGGACTGCCACCGGCTCTTGGGCCAGTTCTCCGACCTGTTCCTTCTCGTCCCCAAGGTCACCGACTGGTGCATCCACGACGTGGACACCGGAGACAGCCCACCGGTACGGCACCGAGCCTACCGCGTCCCCGACCGAGTCCGGGCCTGCATCCAGGCAGAAGTATCAAAGATGCTATCTCTCGGGGTGATCGAGCCCACAGACAGTCCTTGGGCCAGCCCCGTGGTACTGGTCCCGAAAGCAGCTGCCCCTGATGTTGCCCCCGAACTACGGTTCTGCGTGGACTACCGGGGGCTCAATGCAGTCACCCGCGCAGACGCTCACCCTCTCCCCCGCGCAGATGAGCTCATTGACCGCCTTGGGTCTGCTCAGTTTCTCAGCACCTTCGATTTGACCTGCGGATACTGGCAGATTGCCCTCACGGAGGGCGCCAAGGAGCGGTCCGCCTTCTCCACCCCGGATGGGCACTATCACTTCCGAGTGATGCCATTTGGGATGAAAAATGCCCCGGCCACCTTTCAGCGACTGGTGAATAGGGTCCTGGCCGGGCTGGAAGAATTCAGCGCCGCCTATCTGGACGATATTGCGGTATTCAGTTCCGAATGGGGTGAGCACCTCCAGCACCTCCAGAGGGTCTTAGGGGCCCTGCGCCAAGCCGGCCTCACCGTGAAGGCCAGCAAATGCCAGATTGGGCAAGGATGGGTGGTCTACCTGGGGCACCAGGTCGGCAGCGGGCAGGTCGCCCCTCTCCAACCTAAGATTGACGCCATCCTGGCCTGGGAGCCACCAACCACCCAAACCAAAGTCCGAGCCTTCCTGGGCCTCACTGGTTACTACCGGAGGTTCATTCAAGGTTACGGCAGCCTCGTAGGACCTCTCACGGAGGTCACGTCCAAAAGACAACCTAAAAAGGTACAGTGGACCCCTGCCTGCCAGGAGGCGTTCGACGCCCTGAAACTCGCCATGTGTACAGCCCCTGTGCTCCAAGCCCCCGATTACTCCAAAGAGTTTGTGGTCCAAACGGATGCTTCCGAGCATGGCATCGGAGCCGTCCTCTCCCAGCTCAATGAGAAGGGCGTAGATCAGCCCGTGGCCTTCATTAGCCGAAGGTTACTGCCCCGAGAGCAACGATGGAGCACCATTGAACGCGAGGCATTCGCCGTAGTCTGGGCCCTAAAGAAACTGCGACCCTACCTCTTCGGAACCCACTTCTGAGTCGAGACGGATCATCGACCCTTACGGTGGCTCATGCAGATGAGGGGGGAGAACTCCAAATTGCTACGATGGTCCATCTCCCTCCAGGGGATGGACTTCACAGTAGAACATCGCCCTGGCAACGACCACGCCAACGCTGACGGCCTCTCCAGATTCTTCCGCCTCAGCGAAGAGAACCCCCAAGAAGATGGGTAGTTCTCTCGGGCCTTTCGCTGGGGGGGACGCGTGTTGGACCCGGCCTCGTGGCGTAGCCCATTCAGACCCGTAGCGACACCAGGCTACCCCCTACACCCCACACTACACTGACTAGCGCAGCCTCCCCGACCCAGAACCCGGGGTTACCCCTGTCCTCCCTTCCATCTTCCCGACACCAGGCACCCTTCCCATTCCCTCGGCCTCGCGGCCTCCAGTACCCGGCCCAGCACCCCCGATGGCCGCCTCGACGCAAGCGCAACCCCGGTCTAGTCGCGCCATGCCGGCTGGGGGGTGAGAGAGCTCCGGGCGAGCAGGAGAGGGAGGAGTAGTTTCATTCACACCTGGCCTCCTCCCAAGAGATGGTTTCGATCGCCCTCCGGCCCCCCTGAGGGCTGGCTCCACGTCTGCTGCGTGTCTGGGATCCCTCCCAACCCCGCTTTGAAAGGATCAAAGGGCCGCGTGGCAGGAACCCCCAACAAACGACCCCCAGGCGCTAAGACCCCTGCCCGTGAGGACTCCGGACATCAAAGAGGAGTCGACCTATAACAAGGGGCGCCCTGGGACCCTCGGCAGTTGAATCCTGGAATGAACGAGCCCTGCTGACGTGGTCGCGGCTGAAGAACATCCCCACAACATCCTACGGAACTCTTGGAACCTTGGTGAGCCCTGCAGACAGCGTTGCGGCTCTACCTGGCAGAGACGGACTTCTGCCTAACGACATCCGAGCCCTGCTGACGTGGTCGCGGCTCCCCTTGCACCCTAGAGAACTCCGAGCCCTGCTGAGTGACTCGCGGCTCCTGGAAGATCGTCCGACCTCCGACACCCGGACTCGAGTCCTGCAGAGCGGACACACACTCAAGAGACATTCCGGTCCGGCTGGACCCCAAAGATCATCTCGTATCCCCCGGCTCGAGGATTGAGAGCTGTGCGCCGGATACGCTTCCGCATTGACCCAGATCCTAAGACTGTCCCGCTACCCCTACCCCGACCGAGACTTTGTGAGCCCTTGCTCTACTTGTACATACTCCTGCGGATCATAAGGATCCTGATATTGCTAGATAAAGCATACGTATTCCAGAATCTACGGTGTGGTGTCTCTGTGTTGCCTGGTGCTGAAGCTGCGTGCACGATCCTAAGTGTAAGACCCAGTCCTGAAGGGGTCTCCGACCCGTGCTCGGCTATTTCTCCCGGAAGGGTAGGCGCAGGGTGGTCAAGCACATATTCTGGCCTCCCCTGGGTCTAGCCCTTCTAACATGAGACCTGCCACAGAAAAATCTGAGTTGCACATGTATGCCTCTGTGGTAAATAATTTAATTACCGGTACTTAATTTGATGCGGAAAATCTATAATAATAGCTCAGTAAAATAAGAGGCAGAATCCGTGGTATTAGAGGTTCGGAACGGGCTTTATTCCAAAATCAATTCGAATTGATGGACTCCATATTCCGTCACCACGAAGGTTCAGGAAGTGAAGGACAATACTTTATTGACAGATAATCATATTTATAGAAGAGGCATTATAGTGAAACAGATGCAGGAGGCGTAACAGTTGATAACAGAGATAAAATCATACATGCGTAAATAAAATGGGTGTAACTAGGCGTAACTAAAGAACGTCATTAGGTATGATGTCATAAATGGGTGGTTCCATGAAAGAATTTCGCAATGTCAGCAAAAATACTTGGCAGAGATGCGCGCGCAGCAGCATGACGTGTGATTGACGTGCAACTAGGGGGTGAAGGGGACTTGACATTTAGCTCTACATGTGGAGACAGAAGTCTGGGGTTATGTCAACCTAATCCCAAATCATATCTAATATCCTATGTTTAAAGAACTGTGTTTATCCAAAAAGAGAGGTCTCTTAGGATAGAATCTTATTCTATACTGACTATACTGACTGTTAGTGCGTGTACAAGCGTCTAAGTGTCTACACTAGATGCGAGGGGGTAGGAATATTCCATGGTAACAGGGCTATGAATTACTTGCATGAGGGCAGCGAGGCCTGGCCCCTTTGCACGGTAGCTGGAGGAATGTTTACCTAAACTGCTAGACAGGAATGCATCGGATGAGGAGCGGAGCAGAGCAGATAATCTTGAAGGTGAAATACAGTTTTTGGCAGGCAGATAGGCTGACAGGCCGAGTCAGGCACCGTTAGCCGCGCAGGGAGTAGGACAAAGTTCATGGATACAGATGCGAGCTCAGACTGGAGCTTTCAGAGGCAAAAGGCAGGAAAAGGCTTAATGGCAGAATCAGGGCCTACTCGCCTGGACTGTAAAATGGGATAAATGAACCATATAAAGCCGGTGGCCTTTCATACTTAGGAATAGAATATCCGGCCCATTCATGGCGGATCTGAAAGAGGACATGTTGGCGGTGGACGCACATGTGTTTGCGTCTTCATAACTGGAACTGGAGGGAACATACATGTATTTGTGATTTATACATGAAACCGTTGGGGTCCAAGATAGGGGACATAACTGATCATAAAAATCCATATTTCCACATTCCCTCCTTGTCCCCTACTTGCCCTTAAGAGATATCAATCTTCATCAATCCGTTGATCTGTTCATATAACATCATTTGTTCTTCTTTCTTCTTCCGGAATCTCGAACGAAAACTTAGATGTGGGATACACGAGGTGGCACACAGACCACAAATCGCTTGCCCACATTGTAGACATAAGCAGCAACTGAATAGTATGAGAAAGCCAATACCTAGGAAGGAGAGCATTCTCCATCCCCAGGCTGACAACACGCCCCAGAACCAACCGGACCAAGTCCAGGTGCCTGGATTCTGGTGTATCTGGCTTACAATCTTATGAAGGCGGGTTATGGCTTTATATACTGACGGTGAATTTTCTGGTATGAAAATGCAACAACTTGATCCGATGACCCTACAAGCTCCGCCCCTATCGGCCAGGATGACGTCAAGGACAAGACGATTCTGAAGCACAACAATCCGCATAGCAGACTGCTCTTCTGTTAAATTGCCTAAGGCGGAAATAGTTTCGTTCACTACTGCTTCAAGGGTTCTGGTTAATCTACGTATCAGCTTACTATTAGTGACTGTACCTATATAAGGAAAGAAACCTTTATTGAAATCTGTGTATTTTTCCCATGCTGTTTCAGTGTAATCGACGATTGGGAGATCTCTCTGCTGTCTATTGTGTACTAAATGAGTATTTCTATGATAATCAGGAGGAGCTAGGAAAACAGGTGGCAGAAGGAATGCTATGTAACAGGTACCATCCCAATCTAGAGGCAGACGTATATATGCAGTCTGACCACATACAAAGTAGGAATGGCGAGAAGCTCTAAATGTAGACTTGCCTTGATCACTGAATTCTATTACAGTGGTGCATTTACTATGGCCCATGTGTATGGAGCCATTCTTTCTTATACACAATTCACCTTTAACTGGAAATACTGACATAGCAGGCAAAATTGGTGCAGCTTCGGATTCAATATTCAGGATCATGAGATTAAGCGTGAAATTACCTAATCCATATACTTCATTTTCTAGATCAGTTCCTGTTCTTTTGGGAAGTCCCTCCTTGTTAGGGTAGCAGACTTTGAGCAAAACTAAGTTCAGGTTTCCCCATACCCAGTTGTCTTGATAAACTGCGGAATTCGAATCTAGGGATTTAATTAAACTAAACCATGCTCCACAGGAGCCATTGTGTGTGAACGGATATGGAAAGAGAGGCAGAATTCCCTTATAGTTCTGATAGGGAGGGAGTCGGCCACATATCCAACAATTTGTAGCATTGCTAGCCTGATGGGAATGATGTAACATACTAATAAAAGTGTTATTGCGCAGCGCAAATCTATAGGACAACTCATGCGGGGGTAATTCACTAAAAGAATGTTCAACAGTAACATTGTAAACATGTTTAGAAATAGGATAATATATGTGCAACAATATACTTGCAGTGATTATTAAAAGACATAAGAAAAACAAAATTAATAACGTCACTGTGCAATGACTACGCAGTGATTTACAGTACGCATGTTTTTTCAACTGCATTTGATTATTTCTTTCTCTATTCCGGTCCAGAGGATACATGTCAGAGACAAATTCAACCGATTCACCTTGGAGAGGACTTAAACAATCAAATTGTCTGACTGACTGGACCTCAATTTTAGTCTATATAGTTCTGAGTTCGTTTGCTCAACCAAGGGGAGCTTTGAGTCTGTCTTTGAGGAAATACAGGGTTTAGTCTCTATATCGGATGGTAGTCCATAAAATTTCTTGATATGACTCGAGTGTATCCAACCTTTGCGACCTTCGATCTTCACGGCTGTCCTCGTGGTGAGCAGTACAAGTTGAGGCGATTTCCACCTAGGATCCAGCTGAGTCTTCCGGTCAAAATTACGCACTAACACCAAGTCCCCGGGAACTACGTCATGGGGTTTCACCTCGGTGTTGTCGGGAAAGGCTGCAGCTACCTGTGAACGACAAGATTGTAGTGCAGACATCAAGGAAGCCAAATAATCTGTCAGCATATTACAGTCAACATCAGTGATTTTACGAGGTATAGGCGTCCCCCACATATTTGGTGGTCTACCGAAGATCACCTCATACGGGGATAGCCCTGTTCGAGAGTGCGCTACCATTCTCATGTAAAAGAGTGCGACTGATAAGGCTACTACCCAATCAACACCTTTCTCCCTACATATTTTGGACAATCTAATTTTCAGAGTTTGATTATGTCGTTCCACGAGACCTGCTGCCTCGGGGTGTCGGACACAGTGAAATTTCCATTGATAGCCTAACAAAAGTGAAACGTGTTTCATTAGTTCGGATGAGAACGGCTGGCCGTTATCTGAGTAGACAACACGTGGTAAACCGTACCGTGGGAAGAATTCTCGAACTAACTGTTTGGCAGTAGTCGGGGCAGTGTAATCTGAAACCGGGTATGCTTCTGTCCAACGGGACAGAGCACAAACAACTACAAGAACATATTTGAATCCTCGACATCGTTCCATCTGGATATAATCCATCTGGAGGACTTCAAAAGGGTGATCAGGAGGCTGAAATCCACCCTGTTCTACGGGAATGCTTTTACCTGGGTTAAACTGACAACAGATCATACAGGTACGAACTTTTTGTTTAGCTGCTGCTCGTACATTTTTGTTGAACCAAATGTGTTGAATGCTGTCTAGCATAGCTTTTTCTCCTAGGTGCGCTGGACTATGTATTGTATTAATGATAACTTGGACCATTGAATCAGGAAGGAACCATACAGATTTTTCCTTCGTCATCCATCCTTGATCCGTTTGGATCCCTCCTAATTCAGTCCATTTCTTTATTTCCTCTGGTGTAGCATGTGTCTGTATGTCAATTACGTCAAGAGCGGGATCCTTAACCATCATGCAATGTGTTGGTGTCGGAACTATTGTCTTTGTCATTTCAGATGTGCGAGTTTGAGCAGTCTGTTTAGCTGTTCTGTCAGCTAGATCATTGCCTTGGGAAATGATATCAGTAACTTTCGTATGAGCTTTACATTTCATAATTGATATTGCAGTGGGTAGATGTATTGCATCTAATAAGGCATGAATGAGGGGTCCGTGCTGAATGTGGGCACCGTGAGAAGTTAAATAACCTCTCTCTTGCCACAGCACGCCGAAGTCATGTACAACTCCGAATGCATAACGTGAATCAGTGTATATGTTGACTTTCTTATTTGTGGCTTGAATACAGGCTTGTGTCAGAGCGATGAGCTCTGCTGCTTGAGCTGACAAGGTATTAATACGATTTGTTTCAATAACTTCAGTGTCTGTTGTGACTGCATACGCGGCCACTAGTTCTCCTGTACTTGTTCTCATACATGAACCATCGACATACAATGTCAGGTCTGGATCTGACAATGGGACGTCTGTCAAGTCTTGTCTGGGTTTCGTCGTGATAGTAATAACTTCAATACAATCATGTGCTAGTGGGTCTGTTCCGTTTACTGGTAACAGTGTGGCAGGATTCAATGTACTACAACGTCTGATTTCTATGTGTGGCTGAAACAATGTCAGTTCGTAACCGGTGAGTCTCGCTATAGTCAAGTGTTGTGTTTGCGTGCGGTTCAAGAGAACCTCTACTGCGTGTGGTACTTGTACTGTCAATTGATGTCCTAACACTATGGCATCGCTTTGTCTGATTGCTAAAGCTGTCGCTGCCACTGATTTCAGGCACGCAGGCAGAGCCTGAGCTACGGGATCTAATGTACTGGAAAAATAAGCACATGGTTTGTGTGCTCCTGCTTGTTCCTGTGTGAGTACTGACAAGGCAGTACCTTCGCGTTCTGTAACAAAGAGTGTAAACTGTTTACTGTAACATGGTGTTGCTAGGACAGGTGCTTGGCATAAAGCTTTCTTTAAGCTTTCAAAAGCTTGTGTATGTTCCTGAGTCCAAGGGAGGACAGTCGATGTGGCCGCCTCCTGTGTTGTCAACTGAATGAGTGGTTTTGCTAGAAATGCATACTGAGGGATCCACTGCCTACAATATGAAGTGAGGCCTATAAAAGCCCGCACCTCCTTTTGTGTCTTGGGTATTGGCATGTTAGCAATTAACTGGATGCGATCGGGTGTAAGCTGCCTTCCCTCCTTGGACAGCGAGTGACCAAGGTAAACAACTCGCTGGACACAGAATTGCAGCTTAGAAGGGGACACCTTGTGCCCCTTTTCGGCCAAAAATTGTAAAACCGTCAGTGAGGCTTTTTCACATTCAGGTTCGCTTCTAGCGGTGATCAGCAGATCGTCGACATATTGAAGCAGGGCAGTGTTGACTGGCATGTGTATACTGTCAAGTTCTCGTTTCAGTGCTTGGCTATAGATGCTGGGGCTTTCTGTGAATCCTTGAGGTGCGCGTGTGAATTTAAAGCTTCGTCCATTTAATCTAAATCCGAACAAGTATTGGCTTTCCGGATCTATTGGGACGCTGAAAAAGGCATTCTTGAGATCAATTACAGTAAAGAATGTTTCTTCAGAATCAATGGCAGTCAGTAATGAAGAAATGTCTGGAACTACGGGGTATTGTGGTACAATACATTTATTTAATTCGCGCAGATCAATAACCAATCGATATACTGGCGGGGCTTTTGGATCAGTTCGTTTAAGAATCGGAATTATCGGGGAATTACATACATTGGAGTCAGTTTCCACAACCACTCCTTGGGTAATAAGCTCGTCAATGATTTGCAGTAAAGCCAATACAGCATCTGGGGGTAACTTGTATTGTCGCATTCGTGGTAGTACCACTCCTGTCTTTAGTGTGACTCGATATGGTGTAATGTTCATGCAACCAACATCTGTAGGGCCTTGTGCCCATAAATGTGCGGGTAAAGTCTGCAGTCGGTGATCCATGTCTCGGGACACGTAGTGCCCTTTGAAATCACGTAAAAACAATCTTACTCCTTCCGGAGAACAACATATTATAGCTCCTAGAGCTTTCAATGTTTTTATACCTAACAGGTTTTCTGGACATGATTTAGTAAGCAATAAATCTGTAGTTCGTGTCAAAGGACCAATCGTAAGGGGAAGAGGCTGTGATACTTCGTTAATGATAGGTTTTCCTGAAAAACCAAGGGAAATATTCTGTGAGCCTGAGAGGGGTGCCCCTGGAACTTCACTACGTTTTATTGTTGTTCGGCTTGCCCCTGTATCAAGTAAAAATTTTCTGTCTTGGCCTAATAATTCACTGTGTACATAAGGTCCTTCTTGATCTACAGGGACCTCAATAAGGGGTAAGCCAACTTCCCTCTCTAGGCTGTTTCATGAGTATCGTTGATAATCGGGATAGTCATACTGTGCGGTCTGGTACATCTGTTGTGTCGTTGTCTGTGTGGCAGCAATAGGCTGCGGTGGTGGAGCTGGCATAGACTGTTGCGGAGCTGGCATGGACTGTGCATGCTGCGGGGCTCCTTGTTGGTTCTGATCCTGTCTAAGTGGTCGTGGTCTTTCTTTTGTATTACCTATGGCGATATTATGTTTTAAAATTGGACAATCGTGTACATAATGACCTGGCTGTTTACAATAGTTGCATGTCCCTTTTACAGAACCTGCTGAAACACTGGACTGTGTCATACCCTTTTTATGACCGTCAGCGGGAACTGTCTGGGAAACTAGCATTTTCATTTTCGTGTCTTTCATGCGTCTTTGTTCATGTTCTTGTTCCTCTCTAATTCTATTGTGATGGTACTGTAGCATTTGTAACATTTGTGACGGTGTGTTACCTTGCCAGGTACTCTCGAATTTCAATACTCTATTCTTAACTTGGGGCAAGGAATTTTCAACTAATTTTGTCACAAACAGATGTGGATACGATTCGCTACTTGCTTTTATTCCACTATTTATACCAAAACATTTTTCGAATCGGGCATAGAAATCACTAGTGTCTTCATCTTGCTTTTGTCTACAGGCTGAGATTGCACCCCAGTCTTCCTTTTTCGTAGTTAATAAACGTGGCAGTACCTGTACTAATAAACCTGGTAGTATTTTGGTCTTTTCCCCAAGCCCTAAACCTGGACCTCGAGCTGTTTCTTCGTTTTCTAATGCTGTCCAATCTATCTTTTGGTCTCCCACCTCCCAATCCTTTTCTTTGAGTTTTTCGTAAATGCCCGCAGGCATTAATACCTTTAATATTTTCATAATGTCGGGATAGGTATACTCTCCCATGAGCAACATGTCTTTAATTTCACGGTGGAAACCCGCTGGGTCTTTGTCATGACTGGGTACCACTTTCTTCATTTCTAATAGTTCCATTTTAGATATGGGAGTGTATACAAACACACGTTTAAACTGATTGTCATCACCTTTTATCGGGTGCACTTCGCGTAAGGGATTCTGTCTATCCATATAATACGTCGTTCTTTCCTTGATGGGCAGTGAGACATGTTCGGGGCATACAGAAAGAATGTACTGCTTTCTGGATTCTAGTATTTCTCTAATTAACTCAGTACCTGAACCTCTCCATTTATTCGTGAGTAATTCAGTCAAGATATTAGGTAAGGGACCAGGATCGGAGTGTTGGCTTTTATATAATATAAGGAGTTGTTGAATCATGTAGATACCAGCTAAACGCTGTTCATCTGGGGTGAGGTTCAAAAACGTGTGCGCTAATGTATCATCACTATATTTTCCGGGACTGTCAACCCAGTGAACGGCTGACCTGGCTAATTCTTGTTCGTCCATAGAATCGAGTATATGATAACCCCTTCGTTCTCGGAGTAATTTGTCAGCGACTTGGAACGCATGTTCGGGGGACCTTATATTTATTATAGGTGTTTGGAAATTTCTGTTATTATCTGGACGTATCGGACGTATCGGATCAGTAAAGCATCTAGTATTATTACAAGATCTTCCTCTACCTACATAGGCCATTGTTTCTAACTGTCCTGTGGGCAGTTCTAATTCTTCCTCCTCTTCGGTTTGTTCAGGCTGGTCTACTGCTAATCTTTCTTCGTGTATTCGTTCTACTTCTTTGCGGATTTTTCGGCACATAGCTATTATACTTAATCGTTTATCATGTCTCCCTTCTGATATATTCCGACTCCATGTGGTAAGAATTTGCATTTCTTCCGGATTTACCCCTGGTCGGTCTTGATTTCTGACCACACAATTTATGAGGAAACGTAACAGTTCCCCCTGTATTTCCACTTTCTGGTACTCCATGGCTCTATTAATACTCTCAGAATCTCGCCCTGACTGGACAAAGTGATATATATTCTCTAAATGTGTAGTCATTCCTGGTAGCCTCCCTAAATATATTGCAGCTCGTCGGATACGTAATGATGCCAGCAGCATTTCGTCCTCTTTGCCGGGCACAGGATCATATCTACAATCTATTAGAAGTTCCTTAAGCGTGTCGGGAGTTACTAGTTTGGGCGTACGTTGGTGGGCTAATTCTTGAAAGGAAAGTTTATTTACTCTGGGTGGCGTGGAAAAAATGTTTGTTGTACCTCCTGTAGCACCGCCTGGGGTGCTGGATGTGAAAGGATTCGTTGAACGTGATATAGCAACCATAGGTGTGGGTACAGCTGTAGAAACAGATGTGCTTGCCGGAACTTGTATCAGAGTTTGTTGTTGTGGAGGTACAGACGGAGGGTCTTGGCGTTGAACCCCCTCGGCAGGCGGTCTATGTGGCGCGGTATTAGCATACTCGGGAGCTGCGTCGTCTAAATAAGAAGAAAGGAAAACATCTTCTGCGGTTCTGGGATGCCCTTTTGGATGTGCTTTTATCGGAAACAATGGGGGTGGCAAGTCTTTTGGTATCTCCGGAGTAGCCTTAGGTAACCCTTCGGCCAGAAGAGGATACATACCATTCATAAGGGCATTTCTTTGTCTGTCTGCTTGTTCTGATTTTACTCGGGTACCTTCTTCAATTAATAGATTTTCTCGGACTTTATTTGAATTCTCCTTACTCTTCTCTTCCTGTCTGAGTGCTTTTTCTGATCGTCTATATGATTCTTTACGCCATAATTCAATGGCATCTTTCTGTGATTGTCTAGCTTTCTTTTTCCATAATTCTTCCTCTACTTTCATGATGCAATCTGCATCCCAGGTCCCAGCTGCGGGCCACCTCTGACTTTCTGGTAATTCCTTGGTGTAGTCAACCCATAAATCAAGAAATAATATGGCGTCTAGGCCATGTTTATGATACATGAAGTACCCTGGAGTGTCCCTAGGAGGAATGGGAACAGCTTCTTCGAGTACCCCTTTTCTAGTTTTGATCTGTCTTAATCTCGAAAAGAGCGGCATATTGAGAACTGATCTGACACCTAATTCTGAACACGTTTAATACAACAAAACACAATAATGAACAGTCATTCACACCACAATATGCAGAACGTATTTAAAACATTTTAACATTTAACATTTAATGAACAACAATGACGGCCATTTAGGGAACTAGTCACTAAGCATAATACTCGGCACTAACTAGGTAATTCTGAATTATATACTAGACATACTTGATATACTGCTAAACAGTACAGATACACTGCTGAAACAGTGCAGACCGGATTTGTGTACCCAAACCCGTCTTGACCGGCACAACCTATGTGCACGTCAGAATGCCTCCCCGACAATGGTACTCACCGGGTAGCTCGGAACGGAAGGCCTCGGAACTGAACTGAACTGGACTCGGACCGGACTGGACTCGACTCGAAACTTCGGAACTTCGGAACCTGGTGGGCCTCTGTATACCTCGGATCTTGCTCTCTCAGCTAGGCTCTGGTCGGGATACTTCGCACTTCTCACCGCCTCGTCTGGGTGTTGATCGCAGCCTCAGTTACCCCCGCTCGGCAGGAGGGAGATACAGGAAATCCTGTGGGTACGCGTTGTTGTCCGTCCAGCTGTGGCAGGAGACCGGGCCTGCAACGCACCTCCGGCGCGTGAGATGAGAAAGTGTCCCTGTTCGGGCGCCATATATGTGGTAAATAATTTAATTACCGGTACTTAATTTGATGCGGAAAATCTATAATAATAGCTCAGTAAAATAAGAGGCAGAATCCGTGGTATTAGAGGTTCGGAACGGGCTTTATTCCAAAATCAATTCGAATTGATGGACTCCATATTCCGTCACCACGAAGGTTCAGGAAGTGAAGGACAATACTTTATTGACAGATAATCATATTTATAGAAGAGGCATTATAGTGAAACAGATGCAGGAGGCGTAACAGTTGATAACAGAGATAAAATCATACATGCGTAACTAAAATGGGTGTAACTAGGCGTAACTAAAGAACGTCATTAGGTATGATGTCATAAATGGGTGGTTCCATGAAAGAATTTCGCAATGTCAGCAAAAATACTTGGCAGAGATGCGCGCGCAGCAGCATGACGTGTAATTGACGTGCAACTAGGGGGTGAAGGGGACTTGACATTTAGCTCTACATGTGGAGACAGAAGTCTGGGGTTATGTCAACCTAATCCCAAATCATATCTAATATCCTATGTTTAAAGAACTGTGTTTATCCAAAAAGAGAGGTCTCTTAGGATAGAATCTTATTCTATACTGACTATACTGACTGTTAGTGCGTGTACAAGCGTCTAAGTGTCTACACTAGATGCGAGGGGGTAGGAATATTCCATGGTAACAGGGCTATGAATTACTTGCATGAGGGCAGCGAGGCCTGGCCCCTTTGCACGGTAGCTGGAGGAATGTTTACCTAAACTGCTAGACAGGAATGCATCGGATGAGGAGCGGAGCAGAGCAGATAATCTTGAAGGTGAAATACAGTTTTTGGCAGGCAGATAGGCTGACAGGCCGAGTCAGGCACCGTTAGCCGCGCAGGGAGTAGGACAAAGTTCATGGATACAGATGCGAGCTCAGACTGGAGCTTTCAGAGGCAGAAGGCAGGAAAAGGCTTAATGGCAGAATCAGGGCCTACTCGCCTGGACTGTAAAATGGGATAAATGAACCATATAAAGCCGGTGGCCTTTCATACTTAGGAATAGAATATCCGGCCCATTCATGGCGGATCTGAAAGAGGACATGTTGGCGGTGGACGCACATGTGTTTGCATGTTCATAACTGGAACTGGAGGGAACATACATGTATTTGTGATTTATACATGAAACCGTTGGGGTCCAAGATAGGGGACATAACTGATCATAAAAATCCATATTTCCACACCTCTCCCGCACCCCCCTCCCCCAATACCTGAGTCTATGTGATGTATACAGATCAAGAAGTGACACCTCTTATTCAGGGTTACAACAACTGTGCTTGCAAAATTGCTTCATTGACACCACATCACCTCGTGGGGCTGACAACACATATTTGTGTGACAAACAACCATCAACAGATTGTTGTGAATAGCCACACAGGCACGGACCAGTGTGAGTATGCAAAAGCAAAATGTTGTATCCCTGTCCAGTGGACACATGGAGCACACATTAACCAAATCAAAGTAGGGCAGGGAACAATGACACTGAGGCAGACCTATGCAGCACACACAGAGAATGTGCACAGTGTTGGATGACACACAGGATTAGGAGGCCAGGGTGTCTCAGGGGACTGTAGTGGACACACTGCTCCATGGTCCTGGACTGAGCTGACTCTACCATGTACAACCGTCATGGCACTATGCATATCTCACACTCATGCACATCATGTCTGAGGCCACAACATTGCACATGCATGGTGCAAGGGTGTCCAGTTGAAGGCTCACACTCCTATGTTGAGAATCAGCATCAGTGACAACAACTATGGACCCCCTACATAGTGAGCAGGTCATGGCACAGGCAAGGTACTGACACAAGTCACAGACCACCCTCCCACATGATGCAGAAAGCAATGTGCACTTAGATGTACTGGCACCATAGATGACCATGTGCAAATGTGATTACACACACACCAGGGGACACATGTAAAGGAGAGGAAGGGATGAAAAAGATGCCCACGTGACATTTAGAAAGAGAAAATGCACTTCACATATGATCTCTGGGAGTGTAGTCATGCAAAATAGCACTTCCTAAAGCTGGCGACACATAACACAACAAAAAGCCATGTACCTACCCCCTCCTTGCTGCAGTCTCTCCTCTAACTGCCAATCGAGGTCAGGGAAGACCACCACCGGGATACGTTTCATGTGTGGGTCAGGTGTCGGCGCCCGCCGTGGCGGCGAGGTGGAGAGAGCTTCAGCTGGACCCGGGCGATCCGCCGGGTCCAGCACCAGATGTCCTGCCACCTCTTACGGACCTGGGCCAGCTGCCGATCACGCTCCCCCGCAGTCCTCATGGCACTGACGACGTTGGTCCAGATGACCCCCTTCTCGTAGGCAGTTACCTGTCAGGATGACAAAGTGACACAACATCAATACACCTGCTCCATGTCCCAGAAACACACATCAGAACATCTTTGAAATGTTGAACCGGGCATAGGATGCTGACAGCAATAGCCTCATTCACAACATGCAAGTGGCCTGTGTGCAAGCGCCAATGCAGTACATGGCATTGAAAGTCTACAGGTGGCATGAGGGGTTCAAAACACTCAATGTAGATGCCACACACTGTGCAGCACATGCAACAGCAGGCTGATGGGCAGCACGTGCCATGCAGTCACATGTCCCACTCCACTGACGCACCCTCAGCAGACTAGACAGACACACCCAGCCACTGAGCACTGGCCTGTCATTGACTACAGCGGATACAACCCTCACTCTGCACATGTGCCATTTGCCAGGGGGGAGTCACAGGGGTCGTGGCAGCTCTGCAAGTCAGACACAAAGCACGGCTCACTTGTCACATCAGATGGTTAGATCAGTAGCCTTCAACATGCAGCTGTGGTGCAACACTTCACATAGACACTCACCCACATGACAAGGAACATTCACACACGTCAATGTCCATGAGGTCATACACGTCATTTGGACACTCTCACCACAGGTCCACCCAACTCATACACATCTATGGGTACAGTCACCTGTCACACCGGTGGGAACACTGAATCACCTCAGGACAACAGGAATAAAAGCCCCCAAGGATTAGCCAGGCTGAATGTCTCATGCACTATGCAGTGAAAGTCACTGTAAGCACCATGCAAGTGAGGAGTGCACACAGGAACTACATGATGCACTGCATGAGTGACATAAGCATGCCCCCCCGGGACACACTCTGAACAACATTGCATATCAGTCCCACCTGGACACAATATTGACTGTCACACAACAGGTGCATAGGCAAAGGTAGTGGACTCAGAACTCACCTGCTCCCCTGGTCTCCCATACAGGCTGGTGTACTGTGGGAGGAGGACGTTCAGCAGGGCCTGATTCTCCTCCAGGGTGAGTGGCTGGGCCCTCTCCACAGCACGAGATATGGTCCAGGGAAGCAGAGACAGCAGCAATGCAGGAAAGTTGTGCAGGCAAGTGCCGTCTCATCGCTTCTGGCTGCCTTATATCTGTCTTGCTGAGGGCCATTCATTTTGAGGAGTACATAGTGATTGGACTGAATCATTCACATCTTACGTTTACTCCAATCCCTTTAAACATACACCAGTGACAGCATTTGCATCGTTCAAATTTACAGCATCATGTCAAGTCAACAACCACTTTGCAACATTGTATATTGTGGCCAAATGACTTTTCCAGGACACCTGCTTGAAAAATTTGAAGAGAAAACTCGGTATCCATGGCAACCTGCATGCATTTAGGGCCTAATACCTGTCCCTTTTGTGTCCCCTATGTAAATTTGAAAGCCACACACAGGTACGGTGCGTTTCACACGTACCCCTACGGCACCAGTTGCACAGTGTGTTTGACACGTACGTGTAGGCACTGTTAGTACACGTACGTGTAGGCACTGTTAGTACACGTATGTGTACAACTGGTGCATACACATATGTGTACAAGTATGTGTAGGCACTGGTAGTACATGTACGCACCAGTTGTACACGTACGTGTACTACCAGTGCCTACACGTACATGTACTACCAGTGCCTACACATATGTGTAAACGTCCGTGTACGCACCAGTTGTACTTGTACATGTAGGCACTGGTAGTACACGTACGTGTGGGCACTGGTAGTACACGTACGTGTACAACTGGTGCGTACACGTACGTGTACAAGTACATTTATGCGCTGGTAGTAAACGTACGTGTGCGCACCAGTTGTACACGTCCATGTATGCACCAGTTGTACACATATGTGTACTACCAGTGCCTACACGTACCTGGGCACTGGTAGTACACGTACGTGTACAACTGGTGCGTACACGTACGTGTACAAGTACATTTAGGCACTGGTAGTAAACGTACGTGTACACACCAGTTTTACACGTACGTGTACTACCAGTGCCTACACGTACATGTGCTACCAGTACCTACACGAATGAGTACAACTGGTGCATACACGGAAGTGTACACGGATGTGTAGGCACTGGTAGTACACATATGTGTACGCACCAGTTGTGCACGTACGTGTACTACCAGTGCCTACACGTACCTGTACACTTACGTGTACGCACCAGTTGCACATGTACGTGTACAACTGGTGTGTACTCATACGTGTACAACTGGTGTGTACACGTACGTGTACAGGTATGTGTAGGCACTGTTAGTACACGTACGAGTAGGCACTGGTAGTACACATATGTGTACAACTGGTGCATACACGTACGTGTGCAGGTACGTGTAGGCACTGGTAGTACACGTACGTGTACAACTGGTGCGTACACGTACGTGTACAGGTATGTGTAGGCACTGTTGGTACACATACGTGTAGGCACTGGTAGTACACGTACGTGTACAACTGGTGCGTACACGTACATGTACAAGTACGTGTAGGCACTGGTAGTACACGTTAGTGTACGAACCAGTTGTACACATCCGTGTACGCACCAGTTGTACACGTACGTGTACTACCAGTGCCTACACGTAACTGTACACGTACGTGTATGCACCAGTTGTACATGTATGTGTACTACCAGTGCCTACACGTACATGTACTAAGAGTGCCTACACGTACATGTACTACCAGTGCCTACACGTACGAGTACAACTGGTGCGTACACGGACATGTAGACGTACTGAAGGCACGTATGTGTACTACCAGTGCCTACACGTACCTGTACACGTATGTGTACGCACCAGTTGTACACGTACGTGTACAACTGGTGCGTACTCGTACATGTACAAATGATGCGTACACATACGTGTACAGGTACAACTGGTGCGTACACATACGTGTACAGGTATGTGTAGGCACTGGTAGTATAGGTACGTGTACAACTGGTGCATGCACGTAAGTGTACAGGTACGTGTAGGCACTGTTAGTACACGTACGAGTAGGCACTGGTAGAACACGTACGTGTACAACTGGTGCGTACTTGTACATGTACAACTGGTGCGTACACGTATGTGTATGCACCAGTTGTACACATATGTGTACTACCAGTGCCTACACATATGTGTACTACCAGTGCCAACACGTACGAGTACAACTGGTGCGTACACGTCCGTGTACGCACCAGTTGTACATGTACGTGTACTACCAGTGCCTACACGCACGTGTACACGTCCGTGTACGCACCAGTTGTACTCGTACGTGTAGGCAGTGGTAGTACACGTACGTGTAGGCACCGGTAGTACACGTACATGTAGACACTGGTAGTACACATACGTGTACGCACCAGTTGTACATGTACGTGTACTACCAGTGCCTACACATACGTGTACTACCAGTGCCTACACGTACATGTACTACCAGTGCCAACAGGTACGAGTACAACTGGTGCGTACACGTCTGTGTACGTACCAGTTGTACACGTACGTGTACTACCAGTGCCTGCACGTACGTGTACACGTCCATGTATGCACCAGTTGTACTCGTATGTGTAGGCACTGGTAGTACACATACGTGTAGGCACTGGTAGTACACGTACGTGTAGGCACTGGTAGTACATGTACATGTACAACTGGTGCGTACACGGACGTGTACAACTGGTGCATAGACGGACGTGTACTACCAGTGCCTACACGTATTTGTACATGTACGTGTACGCACCAGTTGTACACATCTGTGTATGCACCAGTTGTACACATACGTGTACTACCAGTGCCTACACGTACGTGTACACGTCCGTGTATGCACCAGTTGTACTCGTATGTGTAGACACTGGTAGTACACATATGTGTAGGCACTGGTAGTACACGTACGTTTAGGCACTGGTAGTACACGTACGTGTACGCACCAGTTGTACACGTACATGTACTACCAGTGCCTACACGTACGTGTACTACCAGTGCCAACACGTACGAGTACAACTGGTGCGTACACATACGTGTCTGCACCAGTTTTACACGTACGTGTACTAATAGTGCCTACACGTACGTGTACGCATTTCACATGCTTACAATGGTGATACAGCCGTGCACATTCCAGGAATGGAGGGCTACGAGCCGCACATGGATGTCCTTCAAGTACTTATCATTGCATACTTTCAGGTGCAGGCCCTAGGTGTGTTAGCAAGTGATCTTGCACAGGTCCTTCCATCTTGTTGCACAATGATGTGTTCTGACCTGTGGACACATGTCATGTGTGATGGAGCATGATGTGGCACACATCACCTTGACACGTGCCACATGTGTGTCTGTAGTCCAACTGTGTCATGCATAGCAGCAGTGGGTGGCACAGTCATCAACACCCACACCTGTCTCCTGATGCCAGGGACTGGGACACTTTACGAACTGACCAGTCACGATCAGCGTGCCCCTTTGGGACTATGTCGGCTGTGTGTCATGTGTTCCCATGAGCTTCATGTCAGTGTCCCGTCAACGGCATCGGCTGTTGGTGCATCCAACAGGGGTCTGTGTGGAGATGGGCATGTAACACATCTACGCACACCATGCCGCATGTGGATTCCCAAGACTGTAGGGTCTGTGTGCATTGGACATCATATTTTTTCAGTCATACATGTGCTTGTCGTCTCAATGGCAGTGTCTTTGTGTTGTCATGTGTACCCCTTCATCGCACTGTGTTTGACATGTACATTTGACATTCCATGTGACCTGTGCGTGTGCCTTGCAGTCAGCTGTCTGGATGAGATGACATCCTTCAAATGCAGCTATGTGGTTGTGTGTCACTCCGGTGATATCTGTGGCTCTTCACTCAGACTGGCCCCCAAATCTTGTCAGGGCATGTCATGTTGACTTGACAATCAACAGGTGTATCATGCATTTTGTAGGAGTGCCAGCAAGCTGCCATCTGTGTCCTGGATGTATTGCACACACCCAACTCCATAGTTACATGATGTGTATTTGCAGTGTAGCATGTGCTATGTTCATTGACATTGATGTTTGCCGACTTGTGGTGTGTCTTGCTAACATGCTGATTTCACATGTCTGTGCACGTTTTCCAGGATCAGCACACAATGCCTACATCATGAGGCATAGCAGGGTGCCACAAATGATGCTGCAGCTGCACAACGAACGAGCATGTCTTGTTAGTGGGTATAGTCTTGTTGTCCTATGTGTTGCAGTATCTTTGTCTCTTACGGCATCTCGTGACCAACTTATTTACATGGTGTTTCCATGTAGGGGACTCTGGCTATCCCAACATGCCATGGCTGCTGACACCTCTCCGCAACCCAAGAACAGCTGCAGATCACCGGTACAACGATGCACACAGCCAGACCAGGCGAGTGATTGAGAGGACGTTTGGACTCCTGAAGAGCCGATTCCGGTGCCTGGACAAGACAGGCGGGTCCCTCCCTTATGCCCCTGAGAAGGTCTGCAAAATCTTCATTGTGTGCTGCATGCTGCACAACATGGCAGTTGAGAAGGCAGTGCCACTCATCCTGGATCCAGATGAGCAGGAGCATCCACCCGTGGAGGATCAAGGGCTTGGTCAAGAGGCAGTGATGATGAGGAGGAGGGGGATGATATCCGGAGTCAGCTCATACGCAACTTCTTCTCATAATGGTGAGTCATTGGCTATGAGTGTGCAAGCTTGTAGCGTTGAGCGGCATGTGTTGCAATGTGTGTGTCCAGCTGACTGAATGCACAGTGACTTGGATGTGTGTTCTGATGTGTCACTCGAGTGATGATGTCATGCAACACAGTTTTGCAGAGAGACTTGATCGGCAATTTACATGTGTCCAACATTGTTGCTGTTTTGTACACTTCCATGTGTGCGTTGAGAATCATTTTTTGGTGACTTCTCGTGTGTCTGTCATTCCCAGGTATATGCCACGTGTTATCTGGTTGTGTCATCGTTGTCCTCCTGCTATTCCTTGTGTGGATTGCAACGTGTGCTGCATCAGTGTTCCATGCACGGACATGTGGAAATGTCAGGTTGGGTGAGTATTGCAGCAAGGCTTTTTTGTGTTGATACAGGTTGTGAATGTGTGGTGACTGCTTCTGTGCATGTTGTGGTACCATGCATACATGTCTTCCCACCATGGAGCATATGACATGTAGCATCACTCCCATGACATGATAGTCAGCCTTCTTGACAGTCATCTGTAGTGGAATATGGCGTCTGATGAAGGCTTCAATGTGTGTGTACCTTGGCTCTGAAACATTGCAGAGCCTACGGGTGGACATAGTGGGGGACATCACAACAACATGCTCTATGGGGAATTGCAGTCTCTCAGTGGGCAGCAGGATATGTTCTGCTCATCCCCTTACCTTGTGTGCCAGTTCATTGGGATTGACATCATCCGTGTTGTGAAGGGGGGGTCCAGCGTATGTCCCACATGTTCTGTCAACTGACCTGTGAGTCTGTTAATATGGAGGCATATCCCTTTGTGTGTGTATGTGGAATAAAGGTGTTCAGCACAATCCAAAGTGCCTCATCTCGGTCACTGCAGATCTCTTACCAGTTTGCATGCGTCATCTATGTCAGAATTGACAAAGATTGAGCATATGAGTGTATGTGTACTTTGGCAACATGCATACAGTGCTTCATGGCTAATGATCTCTATTGTGCATGACATGTCTGGTTATGTATGTATTTGTGCAGGTTGCTGCCCACAACGGGACGTGAATGCCTTCTGATGGTGTGTCTCCTTTGCCCATCTCCGCATTTTGTTGCCTGACACAGTGGCTGTCATTTATGGTGATTGATCATACACTTTCTGGGAGTGACCCATGAGTGAGCTGACACTCCTTCCTTGAGATACACCTGTTGCACTGTGCCTTGCAGACCTCCTTGTCTTTGTGTGTTGATTTTTGCATGATTTCTAAGCCCTTCCGCCTGCTGCTGCCTCACCTGCGGCCCGCCACTCCGAGTGCCCTGATTCTGCAACCCCCACGCCTCAGAAATGCTCAGCCCTTCCCCCTCCACCCATTTGTAATGCAGCCAGCAGCTTTTCTGTGCCACTGTAGCCCCAGCGCCATGCAAAAGGCCGGACCGTCTGCGCCTGCAACATGCACAGTGCACGACCCTCGAGTCTTTGCATGACCCACATCACACAACAGGCTCATGCTGCAGCCACTCACCAAGCAATGTCCTCGTGACAATCATCCTCCTGCCATCAGGCAACCCCTAAGCACACACACGACACCTTCGCATGCTGAGTGTGCTACTCCAACTGCCTACACAGCGCTGCCCAGCCTCCCAGACCCTGTCATTCCAACCAGGTTATGTGCCTCCTACTCCACACCCGCTCCATCCACCAGCACGCCATTGGACTCTGTTACCTCCTCAACACTACAGCCCCACACATTACCCTTATGACAGTAACCTGGACAAAAGCATCCTCAGCACATGACGTCTTCATTGCCATCTCAGACGGATACAAGATCTCCCGCAGGGATGCCATCACCACTCCCGGGGGCTGAATAGGTAATTATTGACAAGTACACCCTCAGAGTCACAAGTCCGGGTTCACAGCAACTCCATAGCAACCCTCGGAGTAACACTCATCTACAGATCTGCAGGCCTACATCCACAATTCCGCTAAGCCATCAACACGTACATCTGCACGCAGGCTCTCACCTCCACAGGCTACATGTGGCTGGGGGCCAGGAACTTCTTGCTGGAGAGGACACACACCACAATCCATCATTGGTCCATCAACATTTGAATCCACGTCTCCAACAAGCAACACAGTGCCACTCACCCCGCTACCGATCCCTCAAAGATGCCAGATGTAAGTCGCCACAGACAAGCTGTGTGGGAAACTCAAAACAACACCACCGCCACACCCTGCAAACTCACACAGTGGATCAGCAACTGATCCATCAATCTTGCCACATTGACGGACTTTCCTGTGAAGCACAATAACAGTTAAGGCACCTGGGACAAGGCAGACCTACTGAACTACTACAGACCTAGCCAGACTCTTGTGCGAACCTTGCAACACAAAGATCCATCATTTTCCATACAGCCCTGGAAAACACCACACACAGCCATCACCATATCATCAGCAAGGACAAGTGGAGATCCTTCAGATAGTGCCGAGACACCCAAACACACGACATCAAGGTGCTCTTCAGCATTGTGAGTGAACTGACAGCAGATCTCCATCCAAGACACACCCACCCTTGCAAGGTAGATCCCATCCCTTGCTACTTTGTACCACTGCAGGCTCATGGCCATGGACAACAGCCTTGCACACAGAGGCAGACAGGGCTATTTTCCGCTGGACAAACCCCCCTCAGGGCATGGACTCCCGTCAGCAGCAAGTACACAATCGGGATCATGTGCACCATCCACTCTGGCTCTCCATCAGGCCCCTTCCCACACAACATCTCAACCACATCATTCGCCATCCTTGAATCCCACGTCCTGCGCGCCATGAATGTCTCCTTTGAGTTAGCCACATTCCATGGCTGCAGGAGGCATGCAGAGCCCCAGGCCCTTCTTAAACAACGGACGGCAGTACCGCAGGATCTCCTGGTACATCAGCCTACTTCCCTACCCAGCAAATGTCACCAGGAAGACACTCTACTAGCAACTGTCCAATTTCTTACATGCAACCAGCTCCAGCCAACTGGCATCCAACCGTTTCACACAGTAATCACACCACTGCATCCGTCATCATTGCCAACACCAACGACTACTTTGCCCTGCTCACCAATGGTGAGGCCACCACCCTTGTCCTCTCAACGCCATTCTACACCATGTGCTACCACACTGTCAGCTCACACATCTCCAACAGTGGTATCCAGAGGAGGGCCCAGGATTCACTCAGGAAGTAGCTCACCAGCAAGGCCCAGGGAGTCTGCCTCCACCCTGCAACATGTAGTACACTGGGGGCATCTGGCCCATGCCACAGGGCTCTTCTCTCAGTGTGATGATCTTCAATGTCTCCATGACCCCCCTCTCCACCATCACATGCACACACAACCTCATCATCATCTGGTATGCCATTGACACCCAGCTGCTCCTCAAACTCACCAAAGAGCCAGCCATTGACAGATCCAAACTTCCAGTGGCCACGCAGGCAAGCTGGTGTTCATCATGGACCCATCGCTCACAATTAACATGCAACTCACCAAGGGGCATATCAACAAGGGCTTTATCTCTGCTTTTTTGGCTATAAAAGCCAAAAAAGCAGAGATAAAACTAGCACCCTATCAACAACAGGGTGCTAACACGCAAATTTGCATGTTAGCACCCTTTCACTCTACGCTTCCCCTTGCATCTCTAATGAGATGCAAAGTGGGCATTCCAGAGTAAAATAATAGGAGAAATGTCGCTAAGCGACATTTCTCCTATTATCAAGAATGTCGCTAACCCTGTTAGAGACAAAAAAAGCAGCGCTAACCGCGGTTAACGCTGCTTTTTTACGTCTGCTAATTTTCTGACTTAGCCATGATATTCTATGGAAGGAGGATATCATGGCTAAGTTTGCCTGTCCCTATCAACAAGGTAACGTGTGATTATCGCTGGGTTTCCAGCGATAATCTCACGTTAGCCTGTTAGCGTGTAGATTTTTATCGCTATTGAGATAAGCGTTGCTAATAGCACGCTATCTCAGCGATAAAAATTCACGCTAGCCGGCGATAATTATCCTCACGCTAAGAGCGCTGAGCGATAATTATCGCCGGTTGTTGTTGATATGCCCCCAACATCTGTACCTCATGCTGCAACACCCTCCACATGCTGCTGATGGCCCCCAGATAGATCCACTCCAAGGCAAGACAGACCGTCCCCCTGGTCCAGGAAGCCAGCCAGCTCAAATACAGCACCGGCCTCTACAGAGGACAACAGCAAACATGCAGGAGAACTTATCCACATCCAGGGTGCATCCGCACACCTCATCTGCAACATCCCCCGCCCCAGCCACATCACCGTCCACCTGAGAGAGGTACAATGGCTCACTGTGTGCTGCAGGATCACCTTCAGACTCCTCAACCACAATCAGGAGGCAGTCCACAACCCCAGACCCAAACCGACCTTGGATGTGTGTCATCCAACACCCTGTTGGCCCTACTCCATGCAGCCCACCTTGCCCTGGCCACCATTCATCACATCCACATAATCTCTGCATGCAGGAGATAGTTCTCCCAACTCGCAAAACCGACCTGTTACTCCCTCCCCGGGCACATCAACATGACCCATGACCTCTACACCTTCATGTAACTCTACCAAATTTATTTGTCTGTCAGAGCAATATAGCAAGCCCCGCCTCAGCAGCTTGAGGCCATCAGGGGTGAGTGTTAGGCTCCATGTCTGCATTTTGTGATACATTGTGAGCCATGTGTGTCCTCGACCGGACTCAGATCCAAGTGTATGGATGGCTGGAGTTAGTTCCACACTCAGGCATACTTTAACATATCCCCACACGTAGGTTGTGGACTCATGCTAAATGACTGCAACATGAAATTTCAATTATTAAATTTTTAATTTCGAGCACTGGGGCGTGATTTGTGCACAGAAAATGGGGAAATTCAGGGACCATAGAATGCAAAGTTCACAGGGGGAGATGGTATCCATGGCATTTGAAGTCATCAGAGTCCAGCCCACAGTGTTTGGCATCATTGGTCAGACTGTGACCAGCAAGTCCATGTGGCAGATGATGTCAGTAAATGGGGTGATGTTGTCGCACATGAAGGCCAGGTGACCTGGGAGATGTGGATGGCCCGCTGCCGCTCACGGTCTTTTCCGTGGATGACCAACCTTCCTCCGGGGACCCTCAGATGAAAGCCTTGACGATGTTTGGGACGCTCCGTCAGACGAATCCTCCTCCTCCTCCCTCCCCGTGGCTGATGCTGGTCTGCGCCTGGTGTCACAGGGAGGGTTGCCCATGTTGCCGGCGATCCGACGGAGTGAATGGCTTATGTCCCTTTGCACCGCCAGGAGCTCAGCCAGTCTTGCCTCCATCCGTCCTTGGTGTTGTTGTTGACTGGCGTGTTGCTTGGCCCGCTGGTTTTTGATCTCAGTGAGGGTCACCACTACCTGGCTGATCTCCCTGGTGTCACGCCGGTATGCCTCCATGATGTTGCGGATGTGTTACATACCGGTCCCTTCAGCTGGCTGGTCAAGTTCTCGCCTCCGCCTGCCTCCACTCCCGCCACCCCTGCCCACACAAGCCGGGCCTGCCGTTGTGGGCACATCGTGTCGACGGGATCCCTGAGGGATGGCAGTGTTGTCTGCCTGCTCCTGGGTGCCCGCCGCACCTTGTCCCTCCTGGTCAGACTGGCTCTGTTCACTGCGGGCAGGGCTCCTGGGTGTCTCCTGTGATGTGGCAGGAATGGGGGTGGTGGTTGGCACAGATGTTCCTGTACCAGGTGCTGCAGGGGCTTGGATACCAGAGGGTCCAGGTCGGTCGGGGTCATCCACGGAGTGTTGAGAGGCGTCGCTGTCAGTGGGATCCGGTTCCTCCCGAGCCTGTTACTGTGATTCTTCCCCCCCCATTGTTGGGGGGATGTTCATCACGTTGCCCTGTGTGTGAGAGAGAGACAATGTTAAAGCTGTTTAATGCAACATGCATGTTTCATACACATTCAAATTGGCACAGTTCCTCCAGGTAGTTGTATGTGCCTAGCATTCTCCTCAATGTTCACTTGTGTATGAGTATGTTGCGGGGGACAGATTGATATGTTCGCCTGAGTCTTTGACATGTCCATTTGTGGCTTGGATGCTTCTTCGGCTATGTATTGGTGTTGTTGTGTTACATGTCCATTGTGGCAGGGGGTAAATCCATTGCCTGTCCTGGTAGTGTGTGCTTGTGTAAGGGGTGTGTGTGACAGGGCCTGCTGGTGGGTGTAGTGTGATTTGGCCCTGGGGCTCCCAGGTGATGTAGCTGTCCCCCCCATGGAGCATGCTGCCATGACAGTGAGTGTGAGTTCCTATCCTAGATATCTGACCTTGTTTTGTTGGTGTTTGTGTTTGCACTGGTCACAGGAGGGTCTTGTGCTGCCTACACCAGGGCCAAGTGTGAGCTATCTTGGCAGTACTTTCCCAATCCTTGTGCATTGCGCATGGTGCATGGGTATGTAGCTGGGCCATATGGGGTGAGGGCAATTGTGTCTGATTTGGAATTCAAACATGCGTTTTGGTGCACCCACCCTCCCAGCATACGGGACATCCATTCTAGAGTTGGTGCTTTGTGTAGCATGGGACATGGCATGGCCTTTCTTTCTCATTGGGGCATACACATGTTATTGGCATTCGTGTTGTTTGTGAGTGTGGTTCTTATGGGTGAGGGCTTGGGGGTAGTTGCTTGCATTAGGTGTAGTTGGGGTGTGGATGCCATTACCCCCATGTTGCGTAAGTGGTTTGTGTACTCACCAGGCCCTGGAGGTCCTTGGAGTCCATATACTCCCACCGGCGGAAGCATGGCCATCACCTTCTTCTCCCAGGGATGGTAATGTACTGGTCTGCAGGGCGCGCCACCTCCAGTGATGTTGGTCGGGGCATGCTCTTCATTCATTTTTCTCTTGACCGCCCTCCGCAGATCGTACCACCTGGCTTGGCATTCATTCCTGGTCCTTCTGATGGGTGCGACAGCATTCACCCTCTCGACGATCCTCTGCCACAGGCGTGATTTTTCAGCTATGCTGGTCTGTCTGACCAATGTTCCAAAGAGCTGTGGCTCGACTCTGATGACTTCATTGACAAGGATGTCCAGCTCCTCCCTTGTGAACTTTGGATTCTTGTCGGTGGGCATGGTGTGGGGTGAGGGTGTGGATGGTTGTGGGTGTGTGGGTCTGGATGTGACGGTGTGTGTGTGAATGTGGAGAGGGGGTATGTGTGAAGGGGTGTGTGTGTAGGTGTATATGTTGAGGTGGATGGGTGCAGTGGTTTGTGTGTGCTCTGTAGCAGTGGTGAGTCTGTTGTAAAGGCTCATGGTTTGTGTGTGTGGTCCCTTTTTATTGGTCCATTTGTGGGTGGGGCTCAGTTTGAATTTTTGGTGGGTGTGCCCCTCTGTTTGCCTGTTTGGATGTGTCCAGGTCAGTCCTTTTCATTTTTTGTGCAGTGTAGACGTGTTTTGTGGTGTTGTGCAAGTCGAATAGGCCCTCCTTGTGCTGTTTTACAGTGTCCGTGGTTCAGTACGGTACAGGGGTATGAGTCGTACAGCCACACACCCCCATGCGTTGTGTATGTACGGCGCGTAAATGGACATTGCTATGTACAGTGCGTACACCCCATTGCTTCTGTACGGTGAGGGTGCATAGACCGCTAGCGCGTATGTACGGTGCGTACCCCCAGCGCGTATGTACGCACCGTACCCCCATAGCGAATGTACGGTGCGTACCCGCAACATCGCGTTCCCGCAACATCCACCATACATATGCGATGTTGGGGGTACGCACCGTACATTCGCTATGGGGGTACGGTGCGTACATACGTGCTGGGGGTACGCACCGTACATACTCGCTGGGGGTACGCACCGTACATTCGCACTGGGGGTACAGTGAGTACCTACGGGGGGGGTTCGGTGCGTACCTGGGGGGGTACGGTGCGTACCTACGCTCTGGGGGTACAGTGCGTACCTGGGGGGGTACGCACCGTACATTCGCACTGGGAGTATGGTACGTACCTACGTGCTGGGGGTACGCCCTGTACATTCACACTGGGGGTACGGTGCGTACCTATGTGCTGGGGATACGCACCGTACATTCGCACTGGGGGTACGGTGCGTACCTATGCGCTGGGGGTACGGTGCATACCTATGCGCTGGGGGTATGCACCATACATTCGCGCTGGGGGTACGGTGCGTACAAACTTCGCTTCATAGCAGGCAAAGTCATTCCCATGTACGGGACGTTTTCTGTACGAATCGTAAATTGTAACGCCGGTCTGGATTGTACTAGTACGGTCGGACTTTATTTTTACGATTTGTACGGAGAAGTGTCCGGGTCCGTCTCGTACTAATTTTCCCGCTACGATTCGTACGGATCGGGCCGATCCGTATGTACTTTTTCCCGTACGGATCGTACTTCACGGGTCGGCCGTGACTTGTACGATTCGTACGGAAAAAAATACGGAAACGAGTCGTACGGGAAAAAAAACTACAGGATCGGAATCGACCCCCTAGTGTTTATAGTTAAGAATGTGAGTAAATATGTGTTGTTTTAAACTGATGTTATTGTATTTTATTAATGTATTTGGGTGTATTTGTGTGGGTGGGTATGTTTTCGACTTTTTTTCCAGGTTAATTTTCATCGATGTTCCGTTGGTTTAGTAGATTTAACTAATATTGTTATCACACTTTTTTTCGGGATTTCCTGGAGCGTTTTTTTACTATTTTGAAACATTTTTGGGATTTTCTGGGTTTGGATGTTATGCTGGAGAGAGAGACGCGTTTTGTTTGTTAGAAAAGTGTGTTTTAGTTGATTTAACTAATAAAGTTATCACACTCTCTTTTTTCGGGATTTCCTGGAGCGTTATTTTAACATTTTTATATCTTTTTCGGGTTTTTGAGGGTTTCGAGTTCTTGAATTTGTCGAGGATGGATTTGTATTGGACCTGTAGAATTTTGGCATTTTTTGGGGGGAAATTTTTTATTATTACCATGGGCTGACAGAAAACTGCAAGGATTATTACTTGTTGGCATTCATCTTCTATGGCTACATCAATCGTAATTTTCTTTTTTGTTAATGGTTTGGGTGGGAAATGTTATTATAAATCATTGTTATATATATAATATTTTGACAAATAATATTTAATTGTATATATATATATTTAATATATGTAAAAATAATGTATATGACAATTACATATTATTTGTGGAAATATAGTAGTCATATATGTGTGTAAGTGTTTGTTGTGTGAACTAATTTAGTTTATTAGCTGTGGATAGGTATTTTATAAGATGCTTTTGGCTATTAGCGATAGGTAGTCTAGGCCTCTTGTTGATGGGTATAGGGTGACCTGACTTTGTAGTAGGTCAAACATTTGTTTAGTTTACTTAGTTAATTTAGGACCAATTTGAGTTACAGATTGTTGCATCCGTAATTCTTGGTAGCTTTGTTCTTTTTGTATACGGACCCGGTGGCTCGAGGCGGTGTAGGTTCCTAACGGGTGCCGAGCAGCGAGGGCGGTGTGCCATATTTGCTCGCACCTCCACCCCGGGATCCCTGAGGCGACGAACGGTCTAACCTCACAAGTAAACTCGTTTCTCTCCACCATTTTACTTTTTGGCGGATTTTTCCTGTGTTTATATATCATTTTTCACACAGCAGCCCACGGGAGGGTGAACCTTAGCGCGTTCACACCACCGGGGCACCCACACTTCCACTCTGGTCCTGATGAAAGCCTGTAAATTACACTTAAAGGCAGAAACATGTTGACCGCCATGGAGTGAACCCGGTCTGTTATTTTTTTGACCATCACTCCTTTTTATTATGTTTTAATTTTCCAATTAGCAAAACGAATAAAATACTTTTTTGACTTAATTGGGAATTTTAAATTCACTGTCACCACACACAACCCCGCTCCGCAGTAACCTGGCGTTGCAGCACACTGGGATGGCATTCGGCCATGCCCGGTGGAGCCCGATGATGAAGCATGTCACCAACCAGGTTGGTGAGTGAGGGCTTTTCATACATAATTTGTATTATCTCCGCAGGTCTGTTTTCCTCCCTATAAGTGACTGGGTAGGTTCTGCCCTTGGAGACCGGTGCTTTCTTGGATGGTGAGTGCATTCTTGAGATTACACTGACTTCGTTGGTTTACACTTTTTGTATACATTCCATGAGTTTTTGTAGGGTAGGTTTTCCTCTGGTTGTAGTTGCTAGAAAGGTATTATGCCATCCTTCAACGCTATTATTTGTTTTGGCTTCTTTATTTAAGGTACTTATGTAGACATTCCACCAAGGAATGTGGAACTTTGGTTGTCTTCTATGCCCTGATCGGTGTAATCTTCCCACCCAGGTGTCCTCAAAGTAGTCTAGGAGTTGGCTTAATTTGTCTTCGTTTCTTTTGTAATAGGGGCTTTCTATTAGAATGTTATAGTGCTCTGCTACATCTGTCACAGGTACATATGCTAGTGCTATTAGTTTTTTAACCTGGTAGGCGAAAGTACTATCTGTAGCATATTGTACACTTAGGTGCCGATTCCGATCCGTTAAAAAAAAATTCTGTACGACTCGTATCCGTATATTTTTCCGTACGAATCGTACAAGTCACGTCCGACCCGTGAAGTACGATTCGTATGGGAAAAAGTACATACGGATCAGCCCGATCCGTACGAATCGTAGCGGGAAAAGTTGTACAAGACGTACCCGGCCAGTTTTCCGTACGATTCGTAAAAACACAGTCCGAGCGTCCAAGTACGATCCGGACCGGCTATCCGATTTACGAATCGTACGGAAAACGTCCCGTACACGGGGAATGACTGTACCCGCTACGAAGCGAAGTTTGTACGACTTGTAGCCCGGGAAAAGTTGTTCCCGGGGTACGAGTCATACAGGCCCCCCACCCCTCCGCGTCTGTACGCACCGTACCCCCCACCACCCCCTGTATGTACGCACCGTACCCCCTACCCCCCATATGTATGCACCGTACCCCCGTACGCGCTGGGGGTATGGTGCATACATACGGGGGTTACGGTGCGTACATATGGGGGTACGTTGCGTACATACAGGGGGTGGGGTTACGGTGTGTACATACGGGGGTACGGTGCGTACATACGGGGTTGGGGGGTACGGTGCATACATAGGGGGTGGGGGGTACGGTGCGTACATAGGGGGGTGTGGGTACGGTGCGTACATAGGGGGTGGGGGGTACGGTGCATACATAGGGCGGTGGGGGTACGGTGCGTACATACGGGGGTGGGGGGTACGGTGCATACATACAGGGGGGTATGGTGCGTACATAGGGGGTGGGGGTACGGTGCGTACATACGGGGGTGGGGGGTACGGTGCGTACATGTGGGAGTACAGTGCATACAGACGCGGGTGGGGTGGGGGGGCCTGTACGACTCGTACCCCCGGGGGCTCAGCTTTTATGGCTGTTATTGGCTCCCGTAAAAAAAGCCGTACGGAGTGCCGTAGGGATGGATCGTATTTGCTGGGCCCCAAAAAGCTGCTTACATACGTACGGACGTGGCGTACAGGCTGTTCTGGATCAGATTCATAGGTTTTTTTTACCCGTACGGTCTTTTGTGCGATTCGTACGGAAATAGGCTTTCTGTACGAATCGTACTTCCTGGGTTGTACGGACAGTTTACCGGGTACGAGTCGTACGGAGAAAACGCTCCGTACGACGATTCGTAGGGCCTTTTTACAGGATCGGAATCAGCACCTTAGGGTTGATTTTTGCAGATGTCTCCACAGACTCTGGTTAAAATGATAATAGCAACCTTGGATTGCTGTGTGTGGATAATTTTTTAGTATAGCATTTATCATGGCTAATTCGAAATCAATAATTGTTTTTAGTGGAACATAATTATTGGTTTCTTGTTTTATTTTAGTTAGGATATCTATGTATGCAGTTTGCTATTTATTTGGTAATAGGGCATAGATGAATGGAATGTTAGAATGTTGGTACAATTCATGCACTGTGTAGAGCTGGTAGAATGGTTTTGGACAGACTTTGAAAGTTCCATCCATCATCCAGGTGTGACATTGTTGTAATTTCACTAAATTGTTTGTAGTAGCAAACATAATTATTCTTTTATCAGGGCATTTGTTATATAAAAAAAAAGAAATGGTTCTTTAGTGTGAGTAATGCTTAATTCTGGGGTAATGACTACTTCTTCGAAGGTTTTAGGGGTAGGTAGAGTACTTGGGTGCCGATTCCGATCCAGTAAAAAAAATTCCGTACGACTCGTATCCATATATTTTTACGTATGAATCGTACAAATCCCGTCCCACTGGTGAAGTACGATTCGTATGTGAATCGCTTCGGGAAAAGATCTACGAGACGTACCCGGACAGTTTTACATACAAATCGTAAAACTGAAGTCCGAGCGCACAAGTACGATCCGTACCGCCCTTCCGAATATACAAGCGTATGTCAAACGTCCCGTACAGATCAAACTCTGTACCACTCGTTTCCCGGGTAAACTTGTGCCCGGGATACGAGTCGTACAGCCCCCCCTCCCCACAACGTATGTCCGCACGTCCCCCCCGTATGTCAGCACCGTACCCCCGTATGTCAGCACAGTACCCGCCCCCATGTCCGCACCGTACCCCAGCCCCGTACTGGGACGCACCGTACCCCAGCCCCTTACTTGGATGCACCGTACCCCAGCACCGTACCCCAGCCCGTACTTGGACGCACCGTACCCCATCACCGTACCCCAGCCCCATACTTGGAAGCACCGTACCCCAGCACCGTACCCCAGCCCCGTACTTGGACGCACCGAAGCCCAGCCCCGTACTTGGGTGCACCATACCCCAGCCCTGTACTTGGACGCACCGTACCCCAGCCCGGTACTTGTATGCACTGTACCCCAGCACCGTACCCCAGCCCCGTACTTGTACACACCGTACCCCAGCACCGTAAACCAGCCCCGTACTTGGACGCACCGTACCCCAGCCCCATACTTGGACGCACTGTACCCCAGCACCGTACCCCAGTCCCGTACTTGTATGCACTGTACCCCAGCACCGTACCCCAGCCCCGTACTTGTACACACCGTACCCCAGCACCGTAACCCAGCCCCGTACTTGGACGCACCGTACCTCAACCCCATACTTGGATGCACCGTACCCCAGCTCCGTACTTGTACGCACCGTACCCCAGCACTGTACCCCAGCCCCGTACTTGGACGCACCGTACCCCACCACCGTACGCCAGTCCCGTACTTGTATGCACTGTACCCCAGCACCGTACCCCATCCCCGTACTTGTACACACCATACCCCAGCACCGTAACCCAGCCCCGTACTTGGACGCACCGTACCCCAGCCCCATACTTGGACGCACCGTACCCCAGCACCGTACCCCAGCTCCGTACTTGTACGCACCGTACCCCAGCACTGTACCTCAGCCCTGTACTTGTACACACCATACCCCAGCCCCGTAGTTGGACGCACCGTACCCCAGCACCGTCCCCCAGCATCGCGTATGTACGGACCTTACAACAACATTGCGTATGCGAGCACGGTACTTGGGTGCCGATTCCGATCCAGTAAAAAAAATTCCGTACGACTCGTATCCATATATTTTTACGTATGAATCGTACAAATCCCGTCCCACTGGTGAAGTACGATTCGTATGTGAATCGCTTCGGGAAAAGATCTACGAGACGTACCCGGACAGTTTTACATACAAATCGTAAAACTGAAGTCCGAGCGCACAAGTACGATCCGTACCGCCCTTCCGAATATACAAGCGTATGTCAAACGTCCCGTACAGATCAAACTCTGTACCACTCGTTTCCCGGGTAAACTTGTGCCCGGGATACGAGTCGTACAGCCCCCCCTCCCCACAACGTATGTCCGCACGTCCCCCCCGTATGTCAGCACCGTACCCCCGTATGTCAGCACAGTACCCGCCCCCATGTCCGCACCGTACCCCAGCCCCGTACTGGGACGCACCGTACCCCAGCCCCTTACTTGGATGCACCGTACCCCAGCACCGTACCCCAGCCCGTACTTGGACGCACCGTACCCCATCACCGTACCCCAGCCCCATACTTGGAAGCACCGTACCCCAGCACCGTACCCCAGCCCCGTACTTGGACGCACCGTACCCCAGCCCCGTACTTGGGTGCACCATACCCCAGCCCTGTACTTGGACGCACCGTACCCCAGCCCGGTACTTGTATGCACTGTACCCCAGCACCGTACCCCAGCCCCGTACTTGTACACACCGTACCCCAGCACCGTAAACCAGCCCCGTACTTGGACGCACCGTACCCCAGCCCCATACTTGGACGCACTGTACCCCAGCACCGTACCCCAGTCCCGTACTTGTATGCACTGTACCCCAGCACCGTACCCCAGCCCCGTACTTGTACACACCGTACCCCAGCACCGTAACCCAGCCCCGTACTTGGACGCACCGTACCTCAACCCCATACTTGGATGCACCGTACCCCAGCTCCGTACTTGTACGCACCGTACCCCAGCACTGTACCCCAGCCCCGTACTTGGACGCACCGTACCCCACCACCGTACCCCAGTCCCGTACTTGTATGCACTGTACCCCAGCACCGTACCCCATCCCCGTACTTGTACACACCGTACCCCAGCACCGTAACCCAGCCCCGTACTTGGACGCACCGTACCCCAGCCCCATACTTGGACGCACCGTACCCCAGCACCGTACCCCAGCTCCGTACTTGTACGCACCGTACCCCAGCACTGTACCTCAGCCCTGTACTTGTACACACCATACCCCAGCCCCGTAGTTGGACGCACCGTACCCCAGCACCGTCCCCCAGCATCGCGTATGTACGGACCTTACAACAACATTGCGTATGCGAGCACGGTACAACAACATCGCGTATGGACTAGGGGTGGGCGGAATTTGCGAAAGTGACTTTCGCAAATTATCGCGACAATTTTAAAAATCTCCGCAAACAAGCGGAAATATCGCGAAGATGCGGAAGTTTTTTTCCTGCCTGTTCGGGGTATTTTCTGCGTGGTCGCGGCTCGCCAACTTACCCATGCGGTTGCTCGTGGGCGCGGCCATCTTGTTTTCACTCTTCTCGCGGTGCATGATCGCGAGAAGAAAGACGTGATCGCGCGACCAATGACATTACTGCGGGCGCGAACTGTCGCGAGACAGCGCAAATGGCTACCAGCATTCCAACATCTCGTGGAGAACGCGACCGGATCGGGAAAACTTGTCGGCGAACACGGGGATTCAGGTAAGGCGATCGCGCTCGAGAATGTATTATTTTACAGCGCGAGCAAGAAACAAATTATCGCTAAGCTGCGGAATGCGGTAATTTTGCCATTTTCGCGCTCTCCGCGGAACGCGAAAATGTCAAATTATCGCAATTTCCGCGAGCGGAACGGAAATTTAGCCCAGGCCTAGTATGGACGCACCTTACATACGCAAAAACGACTCGTACTGAACCAGGACACTGTAAAACAGCACAAGGAGTGTCAATTCGACTCGCACAACACCACAAAACATGTCTACAGTACAAAAAACATCAAAATGACTGACCTGGCACATCCAAACAGGTAAACAGAGGCCCAAACTGAAACACCTCTTATAACACACCCACCAAAATTTCAAACTCAGGCCCACGCACAAATGGACCAATAAAAAGGGCCCACACACACAAACCATGAGCCTTTGCAACAGACTCACAGCAGCTACAGAGTACACCCCAACAACTGCACCCATACACCTTAACATATACACCTTCACACACACTCCTTCACACAAACCCCCTCTTTACATTCCCACACACACTTTCACATTCACACCCACACACCTACAACCATCCACACCCTCACCCCACACCATGCCCACAGACAAGAATCCAAAGTTCACAAGGGAGGAGCTGGACATCCTTGTCAATGAGGTCATCAGAGTCGAGCCACAGCTCTTTGGAACATTGGTCAGACAGACCAGCATAGCCGAAAAATCACGCCTGTGGCAGAGGATCGTCGATAGGGTGAATGGTGTTGCGCCCATCAGAAGGACCAGGAATGAATGCCAAGCCAGGTGGTACGATCTGCGGAGGGCAGTCAAGCGGAAAATGAACGAGGACTATGCCCAGAGCAACATCACTGGAGGTGGGCTGCCCCGCAGACCGGTACATTACCATCCCTGGGAGGAGAAGGTGATGGCCCTGCTTCCGCCGGTGGGAGTACACGGAGTCGAAGGAGTTGCAGAGCCTGGCGAGTACACAAACAACTTACGTAACATGGGGGTAATGGCATCCACACCCCAACTACACCAAATGCACATAACTATCCCCAAGCCCTCACCGGACACCACCTGTTGGACTTAGCCCTTTTTGCAGGGTCATCCCTAAACTTTTTGCCTTCCTCCTGTATTTTTCCTGACCTGTTGTTGGCTGTTTTATGACTCTGGGCACCTTACCACTGCTGATCAGTGCTAAGGTGCATATGTTCTCCCTATGGTAAAATGTTGATGTTCATTGGATTCCATGATTGGCTTATTTGGTTTACTATCAGCCCCTAGTAAAGTGCACCAGGAGTGCCAGGGCTTGTAAATACAAATGCTGCTGGTGGGCTTGCAGCACTGGTTGTGCCACCCACAGAAGCGGCCTAGTAAAATGTGTCTAAGGTCTGCCATTGCAGAACCTGCGTGCAGTCTGGTACTGTCGTGCTGACTGCGCAAGTGTACCCACTTGCCAGTCCCTAAACCTTCCCTTAACTACATATTAGTCACCCCTCTGGTAGGCCCAAGGGCAGGGTGCATTGTAGGCATAAGGTATGACATGCCCTGATGTGTGTGGCATGTCTTAAAAGTGAATTACAGCCATTTTCGTTTTTCACTATTGAAGGCTACCTGCTCTCCATTGACCAGAATGGGCTGCTGGAATTACTACACGCTGTAATCCCAGTGGACTCATAGAGCATGGTAGAAAGTCAAGTTTAGTATGCCTGAACTCAGAATAATAAAATACTTCTTTTAGTAAAGTTTATTTTAATATCCTGTGTTTGTAAATACTACTTTTAGAAAGTTAGTATTTACTGACCTGGCCATTTCAGTCCGCCTCTGCTGTGTGTGTGTGTTCTGCCTAGTAACAGTAAGGAGCAGGGCTGGGAAATTCCAGGAGACAGGCTGGCTGCCAGGTGGTGGGTAGAGAGATTACACCAGGATGGGTGGGAGGAGTACACCTTTGACTCTGAATAGACCTGTGCTCTGCCACCACAATGCCGGCTCTGCCCCCTGTGGAGCGGCTGATGTCTCTGCCCTGCTGCTGAAAGGAAAGAGCAGAGTCACCACAACAAAGTGCTCCAAAACTGGACTGAGCCAGGCCCAGGGCCCCTGGCGACAAAGAACAAAAGAATTGTGCTATAAAAGAAGGAGCCCTGCTCCGAAGAAATCAGATCCTGTTTGCGCCAAGAAGAAACTCTGCCTGAAGAGAAGGACCTGGGAAAGCTGCATGGAGGAGTACTGTCTCTAAACCTGAGAGACTGGCCTGTGGTGGGTGCCTTGCTGCTGAAGGAGAGGAGGAAAAGACTGAAAGACTTTGAAATTCAACTTGTGCTTATCAAGCAATCTCCAAGGGCTTGCTGGTGAACTTGCCCCCTGAACTGCGCCCCAGGAACAGTGGGCGCTACCTTTCCCCAAGAAGAAGAGAAGCTGCTGGAGGCAATCCTGTAATGCTGACCCCAGAGGACCTTGTGCCCCTCATCCGAGCACCGTGACATCTGCCACCAGGGCTACTGTGAGCACCGCAAGGGCCTGTCTACCTAGCCCAAGCACCGCAAGCAACTGCCCCCGAGCCGTAGCTCGCACAGCAAAGAAGAGACTGATCAGGCTCCGAGCGCCGAGCCTCTGCGACCCCCCTGGCCGTGGAAGCCCCTGTGAGGACCTGCGAGGCACTGGTCGTCCCGTACGTGAAGCCGGCAGCGCGACGCGCTGAAGAAATTGCCCCCAGCTGCCCCTCCTGCTTCTGACCTGGGTCGTGTGCCTGGGACCGTCCTGAAGCGCCCCACGAAGCATCGCCGCCCGCTGACCAGGAAGGACGACAACGCGACGTGGGATGCCCCTCTAGGGACCCCTGAGGCTGCTGCGACCTTCTTCCCCCAAAAGCAAAGGTACTGTGTGCTGCGCGCTTTAGTACGACCCGTCCGTTGCTTTGTTCGGGCCGTACTGGCGCTTTCGACCCGCTACGCTGTTTACGCGTTAAGCGTGAACCTTGGCAACCTTTGTGTCAACTGTATTCTATTGAAAGTATAGGACTTTGCTCACACGAGAAGCGTGAGGTTTGGAAAGAGGCGTACCGAACGTGTACGACACGTACCTACGAGGGTACGGTCCGTACGATTCACGTCCCGAGTACGCGTGCTCACGCGAGAAGCGTGAGAAACGGCAAGACACGTTTAAAGCGTTGTAAGAAGCGTACCGGAGGCGCTACGAAGCGCACAGACCCCTAAGGAAGCTCATTTGGAATAGAAAAGTGCCATTTTAAGAACTGTGGACTGCCTAAAAGCATTGAAAGTAACTGAAACCTTATTTAAAGAGAGAAGACTGTATTTGAAGCCTGCATAAGAGTTTTATATAAAGAGCTTTATTTTCCTAAATACAGCCTTGTGTCTCTGTGTGGTGGGATGGTGATTATTGAGTGGGATACCTTGAACGCTTAACCTAACGCCCTCTGGAAATCTAGCCTGACTGCTCGTGCCACGTTACCTAGAGGGTGAGCAGGGGTTATTTTTAAAGAGGTAATCCTACGCCCTGACTTAGATGAAAAGGGTCCCTGCTTGTCGCAAGTGCATACCTGCGCCAACCAAAGACCCCCAATTCTAACACCACCACACTAAAAAACAACACTCATGCCACTAACATGTGTATGCTCCATCAACAAAGCAAGGCCATGCCATGTCCCAGGCTACACGAAGCACAAACCCAAGACTGGATGTCCGGGATGCTGGGAAGGTGGGGCTCACAAAACACATTGTTCAACTCTGAATCAGACACCATTGCCCCCAGCCCATATGGCCCAGGGACATACCCATGCACCATGCTCAATGCACAGGGACTGGCAAAGTACTGACAAGGTAGCTGACACTTGGCCCTGCTGTAGGCAGCACAAGGCCCTCCTGTGACCACTTTAAACTCAAACACCAACACCACAAGCTCAAATATCTAGGATAAGAACTCACAGTCACTGTCATGGCAGCATGCACCATGAGGGGACAGATACATCACCTGGGAGACCCACTGCCAAATCACACTACACCCACCAGCAGGCCCTGTCACACACACCCATTACACAGGCACACACACCCGGGGCAGGCAATGGATTTACCCACTCTCACAATGGACATGTGCCACAACAAGATCAATCCATAGCCAAAGAAGCATCCAAGCCCAAAATCTACATGTCAAACACTCAGGAGAACATATCAATATGTCCCCCGCTGATGAATACAGGCCCCAGCTAGGCCCGCAGGACACAAGGGTTCGCTCTCCTGTAATGGAATCTATAAGGAAGTTGGCACGGAAACTGCAAAGTACAAAGACAGCATTTATTAACCCTTAAGGGTGGTCCTACAATCCACACAACACTCTTCAGTATTGCATAGAGTAGCACAAAGAGCTTACGTACATGGTCCCCTTTTATACACAATAGAGGGGCTCATAAGTGGGTGGATACAACATGAGGCCGAAGAACATTACCATTTATGGTCATTTTCGATACTGAATCAATATGTAGGCGGAGCTAACACACTCCTTGAGCCCGCGAACACATGGTCAAGCAAGGCTAACTGATAACAGATGTGGTCAAGTCTGGCCATGCGCCAGATGGACAAAGGAGCTATTTATAGACTGTTACTAGGCAGATAACAAGAGCAACTAACACAGAGGTTGGACTCTTCTCGTGGGGAACACGTGGAAGCATAACAATACAAAATGGAGTCCGAACTTCGGTCAACATAAGGGGAAAACATGATCTAGAGAAGGGAATTAATGTCTTTAGTAAATGCTTAATCACATCGTTGCTTCAATTTACAACAGACGACCCTTTCAGCATTTACTGAAGACATCCGGCTTGTTAGGATAATCATCATATATGTCAATTGTCATCATTTCTTCAACTTCTTTAGCTAAACGTTTCTGGTGAGCAACATCGGCAATAGCTTTCTTATCAGGGATACAGAATGATACACATAATGAGCAGAGCAAGGGACCACATTGAACACAGATACAGCACGAAAACAGAACCGCTACAATAATGCAGAGACCAGTTAGAACCTTCCATCCCCAGGCAGTAATTAATGCCCAGAACCATCCAGAAAAGGACCAAGTGCCATTTTCTGTATGGATCTCAGCTGCAATTTTATGCAGTTTATTGATGGCATTATAAACTGATGGCGTATGATCAGGGATAAACACACAACAGCTACTTCCAATAATTTTACATGCTCCTCCTCTGTCAGCTAGCATAACGTCTAATACCATACGATTCTGCAATGCAACAATTCTAGTAATTTGCAATTCCTCTGTAAGATTCCCAAGAGCAGCAGCAGTCTGAGTTGTCACAGCCTCTACCACTCTTGTTAATCTTCGAATCTTCCTACTATTCAGGGCAGCTCCAACAAAGAAAAACAGTCCTAAGTTAAAATCAATATACTGCTGCAGACTGGTATCAGTCTGATCTACATCGTCAATTGATAAAGTACGCTTATACCTATTTACAGTCACATTATTCAATAATTTCAGATCCTTATGATAAGATGCGGGAGCTAAAAATACGGGAGGTAATAGAAATGATACATAGCATACCCCAGACCACCCAGCCGGCAGACGGTAATAACCTTTATTTCCACACACAAAGTACGTATTATGGGAGGCTAGAAAGGTACTATTGTTCAACCCATCAATGTTCAGGACAGTAATACAATCACTAACACCAACAGGAATAAAACCCACACTCTGGACACACAGATCCGCTTGGGCTTGTGCTACTTGAATCACAAATTTGTCCTTTCCCACAGTGTCTCTTGTGTTCGTGAAGATGTAGGGAATGGATTCATTGTCTGGTCGGTACTCTTCCCACTCCCAAATTGTCCCATTCGCTTGTGGATACCCATTTTTATCTTGATGGCATTCTTTATTGAGTCTGAAGAGCAATCGTCCCACTGTTGGTTTCCGAGTGGCAAAAAGCAAAGTATACCATGCTCTACAAGAGCCATTATGAGAGAAAGGAAGTGGTATAAATGGCGTTCCTCCTTTCTTCTGATGGGCTGGCATCATCCCACATATCCAACAGTTCGTAGCGTTCGTAGCAACGTGGGTATGATGCAGCATCTGGATGAAAGTGTTGTTCAAGTAAGACTGTCGATGCTTCAACTCTTGATACGGTAACGTATAAAAGTAGTGCTCCTCAGGCACCGGAGTTGTCAACACAAGAATCTTCCGAGCGGGAGTTACATCCTCCACAAACCACGTCGTTATCCCAACAATGGCTACTGTCAACATGAACCCTAATGCACAAAGGATTTTCTTTCTCTCCATGTCAAAGTAAAAATAAAACCCAATATCTTCCTGAAACTAAAAGTCTGTCAGAACTCTTTCCCTTGGGCAGCGGTTGATTTCTTCACCAGCGGGCCAAGACGGGTGTCGCTACACTAATGCAGGGCTGATCCCCCCCCCTTGCCTCATCGGCTCTCCGTTTCACTAACCCAAGGGCCGTTCTGACAGTATGTCCCGGCACTGGAAAACTCACTTCCTTGGTCGAAGATGATATCGCCTTCCTCCAGGAGTCGCGTGGTCCGGAAAGAGCTCCTCAGTGGCGTTTGGCTCCGCAGCACGGCCTGTCTCTGCAGCCAAGATTTCTCGTTGATCGGTCAGCACGGCAGGTTCCACCAACCCGGGCGGCACCTTCCTACAATGCAGGGAGTGGATCCAATTCTTCCGGTTGGAGACTCGCACAGCCGTCCTCGTTGCGAGGAGGACCTGCTCAGGACCCACCCATCTCGGTTCCAAGCTGTTTGTTCTGTCAAATATTTTCACCATCACGTGGTCCCCAGGTCGGAGACCATGTCCTTCACCGGTAGACCGATCAGGGAGCGCCTCTCGGACCTGTTGATGAATAGAAACCAAGTTATCCGTTAACTGTGCCAGATAATCGTTCATCATTACACAAGGTACATCATACACAGCCTTAGGTTTTGGTAGACCCCAAATATTCATTGGGCGTCCGAAAACAATTTCGTACGGTGTAAGGCCAGTTCGAGAGTGTGGTACCGATCTAATTGACAATAACGCCAGCGGTAGAGCATCTGGCCAAGTCAAAGACGTCGAAGCTTGAATTTTAGCGATCTTAAGGTTCAGTGTACCATTATACTTCTCGACTAGTCCTGCAGACTGAGGGTGGAATACCGCGTGAAACTTCTGGGTGATGCCCAGGCCCTTCAAGACGTACTTTATAACATCCGCTACAAAGTGAGGCCCATTATCACTCCACAGAAGTCTACAGACGCCATATCACGGGAAGAACTCTTTCAGCAGCAACTTTGCAGTAGTCATTGCAGTATTGTCTTTCGTAGGGTACGCTTCAACCCATTTGCTGAAGGCGCAGACCACTACTAGAACATACTTCAGATTGTTACAGCGCTCAAGCTGGATGTAATCCATCTGCAAAACCTCGAAGGGTGCAGTAGGCGTCACAAATCCTCCTGCTGGAGTTCGAGTACCCTTTCCTGGGTTATACCTCAGGCAGATCATACAGGTCTGCACCACCCTCTTTGCTGTGCTAGCAATCTCTGGATGCTCCCAGACTTGAGTAAGCAATTTCACAATTGCGGAAGCTCCAACATGTGCTAGCCCATGTGCCATCTGAACCATAGGTTGTACAAAAGCCGTGTGTAATTTCCATCTATCCATCTGCTTATTTCTCCAGCAGCCCTCGTCATCCAGTTCTCCCTCATTAGCCCATTGTTCCCGCTCTTTGTCAGAAGCGGTCCTTTGCATTTCTCGCACTTCCTCCTTCGCATCATGCCATCTTTCCACCTGTGACTTTACTACATACATGGCAGTAGTACCGGGCTGCATCGCAGTCTCCCGTGCTACTCGATCTGCTAACGCATTCCCTTCTCCAACTTTATCAACTACTTTCCTATGGGCGCTACACTTAACGATGGCGATTTTCTTTGGGTATGTCAGCGCAGTTAAGAGATTATGAACTAACTCTCCATGCATTATCTGTACCCCATGTGACGTCAAAAACCCTCTCTCCTTCCAGAGTAGGCCGAAGTCATGCGCTACTCCGAAGGCATAGCGGCTATCTGTATAAACATTCACACATAATCCCGTACTGAGCTCACATGCTCGTGTTAATGCTATCAGTTCCGCTGCTTGAGCTGATTTCTGTGGTATGCGTGCTGTCTCCACTATCGTTAGCAATGTGGTAATCGCATACGCTGCTGAAGTCGTACCATCTGGTAGCTTCAGGCAGGATCCATCCACCCACAGTTCTCCATCTACATCTGAAAAGGGCGTATCCTGGAGATCAATACGACCCTTTGTTTGCTCCTCAGTCACGAGAATACAATCATGCGCTTTCCGCGCCTCAGGCTGGGTTTCGGGGTATGGCAACAATGTTGCCGGGTTTAACGTTACGCACCTTTTTAACGTAATATGAGGAGCCAAAAGCGTCAACTCATATCCCGTTAAACGGGCGCTGGTCAAATGCTGCGTCTTCGTTTGATTGAGCAGGGCATCGACAGCATGGGGGACTAATACCAACAACTTATGAGATAACACAATTCCCTCACTTTGGCGTATTGACACAGCTGTCGCCGCAACCGAGCGAAAACACCCTGGTAATGCTCGGGCGACAGGATCAAGTACGGCCGAAAAATATGCACAAGGGCGCTGCTTATCGCCGTGCATCTGCACTAAAACTGACAATGCACATCCATCTTTCTCATGCACATACAACGAAAAGGGTTTTGCATAATCAGGGGTCCCTAACACTGGTGCTGAACAAAGGGCCTGTCGTAGTTGCTGAAAAGCAGTATCACACTCATCTGACCAAGGGATTGGGATAGGCGTGTCCTTTGTCAAGAGGGCTAACAATGGCTTAGCTATGTGTGAAAACCCCAATATCCACTGTCTGCAAAAAGAAACAAGGCCCAGAAACGCACGCACATCCTTCTGTGTGGACGGTCTCGGTGTGTCCAAAATTACTTGGATACGATCCGGTGTAAGTGCACGCCCCTCCTTAGACAAAAGGTGACCCAAATAAGTCACCTTTGGTCTACAGAATTGCAATTTCTTCCTAGATACTTTATGATTGTGGGATGCTAAAAAAGAAAGTAAGGATAACGTACTTTTTTCACACAACTCCAGGGTGTCAGCCGCCAGCAAGATGTCATCGACATATTGAATGAGGGCGACCCCCTCGAGCAGAACAAAGGAATCCAATTGTCTTTTCAAAGCCTGACTGTAAATGCTAGGGCTTTCTGTGTAGCCCTGGGGGATCCTACAAAAACGATAAGATCTAATATTTAATGTAAACCCAAAAAGATAGCGGCTATCAGGGTGAATGGGAATGGAAAAGAAGGCATTCTTCAAAATCGATCACTGAGAACATGGTCGCCGTAGGCGGGACCAAGGTAAGCAATGTCGTAATATCGGAAACCACTGGGTACTGAGGTATCACGATCTTGTTCACTTCTCGTAAATCAATTATAAACCGATAAACCTTAGCATCCGTGTCCTTTTTCAGAATGGGGAGAATCGGACTGTTACAAATGTTGTAGGGGACTTCCTCCACTACCCCTACCGCCATCAAATCCTGCACTATTTGTATGAGAGCCTCCTCACCCTCCTGGGAAATACGGTACTGTGGGAGGCGTGGTAACACCGCCCCCTCCTGGACACTAATGTGGACCGGTGGAATCACCATTTGTCCCACATCAGTATCCGAAGTTGCCCACAAAGCACGAGGGAGAGTAGCTAACAGCGCATCCTCTGACATCGCACACATCTGTTCAGATCGGGGGTAATTGTCATTCAATATTACCCGCACACCAGCAGGGGAGCAGCGGATCGTAGCCCTAAAATACTTTAACATATCAAGACCCATAATGTTGTCCGGTGTGTACGGGGCAAGCAGAAACGGACAGGGTGCAGAAAAAGAATCAACCTTAAACATGAGGGGCTGCGAAAGAGGGCTTCGGGAGAGTGTACCGTCAAACCCTACCGATGTGACCATTAAGCCGGAGGGGGGAGCCCCCGGAACCAATTGCTTAGACAATGCACTACGTGTCGCTCCTGTATCCACTAGGAACTGATCAGTAGAGCCTAAAACCTCAGCCGATACATAAGGACCCTTCTGATCGACCGGCACCTCAACTGATTCGAACCCCCATCCAACGCATTCCTATGCATGCTGAGAATCATGATACCCCGAGCGGTCAATCCCCGACACTTGATACTGATGCTGGCGATCGAAAACATTTGATCTGTCTCGGTGCTGCCCAGCAGGATCGAAACGAGCATTATCGTTAAAGTTCCCCCTAAAGTTCGAGATACCCCCTCTACCTCTCGGGCCACCCGAAGTATGTCCCTGACGCGAAGCACGCAACACTGGGCAATCCCTGGCCCAATGGCCCGATTGCTTACAATACGCACACTGGTTCCTATTCAAATCAGAGCGGCCCGAGGGAGGACCATAAGAACCTCCCCTACCTCTGTTAACACCCCGTCGGGGCGGGCCATATACTTGTGCCAACATCACCTTCGTCTTGAGATCTTTCGATTTCTTCTCCTCCTGGCCCTTCGCTTCTTGCTCCTGACGCTCATAATACTGAGCGATAGTCAGGAGGGCCGTTGGGGTCGCGGAGGACCAAGAACTCTCACTCGCTTTTAAACGGGCCGCAACTGCCGGCAGCAGATTAGCCACATATTTATCCGCAAAAAGGTGGCGGCCCGTATCGTCAGTAAGCGACTGGCCACTAAAATCATGAAACGTCTCCTCAAAGCGCGTAAAGAAGTCCGCAACTGACTCGTCAACTTTCTGTTTACATGCAGCTAACATATTCCAGTCAATCTTTTTAGGGGGGATAATTGTTTTCAACTTAGCCACAATAGCAGCAGGGAGATCTAAAATACTCTGGGGAGGTTTCTGTGCGGGCTTCCGTTCCCTATCCTCATCCTCAAGCTCAGACCACCGGGCCTTGAAGGCAACTGTATCATCCACCTTTCGGACAGATCGCCACATATCCGGTGGTAAAATAAGGCCAAAGAACAGGTCTATATCTGCTAAGGTCATAACACAGGAATTCAAGGCCCCCTCGACTTCTTCGTAGAAGGCCGCTGGATTCTTGCGGGGGTCAGGCAGCGCATTCTTTAATGCCATAACATCAGCTCTATGCCACGGAGTATAAACCCAATTATACACAAAATATCCCTTAGCATCGGCGGAGGTAATGTCCGAGCTAGTCCCCGCTCCTTTAGGAGGAACATACAAAGGCGCCGCCTCGCGCATTGGCTTAGCATGCACTAGATCGCTCTTATCTGATTGAGAAGTGGATGAGTGGCCTTCTGCGGTACACGAATCCGACCGCGTCTCCTCCCCTGCTCGTTGGCGCGCTTTTTCTTTATGGGCCAGCACCGCGTCCCGCAAGGCGAACAGCCGCCGAGCCGTATCAGGAGCCTTAGAGGGAGAAAAAACACCATCATGCAATGCTTTAGCATCCGATTTCACTTCTTCAGGCTCAAAGACACTAGAATATTTCCGAAAAGCAGCAATCACTTCCTCAGCGAAATGACTCAAAAAATACAATCTCTCTCTATCCTGCCACGACCCCCAAGTATGGAACAATTCATCCACGGACACCTTGCCCTTAAGTGCACGGAAGGAAATTTGCCGAAGCTCAGCCATATGCTCGGCCGATAACATGGACCGCGTATCTACCTTACCCGGACCCGGGACGGAATCTTGTGGCCTCGGAGCAGATGCGCCAACATAAGGGGGCGGAGAGCGATCTAGTAAATAAAAATCATCATCAAGATTATTAAGGACAGGGTAAAGTGGCTGCCGAACAGCATATTGACCCGAGACTTGCAGCCTACGCTCTTTCTCTTGTCTCTCTGTCTGTTCCCTGTCTTCCCGACGCTTCGCTTCCTGGGCACGCACATGATCATTCTTCCGTTGTTCTTTATCAAACAGCGCTTTCTCACGCTTCTCTCGCTCACGCACTTCCTTCACCCACAACCGTACACACTCAAACATATCCTGACGAGCACGCCGCTTACACATACACTGTTCCACATACTCAATCTTACGTATATCAAACGATCCATACAAAGGCCATCGTAACTCAGGATCTTTTTTAGTATATTTCCTCCATACTGTGCTGTACATTATGGAAGAAAGACCATGCTTCACATACATATCCCTATTAGGAGTCCCCTCTGGGGGAGCTGGAGCAGATTCCTCGAGGTTCAACCGGTTTCCAAAACAGCAACACCACTTACGGAGTGCGCTAAAAGCAGGCATGCTCAGAAATAATGCAAAATATGCAATATTATAGAGAAAAATGGCACTTAATCGTTGCGCCGTTCAAAGTTACACTGCTCCGGAGAAATCTCTCCACATTACCTGCCTATATGTGTTGCAACGCATATATTTTCACAAAGACAAATACAAAATATGACTAGTCATCACAAACCCAACTCAAATAGCCAGACCAGGCTTCAAAAACTCGGAGCAAGTACCGTACAACGGTTCTTACCAATCAAGAGTCCAGATTCCAACTGCCAAGCTCCAAAATCGCCCAAACGGCTTTCACAGCAGGACCGACAGAAGAGGTCTCAGTCGAGGACCGGCGCCACCCAGACGGTCAGCTCGGAAGGGAAGGAAGAAAAACCTCGGGATGCCAGGGCTAAGACGCCGCTGGCAGTGATCACGTCCCCGGCCAAGTTCCTCACCTTCGTCGCGACCAGTCCTTCGAGCATCCGAGTCGCCGATGAGCCCCACGTGACGGGCGCCAATTGATGAATACAGGCCCCAGCTAGGCCCGCAGGACACAAGGGTTCGCTCTCCTGTAATGGAATCTATAAGGAAGTTGGCACGGAAACTGCAAAGTACAAAGACAGCATTTATTAACCCTTAAGGGTGGTCCTACAATCCACACAACACTCTTCAGTATTGCATAGAGTAGCACAAAGAGCTTACGTACATGGTCCCCTTTTATACACAATAGAGGGGCTCATAAGTGGGTGGATACAACATGAGGCCGAAGAACATTACCATTTATGGTCATTTTCGATACTGAATCAATATGTAGGCGGAGCTAACACACTCCTTGAGCCCGCGAACACATGGTCAAGCAAGGCTAACTGATAACAGATGTGGTCAAGTCTGGCCATGCGCCAGATGGACAAAGGAGCTATTTATAGACTGTTACTAGGCAGATAACAAGAGCAACTAACACAGAGGTTGGACTCTTCTCGTGGGGAACACGTGGAAGCATAACAATACAAAATGGAGTCCGAACTTCGGTCAACATAAGGGGAAAACATGATCTAGAGAAGGGAATTAATGTCTTTAGTAAATGCTTAATCACATCGTTGCTTCAATTTACAACACCGCAACATACCCATCCACAAGTGAACAGTGAGGGGAATGCTAGGCACATACAACTACCTGGAGGAACTGTGCCAACTTGAATATGTATGAAACATGGATGTCTCATGAAACAGCATTAACATTGTCTCTCTCTCACACACAGGGCAACGTCATGGATCTCCCCCCAACAATGGGGGGGAAGACTCACAGTCCCAGGCTCGGGAGGAACCTGATCCCACCGGCAGCGACGCCTCTCAACACTCTGCGGACGACCCCAACCCACCTGGACCCTCTGGTGTCCAAGCCCCTGCAGCACCTGCTTCAGGTACATCTGTGCCAACCACCACCCCCATTCCTGCCACATCCCAGGAGACACCCAGGAGCCCTGCCCGCACTGAACAACTGAGCCAGTCTGACCTGGAGGGACAAGGTTCGCCAGGCACCCAGAAGGAGGCAGACAACCCCGCAACTGCCATCCCTCAGGGGTCCCGTAGACCTGATGTGCCCACAACGGCAGGCCAGGCTCGTGTGGGCAGGGGTGGTGGGAGTGGAGGCAGGCGGAGGCGAGAACCTGACCAGCCAGCTGAAGGGACCGGTATGTCACACATACGCAACATCATGGACGCATACCAGCATGACACCAGGGCCATCAGCCAGGTAGAGGAGATCCTCACAGAGATTAAGAACCAGCAGGCCGAGCAACACGCCAGTCAACAACAACACCAAGGACGGATGGATTCAAGACTGGCTGAGCTCTTGGTGGTGTAAACGGACATAAGCCGTTCACTCCGTCGGATCGCCGACAACATGGGCAACCCTCCCTGTGCCACCAGGCGAAGACCACCACCAGCCACAGGGAGGCAGGAGGAGGAGGATTCGTCCGACGGAGCGTCCCAAACATCGTCAAGGCCTGCATCTGAGGGTCCCGTGAGGAAGGTTGGTCGTCCACGGAAAAGACCATGAGAGGCAGCGGACCATCCACATCTCCCAGGTCATGTGGCCTGGCACCTGGCCTTCATGCGCAACAGCAGCACCCCATTCACTGACATTCTCTGCCACATGGGCTTGCTGGTCACAGTCTGACCAATGATGACAAACACTGTGTTCTGGACTCTGATGACTTCAAATGCCAAGGATCCCATCTCCCCCTGTAAACTTTGGATTCTAGGCACACTGTATAGCACCTATTTTTCCCCACAATAAATGCCCCCCACCGAGAATAAAACTACATTTCTTTAATTAGATGTTGCTGACATTTTGCATGAGTCCACAACATTTGTGTGGGGAAATGTCAAACTATGTCTGAGTGTTGAACTATCTCCAGCCATCCATACCCTGGGATCTGAGTCCGGTACAGGACACACATGGGTCACAATGTATCATCCAATACAGACACGGAGCACAATACTCACCCGTGATGGCCTCAAGCTGCTGAGGGGGGGGCTTGCAATACTGTGCGGACAGACCAATTTGGAAGAGTATCATTAAGGTGTAGAGGTCATGGCTCATGTGGAGGTTCCCGGTGAGGGAGTCCCAGGTATGTTTAGCCAGGTGGGAGAACTATGTCCTGCATGCTGGAGTTCTGTGGATATGAAGAATGTTGGCCATGGCAAGGTTGGATGCACGGAGTTGGCCCAACGGGGTCTTGGATGACAGATGCCCAAGGTTGGTTTGGAGTCTGGGGTTGTAGACTGCCTCCTGAGTGTGGGTGAGGAGTGTGAAGGTCATCCTACAGCATTCAGTAAAACAACCTAGACTTCTTACACATACATATTTTCAAGGTAGGCAATATGTCCAAATAATGGATTAGGCCCACAAGACCAAAAGTTAACAAAAAATGTGATTAACTAATTTATTAAATCGTTTTTCATTTTTTCATTTTATATATATTTAATCAAAAATACAAAACATCATACATACACAAATAACAATGATAAAAAAGGGACATATCCTATCCAGCACAAGACATAATGGCAAAATTAGATACACAATAAGAAGAAGTATTTTCTACACAAATAAGAAATAATCAAAACAATACAGCAACACAGTGATCAACACATTACAAAAGACAATTACTAGAAAAGGACAAAGGAAAAGCGCCGACGTGCGTTTCGGAGATCTTGTAATGACCACTCCTTCTTCAGGGTGCATAAAGTAAATCATGCAGTGGAAAATGAGTAATACATCTTCATTTCCAACGTCATTTAGTTGTTGTGCCGGGCTATCTCCAACATTGAAAACAATTGGTCTGTGGGTGAGAAGAATTTTTTTTTTGATAATTATTTACATAGTGAGCTGCAGACCAGAGGGGAAAGGAAAAATAAGAAAAAGGATACCAGAGTTAAGCATCGAAATAAGCCACCAGCACCAGATATATTTAGATGGTCAGGATTTAAGTTTGAAAAGAAGACCCGAGAAAGTGAGAGTATGAAAAATGGGGAAAGAAATATAGATGTCAATAGTGCCAGCCACCAGATCAAAATTTAAAAACAATATGAACCTTACTTGGAAGAATAGATGACATATAAATGGTAAGTTCAGGCTTTTCAGTTCTTTCAATAAAATTCATCCCAGCTTAAATGAAACAGAACAAACATAATATCAACCATATATTCAGAAATATATATATATTTTTTTTAAATAACCAAGTTAGAGCCTAAATGCAGAAATAGAATGCTGGCAGGCCCAGAATCTAGTGTAAAACAATTGGATTTACAACAAAGATGGAAAACGGGCCTAAAATACATATAAAGTGCAAAAAATGACATGCACATGAGTGAAATGCCCAAAATGAATAGAGAGAATTAAAAAAGAAAAAGTGAAGAACCCAAATACGTAAAAGAATTTCAGTACCAAAGGCGGCCAGAACAATAAACTCCTACTGCCACCTGGAGTCCAAAAGTATCTGCCTTTATCGATTCCCAACACACCTTTGGTTAAAAGGTGTCTATCTATCTAGTACTTACAGGGGGATTAGAAGGCTCAATCAGCAAAACGTTTATGGAAGGAGCCAATATTTCCTCACACATTTAACCTCTTCAGGGTCCCTCTCACGTAGTTTTGTTGGTCATCCTGCAGCAGACAGTGATCCATTGCAGCTATCTCAGGTGGACGGTGATGTGGCTGGGGCGCGGGATGTGGAAGCTGAGGTGTGCAGATGCACCCTGGATGTGGACAAGTTTTCCGGGAGTTTGGCTGTACTTGACATGGCTGGTGTCGTGGACCTGGGGGACGGTCTGTCTTGCCTTGGAGTGGATCTATCTGTGGGTCATGTGCATCATGTGGAGGGTGTTGCAGCATGAGTTACAGACGCTGGTGAGTTGCATGGCAATTGTGAGCGACAAGTCCATGATGCACACCATCTTGTGTGCGTGGCCATTGGGTGCTGGTGCAGTGCCCTGGCGGGTGGGACACAAGGAGTTGACCCAGCTGTAAGGCGACAATCCTCAGATGATTACCTCAGTCCTGAACAAGTCCAGCCTCAGGTGGCTGATGTTCAGCCATTCATCAACAGACCTCATGCCTTCTTGAAGGTTGGAACTGGCAATGGCTGTGTCTTTGGTGAGGGTGAGGAGCAGCTGGCTGTCAATGGCATACGAGATGATGATGGGGTTGTGTGCGCATGTGATGGTGGAGAGGGGGGTCATGGACACATTGAAGATTGACACGCTGAGAGATGAGCCCTGGGCCATGTGCCAGATGACGCCACCGTACTACATGCTGAAGGCTTGAATCCTACTCCCATGGCCTTGCTGGTGAGCTACTTGGTGATTTCATGCTGGTCCATCCCCTGGATACCAGTGTGGGAGATGTGTGGGCTGACAGTGTGTGAGCACATCGTGCATAATGCTGTGGAGAGGTCAAGGGGGGTGGCCTCACCATTGTTGAGCAGGGCAAAGTTGTCGGTGTTGGTGGCAATGATGACGGTTGCAGTGGGGTGATTACTGTGGAAGACGGTCTCGTGCAGGTTGCCTGGAGCTCTTTGCGTGGAGGAAGTTTGTCAGTTGCTCGTTGACTGTCTTCCTGATGACATTTGCTGGCTAGGGAAGCACATTGAGGTTCCTTGAGAGCCAGTGTTCCTGCCGTCCATTGTCTAAGAAGGGCCTGGGTCACTGCATGCCTCTATCTACCATGGAATGTGGCTAACTCCACTGATACATACATGACGTGCTGGATGGGGGCTACAGGGATGGGGAATGATGTGGTTGAGATGTTCTGTGGGAAGGGTCCTGATGGAGATCCCCAGGGGATGTTGCACATGAGCCGGGTGTTGTATCTGCTGATGATGGAAGTCCAAAACATGAGGGTGGTTGGTCCCGCGTATAATAGTGCGTTCTGCCTCTGTGTGCCAAGGCTTGCGTGTATGTCAATGAGCTTGCTGTGGTAGAAAGTTGCAAGGGATTGGCTCAGCCTTGCAAGGGTGGAGTGTCTTTTGGATGGAGAGCTGATGTCAGTGCACTCACAATGCTGATGAGCTCCTTGATGTCGTTTGGTTTTTTGGCCTCGGCCCCATCTGAAGGATCTCCAATTGTCCTTGCTGATGATATGGTGATGGCTGTGTGTGCCGTTTTCCAGGGTTGTAAGGCCACTGATGGTTATTTGTGTTGCAAGCTGTGCACAAGAGTCCTGCTAGACGTGTATGAGTCCAGTACGTCTGCCTTGTTCCAGGTGGCTTAATTGTTGATGTGCATCACAGGAAAGTCTGTCAACGTGGCTAGATTGTTTGATCAGTTGCTGATCCAGTGTGTGAGGTTGCAGGGTGTGGCGGCGGTGTTGGTTCCAGTGTCCCACACAGCATGTCTGTGTTGACTTACATCAAGCATCTTTGGGGGATTGGTAGCCGGGTGTGTGGCAGTGTGTTGCCCGTCGGAGACGTGGATGCTAATGTGGATGGATCAATGATGGATGCTGGTGTGGTTCTCATCCAGCCAGAAGTTCCTGGCCCACGGCCACATGTATCCTGTGGATGTGAGGGCGTGCGTGACGATGAATGTGTTGATGGCTTTGCGGAATTGTGGATGTAGGCCTGGAGATCTGTAGATGAGTGTTACTCTGAGGGTTTGCAGGGGGTTTGTGCCAAACCAGATTTGTGACCCTGAGTGCGTACTTGGGAATAGATACCAATTCATCCTCCGGGATTGTTAGTGCCGTCCCTGCGGGTGCTCTTGAATCCGTTTGAGATGGCAATGAAGAAGTAGTGTGCTGAGGATGCTTTCATCCTGGTCACTGTCATGAAGGTGATGTGTGGGCCTGTTGTGTTGAGGAGGTAACAGAGTCCAATGGCGTGCTGGTGGACGGAGCCAGTGTGGAGTAGGAGGGACATGACCTGGTTGGTGTGACAGGGCCTGGAAGGCGGGGCAGTGCTGTGTAGGCAGTTGGAGTTGCACACTCAGCATGCAAAGGTGTCGTGTGTGCGCTTAGGGTATGCCTGAGAGCAGGCGGTTGATTTTCGGTTGGACATTGCTAGGAGGGTAGCTGCAACATGAGACTGTTTTGTGATGTGGGTCATGCAAGGACATGAGGGTCGTGCAATGTGTACGTTGCATGCGCTGACGGTCCTGCCTTTGGCACCGCGTGGCCGCAACAGTGGCACAGACAAGCTGATGACAGCCTAATGAATGGGTGGAGGGAGGAAGGGAGGAGCATCTTGGAGACGTGTGGGTTGCAGAATCTGGGAACTTGGTGGGCCCTTGCCGCAGGGCCCGCAGCAGCAGATGGCATGTACTGGAAACTAGGCCGAAAGTAGCACACAAAGACAAGGATGTCAGAAAGGACAACTGCAACAGAGACATGTAAAGGAAGAAGTGTCAGGTTACTCATGGCTCACCCAGAGAAAATGGATAAACAATCACCAAAGATGACTGACACAGGATCAGGAAACAGAAGGCCGAGCTGCGCACAGGAGACACACCCTCAGCAGGCGTTGACGGCCCGTTGGTGGGAGCAACCTGCCCAAATACATACACAACCATGGACTTCATGCACAAAGAGATTATTAGCCATGAAGAACTGCAGGCATGTTGCCGAACTACACATACACTCATATGCACAATCTCTGACAACTATGCCAGAGATGACGCATGCAAAGTGGCAAGAGACCTGCATTGACAGAGATGTGGCACTTCGGAGGGTGAGGAACACCTTTATTACTCAAGCTCACACTAAGGGAAATGCATCAATATGAACAGACTCACAGGTCATTTGAACATGTGGGACCTACGCTGGACACCCCCTTCACAACACGGATGTTGTAAATCCAAATGAACTGGCACACAAGTTAAGGGAATGAGCCAAACACCTCCTGCTGCACTTCGGAGAGGCTGCAATTCCCCATTGAGCCTGTCATGGGGATGTCCCACACTATGTCCACCCGTAGCATCCCGTATGTTCCAGAGGGAAGTTTAACACACATTGATGCCTTCAACAGAACCCAAAAACCATTACAGATGACTGTCACGAAGGGTGACTGTCAATTCATGGGAGTCATGCTACATGTTATGTGCCCCATGGTGAGTCGACATGTATGCATGGTAGCACAACATGCACAGAAGCAGTCCCCACACATTCCAAACACGTACCACCCCCAAAATGCCTTGCTGCAATCCTTATCCAAAATGACATTTCCCCATGTCCGTGCATGGAACGCTGATTCAGCACACGTTGCAATACTCATGAGGAGTAGCAGGAGGACAATGAAGACACAAGCAGACAACATGCGCAAGAACCTGGGAATGACAGACACACAAGAAGTCAGCTAAAAGATTTTTCTCCGCATACATGGTGATATACTAAACATGAACAATGTTGTCCCCATGCTAATTTAAAAGCAAGTGTCTCAGCTAAAATGTGTGGAATGACATCATCACTCGAGTGACACATCAGAACACACATCTAAGTCACTTAGAATATAGTCAGCTGGACACAAACATTGCAACACATGCCACCCAAGGCTCCAAGCGTGCACACTCAGACCCAGTGACTCACCATTATGAGAAAAAGTTGCGTATGAGTTGACTCCGGATATCCTCCTCCTCCTCCTCCTCCTCCTCACTTGCCTCATGACCAAGCCCTTCATCCTCCATGGGTGGATGTTCCTGCTCATCCTGCTCCAGGATGAGTGGCACTGCCATGTTGTGCAGCATGCAGCACACGAGGAAGATTTTTCAGACCTTCGCCGGTGCATATGGGAGGGACCCGCCTGTCTAGTGAAGGCACCGGAATCGGCTCTTTAGGAGGCCAAACGTCCTCTCAATCACTCGCCTGGTCTGCCCGTGTGCATTGTTGTACCGGTGATCTGCAGCTGATCTTGGGTTGGGGAGAGGCGTCATCAGCCATGGCATGTTGGGATAGCCAGAGTCCCCTACATGGAAACATCATGTAAATAAGTGGGTCAGGAGAGCCGTAAGAGCCAAAGATACCGCAACACACAGGACAAACAGAGTATACCCACCAACAAGACATGCTTGTTCGTTGTGCAGCCGCAGCATCATTTGTGGCACCCTGCTATGCCTCATGATGTAGGCATCGTGTGCTGACCCTGAAAAACGTGCACAGACATGGGAAATCAGCATGTTAACAAGACACACCACAAGGGCATTTATAGAGTGGTAATGTTTACGGTTGCGATAGGCTACCTCCTGTGCCTGTGGTGGTACCAAAGCCACATGTGTCCCATCAATGAACCCAATGACATGGGGCATCCCTCCCAGGGCATAGAAATTACCCTTTACAAATGTCAACTCCTCAGGATTCGGAAAATGGATGAATTTATCAAGGTGCTCCAACATGGCTGCCAAAACATCACGCAGGACACGGCTGAACATTGTCTGTGACATGCCACCAACATCAGCTATGGTGAATTGAAACGTACCTGTGGCAAAAAAATGTAGGGCTGCCATCACATTCATCTTGGGGGTCAGCGCAGTTGGATACCTGCATCGCGGTTAGAGGCGTGGTACCACCTTGGCGGTCAAGTCCTCAATCAACTGTTGAGTGAATCTGTAACGTCAGATGCAGGTACGTTCCCTCATGGCACCCAGACTTGGGTGCCATGAGGGAACGGCATTGGTCGGGGGAAAGGCGGTGCCCTGCAGAAAATTGTGATGGATGACGAAGATTGAGAGCATAACAACATCAATGTCAATGAACAGAGCACATGCTCAACTGCTACTACACATCTGCTAAATACAGAGTCTGGTGTGTGCAATACATCCAGGACACGTATGCTAGCTTGGTGATACTCCTACGAAAAGCCAGATACACCCGTTGATTGGCAAGTCTACACGACATGCCCTGAAACGCGCTGGGGGCCAGTCTGAGTGAACAGCCAGAGACATCACAGGAGTGACATACATCCACATAGCTGCATTTAAAGGATGTCATCTCATACAGACAGATGACGGCAAGCTAGAAGCACAGGTCACATGGAATGTCAAATGTACAGATCCAACACATTGCGATGAAGGGGTACACGTGAACACAGAAAACACAGACATTGAGGCGATGCAGATATGTCCTCATGTGAAAATATCATGTCCAGTGCATACAGACCCTGCTTAAGTGGGAATCCACATGTGGCATGGTGTGCATAGATGTGTGCAATGCCCATCTCCACACAGACACATGTTGGATGCAGCAACAGCAGATGTAGTTGACGGAACACTAACAGCAAGCTCATAGGAACACATGACACACACATGACATAGTCACATCGAGGCACGCTGATTGTGAAATGTCAGTTGCTAGTGTCCCTGTCCCTGGCATCAGCGGACAGTTGCGGGTGGTGGTGACTGTGCCATACCAGTGATGCTGTGCTTGACACGTTTGTACTACAGGCACACATGTGCAAAATGTGAAGGGGAAGTGTGCCACATAGTGCCCCATCACACATGACATGTGTACACAGGTCATCACACATCACTTGTGCAACTACATGAGGAGACGTGCAATATCACTGCCTAACACACCTAGGCCCTGCACATGAAAGTCTGCAATGACAATGACTTGATGTATAGCCTTGTGCGAGTCAGAGACCTCCATTCCTTTAGTGTGCGCCTCCTATCACCAGTGTAAGCATGTGAAATGCAGAGTACACATGCTCTCAGAGCGTGTGTACGGTCCGTATCACTATTGTAGTGGTGCCGTAGGAGTACGCGTGTTACGGACCGCGGTCCGTATCACTATTGTAGTGGTGCCGTAGGAGTACGCGTGTTACGGACCGTACACACGTCGTGTGTACAGTCCGTATCACTATAGTAGTGGTGCCGTAGGAGTATGCGTGGTACGGGCCGTACACACGTCGTGTGTACAGTCCGTATCACTATAGTAGTGGTGCCGTAAGAGTACGCATGGTACGGACCGTACACACGTCGTGTGTACGGTCCGTATCACTATAGTAGTGGTGCCGTAGGAGTACGCGTGGTACGGACCGTACACACGCTCTGAGAGCCTGTGTACGGTCCGTATCACTATAGTAGTGGTGCTGTAGGAGTACGCCTGGTACGGACCGTACACACACGTGTACTCCTACGGCACCACTACTATAGTGATATGGACCGTACACAGGCTCTCAGAGCGTGTGTACGGTCCGTATCACTATTGTAGTGGTGCTGCACGTGTATGGGTACGTGTGAAACGCACGGTACATGTTTTTTGGATTCAAAAATTGCATAGGGGACAAGTATTAGGCCCAAAATGCATGCTGGTTGTCATGGATACAGAGATTTCAGTTGCAATGTGGCCATCATGTGGGCTTCAAAGTCATTTGGGCCAAAAATTACAATGTTGCAAAGTGGTGTTTGCTTTGCTATGATGCTCAAAATTTGAACCATGCAAATTCGTGTCATTGGTGTATGTTTAAAGGGATTGGAGGAAACGTAGGATGCAAATGAGTCTGACCAATCACTCTGTACTCCTGTAAATGAAAGCCCCCAGCAAGACAGATATAAGTCAGCCAGAACCCATGAGAGGGCACTTGCCTGCACAACTTTCATGTCGACCACACTGCTGCAGTCTGTGCTTCCTCTGACGCCATGTCGCGGACTGTGGAGAGGGCCCAGCCATTCACACTTGAGGAGAATGAGGTCTTGCTGAATGTCCTCCTCCCACAGTACCCCAGCCTGTATGGGAGACCAGGGGAGCAGGTGAGTGCTGACCCCACTACCTTTGACTGTGCACCTTTTTTGTGACTGTCACTTCTGGCATTGTTTCCAGGTGTGACAAATTGGCAATGTGGTTTAGAGTGGGTCCCGGGGGGGGGGTAAAGGCTTATGTCTGTCATGCAGGGCATGAAGTAGTTCCTGTGTGCACTCCTCACTTGCATTGTGCTTACTGTGACATTCACTGCATAGTGCATGACACATTCAGCCTGGCAAATCCTTGGTGGCATTTTTTGGCTATTGTCCTGAGGTGATTCAGTGGTCCCCCCGGTGTGACAGGTGAATGTACCCACAGATGTGTTTGAGTTGAGTGGAGCTGTGGTGAGAGTGTCCAAGTGATGTGTACGCCCTCCTGGACATTGATGTGTGTGAAGGTTCCTTGTCATGTGGGTGAGTGTCTATGTGAAGTGTTGCACCAGAGCTGCATGGAGGAGGCAACAGCTCTACCCATCTGATGTGAGAAGTAAGCCATGCTGTGTGTCTGACTTGCTGAGCTAGCCCAACACCTGTGACTTCCCACAGGCAAGTGGCACATGTGCAGAGTGTGGTATGTATCCGCTCTTGCCAATGGCAGGTGATTGATCTGTGCCTGTGTGTGTCTGTGTACTCTGCTGAGGCTGCGTCAGTGGGCTGGGGCATGTAACTGCTTTGAGGTGCTGTCCATCAGCCTGGTGTTGCATGTGATGCACAGTGTGTGCCATGATCCGGGAGTGTGTTGCACCCCTCCTGCCACCTGTGGAGTTTCAATGCCATGTAGTGCATTGGGGCTTCCACAGAGGCCAATGTCTATATGAGTAAGATGCGACTCCTTGGCAGCATCATATGCCCTGTTCAACATATCATTGATGTTCAAATGTGTGTCTCTGTGACATGGAGCAGGTGTAGTGATGTTGTCTCACTTTGTCATCCTCACAGGTAACTGCCTACGAGAAGGGGGGGATCTGGAAGCAGATCTTCAGGGCAGTGAGAGTGGCGGGGGGTCGCAGTCAGCGCCTAGCCCAAGTCAGAAAACGATGGCAGGCCATCCGGTGCTGGACCCGGCGGATCGCCAGTGTCGAGCTGGGGCTCTCACCTCCACAAACCCATGGCGGGCGCCGACGCCTGACCACCCACATGATGCGTGACCTGGCGGTGGTCTTCCCTGACCTGGATAGGCAGGTACAGGAGGGACAGCAGCAAGGAGGGGGTAGGTACCTGTCTGTTTGTTGTGTTGTGTGTCCCCAGCTTTTGGAAGTGCTCTGTAGCCTGGATACACTGCCAGGGTTTATATGTGCAGTGCATATTCTGTTCCCCAAAGTCAACCGGTGCTCTTATTCGTCCCTTCCCCTGCTTGACATGTGTCCCCTGGTCTGTGTGTAATCACAATTGCACATGGTCATCTAGCCTACCAGTTGATCCAAGTGCACATTGCTTTCTGCATCATGTGGGAAGGTGGTCTGTGACATGTGTTGTTACCTTGCCTGTGCCCTGTCCTGTTCACTCTGTTAGGGGTCCATATTTGTTGGCACTGATGATGAGTCTCAACATGGGAGTGTGAGGTTTCAAATGAACACACTTGCAGCATGCATGACCAATGTTGTGGCCTCAGACATGACGTGCGTGAGTGGGAGATATGCATAGTGCTGGGACGGTTGCTCATGTTACAGTCAGATCATTCCAGGAACAAGGAGCAGTGTGCCCACTACAGTCCCCTGAGACACACTTGCCTCGTAATCATGTGTGTCATCCAACACTGTGTCCATTCTCAGTGTGTTCAGCATATGTTTGCCTCTGTGGCATTGTTCCCTGGCCTCATTTGTATTTATCCAAAGTGTGCTACATGTGTCGACTGGACAGGGAGACCCCATTTGGCTTGTGCATACTCACACTGGGCAGTGCCTGTGTGTCTATTCACAACTATCTGTTGATGGTTGTTTGTCACAAATATGTGTTGCCAGCCTCACGAGGTGATGTGGAGTACATTTGGGAATTCTTGCAGCACATTTTTGTAAAGCCTGATTAAGAGGTGTCACTTCTTGATCTGTCTCAATCACATTGTCTCAGATGTGGGGGATTTGTGTGGGCGAGGCCTACATGGCCAGACCTTATGTCTCCTTGCCAGGTCTGACCTGTGTGTGATAATTGTATGGACAGAGACTCAACGTGCAGTGACCCAGTGATGTTGTGCAGGGTTTAATGTTTGTGCTTTGCAGCATGTGTCAATTGATTAAATACATGATTCCTGCTCATTCATTTTTTGCACCAGTGTGTGGTCAAGATGCTACGTAGTTTGGTCTTTGTGTGCTGACATCTGTGTGGACATTCTGGCTTGCCATGGGGGTGTCTCCTCAGTGCAGGTATGCCTTTTTACAACACAATAGCAGGCCCATTAGCTCATGCATTGTCCTTGGTTTGGACATATGTGCCACTCCACATGACAGGCAGTGGGTCAGATGTGTTGGCAACTGTGTTATCAGGTAACGGATGGCCATGTGACAACTGACATAATTTAAGTTGTTAGTCACAAGGTATTGTATCTTGGCACTCACAACACTTGTCAACAGGTCTTCATATTTTCTATGCTTTAGTTTGATGTTTTGTTGTTAAGAACAATAATGTGCCTGCATGACAGATGTCTCCCAAGGAAGTGCACAACAAACCACCTTTACAGTTTCAGGGAACACGCTGGCACAATTTTAAAGAAGGCACTGTTCTAATGAGACTGTTTTTCAGATTATACATATACATGTTCCCCCCGTGTTGTGGAAATTGGGTAAGTCCTTGGTTGTTGGTGATACCAACTTACGAGTGTCAAGTCATCAAACCCTCTGTGGGCCCATGTATATGTACTTTCTGCAACAACATTTCTTTCTAACAGTGGCTTCTTTTAAGAAGGCTGCCAGCTTCTTCAATGACAGGGTAAATGTAGTTTTGTGTGCACCTCCTTGGGAGCCATCTGTTATGAAGGCACATGTGTGTTCTGTTCACAAAATGGCACATTCTCACATTCTGACCATGTTGATTGTGTCAAGTATTGTGATTCCCAAGGGACCAACTTTTTTTCGTTTTGTGTTCCAAAGTACTTACAGGTCTCTGAGTGTGGGGACACCTTTGGTATTGAGGTGTGTTACTTTGCCTTGGGTGCACCACTACTGTTTCTTTCAGGGTAAACAAGAGGTGGCATGACTTCATTGTATTGCTGTGCTCACCTGTTCCCAGACACTAGCTCCTCGGTGTTTTCTCATTCAAGTTTTGGGCTGGTGTGTCCTATTGTTCCTTGTGTCCAAGTGGCATGGTGGGTCTACCAACTGGGGAGTACAGGGCTTACATATGTGCGGAGTAATCTAGCTGTTACTCATGATGCATTGCCTGATATGCACTGTGACCTATTGTTTTTGTACTAATATGTCAGATGTATACAGGTGACTGATGTTTTTCTGTATCTTCACCTTGCCCACAGCATCATCATTGGAAACCGAGAAAGACACCTGCACGGACTTGGATGAGGGACCCAGCACCAGTGCTGGCGAGTCTGCGGGAGCCAGTGGCACGGAGGGCAAGGGGAGCCAGCCAGAGGACCTTTCTGGTGGCGATTCCAACTACGACGCAGACGGGTCCGAGGCTGACCTCATCGAGGGGGAGGAGGCTGCTAGAACACCTAGCAGCAGCCTAACATCTGTCCCCGCCTCCTCCATTCCCATCACCGCCCTCCCAGTTGCTCCGGTCCCTTCTGTCCGTGCAGGGCACCACCATGTTTCCTTCGGGACAGGCACCGCACCCCCCTGCCCCTGTCACCCCTGCTGCCCTCAGTGCAGAGTCTGTGGACATACTGCGGCAGTGCAGGTTGGGCAGGCATTGGTGCTGACTGTCCTCCATGGCCACACCACACTGCTGACACAGATGGTGTCGTTCATGGAGGGCATGTCAGCATCGATGTCTGAACAATGCAGGTTTCGGCAGTCCATGGACTCTTCCCTGACGGCAGCAGTGAGTCTCCTGCAGCGCTTTGTCCCCCCGCTACCCCAGCCCCATCCACACTTCCCTCTCCCATACCTGTCCCATGCACACCCAGACATTCCCAAGCACGCACCGCACCAGACACAGGCAGCACACCACCAAGTAAGGGCAAGCGCACACCTCCTGGCATGCACACTCAGGGGGATGTAGGCACACCCACTGGGTCTGGGGCAAAAAGACATACACGCAGCCACAGTCTGAGTACACCGGCCTCACAACCCAGTCCCTCCAAAAGCACTCCCCTTGGCTACCCTGCCAAACTGACACCCACAGAGGTCGACATGGGTGAGGTGCCCATCACCCCCACTGTGACACCACCCCGCAAGCGGGCGAGGAAGTCCCGGGGCAGGGTAGTTAAGTCCCACCCCCTGTCCACCCCCTCCCCCATGAGCGCTGCACCCCATCGACGTGCTCACATCCACCTTTGCCGCTGCACCACCCCCTTTGGTGGAGACGTCCACCCCTGCACCCACCACACCTGCCCTTCCCCCTCCTGTCCCTTCGGTGCCTGGTCCTTCCCCACATGATGCCCCCCCCACCTGAGGGTTCCAATGTGCAGGCAAGCTAGGGGAGACGCGTGCCCATGTGTCCCCCCAAGGACTTCTATTATGGAATGGCCATTGGCCTTTGTATATAGTGTCATTTCATTATTTGTTTTTTATGCTGAATAAAGCATTTTATTTTTACTTTGCACACTATTGCATTTCAGGTATTGATGTTGGTGCTGAGGCTCCTGGAGTTGGTGTTGTGGTAATGTGTTATGATTCTGAGAAATGTTCTACTCTGATGGTCATGAGGTGGACCATGGTATCTGCGTGCCATCACAAGGTCTCTGCAAATAATAATTGGTAGTGTGTGTTATTTTGGTTTTGAGACATTGTCTCAAGTTGTGTTCCTTCATCTGTGGCACCTGACATTTTCCCTGCAAAGAGTTGCACAATTGTTGTGCTGACCTGTGTCTACATTTCCTTTGTTGGTGACGGATCCCTTCAACTATGGGCATGCCTGCTCAGCAATGTCTCCGGCTGCATCGTCTGTGCCATCCTTGCTAGTCACTGTACTTGTGTTTTGAGTATGTCGAAATGCCTTCATGGAGAAATTCTCCCTTTTCTGCACTATGCATGTGTGTACTCCCGGCCTAGTACACATATTGTACTTTTTCTGCAGGGTATTTGGGCACCTGACTCACAATTGTGGGCATTGTATCTGTGGGAACTCCACCCTAGTCCTTCCATGAGAGACAACATCTTGGTGGCTGGCCCAGCACCTGAACCTTCCTATCAGTCCTGGGATGTGCGTGACAGTGTGTGTTCCCTTTGTCTCTCTTAGTTTAGTAGGCAGTGACATGACTATACAGTCTTGTGGCATGATCTCAGTGTGTGTATTGTGCTGCATCCGCCAGGGGTGGGTATGCATGTGTTTTTTGTCCTCACACCCACATGTGGTGTGCCATGCAGCGGGGGAGTGACATCCATCCTCCTGGGAGTGGGGCACTGCTGTCAGTGATGTGTTGTTATGGCACTATCATCATTGTCCAAAGTTAGGAATGCGTACATACACCCATGGAGTTGTGGTCATGTGATAATGTTGTACACCCCCCCCATGTCTCTGTCCACTGCTGGGAGTCCTCTGCACCCACCCCCATGTCTCTGTCCACTGCTGGGAGTCCTGTGCACCCACCCCTCACATGTCTGTCCACTGCCGGGAGTGATATGCACCCACCCCCATGTCTCTGTCCACTGCTGGGAGTCCTGTGCACCCACCCCCATATCTCTGTCCACTGCTGGGAGTCCTGTGCACCCACCCCTCATGTGTCTGTCCACTGCTGAAAGTGATATGCACCCACCCCCTTGTCTCTGTCCACTGTTGGGAGTCCTGTGCACCCACCCCCAGGTCTCTGTCCACTGCTGGGAGTCCTGTGCACCCACCCCCATGTCTCTGTCCACTGCTGGGAGTCATGTGCACCCACCCCTCACATGTCTGTCCACTGCTGGGAGTGATATGCACCCACCCCTCATATTGCAGGCCACTGCTGGGAGTCCTGTGCACCCACCCCTCACATATCTGTCCACTGCTGGGAGTGATATGCACCCACCCCTCATATTGCAGGCCACTGCTGGGAGTCCTGTGCACCTACCCCTCACATGTCTGTCCACTGCTGGGAGTGATATGCACCCACCCCCATGTCTCAGTCCACTGCTGGGAGTCCTGTGCACCCACCCCTCACATGTCTGTCCACTGCTGGGAGTCCTCTGCACCCACCCATATATGTCTGTCCACTGCTGGGAGTCCTCTGCACCCACCCCTCACATGTCTGTCCACTGCTGGGAGTGATATGCATCCACCCCTCATATTGCAGGCCACTGCTGGGAGTCCTGTTCACCCACCCCCATGTCTCTGCCCACTGCTGGGAGTCCTGTACACCCACCCCCATGTCTCTGTCCACTGCTGGGAGTCCTCTGCACCCACCCCCATGTCTCTGTTCACTGCTGGGAGTCCTGTACACCCACCCCTCACATGTCTGTCCACTGCTGGGAGTGATAGGCACCCACCCCTCATATTGCAGGCCACTGCTGGGAGTCCTCTACACCCACCCCCATGTCTCTATCCACTGCTGGGAGTCCTCTGCACCCACCCCTCACATGTCTGTCCACTGCTGGGAGTGATATGCACCCACCCCTCATATTGCAGTCCACTGCTGGGAGTCCTCTGCACCCACCCCTCACATGTCTGTCCACTGCTGGGAGTGATATGCGCCCACCCCCATGTCTCTGTCCACTGCTGGGAGTCCTGTGCACCCACCCCTCACATGTCTGTCCACTGCTGGGAGTGATATGCACCGACCCCCATGTCTCTGTCCACTGCTGGGAGTCCTGTGCACCCACACCTCACATGTCTGTCCACTGCTGGGAGTGATATGCACCCACCCCCATGTCTCTGTCCACTGCTGGGAGTCCTGTGCACCCACCCCTCTCATGTCTGTCCACTGCTGGTAGTCCTGTGCACCCACCCCTCACATGTCTGTCCACTGCTGGGAGTGATATGCACCCACCCCTCATATTGCAGGCCACTGCTGGGAGTCCTCTGCACCCACCCCTCACATGTCTGTCCACTGCTGGGAGTGATATGCGCCCACCCCGATGTCTCTGTCCACTGCTGGGAGTCCTGTGCACCCACCCCTCACATGTCTGTCCACTGCTGGGAGTGATATGCACCCACCCCCATGTCTCTGTCCACTGCTGGGAGTCCTGTGCACCCACCCCTCACATGTCTGTCCACTGCTGGGAGTGATATGCACCCACCCCCATGTCTTTGTCCACTTCTGGGAGTCCTCTGCACCCACCCCTCACATGTCTGTCCACTGCTGGGAGTGATATGCACCCACCCTTCATATTGCAGGCCACTGCTGGGAGTCCTCTGCACCCACCGCTCACATGTCTGTCCACTGCTGGGAGTGATATGCGCCCACCCCCATGTCTGTCCACTGCTGGGAGTCCTGTGCACCCACCCCTCACATGTCTGTCCACTGCTGGGAGTGATATGCACCCACCCCCATGTCTCTGTCCACTGCTGGGAGTCCTGTGCACCCACCCCTCACATGTCTGTCCACTGCTGGGAGTGATATGCACCCACCCCCATGTCTTTGTCCACTTCTGGGAGTCCTCTGCACCCACCCCTCACATGTCTGTCCACTGCTGGGAGTGATATGCACCCACCCTTCATATTGCAGGCCACTGCTGGGAGTCCTCTGCACCCACCCCTCACATGTCTGTCCACTGCTGGGAGTGATATGCACCCACCCCCATGTCTCTGTCCACTGCTGGGAGTCCTGTGCACCCACTCCTTACATGTCTGTCCACTGCTGGTAGTCCTGTGCACCCACCCCTCACATGTCTGTCCACTGCTGGGAGTGATATGCACCCACGCCTCATATTGCAGGCCACTGCTGGGAGTCCTCTGCACCCACCCCTCACATGTCTGTCCACTGCTGGGAGTGATATGCCCCCACCCCCATGTCTCTGTCCACTGCTGTGAGTCCTGTGCACCCACCCCTCACATGTCTGTCCACTGCTGGGAGTGATATGCACCCAGCACCATGTCTCTGTCCACTGCTGGGAGTCCTGTGCACCCACCCCTCACATGTCTGTCCACTGCTGGGAGTGATATGTACCCACCACCATGTCTCTTTCCACTGCTGGGAGTCCTGTGCACCCACCCCATGTCTCTGTCCACTGCTGGGAGTCCTCTGCACCCATCCCGATGTCTCTGTCCACTGCTGGGAGCCCTTTGCACCCATCCCTCACATGTCTGTCCATTGCTGGGAGTGATATGCACCCACCCCTCATATTGCAGGCCACTGCTGGGAGTCCTCTGCGCCCACCCCTCACATGTCTGTCCACTGCTGGGAGCGATATGCACCCACCACTCATATTGCAGGCCACTGCTGGGAGTCCTCTGCACCCACCCCTCACATGTCTGTCCACTGCTGGGAGCGATATGCACCCACCACTCATATTGCAGGCCACTGCTGGGAGTCCTCTGCACCCACCCCTCACATGTCTGTCCACTGCTGGGAATCCTATGCAGCCAAACACCCACCCACCCCCTTGGTACAGGACACTGTTGTCCTGGGCCTACACACACACCAATATAGAGGTAATATGCAGCACCAGGCCGTAGGCCAAAATTCGTGGCGTGTGTACGCCTTGTATCCCAAATGTACTGGTGCTGTAGGGGAACGTGTGATAGGGACCGTACCCTCGCATTCATGGGGTGTGTACGGTCCGTACCATGTGCACCCCTATGTCCCAAATACAATGGTGATACGGGCCGTACCCACGCTATGTATGTGTGGGTGTGGTCTGTATCACTATAGTAGTGGTGCCGTAGGAGTACGCGTGGTACCGCCCGTACACACGCCCTGAGAGCGTGTGTACGGTCCGTTCCACGCGTACCCCTACGGCACCACTTTAATGGTGATATGGACCGTACACACGCTCTGAGGGCGTGTGTACGGGCCGTACCATGCATTTCCCTGCGGCACCACTACTATAGTGATACAGACCGTACACATCGCTCTGAGGGCGTGTGTACGGTCTGTACCACGTGTACCCCCACGGCACCACTAATATAGTGCTACGGACCGTACCCACGCTATGTATGTGTGTGTACGGTGCGTATCACTATTGTAGTGTTGCCGTAGGGGTACGCGTACACGTCCACTTCCGTTGTTGCGTGACGCAGGGATTGGTGGACATGCCCCCCGGAGTGACCAGACCCTTGAGGTAATGTATGTCTTCAATATTGTAGGTTTTAATTTGGGTAGGGGGTATGTTTCCTGCCCCTCACCCCCCCCTTGGCCCCTGGGTGTTGTTCTCACCTTCTGCGGCGTGTGTGTCGGGTTCGGTGCACCAGGTCGTAGGCTAAGAGGGCCGGGATGACGCGTAGGATGGGGTCCATGGCTGTCCTTTACATACCGGGGCTCCGTTTTCACATCAGACTCAGTTTTCCGGCTTTTTTTGGCTGCCGTAAAAAAATAGCTGTGCGGAGTGACGTAGGGACGAATCGTACTTGCTGGTCCGTAAAACGCTGCCTGACTCCGTACGGACGTCGCGTACGCGCTGTCCAGGATCAGACTCGTAGGTATTTTTTAGCCGTACGGTGTTTTGTACGATTCGTACGGAAATGGTATTTCTGTATGAATTGTACTTGCTGGATTGTACAGTGGATTTCCCGGTTACGAATCGTATGGAGAATACGCTCCGTATGATGAATCGTACCCGGGTTTTACAGGATCGGAATCGGCACCTTGTTGTTGCTTTTTTCTGTCTGAAAATAGTTCTTTCTTTCTGGAAATAGTTATTTTTGAGGTATTGATGGTAATTGTCCTGATGCATGTTGAGGTATTTTTAATAATTGCTATTTGAGTATTTGGGTGGTGGGTTTATCAGTACTAGTACTTGCTTCTTTAATACTTTCCAGAGCATTTCTAACCTCAATCTCTGTTATATTGGGGGGGGGGTGATTATGTTCTTTTACAGAAAGAACAGTAGTTACTTGAGTAATAGCTCTACCATAGCATTTGTTTGAGTAGTATTTGCTGCACTTCCAAAACATTTTGAGACCAATTTGCTTTCCTGTGTAAACACATACCCCATATAACATAACAACATTTTATTTTTTTGAGACATTATAAATTCTGCACCTTCAGTCATCTTGTTCTGTGTTGTGCTAGGGGAGATTAAAAAAACAATGTTGTATATATAAAAAAGTATACATATATGTTAAATATATTTACATTTGAGTGAATATACTTACAATGTTTAGTTTGATGTGCACAAAAATGTTCAGGAGATGGTTTCAAGCTTTCTGTTCAATTTAGAAGATGTATTTTCTGTTGGTAAGAGAAAAAAAGATGTTAATAGTTGTATTAATTTGTTTATATGTGATAGGGTTTTAGGGGAAAAGTTATTTTTGGGTGGGTATTTCGAGGTGTTTACTGATTGTGAATTATATACTTATTTTTTTATTTTCTAAAGTAGGTTCTTGTGTCGAAAGTACTTTTGGATGGTTTTGCAGTTTTCTGTAGAGGAGATACATAAGTAATAAAATATATTTTAGAGATTTTTGTTTTAATAATTGTTCTAGGTCTGCAGTCAAAATAAAAATATACTTACATTGATTAATATTTGACTGGAGGGCATGTAGAAAATATCTTGCTGTGTTTAGAAAATATCTGTAGAGGAGAAATGAATGTAATTAAATAAAGATTAGAAAATTGTGTGTTAGAAATAGTTTGAGCTGTAGTTTAGTAGACTTGTTATATTTTAAATACAGTTTAACTTACTTGTGTAGTTGTGAAAATATGTTTGGGAGTAGAAATATTCTTTCAGAATACAGTTGAGCAGCGTTACACATTCTTCTTTATTTTCAGTTAGTAGTGTGAAAGTGAAGAAGAAATGTAGTGTTTTTATAGTGTTTATTTAATTAGTTGCGTCATTTCATTGGTTTAATTTAAAATGTGAGAATTGAATTGGTCTACATTAATGGTTATTATTGTTTTGGCTGTTTGTTTCCATATAAGGGAAATGCTAATTAGTAGCTTATTAGTACAAAGTGATGTAATTTTTTCAGTTTTAAATGTATAAAAGATTGTTTTGAGTTTGATATAATGCAAGCATTATAATTTGCAAAGCTTTTATGTTACTAATTAAAGTTTTATTGTGTATGATATTTTTATATGTACATGTGTTTGTAAGAAAAAAAATCATGTTATTTAAGTGTTTTGTCATGTGTTATAATGCTAATGTACATTTTTTGCTAAACTATATTTTATTTCGCTGTTTTTAGATAGTCGATATAGTGAAAAAACTGATATTTTGCTTGTCTATATTTAGGTTTTCGATAATTTTGTTAGTTACACTTTATTTTGAGGTTTGACAATATTTTTGTTAATATTTGTTCATTCGATATTATGAAATACAATATTTTAGTTAGACGATATTGTGTACTCGATATTATTGTATATTTATAAATAAGTATTGTGAGGCGATATTATTGTAGTCGATATTTTGTCAACTATAATTTTTGTATTCGATATTGTTGGTATCGATATTATGTCAGTGATCCGAGAGAATCGCCGAAGCAATAGGCGTTACAGGAGTACTAACAGTCCAGTAAGCAAGCCTGACTGACATAAGAGTGGTTTGAGTGGGGTTTCTCCCCCAAGAAGAGCGGGCAAATGGTGTATTTTAAAACAAATTTGAAAAAGCATGACGGTTTATAAAGCTATTGTCCACATGTAGTCATTACATTTTTAAATACATTCAAAACTGCCGCATATCTTACAGTATGTGTTCAACATGCCAGAATGGAAGCTGCACACTTGCTAACCCCATGGTCACAGGAACCATATGCACAAAGTCAATCCTGGGATCTCCAACGTTTACTACCAGAGGGGAGCCTATATGTTATGTCATCATTACCATCACCCACCCCATCAAATGCAGCCATCAGTTAAATGGCTCTGTCCTGACGAATGGTTTGAATTGAAACTGCTTGCATTTTGAAAGAGGTGAAAAAAGCTGCAATCAGAAGCAGAACTCAGAACACTACCAGCCTTCTGCAAACAACAGTTGTATCCAGGCCACAAGCCATTTGACACTGCGACACACATGTTGCTGGTTCATGCTGCAAGACGTGCACACAAAATCATAAAGGGACTTCACATTACAGGACTGTGCTTGCGCAGTGCCATTGCCTGTAACCCCATTAGGAGTCTCTGCCCACTCTGCCGACTGCCTGGGGGCATAAAGTAAAGGAGGAAGTGAGTAATACCCCACATTTTTGCGCCTGCCTGAAAAATTAGGGGGCATATCATCAAGGGACTTATCGCCACGTTAGTGTTAGTTTTCCGTGATAAAGCGGCAATAATTCTATCGCCCTATCAACAAGGCATCGCTAACCCCTGTTAGCGTTACTTTTCCGGCGATAGCAACCGGAAATTAATCGCCTTGCAAGCCAGCGATAATCAACGCTAATGACATGCAAAGTAGGCGTTCCTGACTGAAATCCCACGAAAAAAGTCGCTAACACAGCTTCTCACTATTATCAAGGATATCGCCAACCCGCTTAACTACACAAAAACTCCCGCTAACTCCAGTTATTAACACCTGATAAAAACCTGACATAAACTGAAGATAAGTGGGTGTATATAAGGGAGAGTAGGTCCGAGCTTCCCCAGAACAGCCACAGAAGCCATGGAGGTAGTCATCATGCACATCGGAGTCCCACCAAGGCAGCAACAACAACAACCATCGCCAATGCCACCACCCCCAGGACCACCACCACCCATGCAGCGACGAAGCGGACACTGCACAGACGTGTCTACCTCACAGACCTAAGGCCAGAGGAAGTCATAGCCCACTACAGGCTCAAAAGAACATCCATCCAGCACATCCTGACCCTTATTGCCCACAGGCTGACGCCACCAACACAGCGGACAACCAACATCCCTCAGCAGACAAAACTGCTTGCTGTGCTGCACTTTTTGGCCTCTGGGACATTCCAACCAACAACAGCCAGAGTCGGTGGAGTATCACAGGCAGCCTTCTCAACCTCCCTCCTCACTGTCTTGGATGGCATACTCAGCCTGATTCCCCAACACCTTCACTTCCCCAAAACTGGTGGCTCAGTGAACTAGGGTGTCCGCACCAGGGGCCTGTGTCCAACCACATGGTCAGTTTCCTTTCTCACTAGCCCTGCCCCCTTTCCCACTGACCCCGCCCCCACCCATGCAGCACACTGCCACAAACCACACTGCAAATTTGGGACCAGAGAGAAAGTATGTGAGTACCCATGGTGTAGAGTAACCCCCAGCACCTGGCCATCTATGTACCACATCCAAGTCATCCTCACTGGTATCCCTGGTCCAGATTCACAGAACTAACTTAAGACAAAATCCTAAACTTACTACCATTTTGGTATTCACAGAAGGCACTTACTCATTTTGGTATTCACAGAAGGCACTTACTCATTTCAGTATTCACAGAAGTTAGGAGTCCTAACTTTAGGACTCCTAAATGCCTTCTGTGAATACCGAAAGTCTTAAAATTAGGATTTTTCTCAGTTTAGTAGTAGTATAGTTAGGACTCCTAACTTTAGGACTCCTAAATGCCTTCTGTGAATACCGAAAGTCTAAAAAATTTGAATTTTTCTCAATTTAGTAGTAGTAAAGTTAGGACTCCTAACTTTAGGACTCCTAAATGCCTTCTGTGAATACCGAAAGTCTTAAAATTAGGATTTTTCTCAGTTTAGGAGTCCTAACCGCGAAAAATCCTAATTTTAAGACTTTCGGTATTCACAGAAGGCATTTAGGAGTCTAAAAGTTAGGAGTCCTAATTTTACTACTACTAAATTGAGAAAATTCCTAATTTTAAGACTTTCGGTATTCACAGAAGGCATTTAGGAGTCCTAAAGTTAGGAGTCCTAATTTTACTACTACTAAATTGAGAAAATTCCTAATTTTAAGACTTTCGGTATTCACAGAAGGCATTTAGGAGTCCTAAAGTTAGGAGTCCTAACTATACTACTACTAAATTGAGAAAAATCCTAATTTTAAGACTTTCGGTATTCACAGAAGGCATTTAAGAGTCCTAAAGTTAGGACTCCTAACTTCTGTGAATACCAAAATGAGTAAGTGCCTTCTGTGAATACCAAAATGGTAGTAAGTTTAGGATTTTGTCTTAAGTTAGTTCTGTGAATCGGGCCCCCAGTCTGGTGTGTGGTCGCATTGTTGATGAAGATGATCATGTTGCAGTTCTTGTTGCTGGTGACCTATTAGGGTGACCCAGCGTTGCATAAGTACTCACACATGTACAATCAGTGTGTCAATTCAGAGGTTTGTCATGACCAAGGTTGTAACAATGCACTTGGATTGTAGGAAGTGCATTGTGGGGCAAATTTGCATGCATAGGCCGGAAAATGTGTCATGAAACCACCATACAGCGCCATTGGTGTTGACTGCAGTGTTGGTGGTGCTGCTGTTGATGGTGTTCAGTAGCATCTCCTCTCTCACTCTGCCACACATATTTCTCATTCTCACTAACCCTGGGCGAGACACTACGCTTCGCCCACGTAGTGTACGTAGCACTGCCTGCTTCGCAGTTTTCGAAGTAGGCGAAGCAGGCTAGCGCTACGCACACCCAGGGCGAAGCGTAGCTGCCTGCTGCTGCCACCCGCCTCCCGCCCGCCCTCCTTTTAAATCAAACCCCCGGATTTACAATAAATACTAAATTAAAGAAACTTACCTGAAACGCGGCGTCTCCGGGGCTCCCTCTTCCATTTCAAACTTCTTCTGACTAATGCGCATGCGTGGACGCCCGCGCATGCGCATTTCTCGCAAGAAATGAGCATGCGCGGGCTTCCGCGCATGCGCATTTGTCAGAAGAAGTTTGAAATGGAAGAGGGAGCCCCGGAGACGCCGCGTTTCAGGTAAGTTTCTTTAATTTAGTATTTATTGTAAATCCGGGGGTTTGATTTAAAAGGAGGGCGGGCGGGAGGCGGGTGGCGCGTAGTGGGGCTACGCGAAGCACGTAGTGTGCGTAGATTTGGGCACACTATGTGCTGCTTCACGTAGCCCCACTACGCCCACTACGCCCACTACGCCCACCCTTAATTCTCACCCCTCTGATATGGTGTGTCATGTGGTTGCTCGATGAGTAAGTGGATGTCTATTCGGCCACTACTTGTGTGTTGAAATAGATAGGTCAAATGCTAAACAATTACAAATGCTGAGAAGTGTGCAACGGTGAGACATGCCATGTGTATCAGCTTGGTGAAGTGTGTGGTCAGTCTGATCTGGTCAAATAAACCACATAGTGTAAATGATTTGGAGAAGTGGTGTCATGTGAGTTTCATGCCCTGCTAGTGACAGATGACCCAGGCAATGAAATTTACGTTGTGTCAAAAGTTATTGTTGATGGTGTTTTCAAACCTTCACTGTCTCCAGTGGGCCCTTCAGGTGAGTTGGCTGTGGACTGTCCCTCGTTTTCTCACGGAACATACAATTGCATGGCTTGTGTGGTGTCACAGGTCTGCCATCGGCATGAGATGCATGTCTGAATGTGAGCTGTGTCATGGGTGGCCGATGTCATTTTAACATTCACATGACGGTGACTGCAAGGAGTGTGGATCAGTGCCCTGGCTAGATGTCAGTAGAGCCAGGCTGCCTGTTGATGTCTGTGGTTTTTGGGCAGGTCTCATTCCCATTTTGTACATTTGTAGTGACACGTATGCAACTGTGCAGCAAACACAAGCAAAATGGATGGTTGGACGATCAACACTGAGGCAATGTACTCAGCATTGATGCCGCTGAATAGCCAGAAGCAACACATGTCTAGCCTGAGTCTAAAAATTGCTAAAATCACAAGATAATAAACTGTCATCACTGCCAACATAGTATGCCTAATGAATCATGTACCCATCTATCCCTCACATGTCATAGGTGATCAAGGATATGCTCTCTGCCCGTGGATGATGACACCCATACGAAACCTCACCACCCAGGCACAGAGGCAGTACAATGCTGCACATCGACGCACACGTGGTATCGTGGAGCGTACATTTGGCGTGCTCAAGTCACGTTTCCGTTGCCTGGATATTACAGGTGGCAAACTGCTGTGCAGCCCAGAAATGGTGAACAAAATAATACTGGCATGTTGTGCATTGCACAACATTTGTGTCCGCACAAATGCCCCCTGGATACAAGTACCTGCAGCACCGGGCAATGATCAGGATGATGACGAGGATCAGCGAGGTGGCCCACAGCCACTGCTGCTGGAATTGCCCGAAGGGACAGGATCTAATTTCTTCACATGAGCACATCACATTGTGAATGACAAAAGCAAATACATGTATGTGGAAAAGGACCTCAGGTACTGTTTGTGACAATAAACAAACTCAACACACATACCCTGTCTGCAAGTTACTCTCCTGCATCAGTATATCACTATGAAATGTTACCATTGTACAATAAATGCAAGTAAGAGTACCAAAGTAAAATCATGCTGTGTATGTTTCATCATCCCAGAGATGCAATAGTGCGTCAATCGTGCACAAGCAGACTTTACAATGAGTAAAATCGGGCACACAACTCATCACTGGTTATATCAAATAGTATGTAAATCATGATTCACAGGGTGTACTTGACATGATAATTTATAATGTATGGGTTTTGAAGTGCCAAAAAAGTATTTAATTGGTTAATTCGTTGTTAAATATAACTGTTAAGGCCGTGATAAGTGAGACAAATCAGAAAATTGGATGTGGAATGCGGCACTAATCTGAGAAGTGGCAGTGGAATGAGGCTCAATGTGGAGAAGTGGGTGTGGAATGGGGCTCAAATCTGAGAAGTGGGTGTGGAATGGGGCTCAAATCTGAAAGGTGGGTGTGAACTGTGTGTCCAAGCAGAAAAATGGGTGTGAATTTTGGGCTCAATTTGGAAAAATGTGTCCTAAATTGGGTGCAAATCTGAAAAGTGGGTGTGAACTGTGGGGCTAAGCTGTAAATTGGGTGTGAAATGGTGCCAAATGGGGGAAATAAACTCTGCATGCATCCAAGACATTGAATGAACCAACAGCAAGGCTCACATGCACAACATTCCTAGACACCTTCATGAAGACCGTCGAGACCGGTCACAATGTTTAACAAATTGGCTCATTGGCAGTATGACCCAACAGACAAGACGAACTATCTCACCATCTCCCTGCACCCCGTGGTGGACAAAGTCACTGAGAGACCCATAAACACCCAGCTGACTGGCTACATTGAAGAGAACTCCATCATGGACAAACTCCCAGTCTTGTTTTGGCATCAAGCACAGCACCAAGAACGTACACCATGCTGCCAAAGATGACATATGCATGCCACTTGACCTGTGTCACATTGCGGACAACACATCCTACTACACCTCTATGCAGCCTTAAACACCCTCTCACACCACACCCCAGATGCCAGATACCACCACAAGGGTATACGAGGAACAGCCCTCTCCTGGATCCACTCCTTCTTCCCCGCAATAAGCCAAAGGACCATCACCCACCCCTATCTCCAAAACCACAGGCAACAACTGCGGAGTACCACATGGAACGTCACTAAGACACATGTTTTGCAATAAACACATATCCCCACTCACTGCCATTGCTAGACAGCATGGGGTAAGCATATCATCCCACATAGACAACACACAGCTCATCCTCCCCCTCACGAATAACACAGAAGACACAAAAGCCAGCTCCTAGGAATGAATGTTGGTGCTAGCATATTGGATGACAAACCTCTGCATAAAGCTCAACTGTGAGAAGAATGACCTCCACATCTCCGGTCCATCCACATCCGCATGGGACAACCTCTGGTGGTTGTCTGCCCTCCCTTGTGAGCCTGCCCTCACTGACAGACCATGCACGCAAGTTTGGCATCATCCCAAATCCTCCATCATCCTGCCCTGCCAGATCTACTCCATTGCGTGCTACAGCTGTCTACTGATCTAACCTAATCCATCACAATGGATAACCCCAGGATGCATTAAAATTGTCAAAAACGCACTCATTCCCAGCAGACTGGACTACTGCAGCAAACTCAACGCAGGGATATACAAAACGCCACTACACAAGTTCTAACTGTGTCTGAAAGCTACAGACACACTTGTCTTAAGAAATCCATGATCCAAACACAAGAGGCAACACATACAGACCATCCAATGTATCACCGTCAAGGAGAAAGTAACCCTCAAACTACTCACACACAGCTACAATTCACTACACATCATCAGGCACTAAGACATCCACGAGAGAGTCAACCTCAACATCCCCAAGAGGAACTGCTGCTCTGACAATCTTGCCCTTGCAGACTCGACCGGGATCAGAAAATCACGAGTCTGATGAAGAGCTGCCACCTACATCGCTAGCAAAGCCATGAACGAGATGAAAGTCAACATCAAACAATCTCCCACCCAGCATGCTTACATGCAGAACGACAAGACATGGCTATTTGGCTGAGACTGAGCTGCACTCCCACTCCCACACAGTGACTTGTGAGCCTCACGTGTGAGTAGTTATACATAAAAGGGTAAACCCAATGGTACTGGGACCTGGGTAGCTTGACAGTACAATATCAAATGGTCCCGGCAAACAATATTTAGACAAACCATACATAAAAAATGTGTAGTCACACGAGATTGATAAAAATGTATGACAGTAATAAATAGCGAGTGTTATTTAATCACATCACTTCAATTGAAAAAGTACATTAATACATATGTCAAAATTACCGTTCATATTCATACGTGTTTAAGTGCCCAGAAGAACAGGGGAAAAGAAGAAAAGGGAAATAGGTGATTCTTGTGAGGGTAAAAAGAGTGTGGGGAAAATCGTGAAGGCAAATAATGCCCAGTTCCAGTGACAAAATACTCAGTTATGGCGTAATTGTTTCGCCAAAGATACATATGATGTTTGTATAATTCAGTAGCTAGACCCTATAAAGGAAAACACAGTCTCAAAGTTTCTGTTGTTCCAAGGAACTAGCACAGAGAAAATAGTGTCGACGTTTCGACCCCAAGATGTCCAGTAGGTCGTTTAACACCTTACATAGGGTTCTTCCTCAGAACTGTGATAGGGAAAAAGGGCACCATATAAAGCCCTACAGTGAGGACTATGAAGTAGAGAAGTCGGACACACAGGCTCCAAGAATTAGAGAGCGTCATCAACACCTGAAAAATAAGGTGTAATGTATAAGCCCAATGACATAGTTCAGGGCAAACTTAATTAAAGAAGGGATAATGGTGCAAAAATGTCAGAACTTGCGCTCAGCCTGAAGCTTTCCGGCGTGTCCCTTCCAGAACTGAATCGTATTATTAAAATTCCTGCCCGTATTTGTTGGCTAGGAACCATCCAGTATATAATTCTGAAATGTTAAAAAACGGAGTCATAACCCAACTAAAAGTTCAAAAGTCATAAAATACGAACAGAAAGCACCATACGTGTTGTACCTGCTATATTCTACTTCAGGGCATACTGGGCACCAAATCTGTAGAGAAAGGAGGGGAGAGTAAGAAGATCAAAGGCATGTCTACACATTGACCTAAGAGGACTTAAACCGGAGTATTGCCACAAAATATCTGTAGATTGAAAACTCACCGCTTGCCGATGGTGGCAGAAACATCAAATAGAGAAGTGCTGCTGAATCTGAATTTAAAGGGAAAGAAGCGAGATAAGTGTATATCCATCTCGTGTAAAATAAAAATCAGGGCTAATCCAAATTAGCGAAAAGGGCAGAGGGAGGGTTATTTCGGGAATGCTTACCCCTACGCGCTGATCACAAAATTGCAGGCAGAATGAAGGGAAACGAGCGGGCCGCTCGTCTTCTGGTATATAGACCCGGTCGGCATCGCTAATCGTGTGATAACGTGCCGAGCGCAGAAGCTAGATGCTGCCTGTGTGGCATCATAAACAAGGACAAAAGACTTCCTGTGTGGCCGCACTGATTGCGATTGAAACGTATAAAACTCGGGTAAAATAAATAAACTACAGAAAAGAGCCAGAAAGAAGAAAAATTCAACCTCTAAGATGAAAACGCTTCATATTATGATAGACTATAGAGTTACTTATTGAATAAGAGTATTTTGCAATTAACACGTGGTTCAGTAGACATAATTCTAGTGATATATAACAAGGAGTCGCCTCATTGTTTAACTCATCGTGGATCAAAATACCTTGACGAAACCATAAGAGCACATGGGTATACTAATGAGGCTGGACATAGGTACATGGTATCATATAGTAACAATATAGCATACATCATGGCACTTATTTGGGAGCACAGAACAAACAGCCTCACCATTTATGGAGCAAAATAGTAACAGTAGACCTAACAGTAAAGTACATAGTTTCACGCATCTGGTACCCTCGTGCACTTACTCTGGCATTGGCCGAAATTGAAAAGATATTGGGGTGAGTCCTTAGATAACATAGATACAGCATGCGACATTGCAATGCCCAGCGCACCGGAGTACACTCTCCTTGGCCCCTCACATCTGAAGGCCTTCCCACTAACATCCCTCAGGGGTAGGCAAATAGTCCCAGCATTGCTGGCGGACAGGCAGGTTATCCTAGCACAGTGGGGTACAGTGGCAGTTCCAGGGCTCCTGTCCTGGTTACAACGTCTAAGGAACCTATTAGCTATGGAGCATCTGTCTCGGGGTGCAGAGGGAAAGGTGAGAAATTTCGCAACTCTGTGTTGCCCCTTTGTGATTTCATTGTCCCGAGGTATGAGAGAAGTCACATGCCCCAAGTACTTGCAGGTCTGACGCCTTCCACCGATGGAGTAATCATCCGCCACCGCTCACCCAGTGGAGTGACGAGGGGGCTCCCTTCCACACATATTGTGTATGCTTACTATTATCTAGGGAGGCTGCAACCGATGCGGAAGGTGGGGTTGTGGGAGAGTTATTGGGGGAGGGGTTTGTTTTCTCCCTTGTTCTTGATTGTTTCACTTGTCTGTTTTACATGTTTATTCTTTGGAAAATGGAAGACGCTCTTAGTGGCTTGTTCGCTCTTCCAGTATGCGGCCGGCCTCTGGGTTGCGGCTTAAACGCTGTGTAAATGCCTTCATTGTGCAAACCTATCTTCACATTGTGCTGTGATCAGAGTTTTGGCCTGACTGTCCATCATTGTCTGAAAAATGGCGGGGCGTGATATTTTTATCTCAAACGCGATGATATTTCTCCCACGCATTTGAAAGGACATGGCTGGACACACTCCACAATACTGTATCACCATCAGGACAGTAGCGGCCTCTTAGCGTGAAGAAACCTATTGCAATCTATGAAGCATGCCGCATACACATTACAGTAAGCCTGAGTACATTAGCGGCTCCTTAGCGTGCAGATTCTTATCGCATGTATTCAGCCTGAGTACATTACCTGCCTCTAAGCGTGCAAATTATGATCGCATTTAATAAAACTGGCCGCATACACATTACAGTAAGCCTAAGGACAATAGCGGCTCCTTAGCGTGCAGATTCTGATTGCATTTATTCAGCCTGAGTACATTAGCGGCCCCTTGGCGTGCAGATTACGATCGCATTTAATAAAACTGCCCGTATACACATTACAGTAAGCCTAAAGACATTAGCGGCCCCTTAGCATGCAGATTCTTATCGCATTTATTCAGCCTGAGTACATTAGCGGGCCCTTAGCGTGCAGATTATGATCGCATATAATAAAACGGGCCGCATACACATTACAGTAAGCCTAAGGACATTATCGGCCCCTTAGCGTGCAGATTCTGATCGCATGTATTCAGCCTGAGTACATTAGCTACCCCTAAGCGTGCAAATTATGATCGCATTTAATAAAACTGGCCGCATACACATTACAGTAAGCCTAAGGACATTAGCAGCCCCTTAGCGTGCAGATTATGATCGCATATAGTAAAACGGGCCGCATACACATTACAGTAAGCCTAAGGACATTAGCGGCCCCTTAGCTTGCAGATTATGATCGCATTTATTCAGCCAGAGTACATTAGGGGCCCCTTAGCGTGCAGATTATGATCGCATTTAATAAAACGGGCCGCATACACATTACAGTATCAGCCTGAGTACATTAGCGGCCCCTTAGCATGCAGATTTTTGTCGCATTGTACAAAAACTGCCTCTAACACACAGGGCGTGATGTATGCATGCTTCCTGTCTCCCTTGGGTGTGGCATTCACTTTCACTTTCTCTTTTGAGCATATTGTGGTTGATTTGGCTGAGTGAAGGAGGTGTCTTGTGGATTGTGGTGTTGGAGAGTGGATTTTGGAGTGTTGCTATGTTGCTGTGTCCTGTCTAAAGTGTCTTTTGTAATTATTTTAAATTTGTATTACTTTTTACTGTCTACTGTCCTCAGTCTTGTTGTGTTTCTTGTGGGTTATTTTAGTTTTCTGTCATTAGAGGGTTTTCTTTTGTTAGTCTTGGCGGAGAACTGGGGTGCTGGGAGATGCCGGCTGTGGGAAGGTCAGGGCGGATGTCAGAGGGGGCATTAGGGGGCTTCCTCTGGCTGGTGTGGTGCTACCTGCCTCTGATGTTGGAGAGGGGAGGATATATCCTCCAGGGCTACAGTGTGGTAGTGCGGAAGTTGCGGTGGGAGCATGTGCGGGTGCAGATGCTCCGCTGCTACAAAGTCAATAGGACCGTGTGCGAGTGGAAGCACAGCTGGCAGGACACGCTGGCGCGGGAGGCCGACCTGCTGGACTACACAGGAGTCATGCCTGGCATCCAGGGTGGTAGGTACCAATTCCTTTTTTGTCCATGACTGATGTTACGTACATATATGAGTGACCTGTGTGACAAGAAGATATGATGTCTTTATGCTGTCTCAAGACCGTGACACTGTAACAACGTGGTTAATGCAATGCTACTTCAAAAAATACTTGCGCACGATGACCTTGACTTTGGATTTGTATGACTTACTCTTCCCACTACAGTGTGTGCAACAGTAGGGAAGGTGTTGGAATAGTCAATCCAAATATCCATTATTGATGTGCGCCATGCAGTGCAAGTTGTCATGACGATTGGCGTTGCAATTACCGCGTAGATTAAGTTTGCCACTGGAAGTACCACATAGGAATGGAGCTCCCCGGTGTTAACCATCCAAAAATACATATGCTAATTGTGAGCGTATACTCAACAGGAAGGGTTGCAGGGTGCGTGGTGGTGTTTACATGTTGAAGTATAGCAAGGGGTGTGTCTGTTGAAGAGCAATGTTTAGAGTTAGTGCTTGGAGATGGGGAGCAACGTTGCCTGTCAGAGGTGTAGCGGAAGGTTGTCACAGGCTATGTCTGCAAGGTAGGAAAAGGAGCAGACTCACGATCTGGTCTCTCTGGGGCGGGGGAACACAGCATAGGCTAGCTGGTCTGATCGTCCGGTCCTTTGATGAGCCATGGAAAGAGAGTGGGACGTTAAGGTATGTTGGCCCAGTTTTGTGGATGGCTGTGTGAGCCTGGGTGAACATCTTGAAGGTGACTCTAGCTTTGATGTGGAGACAGTGGAGTGTGCACAGGTGGTGGGAGGTGTGACAGGGTCCTGGTAGTGTGAGGATCAGTCCTGTGGTTGCATTTGAGATGTCCTGCAGCTTGTGGATGTGGTTCATGTAAATTCCGTCATGGACTGTGGTGCTATAGTAGGGTGAGCTGTCGCACAGGGCATGAGTGAGTGTCTATGTGTGTTTGAGTAGGAGTCATTTGACTGTCTGACATAGGAGGCGGAGTGTGTGGAAGCAGGATGATGAGACCGGATAGATCTTGCAATTATCTTGGACATCGGAGTCCATGATGGATTCCCTGTTGCGTGCCTTGTCCGTGTTGGGGTGTGGGTTCCCCATGCTGTGTGAGGACCCTGTGTAATTCCATGCTTGGAGTTTTTAGGAGCATGATGGGTACTTATCTTTTGTTGTTGTTCACTTGTATGCAGCTGTTTGACATTAATTTAGCAAGTTCTGCCATGGCTTCTCAATACTTGTGTTTGCCGGAGTTTTGTTAGTTGGATATGTCGAGGAGGAGTTGTCAATCGTATGCCTATGATACAATGTTGAGTCCATAGCTAATCCCGATTGTGGCGTGCGGAGCCATGTAGATGTCAAAGATTGTAGGGCTGAGTGAGGATCTCTGGTGGACTCCACGGGTGGTTATTGTAGGCTCCAAGACAAAAGGGGGGTGTCTGACCCACAGCGTATGTCCGTTGAGGGAGGAGCAGATCCAGTTGAGGGCCTTGTCTTGGATCCCTTTGTTGTGGAGTCTGCATATTGGTGGTCTTTGAGAGACAGTGGTGAACGCCGCAGCGATAGGTCAAGTATGATGAGTGCAACTGTTTTTATCGTGCTCCATGTGGATGAGGTGCCGTGATATTGCATGACACAACTCATATGCACAGGTCTGTCAGCAGTGATGTTTTGGATGTGCAGCCTCTGCTTCCACTGGTCGTGTGTGGATACCATTCAAAGTAGGCCCAGTCATGTGGCCAACATGAAGTCAACACCACATGGATGTAGCATTGTCTGTCACTGTAATAATTCACATTGTGAATATGCCACGTTTGCTGGGGTTTGCTACACCTATTTACGTTTGTCCTCTTACAGATGGACGCCAACCTATCACCGCGGGGGACCTTGACAGATGCCGGGACCCACACGCCACTGGTGAGTAGTGACAACAAATATTGGCATGTTGCGGGGTCATGATTGTCTTTGCCAAATGCAACATGTTGTTGATTAGCAGTATGGGTGTGTATCGCATGTCAATTCTCTACGATGGGCAGAGGTATTCAGCATTTCAGACCTGTGTCAAATATGGTAGTTTGAAGGGCTACAATGCATCTTATTCAGAGTTGTGACTTTGTCCATCAACAGTCAGTGATACACATGTCAATGTATGTGCCTATTTCTGAGCAACTAATGCTGCCAACTAGGCATTTACACTGCAGTTGTGTTGGCAATAGACCACTAGCATTTTCTCCCATGTTCATTTGCGCAGCCTAGTCAAGATGGCAAACTTACATGCTGTAAACATCGTCCAAGGGGCGAGCAGTGGGTGTAGCATTGAGCACAATGAGGCAGTGCATTTATGTCCGTACAAGGTCAGACATCTTGGCATAGTGATCCCTAAGGTATGCTGCATGGCACAGAACCAGAAGTGGCAGGGTGTAGCCCAGATCCAAATTTGTCAATGGTGTGTTACACAAAAACATTCAAAAGATGTGTACATCAATTGAAATTTGATATTTGTGCAATGCAATGGTGTTGACAGGCTTTGTCCGTGTGGACATCCCATGCTGGAATCAGGATCACGTGTACCAACTCAGCTGACACAATTGGTGACATTACTCAACACACATTTCATACGCATGCATTAGCTATGCATCATTTGATGTCACATAGATTTGCAAATCCAGCCTGCGGCAACTATATCTGTGTGTACGCATTAGCCATAAGAATTACACAACCCTCATGACCCCATGGTGCCATTACAATGTGTAATCCATTGTAACAGTTTGCGTAGTTGATGCATGCGTGTTCATCTCTACTATGGAGTGAGATTGGTGGTTACAACACATGCATGAGTGGCAGTTGTGGTTCAATGATGTCTCCCCATTGCAGTGGATGACTATCAACAATTGCATAGTAATGGTGGAGTGAGTAAGTGCCTAAGTCCGCATTCATACCCTAAACATGTTTCCATGTGTGCGGCATGATGCAGCATGATTGCAAGTGTGAGTAGGGCAGTCCCAGTCCTGTTATTGTGCATTTAGTGTGAGACTACAATAGGTAGTTATTCACACCTGCACACATACACCCTTGCACGCTTGTGCAAGAGTGCCTGTCTTGGCACTGACTTGATGTGCTGCACACAGTTCCTGGGGGACACACATGGCTGCACATGTGCATTGTACTTTTGATGCAGCTGTCTGGGAGAGGGTTGTGCTGTGCACGTAGGGGTTATGCCTCCCAACTGAAGTCAATTGTACATGTCACCCACAGCCCGGTTGTCCAATGGTGCCATGTTTGTAGCATGTCATTAGCTTTTAGTTGTGTCAGTGCATGTACCATGCCATGCACTGTCATGTCAGTCTCCACAGCATGTAGTGATTGAATCATGCGTAGACATTGGGTTTAACAGGTCAGTCTTTGACTAAACAGGGTGAAGCGGGTGTGTTGCCTCCCATGTTGTTTTTAACTTGTGATACAGATATCATGTTGGATGTTTACATAGTGTAGGGGACAGAAAACTGACATTGAGTTGTTTTTACAGACAACATGACACCTGAGGAGCAGCACAATTTCCAGGTTGCCAAGGGCCGGTACCTCCACGTGAGGAAGGTCCATAAGGGTTATCGAATGATGGAAAGGAGGTACCGGGCCGAGAAGAAGGAAGGAACCTGGAAGTCACTGCCGGAATGTGTCCTGACCGGCAGCAGCAACATCCCCTCGACCTCAGGTGCCAGTGTGGGCCCACACAGTCAATCCCCCTGCCGCAACACCCGCACAGGTGCCAGTCCAACATGCACCGCCACCTGCACCCACACCAGCACCAGCACCTGCACCTGCACCTGCACCCATGGATCCTGTCCTGTCACAACTACTGCAGATGGTTCGCAACAACACCATTCTGACAGACATTCGCCGTGAACTTCTGTACCTGAACCGGCACCTCCAAGAGATCTGGGGTCACCTTGGACTGCAATAAAGACTGCCCCTATTCTCACCCATCCCCCTCTTCTCCCTTCCCACAATGTCCCTATTTGTGTCTTATGTTGTGTTATGTCATAGTTGTGTGTATTAGTTAGAATAGTTTTAGTGTAGGCTTAATTAGTTGTAGATTTAGACTTTTTTAATTCTTGAATGTTATAGAATTTGGGGATAGGTTTCATTTAGCTTTGGGTGGGGGGTTGATGTCTTTATTCATTTTGTGTGTTTGTAAATAGTTAGGGTAGATAGTTTTTGTTAGTAAAAATATTTGTAGTTAGTTTAGGTCTAGAGTTAGGGTCATAGATTGGTGTAGGGTTTTTGTATCTTTCATATTGTTCAATAAATCTTGTTAATTTTAGAATTCTGCTTGCACTTATATCATGGCTGATGCAGGGTAGTGGGGCTTGCTCCATTGTGTGCAACTCATACCATCACTGGAGTGATCAATGTACGTGTAACTATGGTCCTGACCTGTCACTCAGCAGGATGGATCGAGTCCAGATACCTTAGATGTGAGCACAATGACCTTGCATGTCTGATAGATTAGCAAATATGGTTTACGGCCTACTCTGGTGACAGTTTATTGTGACCTCGAACATCTCACATTTTCCTGGGCATGGCCAATCGATCTCCATTCCATGCATGCTGTTGGTCATTTGTGTGTCCATTGTTAACGTCACATGGCACGACAGTGTTAGTGAGTCACATGAGTTATATGAGACTGATTCATGACTTTGGAATAGAGGTCATTCACAGGTGTCTTTTTGGATTTGCACTGTTCGGAATACAGACTTAACATCTAGTTTATTGCTTTTGTGACACCCTTAATCATTTGAGTTATGCTTTTGGACCTGATGATGTTTGGTTGCAGGCACACAGTTCTGCTGCACACAAGTGGTGACATGCTGCATTGCTCACTGTACCAACAGTGCCATAGCCACTCATCCCAGCTGTAACTTTCGCAATGGCTCATAGTGATGACACCCTTGTAGCCTTGCCACTGATACAGACTATATGCTAAGTGCAGTTCAACTGACATCCATGGGCACATTCGCCAATATGTGGGCACTTCATGCCAGGGCTCAGAAGTTGGTTTGGCATTGTTTGTGCAAAGGTAGGGGCTGACTGACTCTTTGCACTTTAGCTTCAGTAACTATTGTAGACTCAACTTCAGTGTGGCTTACTTTGTAGTTCCATGAATGTATGTTAGACCTGTGCCCTTAGGTCTCATCAGCAATGTGAATCTGCTGTGAACACCTAGAGATGTGACATGCAATGTGCTACATCACAACAATCTTTGACCAACACGTCCTGTGTAAGGCGATATGCCAGGAGATTATGCTTTGCTATCCTTCTTGGTGACACTACTTGTGTACTGCAACAGACTTGTACATGTTGTCACACATGCATATTGTGAGAAAGTGGCTCTGTATATACTGTTCCCAAATAGGTACAGTGTGCACAGAGTCCACAGTCCCCAGAGGCTTGGCAGAGGTTAAAGTTAGATACTTTAGATTACTCTCTAAAGTGGTAGCTTGGTCTAGCAGTAAGGCAGTATCAGAGGACAGTGTAAAGCCTTTGTTGTACACACTCAGTCAGCAAATGGTCTCACACACTCAAGAACTGAACTCTAGGCCAATGGTTTATATAAAAAAAGTATGCTTGTTTTATTTTAGAACCAACAATAGGTATCAAAATATACTTTCGCAGAATAAGAGGCTTTAGTTAAATACTTTAGCAATATGCAGTTGACTAGGTAATAGTTACAAGTTGTTGCAATAGGCAACACAATTTCAAACATAATAATACATTGAGCTCAATGTGATTTCTAAGTTATTTACAATAGATTACTTCTAGGATTACTTTTCTAATTCAAGGACTGGATCCTAGATTCAGTCCTGGGAAAGATCTTGGAAACAAGTGAGTAAATTCGTTTTAGTTACTGTTGTGATTTTTAGGCAATATTTTGCTATTTCAAAAGTTGACACTTAGAAGAAATTTCACAGAAAAAACAGTCAATGATTTCCTATGGAAGAAAATTGGGTTAGTGGTAAGTACGGTTGTGAGTACTTTTCAGGGTCAGTGCGGGGCACCAAGATCCAGCACTGGAATCTCTCCTAATGGCAGGTGAGTATTTCCGTTTTTGTTACTCGGTTGATTTTAGGTGAATATTTTAAGTTTAAGAATCTCCACATTTAGAAGAAATTTCAGGTGACACCAGTCAGTGTTACTCTATGGAATAAAATTGGATTATCGGCTTTTGGGTAAGTACTTGACTGGCAGAGTTAAGGTTCTGGGCACAGACTCTGGGGTCTCCCAGGGTCAGGTTGGTACAGTTGTTACACCCTCTGCGGCACTGTGGCGGCCGGGTGCAGAGTGAGTTAGGCCCAATGTTATCCTATGGGAGGCAGGGGGGCCTTGGTTGGTGGCTGCTGACTAGCATGCCACGCGGCTGTGGGAGCTGGGCTCCTGGTCACTTGCTCAGGGCAAATGGGGAAGTAGGCAGGAGTAGAAGTTACACTGCCAGGGCCACTCGGGCGGCTGGGTGCAGGGTGCTTTTGAGCCTTCGGGCACTCAATGGATTGCAATGGGAAAGCTCCAAGATAAACAAAGGCTGCAAACTCGGGGACGAAGATTCTTCAGGTGCCACCACCACTTCGGGAGGTAATTTGGGTAGTTGGAGGATGGGTAGGTACCCAGGAGTCGGGCACAGGGGGCCGCAGGGCGTCGTGTGAAGGGGTGCCTTTTGGAGTTGAGAAATCTTACCCTCTGTTGATCGTGGTTGGGGGGTCCCTGGTTCTGAGGCTGCAGGCGTCGTCATGAGCGTCGAGGTGAGTCCTTTGGGGCCGGATTCAGGGTCACAGTCGCCGGAGGGACGTCATCGGTGTCTTTGTCCACTCCAGCACAGGCCCGGTTTGGCAGGTGTAGAGTGTGCAGGGTTCGCGGTTCCGGGATGATGCCAGGGGTTAGAAACTTGCTTTGAGCAGAGCCACTGCTCATGAGAGTTCCAGAAGCTCAGAGTCACAAGGTAGCCAGGTCCTCCGGGGTGTGTGAGGTTGCTGGCCACAAGTGGGGCTAGGATTTAGCAGGAGCAGGTTCGAGGGTCGACAGACTGGTACGGCTGGGGCCAAAGCAGTTGGTGTCTTCCTCTTATTAGCAGCTGCACGGCAGGTCTTCTTTCTTCTTGCTCTTCTTTGCTTTTTCGGAATCTGGAGAAGGAAGGTTCAGGGTGCCTCTAAATATTAGATATAGGGAAGTTACAGGTAGGTAAAGAGCAAGGACTAATGGGTCCCTGCCCTGAGGTGGGTACACCCCCTATCCTGCCACTCTCCTGTGGGAGGGGGGCAGTAGCCTAGTCCTGATTGGGCAGGGCTTACCATCTTCAAGATGGCGAGCGCCTGGAGATGTGCTTCACCTCGCCTCCCCCACCTGAGGGTTGGGGTTGGAAGGCTGGCACATCCCCTGTCCTTACTTGGGGTTTCCAGCCAGTCTTCCCACCAGACTGGGGGTCAGAGCCGGTGGGGGCCAGTTTGCTGGGTACAGCAAGTGGCCTGGAGAAGCTCACAGAGGTGGCATGACTTTGAAGCTTCCCCCTGCCCATCCTGGGGGAGGAGACCTAGCACCTCACCCAGGATGTGCATTGTTGCAGGCCCAGGAGAGTGGGGGCTCTCCACCCTGAGGTCCAGCAACATGTCTGCTGTGTGGCAGGCTAGGCAGCCTCCCAGACATACGTGGATTGTAGGTTAGTTTTCAGGGGGCATCTCTAAGATGCCCCCTGTACATTAAATCCCACACTGGCATCAGTGCGGGTTTAATGTGCTGAGAAGTTTGATACCAAACTTCTCAATCTTCAGTGTTGCCATTATGGTGCTGTGGAGTTCGTGTTTGACAAGTTCTCAGCACCATATACTCTTAAATGGCAGCACTGCACTTACAGTGCCTAGGAATGGACCTGGGTACTGTAGGTGCACAGGGCTCATGCTCCTGTGCCCACACCACTGGCATAGGGCACCCAGCTAGAGGGGGTGGCTGATGTATGCCAGGGCAGTGTAGGTTGTGGGCATGACACATAGGGATGTGTGCCATGTCGACTCTTTGTTTTGCCTTGTACCCAGACACTCAGCCTGCGAGGGCAGTGTGGTTGTGTTAGGGTACAGAGCCTCTAAGGGTGTCACAATAAGTGCTGCAGCCCTTAGAGGCCTTCCGTGGTCACAAGGCCCTGGGTACCTAGGGTACCATTTACCAGGGGCTGACATGTGGCCAGGGTTTGCCCATTTGGGATTTTAGTTTTTAGGGAAGGAACATAGGCCTGGGCACCTGATTGGCAGGAATCCAGGGCACACTCAGTCAAAGTACATTCAGCAATTCAGCAAAAAGTGGGGGAATACCATGCAAGAAAGATGGCACTTTCTCACACATATGTCCTACATGGACGTGGGTCAGAGTTGGTATGTTGCTAGGTTGTGCTATCTGATCAATGTGGGCAGTGCAATTTGGCCCGTGTAATCTCGTATGACCCCCTGTGCCCCTTCTTCACTGTCTGCCTTTGGTTGTCTCATCTGTACCTTCATCGCAAGTGTAATTTAGTTTGGCCCACTGTGCCCCCTTCTGCCGGGTTTAGTTGTATTGCTCATTTACATTTCTTACCCTGTATTCGGGCACATGTTTTTCAAACCGCCTCCGCTCTCCCTTCCCACCACAGTATCCCCTGCTGACCCGCACAGCAACACGCCCATTCGTACCGCCCACACGCCAGGCTGATCCTCCAACCTCCCCTTCCTCTGGCGGACTTCCACGCCAGGACCGCGCAAAGTGCAGGAACATCCTGGGATCGCAAACGCAACTACACATGTTGCCACTACGATGCTAGCACCCTCAACGCCCTCAACATAGGACAATCACACACCTGCTTCCTGCCCAGACCAAAACGCACACAAGGACACCTCTACTGCAGGAACAGTATCGTTACCAGCATCCGATCAGCAAATCCACCCACAAGGTAGGAACCCAACTACCTCAGATGCATTGTCCTCAACACCCGCCGTGGATACCAACTGACAAGTGAACTCTGGGACCTACTCGACTCAACCTCCCCAGACATGGTCTTCATGACAGTGACCTGATTGCACCCCTCCTCGGAACACTACCTCGCCATAGCCATCCGGTGCAGCTACAAGATCAACCACAGGGACCGCACCAACGGAGTAGGAGTAGGAATTGCCATCGTCAACCGGAACACTCTTAGAGTCTCAACCAACAACGACAACATCCTCAGCAACGCCGAACACCTGCACTTTCAGATCCACACCTATTCCAACACCACCCTCAGAGTAACCCTCGTCTACAGAGCCTCCAGACCCCAAACACAGTTCTGCAACTCGATCGCCAACTTTGTCAGTACACACACCCTCACATCCACAGACTACATCCTTCACGTTGACCTGAACTTCCACCTCGTGCACATTAACGGCACCAGATCCACCACCCTGATCGACAACCTGGCCAACCTCTGACTCATACAACTCGTCACAACACCTACCCACCACACCAGCCACACACTTGACCACATATTCTCCGCAAGCTCCCACGTCTACTTCAACCACACACCAACCTCCACTGGCAACCATCGATGCATCAACTTCGCCTTCCATAAAGACACCACGCACCACCACACCCAACAGATCCACCGGCACTGGTGGAGCACAGTCACAGAAGCCCAGCTAACCACCAGCCTTGCCCGGAGCACACCCACCGACACTGACTCCACCGGCCAGAACCTCAGACAAAGGATCGGCGACTGCTCCAACACCCTCGCCCAGATTAAGACACACTCCAACAGACACACCAGCAAGTAAGCCAGCTGGTTCAATGCAGACCACCAGGCCTCAATGCAGACCTGCCATGAGCTAGTGAAGAAATTGCACCGTGAACAGACACTGGACCGCTACGCAACCCACAAAGACGTCACACGCAGACACCATCACCTCATCAGATCCGCAATCGGGCCTCCTTCAAAGATCGCATAGCCAACAATGCACACACCAGCTAAGTGCTCTTCAACCAAGTGAAAGAACTCTCCAACACCAACACCAGCTCCAACACCAACAACATCCCACCTTTTCAAGACCTGTGCAACTCCCTTGACACGTTCGTCCATCGCAAGAGTGCAGACATCCATGACAGCTACAACGTCACAACTGCCACGAATAGCACTGAGACCTCCATCCCCACGGACACCATCTGCACCAACCACCTGCTCTCCTGGACCAACATAAATGACACAAACACAATCAAAATCTGGTACAACATCCACTCCGGATCAACGTCAGACACATGCTCACAACATATCTGCTCCAAGCCAGCACCACCATTGCACCCCATTTCCAGATAAGCATCAACGTCTCCTTCGAAAAATCAACATTCACGAAGAGCTGGTAGCACGCCGAGATCAACCCCTTACTCCACAAACACAAGACTGAACCCAAGGACCTCATGAACTTAGATCCCATCTCCCTGCTACCATGCCTGTGAGAAGTCATTGCGAAGACCATCAACAGACAACTGACCCACTAACTCTATGGAAACAGCATCCTGGATCCATCCCATTCACGCTTCTGCGGCAAATCCTCCAGCAAAACTGCCCTCATCTCCGCCACCAATGACATAATGCCATGGATGGACAACTGCGAAACAGCAGCACTCATTGCCCAGGACCTGTAATTCGCCTTCAACACTGTCTTGCACCGCACACTATGCACACGCATACATGACACCGAGATCAGAGACAAGGCTCGTGACTGGACCACCTCCTTCCTCTCCGGCAAAACCCATGCCGCCCGCCTCCACCCTTCCTGCTCAGAATCCACATTAATCTTCAGCAGCTTACCCCAGGGCTCATCCCTCACACAACATTGTTCAACATGTACATGTCACCGCTCGCACATGTTACCTCACTGCACAACCTCAACATCATCTCCTACGACAACGACAGCCAGCTGATCTTCTCCCTCACCATGGCCACCATCACTTACACCACCAAACACCATGTAGGACTGTAAGGAGGAAGAACTGGAGATAAATTCGGACAAGACAGAAATGCTCATCCTCGGATCCACCCCCTCCGCCTGGGACAACTCCTGGTGTGCGGCCGCCCTGGGAACAGATCCAACACCAACCAGCCACGCCCGCAACATGGGGTTCATCATCAACTCTACTTTCCCCATGCCAAATCAGGTAAACGCCATCTCGTCTTCCTGCTTCATCACCCTCCAGATGCTTGGCAAGTTCTACAGGTGGCTTCCCACCGAAACATGGAGAACAGTCACACAGGCACTCATCAGCAGCAATTTGGAATACGGAAACACCCTCTATGCAGGAGCCTCAACCAAACTCTGGAAACGACTTGAACGCATACAAAACGCCTCTGCACGCCTGGTCCTCAACATCCCTCGCCGACAGTACATCACACCCCACCTGGGAGACCTGCACTGGCTCACCACCAACAAGTGGATCACCTTCACGCTCCTGTCCTGAACCACGCACACAAGCCACTCCACAACACCGGACCTGCATACCTCAACAGACGACTCAGCTTCTGCACCCCAAACCAGCAGGTCCGCTCCGCTGACATCACACTCGCCACAGTCCCTCGCATCTGAAAAGTGACCTCCTGCGGAAGATCATTATGCCACCTCGCCGCTAAGAACTGGAACATTCTCCCCACCCTCTTACAGCAGACACAGGACATGCTAACCTTAATGAGACACCTCAAGAAAGGGATTTTCAAGTAGTGGCAGACTCCCACCCCCCTGCTCCTTGAGACACTCACGGGTTAGTGGTGCAATTTAAAGATGTTGTGATAGAAAAAATTGATTGATTGCTTTTGCACATACACGGTCATCTCATTGCCTATCCGTGTCAGGTGACACATGTACATTGATTGTATTTCCCTTGCTGGACCTTCTTGTGAATTCACTGCCCCTTACTTATTGCCTTAGTTAAATACTTGATTGGTCATGGAAAAACGCATCTGTGTGATTTTAGGGAATTTATTTACAAGACAAGGTTTAGACTGGACCAGAAGTGGCCCATACGACACAGGATTGGCTGGATGCCCGTTGGAGTGGCAGGCAGAGTCCATTGTGAGTGACAGAGCCAGGGGAAGAGGCGGAGTTTGCAGTGCCATTGTCAAGGAAAAAAGAGATTTGCTGCAGGTCCATGTGTGGGTCCAAGCTGAGTGTTGGTGAACGTCGGAAGACAGTGGAAGGGGAAGGTCAGTGGAATGATGGTATGTACAATCCAATGGTGAGACAGGCCTTTGTACGTCACTGGTAGGTGTACTTGCGAATTACCAGTGTGGCAGTTTCATCCTCAGATTCGTCCTCTGATGTGTCATGTGTCTCACATGTGGGTGGTGGTATGGTGGGAGCAGCACTGTGAGGCACAGACACATCAGGGTGTGGAGCTGAGGATGTGGATGCGCCAGCAGCAGCAGATGTTGGCGCAAGACCGTGGGGAGGCGCAGATGTGATATGATGTAGCAGAGCCTGCCATGTCCCTTCAAGATTGCGCTGGTGTTCAGCCGTGGCAGCCATCTGTTGTAGTTCCCTCCGCTTCCTGGCCTCCATTATCCGTGACAGTCTGGATAATGCGGCACAGACACTACTGGAGCTATCCTGCCGGGACAGTGTGTCAGCTCTCCGGATCAGGACCCCAGCAATGTCATCCAGGGGCGTTGGATATTATTGAGGGGTATGTGGATGTCTGACATCCTCTGCATGTGGTTGTCGAGGAGATTCAGACACCCACGTAGGTCATCAAATTTGGCTGCCAGGCTCTCCAACTCCACTCGCATATAGTCCAGTTTCTCACGCTTGACCTCAAGCACCATGCTGTGAAAGGCCACATATGGGTTACCAGGGTCCTGTGGCGCATCTGTGGTGGGAGGTGCTTGCTGCTGGGTGGTTTGCGCAGGGGGTGGGCTTGGCGCAATGCTGCTGGGGGGTCCTGCTCCTGGAGTTGGTGTGGCAAAGGATACCAGGAGACGTTGAAATTCAGCCACATTGATGGTGGGGCTTTCAGACAAGTCATCGTGGCGGAGTGGGTTGTCCTGCTGTCCAGGAGGTGTTGTCTCTCCCTCTGCAATGTTCATAGGAGATTCAGTTTAACTGTGTTATCCATGTATGGGCATGCATTATTTGACTTAACAATCAGACTGAGGGAGAATGTACATTATAGATATTTTGTACAATATGCATGTTAGTTTCTGGATGGTGATTATTTCAGAGACATCACGGATGTGAGGGTGTACTTGTACATTGTAATATCACAAGTTACCTATGTGAGAAATGTGTCTTGACAGTGTCCACACACAAATGCTACCTGTTGTGTCCTGGTTTGTGTTATGTGACTAATGCAGTCCTGGACACCTTTTAGGCAATGTTGATGTACTCAGATTAGTATGTGTGTACACTGCATTGTGTGATGGTGGCACCTGCTGCCTTTGTTTAGCTGCCCCTTGTCCCTTTCATGAAATGGGCCTTTGACTTCTGTGTATGTACAATGCAGACATGTGAAAAGCTGGGTGTATTGTGTGTCCTTGTCAGAGTTGTGACACTTGTGCATAGTAGGTCATCCAGTGTCTTGTTCACATTAGGGGTTGTGTGTACATAAGGTTGTGACAGGGTGTGACATGCTCCCTTGAGGATGTGTTCTACACTCCGCAACATCAGTGAGGTGTCCTGCACCATGTAAATCTCTTTGTCCTGCAGGCATGCTATCCATCATGCCCTATCACTTGCCTTATCAGTGTGGCTCAAGGAGGTGCAGCTTTGCAGGGGCTTGCACTTGTGCATGTGTTTTGTGTGCTATTAGTTATGTGTGGTGAGGGCCCACTTTCGGCACATTGGTAATGGGAGCCTACTTGGGGCCATGTTATCAGGGACGGCCTTAATATTATCGCCGCTTTAGCGGCAGGAAACTTCCGCTACAAGCAGCGATGATGTTCTTGAAAATATGCTGCATAGAATTCCGATAGAAGCACATGTTCTGGTGTGAACATGGGCTTCTATTTGAATTCTCTGCAGCATGTTATCAGGCACATTATCACCGCTTTAGCTGCAGTTTCCTGCCGCTGAAGCGGCGATAATTTTAACAACGTCCTTGATTATATGCACCGTGTTTTTTTCTACAGAGCTGTAATGTGTAGGACACATGTACCTCTAAGTCGCTTTGGCTCCTTGTGATTTGTGTTTTGTGCATTGCGTCTGTCATGTTTAATCTTGCATGGTTTGCTTCCTGCACTTCTTTTGGATTACCCTTTCAGAGTGAATCTATGACGTTATTCCACAGCCTTTTTCCCCACTTGGAATCACAACGCGGTCGATTCTGCATATCATTACTCCGCAAGTCGGAACAACGACTTGCGGTGGGGGGGGGGGCGCTGAATGTTGGAATAGTATAATTTACTATTCCAGCTCCAGTCTGTGCGGACACTAGGGAAGGTGTTGGATTTTAAATCCAACACCACCCCCCCCTCCGCAAGTCGTTGTTCCGACTTGCGGAGTAATGGTATGCGGAATTACAACGCGGTCGTTTTAACGACTGCGTTGTGATTCCCTTCGTTGAAACTGTTTTGGGGTAAACGATGTTTACCTTTCAGAGAATGGTGCAGCATGTATAGCAATTGTTGTTGCTGTCTGAGCAGACTGTGTCCACACCCATTACCCACAAATTTGGGCCCACATGTGGAGTGTGTGTGGCAGTGGTGGGCTGTTTTGTGCATCATACCAGGCAGTGACCTTCTGTACTCTGCATAAGCACTTTGATTTTAGAAGGGGGACTTCCTACTACATGCAGTGATCACAGCGGATATTTGTGCGCATTGTAAAGGTGACCAAGCAGGACCTAAGCTTTCTTTAGTGTGCCAATACATATTGACAGCAGCTGTAAAGTTTAAGGCAGTCACATGCCTGTACATGCGCATGAATCTTGAGGAGCTGCCCCCTTTGGACATACTTAATTGAAATGAGAGGTAGATGTAGGGAGAGAGATACCGGAATGGGCTTGTGCTGAGATTGTAGAGTAAGCGTGGAGGTGCACCAGGCACGCCCGCTTTCAAAGGCTTCTTTTTAATGTTTTACATCACCTTACCTCACACCGGCAAAAAGTCAATGCATGTTTCAACACTGACTCATATGAATGCCCAAGGGTTCAGGGAGAGGGGGCAAACTTCCCTCACATGATTGGGGGTGACCACTTTGGGTTACTTATTGGACCGTAGTGATGGCACTATTGAAGGTGTGACGGACAGGGAGGTAGATCTGGCGTTGGGGGCTTCTACATTGCTTCCCACACACAGCTCAAAGTGGGATCGCAGCAAGTTTATGGATGGGGGATTATTAGTGGCCATGAGGGGATATTAAGATGCACTGGAAGGCATCAATGGGAGTGAGAGTTCACCAAATGGGCAGAGTGTGATGGGATAGTTAGGCTACTACTGGTCAAGGCCAGGGTACGGTGAGCAAGGGATCACCTGAGGCGGCTAGGGCATAGGACCATTTCTTTGGACTATTGGTAGACCAAGACAGCGAGAGCGATGTCAACACTGAGCCAGGTGAGCTGGTACCAGGGTAGGGCCTTTATAGCACGTAGATGTAACCATTCGACACCATTGTAGACATGCATGATGGGTAAACCTAAAGAGGCAGTCTGTATATTGTGCTTTTAGTGTTTACCTTCTGGATACCACAGATTACGCACCGCTAATGGCTATCAAAGAGTACAGAGCAACATGGGTAGTGACATGCCTTGAGGGAGTGTGAAATCGACTTTCGGATGGATTAATTTGTGATGATGATGTTTGTTTATATGGCCTGTGTTGAAAATTCATTGTTATTCCCCTTGTTACATGGTTCTTCATATTAAAGGTAGTAGAGGAGAAATGTCATAGTAAGGAGCCAAGGATCCTATGCTCGGACACTTGTACATCATAGTGAGGGGAGAGGGACTAGGTGGGTGCGATTGTTGGATTTGAAAATCTAGCTTTCTCAGATATAATGAGTTTTTGAATTTGCAAGAGGAAATAGTGCATGCCAGGCGTTGACGTGGGGCAGGGGAGGGTGGTGGGTAGTATGGACAGGGATATGTGTGAATGCATGTAAGTAGACTTTGGATGACTGAATGGATTTCATGGTGCGCCCTGCATCGCATTTAGCAATGGAGGGCACACGACTAAATCCGTATTTTTGGTGTGACATTGCATGTATTATTGGTATGCAGAGTCACTCGTTACTTTCTCATCTTGCTGTACGCAGTAGTGCATAGCATGTACAGGCAAGTTGGCATTTTTATAGAACATGCATGAGGTTGTCACAATGTCCCCCTTGCCTCATCACCACACATATCCAAATCATCTTCACAAGGCAGCATCTCCCATGTGCCAATATGAGTATGCTGTGTGAATGTGACTGTTCACATGCACGAGTAAGCATGCCAGCAACAAGCTCAGCACACCTGCAACATTGCACATGTGTCTAGCTCGTGTGCAAGGTTGTGTGTGGCCCTCCAAGTCACCCTTGTTGGCCACGCACATTCTTGCACACAAATCAGACACATGTGCTATTTTACAGGTGTGCTGGTCTTGCTGTTGGCATGCTGACTCGTGCACGTGATCAGTCACATCCACACTGCATACTCATTTTGGCACATGGAAGTTGCGGCGTTGTGATGAGGATTTGGATATGGGTTGTGATGGTGCAAGGGGTGCATTTTGGCAGCATGCTGTGTCTCTCTGTGATGTGGCATGTTGCTATGTGATGTAGCACTTGTTTTGTTGTCTGATGATGTACCTGGACTGTGTTTTTCTGACTTTTCAGTGCACATTCCAATGTCAGTGTGTCCGTCACAGTGTGTCTAGCAATGTTTATGTTGGATCAGTTGATGTGTGTCCATGCCACCATGCACAGGGTTATCTGGGACCTGAACCACAGTAATTGTGGGTATGCAATGCTACTTATTGTACATGTGTGCCATTGTGGCCATCCACCCCCGTCCACCCACTCCCTCACCCTGTGGTTGTGTTTGGTCACATTCAGCAGTGTCCCGAACCGGCACTCCAACCACCGTTTCCTCAGTGATGACTTGTGCCACCATTTCCTCCTGCTCATCCAGCTCCAGCAGGGGCCCAGGGCTACCACCTCCAGTCGCCATCGCTGCCCTCCGGTTGGCTGCCATCTTCTCTTTTGTGTTCTTCTTGCTGTCATTCCAGTGCTTCTTTACCTCCTCCACTGTCCTCCTCTTCCTCTCTCCCACAGCATTAACCTTTGCTGTGATCTCCTCCCAGGTCGTTTTTTCCTGGACAATGGCACTGTCCTCCTGATGAATAGCTCCTGCTGATGTTCCGCCACCAGGCCATACAGGAGCTGATTCTCCTGCTGGCTGAACCTGGGGTTCCTCCTCCTCTTGACCTTCCCCTGGCTCTCTCTCTGCTCCTCCTGGCTGGCTGTGGGGTTTGCTGTAGGTTCCGCACTTGTCTCAGCTTGCTCCATGTCTCTGCTCTCTTCTGTGTTCTCCATTTTTTTTTTTTTTTTGCCCTGCTTGGGGGCCTTTTATATCGCATTTTCCCGCTTGCTGCATGCAAAATGCAGGCCTGTTAGCAATTGTCGGGCTGATTTTGGAGATAATTGGCTCAGCGCAACTTTTCTCGGCTTAGCGTGTGTTTTTGTATCGCTGGTGCTAAGATTTTATCGCCATCCATTGGCGCCGGAACTGCTAGCTATCGCTGGTAGCGGCGCCTTGCTAATATGTCGCTACTGCGGCGATAAACACAGGACTTCGCCGGCGATAAAAATTTATCACAATTTGTTGATGATATGCCCCTAGGAGAGGCTGCCAGGCTACATTAAAGATTTACAGAACACAAGCACAATGCATGTCTGCACGCAGCACAACACCATGCAGGCAGAATACCCTTCCCGGTCACTGAAACCTGCCTCATACCCTGGCCTCACCGCAGGAGCCCTTGTCTATATATTGTATTCAGGTACACTCGAGTAGAGTCCGGTCTGACCAGCCTCCTTGGATTGCTGCAGAGGGACTGACTTCAGCAAGCATGGCGATACATAATGTACACTTCGTAAGGCACACCCTGACTGGAAATTTACAGTTGGTAGCTGGTGAACAAAGGAGATACAGAAGGATGGGTTTCGATCCTGAGACCGGGTACATGCTATCTCAGCGTCATAGTCATTCTGCCTGTGCCCGCCGCTCTAAGGGCGGGAGCAGGCCTAGCTAAGGGGAAAGGTATGTACTGACAAGAACAGTGTATTCATTAGCACAGCGAAGCTCAACCTTGGAGAAACACAAACTATTGCAGCTGCTTTCAGCTGGAGCACAGAGAGAAAGTGACACAGAAGTTAGTTACGATCATGGCTCAAAATGGCGGCTGAATATAAAATGGTGCTGTGAATGCTAACTTAAGACATACATTGCATGAAGAACTCAGCTAAAACATTTTTATTCCAACAGCTGGGAGGAACATCTGCGTCATGTTCACAAGGTACTTCAGGCCTTGCAACAGGCAGGCCTGACCATCAAGGCCAGTAAGTGCCAAATTGGGCATGATTTTGTGGGTCACCTGGTAGGTGGAGGCAAGGTGCAACCCCTAGAGATCAAGATTAGAACCATCATGGCCTGGTAACCACCTAAAACCCAAATTGAAGTGAGAGCCTTACTAGGCCTCACCGGCCACCCACAGATGATTTGTTAAGTGCCATGGCACCATTGTTGCCCCCTTAACTGAGATGACTTCTAAGAAGTAGCACAGATTGGTGATCTGGATAGAGGCTTGTCAGAAAGCCTTTGATTCCCTCAGAACCTGTGTTAAGGGCCCATGATTTCTCCAAGCAATTAATCGTGAAAACGGATGCTTCAGCTCATGGCATACAGACAGTCTTAGCACCGCTGAAAGAGAAGTGCCTAAACCAACCAGTAGCCTTCATTAGTAGGAACAGAGGTGGAGTGCGGTTGAAAGAGATGCTTTTTCTGAGGTCTGGGCACTGAAGACATTGAGACCATACCTGTTTTGGACACACATCATCGGTCAGACAGACCACAGGTGCCTCAGATGGCTCATGAATAAGAGGGGTGAAAATCCTCAGCTGTTGAGGTGGTCCATCTCCCTACAGAGAATGGGCTTTATGGTGGAGCACCACCCGCGGATAGACCACACCAATGCTGATGGTCTCTCCAGGTTCTTGTGGCTTAGAGAAGAGAACTCCTAAGGGTTTGAGTAGCTCCCCCAACTTTCAGCTGGGGAGACACATTTTAAACCTGACAGCCTGAGGGTGGTCTTCCTCCAACTTTTTGTCTACCTCACTTCATTTTTCTGACCTAATTTCTGCTGGCTTTAGGACTTTGTGAACTTTACTGCTGCTAACAGGTGCTAAAGTGTTTGCTCTCTCCCCTGAACATGGTCATGTTAGCTCATCCCCAACTGGCATATTTAATTCATTTATACGTCCCTAGTAAAGTACACTACATGTGCCCAGGCCTGTAATTTAAATGTTACTAGTGGTCCTTAAGCGCTCATTGTGCCACTCACTTAAGTAGCCTTCTAACCATGGCTCAGGCCTGCCATTGCAGAGCCTGTGTGTGCACTTTACACTTCCATTTCAACCTGGCAAGATACCCCACTTGCCAGGCCCACACCTTCCCTTTTTATACATATAAGTCGCCCCCAAGGTAGGCTCTGGACAACCCAGAGGTCAGGTGCAATGTATTTAAAAGGCAGGACATGTACTTTTAGGTTTTACATATCCTGGTAGTGTAAAACTCTCAAAATATTCGATTCCCTATACTGCCAGAACTATCTCTCCCAAGGGATAAAATTGGAGGCCTTATTAGATCTTTTAAGTGTAATTTCGAATTGAGAAGACATAAAACCCCCAAGCCGGATGTCTCTAGAATCTCAACTTATGTTGAAGTCGGATTTTAAATTGCAATTCTGAAAATTCCAGATTTAGAAAGCTTGCATTTTCTTACTTTAGCTATTTGGTGTCCTCTGTCTGTCTCAGTTCAGTCTGGGTTGGGTGACAGTTGGGCATTCTGCATTCCCTCTAGACAGCCACACACAAAGGGAGCTTAGGTGTGGCATTATGGCCCATTCTGGGAGATGGGAGGGAAGAGCTGGGCACAGCCTCATAGTTACACCTGAAAAGGGTGCACCTTGTCCACACACAAAGGGCTGCATATCCCCCTGTAGTAAGTCTGGAGCCAGGGCACGGATGGAGGACTGCTGGGCACTTCAAAGCTTTCTTTGGAAAGTCTACTCCAATTTAAAGGTACAACTGGGTATAATTACTGGACCTCTGACACCACAACTTGGTAGCCAAAACTCACCACAGCTGTTACTGGGCTGTTCAATGTGAAGTGTCCCTTTGCTGATACACCGCCTTAGACTCACCGGGACCGGAGGAATGACGGGAGAAGAACCCGGATTACCTGTGGCACTACATCCCCCAGAGTCCTTAGCGCACTGCCAATGCGCTAAAAGCAAGACGCGGACCCGCGGTGAGGGACGTGCCCTTACCGCGCCCAGGCAAAGCCCGGGCCAAGGGCGGACCTGTCCACGCCCGTCGGAGCCCGGAGGCGGCTGGGCTGGGCCCACTCTCTTTCATCTGTACTTGACTAAGGTACTGTTTTGCTAGTAGCGCCTATGGCGAAAAAAAAGGGACTTAAGGAGAAGATCGGTGGGGGGGTTGGCTGGGTTGGAGCTACCATTGACTCATTTTTGGTAAGTGCGGCCAGCGTTCTCTCACATGAGATAGAGCAGACCGAAAGACGTCTTTCCATGGAGCCGATCCCCTTAACACTGGGATTGACCACAGGGCCTGCTACTGATCCCCTTCTGGATATGCAGTCACCATTACCCACAATTTTACCAGACTCCGCACAAGACCAATGCGGTCCCGCCCCCCCAACCTGAATATAGAGATCATACCAAGAAGGGGTAAAGATCCCTCTTCCTTGAATGTTTCCTCACTGGACACTTCGCCGACACCACCGACTAAGTGCACTAGAGCAGGGGGTGTTATTAGTGGTACAAAACCAAAACACTCTAAAAATAATTGTGCCACCAAAACTAAAGGTCCACAAACAAAGGCACACCCAACAAACTCTAAAACATCAGCACCTTCAGTGACTTCTAATATTCCAGTCCTCCAAGTATTGCAAGACGACTCCATTTGGTCAGAAGTCACGACAAGGCTAAATAATATAATGGTCCATATTTTAGCCTAATTATCCCAAATTGAACTTTGTCTGGCAGAGCTAGAGTCTCAAAAAGGGTCATTATTTGGCCGAGTGTCCCAGTTAAATGTCCCTCCTTTGGTAACATCTACAAGCACAGAGCCAGTGCAATCAATAGAAGCGAGAGGGCCACCTGTTTCCCCAATAACGACACTGGCAACACCCATATTCCCGGTCGACACCGCTAGTGTTTCAGCAAAGCTCTTAAATGGTAATTCCAACACCAACTCAACACAGGGCACCCAGATTCCCAAGGGTTGAGCAAAGGGGATCCATCACGCCAGCCCTTACTAGCCCAGAAGTAAACAAGAAGGGCTATTGAGCCGGAAGGACTCTCCGAGAACCCTATGAGAGAGTTTGAAAACCTCCCTCAACAAATCCTCCATCTTCCAACCGCAGCTGCCCCACTGCTACTGGTTCTGGCAAATGTCCCCCACCTCCGCGAAGATCAGAGTGAATCTACGAGACAATTAATGGACAAATGTCTCCATCGGTTACTAAATAAAGTTAATGTAACAGAGAGGGGGAGGAAACAATTGGCCAACAAAATTATCATGGCCAGGAGAGTGGGATGGGTGGGTGGTTTAAAAAAATCGGCGACTGTGTGGTTATCAATTTTTTTTTTTTTTTTTTTTTTTTTTTAAAACCTTTATTCGTGCATATTAAAAGAACAAATACGGGCCTACAACCTTCAGGCCGGCCACGATACGGTTAAGCACTGATACAAACATTACGGCCCCTGTGCTTCAACGGTCAAGATTAGCGACGAATTATGCATTATACACTGGAGAGATCCTTGACACCAGGGGGAGGAGACGTGAAGGTTAATTTTAAAGTTTTTAATATAATGTTATCAGGAAAAAAGTTAATGAAGAATAAGAACCAAGGAGATTCGAGTCCGCCAGATATCTTCACCACACGGGAGAGCAGCAATATCATTAAAACAGCAATGGAAGTAAAATCTCAGGCAGTGAGGCGACGCAGTTATATAACAGGATAGTCACAGAAGCAATTACGCACCTCTCCAGTGCCGCCCCCACTCAGTCAACCCCACACCCGGACCCAGAATCGAAACAAGTATAGCGCAGAAACATAAAAAGAAAAAAAAAGGCCCATAGAACTAAAGAGAAACAGTGAATTACCCCCCCACCCTACACCAATGCGGAGGCTACGGCCTACCCCCCCCCCAGCATAGTGCCTGTCGCCCAATGAACCCGAAATATAGACAAGAAAGAAAGTAAGAATAGAGTAAAGAAAGATAAGAAGACAGAAAAGTAAGTGGGGAGGAGCCTACGTATCATCAGAGCGCCCTAAACCATCGGCCAACTACGGCCTCCACACACTGTGAACCCACTACGCCGAAAGCGATCGTGTGAAAATAACGTGTCACAACAATTTCGATGAAGGAAGACAAATCGCGACGAGTGCGCACAGCATGTACATACAGTTCCAGTCCCAGTCCAGCCCATCCGTGAAACCATGGCGATATAACTCAGTCTAGCCCTGGCCCGATCGCGGGCTTGAGATTAAGCCAGCCCCTACGTGAAGGCCCCGCATCCCGTGCAGACTAAGACAATATGGCCGCTTGGGAGAAGATGGTGAAGTAGAATCACAAAATGGCCGTCGACCATCCATAGAAGTCCCTCTGTGCACCACATAAAGTCCAGATATGGCATGTAAAGTACAGGAGTTCCACAGAAAAGAAGCAGTAGGCCACCGCGAACGATTCCTCAAGGATGTTAGGTGTTGCTCAGCTGAATACTCTTGCAGACGCGGTAAAACAGGCAACAATGAAGCAGGCAGCAAGGGACGGGGAAGCAATGTATCCGCTGTTGAGCTGGAGAGCAATTGATCCTGGGTGCCGGGAAAGCCAGATGCAGGCACCAGTGCAGCACGATCACACACAGCTGTTGCGTCCCCGCGAGAGGACAAAAGCACTGGCAGACCCACGCCGTGTTGATGACCAACGGGGCGCCCACGACCCGCAGCCAACAGCATGGAGTCAAACTGTTCACTCAGCGCCTGCAAGCGAGCACACATGTGTAGACGAAGGTTCCGCAGGGCAGCCAGAACGGAGCCGCATGTCAGCGGAAGCTGCGCCCCCACATCGGCAGCAGTCCGGGACGGCACTGTGGCGCTGGTGTCCGGTGGGGGGAGGGCGAAGCGGGCAGCGGGCGAGACCAGAGTATCACCCCCCAGCCGCGAGCAGGCAGACAACACCATATTGTACCGCCGGACGGTACGATGGCCAGGGGGGGGGGTTCGTAGCAAGGAGTCAGTTCCCTTCAGGTCTGCCCGCAACAGGGAAACCCAGCAGTCGCCTCCCCTCCCTCGGGCTCTCATTGCGGCCGACTAGGCAATAGAAGAAGGGGGTCTGCAGTCTCCCACAGCGCGGTCCACAGATCGGGGCAGGAGACCCGCCGCACCGGGGCTTACCCTACGGCCCCAGCCCGTCACGCGCAGGGTGCAGGAGGTGTCCGGCCGCCCCTCCCCCGGCTCTTCTGGCGACAGTCCGTGGTGTGAGGTGAAGTCGGGACCGCGGGGCTGGGGTCTGTGCCAGCGGGTCCGGTGGCTGCGGAGCCTCCAGGGGGCCGACAAAGACCACAATGGCGCCGGGGTCCAGTGCGAGACAAAAGCACCAAGAACTCAGGCATCCGGGCGGGCTGAGACTCCGGGAAAGCGGCGGTGCGGACAGCGCGTTGCCGCACACATTTCTCCTCGAGAATCGGCGAGGATAGGAATCAGGATGATAGTCCGAGGCCCAGGGCCGACGGAGCCGGGCGCTCAAGCGTCTGCTCCGGTCGCCATCTTGGCTCCTCCTCCCGTGGTTATCAATTTTAATAATGTTCACACGGTTCCTAATCTCCTAGCCAACTTCCATAGCCTTTCTTTAAGGAATACACAGACAATACCCTTATCACTGGAGTACTTTCATATTGGAAATGGTGCAATAGCGGGAAGGGATTACAGGGTTAGAAAAATGTCACCACTCTCTGGTGTGAGAGGGAATGAGGGTTCCATTACAAACTGCGGAATTAGACTACATAATAGATTTGTAGCCCTGTTGAACCTGGAAGCCTGCGACTGACTAACTCCTTTACCCTCTTTGTTGCTACTCAAGGCAATTACCGATGCCCCAGCAGAGATTAGATTAGTCTATTGGAGACTCCATCTACTATACCACCCTCTGAGAATGCCCCTGTAGTTGTAACTCTTGTACCCAGTACTCAGGAGCATGTGCAGACCCCCCTATCTTGTATGAATATCTTGGAACGTGGCAGGTAAAGCTTCTAAATTAGGAAACCCCCACTGGACAAATAAGTGGCAATCTATGGAGATAGTATTTTTTCAGGAAACTTGGGCCAAAGACCTAGTCTTCTTTCCTTGGTTCCGTACCTTTCACTCTCCGGCAATTCCATCATCTTTTGGGAGGGTGTAGGGGGGCCTACTAAACCTAATTTCAAATACTATACCCCTTCAAGTCAGGCTGGTTGGTCCTATACATAGCCATTTTCAGATCTTTCAGCTGGGCCATGGGAACCAGCACACTTGGACAATTGTCAACTTTTTTAACAATGAGTTTGGGAAAAATATGTTGGTCGTGTCACATGCCCTAGCAAGGGAGATTGAGAAACTTAATATGGCAAAAAACAGGGGCAATGCAAACCTCATACGGTGGGGGACTTTAATATTCATCTCTGTACGTTTAACGGGACAAGGATATGTGGAGTAGAAGACTCCCATGGCAACCCCCTCTCACACTTTATACACAATGAGTATGGTGAAACCCTACATAGCTTATTACATAAGTGGAATTTGGGCATAATAAATTAAGTGAAAGAGGGAGGGCAAGGGACTACGTTTAGACGGGGCATTCAAGAGTCTACTATTGACTTTATTTTAGATCCGGCACACTTATATGGGAAAGTGGTGCACATGAGTACTCGATTTGCTCGCCATATTGACCATGCCATTTTATCTATTCACTTTAATATCCTGTCTACACTTAAAAATCATAATCAGGTAGTTGAAGTTGTGAACCTGACCAGAAAAAATGGTTATCAATTGAAATGGTCACAGGCCCATAAGTTAAATTTAGTCCCTGAAATTTTAATCCAAGAAAAGGAAGAAATATTATTATGCCTGGGAGAGAGTTCATCACCTTCATTCTTGGTTATCCAGTTTGGCGCCCTTTTGGCAAAAATAAAAGTAGTTTAAGTCGCCAAATGTTACCTCTAATATTGGATGGTTTGACACAGCCTGCTCTATAGCAAAAAAAATCCCTCGTAGACACTTTAAAAACTCACCCTAGAGATCCCACCAAGATTCGTGTACTACGTTATAATTATAAACTAGCGAGCAGGGCTAGAGAGAAGGATCTTAGGGCGCAGGCATGGGAAGATCTTGAGCAAGCTGCCATTTCGGGCAGTAGCAGAGACTTTTGTAAAATAGTGAAAGCCCCGCACTTTAAAGATCCCAGCGATCCTTCATCAGACATACATGTAGATGAAGAGGCATGGGTGAGATACTTTGAAAAAATATTTGGTCTATCAACCACCTCACAACCATCATTACCTAGTTCAGACCTTCTATCTCAGGGCGGGTTAATTTTTTCTATACCGGAGGTCAGAAAGGCACTGGAAGCCTGTAATCCCGGTAAGGCACCGTGGTCCGACGGGGTTCCAATTGACCTCTTCCAGGACAATTATGATGTGTGGGTCCCTCTACTAACAAATATTTTTAATAGCGTTCAGATGGTAGTTCCCCTTTTATGCTAGAATCAGAGTGTAATTGTGCCTATCTATAAAAAAGAGGAGTGGGGGTCCCCAAAGAACTATCACCCTATATCCCTCCTCGATACCACCGCCAAATTTATGGGGCGGGTTCGTTTGGCCAGATTGGAGATTTGGCCGAAACCCATATTATTTTTATGAAAGCACAATATGGATTCCGTAGAGGAATGGGGACGGTCGATCAGTGCTTAAACCTCTCCTTATCCGTAGGGAAATATACTAAGGCAAAAGGTGGGAAGATCTATATGGCATTTATGGATCTGATCGCAGCCTTTGATTGCGTCTCCCATCCAAGGCTGTCATCTATGATGGAGGGGATGGGCATTGATCCGCCGATAATTGGTTTTATTCGTCAGTTGTACGCCAACGCCAACACCTGTGTTCAGTATGGCAGGAAGGGGGAGTGTACACGTCTCTTCAAAATTGAAAAGGGAGTAAGACAGGAGTGTGTTCTCGCCCCATTTCTCTTTTCCATCTACACAAACGGGGTAGAGTCCTCCCTGCTTTACCCGTGGACGTGCCTAAATTCGATCATACCCCTCTTCAGATTTTGGGGTACGCTGACGATGCAGTACTGATGGCTAGATCGGAGTTAGCCTTACAATCGCTAATTTCGGCTTACTCCACCTTCATGGCCTCCCTTGACCTAAAAGTAAATAAATCCAAATCCTTTATAATTGTGGTATCAGCTGCCAGAGGAGAGAAACATCCTCATTTCCAGGTGGCAGGAAAGAAAATCGAGGTGGTTGACTCCTTTTCAGACCTTGGAGTCCTTTTTGATAAGGATCACTCATGGTCTTACTTAGTGGTGGCAAGAGCCCAGGGTATGCTAAGGAGCCTCAATGCTGTCAAAAGATTCGCAAAGAAGCTGGGAGGTAGCTCCCTGGACATAATTAAAAATATCTATTTTGCAAAAACAAAGTCCGCTACAACATAAGGGGCAGGAGTTTGGGGGATGGCTAACGTCGAACCGCTACAGCAAGTGGAAGACAGCTTCTTCAAAAATCGAGTGTCCTTACCGCAGTCAGCCCAAATTATATCTTACTTCTCGAATTGGGGCTCTCTTATCTGAGCGATTGCATAAGATTGGCATCAGTCTTGCTGTGGCTCTCAATATGGTGGAGATCTGCGGTGGACCTGCCTCAAACCATTATCAGGGATTGCTGTAAATTGGATTATTACAAGAGGATCGGGTGGTTAAATTATGTAGAGGTCCAACTGAATGCCCTAGGGCTAGGAGAATTATTCCAGGACCCTGATTCCTGCAAAAGGATCACAAAGAAAAGAATAACAGGGGCATATTATCAAGGACGGCGTTAAAAATTATCGACGGTTTAGCGGCAGAAAGCTGCCGCTAAAGCGGCAATAATGGGCTTGATAATATGCCTTTGAGAATTTCAATTGAAGTCCATGTTCTGGTGTGAACATGGGATCTATTGGAATTCTCCAGGGCATATTATCAAGCCCATTATCGCCGCTTTAGCAGCAGTTTTCTGCCGCTAAACCGGCGATAATTTTAACGTCGTCCTTGATAATATGCCCCAACAGACCTTTTTATTCAGAGAGCAAATTATCTGCGAAGGAAAAAGAACTGTATTCTCCACTCTTCTATTGCCTATGATCTGGTTCTACCAAGACCAGGGAAAGGTTTTTATTATCTCTCTTGAATTAATAATGCGCAGCATAGATTTATTCTACTGCGTTTTCGATTGAATATGATTCTGTTACTCTTGGGGTATCCTGAAAAGAGATACAGATTGGCAGATCTGTCACACTGTCCCTGTAATAACTACGCCGTGCAGTCAGACCTACACATATTACGGTTTTGTAAAAACTATTCAGATGAAAGAAAAACATTCATCCTCCCAATCCTGAGGTATCACAAGTTCAAACAGTATCGGGTGGCTGTGTAATTTTTTAAAGGCCCTATTGGATCCATTTGTATTCTTTTCCGTAGCTTCATTTTTGTGGGCCTGCTTTAGAAAGAGGAAAATGGTGGGACAAAACCTTACTAGTAATGACTAACATTAACTTTGAACTGATTTTAAACATTTTATGTGAATTTATTGCTTTGATCATGGCAAATCTGTTTAATTCTCTTTTTAACATTGTATACATGCTTTTTTATTTGTGGTGTAAATTTTAGGATGCTTTGTGCTTTTATGGTCTGTTTTTATAAGATCGAATAAAGCTGTGCGAGTACTTTTCTGGACCTGTGAAGACTATGCCAGGAAGGACAGCCGTGCTGCTGGAGGACTGCCCCTCTGCTGGACTGCTGCTTTGCTGGACTCCTCCCTTGCTGTTCCACCCTGCTGCCATATTGTCCCCTGCCTGGGTGAGAGGGACTGGACCGGCATCACTTGGACCCAGAATGGCTCCAAGGGCTTGCTGACTTGCCTCCTGATCTGAAGTGTCAGGGACCAAAAAGACTTTCATCTCTTCAGCTGCTGCAGCTGGACTCGGCCATCTGGGAGTATGCTCTGCCAAGTGGTGCCACCGCAGTTCTGAACCCTTAGAAGTGAGGCCAAGGTGCTGCGTCAATGAAATCCATGCATTCTCTCCAGAACCGGCTCATGAGCGCCGTTGCATGGGTTGGAACCGGCACATCACATCTATTGCCCGACCAGAACCGGTGCATTGACTCTGCTGCGAGGAACGATGATGACGCTTCGCCTTCGAAACCAGCACTGTGCGACACTCGCCCAGGCTCGAGTTCTTCACATCTCCGACAAAGATGCAGAGAACTCTGCATTGCAGCCCCTGCGCTCATCAGAGCTGTTGCATCACCGCTGTTGCATGGACCAGGATCAGCCCATCTACGCCAATGCAAGGATTGATGCCTATGCATCACTTTGACTTCACCCTGCATCTTCACCGACACAGCCTGGATCAAGGTACTTTTGTTCAGCGGGCCAACTGGGTCCCTGTATGCAGCCCGAGCTCCATCGCGGTGACATGAACTATTGACTTGGTCCCTGTTCAGCGTGACCACAAAGCCCAAATACACGCTTATTGCTTCTAAGCAATATTTTACAGTTCATTCCTTAAAAAATCATATCTCAATTTCTACTTGTTGTATTTTGTCATTTTGATCTGCTTTTATCTATAAAATTAAGCTCTATTGTTCTAACTAGGTGTAGAGTGTTTTGTGGTGTTTTCATTGTGTTACTGTTTGAAGTGTTGCACAAATAAATACTTTACACATTGCCTCTTATGTTAAGCTTGACTGCTCAGTGCCAAAGTACCAGAGGGGCACTGGTTAGTTTAGGGTGTGCTTGTGACATATCCTGACTAGGATTGTAGTAATAAAAATGGACTTGTACTGTGTTAATAGATGAAAACTTTAGGAAAATCTCTGGAAACCAATTTCTGCAACACATCACCCTGATTCCAAGCACTAGATGTTGGTAACAAAACAAGAGCATAATTCAGGTTCAGTGTCTAACCCCGATCCAACTGAAATGTTCCTTGATGTAGCATGCCAATGTGAGGGACATTGTCTTTGTTAAGGCCTAGAAAATGCTATATATTTTTAAAATATTTTTATTAAAGTTTTCTGCGAACAATACAGAATGTGCAACATCACATTCAACAGCAAAGCTACATGGGAATGGATATACAGTTGTTCAGATTTGCAATGATATGGTACAGCGTCAGTATAGCCACCGTGGTCACGCAAAAGCAGGTTTGACACACCACAGAATTGTTCAGTACACATCACTGGGGGTTCTGTAGAGGGGGTAATTCCACACCATCTCCCATGTCTATACCATATTTTAGCCAGGAATCCCACACTTTATAGAACTTCTTCAGGCAACCTCTCACCTTAAAGGTGATCTTGTGAGCAGTCATATAAAGGTCCAGACCTGTTTTCCATTCCTGCAGAGTAAGTAGCTCCGGGGCACCCCAATGTTTGGCCACATCCCGTTTCGCCACTATGAGAGCCAAGTTGCTGAAGAGAAATTTGGATCTGGAATTATCTACCTCTGTGGGTATCCCTAACGGTGAATTTGGTGTCCATTTTGCAGGTTTACTCCCAATGGCGAGAAATATTTCAATATTACTTACAACTTGAGGGCCTCATTTATGAAAAGTGTTGCATCGCTGTGGTAAAACAGCGCTGCAACACTTTTCAGTGCGCCCTCTTTGCAATTCCATGGATGCGCCGTATTTACTGCATGGCGCTCCATGTTGCAAGGATTGACAGATACGTCAGGAATCATGACGTATCTGTTGGCGCAAAATTGCCGCATTGCTGGAGTGTGTCTGAACCAGACGCAACTCCAGCAATTTGTCATTTTACATGGGACAAGCCCCAGGTGAAAAGACCTGCATCATCCCTTCCGCCTGTTTCAAGCCGGTTTAAGGATCTGACGCAGTGAACGCAGTGAGGCCGTAGAAGTATCGCAGTAAAATCTCATAGATTTCACTGCAACACTTCTACAAGCCTTTTCTGCGCCAGAAACACCCGCCCTGAAAACATTATACCTGTTGCAGGTATAATGTAGCGCAGGGGTTTTCAAAGTGACGTATCTGCCTGGATGCGTCACTTTGTAAATATGGTGCAGTGTGGCTCATTTTTCACACCGCCGCAGCGTCACATAAGTGACGCAAAGGCGGCATAAGGGCATCATAAATAAGGCCCAGGATTTTTACTTCCATGATTGCCAACATTTCAGTAATCAGTTCTATTTTCTTAGGATTAATGCTAATTTTTATTTTTATTTTAATGTTCTGATAAACATTCACAAATATATTTGCAATTTCTGTGTTTAACTTGTTGTGTGGGGTCATATGATAATCCGCATTTATGTGATGAATGTTCTTTACCACGAATTAGCGCATTGTAAGAGGAAAGTGCCTGTAGTGATTGTTTTTGTGCAGGAAGGTGCCCCTTCCTGCACAAAAATAATCTCCCCATTACGCAGGCATCCTTGCACCAGCACAGGAGGAAGCACAGGAATGCGACATATTATTGTAAATATGGCGCATTCCTGTACTTCGGAAGTGCCGCAGCGTCGCGCATCCAAAGGGCTTGCGTTGCTGCGCTGCAGCTCTTCCTTGTAGATCTGCCCCGAAGCTTTTATCAGGCCATATTCATGCCATAGGGATGGTGATCATCCTGACCTCAAGAGTTTCCTGCGTGATCTGCATGCGCTCCAACTGGGACCCTTTAACAGGTCAAGAGCAACTTGCGTGAGGCAGAAACCTTGAAGGGATAGGTGTAGAGGTCCTAAGTCAACTTCGAACAGGCAAGACTAGCACTGTGCAAAAACCTCTCCCCTGTAAGGCTACCTTGCATTTTGGTGATCTTGAGGGAATCGACCAGCTGATTCTTATAGTGATCTCCAGGCATGACTGTCAAGGCGAGTTGTGCATCTCATATAGGCCCATCTTGCTGATTTAAGCTGATGCTAAGGTTTCAGCCAGAGTACTGGCTAATCAGTCACTAAGAGTGATGGAGCATCTCGTTCTCGAGGTCAACCCATAACACTTGGAAATTCCCCAATCGATGGGTAGCGGCCCCTAGAGTGGAGAAGCATCTTGCGGTAAATGGAGAAAGCCTTCAATACAGGTCAGTTGAACTACTTATTCACCACCTTGCCAGTTTTCTAACTATGGGAAGGTCGTTTATACACAACCTAGGCCAGGGTATGGCTATGCGTGATCTTGTCACACAATTTCTTATTGGGAAGGGCACAGAAAAGGGTTTTACACTTTCCCCTCTCCTCTTACAATAGAGACCCTAGTTGATTTGCTTCATAATGATGTCTCCTTCTAAGGCTTCCAATTGGCCCTATTGTGAAAGATCAGTGGGGCATATTAACAAGGCGGTGCTATAAAATTATCGCTGCTTTTGCGGGCGTTTCGCCTGAAAAGCGGCGATCATTTTATCGCCTTATCAGCAAAGACACGCTATCGCGTGTTTTGCTGACTTAGCGCCTGTTTCCAGCACGCCTAACTTTGCATCGCTAATGAGATGCAAAGTAGGCGTGGCTGTGAAAGCAACCAGGGAAAATATCGTGAAGGCAGTTTCGCGAAATTAACAAGGAAGGGTAGCAATTTTTTAAATCATGTTAAGTATGCCTTAACGCAGGAATTTAACGTCTGTTAAATTCCTGACTGAGGTATTGTTGGACTTGGCCCTTTTTCCCTAAATTTTTCGCTTTTCTGGGAAATCGCATGATGTGTAAATGCGAAGATTGAATGCTGTGCGATAAAGTACGCAGACTGAGTTTCCCCATTTTAAACATATAACTTTTAAAATGGATGCCATGGCTGTGTGGTTGTGCCAATTGACTGAGCTGGGTTAACAGTCTAGTTATTATTTCCCAGCTTTTGGAGGGAAGCCTGGCACACAGGGTGCTCTACCCCTCCCCCTAGGCCAGTTAGAGCCAGTCTCCCCAGACACTTCTAGAAGCTTCTGGCACTGTCTGGAAGGTGGGGTGAGGGGCGTATAAAGGGCGGAGCTGGGCTGCCATGTGCTCAGTCAGAGGGTGGACCTGAGAGAGAGGGGACCTGCTGCCAGGGGTTACCGCCACATGGGCCTGTGTGCTGGGCCCTGAGCCTACCTACCCCCTCTACTGTCACCAGGGCGAGGTAAAGCTATAGTTGGGGCAAAGCAGACCTGGAGAAGCCTACGCAGGAGTTTTAGGCGGTAGGGTTTAGTCAGGGACCTATGCCTCTGAAAGTGACAGGGCTTAGGTGCTGCCTTTTAAGTGAGTGAGGGATCCTGAACTAACCCACTGATCTGGCCCGGCGAGAGGAGAACCTAGGGGCGACCGGCAGCAGTGCTTAATTTGTAAAATATGAAGTGCAGGTGCTCAAATGTTTGTCGGAGGCCACACCTATTTTCTCTGGCTCCACCCACTTCCTCCACTGGCTCCACCCACTTACTATATTAGCTCCACCCACATCGTCAACTGGCAGTGCTAAAAGTCAGATGTAATATATGCCTGATCTAAATTTCTCCAAGGGAGTCGTCCTTATAATCAGGTTTTGATAGGAGGTTCCCCTGCCCTGTGAACATTTTGAAAAAGATTACATCAAAAGTGCATTTAAAGCACAATTTTGGAATAAATTAGCTAAAATCACTAATGCATTGAAAAGGGACAATTTCAGTGCTGTATGTGCTGATTTGGGGAAAGGACAATACTGGGGTAGGGTATGCCATTTTTAACAGAGTCTATGATTTAAAAGGTACAACTTTGACATAGCTTATGTGGCAAAATAAACCAAAATGTTGTGAAAACACTAAACAGATAAACTGAATAAAATCAGGCAATACACTTGAATGAGTCAGTCACAGTCACTACCAGTGGCCGAAGGGGTATGGGGTTATTCAGTATAGTAGAGTATTAAAACATATTACATCATGCTACTACTACCACGCGGTGACGTGACCTGACCTGCTGCGACCGTCATCACGCCACCACCACACTGCACATTATGCAATATTCCTGCCCTTTGCAAAAGGTTACTTCGCTCAGGGCCGGCTTTAACACTGGTGGCGGCGTGGCGCCCTGTGTGACATTGTTGGTGCTCCCCAATGACCACCCCTCACACGCATTACCTCAGTACAACCCTTTAACACTGCCCTTCAAGTCTCCATAACATAACCACTGTTTCTCAGATTAATTTAGTTTTATAGTGCCTCTCACACCAGTGTAAGGCATCAGAGCACTTTGCATCATACACACACTGCATAGATACAATCCTACGTGTGTAAATCAGTATATAGGGAATGTTACATTAGACAAGACTACAAGGTATAGGAGTCACATGTCATCCATGATTGTCATTGTAGGCAATATAGTTTAAGTGTTGTAAGTATGGAAAACCGCAAATTCAGAATTTAAAAACATAACAGCATTGTTAGGGTTACTCTCCAATAAGAATTGATTTCTACCCAAATGAACCCTTTTTGCAAGATTAGGATAATGAAAGATTGGGCAAAAAAACATATAGCTGTAATATATAACTTGCAGTTTGCATGCAGCTCTTTGATGACACTCAGACTAGTTAATAGCTTGCTGTTCTATGATAGGATTTTAACTTACAAACTGCAGGTAACAAAAGGATCTCTCTGACAGAAGCAGTAACACACTGACCTACTTTACATTATATGCACTTTTTCATCTGCATGGTAAACGTTTAATGCAGCAGGTATATTAACCATCTGTACTACCTTACAAGCAGTCACAACTCCCCCTAGAAAAAACTCCTGTCTCTCTCCAGGAAGACAATTAATCACCAGAGGCAGAGTTAACTTGACATTTTAATTCATGCCTGAATATTACTGGAGGCCAGGAAGGAACTCGGCAGCACTTGGCGGGCTGTTCTGAATAGCGTCCAAGGGACCCATAATGTATGCTACCTTTAGCCAGTACAAGGCTGTGAAGAACTAGCATAACACAATGCGTTGTAGGACTTTTAGTTTTACTTTATAACATTGCAAGAATGTGTGCTAATGACAGAAAACAGGACTACTTGAATGTGCCACTCAAGGCAAAATAAATCTTTTTTTTTTTACTTAAAAGCCAGCAGCAGTGGAGGAATAACTACATCCGTGGGTCCACGCTATAAAAAGTAATGTAACATAATGCAGACAAATATAACACTGAACACTAGTACACAGCTGATGGCAAAAAAACAAGAAAATCAAGTCTACCTGAACGTGCCCGTGTTCAGTGTTATATCTGTCTACAAAGCATTCAAATGGCTTAGTATGCTAAATAATGTTGTATAGTGTGTGGGGCTCACAGATGCAGTTCTTCCGCCACTGCTACCAGCTTTTAACTTGAAAAAAATATGTCTTTCGTCGCTAAAGTTAAAAGCCAGCAGCAGTGGAGGAAGAGCTGCGGCCATGAGCACCACATACTATAAAATGTTATATAGAATAATCAGCCACTTTGTAGACAAATATAACACTGAACACTGGCACACAGCTGATTAGAGAAAAACAAGATTAACTGAACGTGCCACTCAAGGCAATTTTTTGCCGCCAGTACTCAGGGCTCACGCCAACACTGATGCACACCAAGAAGACAGGACCTATAGCGACGAGAACCGCGCTTCAGAGCAGAGTCAAGAGCACTCGCCCAACATCAAGCACCAGCCTGGAAAAGGTAAGCTGTTCTCTCGGGTGCTGCTCCTGCAACTCAGGGGTAGAGTTATTGGTTAAAATGGGAGTGTCTCCTCCATTGCATCGTAGAGTGCGTGCTTGGCAGCCTGAGACTTAGTGAGCAGAGCGGCTCCTCTAGATCAGCGACGATGTACTTGGTTAAGAGCCCAAGGGTTATTGAGAGGCCCTACCCGGTAGTTGTAGAGTGCTTGGTTAGAAGTCCAGCCCTACTGCATTTTTATTATCATTTTTTTTAAATGAATAAAATACTTCCTTTCTGTAGGAACTTTGAAAAAGCTATGGGTGGAGCATCCAGAGCAAGGATCAGGCAGGGGAGACACAGCACAGACATGGCAGGCATATTACAAGCAGAGTGGGCCAGGATAGGCACGACTGGTATAGTACGGCCAAAGCAGGCACAGCAGCAGCATTAAAACCCGCAGAGTGCAGGCCGAACAGTTGTAGCGTAAGTGGGGCAAACTGTGAGCAGGCATAGTGCAGGTGTAGGGCAGATCCAGAGGGCAGTCAGGGCACACGGAGGCAACGTGCAAAATCTATTGTTGTGAATTGTTTTTTCCTCCGGTAGTGGTTTGAAAAACAGATACATTCAATCAGAACAGTGAAGTAATCAGTCCATTAACAGGGAAAGACAAATCCAACGTCCAGAGTTTGCCCAGAAGGTGATAAAAAATCTCCCCAAATTTTGCCCTGTAATTTAAAGTACTCGTGCTGGTGTTTCTAGGGTATGCAAAGTCACCGCTCTTTGAGGGTGGGCTCGTATTTGCTAAGGTTTTGCACAGGCAGTCACGGTACGAAAAGCTATGCAAAATGTGTCGATATACTAATCATTAAAAAGCACGCAAGAGCAGTGCAAAATTGTGCAGCGGTCACGAGTACCAGCGCTACCCATAGTAAATATAAGACTTCCGGTCCCGTGTTTGCTCAAAATATGGCCAGTGGTCCTGATTATGTGGCTATAACAAAAACCACAAAACCACTGTGCCCGTGGAACCAAATGAACGCTAATTTAACAAATTAAGCACTGGGCATAGTGCAGGTGTAGGGCAGATCGAGAGGGCAGGCAGGGCACACGGAGGCAACGTGCAGCTAGGAGAGGAACAGAGCAGACAGGGCATATGCCCAGAGCATGCAGGGTAGACTAGAGGCACAGTCCAGACAGAGTAGGCACAACCTTGGCAGGACAAGTACAGTGCAGGCAGAACGATATGACACCACGGACAGAGCTGGCACAGCGCCTACACAGAAGGCAGAGGCACAGGCCGCACAGCACAGAAAGAGCAAGCATGGCTCAGGCACCGCTTAATCTGGACAGCACAGGCAGGACAGTGACAGAACGGGCAGGAACAGCGCAGAGCTGCTTTAAGGTGAGAGGCAGTACCGGGGTCACTGTTAACTCCGATTCTCCTCTTGCCCTCAGGCCTGCTGCGGCCTGCTGCGTCTCTTCCTCTCTGCAGAAACTGCTGGCATCACACGGGGCCACCGGACGGACTGCCTGCCCACGCCTATCTGTCTACAAAGCATTCACATTGCTTATTTTGCAAAATAACATTTTATTGTGTGGGGCCCACAGCTGCTGTTCTTCCTCCACTGCAGCTGGCTTTAACTTTAAAAAAAAGATTTCGCTGCAAAAGTTAAAAGCCAGCAGCAGTGGAGGAAGAGCTGTAGCCATGGGTCCAACACTATAAAATGTTATTTAGCATAATAATACATTTCAAAGATAACATTGCAGACAAATATAACGCTGCTAAAAGGCATTACTTACTGGCACTGCGAGACGGCCTTATTCATTTTAATTAATCTGCGACGGATGAGGCCTGCTGCAAGACACGCTGATTGCCTCTGACTTTGGATAATGATTAAGGCGGCAGCTGCGCAGTATGCTGGGCGGGCCGCGGGTGAAAACACTTCTCATTGGTTCAATGCGGGGCATAAACTTGGTGACCTACGCCGAGGCAGGGACCCACGCTGCTTCAATTTCTGGCGGTAATCGTAATGTGTGTGGCTCATATTTAGGTGGGCGGCAGAGCTGCTGCAACCAATTTGAAATATTTTAGGCGCCCGCATTAATGTGCGACATCAGCGCTTCATGGGGGGGCGAGGGGGGGAGACTTGAACAGTCAGTGGCACCTACTCTGAGCAGCGCGCAGGCCCCTTAGCGAATAAAATTATTATTCATACTGCATGTGGACTCAACCAGCCTGTAGACCCGGAGCTGAGAAATAAGTGCCGGTGCTAAGCACCGGAAAGCCCCGGCACAAATTAAGCACTGACCGGCAGAGACTAGTTAGTCTACCGTCAGCCACCAACACAACTTCCCCCCTCAAGAAACCCTCAACCAAGGGGCAGGAACCAGCAAGCGCCTCGTGGGACCCGGACTGCAGTCCCTGCAGAGAGAGAGCGCTATTTACAAGCTGCCTGTGGAAAGAGAGCGCTATTTACAAGCTGCCTGTGGAAGGAGAGCGCTATATCCGGTGAGCGCTACATTTCTAATTGACTGTGCCCTGCTGGTGAGTGTGGGAATCCCAGCTGCCTGCTACCTAGCGCCTGGGAAGCGCTATATCCACGGCCCCCATAGCGCTGGGAGGTGGGGAGAACTGCCTTAGTCAAAGCGGGTGCCCACCCCCATTTGTGGCACCGCCGCATATTTACAACATCGGGAGCCCACCCCGTGTGTGTGCTGCCACGCGATGTTTTTTTATTTATCCCAGCGGGAGCCCACCCCGTGGTTATGATGCTGATTCCACGGGAGCCTACCCCGTATTGGCCCCGCAAGGAGAAGATTGCATCAAATCACCGCCGCGACCCGAGGTGCCGTTGAGGGCCGCCGCGCTGCCTGTGGCGACCCGGAAGGGTTGAAGACTGCCTGGCGTGGGCGGAGCCGAAGCAGGAAGTGGCCGCGTGATTGAGCGGGGCTACCGGGAGTCTGGGAGAGCCCCGCGGTGGTGCCTAAGAGACCCGAGTGCAGCCGAAGTCGAGAGGAGCCTCGCGGGTCCCCAGCCAAAGTCCCGGGAAGGGGGACCGGGTGAAGCGGAGGCGGCCGCATGTCAGGAGAGTCCCGGTGAGTGAGGCTCTGGCCGGTGAAGCGCGCAGGAAGTGTAGAGAGCGCCCCCGCTGCCAGGCCGAAGCCCGTGAGGAAGCGGGAGCCTTCTCGAAGTACCGGGTCCCAGGAGGGGGCCCGGGTGAAGTTCAGTGCAGGCCGCCGGAGGAGCCCTGGTGAGTAGGGCCTGGGCGTGCTTGGTGGGGGTGTGTCGTGGCACATTGCCGGTGCCCGCCCGCGGTATCAAGAGTGCCGCATTGGTTCCCTGCACAGCTGCCCCACCTGACAGCGGACAGCTGTAACGAAGGGGCCTGCCTCACTTTGGAGCCCCAGAGTGTGGGACCTCGCCCCAGACTGAGTGCCCTGTCTAAGGCCTGGTATACTTGAAAGGGGGTAGCGCTTTGCTCAGAGGCCATATGTTGAGGCCCTATTGAGTGGCTATGTGCTATTGATCCCCCAGGTACAGCGCTAGGTGCAGATGCCATGTTCTAAAGCGCTATGTTGAATTGCCATATTTGAAGCGCTCATGATTGGTAATGTGCAGCGTTATGTTGACATGCTCTATTGGGAGCGTTAAGGATTTGCTATGTGCAGCGCTGTGTCAACTGCTATGTTAAAGGCTATGCTTTGAAGCGCTATGTTTATATGCCACATTTTAAAGCGCTATTGCCTTGCTATGTGCAGCGCTATGTTTATATGCCTGTTTTAAAGCGCTATTGCCTTGCTATGTGCAGCGCTATGTTAGAATGCCATATGTGAAGCGCTAATAATTTACTATGTGCAGCGCTATGTTAAAAGGCTCTACTTGAAGTGCTAGTAACTTGCTATGTGCAGCGCTGTGTTGAGATGCCAGGGTTTGATGTGTCACTGAACTGCCTACCCTAATTTCTGCCTCAGGCTCAGGGGTCACTCATATTGGTGATGCATAGGGTAATGCCATGATGTTTTTATTACAGGTGTTCCGGACTATTGCTTAATGTTATGCCATGATGATTTCCTTGCAGGTCTGAGGCTGATGGACTTATTTTTATTGTCTTCTATGTCGCAATGATTCCGGCAGGGGGACGATTGGCCCTGCCCTGTATATAATTCCCCCCCTGTAAATTTTAATCGAGCGCCAGTTGGCGCAGTGTAGAGATTACCAAATATACTGTGTTCTGACAATATAAAAGTTATTTTTACCTAAACTGGTGTAGTGTCTCTTTTTATAGTGTGCCTTGTGTGTCGCCTGTGTGTACGGCGTGAATGCTTTGCACATTTCCTCCAGAGTTTGGCCCACCCGCTCTGCACCACGCTACCCGTTTCCAACAGGCATACTTAACATGGGAGGTGGACTCTGTGGCTAAGACCACAGGCCCTATCATCTAGGATATCGCCGTTTTCCACCGTGGAAAACGGCGATATCCACACTATCTCTGGAATTTTTATCGCCTCGGCGATGCGTTTTGTTGATAACGCGCTAACCGGGCGATACATTCCAGAGATAGCCGGCGATAAATATGCAAGCGCTAAGCGCGCTTTGCGATATTTATAGCCGGCCCTTGTTAATATGTCCCAGTGTTATTATATTTTAGCTGTCCTATATGGTCCTGTCCTCTGGCAATGCAGGTGCCTAAAGGTTTTTGGGAGAACTCTCGAAACTCCATGTGACCTGGACCAAATCAATCTTGTTTACAGTATAGGGTGATGCCAAAGCACGGCCTGTGCCTCACGATGAAGGGTGGAGTAGCTGGTGCCCTAAAAACACTGAGCATTCATTACTGGAGGAAACCACACAGCTGAGGTCTTCATGCACAAGAAGAACATCTTGGAGGAATCTAGCCCTCGTTAAACACTCTAGCTTAGAGGCATGCCTACTGTAAGCGAACATCTCCTGAGATCCTTACCCACTTAGAAGGAGAGATCGTGCTCTAGGGACTTTTTATTACTTACAACGTTTTCAGAAGAAAATCACAGTGACAGAATTCCCTAGTGGATAAAAGGTTTTGCTGGATGAGGAAAAAGCATTCACTGCTTGGGTTTTCTACGGGAGATAAATATTGCTCTCACTTTCTGCTGTGAAATGTCACAATTGTGCTACTGTACCCATGTGTTAGACCTGGCACCTTGGCGTGAGTCTCCCTTCCTCTTTTTTGTCGCTGTGCCTCATGTGTTTTTATGGTGTTGGCCGCTCAGCGCGCTGTGCCACTGCCAACCAGTGTCGCGGTGCGAGTGCTCCCTTGGAAATTATATATGTTGGTTGGATTCCATGATTGGATTGGTTGGTTTACTGTCAGACCCCAGTAAAGTGCGCCAGGAGCGCCAGGGCATGTAAATGCAAACACCGCTGGTGGGCTTGCAGCACTGGTTGTGCCACCCACAGAAGCGGCCGGTAAAATATGTCTAAGGTCTGCCATCGCAGAACCTGCGTGCAGTCTGGTACTGACATGCTGACTGGCAAGTGCCCACACTTGCCGGTCCCTAAACCTTCCCTTAACTACATGTTAGTCACCCCTCTGGTAGGCCCACGGGCAGGGTGCGTTGTAAGCATAAGGTAGGACAAGCCTAGATGCGTGGCATGTCCTAGTAGTGAATTACCGCCATCTTGTTGTTCACTACTGCAAGGCTACCCTGTTCTCATAGGCCAGTATGGGCGGCTTGGATTGTTACACCTTATGATCCTAACCGACCCAGGGAACATGGTAGAAGATCGAGTTTAGTATGCCTGAACTCGGAATAATAAGGTACATCTTTTCCCAAGGTTTATTTTAATATTCCGCGTTTGCAAATGCCGCTTTTAGAAAGCTGGCCTTTGCTTGCCTAAACATTTCAGCCCGCCTCTGCGTGGTGTGTATCTGATGTCTGGCTGGTGTGAGTGACAGGGCTGGGGGAACCCAGATGGGCAGGGCTAGGTAGCCTGGTGGTGAATAGGACGATTGACAGGTAGATGGGGGGAGGAGCACCCCTAGGATCTGAATAGGACAGTGCTCTGCCACCTCAATGCCGGCTCCGCCCCCTGTGGAGCGTCTGAGGACTCTGCCCTGCACTCTGAAAGAAGAAGCCTGCATCACGTAAACAAAGTACTCAGAAACCGGACTGGACTAGGCAAGGGCCCCCCTGGCCTGGGAGAACAAAAGATTTGCTGTATAAATGTAGGAGCCCTGCTCCTAAGAAACTAGATCCGCTTTCGACCAAGGAGAATCTCTGCCTGAGGAGGAGGCACCGGGAAAGCTGTAGGAGGAAGACTGTCCCTGTCCTGGGGGATTGGCCTGCAGTGGTGACCTTGCTGCCAAAGGGGAGAAGAGAAACTGTTGCTGAAGACTTTGCTTTATTTTTACTTTCAAGAACTTGTGCTTTCCAAAACGATCTCCAAGGGCTTGGAACTGAGCTTGCCCCCTGAACTGAGCCCCAGGACCATTGGGCTCTACCTGATCTTCACTCGCCTGCCGCTGGACTGTGGTGTCCTTTCCCTCGCCGGAGCTGTGACTCTCGTGCCCCAGTCCCTCCCTGAGCCGTGACCAGGACTGCTTAGCCGCCCCCGCCTTGGGAAGAGCCTCGCTCGATCGGAGCCGCTCCCCCTACGCTGTGCTGGGCTGCCCCTGTCACCTCGCTCGCTGGAGGCTCACTGCGCACCTTCACCCTCCCGCCGGAATCGGCGTTGTGAGCATCTCCAAGCCTCGGACGGCCCGGACGTATCTGCGTGCCCGGCTGCCCCGCTTTGTTCACCCGCCACCTGCAACACCCCGCTCTTGTCGTGAGCCTGAAGATCAGACCCCCATCGTGAAGTGTGGGAGCCCCGGACGCCGCCTCGCCCTTCTGTTGAAGAGCCGCTGAAATCCCGCACCCGCCTTCGCGTCAAGAAACAAGGTACTGTACTTACAAACTCGACCGCGAGCTCGCATCGGATCCAGGGTCCGCAACGTTCTGATTTCCCTGTCATCTGCCTTGTGCTTCCCGGGCGCCGCCTCAGCACGAAGTGCGCTGAGGCCCACAGTTACCTTGTGCCCGCCTAAAGAACTTTCCGTAACAAAGAGAACTTTACCGTATTTCTAAGAGTTGTGGCCCCATCAGTTCAACGTTACTGGGCCTTGTATTTGAATCTGCTGAATCTACATATATACTTCCTGATTGGTGTCCGTTTGTGGTGCATGCAAGGGGTTTACTGTATGTGTAATTGCATTTGCTTAACCGTGTACGCCTGAGACTTAGCCTAGACTGCTCGCGCCACACACCTAGAGGGTGAGCAGGGGTTATTCTGGGGAGTCATCCCTCGCCCTGACAAGAAGTAAAGGGTCCCTGCTTGTTGTGGGTACACACCTGCGCCAACCAGAGCCCCCTCATTTCTAACACCATGTTTCTGCTGCTTGTGTCACATTGGCCAAGACTTATGGGTGTTTCAGCTGCCTCCTATCCTGTCAGAAAAGTCTGGGTAGGCTTATGAAGTCCTCTTTCTCAATCAGGCTGCTCTAGCTTGTACCAGCACTATGAGTCTTCCATACCTCACAATGATGGTGATAATGGCAATGATAGTGCTTGGCTGGATTGCAGCTATGGTGGTACTGATGCTGAGCTTTCGACCAGAACTTGAGCTATTGGATGTCATTCGCTAACTGAATTTGCTTGTTTACTGCACCTGCTGCACTTGGAGTCAGGTGGTCTGTTTTGCTAAGCATTAGGCACAGGTCATAGGTTTGCTACCCAAGCCTGACCTTCCTGACCATGGTGGTTCAGCCTACACTTTCAAACCAGGACATGTTCCAGTGAAGCTAGCTGTTTGGCTGCAGCCTAATGACCATGGCTGCATTGGGTCTACCTGCTCTAATGGTAGCATTTGTGATCGATCGATCAATCGAGAGAGAGGATGAGGAGCGTGTGTGTGCGCATGTGTGTGTGTGTGTCAGTGACATAGTGTACCCTCTTAAACAACAACTCCAGTGTGAGGCAGACTAGGAGTTTAGCTTTGTTGACTTTAGGAACTAGAAAGTAAGGGCAGAAACACTCATAGATATAAAGGCTTGCTTAGAGACGAGGGTGTGGGATGTGTACAAAATTTCAGTATATTTTCATATTCACGTTTGGCTCGCCTATCCTTCAAGGCACGTCATTTCCATTGGAATTTAACCCGGCTCAGCAATGAATTTAACGTAAATAAAGGAGTTGTGACATCATGTCCATTACCACTTAGAAACTGTTTAATTGTAAAGCTCACAAAATTCACCTAACTTCAATTTTGCTACAAGAAACGCAATAGAATAAAGTGATCTGTTGTTCCAGGGAGCAATTTATTTGAGCTAGAAAAAGCTTTCTGCATTAACCAGTTTCCAGTGCTTAGACAAGAATATGAAAAAGGTTTTAATTCATAGATCTATAGAGGCTGCATATGCTTCCAGAAATGATACAATGCCTAAATGATGTATTGATGCAGAAAGCTTTATTATAATAGGCAGAGTATTTCCTTACAAGACGAAAAATGACACAGCAACATAAGAGAAACAAAAAATCCTAATTAAGGAATTGTCCTCTGTGAAGGATTAAGGAATGGCAGCGTTTTAGAGGTACAGCTCAGGTCTAGTTTCTCAAGAGATATCAAAATAAATAGCAAAGATTAGAAAAGAAAGAGCTCCTTGTTGGACTCGCACTCAGTCTCTCATTTTCTCTGACTCTGAAATTCATTGTAATACAAAACAGATACAGCTTGTTAAGCTTTTCATGGGCCTCCTGTGCTTTAGAATAGCTCCTACAAGACAACTTCATCCTTTGAAGTGACTTTAGAGGTGCTGGATTGTGATGGTTGGATCATTAAGAACTTCACTCCCAGGAGTGGGAGGTGAGGGATGGCAGACTTTCCTCTTCATAAGGATGGGCACATTGATCATTTTAGGCATAGATGCAAAGGACTGTTTTTGCAGTAGAGCATTATTCTGATAATGCGCTGGAGCAACATCCGAGCCTTTAGTTTACTACAATCACCCAATAAGCACCTACAACCAGGTATGGTCAAAAGAACATACTATACCCTATTTTTCACTTTATTTGAAGACACCTCTCAGCAATAGCCATCTAACTCTTCCCATTCTGCATAGAGAGCTGTCAGCTTTTCATCTATAAATGCAGCATTCTGACACTACCTTGGCGGTCGTCTTTACGATGACGGAAACAAGAACAAAAATGAAGTAAATTTCAAAGCAAGTTTATTAAGTAGCCAAAGGACAGGTGAAGCTAATTTACATGTCCTGTTAGCTTTAGTTAGGTGCTAGTGTTTTATCTTCTGCGCCTTCTACTATTTTCCTGCTGAGCTGCCGATGTGCCATCTTGGGGGATGCACACGGTGCCCACACAACCGCACTCATCCACGCTGACGTAGGAGAAGCTGATGCTGGTGCCATCCTCACAGACCAGTTCTGCTGTCTTATTGCTTTTCTTCAGCTCCTGGCAACAAGAACATTTATGCTCCATTGCTCTAGTCATGGAGGAGAATCTGTCCAGCAAAAGGAAAAGAAACAACCGGTTTAAAAAAGTTACAGTAACAAATGTGCAAAATACATAGTTATAGATACTGTGATAATTCAATTAATTTAGCACAGAGGAGTAATATTTAGGGCACAGTGCATGAAACGATTGCATTTTTTCATGTAATGATGTGACATGGAGAAGAATTTGCAGTTCCAGTGGGTGTATGAGACCAGAGATAAAGGAATGAGTGAAACTACAAGTAAGAAGGAGAAAACCTGATACAGCTGTGAGACCACATTCACAAGGGAGGTTAAGTAATCTAGAGACATTCATTGACGAGCATTAGGTAGGTGATGTGAATATTAGTAATACTTCATTGAAAAATACAAATATATTGATGAAGTGTCAGTGATAATGGACTGACTGAGATGCCACTGAAGTGTCAAGAATCAGTGAAAAGGGGATAAGCAAGACTCGAGGGGAGTATCTGCGATTAGTGGGAAGGGAATGAGTGGGACTCCAGTAAAGTGTGCCTGGGCTCAGTGAGAAGGGAATGTGTGGGACTCCAGTGAAGTGTGCCTGGGCTCAGTGAGAAGGTAATGAGTGGGACTCCAGTGAAGTGTGCCTGGGCTCAGTGAGAAGGGAATGTGTGGGACTCCAGTGAAGTGTGCCTGGGCTCAGTGAGAATGTAATGAGTGGGACTCCAGTGAAGTGTGCCTGGGCTCAGTGAGAAGGGAATGTGTGGGACTCCAGTGAAGTGTGCCTGGGCTCAGTGAGAAGGTAATGAGTGGGACTCCAGTGAAGTGTGCCTGAGCTCAGTGAGAAGGGAATGTGTGTGACTCCAGTGAAGTGTGCCTGAGCTCAGTGAGAAGGGAGTGTGTGGGACTCCAGTGAAGTGTGCCTGGGCTCAGTGAGAAGGGAATGAGTGGGACTCCAGTGAAGTGTGCCTGAGCTCAGTGAGAAGGGAATGTGTGGGGCTCCACTGCAGGGCAGAGGTTAGTGATATAGGAATGACTATGACACACCTGGTAAGTGCAGAGCAGGGAAATGTCTATGGTTCTGGAGAACACTCTATTTCCAGTCACGGGAACCAGTTCAGTGAAAAGTGTTCATCCCACACTCTGCGTAGATCTTGTACTGTAAGTTGCAAACACTTACCCGGAGGAACTGCTGCAAAGCCCCTCACAAGCAGACAGCTCAACGGTTGTGTTGCATGTGCCATGAGATAGGACCGTTGCCTTCGGTTGAGGTGTGCAAGACGACTGGGGCACTGTAAGAATGAGAAAGAAAAGTCAACATCTTCTTCACAGGGTAAAATAACCCTTTGCAGGTTTGTGTATTCTGGATTGAAATGGGGGCAAATGTCTTGTACTTAAATTCTCCTCAGAAGTAACTATGTATGAATATTACCAACACAGTGAAAAGAGAACCTTAGTCACCACCTATACCAACACTGTCTTTCACCGAGCCTATATCTCAGGTGAAACCAGTGTGAGATGGCACCTCCTTCATCATAAAATACAACACTAGTAGAAATCAGTGCATGGTGACTATCATTGACAAAAAGAGACATCTGACATGAAGCTCACCAATTCAAAGGGAGTAAAAAAGACTTAAAGATCTGCTCTGACATGTGAGATGTCACTCAGTCAAGTATGAGATCACTTCTCTTCCAGCACTGACGATGTTACTTATGTTTCCAAGCAGTATCAAATAATTGTACACAACACTGACAAACATCAATTATTGTTAAAAAAACTAAGCATAAAAGCTGTAACTCAGTTACTCCTTCATTCAATCTCTCTCGCAAATGACCAGACACTTAGAAAACCCTGAGGGTGAGGGATCTACCTAAGCTTATAGAAACAACACGGTATGGCCTATCAAAAAACATCTGACAAATGACGCTCTATTACTATTCTAAAACAAAAAAAAAAGAAAGAGTCATGAAGGGATAGCTTATAACAGACATCCCTTGCAGCTCTGAGTTACAATACAATTACTTACATTTACAGATTTCGCAGCAACCATCGGATGTCTTCTGTCTGTTTTCCTGGAATAGAAAAAAAGGTATGGAAATATGAAAAACCAGACACTGGTTAGACCAATCAATGTATGATGATATTCTCAAGAACCTCAACATAACCTCAACAATCTGAATGTGACCATGCAGGAGGCTATGCCAGGGATCATGAATTTCTACTCATAACCCCCCACCTCTCAGCCTAGAAAAATAGTTCAACCACGGAAGACGTAGAGCACCATGTGAATTACAGCTGCCTGCACCGTCAGGGAGTACACAATCTTGGACTAGAAACGGGAGCAGAGAACTCACTTTTCAGACTATGGGGATCACTTAGACACTAGAAGACATCTCGCAGGACCGCCAGGGCAGCGGAGGCCTATTGGGAGATCTTGACCTGCCTGGCGGAAATCTGTGTACGATGAAGGAAAACACCACTGCTGATGCTCCTCTCACACCACTGCCAGTTTGTCCAGCTCCACCGTCTTTAAAGTGCCATTTGACAACCTGTTTTGTTTACAGACACCATATGAAGATCTTCGTACATTTTCGCTGTTCGTGTCACCCATGCACCAGACACGGATAGGGAAACTCAGTACCAGTCGGCGTGGGCTCAATAGGGTGACATGACCATCACTGTGACCCCACTGCCTTCGACGAATAGGTCGCTATGTCAGAAGTTTACACTGATCAAGCCAGTGAATGCTTCGCCGGTGTAAACACAGAAGTTTCCCTTAAAGTTTTTAACAGTTTTGTGTTTCTCAGCACAGTCTCACTGCAGTAAGCACTTACAAAAAGTGTGAGAGAGCTACATAAACCTCAAAGGCTAGAAAGGGCTTTAGCTTTACACACACCAGCAGAAAAGGAGGACCATAGCCTCATGGAAAGGGTTGATCAGCTAGTGTGAGACACTTTATGGTACAGCAGGATGGGAGCCACTAAAAATAATAAACACTGTACACTTACTGAGTAATGGCTTACACAACGGAAATGCACAGATCCAGACTGACAGATACAGCCACTGAAGTGCTGTAAGGCAGAGATTCGGGCTTGCCAATGGAACCAAATGGTCTTTGATCCATAAAATTAATTCATAACATGCCAAGCATGGGAAGGTTCAGCGTCAGTCGGTAGGAGAAGGTCCGCCTGCTACTTACATGCAATTTCTTCTGTAGGCAACAAACAAACGAACCAGGCATCCATAACACACTGGAAGGTTATTCGCTGCCAGCTAAGGGCAAACTGCTTACTGTGCAATTTAGTAGCAAAGGATGAAAAAGGACTAAACTAAGGGTGCTTGTACCTTATGAAATAGAACCAGTTAGTTGAGCTTGTTTTGCTTATTTTATGAAGCTCTGATATGCAAGAGAGGTGATTCCAACCAACAATGGTGCTAGCACCAAACAAAACTGACAGAAAGAGGATCCATCATTCGTTCTGCAATCTAACTGCACTTCTGATGGTTGATCCAACAATCCTAGAGTAGAAAGAGGCACCCAAAAGAAGGTGAGTCATTACAGATTTCAGATACAATAATTTCCAGGAGTCTGACACACTTCAAATATTTTGACAACATATGCAGGGAGGATTATGTGGGAGGAGTTGTGAATACAAGACAGAAAGGGAAGTGTTGACGGGTGAGGCAGATGCTCTAGGGTAAGAAAATATAACATCCATTTGTGCCACAAATTGATGCAATGAAAGGATACTTATTGAGGAGTTAGAAAGACTTACATTTGGACAGTCTGCGGGCTCTAGGGCCGGACACACCCTCTTCACAGAGGATACGACAAAATGATCATCGAATTTTTCACACTCGTATCGCATGCCGCAGTCATCACCGGATGGGTTCCATATCTCTCCAACCTGAAATTTAAAAAAATTAAAACAGGTGTGGGGGTTTCAAAGAAAACCTAGGCAAGGTCCTATTTTACAAATCATCCCCATGGGTGTTGTTTGCACTGCACCTACATTGCACCCAATGGAAACAGAAGCATGTAAATAAAAATAATATTCTTTATGCGTATTTCAGTAAAGTCATTTATAATAATAGAGATTTATAATTAACCCCACATATTATCCCACCTTTTTGCAAGAATATAAGATTTTATACTATATTTGGGCAAATATATTTATTCTCACTGTGAAAGGCTAACTATCATAAACCTATCTGATGTCTAACTGATATATCCTACCGTCAAGCAATTCACTTAATCTGCTCTAAATCTTTCAGTGCCATGTGTCCTTATTGGCACCACAATTAAATAAGGGACTGGGTGCCTTTGGAGATATGTTACCCTTCATACTAGTCATATTTGTTTGCATAGTTATATCAGACACTGTTAAGAGTATTTGTTAAATGTAAATGTATGATCCCAGGGCACCTCCTCGTATCATGCGAGCATAGACAGAGGACTACCAAGATTTATGTTATTGGCTAAATAATTGAATCAGCTATTCTGAAAGTACCAGCTGCTCCTAAAATTGAAAATTAGGACTCAAATGTGCAGCTTTTTTGACGAGTCATTCTTGGTGCTCTCTATTAAACCGTTAAGCTGCTTTTGCCAATGTAAAGGCACTCCCTCTGACCCGTGATGATACATTGTCTGTGTCCTCTAATGGAAAGCCAGCCATGAAGTGATATACACAGGGCTTGGGTATCGATTAATGTATCCAGTGATCTGTGAGCCCTACGGCAGGCACCCTCCTATATCCATCATTTCATTACATTCATACTGGATAAGGGCGGTGGGTCAAAGGAACCGCATGCTGGAACTCTGAGTACTTGCAGTGCAAGGCTGGACCTGCCTCCAATAGGTAACAACATCTAAACCACTCAACATGGTGCTGCAGCGCCAGAATGACACACAAGGCTCTAGGACAGGAGAGTGGAAGCATTCATCACAGCAGAGTTACCTCAAGGACTTTGGTTTCATTGTTCTGTGTCTTCATGACACACCGCGTCTGCACACACTTTCCACAGCACTCCTCTGGCGTCTTAGTATACTCATATCCCTGCATCACAGAGGGGTGAAAGAAAAGTGGTCACATGTGGGCACCTGAGATGTCTTTCATGATTTGTGGTATGTGGTGCCCTCTAGAGAAAGGCCACAAATTCAGGAGACCCCGACACCACTAGAATCATTTAGGAACCTCTCTCATTTGAGATTGGAAATATTTCACAGGAGCTATACCCATAGAGCTTGATTATTGTGATTCTGTTTCACTGCATGCATTCAACCTCTTCTGCTCTCCATGAGGCTACATACCCTTGGTTCTGAGTGCTGCACATTACAAATTAAAGAGAAACAGTATGGTGTAACCTACATGTCCGGATCCACTGAATATAATGTGTTATCCATTGCGATTGTCAAGGGATGTGAGGATTCACGTCTGGTGACTCATGCTCCTCTCCACACACAACAGAGTAATGAAGAGGGTTTTAAACTACCTGTATCGGTGGGTAAAGTATTCCCTGAAAAACTACAGTTAAAAGCGACTTAAGGATGACCAATCTGTTAGCAGTGGCTTCGCCATATAAACGAAAAACTCACAAACTTCTTGAGCTAGGTGCTATATTTCCATCATGGCACAGCCAAACAGCACAAAGTCAACCACACAATATTGTAATCCTCTGAATAGTAAGTGATGGGGAAAGGGGGATACTTCAATATTTGCCCCTGGGCAAAGCGAGAGTGGATTCTTTGTAGCCCTTGTGCGAATGGGGCAGGAGGCGATATCTCTCCTCAACGCGGGTCCCATGTAGTTCCCTACGTGACATTTCATTAGTGGTTGCATACTTTAACCTCTAGGGAGGTGCTGTTGCCTTGAGAATCATGTACAACACTAGAAACATTTGGGAACCCCAATCATTTGAGATTCGAAATATGTCACAGTTGCCTATGAAATGTGAGTTGTTATACCAGTGCATTTTGTGTAATAGATCACCCAAACATGATATGGTTATAGATGTATCTCATGCCAGTGAAAATAAATGTGGCCACATAGCATGATATTTAGAACAACTGTAATGATAAAAGCACGTTTACATTATTACAGTCAAAATGACAAACTCCATGTTACAGCAGTACAGCTTTAATGATTTCAGAAAACAATGCTTGTTGTCTCACACAGCATATTTTAGAATCAGTTGACAGAAGAAAACAAATGAGGCCATACTCACAAAGCTTGGTGATTGTGCTTCTATCTCACTGCATGCGTGTATCTACTCGTGGTCTGAACATGGCTATATACCTTTTATTATATGTGCTGCACCTGAAAAACTGCATTGTAGTAACCAAGCATGTCGGTCGCCTTCCACTAAGTGTAATATGCAATTACGCACCACAGATGAGCGAATTCCCTGCTACACACCCTTGCACCCTGCTCCCCAGACAAGAGGGGGACTACAAGGAGGTGACGCTAGGTGAATTTTCCACTTTTTACCTTAGGGCAAGGTGAGGGTGCGATCTTTGCAGGGCCGGTGTTGTAATGTTTACACTTAAATGTATGTCCATTATTGAACCCTTCCTTTGTGTCCTTTCCTGGTAGCCTTCTAGGATAGAATGTTCTATGCGTGTGGCTGGAACCTGGGGGGGTTTGAACCTGGCAGTTGCGAGTTCGGTCAGCCGGGAGTTGGATGCTACCCACCTTGTCTCTTGAATAAATCAACGCCTACCTTTACCTGCAGTGCCTGCTGTCATTTCTACTAACTTCACTTGGCGACGATCTTCATGGCTGATCGGATTGCCATCCAGCGGCGGCTTTGAGGTCAAGAGGCGTAATCGGTGTGGTGACTCTCCCAAAGACAACGATCCTACGCGTGAACCGATTGGTGCTGTTCCCCATGCATCCTCTTCTGGTTTCTGTCGTCTGAATTCTTCATTTTTGGACATTTTGGTATCGAGCGATTTCGAAGGCCCCTCGCGCTCGTCTTTGTGCCCGTTGCTGGGATACGTCTTGTGAAACATCATCACCTACGATCTTAACAAAGCTCGTAACGTGCTACGGAGTTTCTGTGTGTTCAAACTCACACGAGCAGCTCGTCAAAATTTCACGTTCTTAGCGCCACCTACTGGCACACTCTAACAGACATCAGAAACATGCTGGATGAGAAGCAGTTTACAAGCTGAGCTGTCTTCACTAGCAAGCAACTGTTCAACGATTCTCTCTCAATCCTCAATACTTATTACTGGTAATTGGAAATTATTTATTTTCAACGCTTTCTTGGGGTGTGTGTGTGTTTAAAATTTGTATCTTCAGTAATATTTTTCAAACAATTTATTTAGTGAAGTGACTGTTACGCCTGTAGACTGTTTGGAAATTACAACATTTTCACTTGGTGTTACTAAGAATATTTTATACACCTTATTACACTACCACCATGGCGCAACAGATTAATGTAGCACTTCCCCCACCTTTCTTAAGTGAGCCCTGAACACCTCAAATTCCTTGGGATGACTGGATAGTCATGTTTGAAAACTATCTCGATGCTCTTGATGGACAGGAGTTTTCTGCTAAGCGCAAGAAAGCATTATTGTTGGGTGCCCTTGGGAAAGAGGCGCAACGCATCTTCAAGTACTTACCTCAAACGTTGCAAGCTTCTGGCCAAGAATCGCACAATGAGTACAAGGACGCTGTATGCAGATTGGAAGTAAAGTTCATGAAGGAAGAGAATCTAGTCATGAATAGGTATAAATTCTACACACACAAGCAGCGTATGGATGAATCTATTGATGATTTTGTAACACGATTGAGAGAACTATCAGTCAAATGCAATTTTGGTACTATGGCTGATGAATTAATACGTGATCAATTGATAGTCCAATGCAACAATAAGAAAATACAAGAAAGACTTTGGGCGGCTAAAAACCCTTCGTTAAAAGTTGCTGTGGATTTAGCAAAAGTTGTTGAACAATCCGAGTTGTGCATGAAAGAGTTACAGAGATCCAGTGATCAAGCACAAATATCAGAAGTATCTGAGAAGTACACACAAGAGTGTGAAAACTGTGAGGAGGAATCTATTGCTGCACTCAAGTCTAAAGGGAAATCCTTTGTCAAGAAAAATACCTTTGTAAAAAATCCCACAAGATTTTGTTCAAGATGTGGAAGTAACACACATTCTTCTGACGCTAAATTTTGTTTTGCCAATAACAAGGAATGTTTAAAGTGTGGCAAGATGGGACATTTTTCAGAAATGTGCAGATACAGAGGTAAACCTAGAGTAGCAGTCGTGGACGACAACATTATCGAAATTAGGAGAGAGAAAGATAATATTTTGATAGTAAATGATTCGGATGAACATATTAATCTTATCAATGAGATGAGGAAAAAACGTCCAATAGCTGATTTTGATATTAATGGCCATGTGGTGTCATTAATGGTGGATACTGGTTCAAGGTACACGATAATTTCTGAACCTACATTCAGGAAAGAGTGGTCGGATCTTTCCCTTTTGACTTGCGACATAAGCCCCACAGGTTATCAAGGTGAAACAATAGACTTGTTAGGTTATTTTGATGCTGATATTTCCTTTTCAGGCAAGTCTATTAGAGGCAAAGTCTATGTTGCTGTTGATGGGCCTCCTATCCTTGGGTGGATACACCAGTATGATCTACATATAATTGTGAACCCCAGGGCAGTTCCTCAGGTAATGGTCGTCGAGGAGCTTTCTTTAGACAATATTTTGAGGGACAGTAGCAATGTTTTTAACGATGAATTGGGTGAATTAAAGGGTTATGTCCACAAAATATTACTCAAAGATAAGTCTGTTCCCATCCAACACAAACTTAGGAGAGTTCCACTCACTGTGAGGGATGAAGTTAAATCTCTTATCAATGAGATGCTTCAGAGTGGGGTTATTGAGCCGGTCGAAGCATCCACGTGGGTTTCTCCGGTGGTGATTTCACGCAAGTTTGATGGGAAAATTAGGTTCTGTGTGGACCTCAGGTCTCTTAATAAGAGTGTCATAGCAGACACCTTTCCTCTGCCCAACATTGGAGAATTAGTTAGTACATTAAGTGGTGCTAAATATTTCACAAAATTAGATCGCAAAAGTGCATACCATCAGATCCGTTTACATGATGACTCTAAGAGCCTTACCGCATTCATTACCACAGAGGGGACATTCCAGTTTACTAGGCTTCCTTTTGGCCTAACCTCTGCGGCCAGTGTTTTTCAGCGTATGGTGACAGAATTATTCAAGGGTATCAACAATGTTGTATTTTTTCAAGATGACATCTTAATATTTGGGCAAACTGTTAATGATCATAATTGTGTTCTTAAGGAGGTTTTGAGGAGGATTGGAGATGCTGGTTTAACCCTTCGTAAGGACAAATGCTCATTCCTAGTACAACAAATTGAATATTTAGGTTATGAAATTTCTGTGCTGGGCATTAAGCCAAAAAGGGATCTTTTGCAAGCCATACGTTTAGCTCCTTGTCCTGTAGATAAGGATCAACTTAGATCTTTTATGGGTCTTATCGAATTCTATTCGAAATTTGTCAAGAATTTTTCTGACAAAACTTTAACTTTAAGATTGTTGTTAAAGAAGGGAGTGAAATTTGTTTGGGATCTGTCTCATACTGAGTGTTTCAACTCCATAAAAAAAGAATTGTGTGAGTCAAAGATTTTAGCATCATTCAACATCAAATGTCCCTCAGCGCTCATGGTAGATGCGAGTGCAACTGGTTTAGGGGCTGTTCTTCTCCAGAAGTCGGGTGAGGGTTATAAAACTATTGCTTTTGCATCACGCACCCTCTCTACTTCTGAGAAGAATTACTCTGTAATTGAGAAAGACGCTTTGGCTGCTGCTTGGGGCATACAATATTTTAGGACGTATCTCTGGGGTACCAGGTTTCAACTCTGGACTGACCATAAACCATTGATTAAGGTATTGTCACCCGGGGGTGCGGGGAAAGTTTCTCCTAGGTTAGCTAGACTCGCATCCAGACTACAGGAATACCAATATGATGTTAATTATATCCAAGGATGGCGAAACATACAGGCGGATTGTTTGTCTAGGTTGGCTATCCCGGGTGAAGATTCCAGTGATGATTCTGCTGATCTTCTAGATGATGGTGCCATTGCGTTTGTCCGTGATATTGAGGCATTGAGCGATGGTACGTTTGGTAAAGAGGAGTGGTGTTCTGCCATGTCAGGTGATAGTGTTTTGTTGAATGTCATGGAATTGGTCAAATTAGGAGCAAGACGTGAGAGTTGTGTCCAACCCTCTGTTCGTCCCTTCATTAAGGTCTTGGATGAACTTTCAGTGTGTGGTGAATATATCCTTATGAGAGGTGACAAGTTCATTCCACCATGTATCTTAAGACCCAAATTAATTAAATTAGCCCACGAGGGTCATTTGGGACAGACCTTCACCCAACGTAGAATCAGAGCAGATTTTTGGTGGCCGGGTTTGGATGCACAGGTTTCAGCTTGGGTTGTAAACTGTCCAGTTTGCAAAGACAGTGAGAAAAGACTCAAACTGGTTTCTACTCAGACCATGGGTAGTATTTTTGCTCCTGAGCAAGCTTGGCATAGCATATGCCTGGATTTTATTGGTCCCATGGATGAGTTGCCAGTAAATCAAAGGTTTGCCATTGTGGTAGTGGATATGTTTTCTAAAAGGTTAACAGTCAAATTTGTCAAGGACATAACTACTGAATGCTCTATTAAGTTCTTGAAGGATTTATTTTTGGAAGAAGGTTGTCCTTCAGTCATGATAACGGACAATGGTACACAGCTTACTTCACAGAAAATGCATTCCTTTTTATCTGGTTGTGGCATAACACACCATCGTACTTCGTTGTATAATCCTCAAGGGAATGGTGTTTGTGAAAGGGCTAATAGAGTGGTGAAGGGGATTATACAAATGTCTCTTTCTTCTGGGGGGTTTACTGATGTGATGGTCCAAGACATGATTTGGGCTTACCGTACTACTTCCCATGAGCATACAGGGAAGTCTCCATTCGAGTTAATGCGAGGGAGACGCCCTGGTACTAAGTTGACTCCCTCTTGGATTAAGAATAGAGTTTCTGATGTTAATAATGGTGGTACTGGCCTGTGTGGTAAGCGAGATTTGACAAGCTCTATATCTTGTGGTGATTTAATCAAAGTTAAACCGGGCAGGATTACTAAGGGCCTTGCAAAATTCAAGGGGCCATACAGAGTTAAGGAGGTCTTTCAAGATTATGTTGTGTTGGCGGATGGGCAGAAGTGGAATCTTAGGAGGATCGCTTTATATCAAAAGTCCTCTTCTCCTAACTTCTCTATGCATCCTGTTGTGCAATCTGAGGCCAACACGGGGTATATGCTTTCTGCTTCAGTTCAGGGAAATGCTGTTCCTTCTTCAATTTCTCGTTCTAACGAAGGGGGTGGTGATGCCTTGCAAAGTGGTTCTTGTGAGCAGGTTTCACAAGCTTCTACTAGTGTGGCGTCTCAAGAGTCTCTGCCCGGTGTTGGAGTCCGCCTGGGTAGAATTCGTAGACCCCCTACTTATTTGAATGACTATTTGTGTTAGTTTTAGATGTTCCTATCACACATACTTCTTGTGTGATTTTCTTTATCTATTTGTAAGGGGTAAGATGTGTTGTAATGTTTACACTTAAATGTATGTCCATTATTGAACCCTTCCTTTGTGTCCTTTCCTGGTAGCCTTCTAGAAGGATAGAATGTTCTATGCGTGTGGCTGGAACCTGGGGGGGTTTGAACCTGGCAGTTGCGAGTTCGGTCAGCCGGGAGTTGGATGCTACCCACCTTGTCTCTTGAATAAATCAACGCCTACCTTTACCTGCAGTGCCTGCTGTCATTTCTACTTACTTCAGCCGGCTTTGGGGCAGTGTAACTGGTGCGGCCACACTGGGCGCCAGTCTGTGGAGGGGGGCGCTGTGACTTCAGGTGGGCGCTGTGTTTAGCAATGTCTTATGATAGGCGAGATACGGGGCACTTTTGCAGGTGGTAGGGAGAGAATTTGACGTGGTGGTCATGGGACGTGGGGCACAAAAAGTGATTGCCACACTGGGTGCCACCAGCGCTAAAGCCAGCCCTGGATCTTTGTAAACCTCCTCCTTGCTCTTGTGCACGTGGGGGCAGACGGCCATTTCCTCCTCACACTGGGCAAGCCTCTGCTCGCACTTCGCCAGAGCAGGATATTGTAAAAGAGACTGGAATACGTTTTCCCATCCATTCACTCTTGGGCAAGGTGTGGGTGATTGGGTGTCATAGGGTGAGTTACCCTCACGCCAATGGGACTTTACAGTGCCACCCTGCACTTTGCGCCCACACAGTGCAAATAGAGGGGGCATTTCTCCTCCCAGCCCTGAAGCAAGTCCGAAAAGACAAATAACTTGTGCTGCCCCTGGGCAAGGCAGATGGCTAAAATGAGTCCCTCCCTCATTCTCATTCCTCCCTTTCCCTCACTCCTAGCGAAGTCTAGTTCAACTATTTGGCTTTGCGGGGAATGGAGGTTTTTGTCTCTACTCTGCCTGTCGCGCAGGCTAGGGAATGATATTCATAAGTGGATAGGCCAATCTGCCCTTTATCAATACTGTAGTATCGCCTCTTCAGCCAGGCTGCTGTCTTTTGTTCCTTTTTTTCTTTATTTTTTATCTCTCCCAGTGCATGTGAAGATAGAGAGGCAAATACTTGTGTGCCTCTAGTAAGCATGCACTCTGGGGTTGTTCTGTTCAGACATGTCCAGTTAGGTGTTTCCAAGCTTTTTGAAAAATATACATACATATACATGCACACTAAACATTCACATGTTTTATTATTTCTCTTAAACAGCTGAATGGATGTTCACCAAACCAAGAAAAGGCATAAAATTCCCAGAAAGCCACATACCATTAAAATGTGACTAGCATCCTATCCGCTGTTTTACCATTAGGAGCACACACAATCTTCTTATGGGAAATTGTTACGTGTATGTTATTTACATTTAAATATTTTCCTCGTGCTTGCATGCACGAGCTCTTGTTGATGTTGTTGTTTGTACTCTTGGTTCATGGCACGATCAGCATGTTCTAGAATAGAACATGTGATCGTCCCAGGAATCAAGTGTTGGGACAGTTGGTGTCAGCACCCGGAGATTGCAGTCCTGTAACCGCCAGTGCTTCCTTTGATTTCTTATCTTGGATTAAATATTTCTGAAGCCTACTGAGAGTTGTATTTTCCTACCTAACAGAAATCTCATTTAATTAGCACCTGAACAGCCTTTCATTTGGAGACTCTCCTTATCACCCTTGAACTGCTTTTTCAATCTGCATCAAGTCTGGTAAGTTCGTAGATGTTTTACAAAAAACCTTTTTCTTGAAGGTGGTGAACACTGGTCAAAGGGGTCTAAAGGTATTAAGAATTTCCTATTATGTGTGATGTCCCCTAATATACACGGATCCAGGTGTTTGATCTGGCTGTGTGCCCTTTTCTTGTTGTCCCTCTTAAAATAAACTTGTAGCTTAATAATTAGGACTTTTTACGTTACAACACATGCTTACTTTACAAGCATGTTAGAGAGTAGACTAAATAGAGGACGCTTTATAGCATGCCAAGGGGTCTTACTCGATGAGGTATAGATTCTTACCTCTGAACAGTTTTTCAGGCAAACTGTGTCCTGGCACTTCACAGTGAGTAACTGGGTGTCTGGGTCCACCTGATCCGTGCACTCACATTCCTTACAGGCGCCCTTGATCTGTGGGATGTTGGATCCAGGCTAGAGGAAGTCAAAGATAAAACAGCTCCAGGTCATGCATTGCATTCAATATCATGCATGGTTGTGGGGCGGAGTCAGCGAAGGCTGCCTGATCTATGTGGAGTAAAGTTGTGGAAAAGGCCAAACATTTACAGAGCAAGGGGTTTGAGCGATAAAGATCCAGATGAGGGGCTGTGAGACTTAGGAAAAAGGGTCTACTTCAAAGCAGATGGGCCTAAGGTATTCCCTCTCTTGCATGCTGTATACTGTGGATTCTATGCAGCAGGTAGTGGCCAGCAAAAAGAGAAAGGGCAGGAACATTCACATAAAGATGGATGAAAGAATAACTCGACATTCTGTTGGAAAGTACAGCTGAATTCCTCACAACGATTCAATCTGGCAGTACCTCCAAGAGTGCTGCAGGGGGCACACGTGGCTTTCTTTTCAGTTGTGTGTAAGCACACTCGGGCAAGAGTCTCACATGAGGGGAAAAGTAAGAACAATAGTTTACCTGGTATGTAACATTGTTGAAGACACAGACTTTTTCTGGCACTGGAAGAAGAAAAAAGAAGATGGCGGTAGGTCACTTTCTGTATAACTATGTAAGTAATCTCAACTGATGTTTTATCTCCTGGTCTTCCCCAGAAACAACGAGACGTCAACCTTATATCTGCTTCAGTGCAATCTCTTCAGAGAGCTGTTCTATGCTATACATTGGCCTGCAGTCATGAGAATCTCGAGCAAGCTGTCTGACGCAAGTTCATATAGAAACTGGTCACAACGGGGAGTCTTCCTCTTTTCAGTCTCAAAGTTGCACCAGAGTTCTGACCTCTCATGGAGTGTTACTCTGACAAGATACCCTCTACTACCTGTACAAACATTCAGAAATGACCAGCAAAGTAAAGACAGAAGGCAAAGCGAGCAACAAATGAACACAGAGCATTCCTACCATTAGTTCTTTTTTTTTTAATAAACTGAAAGCGAACTTGAGTTTTTCGAACGTGCCTATCCTTTTAAACTATCATGTCTCAAGGCCACTGTTACATTACACCCCGAGTAAGCCACCATTACATCTGCCTTTAGGAAAGTAAGTGAAAGGAATGTGTCCCTTCCTCTCTTGCAAAGCTCTCTTTTGTGACTAGGTGCCATATGTAGGAAGGCAAATTGCGATCGCAAATGCTGAAATTCGCAGAATTTCAGCGTTTGCGATCGCAATTTGTGCAGTGTGCTATGTAGCACACAAAAACCCACACGCAAAATAAGCAATCGCAAAATTTGCGATTCCTTATTTTGCAAATGCATTTAAGGAATCCCAAATTGCGATTCCTTAAATGCAATGTAGGAAGCACCCAAGTTGTGCGATTTTGGCTTAAGGAATCGCAAATTACCACCAACTTCAGGTAGGTTGTAATTTGCGATTTCTTTGAAAAATGCACTTTTTTGCATTTTTCAAAGTGCCATGTGGCGCACATACATGCCCTTAGAGCATGCATGTGCACCACATGTGCACACATGTTTATTTCAGGGGTGCAAAAGGGTGTCCTATTGACACCCTTGCAACCTTGAAATTGCATTCTCAATTTGCGATTCTCTAATTGAGAATCGCAAATTGAGAATGTCTTCCTATTCATTCCTATGGGCCTTCTAGCCCATAGGAATGAATGGCAAGGTATTCCTTATTTGCGAATCTCAATTTGCGATTCGCAAATAAGGAATAGGTGGGAATCGCAAAATATTTTGCTAATCCTACCTACATTGCGTTTTGCGATTCTCTAATTGCGATTCCCTAAAAATCGCAATTTGAGAATCGCAAAACACGTCTTACCTACATATGGCCCAAAGTTCTTGTGCTACTGCATGCATACGTTGAAAAGGAGCAGACTCAGGGATGGCATTTCACAGCAAAATAATGTAGAACCAGCCACGCCCTTCCCATTAATTAATTCTATCGCCCAGTGTTAGAGTGCTTTGACTTTCACAACAAACTATTTTCTGTTCAGATCACGTGCACCTCCCTGATCAAGAAAAACTCTTCAGTTTCTTCTCACAGCAATCTACATCCCAACTCAATAATATCTAGATATCTTGCTAGATTGCACCCACAAAACCCTCTAGTTTTAGGAAATTGTGAGATCTTTCGTCATGCATTCGTCAAACGCACCCTGTTGCCACAAGACCAACCGGAAACCTTTGGTCATATGTCAATGCATGGCAGGCAATAGTCTGTGCAGTGGAAGTTGTCATAACAAATGTTTATTCTTTTATATTTTAGGTAAACCCTTTGGGAATTTAAATCTACTAGATCAACCCAAGAACTCATATCTGAAACATTCAGGCTGCCCCTATACTTTATGCACAGTCGTGACTCTGTACTACATGGTGAGAACCCAGAACACATACCACATTCCATCTTGACGCAGCAGTCACCGGCTGAAAGGATGGACGACAGCGTGAAACCAATCTCGCATTTCTTCACACCTGGATTGCACAGAATGGGGTTGCATTCTGTAAACACAAAGGAAAGGGGCATCGAAAACTTTTCCACCAAACATTAATTACAGTCCTGGAATAATCAAGGCTGACATTGTATTGTAGCCAGAGACAGCCCTTCCAGCTGCAGGGGCAGTGGTGCAAGATGTCTGGAGTCGAGAGAATAGCAAAGTGTTAACTATTACAGCCATGGCTTTGAGGCAGAACCACAAATTCTAAAAAAAATTTATGATAATGGACACCATCACTAGACACACTTATAGAAATATTTATGTGTTAATCATCTATTATAAACGTGATCTTCACTTTCAGTGATTGGTTATTGGACATTCTGTCAAGTCTAGATATGGCTTCCAGGTATATCAATTCTAGCGATATGTAAAGCAAGCAGATATTACTCCTGGCCATGGCTACACTAGACAAGGCTATCACCTGTTGCCACAAGTGGAAAGTGCACACTCTATGCAGAGACAGCAATTAGTGGGTTGCTTTGGCTTGGTACACCACTTGTAGGTGGGATGGGTTAGTATGGGTTCATCGTTTCAGTAGAACACGATTGTCTTGGCCATTAAAATAATCACAGCGGGATAAGTAAAGGTTTGCCAGGTGAAAGTAGCACCGGTGAGTTAGTTCCACAGTCAAGCACTGTGGCTGAATGGTACTACTTTGACATGATGTAACATGCCACCGTACCTTGGTTTTAACCCTACTATAATGCTGTTAGCAGACAGGCCGTCCAATCCCTTTTCTCAAGTCACTTAAGTTGATCTTTTGGCAAGTAAGTCACCCTCTTTAGTATTTCTGCCACGTTTGCGTTAGGTATGGGAGAGGAGGGGAGTTTAGTGAAATGTTCATCCAATAGTCATGATATATGGGATGGGACAAAAGGAGCAGGCAGCTAAGTCATCTTAAATTGGGGGAATGAGAAATTGGTGGGAATGTAAAATCAATGTGCGCATAGTCTGCTAAGCTGCCTCCCTCCTCACTAAGGGGTCAGGAAAGGAAGCACTTACTGCATGTCATTTCGGTGCAGCAGGGGTTATCTGGCACTGGGGCCTCAACCAGCTCAAAGCCTTCCTTGTCACATGCTGGTGGAGTAGACTCTTGACACTTGATTTCCTCACACTGGACTGAAATGGTATTGATGTCACAGGAGCATTTTTGGCAGTCGCTTGTCCATGACTCTCCCGGCTGGACCACAGGGTAAAGGAACAGGGGGTTAAAACAACCTTTGAGGCAATCGCACTCTGGAACATCAAGTACAAGAATACCATGGCACTCTGATACCAGCGACAAAGTGTCGAGGATCAAACTGCCAAAAGGTAAGTGCATACAGGGAAGTATAGATGTACTATTGTTAACCTCACATCTATGTATACCTTAGAGCTATATATATCGTGACGGTCTATATATGTGGAGTTAGGTAAAGAAAATCTATACATACTTATCTTTTGATATTTTAGCCCATGGTATTTTGTCCATTATATTAGGATGTCACAATTTCTGTATTTGATACTCAGAATATACACTTGTTAAGCAATTGCGACAGTACCTCCGGGCTAAGGAGCACTTTTTAAAGGTATCTAAGATGGCAGAACTTCCCCACGCAAGTCTCCCCCAACCCACCCCACTCATGAGAAATGGAAAATTGACTATGCTTTACAAGCGATTGTACCTCGCTGCTGTGCAGAAAGGTCCCAGGTACAGCGCTTAACGGCGATGTGCATTATTTCTGTATGGTAAGGTATTGTATACCATTATGAGTTACTTCACTGTGAACCCCTAACAGAACCCTGAACAAAGCCGTAATCAGTGATTCCCCTATATGTCATGCAGTTCTAATGAAAACTTACACCTCTGTATAGGCTTTTCTTTAAACTAGATACTACCAGCAGCATTTCGACAGCAGAACTAACTTGGATATTGGCCGCCAAGGTGAGAGTCCAGGTATAAACTGCGGTGAATGCTGCCTTCTGTGCACACTGGTTACACAATGATATACATACCATAACATGTTATTAGAGTGATAAATATAGGCTAGGGCACCCCAAGGCACTGACATAGGAACACACAGACACACATACAGACACACACCATGCCTGTCTCGAAAGAAGAGCTGGAACCAAAAAGCCACTGCCCACCAGAGAATGTTATATATTTCGGATACGAGATGAAAGCCAGTGCTAGTAAATATACAATGGTGGACTCACCATTCTAGGTTTTCCGTCAGGTCCCACGCAGCCTGAATAAAGAAAGGACAGGCTTTTACTTGAAGTTAATAAAACATTCCACATGAAGGTCTTTAGAATTATAGCTACGTTTTTCACAGCCAACTACTGTCTAACAAGAACCACAGTTTATAGACGAAACCAAGTCAAGGGAAACCAGGTTGTAAATTCTGGCAAACGTGTAACAAAGGAGCGGAAAGGGTGATGTTCCCGCCAACCAGTTCTTTTTAGGGGGGGGTGGTTCTGCGGAAAGAACCTCAGGAGGATGCATGTAGGAAAGGATGAGATAGCTCTTGCGGGTGCATTCTGGATACCAAGCATCACTGGATTTGTTCCTCACAGCGTGGGTAGGGCCTATGTTTTGTTCCCCCAGGAGGCTACCCATTAACAGCACAACCATCACCAGTGGGAAGGTGCTGAGGCAGTTGGCAGAGACACTGACTGCAAAACTCGATTTTAGGAAGCAAAGTTCTCTTAAGATAAAACCCATCTCCTCCATCGTGCAGCAAGGGACCACTGCCATCGTCATACTTTACTTTATAATATGCATTTGTCCTAACACAATAGAAGTTACTAGCGTTAATCTATTTAATTCTAAAAGAGCCCAAAGGCAGTGACAGAGCACAGCCATGGTCTGACACAGAAGCAGGGAGTACGTACTGTACTGTGTAAGCCAACAGTGGCTTGACCACTCACTGCATCACACATTTGGAGCTGGAGGAATTTTCTAAATTTCTTAGCTATGTACTACAAAATGCAGTTTCCTGCCATTTTGTGTACTCGTTTCCTCAATTACCATAGAATTAATCTATTCCCAATGCTGTGGATGTCTCAGCGCACCCAGACATGTAGTGGATGGGGTATCTCTGCCAATGCCCATGCATCCTTTAAATGTTCACATCAAAGGGTGTCATTGTAGGACACTACTTAACCTGGTGCATGGCCAAAAAAAGAGGGAAAGGGGAAGGCACAAGACCCTATCTTCTGAACTTTAGACAAGCATTGGTTCACTATTATATCTAGATTTTACATGATTCGTTGGCTGCTCATTGTCAGCAGAATGGTTTTGTTAGGCTTCAGGTGTGCAAAGCTGAAAATACGGGAGAGCGCAAGGCGCATCTTGTCTCTGCTTGGGTTTTGGCAGCACTTACTTTGACATTCGTACTGGAAGCAACAGCCTTTCTCGTCATAGACTTGTTTGGGAGCTAATCCACCCTCACATGTAATCTCCTTGACGGGTGGGCATTCAACATGCTGCAGGGTGATGTTCCCGCCAAATTCGCAGGTTGCGTTAGTGCATTTGTTAATTTCCCATGTTTCACCAATCTGTAACAAAAAAGTGGTTTAAGTCTTTGAGGTAGAGACTCCCAAATATGCGTCATTCTTTTTTTACCTAAGATTGAGTACTATTGACATCACGTCATATCAATTGTCCAGACAACGATGTCAGCCTTTTTTATTTTACTTACTGGGTAGGGCATGGCAGTGTCTTCATCACACTGAAGTTTGATAAATACCTTTAACAAGGAGTCCCAGCATATAAAGGCACACATTTCAGAGAGGAAGCTCAAATTATCTTCCCTTTACACCTCCATCCATTCAGAATTGTGAGACCAGAATTTGTAAGATATTATTCTATTTACCTTGAGAGTAAATAAACAAGGAGATCTGACCGAATAATAAACCCAAAAAAGCTCACTTGCAGGAATTGGCTGCCTGGTATATCAATTTACCTCTCTGTAGGGTTCTACACTTTCACAGCCCTCGGAGACAGTGGTGTCCGGACGTTTGTGAGTGGTTGGCAGTGATCCTGAGGTTGAAGGTGTAGTGGTGGCGCCAGGGCTTTCCGTTGTGCTTGGGGTGGTTGCTTCAGTTGTACCTTCTGGAGTAACTGGTGTCACAGTAGTGATTGGCGAAGTGACTTGTGGCGGAGGGGTACCAGTGGTTATGCAGGGACCTTTGGACTTCACAGGTGTGCAGTCGGCACCGCAAATGGCAAAGTACAAGCAGCCTTCATTATCTGTTGTATTGTAGATGACGCCACCTGAATGATATGAGAAGCACAATTGCTAGTGAGTGATGAAGTGACAACATTAGAAAATGAACAAGCAAAATAGTTCTTCTTTTCATGGTAAGAGCTGTATCACCAACAGTAAGGAAACCCCTGCAATTTACAAACCCTCTCATTTACAATCTCTGGCATTACATTTTAATGTCTTTGCCTTACCAATATGAGTTTTTACACCTTTTAATGTTAATCAGAATGCCCAAATTTCCTTCCTGGAATCAAGGCTAATGCTATTGACCTAAACATTTTTGGATTCACTACACTTACCTAATCACTGTATCGCAGCAAAAATATATATATACTATTTTTAACTCCTGGTATACTTACTTATACTTTCACTGCAATGTAGTAAGTCAATTTAGTTGATGTAATGGCATGTGATATAAAGCATGAACTATAGTGACCCTCTACTGGAGACAGGCACTCTTTTAAGCAAAACAGATCATGCCCCTAAAACATTAGGTTCCATAAGAGCATTGGAGCCACCAATGCATGTCATGTAGGTTTTGCCTCTGCTTCTAAAATCTCATTTAACTAGTTTGACTGACCCAATGGTAGTCTTCAACAATATGACGTTAGATAGTTTTGGGGCGCACTCGTGGTTCCTCCACCTATTCGTGTTTATACGACCTGACACTCTCTACGTAATGGTGCTGCAATCCTGCATGTGCTAGTCTTCAACAATAGCCACATTTTGACACGCACCCTTCTCCCAAATCTTATGAGTCTACCAGGGATCACATATCTAAGGCAAACTGACCCCTTGTGGAACTGCAGTTTCTTCATCATGCTGATATTTTGTAAGCTGAGATGACTTTGCCCTTGATTGCTTTCATTAATGATGGCGTTAAAATTTTCACATCTGTTGGATTTGCATCTTAAAAGAATGGCTAGAGGCCAGCAGTGGAGAGACTCTGGTGGCAAGTTATGTTTTTCCATCCCCTTCTTATCTTCACTTCTTTTGGATCAATGGCTCACAATCATTAGAGATCACCCTTTAAAATGAGAGCCCAGTTTAGAATCAGGTGGTAATGGGAAATCTGGTCAATCCCAGAAGAAGTTCTAAACTCAGAGAAGCGTCCACGATAGAATTTTTTTACCACCTGATGGTTTGTATGGTGGGCAAAATTCCAAAAGAGGATTCTCTTTATCAAGCGTGTTTATCACTTCTTTCAGAAATTAGAGGATAGTCCACCAATGTAAATAAGGCACTACATGCAGAGAGGAGAGCTGAATCCTCGGTTGTGAGTCAGAAGTTGGAGTGTGCAAAGTTTTTATTACATTAGCAAAGTCTTGCATAAATCCTGATCATTGAGCTATACTTATTTTGCAAAATTTCACACTTATATGTCTGCACCATAGGATTGTTATTCTGCGGAAACATACACTTTTTCCATGGAAGTGCTGGTTGACACTGAAAATTGTGGCACCATTTTCTCACGAGTTTACAGTAAAACCATTTTTCTCCCCAACTTTCAAACTGGAATGGATATTGGAAATCGATTAATTGTTTTTTCACAAGTTTATAGGGTACTAATTTCATGTTAAATCCCACTTGCGTACAGCTGTGCAATCTACATTTAGTAATTGTAGAATTTGTGAAAAATACATGCAGAGCACTAGAATAAAACTTTGGGTCTTTAAAAACCACTAGCCATAAGGCATGTTACATCTTTTTCAGATAAATCCTTCCACTAAACCACATTTTAGGATAAGATATCCTTTTTAGAACGGGCACTAGAGTGATCTTTCTTTCAAAATGGTAAATCAATTCCTGTCTCAAAACTCCACAGACTTTTTTGTCTGAAAAGGCATATCCCACTATAATTGCTACTGTAGACTTTCATCGTCCAATCAGGATCCATCATTGTTAGTGCAATTTAATGCAGTGACTCTCCTTGAAACAAAAAACCGAATATTGATTAAATGCACAAATAATATAGGAATTGGTGCCTTAAAATACAATTGCTAAGCATGTGTTTTTTCTTTTTGTTATCTCATTAACATGAAGGAATCTTCACTCACCAGGAGGAATCAGATTCTCGCCAACTTTGCAGTGACAGGTAGTTGTGACAGAAGTAGTTGTTGACGTGGACGTTTCTGTGGTGGGAGTTGGAGAGGAAGGTGTGTGAATAGAGGTGGTAGGTGTTGCTGTAGATTCGGGAGATGTGACAGGAGATTTTGAGGAGGTCTCTGCTGTATTTGTCTCCGTAGCTGTGGAAGGAGTAGTAGTTGATTCTGTAACAATTGAAGTAGTTTCCTCTGTTGATGGCATTGTGCTACTGGTGGTAGTTGTGGGTGTTGTGCCAATGGGTGTTGATGGTGCTCCTGTAGCACCAGTTGTTGCTGTGGTTGTTTCTGTGACAGCTGATGTTGGTGGGGCAGTTGTTTCTGTGGTTGTGGTTGCAGCTGTTGTTGCACAGTGTGTGGTATCACAGCATAGAACTCTCATCTTATAGTTATAACACTTCTTCATATCCTCCTCTCCAGTCTGGTCAGCATTATTACACACCAGCCCAGTTGTTACATTACATTTTACAATTTGCCCAATTTCAGCAATGTCCTTTTCGGGAAAGTTTACAGCCCGACACTCAATATCACTTATTTTCTCTGATTTTGCACAAATAGTTTTTCCGGATGCTATTATGTTTTCAAACTTTTCACTGTCACCATCATAAGGTTCTGAGGAGGGCTCCTTATCATCAAACCAATCAGACCATTCACAAAGTGGTTCACAAGCAGTTACCGATGGGGAAGTATTTTTTGTGACAGCAGCTGATGAAGGTGTAGTGGTAGATACAGTGGTGGTTTCAGACGTAGTAGATTCTGAAGTGGTTGTCACTGTAACAATCGTGGTACCAATGGCTGTGCTAGGTTCTGTACCAGGTGTCGATGAGGACCCTGTGCTACCAGTGGTTGTGGTTGCCTTTGTAGTGGGTGTTAATGGTGTTCCCATAGTACCAGAGGTTGTGGGTGGTTCTGTACCAGGTGTAGATTCTGTCCCTGTACTACCAATGGTCGTAGATGTTTGCGTTCCAGGTGTTGATGGTGTCTTTGTAGTGCCAGTGGTCGTGGTTTGTTCTGTGGTAGGTGTTGCTGTAGATTCGGGAGATATGACAGGAGATTTTGAGGAGGTCTCTGCTGTACTTGTCTCCGTAGCTGTGGAAGGAGTAGTAGTTGATTCTGTAACAATTGAAGTAGTTTCCTCTGTTGATGGCATTGTGCTACTGGTGGTAGTTGTGGGTGTTGTGCCAATGGGTGTTGATGGTGCTCCTGTAGCACCAGTTGTTGCTGTGGTTGTTTCTGTGACAGCTGATGTTGGTGGGGCAGTTGTTTCTGTGGTTGTGGTTGCAGCTGTTGTTGCACAGTGTGTGGTATCACAACATAGAACTCTCATCTTATAGTTATAACACTTCTTCATATCCTCCTCTCCAGTCTGGTCAGCATTATTACACACCAGCCCAGTTGTTACATTACATTTTACAATTTGCCCAATTTCAGCAATGTCCTTTTCGGGAAAGATTACAGCCCGACACTCAATATCACTTATTTTCTCTGATTTTGCACAAATAGTTTTTCCGGATGCTATTATGTTTTCAAACTTTTCACTGTCACCATCATAAGGTTCTGAGGAGGGCTCCTTATCATCAAACCAATCAGACCATTCACAAAGTGGTTCACAAGCAGTTACCGATGGGGAAGTAGTTTCTGTGACAGCAGCTGATGAAGGTGTAGTGGTAGATACAGTAGTGGTTTCAGACGTAGTAGATTCTGAAGTGGTTGTCACTGTAACAATCGTGGTACCAATGGCTGTGCTAGGTTCTGTACCAGGTGTCGATGAGGACCCTGTGCTACCAGTGGTTGTGGTTGCCTTTGTAGTGGGTGTTAATGGTGTTCCCGTAGTACCGGAGGTTGTGGGTGGTTCTGAACCAGGTGTAGATTCTGTCCCTGTACTACCAATGGTCGTAGATGTTTCCGTTCCAGGTGTTGATGGTGTCTTTGTAGTGCCAGTGGTCGTGGTTTGTTCTGTGGTAGGTGTTGCTGTAGATTCGGGAGATGTGACAGGAGATTTTGAGGAGGTCTCTGCTGTACTTGTCTCCGTAGCTGTGGAAGGAGTAGTAGTTGATTCTGTAACAATTGAAGTAGTTTCCTCTGTTGATGGCATTGTGCCACTGGTGGTAGTTGTGGGTGTTGTGCCAATGGGTGTTGATGGTGCTCCTGTAGCACCAGTTGTTGCTGTGGTTGTTTCTGTGACAGCTGATGTTGGTGGGGCAGTTGTTTCTGTGGTTGTGGTTGCAGCTGTTGTTGCACAGTGTGTGGTATCACAGCATAGAACTCTCATCTTATAGTTATAACACCTCTTCATATCCTCCTCTCCAGTCTGGTCAGCATTATTACACACCAGCCCGGTTGTTACATTACATTTTACAATTTGCCCAATTTCAGCAATGTCCTTTTCGGGAAAGTTTACAGCCCGACACTCAATATCACTTATTTTCTCTGATTTTGCACAAATAGTTTTTCCGGATGCTATTATGTTTTCAAACTTTTCACTGTCACCATCATAAGGTTCTGAGGAGGGCTCCTTATCATCAAACCAATCAGACCATTCACAAAGTGGTTCACAAGCAGTTACCGATGGGGAAGTAGTTTCTGTGACAGCAGCTGATGAAGGTGTAGTGGTAGATACAGTGGTGGTTTCAGATGTAGTAGATTCTGAAGTGGTTGTCACTGTAACAATCGTGGTACCAATGGTTGTGCTAGGTTCTGTACCAGTACCAGGTGTCGATGAGGACCCTGTGCTACCAGTGGTTGTGGTTGCCTTTGTAGTGGGTGTTAATGGTGTTCCCGTAGTACCAGAGGTTGTGGGTGGTTCTGTACCAGGTGTAGATTCTGTCCCTGTACTACCAATGGTCGTAGATGTTTCCGTTCCAGGTGTTGATGGTGTCTTTGTAGTGCCAGTGGTCGTGGTTTGTTCTGTGCCAGGTGTTGATGGTGTCTCTGTAGTGCCAGTGGTTGTCTCTGTACCAGGTGTTGATTGTGTTCCAGTGGTGCCAGTGGGTGTGGTTGATTCTGTGCCAGATGTTGATGGTGTCCCTGGAATGCCAGCGGTTGTAGTTGGTTCTGTGCCTGGTGTTGGAGTCCCTGTGGTACCAATGGTCGTGGTTGATTCAGTGCCAGGTGTGGATGGTGTTCCTGTGGTACCAGTGATTGTGGTTGGTTCTGTGCCAGATGTTGATGGTGTCCCTGGAGTGCCAGTGGTTGTAGTTAGTTCTGTGCCTGGTGTTGGAGTCCCTGTGGTACCAATGGTCGTGGTTGATTCAGTGCCAGGTGTGGATGGTGTTCCTGTGGTACCAGTGGTTGTGGTTGGTTCTGTGCCAGATGTTGATGGTGTCCATGGAGTGCTAGTGGTTGTAGTTGATTCTGTGCCTGGCGTCGATGGTGACCCTGTAGTGCCAGTGGTAGTGGTTGTTTCTGTACCTGGTGTTGATGGTGTTCCTGTGGTACCAGTGGTTGTGGTTGGTTCTGTGCCAGGTGTCGATGGTGTTCCTGTTGTACCAGTGCCTGTAGTTGCTTCAGTGCCTGGTGTCGATGGTGTTCCTGTGGTACCAGTGGTTGTGGTTGGTTCTGTGCCAGGTGTCGATGGTGTTCCTGTTGTACCAGTGGTTGTAGTGGGTTCTGTGCTTGATGCTGGTGGAGCCCCTGTAGTACCAATGGTTGCGGTTGATTCAGTCCCCGGTGTCGATGGTGTTCCTGTAGTACCAGTGGTTGTGGTTGGTTCCGTGCCAGGTGTCGATGGTGTTCCTGTTGTACCAGTGCCTGTAGTTGCTTCAGTGCCTGGTGTCGATGGTGTTCCTGTGGTACCAGTGGTTGTGGTTGGTTCTGTGCCAGGTGTCGATGGTGTTCCTGTTGTACCAGTGGTTGTAGTGGGTTCTGTGCTTGATGCTGGTGGAGCCCCTGTAGTACCAATGGTTGCGGTTGATTCAGTCCCCGGTGTCGATGGTGTTCCTGTAGTACCAGTGGTTGTGGTTGGTTCCGTGCCAGGTGTCGATGGTGTTCCTGTTGTACCAGTGCTTGTAGTGGGTTCTGTGCCTGAAGTTGATGGTGCCCCTGTAGTACCAACGGTCGTGGTTGACTCAGTCCCCGGTGTTGATGGGTTTCCTGAAGTACCAGTGGTTGTTGTGGGTTCAGTGCCAAGAGATGATGGTGCTCCAGTGGTACCAGTGGTTGTGGTCGGTTCTGAGACAGATGTTGTTGGTGTCTCTGTTTTACCAGTGGTTATAGTGTATTCTGTGCTAGGTGTTGATGGTGTCTCTGTAGTGCCAGTGGTCGTGGTTGGTTCTGTGCCAGGTGTCGATGATGTGCCGGTGGTACCAGTGGTTGTAGTGGGTTCTGTGCTTGGTGTTGGAGACCCTGTGGTACCAATAGTTGTAGTTGGTTCAGTGCCTGGTGTCGATGGTGCTCCTGTGGTACCAATGGGTGTGGTGTGTTCTGTGCCAGGTGTTGATGGTGTTCCCGTAGTACCAGTAATTGTAGTGTATTCTGTGCCAGGTGTTGATGGTGTCTCTGTAGTGCCAGTGGTCGTGGTTGATTCTGTGCCAGGTGTTGATGATGTTCCAGTGGTACCAGTGGTCGTGGTTGGCTCTGGGCCCGGGGTCAATGGTGTCCCTGTTGTACCAGTGGTTGTAGTGGGTTCTGTGCCTGGTGTTGGTGTCCCTGTGGTACCAATGGTCATGGTTGATTCAGTGCCAGGTGTCAGTGGTGTTCCTGTCATACCAGTGGTCGTAGTTAGTTCACTGCCAGGTGTTGATGGTCTCCCTGTCACACCAGTGGTTGTTGTTGGTTGTTTTTCTGTTGTTGGTGTCCCTGCAGTGCCAGCGCTTGTAGTTGGTTCAATGCCAGGTGTTGATGACGTTCCTGTCGTACCTGTAGTTGTTGTTTGTTCTATGCCAGGTGTTGATGGAGTCTCTGTAGTACCAGTGGTTGTTGTTGGTACAGTGCCAGGTGTTGAGGGTGTCCCAGTTGTGACGGTGGTAGTTTCTGTAACAGCTGATGTTGATGGGGCCGTTGTTTCTGTGGTTGGCCTCCCTGTTGTGGTTACTGCTGTTGTGGCACAGTGAGTGGTGTCACAGCATAGCACTCTCATCTTATAGTTATAACACTTTCTCACATACCCCTCTTCAGTCTGGTCAGCATTATTACACACCAGCCCAGTTGTTACATCACACTTTACATTTTGCCCAAGTGCAGCAATGTCTTTTTCGGGAAAGTTTGCAGCCCTACACTCTATATTGCTTATTTTCTCTGATTTTGTACAAACTGTCTTTCCTGATGCTATTATATTTTCAAACGTTTCACTGTCACCATCATCAGGATCTGAGGTAGGTTCCTTATCATCAAACCAATCCGACCATTTGCAAATTGGTTCACAGACAGTTGCTGGTGGAGATGTCATTTCTGACACAGTGGTTGTGGAGGGAGTAGTTGTTGATTCTGTGATTGTTGTAGTTTCTGAAGTTGTAGATGGAGGTGTGGTTGTTTCAGTAACAATTGAGGTTGTACTAGTAGTGGTTGTAGTTGGTTCTGTGCCTGTAGGTGTTGATGGGGCCCCTGTAGTTCCTGTGGTTGTGGTTGGTTCTGTGGCAGAAGTGATCGTTGATGAAGGCGTAGAACCACAAGGCACATAGGAACAACATAAAAAGCTGACCTGGTAATTGTCGCACTGGAGTGCGGGCGTCTGATCTTTGTTATTGCACTTAAGCCCAGTGTGAGGGGTGCACTCCACTACCTGACCGACTTCTTCCAAAGAGGCATCTGGAAAATCTGCAGCTCGACAGCGGACTTCTTTTGGCGTTTTACAAACCTTCTCCCCCTTTTCTTCCATTAACTCTAATGTCTCATAGTCTCCATCATCAGGTCCTGACCGTGGATAACTATGATCAAGCCATTCTGTCCAGCTGCACACCTCATGGACACAGACGGTTGGAGTGGGTGGTGCTGTGATGGGCAGAGAAAAGGACAAACAATATTATCTATTATTTTACTCATTGAGAAAAAGAATCACATGTTCTCCTTTATGGCAGTACTTAACATGGTATTGTACAAATAATTGAGAAAACTAGTTGAATCCAACCCTTTGCATGATTAAGTCAATTGGCATAAAATACTGATAATATAAAATGTTAATGAAAAGCTCAAGTTGCAATACATTGTAATGTTGTTTATCCCACTTGCTGCCAGATTCAAGTGCAGCTGCAGTACCAAAGTAACTACATTGCCTCAACTATTCGCGATTTCCTCAAGTTCTATAGAATAAAAAGCTATACATCTCTCTCACGGGTTTAATAGTTGGTGTCTCTGCAATGACCCACAAATATTGAGTCAGGTAGCTCCAGTAGGCACTAGGGGCCCGATTCACAGAATTAACTTAAGACAAAATCCTAAACTTACTACTTTTGGTATTCACAGAATGCACTTACTACTTTTGGTATTCACAGAATGCACTTACTACTTTTGGTATTCACAGAATGGATTTACGACTACTAACTTTACGTCCGCACTCAGGCCGGAAATCCCGGGCCGGAGGCGGAGCTTCCGGCTCGGAGGCGGGGCTTCTGGGCCGGAGGTGGAGCTTCCGGCCCGGAGGTGGAGATTTTGGCCATGGCTAAATCTCCGCCACTGGCCGGAATCCCCAACTCCGGGCCGGAAGCTCCGCCTCCGGCCCGGAAGCTCCGCCTCCGGCCCGGAATTTCCGGCCCGGAATTTCCGCCTCCGGCCCGGAATTTCCGGCCCGAGTGCGGACGTAAAGTTAGTAGTCGGAAATCCATTCTGTGAATACCAAAAGTAGTAAGTGCATTCTGTGAATACCAAAAGTAGTAAGTGCATTCTGTGAATACCAAAAGTAGTAAGTTTAGGATTTTGTCTTAAGTTAATTCTGTGAATCGGGCCCTATGATTCTGGTACTGATGGTGCCTGCTCATAGGAAGTCACACAGCCTTTGCTACCGAATGACTGCCCTCTGATAAGAAGGGGGAATCTTGAAACCAAACAGCGCCTGCAATGGTAAAGTAAGCAAGAGAATGGCATCTTAAGGTTTGCTGGTGCCAAAGCAGGAAATTATTCAGAAATAACAGTCTCTGTGCTAAACCACTGCCCTGAACAACACCTCCATAGGGCCATCCAGCTCTATTACTGGTCCTACCCACTGATCCCACCAATGACTAAAGGAAATCTAAATACCCTGACCACAGGAGCAAGTTTATCAAAGAGAACACAAACAACCTACCGCTGGTGTGCGAGGAAGTGGCCGTGCCAGTGGTGAAGGTGAAGGCTGTGGTGGGTGCTGCGGTTGAGCATTCTGTAATCTGACGGTTGATTGTGCCATTGGCTGCACAGGTTGCTACAAAGCAGTCGCCCAGGTTATCTCCTGTTCGGTAGATTTCTTCACCATACTTGTACTTCTTGCCATCGTAAGAACAAAAACAGGCTGAAAAACCAAGCATGTAGTCAGGGAATATTCAGGCCCCCAGGAAGTCCAGTGCTGTAGCAGAAAAACTGTACTGCGCATGCTACCCTTGACATCTTACCTGTAAGGTCGTAGTTGCATTTCATCTCATTGCCAATGCACATGCTAGTTGGAGAGAAGGTAGACATGAGTTACAAGCCTCACAAACGTTCATGCTATGTTACTTTTCAAGCAAAAAATGTAATTTTGTTGTTAGCAGCTACACACGCAAACTTATACAAGTATGAACCAAGCAAGAAAACATGCAGAGGTATTATTTTCCCAAACCAAAAATGATGATGAATACCCACGAGAAAATAAAAGAAGCCATCAACTACTTATCTAGGAGGTCACATACAATATCATTGCCCTGTCACTCATCCTCCCTTACCAAGACATGCAGTTCTCCACACTGGGGATCTTTGTTCCAGGTCTGTAGAGGTTGCCATCATTGTCATAGCAACCACAGTTAGCAGTGCAGGCCATGTTCTGCTCATCGAAGTAGGGTCGGTCCTCTGGGCAGCTGGGGTAGCAACCTAAAGATTTTCAGAAGACAACAGATAAAAAGAATGAAAAAACAAGGGAACGGTGAGAAGGAAAACACATAGCTTTCTATGCTTGCTTATTTCCTGTCAAAGCTTTTTGGAACCCACAGAGTCGAGCTGGCAGGGAGGATGGCCTTGATACTGCAATGTTGTCTCATATTTGAAAGGCTGTTATTGGGAGAATTGACATTTTAGCCATCTTTTTTGCACTTTGGCTTACAAACATCCCTGAGGGTATAAATCAGAGTTGAACTGGCATCTGGACAAATGAGAGATTTCTGAACAATGTGGAGTTGTGAAAGGTCAGGAATGTGCCAAAGCAACTAGCTGTAGCTGTCATGGTGAAACTCCAAATAACTTTCCCTTATGACCCACAGTATTAAGACTTTAGAATGGTTGAAGAAAACAAATCTTGTGGCAGACATATATAAGGAAAAAAGCTCTACCTGCCCACAAATTTTCCCTGTTAATATGTTGGGCCTCCACACACCCTAGTCTCTGTTCTGGAGTCCGACCAAGGCAGGGCTGTTCGCTCTGAACCCCAGCACGAGCCTAGTTTGGGAAGACAACTTACAAACTTCTCTCCTTTACATCCTGACTACGTCTCTACTGTCCAGTATGGACTGTTTCAAATGATCATAACTGCTGAAAACAGAGCAGAATATGGACAAAGTCTGGTTTGTTTCTCCCATACCTTCCAAGCCGGGCAACTCATAAAGGCATTTTCCACCAGGGTTGGCACAGGTCTTCATGCATGGGGCGCCGCACGGTTTGTAGTGCCACTCACAGTCCCCATCTGGGTTGTAGAAGTCGCAGAACAGAGCTGCAGAGAGAAAGATAATGGAGCACCTCTTGTCTTGTATGTATTTTGCTATTTCAACAATGTGTTTTGAGCTGTATATGGCAAGATACATGCAACTTGATGCCGTTGCGAGGGCACGGACTAGCAAAGGCCTGACAGGCACACAGGGTGAATGTTTTAGCAAGTTAGGCATCCATAGTTCGCCTGATTCTGTCTTACAATATCTCCTTGCCTTAGCAGATCCCATTTCAACACCTTTCTTCATACATTCTCCATTGCTATATGCAAATGTGACCCAATTCATGTCTGGTTACTGGGTGTTAAGCTACCTGGTGAACACTAGTTGGTGCTAAGACTTAGATCCTTGGCTGGGGATCTCCAGAAGTGCCTAGCTGGCGTTTGCCTGGAAGCAAACTTTAAAGACTTCACCAAAAATACTCAAAATGAATTTATAATCTGAGTATTCTAGTAACATAGGGGTTGAGTTAGAGTTTTCCAAATAGGGTGCGCGCGATATAGTTCCCTGTCTATGAAACTGATGGCCCCCCACCCTTTTTAGGGTGTATGATGTGATGTCCTTTTTTTCTCCTTCCTTGCCAGGTAAAACCGGACAGGGAAGGACAGAAAAAAACAAAAGATGAACCCCACATCGAGAGAAAAAGGCCGGGAATGTAGGTTATTAGTTTTGTGTTTTTCAATAACAAACACTGGAAAAAATGTTGTTAAAGTTTTGTAGACTGCTGTACAAACCAACAGCAGCTGTCCACCAAACCTTTTGTACCTTAACAGCAACTGCCATAACAGTGGTTCCTGTCAAGGTGCAGGGATCACCAGTGAACCAGTGGTTAGCTCTAAATGTGGCGGGCGGCAGTCCATCAGGGTGGCAAACGTAAAGTCCTCCATCACCCTGAAGGACAGAGTCTAGATCAGGCACATAGTCATATTACTTATCACTTAGCTCCAGCCCTGGCAGGTGAAAGGGTCCCCACTTTACTTTTTGCAGACGATACGCTACTTATCTCTAAAACGCCAGCAGGGCTCCAAAAGCTCCTAGACAGACTCTATACTTTTTGTGAGTCCAGGGGTTTGATTGTGAACACCTCTAAGACGAAACTTATGACATTTAACCCTTACAAGCCATATAGAGACAATTTTACCCTAGATGGTACAAGCTTGGAAAAAGTCTCAATGTTCGATTATTTGGGAATAAGACTTGACGATAAAATGCGATGGAGGCATCACACTGACAAAATGCTACTAAACCATAAGCATGTCACAGGCACTTTAATCAAAGAACACCGCTCCTCACACAGTAGACCTGTGGCTCCTGCTCTTACAATCTATGCAGTCAGTTCAGCTCTTTATGGAGCTGAACTGTGGGGTTTCGAGAATACCGAAAGTCTTTGCATGTCTGAACATAAATTTATAAGAAATTTAGTGATGCCATTGAAACCGTTGTTAAAAGATATGGGTAGGCACTCCTTTAAAGACATAGCTAGGTTATGACCCTTGTTATTCTGGGCTCGCTTATGCCGTACCCCAGAATTAACTAGCTACGCCGCCGCACTAACAGAAGTCATGATTTGGGAAAAAGGGGGTGGTGATGGACAGAGTTTCTGAATGATGCAGAGTACTCTTACCAAGTCAAGAGATCATGGTTTTAATCCATCACCGTTTTTTAGCTCACTGCACCATCCCAGCTCAGAACCTGGCTACATGCAAATTAGTCTGTACCTGTCCCAGTGCATGATGGGAACAGGGCAAACCAAACTACCAAGCCAATTCTTATACTGGGAAGGAAACAAGCTTCCGGGGACCGGTTTCTGGCAGAAGTCATGGCCTTAGATGTTAACCAAAGAATTAGCTGGGTACACAATCTCAAAAAATCCCTTATCGCATTAGGCCTAAAAGAAGCTTGGGATACATAAACCCCCCCTAGCAAGGCCGACCTCAAAAGATGCTACTGGGCTTGGGTCAATGCCCAAGAGCTTAATAATTCAGGAGTAGGCACACTGACGGAGGAGTTTTACCTCCACAAGCAATACACATTTTTAGAACCGTATTTAGATTTTATCCAAATACCACGGGATAGAGCACTCTATATACAGTTTAGGGTAGGCTCGCTGCCGGTTAGAGAGTTAACTGCGAAATGGAGCACCCCACATCGGACACCACTAGGGTGCCCCTGTTGTAAAACACCGGTAGAGACCATAGCCCACTTCATGTTTGCCTGCCCTGCTTACATTAGTATAAGAACCAGATGGCTTAAACCCATTTGCAGAGAGTTGAAGACCCACGAATACCGTACTGCTTTACGTATTCTAAAGGCGGATGCGCGGTCTCTCTTTACTTGTGGTGTAGCCACATATCTTGGTTGTGCCTGGATTGAAAGGTTCAAATTTTTTAATGGAGTTTTTTAATGAATTATGTCTCTATATTCTCATCTTGAAGGTTTGCACATGATATTATGCACTGACACTTTATTCCCTATTTCTGGTCCAAGAACAACCTAATGGGGGTGGGGGAGGGGGCTTTATGTGAAGAAGGGCTTGCAATGAATTTTTATTTATTACTTACCCAAGCTCATTCTTACTACCACCATTTTTTGTAATCTTTAGGGCAATTAGAAATTGATGAATTTAATGACTTAACGTTTTATCGGTTTTCATTCCTTTTAAATTGTTGTCTCTTTTTAAAATATTTGTATGGCTTTTATAAATTGAAAGTTGTAAGAAATGCTTTTAAGATATTGGCTATCGAAATAAAGCAATTTTGACTTGACTTCACTTAGCTTGATCACTCTACTATAACAGCTACGTGTTGGAATGAAGAATATTTTTAGAAACATAATACTTTGATAAAAAACCTATTACATTGAATTCTCAAAAAGTAAAACTTTCCATTATCATTAGATGGACAGTGTTAAAAAAGTTTTACAACAATTTGTTTAAACAAATCTGGGATCCAGCCACCTTGTCTGAAACTCACCCTAAACCATAATCTATTCCAAATCCTAATTTAATTATTAACCCAATCTTTATATTAAACCTAATCTGTCCCTTAACCTAACCACTGCTCTACGCCCCACCCACATTAACTCAAGCCCTGTCCTTTATTGTAGCTCTTAACTTTCTTTACTCTCAGATGCTTTTACCTATACCATATTAATTTTTAACCCCTCCAAAACACAGCACCAGGGAAGACTTGTAAATGAAATATATGAGAGCACGTTCTCCCATCCCTCAGGAGTTTGTATTATATGCTGGAACGTATGACATTCAAACACCTCTATAAGGCACACACAGTGCCCTACAAGCAGGTTTTCACCAACTCCGCTTAGACATTATTGCTCTTTGTGAATGTGCATCAAGCAGTGTGTCCCTTTGGTACAGTATTTAAAGAGAAAGCTTAAATTGCATTGTAGGAACATAATATAACATTACTTGGTATGCATCCTGTGTAGTAGACAGATCGATAACTAGACCAACACAGTTGACAGTTGACTGAGACATTAGTAAACCCTGGGTAATTAGGAGTTGGTGGTCCTATTTCATTATTGTACAATCTAAATGTAAAATTCATGTGAACTGTAGAGATCTTGTGCAATGTCTAGTCTCAATTGACACAGGTACATGAAAACTAAAAAAAAAAATCTTGTTTTCTGGAGAGTGCCATTGAAAGCAACACCTTTTTCTCCAATACATCTTAAAATTTCATTCAATGTAAGCAACGTTATCTCTCTCTCTCTCAATGACTTATGCTGCAACTTCTCTAGCTCTGAAGATTTTCAATTGCATGTTCTGTTCACGTATACGTACGGCAAATAGTTGGGGTTCTCCAGTGGATGCAAACTCCAACCTCACTGCAGGCCTGGGCGTAAGCGGCAACAGCTGTACAGAAGCACTCACAATCCCCTCCTGTGTCGCAAGCACAGGAATCAGTCACACAGGCCTCATAGTATTTGCTTGGGTCAACCTGTGAGTAGAAAGAAACACAAGAACTGGGAATGGGAGGATACAATGCGTGCACCCTATCTAAACTTTCTGAGTAGCAGAGAAAGTAAAAAACTTCTAAGAAGAGTTGTGCTATGGTATCGCAGATTGTGATAATAGTGTGGTTACAAACACACCAACCTGGTAGGGGAGTCAATGTGTGTTATCAGATCACTAGAAATCCTTCAGCTTGGTGGATGGTTTCAGTGGTAACGTTTTTATTATACATTAAGGGGGTTGTGACTTGATACGCCAAGCAGAATTGTCGCTCAAAAACCAGACAACGTTACCTGTGAGTGACATGTTGAGAACGCGTCGCTTTTGATGATGCTGCACTGCTTCTGGGACCAAGCTTTTCTGTACGGGTTGGCAGTACAAGCATCCTTGGCTTCCAAGGCATCTGGGCAGGTGGGATTGGCCTTCCAGCTGTTCCCGAATTCAAGTACATCGCCAACCACAGACTGGCTTCTGGTAGTGAAGTCATTGATACCATTCGAATCAAAGTTGCCACAGAGACCACAAACTGTGCCCTGTGTAAAGAGCCAAACAAGTGTGGGTTATTAGTCTTTCATCATAATCATTAACAAATTAAAGAAAAAAAGGCTTGCAGGGAGTTCTGTGCCATACCCATGCCAATGCCCCAAGGCACAACATTGCAGTCACAGAGACTGTTGCTTTTTCGTGGGGGAAGGGAAGTTAGAAACACCATTTAACCTTAACCCTTGGAAGTATTACGTTACTCAAGGGATTATTATGTCCTCTGAACACATGTAGTGTCCTTTGATTAAATCCACACCTTAAATTTTGAACTGAGCTTGATGAATATGCTGGTCTTCTTGTCCCACATGAGAACCATTCCATGCTTTGTCTCGATCACCATGTAGATGCCTGTGGAGCGGACGTTGTAAGGCATATCCACCGTGCTGTCCCTTTGCACCACATCGATGTGTTCCTCATGCAGGATCAGTTCATTGCCCTGGAAAAGACACAGGCTCAATTAGGTGGTAGACAGGTCAATAAACAATCTCAGTTAGCAGTGACGACCAATGAGTGTGTGGCTTTAGCAGTAAACTACTCCATCTCTTTATAAACTTTCTAAATGATCTTTACTTGTAAAAGTAAATCAAATTGTTCATGTATTGCACCTGTTAACATATGCAATAGTGGGGAGTATGCTGTTGGACTTAAGCTATTTGCCAGAATGCAAGTTTGACTCTATATCTATCCAGTGAACAATCAGAGTCCTTGAATGACTATTAATGGAGGATCTCAATTTTCAGTGCATGAAACGTAGCACTCCATTCGTGCCCAAATGAGAAAGCGCATGAGAGCTGGCAGTGTAGTTTTCTATTTCCGTGCCCGATCAAGGTTCTGTATCTCACTTCTATGGCTGAGAGGGGTAGCTCAGTCTTTAAGCTCAGCCTCAATAATGTCCATTGTGCTGGCTCTCTAAGCAGTGAGAAAGATCCTCAGATTTAATGGCTGTTCACTCCTCGGCCTCCACGCTAAAACGTACGGAAGGGTGTCAGTACTTAAAGGATTGAGGGAGGCTTGCAGAAATGTGGACAAGGGCAGAGGGCAGCTGTGCTGACATTACTGAAGCATTATGCAAAGACCCCTGGTCTTCCAACACATGGGAATTGCTGTAAATCCAAGAGGCTGAGCAACAAACACTGGTCCACTCAACGTCATGATCAGTCATATTCTAAACAGAGGCATCATTGAAGAAACCCTTTCCTAGACAGAACACATGTGAGTTCATCAATTCATTCAGAGCAATTGCAACTCTTTGAAGCAACAGGGAACAGATCCTTTTCACATCTTCAGCCACACAATTTAATTAAGTGACTATTTATTGTGGTGATGCTAGACCGATATGTGGCTTTCGTTTCCAGCTAGAGCTCCAGCCGACATCCAGACATTTCCATTCATACGCAGTACGCGCTACTCACCCCGAGGAAGAGCCGAATGGATTTGGAGCAGGTGGTGCCAGTAGTGCCGCAGGGGATGTTCTCGGTGATCACTCGGAAGGTGCCAGCAGTGCTGTTGCCACCGTAGTCCTGAGGAGAAGCATATTGGTATTCATTTGCAATGATCCTCAGCAGGTTGTAGGCTGTGAGAAGGGTTCTTATTAGAATACTCTCTAAATACCTGAGCCAGGGTGTATTGACAGTCCCCGTTGAAGCTGAAGCGCTTGCTGTCGAAAGTGATGTAATGTCCATCGCCGTACACAGTGCAGGTGCCGAAGCAAGGTTTGTCAGTGCATTGCCACATCCGGTTCTTGCAGGTGCTGTGAACAAGAAACCCTCTCATCAATCAATGAAGCAGTGCAGTCGAACAAGTGCACCCTTCTCATGCCCACAAAACACATTCCATGCCCCATGCTTTAGCGCTCTTGAATTCAGCTTGAAATGCAGGGAGATATTTACAAGAAAATGTCAGAGCGTGATGTAATGCCAAATTTGGCAATGCCGCACTCAGACATTTTCAAAATGCAGGGATGCGCCGTATTTACAAACAACGGCGCACCCCTGCGTCTCACCTAGTGCTGGCACTGAAAAAGCTGCCTAGCTCAAATAATCACATAAACATCCTGCACATTAACAGTCTTTACAGGTGATTTGCCATTTCTATGTGTGCTACAGAGAACAGAACACATAGAAAGAGCAAAATACGAGGAGAAATTATTAATTTCTCTTCGTATCGCCATCCTAAGACCAGGTTTTACCTGGCCTAAGTTTTTGGCACTTCCACATCGTTGTAAATATGGAGCGGCGTCAAACAGCAATGGGTGTTGCAGTGGAATGCCCACTGCAACACCCATCGCCTGCCCCTTTGCATTAGCGGACTACTGCGGAAAGGGGCATATGTACAAGGTGGCATTAAGCCATGTTAAGTGGCTTAATGCAATATTGTAAATATGGGGTATGGAGAAAAGCCACCGGAGCGTCAGAAAAAGTGATGCTCTAGCGGCATTAGGGGCATGTAAATATGCCCCTCAGAGTTACTTTCTAGATGCAGAAGATTGACACACCTGCCATAAGGTAACTAGTCTCTTTAGTTCAAAATACTCTTTCAAATGTATCAAACACTGAGGCACACTTCAACATTTAAACGTTATTCGCTACCTCAGTTGTCTAATTGCAACACCATCCTTCCTATCTCCTTTTAGCTCTTTGAAGTGGAATATTCTCGGCAAGCACTGGCCTCAGCTCCAGTGCCCATGAGTCTCATCCCGGTCACTTCTAGCTCCAGGTGGCCCTTGATCGCAGCGTGTGTAGCAATGAGGGCTTGCTCAAGTGAAGGAGGCACAGGCAACGAGAGGGGACAGAGTGCATATATTTAGATGTGTTTCTTTCTTCATTATCCTCATATGACATGGAAAGGGCTTGCACCTTGTACAAAGGTGGCCTCTTGCCCATCCGTTCTGTGGATTCTATCCGTACTTTTCTTTAATGCAGGAGAGTCCCATCCTCTGAGGTCACTCTGGTGTCTTCCTCTTTACAGCAGAGGAGCACAACGCTGTATTTATCTATTTCATAACATTTAGACCAGCTGAGCTTTCTGATCTTTTTTGATTGGATTACAGTGCATGTGTCTTCTGTGAAGTCTGCCATCTTTCCTAATGCCCAATTTTATAATGTCAACAAACTGTTAAACTAATCCTTGAACACCACTTTTTACCCCATCTCTTGATTAGTAATCGCCCTACATTGAGCCATGACCTACTGAAAGTATAATCTTTTCCAAGCAAGAAACCACAAACCATGTTAAGAATTTTTGGCTTAAATGAGTTAATCGATGCTTTATTCAAATCCTAACATCCATCTTCAAGCAGCCTGTGCCCTTGACTATTTTCTACCACCGTTCAATAGATCATGATTTCTCCATGACATTACACAGCAGAGCTATCCAGCACTGTTTCAGAATGCGCCGATCCATGCCTAAATCTAGGATGACCGCTGACTACACAAATGATTTCAATTTAGGTTCACGGCAGATAAATATCATAGGGGTATTCATTAACTATAATAAGATGTTGGTCCTTTGGGAACCACTGCAGACAATCCCGGAAATCTGACCTGGCTCCACGTCTTTTGAATGATAGATGCCAGTGAAAACATATACCATGGCCCCAGGTGGATCAAAACTGGTCAACTCTGGTGTGGTTCAAGTAAAGTACACTCTCTTTCTTGAAAATATGTGCCATTTTGTACCAAAGGGCAAAAAGATTTCTTGGGCATGATTTTAACAAAGCCCTGTTGGTTTGCATTAAATCTGTGATCTTTAGCAAAAGTAGTTCACGTGTATTTCCCCATAGGGCCTGTCCTATTAGTCATTACTAGCTTTCTCTTTGTGGCGGAGGAGCTAGAAGGCATCTTATTAACACAAGGTGTAGGAACGATGTGTAATGGAGCCTAGACATGTTTAGCTTGCCCACAGGCTACGCAAAAATTCTTCTCTGGTCTACAAGAGTTATTGGATTATCAGGCGACCACATCTTCGGCTGCTGCAAAGGACCCATCTGTCAAAGGAGCTGTTTGGGGACTGTAGCGAGACGTCTCCCAGGGCCCATTTTCACAGCCAGGACATGCACATGAGGAGTAACATACAGCGACCAGCCCCAGCTCCCATCCCAGCCTGAGTCTATAAAGAATGGTGCCCCTGACAAGCGGTTGCGTGGCAGTGCCTACTGTAATGATGGCCACAAGGTAGGGGGGACATAAATGTTAATGCTGAGCTGCTCAATAATTACGAGGCACACACCACAATCGCTAGTTGGGCCGGAAGTCACGTGCCACCTCCGCCCATTTATTTAGGCTCTCTGGCCACGCCTGGCCAGAGAGTGTTACATTGTGTGGTTGCCCTTCCGGGCTACCGTTCTCTTTTGGTCTAACAACTAGACCGTTACATCACATTAGTGTTCTTTCAGAATGTCAACATGCGAAATCTGCCAGTCTCTGACTCGGTCTGGGATTGGGTCTCAGGTTGTATCGGTGTTGCGTGTCCCGTTGACTTGTCACTGGGCTGGCTGCTGATGCGGCTTCCCTGGTGTTGTCTTGTCCACATTCTGTGGATGAAGTGGCAGGTTCGTGGCGTCTGTTTGGAATACCTTCTGTACGCGATGGCGAACTGTCATTGGTGGGGTAGTCATCACCGGGGGCACTGGGATGTTGCGGCACCACATTGTCTGGCTGTACTTGCTTACACCAGGATATATTTCGGGTGATGGTCTCCCCTCCTTTTGTAGCCATGACGGCTGAAGTTCCGTACGGTCCCCAGGCCTGGCTCGTACAGTGTACGAAATTTCCCTCCGTTGCGACGGTGGCGCACTAGGACAGTGCACCCTGGTGCTATGACTCGGGATCGTGCCCTCCTTTGGCGGATTCTTGGCTCCGGGTCGGTACTCTATTTCCATTTGGTAATGCTGTAGTCGGATTGCCCACCTTTCGATCCTTGGGGGCGGGTGCGGAGCGGTGCCTCTGAACAGAGGGAGCAATGGCTGGTGGTCGGTTACCATTTTGAACGGGTGTCCGCTAATGTAGAGAGGAAAGTGGTTACAAGCCCACTTGATGGCGAGTGCTTCCCGTTCGATTTGGGAGTAGCGAGCTTCAGTTGGTGTGAGCGATTTGCTTGCAAACGCTAGCGGTGCCCATTTTCCGGGTTCTGTCTCCTGGGCCAGGAGCGCTTCCAACCCTACGGGGCTGGGGTCCACTATCACCTCCGTCAGACGCGCAGTGTCGAAGTAAGCCATCGTGGTCTTGCTCAACAGAGTCGACTTTACTTTCTGGAACGCTTCGTCCTCCTGTTGTCCCCACTTCCACTCCACATCTTTCTTGGTCAGGGCTCTTAGCGGTTCAGCTATTGTTGCAAGGTTGGGTATGAATCGACTACAGTATGTGGCCATACCCATAAAACTCCGGACCTCTGATGCTGTGGTAGGAGCCGGCGCTTGCTGAATAGCTTGTGATTTCTTGGGATCTACTTGCACGCCATCTTGACTGAATACGTAGCCAAAGAATTCAATAGGTTTTTGAAAGAACTTACACTTGTCCCGGTGGAGTGTTACTCCATGGTCGACTAGGTGTCGTAGGGTGGCTTGGAGACGCCGGTGATGTTCTTCGAGTGTTGCAGAATGTATGAGAATGTCATCACTGACGTTGAGGACCCCTTGGAGTCCTGATAGCATTTCTCTGACCGCATTTTGGAATATCTCCGCTGCCGAAGAAATGCCAAAGTTCAACCTCTTATAGCGTTGTAGTCCTAAATGAGTTGAGAAAGTTGTGATGAACCTACTTTCTACCGCCAGCTTCAGCTGGTGATAGCTGGCGTTGAGGTCGAGTTTTGAAAACCACCTAGAGCCGTTGAGATCAGCTAGGATATCATCGACCGTTGGGGTGAGATGGCGTTCACTCTTGATTGCTTGATTTGGCATGCGCATGTCGATGCAGAGGCGGATCTTTCCGGGCTGCTTTGGTTTCTCCGCGATGACCATCGGCGACACCCATGGCATTGGTCCAGTGACCTTTTTAATCACTCCTTGCTGCTCTAGACTCAGCAGCTCTTGCTCGACGAGTGGCTGGAGGTGAAACGGTATACGACGGTGTCGTAAGGCAATTGGTTTCATGGCTTGGTCAATATGTAATTTCACCGGAGGCCTCTTCATGCACCCAAGGCCTTTAAAGAGTTGTGGGAACAGCTCCATGGTGTCATCATTCCGCAGTGTCTTGACTGAGTTGGCAAATGCTACCAGCCCTAAATCTTCGGCTGTGTGGCTGCTTACTAGGATTTCCGCCTCTCGGTCTATGACGTGGATATCGTGGTGACTTCGTGGGTGTCGGACTTGACCTGTACCTTCAACTTTCCTTTGAGAGGTAACGGCTTTTGGCTCCCGTACGTTTGGATCTTCACGTTTGACGGGGTTAGTGCTGGTCTTGGCTTCAGCTGTTTGTATTGTTGGCAGCCCATGACGTTTACTGACGCTCCCTTGTCAATGAGCGCTGTCACTGGTGTCCCTGCAATCTCAATGGCACATGTCAGCTGAGGTCTCCGCCTTCTCTTGAGATCACTTGCAAATGATATCAGGTACGCTTCCGCCTCGTCATCAGTGGATGAGTCTTCGAGATATTGCTTCCGACTGGCTGTTGCTTTCATCGCTTTAGAATTCTCTTCTTCCTCAAGTGAAAGATGTCGTACCGCTTTGGATGGAGGTCGTCTTCCGCGCGCTCCTCTGCTTGGGCTCCTCCCCGACAAACACTTGCATAGTGATTGGGGATGCCGCATTTTGAGCATGTCCCTCCTTGTGCGGGGCATACCTCTGGTTGGTGTTCCTCATTCCCACAGTAGCCACAGTGTGGCCCTCGCGAGCTCTTGGTTGACCATCGCCCTCAGGCGCCTCTGGATGATGTCCGTACGGCATCTGCTCTCTCCGTCTTGATTGTTACAGGTTTTTCTGCCTGTTGGGCAAGCGCCGCATCCATGACTGTTGCTCTAGCATCGGACAGTTGGGCGATCTTGCTAGGATAAGGATATCTTCTAGAGTGATTCCTGGCTGTCGCAGTATGAGAGTCCGAAGATGTTTGTTGCGGCATCCTTGGATTGCTTGTGCTCTCACCTCTTTATTCTGGTCATCATCCGTGCATGTACTGGCCAATTCCGGCAGGCGAGCGTGGAATGCGTCCATTGTTTCGCCTACCCTCTGACACGCTTGACGGAGCTTCAAACGCTCGTAGTCGGGGTTGAGTTGCGGGTCGAAGTGGCCATTTAGCGCCCTGACGGCGGCGTCATAATCCGTGGGAGGGCCTGTGTTCGGAAGGTGGGCAAACAGTTTGTATATTTCCTCCCCACCAAAATGGAGCAGTAGTGACCTCTTGACCTCGCCATCCGTTTCGCGAGTCGCCGTGGCAGGGTCAATCAGTTCGCTGAACGGGGGCAGCGCCGCAATCTGTGAGTGCTCTGATGTGGGCTGCGCCACTTGTGGAGCGGGGGCCGCATTCTGTTGGGCTGCGGCTGCGTTCCCTGGGTTTGACATGGTGGTGTCACAGGGGCGTCAGCAACGTGGTATTTGTTGGGAAGGCTAGCCTGAGTATGGCAAAGTGGCTGGATATGCTTTGCCCCTGGCAGTCAGACTTCCTCCTTCTGCCTTGAATGCTGGGGTACTGGGGCCTGTTCTCCTAGCTTGCAGCTGTCTCCCCCTCCAAAATGCAGCTAGACATGTGTGCTCACTTGTGTGCATAAGCTGGGAGATTGCAGGGCCAAGGCTGGATACACGATAGCTGCAGCATTGGGAGCATGCAGTACTGACCTTCCCCCAGCAGGTGGCGCCGCTCAGCTCCCTGACGGAGCAAACAGAAGACTCGTCAGGCTGGGAAACACTGTCTCCTGCAAGCGCGCGTGAGCTGAAACGATGAGGCAGTGACGGATCAGGCTCACGGGGCAGGCAGCCAGAACACCGGCAGGATGACGCCGCTGCAGGCCTCAGGCGGCGCGACCCACGCAGTGATTTACAGCTGCTGATGACTGGCGGCTGCAGGCTTCGGCGGGAGCGCGCCGGCTCCCGGAGACACAGTACCATGGGGAGACGTCGTGGAGGGTCGCAGCTAGGACCGGGGCACACGACGGGTGCACTGCGAGATTACAAACCAGATGGCGCCCACCCTTGTCGCCAGTGTAACGATGGCCACAAGGTAAGGGGGGGACATACATGTTAATGCTGAGCTGCTCAATAATTACGAGGCACACCCCACAATCGCTAGCTGGGCCGGAAGTCCCGTGTGACCTCCGCCCGTATATTTAAGCTCTCTGGCCACGCCTGGCCAGAGAGTGTTACATTGTGTGGTTGCCCTTCCAGGCTATCGTTCTCTTTCAGTCTAACAACTAGACCGTTACACCTACCAGGTGTTGCAGCTGACGGAGATCTCCTCTCCAGGTTGGTATTCGGCCTCATTGTGGAGACAGGGACAGGCCTCGGCCTGGATGCAGCCACCTTTGCCGTCGAGCACCATCCCCTCTGGGCAGACGCATCCGGACACGCAGTGGGTGCTGAACTGTAAAGTCAAGGAAGAAAAGGCTTTGTTAGCAGGGCCCAGGGCAGAGAAACAATAGAGCAGACTCCCGGTGCTGGAAGAGTCCACGATAAACGCATCACAGTCTGAAAACATTTCCCAGCCATTAGACAAGTCGTGGTTCCGGCACCGTGTCCTGAGCCTTGAGACCTTGGGCCATTGGACAGCAACATGGAGGGTCTTCCTCCATCCCCGTCCAACGTCTCCAACAAAAGAAAAGAACAGGCGGAGGCAAAATATTGTTTTAAATCAAACCATCCTCTCCATGTCTCCCCAAGCCCTCGCCCTGTGTTCCCCCCCGAACCTCCTTCAACCCACCCTACGAGACACTCACGCATTCCACGTCGAACGTCTGACAACTCTTCTGGCACTCGGAGCCCTTGGCGTTTGTAGAAACATTCGTGCAGTCGAAGTACACCATGGGGTCCTTGCATTCTGGAGGGGGCGACAAAATGAGAGGCGTGTGAGATATCGGCATGTCTCACTTCCGGAAATGATGCTTTCCCAATCCCCGCTTGTTCAAACAAGACGGGGGGTTTCTAAGGACACAATTTAGCCAAAGTCAGAACCCGATATGCAGAGGTGAAGCGATGGGGATTGACACAGGAGTGTCTCGGCCCCTCCTCTACTGGTCTGCTTGCCTAGCCTGGGAAATGAACCTTTTCTCCGCTGATGAATCTGTGACCATAGATGAGGAATTAATAAGCAAAGAAGTGAATACATTTTACTCAATGGGAGAGGAAAATAAACCCCAAAGACAGAACGAGAGAATATTATTGATGCTAGTGGTACAACATTGGGGATCAGAGAGTGTCAAAGGGCGACAAACACGGACTTGGATTGTAGTGTCCGCGGATTAGTTGTGAAGATTACCTAGCTCTTTTACTGCCACTCCCAAGCAGCTGACCTTCCCCTGTGAGCAGGTGCTGTGGAGAAGAAGGGAGAAAGACACCAAGGCGTTAGAAAAGTGTTCTACTTGTTCAGCTTTCTGTGAAATGTTTTTCCTTTTCTTTTTTTTGGGCGGTTCATTGCCACCTGGTGGCCAATGTCAGGAATTTCTTTCCGGAGGTCTCGTGCTTATCATTTACTGATTAAATTCACTGGTTGTTGTTTTAGCACCTGCGGGTGCTGAACAGAGTGGTTTTGTTTTTACGTTTTGCAGCATGGGGCACAGAAATCAATAATCATCTCACATGTTTATAAGACATCTTAAAATAAACAACTTCCTGATCGTTTTTATTTGCAGATAAAATGAATATGTGTGTTGTTCCATGTCCTGGAGCAGCCTGCGCTCTCTTTCATGTTTAGAAACTGGAAACGCACAAAAAGCACAACAGCTGGAGTCACAGAACTTGTGTAAAATAGTATTAGATGCCATGTATTTTCTCTGCAGGAGGCTGGGTGGCCGAGGCTGTCCTGCTGGATTTTCATAATGCATCCTTTGCTTATGCTCAGCCTCTAGAGCTAGCTGCCCACGCAGGATGCATGAATCTGCACAACTTCTTGTAGTGGACAGCTGCACTGCTGCAGAGCTATAGCTCAAGATGTGGCTGCGCGCGCAGGACGGTGTGTACCTTGCTACGAGATTTATGTAATGTGGTTATAAGCATTGAGTACGTACGTGTTGGTGAATCAAACAAAGGCATTACACCCGTTAATCCAAATATTGAGTATCACCTCTTCCCATCTAACCCGAAGTCCTACCTTTGCTGGACGGTTTTTTAACGGTACCCACAGGGACACAAGTCCTATACTGGGGGGACTTATCATATGCAGTTAAAAAATTACGACATAGCAAGTCACGTCACACGATGTAATGGCATGCCCTTATAATAAGCTTTACTTTAAACCTCAAGTGTCTTTCTTAAAGCAACAGCAACTTGACATGATCACAAAGCAAAAAAACAAAAAGAAATTTTTGGTTTTACGTTTTTTACAAATCACGTATTTTTCCACATATCAAAGGTGCCACTGAGCTTGGAAATGTCAATGATTTTAAACAGACAGGTGGAACTTGTAAATTGCATTTTTTAAACAGCTTTTAGTCACTTAACTAAATATGCTGGATGTATGTTTTTAATATTAAACTGGCTAAGAGTGCATGTTTATTTCCTGATTATGTTCTTAAGCTCGCCTCTCTCCAAAGCCCTACAGTGCTTTAAACTTGCAGTTTGTTAAGCAACACCTCTCATCATCGAAATAAGGGGAACGAGTCCCCCTTTCTAAAAGTAATGGGGGAACTCCACAACCCCGAGTCTACACCCGACGTCTGCCCTGGGCACCCAGCTGAGACTAGTTCTGCCCTAGACAGGAATGGCAGGACCCTTTTCCTGAACTCACCAGATAGCCTTGTTTTCGTGCACAACCTCCCCGGGTGCCATGGAGGAGCCCTGGTAGTAGCAGCCGCACTCTTCGACCTCCACACACTTGCCGCTCTCATCCAGGTACATGCCTTCTGGGCAGATACAGCCGTCGACAGGTAGTATCTTTACACCGCAGGAGTTGTCGGGCTCGCTGAGGGACCGGCAGGTGGCCTGGCACGTGTGCGCGGAGTATGTGTAGGTCTGTGTCGCAGGACAGTCTTCACTGTACTTGCCTTGGCAGAGGAGAGGTAAACAGGAGGTTACATTTCACAGCCCCAACGTTAAACCAGCGCACGTCAAGTATGGGAGTCAGAGTGCTGTGGCAACCACAATGCAGAGCATGTCTCTTTAAGAATCTGGCTAATTCATCATGGCCGCCGATACATATATATATATATATTTTTTTTATACTCTACTAGTGAGGTGTCATGTGTACCCAAGCTAGGACCCGAACAGTAGCAGTAAGTTTTATTTAGTTTCAGACCCTCCCCCACTCACCACATATCTCGCTCCTCCAGCCTTCTAGGAAGACCCCCTTGGCTGCGCATGCGCGCACGTAGGACGAGATGGCTGCGCACATGCAGTCCTCAGTCTTCTCACAGTTACAAGTGTCGAACATGCAGTTCTGAGAAGACAGAAACGCCGTCGCAGTTAGAATTAAACACATCAGGGTGTTTAAGCCCCACCTTATTTTTCACCATAATCAACTACTGCTTCGCTTATTTATTTATTTATTTATTTAATGCGTTTTTATATAGCTCGGACTTTACCCGAAGGTGTCAGAGCGCTTCACAATAGGAGCAGAAATGATACATAAGGAGAAAAATTACAAGTGACATGTTACAAAATCAAACGTTACGGTCCATGAGGCAATAGTGACATTAGTGCAAGTATCAGGAGCAAACAACATACAAGAGGTAGCAAACGATACGTTACAAAAGAAAGTGACGTGTGCAGGTTACAAGAGCATACAAAGTACACAGAGGTCAATAAATGGCAGACACTCAAAACACTAAAACAAAAGTTACGTTACATGAGGCAGTGGTGGCCGTTGTGCAAGTATCAAAAGCAACCCAAAATACAAGAGGTAGCAAACGATACGTTACAAAAGGAAAAGTGACGTCTGCATGTTATACAAGAGTGCAAAGTACAAGTTGAGGTATAATACTGCACTAAATGGCAGACACTCAACACACAAAAACACACTGGGAATGCACTTCTATAGGCACGGGTCTTTGGTTCGCCGATAATCACGGGTATGCATTGTTATAAGAAAACAAGACTATAAACTCACCACATTGCTCTAAAACCCTTGTGCCATGGCCTCTAATGTGATGACAATTGTCATTTAGAATGATTCAAAAGCTTTATGGGCTCAACACCAAGATTAGACACGTGACACGAGGAGTGAAAGTGACCGTCTGTACCACGTCCCAGCCTTACCTGCGTTCTAGTGTGCGCTAAACTCGCATGCCTGATGTGGGCTGCATGCTGGCAGTTCACCTGCGGAGAGTCCACGGCTTACGGTAGAATCTCTAATGTTTCCTATAAAAACCTCCCTCATTCGTTTTCTTGTTTGCTGCCAGTGTGTTTAGAAGGGACATGAACCAGCAGTGCCAACTGGTATTCGAATGCATATTTTGCCTTGGGAAGGACGTGTACTCATATTTATAAGCATGAAATTTGTACGACAAAACTAATCAACTCAAAAATGCCCTTTGAATGACTGAAAGTGATATGTCAAGCGCGAAGTTGTGTGGCATCAACTAAGGATGCTGGCGCTAGCAGAGGACAGCAGAGGCCAGCAACACATTGCGCCTATATGGACCTGAAAAGCTAGGGTTTGAGATCCCAACAAACTGTACGGTGAAGAGAAATGACTCTCAGCCATTGCACACCAGCTGAGAATGCCAACCTTGGTTTGACTCACCACGCTAGATCAACTCACCGTCTCGAAAGACGTTGGAGGCAGGAAAGCGTGGCAGGGTTCGAAAGGTCCCAATGGGTCTGACAGCATCTCGCAGTGGTGCTGAGCATACTCGGCTGCATATAGAAAGAAGGAAAAGAAGGAGTTATGCCCCAGAGGCACAGATATCAGGCAACAGTCACTACCAAGCCACGTCAGTTCAGGTGCGTATGGCTGACGGTCTTTGACACTGTGTGTGAAGATGGGGAGGTTGAGTGGAAGTCAATGAATAACCAGCACAGCTCAAGAGGTGACATGATACACACATAATAGCAGCATTTGAAAACCACTCAATGTTTACCTTCAGCTGTTAACATTGATAAAAAACAATTTTCTCTCACACTTGGCACACATGGTCAATGTCTATATTATAGCCTGGCACACAGAGTGAGGATGGTCAAGAAGTCACAAAGTCATGTGTAGAAAACTACACATACCGTTCTGTACACTGGAGGCACACGGATCCTCATGGATGTTTTTCACATTGGGACAGTCACTTTGTGTCTTCCAGTTGTTACCAAAAGAAGCGCCAGTGCCCTCCACCACTCCGCTCAAGGTTTTGAATTCATCGGCTTGATCTTTGTTGAAGTTTCCGCAGAGACCTTTTTGAGAAAGCAAGGCACATTTAAAGTGCAGTCACACAGGTGTTGAGAAGCGGTCAGTAGATGGGTGAATGAGCTTCATATCATGAGCAGAGGGAGACTTACCAGAGGTCTTCCCCTCGAAGTGTGGCTGCAGCCGGATCCGAACTTGCATAAAGGGCTTCACTTCGATCTCAACCTGGAGGCCAACATTTGTCTCCACAACAATAAAGGAGGAAGAGGGCTTGAACACGGTAACACCATCTGAGGGCACAGAATGCGACTGATCAGGAACGATAGAACACAGCCTTCACACCTTGCATGCAAGTCAAGAAAACAAAGAAAGTCAAGAGGAAGCCAGCAATCCAGAGATAGGTCTGAACTAGAAACTCACCTGAAACAACAGGCAGCTCTGCATGGACCATGTTCATGAGTACAGTGCAGTCTGGCCTGATGAAGAAAGTCTGTAGATTGGAAGAGCAGAACACAAATCAGACCAGCCATTCACCTTCTCTGGACTGATCTACACAACACCAAAGCACCATTTGCTCTAGTCGAAGGCAAGGGGGCTTCACGTGGCCCACTGCAAAAACTGGGAGTAGATTTATTTGGAGGGATTTGGCTCAACTGTCAAACATGATCCCATAGGACAAATGTCAACACTAAATGAGAGCGCCCTAGTATTTATTCAAGCAGAGAGCCAAACTCACCATCCGAGATACTCTCTGGCAACCAGATCTCCCTCTTTAAAGGGATTGGCACGTCCAAACTTAACTAACTTCCCAAACAGCTCAACCAAAAGCATTGTTGTGTCACATGAAAGGAGATATGGTCAGGGGATTTAGAAAACATCTCATTACTGTCCAAAACTCCTGTTGTTTCATGCAATAAGGCGCGGATGGTGGATTGCATTTCAAGAGTAGGAACGTCTCTAAACTTTTGGAGAAAGGCACATTGAACAAGGCACATCAAAATGATAGGTATGAGAGGTGTATGTTTACTACTGGGATCTATTCTGCATCATCCTAAATCCACCTCATTTATTCACTTAGTATTTATTAGCACCTCCCTTATCTTCCCTTGAATCTCTTGGACCGTCTTGTCACCTCTTTCCCAGCTATTACCTCCATAAACACACTGCAAGGCTCATATATGGGGTTCCTTCCCCACCAATGCAGCGATCTGAGTGTCACTGAAGGAACTACATGGATGGGCAACAAAACGACCAAGTGTCTAGAGCTTTGATGCGGCACAGATGGAAATTTTATCTAAATTGTATCATCTACAGGGTACTTAGACTGCATGCTAGCTCTGGGAAAGGTAGAAGAGAGAGAAAGAAAAGAGAGATAGAGAGAGAAAGAATAGGTGTTTCGGGTGTCTGTTGTTGTCTCATGCCGTACCATTAATCCATCTATGCATTACAATTTATTGATAACATGAATACATCTTTTAAATTCCCTCATGACCATTCAATACGCACCAATCTAGGATGCCCACCTTAACATTTACTACCCACTATATTGCGGAGCCACTGGAACTTTGGTGTTTTGAAAAAGGGGTAGGGACCTCTCCTCATATCATTTAAGGAAATCATTAGTGACATCTCTGTTGCTTTCTGAAGAGCATGGTGTGTCCTGCAATTAGTAACCAATTTGTTTTCACCCAGCATCTCATTAAAATTATGCTCACATCTCTGCCACTCACATCTCTCCTTCCACACTTATGACCTTTGCCAGTAAGATGTAGCCACATACCTTGTCTCCTCCGTTGAGGCTGATCGAGACACTTTTCATGCAGGTCTCACTCTCCGTCCTTCCACACATGCGCATCTCTGCCATGACACTGAATGAGTTACCAACGCTATCCTAGGAAAAAATGACAACCGGCGGCATTAATGACTTCCAGTGGTTGCAACTGGATAGACAGACAAATCAGTGGAGTCCCTGGTGCCAGAGCCACATGGACCACTAGGGTGACAGGTTCATAGCCACACAGCTCTTGGCCTGGAATGGCTATAATAGCATATCATCAGGAGATTGGACTTGAAATGTTTTTCTTTTCTGTGCTCGTGGGATGTCTGAGTTTATAATAGGGGTATTAAGGCTTGAAAGGTTTATATCAGTAGGGACTATAGTATGTAAATGTTTATATCAGTAATATTGAAGGCTTGTAAAACTTATAGTAGGACGATCCGTGTCCTGGCGGATTTATGATGCCAGGACCCATGGTCTCAAGGGTTTTTTATAGTACAATGAGAGGCTTGCAATGTTTACCTTACTAGGGTCACTAGTATGAATAGATTATAATGGTAGGAAGCCTGAAAATACAGGTATATGTGAACAGGATCATGGAAATGAACAATATAATGCAAATGCTCTTGTTGCTTTAGAATACAGTACAACGGGATCCCCATTCATCCCTCACACACAGCAGCATTACCGGAAATGTCTTTGTGAATTACCTTGGCCAGCACGTAGCCACAGTCGCCATGGAAGTTGTAAAGTTTCTCATCAAAGGTGCTGATGTGAGAGCCTCCATCGACTGAACACGTCCCAACGCAAGGTAGTTTCTCACATGCCCACGTCCCTCCAGCACAGGTGCTGCGCACAAAGAGTAGATTTACAAATCAGGACACATGATATGGCCCTGGACACCTCCACCTGGATACTTTTTGTCTAACTTGCACACTTTCATTTACTGCTGACCAAACCGAGCCCACTTTGACACCTTCCATCAAAAATACGCGTAATGGACCATGAAATGCAGATTGCCCAGACCTAATCTCAAAGACCATGTCTTTCTTTGAAAGTCATACTCTGCAACCTACCAAGATCTAACCTGCTCTGGCTCCTCTACTAATCCCACCAACCAACAGTTTGGACTCACATACCCCTCAACTAATGATCACACCAAACTCCTACTAATTTAATCTACCACAAAGAAACTGGACTAAATGCATGCAATGGTTTCCTTGAGAGTGCAATACTGATCTTCCCACTAATCAACTATAACCAATCACCACTGGATTGACCACTGACGTTGGGTTCAGGAGCCATGTGCTGCCCATTATGAAGTGCGCCAATGCTATATACATGCAATTGCAATATAATGCAATACAATTTGGATTTATTTGTACTTCGAATGCTAAAGTCGACAGTGAGAAATTGCTTTTCAGAAAAAAAGAGGAACAGTAACAAATATAGATGGGTGCCTCGGTGATGTAAGGTAAGTTTCAAATATCAAATCCAATAAGGTAGTGGTGTAAAAATGCTTTTGGGTGCAAATAGGTTTTTATTTTTCCAGATTATTCACGTGGTTTGCAGAGTTTTCACATTTCCTTTCTCACATACCCAAGAGCATGTTTTCCACGATTAATATCATTCATGTAATAATACAAGACTCAAAAGGTTTTTCATTTTACGCTCTCATCTCCAGCATTTTCGACTTGATCTCAAACCTTGTGTGGCTTTTCCAAGCGAACAAAGTTGCAAACCAGTGGACCAGACATAGCAAAAGTCACACATTTCCTAATCACATACAGGTAGCATCCTTCACACATCTTGTGTTGTTTTGTGAAAAAGTAAGCAGAGATCACAAGAAGAGCCTGTGCAACTTCCCTTAAACAAAGGAATGGAAGTGGGATTCAGCAGATGAGATGGGAGAGCGAGAAGAAGGGTGTGAGAAGCAGAGCAAAGAGACTGTGAAGGAACTTTGAGTGTTGCAGCATCAAATGATGACCACCATTGTATTAGAGAATGCGATAGAGAATCGAAAATCAGAGATGCCAGCAGATGAGATGAGAGGCTTTGTATGTGCAAAAGAGCGACAGTCAGAAACAAGGAAGCTTGATCAGAAAGGCTTCAGGAGCATGAGCCAGATCCAGTGAAAGGGAAACATTGGAAATCTAGGGGAAAACAAGGCTTAGCCGGTAACCCATTGCTCTTTCCAATTTAAAACCAGGGCCTGGGAGGCCAGCTTGCCGGTAGTCTTCCAACATCATGCAGGAGAAAGGAAAGGCAGGTTATTTACCATCTCTGACAGGCCGTCGTGTAATTGGAGCCCAGGGCATATGTCTTGCCATTGAAGATGCAAGGGCAGTCCTCCTGCTTCATGCAGCCGGAGTTGGTGATGTCATCGTACACAGTTCCTGATCGTAGACAAAAGATAAGACATGATGGACCCTACAGAGGAGTATGTCACGGCGCCAAGAGGATTCCTATCATGTCAAACCATGTCCCGTCTTTCTACTTAACTGGGCCTACAAAAGCCTCAAATTAAAGCTAGATGGGTATATATATATATATATATATATATATATATATATACATATATATATATATATATATATATATTTATTTATGTATATGTGTGTGTGTGTGCGTGCGTGCGTGGGTGTGTGTGTGTGTGTTTGTATACAGTACAAAGCGGTGAAGAGGAAGAAGCAGTATATCTTTGTTATACAACATTTTGATATTCTAATTCACCCAGTATATCCTCGCCACTCTCTCTTTTATTTGTATTCGGGTCATCTTGGTCATATCTCAATATCTCTGAAGTTGAAAATAGAAACATGTGGAGTGGATGCCCCAGCCCCGGGGTAGCTACACTGAAGTACAAACGACCATGAAGCAAGAACTAATATGTCCTCTGCAGTATCTGTATCTGCTCTCCCTGCTGCTTCTGGCCTTCGAGGCTTGTTTCGGATGTAGACAGAGGCCCTCTGGAGTGGGTCTCCTCAGCGGGGGGAGCTAGCGTTTGCGGGCTGGGATTGCTTAACAGGGTCACGGAAAACCCCGGTGTGCTGAACCCTAGAACTTCAGCTCATCAAGAGCACTAAAGCAGCATAAGGGCGAGAGGGCGGGGCTAAGCCCGGTGTAGCGCATCTCCACATACCCACACTTCTGTGGACCATCACCTACCTGCGGGGCAGAAACAGCCGGCGGAGCAGTGGTCATCGCAGAGCGCAGACTGCTCGTTGTTGCTGCAGGTGTCCACGCAGGGCAAGTCGCACTCCTCGTAGTCCATGTTGAAGGGGCATGTGATTTCTAGGAGGAGAACCACAACGAGATGTTAACTCTTTCATCCACGAGAACCGTGGCCAACTGCGCGAGGCTCACACCCTCCCCTGCTCCATGGTGCTGGCTCTGCAATCAAGCTCCTGTCACCCAACGGGATAATTTAATGCAATTGTATCACACAACACCTAAAACAGTGGTATTTAGGGGTTCTCTAAGCCCATGAAGATAAACTTGCTCGTCCTTCATTGAGAGGGCTGAAATGCTACCCTGGCAGAGCCCTTGTTATCCGCTGCTGACCCTGAGGAGTCACAATAAGCATCACAGTGCAAGGCACAGTGGCCCATCTAATTAGGAACATCTGGGATTTGTTAAGTTTGGGGTGTGAACTGGGAGACTGCTTGGTGTCTGAGCTCATGGAATCCCGCGGTGCTACATGTCAGGTATGTGCGCTGCTCTTTTCTGGTTATCTTACGTGGAAAGAGCGGTACTAGAAGACAGTTTGGTCCTCTCTTGCTTTGGAACATATAAACCATCATACAAACTTAACAATCACTGGACTGGAATACTAAATACCTTATTGCTGAGCATGCTCAGTATCCATATCAGCATGAGTAAATCCAACGAGGGTCCCTGGATGATATCAAATCATATACACACCATGCCAGGCCCAGTGGCACCTGTGGGGTGTAAGGGATGAATATAGCAGGTAGCCGGGGCTGGTCCCCAGCTCCATTTGGTCTATCCCCCTTCGGCCCCATCACTGATGCTGCCAGATTTGCTGACATTCGATACATTAAAAAAAAGGTACGGTACTTTTGCACACACAATTTGTCAAACACACAGTTTGCCCAACTAGCCCACATTTGCTTAAAATGATTAGATACGACTTTGTTTGCACCTGTGCTTCTTTATGTCTAGATGTATACACATCTATACAAACGATATAATATTCAGTGCTAGATTTAAACAATTTAAGGAAACATGCACATATATATATGCATATTTATAAATATATATATATATATATACATATGATTTGCTATCACTGATTTGATTCACATATATACTTTCGGTGCACTTTTTACTGATTAATCTGAGTTAAAAAATTGCTGGCCCACTTGGGCAGAACTGACATTTTGAGTTTAAAATGCTTATTCCTTGATCGCTCATGCTAAAATAATTTACACTGAGTCTTCCAATTATAATTATGAGATAATATCTCATATGTGAAATGCTCTGGTAAACATTTAATTCCTTACGCCCATATGAAAAGACAGGGCTATTGGTAGAGATGCATTTATTTTATGCTGTTGCTTTAAAATTATGCGAACAATTTGAGCACCTTGATGAGCTCCCCTTGTTTGCACTTGCAACTGTTGCACAATAATGTTTTGAAACATCTGTTTTCCTAGCTCTGAGAAACCCATGTATACGGAGAATCTGTTTTCACTGTTTATTATTTGGGTGTCACATGACTATGTTAAATGAAGTTGTCTTACACAACGCTCTTACTCGTGAACAAGGAGGTGTTCTCCGAAACGCGTAGAGTGACAAGACCGTTGAAATAAAAGCACGCTGAGATGAAGTTTTGTGGCCATGGCATCGTTCTTGTGAAAACGTGGTAACGATTGTTTCTGGATATTGGGAGTCGCTTTCCCGCCGTGGCCCGCCATTGCAAGTGGCTTGGGTTTTCTAAGCGAAACTTAATGAGGTGGATCTAAATTTGGATTAACCCCTGCCCGCCCTTAACCGGCACATGAACACTACATGCATAGCTCCGAAAGGTGAAGGCTAGCGCGGAAGTGATTCCCGAAGTGACGGGGAGTTGTGGAACCGCTAAGAAGCCGCCATTGGTGAGTGAGCAGTGCATGGTTCTCTATTTTTCAACAACCGCTGTTTGTCGATGCGCAAACAAAGGGCAAGTGGATACAAAGGACGAAGGTAAGCACTCGGTCCTTTGTTTCATCTCAGCGAGGGCGCTCAAATCGCGCCAAAACGAATCTTTAAAATCAACAATGGCCATGTCGAGAAATGAGAAAAGGAATGAGGCAGCGAGTAAAATGTTTGACAGACAGTCGGGTCTGCTGTCCGATGAGCAATCTGTAACCAACGACACAGGTGACAATGTAACTACAAACAAAAAAGGACTTTGGAACAAATTGTGGAAATTGCTTAAGCTCGAACAAAACAAATGGTGGGAAGCCACAACGCTTCGTAAATATGTAGAAGCGGGACGTATACCAAGAGGTCTGAGGATTTTCATTACGCCCACCTTTAATGACCCGGATCCTGATTTAGTGGATGAATGGGCGACTAATAGCCATCAATGTTCCACGGTGATGTTACAGTTGTTAATTAAGTACGCAGAAAAAGAATGTGCGAGAATCACAACTGAAATTGATGAAATCACAACCAAACTTAAATTGATTTGTGAAAAAGAGGAATTCGAGAATGATATGAGTAAAATGGAACAGAAGCTTGACAAAATTGAAAATGAAATAAAAGAGAAAAAACTAAGGAAATACTTGCGGGATCAGGTGAATTATGAAAGAGGGCAAGTAATAACATTTGCCAAGAGATATGACCACCTACGCAGTATCCCTAACATTAAAGAAGTCACGCATGATGTAACCCCGAATGTCTGTGAATTCTCGATCGACGATCCACAAATAGCTACAACAAGCATAGCAAGTACCACAGAGATGACGAAGAGCCCAACTAAACTAGGACCAAAAGAACTAATTTTAAAAGAATTTTCCATGATGGCCCAAGGAAGAATGGCAATACAGAGCAAAGTAAATGCCAGCGGGTCAAGAGGTCGTGGAAGAAGAGGCAGAGGAGACGCAAGATCAAGCGGCTCATTACGGGAGAAAATCACAAGTCCAGTGGGAACCAGAACAAGGGGACAAAAGAAACAACAAAAATGAGAGACATTAAAACTGTGGTGAATTTATCGACAGGTGAACTCAGTGATACAGAAATTGAGGTATTAGCTTTTGGTCTCTCATTTTGCCCCTCAGCTAATTTTGACTATACACAGAGCAGAATAGATCTGTTTCAATATACTCGTAAACTTAAATTGAAAAAATGGTTTGCAACTAAAGTAAAAGAGCCTGTTGTAAATAATGCTGAAATGTTGAGCAAAATACAAATTGAAGATATCAATATGCTCCATATGTTGCATGATCTAGCTGGGGATCTAGAGACTAATCAAGATCCCAACCTCAATTTGATTAATGAGAACATTAGATTAGACCTCAATCACGATGGTGGCCTAAGACCTAAATCAATGTTTTTACCCCAAATAACCAATGAAACTATTGATATGTTTGAAAAAGGAGTGGTCAAAGAGTTTGTGAAACTATCTAAGAAAAGAAATTGTGCTAAAAATAATCTAACCAGATCACAGAAAGATGCAATATTGATGCTTAAAAATGACACCAATATAGTGATAAAAAAATCCGACAAAGGGGGTAATGTGGTAGTATTATCAAGAGAAGCATACCTAAGGGAAGGATTGAATCAGGTACAAGATGTGACTAGATATGAAAAAAGTAGTAAAATCAAATTTGATGCAGCCAATAAAAGTCACCAGGACAATTTGAATGAGTGGAAAGATCGAGGTTTATTGGAACAAGAGGAGTTTAATTTTCTCAAATGCAAGCACCCCAAAATACCTGCTCTCTACCTTTTACCCAAACTGCATAAAGATAAAATAAATCCCCCCGGAAGACCAATCGTATCCTCCAGGGGTAGATGTTTGGAGAATACTTCTAGGTACGTCGACCATTATCTACAACCTCTGGTACAATCTCTTCCATCTTACCTAAAAGATTCAGGACATTTTCTACAGAAGCTTGAGACAATCAATTGGCAGCCAGGCTGGTTACTTATGAGCTTGGACGTCAATAGTTTATACACCAGCATCCCCCATGATCTAGGTATCCAAGCTTGTAGGTACTTTTTAAGACACAGGTCACTGTCATTGCTATTTCACACTGAAATGATATTAGATATGATTTTAACTTGTTTGACACAAAATTTCTTTCTCTTTGATGGCCAAATTTACCGTCAAACCCTGGGGACTGCGATGGGTACTTGCTTCGCCCCCAGCTTTGCAGGTTTGTACCTGGGCTGGTGGGAGGAGCAAGTAGTCAGCAACATGGACCAGTACAACACCAATGTGAAAAGCTGGATGAGATATATAGACAACATTTTTTGCGTCTGGGGAGGTAGCATTGAAGAAGCCAGTAAGTTTGTTGAGTCACTCAATGAGAATACTCTAAACCTTACTTTCACTAGTCATATCAATGCTGAAAGTATTGCATTTTTGGATCAAAATGTCAAAATTGACAACAACAAACTTTCCACTGCACTCTTTAGAAAAGTGACTGCAGGAAATAGTTTGCTACACGCTGATAGCTGTCATCCGAGAAGTTTGATCAACAGTATCCCTCTTGGAGAGCTTCTTAGAGCAAAACGTAACTGCAGCACAACTAATGAGTATGAAAAAGAAAAGTTGGTTATGTGTGAACGTTTTAAAATAGGAGGTTATAGCAAAACTTGCTTCAATGAGGCATGCAATGAAGTTGATAAACGAGAAAGAAATGAGCTATTCAATAATAAACCTGAACAGAAAACACAAACCAATGAACAGACCACTAATGTACGATTCATTACGACTTTCCATACTAGATCTTTTGAGGTCAAAACTGTACTTAAAAAATACTGGGAAATTTTGAAACTTGACAAAGATCTAGTCAAATGTATAGAAGAGTATCCTCAAATCACTTATCGCAAATCCAAGTCCCTTAAAGATAGTGTTTGTAGAACTTTGATGACTACCAATGCTAAAACAAGCACAATACAGGGGTTTTACACTTGTGGGAAGTGTAAAGCCTGTAAATACAGCACTAACTGTAAAGAAGTCAGACTGTCGCACCAAATGAAACCCTTTAAAATCTTGAGACATTACACATGCAATACTGAGTATGTCTTTTATGCCCTCAGATGTCCCTTTGACTAATACTATATAGGGAGTACTATACACAAGGCAAAAAAACGTGTACTGGAACATCTGAGGGCTATCAAAAACAACGACACGCAATATCCTATTGCTAGACATTTCACGGCCTGCCATAATCAGAACAATTCTAAACTGTCCTTCTGTGTTCTTGACAATATCCCCGTGAGAGAGAGAGGGGGTGATAGATTTCAAGAACTTAGACGACTTGAGTCCAGAATGATTATAAAATATCATACAATGCAACCAGCAGGGCATAATGGTGATGAAGGGTTATCAGTTAATTTGGGTTAGTCATTAGATTTATGTTCTGTATTGCAATTCTGATCAACATAGAACTCCACTGTCCATAGACTAGACGATTAATTGTTTTTAATTGTTTTTAACGCTCATTCCCTTTTACTTGAAATTTAGCAAATGTAAACAACAAAAAAAACTTTCTCTTAATAATCGCACCTTATTTTGATTATGTTTCACAGGTCTCTAATGTGGTTCAAACAGAGAGTGGGATACGACCTGATTGATTCTTGTTAAGTGCATAGAGTGTGGATACGAATGAGGAAGAGAAGAAATTTACTGAGTGAGGAAGTTACGGTTTTTTGACTATTCCAGCACATATTTTCTTTTGAAACTTTTTGTTGCACCGTAGACAAGATAATATTGATTTGTATGCCCACTGGGGCGTGATTTGCTATCACTGATTTGATTCAAATATATACTTTTGGTGCACTTTTTACTGATTATTCTGAGTTAAAAAATTGCTGGCCCACTTGGGCAGAACTGACATTTTGAGTTTAAAATGCTTATTCCTTGATCGCTCATGCTAAAATAATTTACACTGAGTCTTCCAATTATAATTATGAGATAATATCTCATATGTGAAATGCTCTGGTAAACGTTTAATTCCTTACGCCCATATGAAAAGACAGGGCTATTGGTAGAGATGCATTTAATTTTATGCTGTTGCTTTAAAATTATACGAACAATTTGAGCACCTTGATGAGCTCCCCCTTGTTTGCACTTGCAACTGTTGCACAATAATGTTTTGAAACGTCTGTTTTCCTAGCTCTGAGAAACCCATGTATACGGAGAATCTGTTTTCACTGTTTATTATTTGGGTGTCACATGACTATGTTAAATGAAGTTGTCTTACACAACGCTCTTACTCGTGAACAAGGAGGTGTTCTCCGAAACGCGTAGAGTGACAAGACCGTTGAAATAAAAGCACGCTGAGATGAAGTTTTGTGGCCATGGCATCGTTCTTGTGAAAACGTGGTAACGATTGTTTCTGGATATTGGGAGTCGCTTTCCCGCCGTGGCCCGCCATTGCAAGTGGCTTGGGTTTTCTAAGCGAAACTTAATGAGGTGGATGTATACATATATATATGTATGTTTGAATTTGTTCTCACCACTAAGTCTCAATTCAGTAAAGAACAAGCGGCACCGCAAGGCTAGACTTTCTAAACATTTATTGTTTCACCATTAGTACAAAATTACAGGGACAGTCGACGCGGGCAATAAAAACATTTAAGCAGCAGTCTGTGGTCCGTCTCCGTCTTTACAGAGAAAGCTGAGGAGTGATGGAGTATACGTATATATAATATATATATATATATATATACATATATATATATATATATATATATATATATATATATATATATATATATATATAATCTACTGGCGGTCGCCAGTAGATAGTTATAGTTAGGACCGTGTTTCCATAGGAAATCTGAAAATTCTATTTTTTATAACTTTGGCGCCGGTTGACGAATCCTCGGGAAATTTTCAAAACTAATGGGGCGCTCCGCTCAGCTCCTACCCTGAAAGTCTCGGGGTGATTTGTCAAGCGGGGGCTGAGAAAAAAGGGGGGTCCCAAAAGGTGTTTTCCCCATGCATTTTCCCATAGGACCTTTAGTCGAAGGTACAGCCCGAACGGCTGAACAGAATTACTTGAAATTTGGCAAAGAGGTAGTCCTCAGGTCAGGCATGTGCCTTTTGCATATATGGTGTCAATCTGTTCAGTAGTTCCTGAGAAAATTGCATTTAAAAGTACATAAATATCTATAAGCGCGCACCCTAACGTGCGCGAGCGCAATTCTGATTGGTGGTTACATGTCAGTCAACATTCGAATCGGTCGAAATCAGGAAGTGTCGGCCGCCATTTTGTGTGTTTGGTGTGTGACAGTGAAAAAGAAAGGTGGAGAACGTGAAAAGGGGGCAGGGTAGAGAGTTCCTGACCCCCTAGCCTTTGTCAGGGGGTCTCTGAAGGACCCCGAAGGGTGAAAAAAACATTTTATTTTTTTTTCAAAAATTCGCGGGGTGCGCGCACGGTGAAAAACCTTAAAAAAAAAAACATTTTAAACGAGCCATTCCATATTACAGGATACAGTCAATCTATAACTATATACATAGGTAGTTTATTGTAAAATAAATATATAAAAAATATAATAATACATACATAACTTAGCGTTTAAAAAACCTTACAAATTCACAAAAAAAGACATAGGTTTCACACACGTTATAGTTAGGAATTAGCATTTAAAAAACCTTGCAAATTCACTTAAAAAACCATAGGTTTCACACATGTTATAGTTAGCTGGACATTTCACTCATAAAAAAACCAATGAAATTCCCCCGTTATAGTTAGTTCAGATAACTATAACTTGCGCGACCGCCACTCTATCACAAGGATGATGTCATCAGTGATGTCATGAGTGATGCCACTGACCATGTCATGAGTGATGTAATATGTGACGTCATGAGCAGTGGATTGCGGGCGCGCGAGTTATAGTTATCTGAACTAACTATAACGGGGGAATTTCATTGGTTTTTTACGAGTGAAATGTCCAGCTAACTATAACATGTGTGAAACCTATGGTTTTTTAAGTGTATATATATATATATATATATATATATATATATATATATATATATATATATATATATATATATATATATATATATATATATATATATACATATATACGTAACTGTGCATCAAACCTGGAAGTCAACTGTGGAAATCAGGACGTGTGTGTGTGCTCACACAGTCTTTAAGTCTTTAAGTTAGCACTTTGTAAGTGGCCCCACCAATTTCATCTGTGGCCCAGTTTTTGCCCTGCCCAAAAAAACACTTCTAGAGACACATCTGATCAGGCCCTAGTGACCTCTTGCAGGACGCTATCGTATGCATCCTGCCTGTCTCTGACTCAGCTCAGTAGTCTTAGATGTGCTACAAGACTATGTTTATATCTCAATCCAATATAGAAAAGGTTCGCTATACCAGGCCTAATCATCTACGTCATTCTACATTACATTGCTTCATTGATCTACAACGTGATGCTGACTCCCTTGCCAAAACATTATCTGGGGAGACAGAGGCCAGGCGCTTCTCCTCAGCTGGCTGGACAATTACATGCCTACTGCCTGCTTGCTAACAGCAAGGCCCATCCAGGAGAGCCACCTACTTCTCTGTGGGACACTCATGTTCAACCATCTACGGGCCCAGGAGGAGTCTAGTTGTATGCAGAGAAATATTGCACTCCTAACCTGAACATTTTACTCTTACCAGTGTCTTTCAGGTCAGTCCTTTCACAAAGGAAATATCCACTAATGCAACCCTAAAGCGCCTTATGTGAGAGCCTTTTGGTGCTATTTAGACCCAGGGCTGTTGAAACAGTGTTTCATCTCAGGAGGTCAGAGAGCCTGAATAAGCCACTGCTCCAGGTGCTCTTAGGGGGATAGGCAAGCCGTTCCATGAAAGCATGAGGTTACAGATTCGGAAATACCTTGGTCAGTAAACACTTACGGCATAGATCTGGTTTCCTCCAGTTCAAAGGCTTGCTGCCAGTATGGGAGCACTGCCGGGAATACTCGGCGAAGGTGTTGCACAGGCAGAAGGACTGCGACTCGTTATTGCAGCGGCACAGGTCCTGTGCACAAGCCTCAACGTATGGTTGGACATGGATGGCAGCGTTGCAGTCAGCGAAGGCACTGGAAGTCAGGATGGATTCACAATACTCGACCTGCTGAGGCAAAATGGAGTAGAAATTGTGAAACAGCATGGATAGTGTTGACACCTCCTCATGCGTCTGGAGCACACTGATAAACTGCAGCTCTTTTACTGTACTTCTAAATGAGGCAGGATGTGAAAGCAGCAGGCATGCTCGTCATTGGCCTCTGGATTGGAACATGTAAGTAGCACCGTGAGGCAAAATGCATTCTACGCCAAGATCCAGTATGTGCAGAGCCCATCTCCAAGTCTGACTGTGTGAACGATGAACTCTTTAGTCTGTAGGCTTGGAAACCGGACATGGATTCCGAGTCAGTCCTCAAAACATGACATTGTGTTGGAGATGGCCTCTAGGATGTGCCGTATTGGTTCAGCCTGGATAACTTACGTTCTGATTTAGATCTTTGAAAATATGTCACTCCGTCACAACGGTGATGGATATCCCGTCTGCCAAAATATGAATTCCATTATATCCAATGTCACCGTAGTGACAGAGTACCCCATCCGCTAAGATCTAAATCAGGCTCTTAGTCATGAAAAACTCATACAATGGAGATTTGGAAGGAAACTTCAGGGGTTCAGTTTCCAAGGGCTCTTAAATGCACTTCTGCCAGAAGACAAGGTTATCGTTATTGGTAATTGCCATGAAAAACTGGTGCATCGGTGCAAGCTATATATGGTTGACCCATGGATGATTTTAAAGTACGTTTAGGTCTGCATCTGAGACAAGAACATTACCGCTAGGCATACATGTGCGTTTTTCACTTGTGCTGCAAAGGTGCTAGGAAAAAAACGCTTTGGGAGCAATGCTTCACACTTACGTGACCGGTGCAGTTGTTGAGAGGCTCAATGATCATATCTTCACACTCCTCTGTTGGGTCGTTCAGCTTGTGAAAGTTCCCATACTGTTGGGGGGTCATCTCGAATCCTGCAAAAAGAAATGTGGTAAATGGTTTAGTGTCTCCATTGCAGTAATACATTTATCACTCCCGCCATGATACCCATGGCTCATTTTGTTCTCCTATGATACAATAAAATCATGTGATTGGTCTTCAAACAGCCACACACAAACACAGAGGGCAAGCATTCTAATATACACTTTGTTGTTAAGGCTAACTTTCGGGTTGTTCAATGCCGGAGGTGTTCTCCATGGAATAAAATTACAAATCTGTCCCTTGATGGGCATATTTATACTTGGATCATTATCCAGAGCTTCGACTTTTAGTCCAGGCTGATCTCATTCAATGAGAATAAAGATTTAAGATTGCAGTTTAATGTAATCCAATCTAGATAATCTAGATTCCAGCATCGTCCAGTTTTGAATACTAGTAGTACAAATCACACCATTCTGTGAACTTCCTAAGAGGACCAAGCATTTGATTTTCCCTCCAGGACTGGAGGAAAGTAAATTGTTTCTCATCCTTACCATTTACAAGGAACTCGTCCTTTGGAATGTCATTGAAGTTTCCGCAGAGCCCACAGGTTGTGTTGGCATAGTTTGCACCTAGCTCCACCTACAAAGAAGAGAGAAAGTTGTAGGTTCATCTTGTGTGTTGTTTATCAGAAAAAAGATATGTATTCGTTGTTAGAAACATTGGGCTGCAATGACCGAGGACTTTTGCTGCTGCATGATCCACCACAATGCTCAATGGTAATATAAGAAACTTTGAGGAAACAGCATTCGATGATTTGTGCTTATTTATTTACAGTTTGATGGAGCTCATTCACGGGTTGAAACTTGCATTGGCTTTTACTGGTACGACTGGAGGCACCACGAAGGCATCGACAGTACATGTCTTGTGTTTGGCTGATCCTTCCTCTGTAGTTTCCTATCAATCTTTGATTGTTCTCTTTCACCATACATGAAATGCTAAGGCCAGTAGTATGATGGCCGAACAAGGGGACATATGGGCCACATTTGAGATCATGCTTTGGAAGACCAAGCGACATTCATCAACCCAAACAGGAGCACAAGGCAGCTCTCCTAGTTCTAAACAAATTTACTGCAAAATGGAAACTTGGGATTTTCCTGCTTCGTCGGTGTTCTTTTCAACAGTGCATTAGCTCTGTGATACTCAAAGTACGGCCCAGGGACTGCAAGCAGACCTCCGGAGCTTTACATGCGGCCCCCTGGTCAACAGTAGCACTGGGCTGCTGTTTACTTGACTCAGCATTACGATAAATAAACAGTCAAGCTTTATTTAAGCGTCAATTTAAGTTAAAGAAAGGAAGTAACTAGTATGTCCTGCACTGCTTAACTTTAGGAAGACCTTCATTTTTTAAAAGATATCTTGCAGCAAAAACGTAAAAGTTTGATAAGGTCTCTTCAAAAATAAAAAAGTGTCTTTTATTAACATGCAGAACCGTTTCACTTTAATACATCAGATTATATCAGTGCATTGAGAAGTATTTTCTTTTTAAGTGATAGTTTTCGAACAAAAATTCTGAAACATTCATTCTTCCCCCCCACCCTGAAAATAATGCCAATAGAGAACTAAGAGGCAAGTCAGTTGTTATGTGCACTCTTTGGGTGGCCTGAGTGCCTATTATACGTAAACAACATTATACTTTATTAAATTAAACACAGGAGAAGGTTTTACACGGCGCAGAGCTTGAAGTCATGCATTTTTAGCAGGGCCGAACAGAGAACCCAAAGCAACCCTCGCAATTTTGTTTGACTCTCCCACCCCGTCCCCCTAAGAGGGGGGGGGCAAGCACTAAGCACTGCTGCTTAACCAAACCAGCCCCCAGCACCGCTGCTTTTGTTACTGAGGGGTGATATTGCAGCATCACTGCAAAAGCATAGCCCAGTAACAAAACTGGCCCCCACCACTCCAAAAGCAGCCCCCACCCTTCCAGCCCTCTGGGCAAACGCCTGATGCCTGCTTTGGCCACCCCGGCCCTGATTTTGAGGTTCTCCTGTATGTGATAATGAAGTAAAAGTAGGAAAAGTTAAATAAAACAAATGCCTAGGATCACACAATTTGGTAAAGTGGGGAATCCGGGATTAATCCCAGGTTTTCTGGTTTCATATTATGCAATTCAGCCACTAGATGTATATGCTTTGCTCCCTCGACACTCACCATACTGCCAGAACCTCTGCCAAATGCCTGCTTCATTCATGACTGCCACCATGCTAGCATCAATGCGGCCCTCGGTCACATCCCAAACCAAACTTTGTGGCGCCAGGGAAATTGTTTGCGAGTACCCATGCATTAGACGGTGTGGGCAGCTCTGGTTTACTATGGTAAACGGGCCAAGACACCCTGGTGCTTATGCTGTAGTGAGCATTGTTAGACTAAAGCAAAGGTGGCACATTAGCAGGGAGATGCATTGACAGGGCCTGTGTTATTCTCACAAATGAAGAAAAGAAATGCCATGAGCGAGTACTTTCCAGCTGCCAACACTAGACTATCATGAGGTACTGCAGGTTGGGCTGATGCGGCTTGGGAGAGAACAGTTTCTGTTCCTCTACTGGAACAGGACTCTGTACTGTCAGTCTGAAATGAGGTGCATTGACAGAGCCTTGTATGGGTCCGAGGGCTGGAATATCAGGAGTGCCACATGTCAGGATAGAGACAGTTTTCTAGACCCAGGCCTGTTAACCTGAAGCCTGAATAGAAGGCATGCAGCAGGTCGGGCAAGAGTGATATGGCAGAGCAGAGTGATATGGCAGAGCAGTGTGTGTTGGACCCACTTCTGAAGAAGAAGGTGCAGCAAGAAACAACTGAAGTGCCTCATCAGAACAGGATCTGTGACCCCAGTGGGTGAATCTGTACAGGACTGCGCTACTTTGCAGGGCTACTGGCATTATAGGCTACACTGTGAGAAGTCTGACCTGAGTCAGTATCATTATCAACATGAGTGTTGTATGCACTTTTCTGCCCTGGTAAAAACACAATGTGAAAAGAAGTGCAGATGCCTAAACACTGTTGTGCAGTTCAAGTCAAACTACAATGCTTTTTACAGTTGTGCTTGTGTTGGGGTTGATCTTATTCTGCCCTGCAGTATAGAGGCCAGTGCTCATAGGATTTCCTTGAAAGTGATGCTTTACCATGATGGCATCTTCTTCGTTCCACGTGAAGTCCATTCCTTCCTTAAAAGTCACGCGCAAGTAGAGGCCGCTTCGGTCCATCTGGATCCCTGAATGGCTGTATGGCAACTCCGTCCTGCAGAGGGAAGGAGTAAAGGAGATTTAGCATGAATGATTTTGGCTGTGCAGATGAGTGGAAGCCAACGCTTCATAACAGACAGTGCAAGAAGAAACAGACAATGATCCTACAATGCGGATGGGCACCACAGACCAGGCCAGCCTTACAGACCAACCTGAGCGCAAGCTTGGAGTTAGGAGTGGCCACACACTCTGGAGTCGCAGTGGTCTGCTGTTCTCCAGGGCATGCCTTCGCTAGAGCATGGAGACGGTCTCCTACTGACAGTTAGATAAATACACCCTGAAGGTTTTGGTGAAGGATGAGTGATTCTGGGCTAGGCATACCTTCAGGTAAAGGCTTGGAGCAGGGTGATGTTTGTGAGAAGTTGCACCTTTGGAGGATGGACTGAAACGGAGGTTAAATCTGGAGACAGTGTCATGGTCGTAACAATGTTTTGCTGGCTGTGGTGAGTTTTTCCAAACACGTAGCATAAAAAAACTCATGGAAACAATCCTGAGTTCAGGACAAATGGTTTAGAACAGTTTCTGAATACCATGAGACTCTGCAAGGCTTTTTAGTTAAAAACAGAGAGTCATAGAAGGCTAGGCAATGTTGACAAAAGTCCATCCACCTCCGCGCATCCCTGGAGCGCCAGATTTTAGGATGGCCTTACGACTATCTTTTTAGTGAGTGAGAACCATTCTCCTGAGCACACGTTACCACCAGAGACAGTTCTGTACATCATGACCTGCTATTTCTATTCTATCGCTCACCAATGTGGTAACCGGCTATTTGTATTATAATCATTGTGGGAAAACGAGCATCAAAAATGTAGGGGCTCGAGCCGAGCATCCCATTGACAAATGTGTACTGATTACGAGACTGCACAGGAAGCACCTTCTGCACCCCAACAGATGATCTCTGCGGGAAACCTCCTGTCAGTGCAAAAACCTCTCAGTTCCAGAGACGCCCCCTTTCTTTTCTCATGTGAATTAAAAGTTTTTTTATTGGAACAAAAGGCTTGTTCTAACCTCCTTTTGAAAACATCTGAAAACCTGCCTCTTTTCATCTTAGAATCCTTGATTCTGAGCTGCGCCACTCTTGCCGACTCATCTGTCCTGCCATAGCGCTTTGGCACCTTTGGGTTTTAGTGTGCTCTAATAAATGTTATCCCCTCCTATCCTATCCTTGTCGTTGTTCTATGTGTAAAGCGGCGTGTGAGCTAGCAGAGTTTGCCTCAGATGACATGGTTGCATGATTCAATTGCAAAATAAAGCCTTCTTCTCTATCTCTGTAGGGATTGAAGGCAGCGTAGAGACCACGTGGAGAAGCTCCAAAAATAAATGAGAATGGGAATGACAAACTAACTTCTATGCTTGTGGACTCAAAGTATCCCATCAACATGGCACCAAGGGAAAACTGGCATAGAGAGGACGGAGTCCATGAGGAGAAAAAAAGCAGCAGGTGAGACTGAAAAAAAGGACAACAGAGGCTGGTCTTCAAACTCTTATGTTTCTGAAAGTCATACTTTGGGTGTGAAAAGTCTGCAGCCTAATAGCCATGAAAGTGGCATTACTGAGAAAGTGGGCAGTTAGCCGAGTTTCTTTATAGAAACCAACATCTAAGTGTCAATGTGCTGAGGGAGTCATTGAGAGTGTGAATTTAAAAGACAACAGACAATTGGATTTTTTTAAAAAAAATTGATTCATTAGATTAATATGTCACACAGTTGTATTTTCTTTTCCTTCCACTTTCAACAGTGAATGTTTCTTTTACTCTTTCAAACCATCCTTTGCCGAGTAGGGCTTGCTGACATTAACCCTTGGTTGGTCAGGTCTGAAATCCAAGAGGGAACAGAAGAAGACACATGCTAATTTAGTGATAAAGCACAACTAAATATGTTGTTTGCCTTCGATTAGCTATAGACTCGAATTATTAACATGCAACTTGAGATTGTTCACCCAATTCTGGCAGTAGGATTGAAACTTTCCTCACCGCTATTGCAATGTAAATTAGGTCATAAAATGGCTCCCTGCAAGAACACCTCTTTTCCTTGCCGCCCCCTAGTACCACTGGGAACTCAAACGTACTCTTCGTTGTTGACTGTCACGGTTCCATTCTTCAACTGGATGACCACGCCCTCCAGCACTATTGTGATGCGGGTGATAGTGGGAATGTTGTTGACCACCTCGCGCCGGATCTGAATATTGAAGCTCTCATATGTGCTCTTGCAGTTGGAGGCCAAGACGTAGTTGCAGGTCCCCGGAAAGTGGAAGACGTCACCATCAAAGGTCTTGAAGTGGGAGTTGCCCCATGTGCTGCATACCTGGTCATTGTGTGCCTTAATAAGAGCTGTGATTGCAAAGCAGATCATTAGGCAGGTATGGCACAGTGAATAGTATCATAAGTACACGTGGTGGCATTCTGTTTGTCTGTCTCAACAACTATCTACACATCTCTGCTTAGAAACATTCACCAGCGTTTCCAAACCAGTAGCTATGAATTGTGTAACATGGTTACTAATGCTTAGGCCCAGCACCACAGTGGATAGAACCCTCAATGCAATGAGTCACGCTTCTAGGTACCTAAGTAACAGGAAACTAACTCCAGTTAGGGCCCAAAGTACGGAGAGCAGCTGCAATCATTGCAGTATATAATTCAACGCGCTTATTTGCAATCAGCAATTTCTGATCACAACAAATCTACAAATGATGAAGGATCTCGACCTCTCAGTCTATATATCTTTTCAGCTATGCCTCTGTCAATCTGTCTCCAGAAGAAAGATACATTATTTACTATCTTGTATACTTGTCTCTTCTTGTGTCTCAAGACATAATTTAGTTGTCTATCTTTTATATCTCTAAATGTCTAGTCATCTGACTGTTGTTGACCCTTCACTCCCATGTTTTGTTGGCCACCTCTGTTCAGACACCTCCTTGTGAATGGAGACTCGTATTTTTAGCAGGCATGCATAGATGCTGCATCACACTCTCTCGTCCTCTTGGTCTGAGATCCCAGCTGAAGTAATGTAGAACTAGCAATGTCCACCTACAGCGCTTGTCATTTGTGTATCTTTTGAACTGCTCATCTATTTCTTCCCCTCTATCTCTCTCTCTCTCACACACACACACAAACTCTCTTTCCATCTCATCCCTATATTTATAAGAGATGACGTCTGGGTCTGACTGCTCTCCTCTCAATGCCCTCACCCAGCCAGTATTACATTCTGGAGGCATTTGGGATGTTCCAAGGTGGCCATCGCCCAGTACTTACGCTTCGGTATCTGCCTCAGAGCACCACGAACAATTACTCCAGATGATACTACAGAAAAAAGGGAAACATATAAATAGTATTAGACGCAGCAAAAGTCACTTCTGGGAAGTAAAAAGATGGCTTCAGATGAAGTGCACCCAGATATGGTGGAAGAAAACAAAATGAAACCTAGTCAACAAAATGATGATATTAATAAAGAAAACAGGAGGGCGTTGCAAATGCGTGAGCGGCATATTTTCCGCTGTGGGCAATTGTTGTTCTTGTAAGGAAGGCCAATGTCGGAGTAGTTGGCGTTCAGGGTGTATGGTGTTCTACACATCTGGGACTCCATGGTTTCTGAGACCAAGTGTACATAGCACTATTTGTCAGCCTTGGAACTTCAGCACTTCCAGCAATGGCTTTGTACTGAAAGCTCATCCCTAACATGTTGTGATACCTACACTGCTTTGGCGAACTAGAGCTTTTGCCCTTTTACGCTCAGTAACACCTACATGATCATGCACGCACACATGCACTCACATACACGAACAAATCAACATCATCTTTGTAACTTTAACTAGGACCATTTCCACTAATGCTTTGGGGTCGATTTGTGCAGACTTCATAGCTCCTTACAAGTAAACATATCTCAGCACAGGATTACTGCCACCCACATGCCCGTGGCTCAGCCACAACACCAGTTGTGACGTAACTAGTGCATTTTTATCCTTTCGTCAAAATGCCATTGGGCTGAAAAGATTCTTTGGAGCGTCACAGTCGGAATTTATCCATTTTATTTATATTTTTTTTGTGTAAAAACGGAACTTATTGAGCATTTAACTATAGTTTTCATTTAATTTTATAAAGTATTACTTTCTTGGTGGGACACTTCAGATAGGCAGGAATAATGAGCTCTTGCACACCTGTGGTGCAGGGATGAAACAGGAAGGAAGGGCAGGCTTTAAGAAGCTATGCACTAAAGGCGTTCTCATAAATATGTCAAATGCATTAAACTGGTGTCTGCAACTCATTACAGAACTATGTGCCATATATTAAGTGCTCTAAAGCAGCACCATGAGTCCCTGAGTACTATTATATATAAAATAAAAAACACAAAAGGCAAAATAAATGTTTTTCACTCAGAGAGTTATGAAGGAAACTTCCCGGTGCCATCCACTCACTGTAAACCACGCGCGCCTGGTGCTAATCAAGCTTACAAATAATTCAAAACAAAACATAGGCAAAGTGCCCGTCCTTAGCGTGTGTTAAAATGTGTGTTTTTCGCTGACGTTGAGCAAACAAACCGCGTAGCCTGTGTCTTTGTTGATGATGGGCTGGAATTAAAAGCTCAGGGAAGAGTGAAGCACTCGCCTTTAATACCTGTCCAGCTAGAAGCAGACACGCAGACAACAGTGCGTGTCCGCAGGGATGAAACGGATATCCGGCATCTGTGGGGTGCGGCAGTGGGGGAAGGAATAGCGAGCAAAATCACACATACCTTCTTCATTCTGGTGGCCAGAGTCGGAAACCTCTTCCGGGTCATCTGCCTGCAGGACGCCCTCCTCCGTCTGCGCGTGGGCTGCAAACAAGCACAAGAAGAAAGCGTAAAGCAATGCGACCTCACGCCCCGCGGTAACTTTGTTACACATTAAATAAACAAGCAAAGAGTTCTTACATTCTGGTCCTAGTTACTCTTCGATACCCCAGTGTGGTCCATTACGACTCATGTGTATGCCCTACACTACCCCCTACAGTTAAATCAAGAGCAATGAACAAACCATTGACCAGTTCAAACGCCTGGATAAACACAAGGAACTGGTGGACTGGACCGAGCGCTGAAACTTTTCAGACACTCACCACCATCACAGATCTGGGTTGAATCCATCATCGTTCTTTAGCTCACTTCACCACCCTAGTTCAGACCCAGCTATATGCAAATCAGTCTTGACCCTGTGCCTTTTGGGAACAGTCCAGCCCATCCTGCAAGCCAGGTCTTCCCTGGACCGGAAACAAGCATCCTTGGACCAGTTTTGGGGTAGGGTGGTAAACGGGAATTACAGGTGCAGTTTGACAGCCCTGGCAAGCTTTCTGCCCAGAGTGGAGGCCCCTAAATGGTCATGAAGCTTTTTTTGTGACTTACCACACCCTGCTGCATAAAGTTATGAGTATTACCCGAGACATCACCTGGGCCCCATACTCTGACCAACCCTGCTACAGAGGGTTAAAGAGTGACGCCTTCAGAATTGGCACCAGGGTTGACAAACTGTGTGGCCCAAGTATATAACCCCCCTCTGTCCTAGTTACAAAACCTCTTTCCTTTTTTAAGCAGACTCACCCTGCAGGAAAAATGTGTTATTTCCCCAAGAAATGAAAGATCAGGCAGGGAGGGAGACTCCTTAGGTGTATTTTTTTCAGTTTTGTGTGTGCTGTGCTTCTTCTCTGCGTGCCTGGCTGATCCCCCGAAATCATAACGGGAAGCAATACAATTTCCAACCCTAATGTTCTTTCCAGGAATTCAATTTTCTTTAAATGACTGAGTTTATTGCCCCGGTTCATAATGGATTTATTAGATTACATACAAACACTCTACGGTGGATTCACTGCACTGCAGCAGGAAGTGGCTTCCAGAGAATAGACTAGCACGTCTAACAGATGATCAGTGTAGGTGCGGGAATCCAGAAGAGCCACAGACGGGTGAGTGTGGATCCAAGAGGGCCTTGGCAAGATGTGTGGGTCTTGAGAAGGCCTGGTGTAGCGCAGTGTCCACGAGCGAGTGGAGCGCGGTGTGTGAATGTTACAGGGCCCGGGGCAGTGTATGTGTGTTTATGTGAGAGGGAGATTCGAAACACCATTGGACCATGCACTCAGCGTGCCATGTCCCTTCCACTGCACAAGCCACAGCAGAGTGACCATGTCTGCACGGTTAACATGTATCCCTGTGTGGGCCCTGATTCTGCAATGCTAGCCTCGAGCACAGCGGGGAGACCCGGCCTCTGGCCCTTTGTAACAAACATGTCTCTTCCCCTCTAGAGTGGGGAAACGGCCACTACAACGCGGCCGTTTCCACACATAACATTAACCGCGCATGCATTACAACGCATGCGTGGTTACCACGAATAGCCTTTACCACGCATACCTTTATGATGAAATACGTAGTAAAGGCATGTGTGGTAAAGGCTATTATAAAAAAAGGGGGCTTGGGAGGTCTCCCCCCCCATAAAAAAACATGCGAAAAAGAAGGGGGCTTGGTGGGGTCTCCCCCCCAAAAAAGCTCACCTGTTTCCGTCGCAATGTAGAGGCAATCGGTGTCGTTAGAGGAAACGGAAAGACACTTCTGCTTCCTCTTTACGACGTGCAACATCACACAGAAGAGCTTGAAGAGGAGAGGTCGAGGAAAGCTATGGGGGATTTTCGTTTTTAAAAATAAAAATGTAAGGGATGAGGGGGTTGTGAAGAGATGGGGTAAATTATTAGGGTTAAGGGGAGGGGTATTTGATGAAAGGGTTTGTGTGTGGGAATCGGGAGCTGTTTAAAGAGTTGGGGCAGGGATCGGAGATAACCTTTACCAAAAAAATGCCATTAACATGCACAGATTTACAACGAAAATCGTTGTAAAAATATGCGTGGTAAAGGCATTTTCGTGGTAAAGGTTATGTGTAGTAATTGCATTTGCGTTGTAACACATGCGTGGTAAAGTCATACAACTTCTAGAGTGCAGTGGTGATTCTAGGATTGAATTTTGAGAGGGAGGCTCACATTTGGACACATATAAAACCCGGTGGGGTCATCTACAAAGGCTGTCTATATATGTGCTCACGCACCTGTGCACACATTTGCTTAAAACGTTTACATATGACTGGAGGTATGGGGTGGAGCAGCCAAGATGGAGTTTCCCATCTCAGCACCCCTCTTCAGGTCACTTCTATTTGCACATTCATCGTGCTGCGCCTTTCTTGAAATATGCTACGTTCAGGCTGTGAAAGCCAATTCTTTTGTTCCGCACAAACTTCCTCTTCCTTTAAATCATTAAGGGCTGGCACTGGAACAGGTGAAAGTGCCTGCAGTGCCAAGTTGGAGCCCCCTGGGTAGCCTAGTAGGGCTGGAAAGCCTTTCTCTTTACCTGGCATGCATGGAGATTTGGGAGCAGTCTGTGGGTTTACTGAAATGCCTGTAAAAAACTTCAGGCGGAGCTTTGAGTGGGCCGGGTTCTGCAGGTGATCAGCATCAGCAGACTTCTAACAAGCATTGGTAAATGCATCAGGTTTCACCTAGGTGATTAATGATACGCAGTTTGTTGTTGTAGGTTGTAGCTTGCTGAGTTGTTGTACAATATAAGTTACAGAAAGTTAGTTAAAGTGTTATGGCTTGTTTATGACAAAAAGGCAATCTATTGTGCTGTTAATGATGCAATAGCAACATTACGTGTTTAGAGGAGTTGAGACAACTTTTTGACCCAGTGGCACTGCACCTGCTGCACCATTCAAATCATGATCCTGTTGTCTGCAAGATAACTGCACATGTGACTGCCTGTTTAGTAGCAAAATATAGCAATATTAGGTGTTTAGAGGGGTTCCTAGAGCTTTGGGTCCCACTGTCACTGCACCTGCTACACCATTGAAATCATGATCCTAGTGCTGCAAGGTGATTTTTGATTGCTTGTTTAGTACTTAAATATAGCAATATATGGTGTTTAGAGGTGTTCTGAAAACTTCTGGGCCCGGTGCCACTGTGCCTGCTGCACCATTCAAATAATGACCCTATTGCCTGCAAGATAACTGCACTTGTGACTGCCTGTTTAGTAGTAAAATATAGCAATATTTGGTGTTTAGTGGAGTTATGACAACTTTTGGCCCAGGTGCCACTGCACCTGCTGCACCATTTAAATCAACCCCCTTTCAATTGCAAGGCACCTTCCATTGAAACTGCCTGTTTAGTAATCAAGTATAGCAATATTATGTGTTTAGAGGAGTTCTGACATCTGTTGGGCCCGGTGCTACTGCACCTGCTGCACCATTCTAATCATGATCCTGGTTCTGCAAGGTAACGACACTTGTAGCTGCCTGTCTAGTAGTAAAATATTGCATAGCTCTTGTATATTAACTTTATTTTTAACGTGCAATGTTTATTACAACATTTTGAATTTGATCATAATGACCAAATAGATTAAGTTGAAAAAAATCAAACCTAAAATGCCTATAAAGTGCAAAGAAAGATTCTGAGGCATGAATCGGAAATGCCACAAATGTTCTAAGGCAAAAGCATCTACTTTACACAGCTAAGTAATAAAGAACAAGCAGGAAGAGATCTTATCTTGACAGTGAATGGGGCTTAAACTGTGTGAACAGCTTTAGTAGAAGTATAGTAAATGTGTGCAGCCAGGGGAAGTTAAACAACAAGTTCCACACAAAAGTGAATAAACCCAGTAATTCGGTGATGGGAACTGATAAGAGCCCCCTTTTAAGATATAATAAATACAAACACTCTCACAAGCACAGTGCATGCGCTATGCAGGCGAAACCTAAAAGGCGGTGCTGAGATGGGTCCCTAGCGGGCTCTCCATTTTTGCTCTGACCCTCAGGATGAAAAAAATAAATTTACTCTGCAGCAGTACCACCCTTTGCTGACTTCGATGTAACCTCAAAGAAACTCGTTATAGTTTTTTCACTGTCGCATTTTCAATATGCTATACTATGAAGCCATGGTTGTTGTTTATTCATGTTATGCAACTAAGAACAATTGACAAAGCCAATAGTCCTGGATTGTCACTTGTATTATATATCTGGATGCGATTACAAAAGCAGAAAAATACCAGTTGGAGGGCAGACTATGCTAAGCACAGATTTTCAGCTTACTTGTTTCGAAACCATGCCCTTAATTACATGGGCCATACCTCTTTGGCAGACCCCTCCCTCCCCACTTAGTTTTTTCATCCCACTTAAAGCCCTGTCTTAGGGGGTCCTGTAGGGGTACACAGTGCACCAAGGTTGGAGCACTGCACTGCATGCACCCAAAAACTAGGGTGCCCTATCCGCCCTGCCTGCTGTTGGACACTGAAAGCCAGAGTTCCCACTTACAGGCTTTCACCCCCTGTGATTTTTTCTATACGCTCAGCACTCTGTGGTTAATGTACTTGATACAACAAATAATATGTTAGTTAACAGCAACACAACATAAAGTTGGTGGATAGTCAGGGCGTTAATGAACCTACTGCCTCGATTTGTATGTAATAGGCAGATTATAGATTGTCATTCTTCTTCTTGGGTTTAGGGACTAGAGTCAATACCCTTGCATTGTGTGGAAGATAAATGAACACTGTTATAAGTCGGTCTGGGCAAAACTTTCAAGTACGCTAGTGTATTTTGCATAATTACAGAATTTGCACGTTACATTTGTTATGCAAAATTTACAAGCTTCCACCATTGCACATTTTGAGTATTTACTTGTTCACAGTTACAATTTACTGCGAACATGCAGTCTTCTGCAAATGCAGAGGAAGAAAAAGAGCACAAGCAGCTTTTGCTTTTTGCACTACTTTTGTTAGCGTGAAATGCATTCTCATGTCAAAAATTGATGCAAAGACACATTTTATGCTAAAATATAGTACTAAATGATAGATTTCCATTCCATGCATATAAGCAGAACTTTTGCAAAACTATGCATAATTATGCAAAAGCAGTTAATGAAACTTCGCACACCCCAAGTTGTTAATATGTCGTGCCCTCCCTCTTGGAGTAGGTTTTCTCGTTCTCTGGTTGCTTAACAGGGTTTTTTTGCCCATTATTATGTGTGACCGCTAAGGACATCCTCATCAAAAGACATCGAGGGCACAGAAAAAACAATGCAAGCTTCACTCGGCTGTAGAGACCTGGTACAAACCCGTAAAGCTGTGCAAGCTTCGTTTACACTTACAGATCTAGTACAAGCCAGAAAGCACCAGCTCAAGCTTCAATCATACATATTAATCTGCTACATACAAACTAGACAGCACGAGTGCAAGCTTCCTTCAGACATGCACACCTGGGACAGACCTGGTACAAACCTGTAAAGCCGTGCAAGCTTCGTTCACACTTACAGATCTAGTACAAGCCAGAAAGCACCAGCCCAAGCTTCACTCATACATATTAATCTGCTACATACAAACTAGACAGCACGAGTGCAAGCTTCCTTCAGACATGCACACCTGGGACAGATCTGGTACAATCCAGACAGGAGCAATGCAAGCTTTCCTCACATATACAAAACTGGTACAAACCAGGAAACAGTAGTACAATCTTCTCTCACATTTAAAGATCTGGCTGAAACCAGACAGCCGCAGTGCAAGATAACCTCACACAGAAGAATCTGTCACAAACAGACTCTGCTAGTGCATTAGATACTTCACTCTCTGCCCCTAGGGCCAGGTTTATCCTGCGTTTACCATCTGTTATCCATGACCAACTCCTATGAGAAATCATGGTGTTCTGAGTAAGCCAGTTCTAAGCGATGCACAGTAATCGCGCTTCCATGACCTCCAAGAGCTGGCTGCTGGCTGCTGGCTTAGAGCAGGGACTGTCCAGGAAAGCACTGGTGATCGTGCACTGAATCTTGCCTGTGGCCTTCTGGAACGAGAAGTCAGCACTTTCTCAAGTGGAAGCAAAAGGATGGTAGATATTATTATATCATGTCTCCTGATGTGGGTTTGCTTGAAGCGGGCACCTTTTGCATAGCCTCCACCATACTTAGATGAGGGTGATTTTGTATTTCTTTTTTCATTTTCTCTTTCATACTAGATAGCATGCTTCCGAGCACTCCTATTTTCAGCAGGTTAAGGGAAGTGCGTCACAAGGACATCCAGTGATGTGACCAGTATGCCCATAGAAACCTAGAGTGCCTCAACACAAACACAGAGCAATGCTCCCTCTGCACTACCTCGCGCTCACAGGATATGCTGCAACTCGAAAGGATGGCACCCATCGCGATGTGTGTGCACAGACCTTTGAGTCCACTCCCTGGCGCCTTCCAAGCACTCTCCTAGTCAGGAAACTTGCAGTTGTGATTTCGGTCACACTTTAGGATGGTGCAGGCGTCCACGTTCATTCATTCATTCATTTAGGATCACAAAGTGTGTTGAAGTGGTAAAGCAGCATTGGAATGCATATTCTTAATTCCACCACCAGTATCTGCGCTCATAGGTCATAGCTCTCTTCCCATCCCTTCTATTACAAGTCATAAAATGTCCTTACTGTCTCGTCACGTAATCTCGGGGGTACCCTCCATGATACATACCGCACAGACCCTGACAACAGTTTTGGGGGGAGTGCTATCTGATAGAGTTTGGAGCAGGAAGTCTGCATCATGACCATCATAGCCATGGCCTTCTACACCGCCTCAGAGCGTGGTATTGGAGCTAAGTCAGGCGCTAGGGGATGTTGTCTCACGGTGAAGGAGGCAAGGTCTCCATAACAACCCATCTCTTGCACGCTCTCCAGACAGTTCCTTCTTCTGAAGTGTGAGGTTACTTCTGTCACTATGAGCACTCATTCCATGGACTCGTGAGAGGGATGAGTCCCCAAGAAAGTGAGACAATCGACATCTCCAAAACTCATCTTTCCTTAGGCTCCCAAGATTGGGGTGCACACACACTCATTTCTTAGGGACCACAAATATCAATAAACCCGCTTGGACACTAAACGTCCCAAAAATATTGGAATACAAGCCTCACTACTGAGACAGATACACATTTATGAATAAATCAATAAATATAAAAAAATAAATATATATATATATGTATATATATAATTTTATACTTACATGAAAACATAAATATATATCAATAAACCACAAACACGTTTAGAAGCTTGATTGTGTAGATACATATATACATCTTCACACATACAAACATTCTAAAAACTTTAAGCGCTAAAAAGTGGACTAACAATCCATGGTAACTGAAGCAAAGCTCAGGGCTCCAGATACAGGTCCACAGTGGACTGGGCTGGAGAGAGAGGCTCTTACCATATTGCTGGAAGCAGGTGGCTGCCACTATACAGATCCATACGGGCAGCGGGACCCCCCTGCCTGAGCCCATCCTTCTTGGAGTTTGGTAGCTGGTACCAAACTGGAGATGTCTGAGGAGTTTCGATTCTCTTGGGGCTGACAGGAAGGTTTTATAGGAGAAGCCCTTGGCTCTGCCCTAAATTCCTGCACTCGCCCTGTCCAGGGGAGTGTCTTGCAGCTAACCAGCTTACCTGGGCAGGTAAACAGAGGATGCTGAGGGAGGCCGGGCTCCGCTGGCCTGTTTGAGTTTTGGGAGGGGAGCTTTGGGAGGGGAGCTTACCCAAAGGCAGACATCGCAGGAGATCGAAGCGGCCTCCTCCCTGTTGCTCAATCACTGCACATCCTGGTTAGTAGCAAAGAGTCCAGGATCTCGCAAATCATATTTTCAACATGGGAGAAAAGGTTTTTTTTCACGTTGTATTTAATTTTACACCATCAATGTGCCTCCGTAGACGAACGCTTCTGGGGTCTGAAATTAATGTCAAAAGTCTTCTTCAGGGCTGAGCAGCTTTTGAGAAACTGGAGAGAGAATTTCCCTAAAACCTTTGAATTATTCATAGTTTCTGCGCCTTGCACTTGTGCGGCGATTCTCTGTTAGGTATTATTTCAAGAACTCCGGCTGCCAAGGAAATCTCCGTCATGTTTGTGTGCCCCTGAGCTGGCAACTCACAAAAGGGATTGTGAGAAAAAAGGAAACAAATGGAAAACCGAGTAAAGTGCATCGAGTGGAATACTTGCATCCAATTCATGAAAGCAAATAATAAACTGTACTGCTAATGAAATGCAAAATGAATAAAGTTCGCTGACAGACCTGGCAGAGGGAATTCCACCCTCGGTATCATATTGTCCACCTCCGACAGAATTCCTTCTAGAAGAAACAAAGTCCCTCAGGGAAGTAGTGGCTAGGGCCACGCTTAGCAATCCAATCTAGAATCTGGGGACATTGTGCACTTTTTGCAGACACAGAATGCAAAGTGTCAAGTCTAAACAACAAGTAGCACCTAATTAAATGACAGAGGGTACTACACTGAAATAACATCAACAACCTGGAACAACTTTGAAAACACAATAGATGCTGACCTAACTAATGAGTTCAAACCTTATATTTAAAACTAGGCTTGAGCAAAAGTTTAATTAATTCGGAGTAATCGGAGCAATTTCGATAGTTCTACATTACTCGTGTAATACGAAATTACCACATTTACACGATTACGCCCATTCGTGTAATTAAGAGTAATTTGGGGCAAAAATCCTACTTCAAGGGCACAGGAACAACAAACTAAGAGAGGGCAAGTGGCTGCTGACTGCTGCTGTTCATGTTCTGTTGCATTTATTGGTATTTTCTCAAAGCAAAATGCATCCTTCAGTCCATTTGACATGCAAGCGTGTATTTTGCGCAAAGAAAATAGTGCTAAATACTGGTTACACTCCTCCTTAATTACGCATAATTTTGCACTAATTCCACATAATTTCGCTAGGGAACATTGTTCACACCCCTGCATAAAACACTTGTGTGTTACATCGTTCTTTAAAGAAATATCACCAGTAATATTCAACCAACCGCAATGTCATCAACATATCACTTGAGCAAGTGACACTTACACAGTGCAAATTGACATACCAAAGGGGATGATGGACGGAGCATTTGAGCAAATCAAACCCTCACCCCCAGTCAACTGATCTGGGTTTAATCCATCATCATTCTTTAGCTCACTCCACCAACCCAGTTCAGACATGGCCATATGCAAATCAGTCTGACCCTGTGCCTCATGGGAACAGTCCAGCCCAAACTGACAAGCCATGTCTTCCCTGGACCGGAAACAAGCATCCTGGGACTGGTTTCGGGTTCATAAACTTCATCAGCCAGGCTATCTTGAATCAAGTGGCAAAGTGAGCAAGGGACCCACGTCTGGGCATACCCTGCCAACTTAGGGCGAACAAAGCTATACCAAAGGGGATAATAGACAGAGCATTTGAGCAAATCAAACACCCCCTCCCAGTCAACTGATCTGGGTTTAATCCATCATCATTCTTTAGCTCACTCCACCACCCCAGTTCAGAAATGGCCATATGCAAATCAGTCTGACCCTGTGCCTCATGGGAACAGTCCAGCCCGAACTGCCAAGCCATGTCTTCCCTGGTCAAGAAACAAGAATCCTGGTACCCGGTTTCGGGTTCATAACCCTCATCAGCCAGGCTATCTTGAATCCAGTGGCAAAGTGAGCATAGGACCCACGTCTGGGCATACCCTGCCAACTTAGGGCGAACAAAGCAATACCAAAGGGGATGATGGACAGAGCATTTGAGCAAATCAAACACTCACTCCCAGTCAACTGATCTGGGTTTAATCCATCATCATTCTTTAGCTCACTCCACCACCCCAGTTCAGACATGGCCATATGCAAATCAGTCTGACCCTGTGCCTCATGGGAACAGTCCAGCCTGAACTGCCAAGCCATGTCTTCCCTGGACCGGAAACAAGCATCCTGGGACCGGTTTCGGGTTCATAACCCTCATCAGCCAGGCTATCTTGAATCCAGTGGCAAAGTGAGCAAGGGGCTCATGTCTGGGCATACCCTGCAAACTTAGGGCGAACAAAGCAATACCAAAGGGGATGATGGACGGAGCATTTGAGCAAATCAAACACTCCCCCCCCAGTCAACTGATCTAGGTTTAATCCATCATCATTCTTTAGCTCACTCCACCACCCCAGTTCAGACATGGCCATATGCAAATCAGTCTGACCCTGTGCCTCATGGGAGCAGTCCAGCCCGAACGGCCAAGCCTTGTCTTCCCTGGACCGGAAACAAGCATCCCGGGACCGGTTTCGGGTTCATAACCCTCATCAGCCAGGCTATCTTGAATCCAGTGGCAAAGTGAGCAAGGGACTCACGTCTGGGCATACCCTGCCAACTTAGGGCGAACAAAGCAATACCAAAGGGGATGATGGACGGAGCATTTGAGCAAATCAAACACCCCTCCCAGTCAACTGATCTGGGTTTAATCCATCATCATTCTTTAGCTCACTCCACCACCCCAGTTACGACATGGCCATATGCAAATCAGTCTGATCCTGTGCCTCATGGGAACAGTCCAGCCCGAACTGCCAAGCCATGTCTTCCCTGGACAAGAAACAAGAATCCTGGTACCCGGTTTCGGGTTCATAACCCTCATCAGCCATGCTATCTTGAATCCAGTGGCAAAGTGAGCATAGGACCGACGTCTGGGCATACCCTGCCAACTTAGGGCGAACAAAGCAATACCAAAGGGGATGAAGGACAGAGCATTTGAGCAAATCAAACACTCACCCCCAGTCAACTGATCTGGGTTTAATCCATCATCATTCTTTAGCTCACTCCACCACCCCAGTTCAGACATGGCCATATGCAAATCAGTCTGACCCTGTGCCTCATGGGAACAGTCCAGCCTGAACTGCCGAGCCATGTCTTCCCTGGACCGGAAACAAGCATCCTGGGACCGGTTTTGGGTTCATAACCCTCATCTGCCAGGCTATCTTGAATCCAGTGGCAAAGTGAGCAAGGGACCCACGTCTGGGCATACCCTGCCAACTTAGGGCGAACAAAGCAATACCAAAGGGGATGATGGACGGAGCATTTGAGCAAATCAAACACTCACCCCCAGTCAACTGATTTGGGTTTAATCCAACACCATTCTTTAGCTCACTCCACCACCCCAGTGCAGACATGGCAATATGCAAATCAGTCTGACCCTGTGCCTCATGGGAACAGACCAGCCCGAACTGCCGAGCCATGTCTTCCCTGGACCGGAAACAAGCATCCTGGGACCGGTTTTGGGTTCATAACCCTCATCAGCCAGGCTATCTTGAATCCAGTGGCAAAGTGAGCATAGGACCCACGTCTGGGCATACCCTGCCAACTTAGGGCGAACAAAGCAATACCAAAGGGGATGATGGACGGAGCATTAGAGCAAATCAAACACCCCCTCCCAGTCAACTGATCTGGGTTTAATCCATCATCATTCTTTAGCTCACTCCACTACCCCAGTTACGACATGGCCATATGCAAATCAGTCTGACCCTGTGCCTCATGGGAACAGTCCAGCCCGAACTGCCAAGCCATGTCTTCCCTGGATAGGAAACAAGAATCCTGGTACCCGGTTTCGGGTTCATAACCCTCATCAGCCAGGCTATCTTGAATCCAGTGGCAAAGTGAGCATAGGACCGACGTCTGGGCATACCCTGCCAACTTAGGGCGAACAAAGCAATACCAAAGGAGATGATGGACGGAGCATTTGAGCAAATCAAACACTCCCCCCCCAGTCAACTGATCTAGGTTTAATCCATCATCATTCTTTAGCTCACTCCACCACCCCAGTTCAGACATGGCCATATGCAAATCAGTCTGACCCTGTGCCTCATGGGAACAGACCAGCCCGAACTGCCAAGCCATGTCTTCCCTGGACAGGAAACAAGCATCCTGGGACCGGTTTTGGGTTCATAACCCTCATCTGCCAGGCTATCTTGAATCCAGTGGCAAAGTGAGCAAGGGACCCACGTCTGGGCATACCCTGCCAACTTAGGGCGAACAAAGCAATACCAAAGGGGATGATGGACGGAGCATTTGAGCAAATCAAACACTCACCCCCAGTCAACTTATTTGGGTTTAATCCATCACCATTCTTTAGCTCACTCCACCACCCCAGTGCAGACATGGCCATATGCAAATTAGTCTGACCCTGTGCCTCATGGGAACAGTCCAGCCCGAACTGCCAAGCCATGTCTTCCCTGGACCGGAAACAAGCGTCCTGGGACCGGTTTCAGGTTCATAACCCTCATCAGCCAGGCTATCTTGAATCCAGTGGCAGAGTGAGCAAGGGACCCACATCTGGGCATACCCTGCCAACTTAGGGCGAAGAAAGCAATACCAAAGGGGATGTTTGTCGGAGCATTTGAGCAAATCAAACACTCCCCCCCAGTCAACTGATCTGGGTTTAATCCATCATCATTCTTTAGCTCATCCACCACCCCAGTTCAGACATAGCCATATGCAAATCAGTCTGACCCTGTGCCTCATGGGAACAGTCCAGCCCGAACTGCCAAGCTCATTGAAGCAGCCATTAAGCGTACCCTTACACACACTGCGTAAAAAGATGCCTAAAAAGCCAAAGGAAGAAAAGTTCCATTTACCTACTTCATTACACTGTCATTTAACGATTGGTCATGTATGACAACTGGGTACCTACAAAGAAATATTGTAGAACTTAAAACCTGAGAGGTGGAACGGAGTTTAGAATTGATACTCAACAAGCTTGAGAAGCAGAAGGAAGCTGTGAGATGACTGGCAGCATTGCTATTTCTTGGTTTGTTGGTCACCTTTGATACAGTATCTGACACTATTACACTCCTTGATCACTGAGTGATTCTAACTACTAGCTCCTGCAACTGAAATGGAAGGAGTCTTTTCTCCTAGAACATTCACAGCCAGTACAATTTGGATTTTTCTTTTCTTATCATTTTCGTTGCTGACGTGGTGTGCCGAAAGGATCCCTACTCATCATACTTTTTCCTAGCCTTGCTGATCGAGGGACTTACTTTGTATCTGCAGATGGTTCTCAGCTCATGGTCCTCACTGAAGTGTCACTGGAAAGGACTGCATTTGAATATTCTAACTATATTCATCACTTTCAGCTGGATGAACATCAATGGATGAGCTCAAACAGGTGAAAAGTGCAGATCCTGTTGTACAGGCTGGACACTAAGAGCCAGCTCCTGCTCACTTAGCCAGATACCCCAGGGGATGGTCAGGGAAAGACCAATAAGGATTCAAACCCATAGGATATGTCTAAAAATTACCTCAGCTTTGAATCTAAAGCAGACAAGATATCTAGTCACTGCAACTGTTGTCTTATTGTTATACACACAATCATGATATACCTCAAGAGGAATGAAAGGAGATGCTTTTCAGGGAGCTTATGTTGGTCGTCTGCCCTGTTTGTAGGTCCCTGCCTGCCTGGAGGAAGCTTCTACGTATTTCCAATGCAGTGGCTCCCTACAATGTACTGAAGACTTCCCAGGAGGAAGTCACATTCAAATGGTTTGGTCAGCAAACATTTTGAATTGAGTAATTAAACCCCCAAAGTTTTGAAAAAGCAGGCATGGAAAATGACGACAGTCGCTTCACCCTTAGTATGGCGGACCCACCTTAATTGTGGTCTTGGGACCCTTTGGCGGATGGAACTCCATGTCAAAGGCTCACATTGGCAGAGTATTAAAGGCTTCACCGATATAAGCACAGTGCTTCTCCCAACTCTAACCAGGCTACCAAGAGTTTGTGGGTCGAGGGGCCATCACTGATTTACAGAGGTGGTACTGCTCCACCAAAACTCTAAATTACACCATGTGTGATGAAGAAACATGTATTAGAGGAAATATCAGTGCACTTTTGCTTTGTGCAACTCATTGTAGGGGTGAGGAGTTATTCACCTTAAGGGTTAAACATGTGGGAGAAACTTTTCCCTTTGAAAGGCAGAGAAAGTTCTGGTACTATGGGGTACTCTGGCTGAGTCAAGAAATGAAAGGAATTCCGTAGCCTCCTCTTGTACCTCTGGTGAAGGTTAAGACAAAATAGTGTTGAGACATGCAATATTGAAGCATCACACTGTACATAGTTGACAATGCCCTTTAACTCAATAGCACTAACGCCCCTTGCCTCCAGATCCTGCTCGACCTCTCTGCATATTTCAACCCTGTCAACCATTCTCTGTTAATCCACATCCAGAAAACTCACATGGGCTTCACTGGCACAATCCTACAATGGTTCATTTTGCACAGCATCAACTAACAGCAAATTGTTAAGATGAGATCTATGAGATCCCAAATTCTCCCGTCACCTGTGGAGTCTCCCAGGGCTTCATCCTATCACCCATCGTTTTCAACGTTCTTAGGAAACCTTGGGACCTAGAATTGCGTACAGCAACATCAAGCTCCACCAACATTCTGATGACACCAAAATCTCTCTCTCCAAATCTCTTTTACCAATGACATAGAGGGACTCAAAGTCACACTCAAACGCAACCATACATCGATGCCAACAAACCTCATGATGTTAAATACCATGAAGTCTGAATTCCTCCTACTTGCAAATAACAGCAATTCTCTCACTCAGATAACACACTGCGAAGAAGACTAAAACAGACTGGTTGCAACTCTCTCTTCTCAAAAAAGTAAAACCTTTCCTTCCAGGAGCTGATTTCAGAGTGACAGCTCAAGCCCTGGTCCGTTCCACCTAGAGGCAGGCAACACCCTGCACAACAGCATCTGAGAGACCACATTCGCTCTCCTGAAGGCATTCTTCATGCAGTGGTACAGCTTATCAAGGGGCTAAATAAATCCAGTCTTACTACCATCACGGATCTCTGACATATTATCGACAGACACATTATCGAACTACACAAATATCGCATCAAATATATCGACATCAAAAATATCGACATTGTATACTTATTTAAAAAACTACACTAATATCGACACTACAATATCGTAATACAATTATATCGATCACACAAAAATCGCACACATAAATATCGCAATACTAAATATCGACATGAGTAAATAAATATGACACATGTCACTAATATCGATAACCAAAATATAGACATCAATAATATCGTTTTTTTTAAATATATCGACAATTCTAATACTAATAAAACCAATACTTTAAACAACATAAAGACAATATTTTCCGAAAACATACATTTTCTAATGAGATTCTACTTAAACATAAACATAACATTTATAGCGATCTCAATATTTAACAACATAATAAAAAACACTGAAATAATTATCACATTTGCATTTCGAACACATTTAAAAAAAATTACTACACATTATAAACAATCTTTTTATATATAATGATTTAAAACTCTCCTCCTTTAAAACTAAATATACTGTTACTTAGCATTTTCCATAAAAGGAAACCAATTAACTAAAAAAAATTCAAACCATCCAATAGAAAGGCCACATACAGAAAACAACCAATAACATTCAAGAAACAATTTAAAACCACTATATAAACCAATTAAAACAAGTCTTCAACTGTGCCTTAAACCAAAGCATTGAACGAAGAAGAAACTCTGCTAAACAGAAGAAACCTACATCCTACTACTATTCTAAAAACGTAAGTAAATATTCTTTTCTAACTAAACTGCCAAATTAAACTAAAACACTAATTTATCTTTACTCAAATAAATAACTAACTTATATATTCCATCTCTTTATGTTTCCACTACAGATATTACTCCAAACAGCTAAAGAAAATATTGAAGATTGCCAGAAAAGACTCACTAAAAAGTAAGTATACTATCAAAATACCTTATAAAATATTAATTAAATCCTACTCAAACCCCAAAACATCCTAAACCCCTAAACAAATCCATGTTCTCTTTTTTAAGTTTTAAAAAACCTGTATAAATTAACACCTATAGTCTATACCACTGGGCATGAGGGAAGGCTCTGTTTGCTTAGGGAGAGGTTGGACTACTGCATCTTATTTATTAGGGAGGAGGGGCACATAGTAAGAGGGGTAGGGGACGGGGGTACATTGACATGTGGTGGGGGAGGGGGGGTAGAGAACTGGGTGGGAAGGTTGTTCCTTCTCCTGAATAATTTGTCTTGATGATAAATGTGTGGTACTTCCGGGACAGGTGAAGGCGGGGGAATGTTTTTTGAGTTGTTGATTTGTAAAACAATAAAATACGTTTCAACAAAAAAAATATAGTCTATACCAAACAGCAATACCACCCCACTTAAAAAACTAAACCAACCAAAACAATATATGTTCTTTAACTTTCAGAGACTACATCAACTAAACAGCATTTTGTCTACAAACAACATCTTCATTCAAATACAACCAAAAACACTTGTGCCGATCACGATCCGGTAAAAACCGGGTACGAACCGTCGGACGGAGCATAATCTCCGTCCGACGCGTACCCGGTCGTCAATTTTTACAAACAAGGAATTACGATTCGCACGGGTACACCATTACCGTACGATTCGTAAAAAAGCACGACCGACCAAAAAAAACCTACCAATGCGATCCGGAAAAGCGCCGACCTGACGTCGGGACGCTCGCAGCCAGCCATTCACGACCCAGGAATTACGATTCGCACCGACGTCACCCCGCACGGTGAATATTTTGCGGCAGCCAAAAACTGCCGGGAAATCAGGACGACGCCAACAAGGACCACCAGTACGCGACGGACAGACGACGACGCCAACAAGGAGGACCAGTACGCGACGGACACACAGGACGACGCGACCAAGGAGGACCCGTACGCGACAGGACGACGCGATCAAGGAGGACCCGTACGCGACAGGACGACGCGATCAAGGAGTACCAGTACGCGACGGACAGACATGGACCCGAACCTACGAGTCATCCCTGCCCTCATAGCAGTCCACCTCCTCTACAGGTTACGACGCAGACGCCGCAGAAGGTCAGAATAACTAAGGGAGGGGGGAAAGTGGGGTGGGGTGGGGGTGGCACGACCAGGGCAGGCCACAAAACAACCACATAAGTCACACACCACACATGGCCTGGACATACCTGACTCCCATGCCCTGGTCACCACGAGGGGGTGGGATCGTGTCCTGATAAGCCAGCGACCGCCACAACGGAAGTCCGTCACCACGCGAACCGGCAACACAACCAGACAGGTACGTCCCGTACCCACGCCTGAAGAGCGTGGGTACGAGTCGTACCACGCCCACACACACGTCACCCCAACAATGGCGGGACGGATCGTACCCACGTGGCAAAGGCCTGGGTACGGCCCGCACAAGCATCACATAGCGTGGGGACGGATATGTACGGACCCTACCCCCACCCCGTATGCATGGAGCGTACCCCCACCCCAACAGTGTAAGTACGACCCGTACCCTCACCCGCGTATGCATGGAGCGTACCCCCACCCCAACAGTGTAAGTACGACCCGTACCCCCACCCGCGTATGCATGGAGCGTACCCCCATGCCAACAGTGGAAGTACGACCCGTACCCTCACCCACGTATGCAAGGAGCGTACCCCCCACCCCAACAGTGTAAGTACGACCCGTACCTCCACCCGCGTATGCAAGGAGCGTACCCCCCACCCCAACAGTGTAAGTACGACCCGTACCCTCACCCGCGTATGCAAGGAGCGTACCCCCCACCCCAACAGTGTAAGTACGACCCGTACCCCCACCCGCAGACTCACGGACCGTACCCCCACCCCAACAGTGTAAGTACGACCCGTACCCTCACCCGCTTATACAAGGAGCGTACCCCCCACCCCAACAGTGTAAGTACGACCCGTACCCCCACCCGCGGACTCACGGACTGTACCCCCACCCCAACAGTGTAAGTACGACCCGTACCCTCACCCGCGTATGCAAGGAGCGTACCCCCCACCCCAACAGTGTAAGTACGACACGTACCCCCACCCGCGGACTCACGGACCGTACCCCCACCACACCAGTGTAACTAGACTTGTACCCTCACCTCGAATGCATGGAGCGCACCCCCACCGTGTATGTTCCAAGCGTACATATCCAGAAATAGGAGGTGTGTGTGCAGAGTCCACCCAGCAGTGCCCAGAGGCAGGAGGGGTGTGTGCAGAGTCCTCCCAGCAGTGCCCAGACACAGGAGGGGTGGGTGCAGAGTCCTCCCAGCAGTGCCCAGACACAGGAGGGGTGGGTGCAGAGTCCTCCCAGCAGTGCCCTGAGACAGGAGGGGTGTGTGCCTATCACTCCCAGCAGTGCCCAGAGGCAGGAGGGGTGTGTGCAGAGTCCACCCAGCAGTGCCCAGACACAGGAGGTGTGTGTGCAGAGTCCTCCCAGCAGTGCCCTGAGACAGGAGGGGTGGGTGCCTATCACTCCCAGCAGTGCCCAGAGACAGGACGTGTGTGTGCAGAGTCCACCCAGCAGTGCCCAGACACAGGAGGGGTGGGTTCAGAGTCCTCCCAGCAGTGCCCAGAGACAGGAGGGGTGGGTGTGGAGTCCTCCCAGCAGTGGCCAGAGGCAGGAGGGGTGTGTGCCTATCACTCCCAGCAGTGCCCAGAGGCAGGAGGGGTGTGTGCAGAGTCCTCCCAGCAGTGCCCAGACACAGGAGGTGTGTGTGCAGAGTCCTCCCAGCAGTGCCCTGAGACAGGAGGGGTGGGTGCCTATCACTCCCAGCAGTGCCCAGAGACAGGAGGTGTGTGTGCAGAGTCCACCCAGCAGTGCCCTGAGACAGGAGGGGTGTGTGCCTATCACAAACAGCAGTGCCCTGAGACAGGAGGGGTGGATGCAGAGTCCTCACGGCAGTGCCCTGAGACAGGAGGGGTGGGTGCCTATCACTCCCAGCAGTGCCCAGAGACAGGAGGTGTGTGTGCAGAGTCCGCCCAGCAGTGCCCAGACACAGGAGGGGTGGGTGCAGAGTCCTCCCAGCAGTGCCCAGAGACAGGAGGGGTGGGTGTGGAGTCCTCCCAGCAGTGGCCAGAGGCAGGAGGGGTGTGTGCCTATCACTCCCAGCAGTGCCCAGAGGCAGGAGGGGTGTGTGCAGAATCCTCCCAGCAGTGCCCAGACACAGGAGGTGTGTGTGCAGAGTCCTCCCAGCAGTGCCCTGAGACAGGAGGGGTGGGTGCCTATCACTCCCAGCAGTGCCCAGAGACAGGAGGTGTGTGTGCAGAGTCCACCCAGCAGTGCCCTGAGACAGGAGGGGTGTGTGCCTATCACAAACAGCAGTGCCCTGAGACAGGAGGGGTGGATGCAGAGTCCTCACAGCAGTGCCCTGAGACAGGAGGGGTGTGTGCCTATCACTCCCAGCAGTGCCCAGAGGCAGGAGGGGTGTGTGCAGAGTCCTCCCAGCAGTGCCCAGACACAGGAGGGGTGGGTGCAGAGTCCTCCCAGCAGTGCCCAGAGACAGGAGGGGTGGGTGTGGAGTCCTCCCAGCAGTGCCCAGAGGCAGGAGGGGTGTGTGCCTATCACTCCCAGCAGTGCCCTGAGACAGGAGGGGTGGGTGCCTATCACTCCCAGCAGTGCCCTGAGACAGGAGGGGTGTAACACATGTGTGTGAGGCCGGTATTACCCACATCCATACTGCCTACAAGGGAACATGTCCCCATGAACTCATGTCAACAGACTCCACACACAAGTACAGTGATCACCAAGGATGCCACGATTGTTGCAGGTGGAGACATGGCCATGCATGCATGGCCAAAGTAGAAGGGCTCCGTCACACACACAGCTCATGTAGACACTGCTCTGCGCTAAACATTGGGAACACCCTGCAGGGAAGAAATCTGGGTACACAGAGGAAGGAATACACCCTGGGACAATTGCACCATGCAGTAACTGCTGACATGACCAAAGGAAGTTAGCCAACACCTTGTGATGGCACACAGATCCCAGGGTCCCCCCAATGAGCAGAACACTACTACAAATCCCACACACCCAAACCCTTAAACACCACCCAAAACCATGTAGCAGCCCCACCAACACCAATACCACCATAGCAGTAGTGTGATAATGAAAAGAAAATTAAGCTTTATTCAGCATGAGCACAATGTCCGTGGATCGCAGGCAGTTCAATATTCACAAAGCCCATAGGGCAGTCAATGATTCCCAGCTGGATGGGGGACACAGTGGGATGCGTGTCCCCTACCTTGCCTGCACAGTCAAATGGCATTGTCTTCCATACTGGTGAGGGCATCAGGGGGGGGGGAAGCAACAGGCACCGCAGGGACATCAGGGCAAAGGGGCGGCGTTGTGGGTGCAGGGATGGAGGACTCAACCACAGGGGGTGTGTCATGGCCAAAGGCGGAGGCCAGGATGGCACTACACACCTTAGCAAGGTCCTCCAGGGACTCCCCTGCACCCGAAGTGACCTCAGGCCCCAAGGAGGGGGGGGGGTCAGAGGGATGGGTCGCAGCGCCACCGGGGGAGGGTTGAGACAGGGGGGGAGACTCAACCACCCTGACCGAGGACTTCCTTGACCGCTTGCGTGGTGGTGTAACTGTGGGGCTCAGGGACAGAGCGGCCATGAAGGAGTCCTTGGGGGAGATGTGGCCAGGAGAGCTGAGGGGAGGGGATTTGGAGGGAGTGGACTGGGTGGAATGCGGACTCCCACTATGGCTGCGTGTCACACGTTTGCCCCCCGACCCAGTGGGTGTGCCTACCTCACCCTGTGTGTGCGTGTCAGGAGGAGTGCGGTGGACCTTCCCTGCTGGTGTGGTGCTTGTGTCTGTTGATGTGGGTGCATGCCGACGTCTGGGTGTACGTGGGACAGGCATGGAAGTGGGAAGTGTGGATGGGACAGGGGTAGGTGGGGGGAGGTCGCGCTGCAGGAGACCCACTGCTGCAGTCAGTGTGGAGTCTATGGACCTCAGCAAGTTGCGTTGGTCAGCCTGCGATGAATGAATGCCCTCCAAGAATGCCTCGATGTTGGTGAGGGTTTTCCCGTGGCCATGGAGGACATTAAGGATCGCAGCCTGACCAACCTGCAGTTGCCGCTGGATGTCCACAGACTCAGCATTGGCGGCAGCAGTGGAGACAGGGGCAGGGGGTGCGGTGCCTGGCCGGAAGGAGACATGCGGTGACCGGGCACGCTGGGAAGGGACACGAGCAAGTGGGAGGCGGCTGATGGGAAGTGAGGGGGCGGTGCGAGGTGTTGTTCCGCTGTCAGCTGCTGGTGCAGCCACCGCCCACTCGGAGAACTCCTCCTCGGACCTGTCAGCTTCGTATTCTGACGTGCCAGTCGACAGGTCCTCGGCCGCACTATCCTCCACCTCTGTCCCACTCGATGTGCCAGCCCCGATGTCACGGCTGGCACTGGTGCTCGGTCCCTCCGCCTTGCCTGTGTCCATGTCTCCCTCTGTGTCCCCCGACGATGCTGTGGGCAGGGTGGAGAGACAGAAATTAATCAGACAGCTGTACACATCAGTCACATGAGTCCAATCGACATAGGTAACACTGCATAGCCTGAAAAGGAAGATCCCTAACATCTTCAAAACAAGGTACCGATGTAGGGCATGAAACACACAGTTGGTTGAGCCACCATGCCACTGAAATACCATGGAGAGCATGAGACAATAGCTAAAGACAGGAAACGGAGTCTGACATAGCACCCAGGCCCTGGGGACAATCCAGCACTGCATCTGCACCACACAGCGTTGGCGAAAATACCGATGACCAGGGACCATATCCATGAACTTGAGACACATGCTGCATAGGTAATGCTGAAAACATGCCCAACATGACTCGGTCACTGCACCTTGCGTGTGTGTCCAGAAACATCACACACTGCCCAGACCCAGCAAGTAGAAATCCGGATTTGACACATAGGCATTGCCCGCCCCAACAAACCCCTACACGAGGCAAATTGTTGAGACACGGGTGGCACCAACATCTCATAGTCTGGGTGATAAACACAGGGGCAGGCAAAAAGCAAGATTGGACACCAAACAGCCAAGGTGCGCCTGTACAAATAATGAGGTACCAGTGCCCATCCTCAGATGAGTATAACAAGACACACAGGCACTGGCAACTGTGAGTATGAAGAAGGACAATCAGGTCAGGCTGCACAGTGGACACCTGTACATAATAGCACGTCTATATACATGGTGACAGGGGACAATGGCACAGAGCACAACCTACGCTGTAGACACTGAGAGTGTCCACGTTTATGATGACACATACAACACTGAGGAAAAGGTGCCCCAGGGGACAGTAGTGGGCACGCAACTACATGCTACTGAATGGTAATGACTGCAACACATGTCACCATCCCTGCACTATGCGTATCGCACACTCATGCACATCATGTCACAGGCCACTACATAGGACATGCGCGCTGTAAGGCATGACACATGAGAGACCAACTCCCATGTCTGGAGTCAGCATCAGTGCCAACTGACATGGAACCCACATGCAGTGAACTTGACAGTGCACAGGCAAGGTCCCACAACCTGTTACACACCACCCCCAGACATGATGCTACAGTCATTGTTCTCGTGGACAAAGCGCCAGCCTACATTACCTTGTGAAGGAGTGACTACACACAGACCAGGGAACACATTGCAAGGAGGGGAAGGGTGGCAGGGGCGCAGCGCTATACTGGGGCAAACAGGATCTGCACAGCACCTTTAAACCCTGCCAGTGAATTCATGCTACTGTGCCCTTCCAAATGCCGGTGACACACAACAAACACACATGTACCTACCCCCTTCCGGCTGCTGCATCGCCTGTAGGCGCCTCTCCAGGTCTGGAAAGACCACCGGCAGCACACGCCCTTGGAGGTGGTTCAGACGGCGGCGGCCGCGGTTCTTGTGGCTCTCAGGTGAGTCCCCCAGCAGGAGCCGTGCAATCCTCCGCGTCCAGCACCGGATATCCTGCCAGCGTTTCACCACCTGGGACAGGCTCTGCCTCCGACCATCCACACCCCTCACGGCACTGACGGCGGTCAGCCAGATCTGCTCCTTGGCAGTGGCGCCTACCTGTGAGGAAGAACAAGTGAAACCACATCAATACACCAGCCACATGTCACAGAGAGACATATGAGTACAAATTAGCTGGTTACAACAAGGCATGTCATGCAGTCAACGCATTGCACCTTTGTCATAGGGACATCATGCCCTGGTGAGGGAAAAAGCAGTACGTGCCATAGTGGGTACACAGGTGGAATGATGGCAATGTCACAATCAATGATCAAGGCTCACACTGTGCATCACACCCACCCCTCCTGTATCAGGGCACTGCTGTGAGGACTCCACACCCACCCCTCCTGTCTCAGGGCACTGCTGTTAGTGATAGGCCCCCACCCCTCCTGTCTCAGGGCACTGCTGTGAGTGATAAGCCCCCACCCCTCCTGTCTCAGGGCACTGCTGTGAGTGATAGGCCCCCACCCCTCCTGTCTCAGGGCACTGCTGTGAGTGATAGGCCCCCACCCCTCCTGTCTCAGGGCACTGCTGTGAGTGATAGGCCCCCACCCCTCCTGTCTCAGGGCACGGCTGTGAGGACTCTGCATCCACCCCTCCTGTCTCAGGGCACTGCTGTTAGTGATAGGCACACACCCCTCCTGTCTCAGGGCACTGCTGTGAGGACTCTGCATCCACCCCTCCTGTCTCTGGGCACTGCTGTGAGTGATAGGCCCCCACCCCTCCTGTCTCAGGGCACTGCTGGGAGACATCAGGCACCCCCCCCCTGGTACCCCCCCGACAGTACATGGCATGTGTGTCACACCAGGACACAATGCCTGAAGTCACTGTGAGGAAGAACAAGTGAAACCACATCAATACACCAGCCACATGTCACAGAGAGACATATGAGTACAAATTAGCTGGTTACAACAAGGCATGTCATGCAGTCAACGCATTGCACCTTTGTCATAGGGACATCATGCCCTGGTGAGGGAAAAAGCAGTACGTGCCATAGTGGGTACACAGGTGGAATGATGGCAATGTCACAATCAATGATCAAGGCTCACACTGTGCATCACACCCACCCCTCCTGTATCAGGGCACTGCTGTGAGGACTCCACACCCACCCCTCCTGTCTCAGGGCACTGCTGTTAGTGATAGGCCCCCACCCCTCCTGTCTCAGGGCACTGCTGTGAGTGATAAGCCCCCACCCCTCCTGTCTCAGGGCACTGCTGTGAGTGATAGGCCCCCACCCCTCCTGTCTCAGGGCACTGCTGTGAGTGATAGGCCCCCACCCCTCCTGTCTCAGGGCACGGCTGTGAGGACTCTGCATCCACCCCTCCTGTCTCAGGGCACTGCTGTTAGTGATAGGCACACACCCCTCCTGTCTCAGGGCACTGCTGTGAGGACTCTGCATCCACCCCTCCTGTCTCTGGGCACTGCTGTGAGTGATAGGCCCCCACCCCTCCTGTCTCAGGGCACTGCTGGGAGACATCAGGCACCCCCCCCCCTGGTACCCCCCCGACAGTACATGGCATGTGTGTCACACCAGGACACAATGCCTGAAGTCACAGTCACAACATAGGGACAGTCTGTGGCAGTGGCCTATGCACTCACCTGATACCCTGGTCGCCCATACAGCATGGAGTACTGTGGGAGGATCACATCCAGCAGAGCCATGTTCTCCTCCAGGGTGAATGGCTGTGTCCTCTCCACAGCCCTTGACATGGTTCCAGGGAATCAGTAGCAGCAGCTGGGTCGACGAATGCAAAGATGTGGAGGCAAGTACTCCCTCATGGGACCTGGCTGCCTTATATGTGCCCTTCTGCCCAGTCTCATGCACAGGAGTACAGAGTGATTGGTCACTCACATTTGCATCCTATGTTTCCACCAATCCCTTCAAACCTAGCAGTCTGTGGGTTCTCTATCGGTTTCATTCTCCTGCATGATGTCAGCCCCACAAACACATTGCAACAAAGTAGAAGAATTCCAACTGACTTCTGCTGTGCACCTTCCAGAACAATTTCGAAATTTGAACTTGGTCTCCATGACAACCAGCATGCATGTAGGCCTTAATACTTGTCCCCTATGTAATTTGGAGCATCACCCACAGGTACGATGCGTTTCGGGGCCCTAGGGCACCCCAAATGCATGGCAACGGCCCGTACATGCATGCCTACGTTCACTATCACTATGGGTCTGCACGCGTATGCGTACTCGTAGTGGTACGGGCCGTACACTCGCATGTACGCTCACTATCACTACGAGTACGCATACGCGTGCAGACCCAAAGTGATAGTGAGCGTAGATGCGTGTGTACGGTCCGTACCACTACGGGTACGCATACGCGTGCAGACCCATAGTGATAGTGAGCGTAGATGCGTGTGTACGGTCCGTACCACTACGGGTACGCATACGCGTGCAGACCCATAGTGATAGGGCCATACACACGCATCTACGCTCACTATCACTATGGGTCTGCACGCGTATGCGTACCCGTAGTGGTACGGACCGTACACACGCATCTACGCTCACTATCACTATGGGTCTGCACGCGTATGCGTACCCGTAGTGGTACGGACCGTACACACGCATCTACGCTCACTATCACTATGGGTCTGCACGCGTATGCGTACCCGTAGTGGTACGGACCGTACAAATGCCTGTACGCTCGCCATCACGATGGGTACACATACGGCAGCACTCCCACAGTGATTTGGGAACATACACAGGCCCTCTTAGCAGCAGTACGGCGGTTTTTACACATCACAGTGGTGATAGGCGACACACAGGTAGGAATAGGGCGGACATACTTGTCCATGGATGGACATACTTGTCCATGGATGGACATACTTGTCCAGGAATGGACATCAAGGCATCGTCTGTGCATTACTACATGTGTGGGGCACAGGTGTGACAGGCTGTGATGTGGAACATGCCTCCTGAGTGGAGAAGGCACCAGATGCATGATGAGATGTGTATAGGTGTACTGTGTGACGGTGCAATGTGTGCCAGGCATGCCCTTGACTCCTTTGACATGTGTGCATGTCGTACTGCTCACTTGGGGTGAGCGTCACTGGCATGGCACGGACACCAACACATGGAAGTGTCCCATGATGCCCGGTACAGGGGTCATGACACATGACTTGTCACTACCCACAGTGCACAATGTGACTATGTCATTTATGTGTCCGGGATTTTCATCAGGTTGATGTTGTAGCACCCTCAAAAGCTGCAGCCGTTGCAGCAACCAACATGTGTCTGTGTGTAGATTGTCATTGCACACTGTTCCGCACACCATGCCACATGTGTTATCGGATGTGAGGTGCACATGTATGCATGAGACACGGAGTAGCGTGACAAGGCCATGTCAGCATCCTCACAAGGAATGTGTGGTGAGTCATGACATGTGCACCTTCATGGCAAGGTGTGTGGGCAGGCCTAGTGTAATGTCATGTGACCTGTGGCTCCGGTGTTCCGCTACCAGTCTCTGCAATCGGCATCCCACTTCTGCTGATGTGTGGGTGTATGTCACTCCTGTCTTGCGTCGGGCTGTTCACTTGCACTGGGACACAGCTATTCCCATGGCGTGGCATGGGGAGGTTCTCAATCTCCGTGTGTAGCTGGGTCTTGGAAGGAGTGTCACCTTGCATCCATACGTGTCCTGGGCATGTAGCACATACCTGACTCCCTATGTAGCATGTGTGTATTGCCAGATTTACATGTGCTCAGTAGACATGAGTTGTTGTCGTAGTGCACTCACTCTTCCTTGTCACTTCCAAATTACTGCAGAGCGCCGCCTCTTGCCCGAAGAATTCCAGACTTGGCTGCCATGCAGGAGAATGACAGGATCCGGCTCTACCGCTTCACCCAACCGTTGATTCTGGAGCTGACGGCGAGACTGGCACCACACCTGAAACCGCAGCACAGGTATCCTACGGCACTGACACCCCAGCTGAAGGTAATGGCTGCCCTACATTTTCTTGCCACGGGTACCTTCCAAAATACCATAGCTCATGTTGGTGGCATGTCCCAGAGCATGTTTAGCGGTGTGCTGCATGATTTCTTGGAGGCCATGTTGATTCACCTGGATGACTTCATCAAGTTCCCAACCCCTGAACAGATGACTGAGGTCAAGCGTGGATTCTATGCCCTGGGAGGGATGCCCCATGTCATTGGGTCCATAGATGGGACACATGTAGCTTTGGTACCACCACACGCACGGGAGGTGGCGTACCGCAATCGGAAGCACTACCACTCCATCAATGCCCTTGTGGTGTGTCTGTCCAACATGGTGATTTCACATGTCTGTGCTCGTTTCCCAGGATCAGCACACGATGCCTACATCATGAGGCGTAGCGGGATGCGTGATATGATGATGCAGCTGCGCAACGAACGGGCATGTGTTGTTGGTGGGTACAGTCTGTCTGTCCTGTATTCTGTATAGCCGACCAGCACGACCGCTTCACCACTTCTAACGATGTCCATGTGCTTCCCATGTAGGGGACGCTGGCTATCCCAACATGCCTTGGCTGCTGACACCTCTCCGCAACCCCATCACGCCGGCCCAGCTCCGCTATAACACCGCCCATGGCCGGACAAGGCGAGTGATAGAGAGGACGTTTGGCATGCTGAAGAGCCGATTCCGGTGCCTCCACAAGACCGGCGGTGCACTACCTTATGCCCCGGCGAAGGTCTGCAAGATCTTCATGGTCTGCTGCATGCTGCACAACATGGCAGTTGAAAGAGCTGTGCCACTCATCCTGAATCAACATGACGAGGACCATCCACCCATGGAGGACGAAGGGCTTGGCAATGGGGCTAGTGATGTGGAGGATGTGGAGCCGCAAGAGGACATCCGGACTCGGCTCATACGCGACTTCTTTGCTTAGTGGTGAGTACCAGTGTCTGAGTGTGCACGCATTGGTCCCCGTGTGGCATGCGTTGTGATGTGTGTCTCCACCTGCATGTATGGCACGTGGGTCAGAGGTGTGTGTGGGTGTGTCACTGGAGTGATGGTGGCAGTGATGGTAGTATTTCCCCAGTCATAATTGTGACCTAGCATGTTGTCATCCATACATGTGTCGAGTAAATGCACATGCAAGTGGCTGTGCTTTTTGTGGCTGACTTCTTGTGTGTCTCTCTTCCCCAGGTACCTGCGCATGCCGTTTGCTGGTTGCATTGTTGTGGCACTGCTATTCCTCATGGACATGACATCGTGGGCTGACTCAGCGTTACAGGCACGGACACGTTTGGAAGTCTCCATGGGGTAAGGGATGCATCTGGGGTGTATTGGGTGTGGCAGTTGTTCACGATGTGTGCACACTGCCCCTGTCGGGGTTTGGTTCCTCTGCAGCCATGTCGCATCCCCATGGGACACGACATGCAGCTGTGTACACCTGAATAGATGGTCTGCCTGGTTGACAGTCATCAGTGATGGGATAGTGGATTGTGATGATGGCATCAATGTGTGTGACACTGCCCTCGGACACATACGGTTAGCATTGGCTTGACATGGTGTGGGACTTCCACATCAGCGGATCTATGGTGTATGGCAGGCTCTCCGTGTGCAGCTGTGGGTATTTAGCTGTTAGCCGACGCTTGTGTGCCAGTACCATGGCTATCACGCATTTGTGCTGCAGAAGGGGGGTGCCAGTGTTGGACCCACATGTCACTCCACATGATGTGTTCATCTGTACTTCGAGTTGCCTCTGCAAACCCGAATACATGACTAATAAAGGTGTCCCTATGCCTCCAAGGTGCCTCTTCTCAGTCAATGCTGGTGTGTTGGCACGGTGCATCCTGCATGTCTGGCATGGTATTCCCTGATTGTGGCTATGTGTCAATGTGTCGAGTCGCAAGATGCAAGCTGTGTGTGTGGGCTGAGACTGTGTATTGGGCATGATGTCCATGACTGCGTGGGTATTGTGACATGTGCCATCCCCATGCATCCAACGTTGGCCAGGCCCCAATTCTCTGCATCCACCGGACTCAAGCTTGCAGGACATGGTTCTGCCACCTGTCTACACATACCTGGGTGCCACCCAGGACACTGGACTGGATCCCTGACCTCTGCGCATGACTGTTGGAGTACTCAATGTGTGTGTCAGCACGGTTGTTCGGCCACCCCCTCAGCTGGTTGTGCCCATCACGGGTGTGTATGGTGCTCCATGTCTGTCTTGCCTAATAAACTGTGACCCATGTGTCCTGTGCCAGACTCAGGCCCCAGGGTGTGGATGGTTGAAGAGAAAAGATGACTCAGGCATGTTTAGACTTTACAAGACACATGTTAGGTAATAATGCTACCAGCAGGCATCTACTCTTCATAGTGTGATTTATTATTGGGGGGGGGGGGGACAAAGTGAGGGGCTTTCCGGGATTAGGGAATCCAAAGTTCAGTAGGGGAGTTGGTGTCCTTGCCATTGGAAATCCTCAGAGTCCATGCCACAGTCTTTGTCAACATTGGTCAGCCAGTGACCAGCAGGGCCATGTGGCAGAGAATGTCTCTTGATGCTGTGATGCTGTTGCTCCAGTGGGCCAGGTGCCAGGCCAGGTGTCCTGGGAGATAGTGATGTAGCAGCCACCCTCACGGTCCTTTCCGTGGACGACCCGGCCTCCTGCGGGGAACCTCACCAGCAGGCCGTGACGACGTCTGGGATGCTCCGTCGGATGTTTCCTCCTCCTCCTCCTGATCCCTCCCTGTGGGTGGTGATGTTCTCCGCCTTCTGGCACAGGGAGGGTCGGCCATGGTGTCGGCCATCCGACGGAGTGTAGCGTGAATCCCCTGGAATGCCGTCACTTGCTCAGCCTGTCTGTCCTCCATCCTCCGTTGGTGTACCAGTAGACAGGCAATTAGCTCCGCATGTTGCTGGGCCTGCTGGGCCTTGATCCCCTCGAGGACGGACACAACCTGGGCCATGCCCGTGGTGTCCTGCCGGTATGAGTCCAGGATGTTACGGACATGGGAAAATACCGGATCCCCAGCCAACTGGTCAGGCTCGCGCCTCCGCCGTCCTCCACTCCCACAACCCCTGCCCACTTGCACCTGGCCTGCACTTGTGGGCACATGGGGTCTCCGGGACCCCTGAGGGGTGGCATTGGCGTTGTCGCCTGCCTCCTCCTGGGTGCCCGGGACACCGTGTCCCTCCTGGCGAGCCTGGCTGCATTGTGGTGTTGGGGCAGGGATCCTGGGTGTCTCCTGGGATGTGGCAGGAGTGGGGGTGGTGGTTGGCACAGTTGTACCTGACGCAGGTGCTGCAGGTGGTTGGACACCAGAGGGGCCAGGTCGGTCGGGGTCGTCCGCAGAGTGGTGAGAGTGGTCGCTGCCGGTGGGATCGGGCTCCTGCAGATCCGGGTCCTGTGAGTGTTCCCCCCCAGTGTTGGGGGGTGCACCACGACGTTGACCTGTGTGTGAGAGAGACAATGTTAATTTTGGTCCATGCAACATCCATGTTTCATCCGTTTCAAAGTTGGCACATTTCCTCTTGGAATTAGGATCTGTCTTGCATTCCACTCACAGTGCACTTGTGCATGGGTGTGTCCCTTGGCCACCACTTTGGCCCCTTTAACTATGTGTGGCACAGTCTTACTTGCTGCGTCAAGTGTGACTGCAGTCAGCAGTGGAGTGGGCAGGTGTGGCGAGCCATGCATTGGCGCCTTCCGTGTAGCACTGTACATGTGCACATGGAGTGGATCCACACACTTATATGATCCAGGTAGCTGTCCTTGTGCTCGTGTACAGGTTGTGACATGGCCCTGTGTTTTGCCATGGTGAAGAGGGGGGGTTCTGGCACTGGCCACCCTTGTCTACATGCACGCAGTCTACCTGCTGACGAGCAGACATTCACACACGCAACACGGCTGGTTAGCTCTCCCTGTGTCTCGCTCCCTCTGTGTCCCCCTCTCCCTCCCTCCGTGTGTCAGCCTCCTCCCTCTGTCCGTCTCCCTCCCTCTCTGTCCCCCTCTCCCTCCCTCTCTGTCCCCCTCTCCCTCCCTCTCTGTCGCCTTCTCCCTCCCTCTGTGTCCCCCTCTCCCTCCCTCCGTGTGTCAGCCTCCTCCCTCTGTCCGTCTCCCTCCCTCTCTGTCCCCCTCTCCCTCCCTCTCTGTCCCCCTCTTCCTCCCTCTCTGTCGCCTTCTCCCTCCCTCTGTGTCCCCCTCTCCCTCCCTCCGTGTGTCAGCCTCCTCCCTCTGTCCGTCTCCCTCCCTCTCTGTCCCCCTCTCCCTCCCTCTCTGTCCCCCTCTCCCTCCCTCTCTGTCCCCCTCTCCCTCCATCTCTGTCCCCCTCTACCTCCCTCTCTTTCCCCCTCTCCCTCCCTCTCTGTCCCCCTCTCCCTCCATCTCTGTCCCCCTCTACCTCCCTCTCTGTCCCCCTCTCCCTCCCTCTGTGTCCCCCTCTCCCTCCCTCCGTGTGTCAGCCTCCTCCCTCTGTCCGTCTCCCTCCCTCTCTGTCCCCCTCTCCCTCCCTCTGTCCCCCTCTCCCTCCCTCTCTGTCCCCCTCTCCCTCCCTCCGTGTGTCACCCTCTGTCACCTCGGCCCAGCTTCCTGGGCACACACTGTTAGCAGATCTTTGAGTGGCCCTTGGCTTGTTGATGTGAGTTTGTTTCTGATCTCCAGGCACCCATTGGGTGTGATGTGTGTCTGTGCGCTGCTGCTGTGGTGGTGTGTGCTGCCACTCTTTCACAATGTTGGCTGTTCATTAGCTGCTGTCATGTGCAAAACAGTGCCTTCACCCCCATGTGTTGATGCAAGGCGTCCGCCATTTGCTGGCAAGTCATTCCTGTGTTGGGACACACTGTTTGTCTGGCTGTGACCTAGGCCATATGGGTAGAGTGAATTGTTGTCTGCTTCTGAGTTGCACTATGTGCTTTTTTGGGCCCAGCCTCCCGCCATCCGGGTTACCGTGTCATGTGTTGTTGTCTTCTGTGGCCTGTGACTTGACATTGTCCAGCTGGGTGCATGGGGCATGGTGGCAGCAGTGGCATGTGCGTGCTCATGGAGTGTGGTTGAGTCATGCGATGGCTTGTGGTGGTTGCGTGCCTGTTAGTGATGTTGGTTGTGGATGCCGTTCCCCCCATGTGAGGTGCGTTGTTTGTGTACTCACCCGGGTCTCGGAGTCCTTCTAATCCTTCGACTGCCTCCACCGGCAGTATGGCCATCACCCTCTCCTCCCAGGGATGGTACTGTACGGGTCTGCGGGAGGGCCCTCCTCCGGTGGCGTTGGCCTGGTCGTGTTCATCCTGCCTCTTGGCTCGGACCCTCCTCCGCAGATCGTACCACCTGTTCTGGCATTCCTGCCTGGTCCGTCTGGTGTCCGCAACAGCATTCACAGCATCGACGATGGTCTGCCACATGGCTGTTTTTGCTGCCTGGCTGGTGTTTCTGACCAATGTTCCAAAGATCTGTGGCTCGACTCTGAGGATTTGATCAACAAGAATCTCCAACTCTCGGTTACTGAACTTTGGATTCTTGGTAGTGGGCATGATGAGGGGTGTGGATGGTGGGGGGGGGTGTGGATGGTGGGGGGGGTGTGGATGGTGGGGGTGGTGTGTGGATGGTTGTGGGTGTGTGGGTGTGGTTGTGCAGGTGCGTGTGTGTGTGTGTGAATGTGATGAGGGTGTGTTTGTGAAGGTGGTTGTGTGAAGGTGTGCAAGTGTAGTAAAGGTTGAGGTCTGGTGCTGTGGGTTGTCTGTGGGGTCTGGCAGCAGTGGGTCTGTTGCAAAGGCTCATGGTTTGTGTGTGTGGGCCCTTTTTATTGGTCCATTGGTGGGTGTGGCTGTGTTTGAATTTTGGGTGGGTTGGTTATAAGGAGTGGTGGTGTATTGGGCCTCTGTTTGTTTTTGGCAGTTGCAGGTCAGTGAAGGTGTTGTTTTAGTGTTTTTTGGCCATGTTTAGTGGCTTTGTGCCATTCGAATGGTGTATTGTTGTGTTGTTTTGTTTAGTCCTGGTTGTGTCCGTGCGTTTTGAGCGTGTGTACGGTGTGTGGATGGGCCATTTGGTTGTACGGTGCTGTCCTTGTGTGTGGCTTGGTACGACTCGTACATGCGGTTGTGATGTTGGGGCCTGGGGTGCGCTCCGTAGTTAGGAGGTTGTGTTGGGGGTAGGACTCGAACGTACTGGGATGTACATACACGGTGGTTCGACACGTACAGGGGTGGGGGTAGGACTCGAACGTACTGGGGTGGGGGTACACGGTGGTAGGACACGTACAGGGGTGGGGGTACGACTGGAACGTACTGGGTACACGGTGGTAGGACACGTACAGGGGTGGGGGTACGACTAGGACGTACTGGGGTGTGGGTACACGGTGGTAGGACACGTACAGGGGTGGGGGTACGACTGGAACGTACTGGGGTGTGGGTACACGGTGGTACGACACGTACAGGGGTGGGGGTAGGACTCGAACGTACTGGGGTGGGGGTACACGGTGGTACGACACGTACAGGGGTGGGGGTACGACTGGAACGTACTGGGGTGTGGGTACACGGTGGTAGGACACATACAGGGGTGGGGGTAGGACTCGAACGTACTGGGTACACGGTGGTACGACACGTACAGGGGTGGGGGTAGGACTCGAACGTACTGGGGTGGGGGTACACGGTGGTACGACACGTACAGGGGTGGGGGTACGACTGGAACGTACTGGGGTGTGGGTACACGGTGGTAGGACACGTACAGGGGTGGGGGTACGACTGGAACGTACTGGGAACACGGTGGTAGGACACGTACAGGGGTGGGGGTACGACTGGAACATACTGGGTACACGGTGGTACGACACGTACAGGGGTGGGGGTACGACTGGAACGTACTGGGTACACGGTGGTACGACACGTACAGGGGTGGGGGTACGACTGGAACGTACTGGGGTGGGGGTACACGGTGGGACGACACGTACAGGGGTGGGGGTACGACTAGGACGTACTGGGGTGTGGGTACACGGTGGTACGACACGTACAGGGGTGGGGGTAGGACTCTAACGTACTGGGTACACGGTGGTACGACACGTACAGGGGTGGGGGTAGGACTCGAACGTACTGGGGTGGGGGTACACGGTGGTACGACACGTACAGGGGTGGGGGTACGACTGGAATGTACTGGGGTGTGGGTACACGGTGGTACGACACGTACAGGGGTGGGGGTAGGACTCTAACGTACTGGGTACACGGTGGTACGACACGTACAGGGGTGGGGGTAGGACTCGAACGTACTGGGGTGGGGGTACACGGTGGTACGACACGTACAGGGGTGGGGGTACGACTGGAACGTACTGGGGTGTGGGTACACGGTGGTAGGACACGTACAGGGGTGGGGGTACGACTGGAACGTACTGGGTACACGGTGGTAGGACACGTACAGGGGTGGGGGTACGACTGGAACGTACTGGGGTGTGGGTACACGGTGGTACGACACGTACAGGGGTGGGGGTATGACTCTAACGTACTGGGTACACAGTGGTACGACACGTACAGGGGTGGGGGTAGGACTCAAACGTACTGGGGTGTGGGTACACGGTGGTAGGACACGTACAGGGGTGGGGGTACGACTGGAACGTACTGGGTACACGGTGGTAGGACACGTACAGGGGTGGGGGTATGACTGGAACGTACTGGGTACACGGTGGTACGACACGTACAGGGGTGGGGGTACGACTGGAACGTACTGGGTACACGGTGGTACGACACGTACAGGGGTGGGGGTACGACTGGAACATACTGGGGTGGGGGTACACGGTGGGACGACACGTACAGGGGTGGGGGTACGACTAGGACGTACTGGGGTGTGGGTACACGGTGGTAGGACACGTACAGGGGTGGGGGTACGACTGGAACGTACTGGGGTGTGGGTACACGGTGGTATGACACGTACAGGGGTGGGGGTAGGACTCTAACGTACTGGGTACACGGTGGTACGACATGTACAGGGGTGGGGGTAGGACTCGAACCTACTGGGGTGGGGGTACACGGTGGTACGACACGTACAGGGGTGGGGGTACGACTGGAACGTACTGGGGTGTGGGTACACGGTGGTAGGACACGTACAGGGGTGGGGGTACGACTGTAACGTACTGGGTACACAGTGGTAGGACACGTACAGGGGTGGGGGTACGACTGGAACGTACTGGGGTGTGGGTACACGGTGGTACGACACGTTCAGGGGTGGGGGTAGGACTCTAACGTACTGGGTACACGGTGGTACAACACGTACAGGGGTGGGGGTAGGACTCGAACGTACTGGGGTGGGGGTACACGGTGGTACGACACGTACAGGGGTGGGGGTACGACTGGAACGTACTGGGGTGTGGGTACACGGTGGTAGGACACGTACAGGGGTGAGGGTACGACTGGAACGTACTGGGTACACGGTGGTAGGACACGTACAGGGGTGGGGGTACGACTGGAACGTACTGGGTACACGGTGGTACGACACGTACAGGGGTGGGGGTACGACTGGAACGTACTGGGTACACGGTGGTACGACACGTACAGGGGTGGGGGTATGACTGGAACGTACTGGGTACACCGTGGTACGACACGTACAGGGGTGGGGGTACGTCTGGAACGTACTGGGGTGTGGGTACACGGTGGTACGACACGTACAGGGGTGGGGGTACGACTGGAACGTACTGGGTACACCGTGGTACGACACGTACAGGGGTGGGGGTAGGACTCGAACGTACTGGGGTGTACATGGACGGTGGTATGACACGTACAGGGGTGGGGGTATGACTCGAACGTACTGGGGTGTACCTAGACGGGTGGGGGTGTACATACACGGGGGGTACGTGTCGGACGTACGGGGGCTGGGGGGAGTGTTGGGCGCGTATGCGGGCACATGTCTCCATGGTTGCTATAGGAGTTCGGTGCGGACGGTGTTTTTTCCATACGGTTGTAACCTCGGACGCACGGGATGGATCGTGATTCCTCGGTCGGACTTGACTTTTCACGTATGTACGGTAAATCGTCCGAGGACGTGTCGGACACATTTTCCGACCCGAGGACGTGTGGGGAATGATTCCCAATGCGGTTCGTATGGACTTTTTACCATGCGAATCGTGATTGCCAGTTCGTACGGCACTTGTACGATTCGTACGGTAAAAAGACCGGATACGAGTCGCACGGGGTAATTTTTTACCGGATCGTGATCGGCACCTAAGTGTAGAATATGCCACTAACATAAGTTTTGCACATCAAATAAAACTTCTAACAGCCCTAGCTTATGTACCAACCACAGATGTTGCAGAACATTACAATCTTTTATTAGAAAGTCCATTCTACAAACAAAATGAAGTAAAGTTATCTCCCCTCTTAGATTATTTTGAGGATACCTGGGTGGGGAGACTACACAGATCAGGCCATAGATGTCAGCCCAAGTTCCAAATACCTTGGTGGAATGTATATGTAAGTACACTCAACCAACAAGCCAAAACTAACAACGTCGTCGAGGGCTGGCATAATGCATTCCTAACTTCTACTGGGAAAACAACTCCAACACTACAAAAACTACTAATTGCCATACAAAAGGAACAAAGTTTCCAAGAATTAAGAATGCAACAATCTGTCCTACAATTAAAACCAAAATAATCTAGACAAACGACTCAAATGTATAATTACCTACAACAACAGGTACAGCTATACCCATCCACAAGAGGACTTGAGTACTTAAATATAATAGCTCAAACTCTCTTCTAAACCCTTTCCTAAATATTAACCCACAATTCTACTAAAACAACTATCACAACATAAATAAACCACTTTATTATATCACATATTTAATTATGTGGTCTAAAATATATAAATCAATTACATCGACATATATTTAGACAACATAATTAAACAAACCAAGTACACAACAACAATATTAAGGTGCTGATTACGATCCGGTAAAAACCCGGTACGAACCGTCGGTCGGAGCGTTTTCCCCGTCCGACTCGTACCCGGTCGTAAAACTTTACAAACATGGAATTACGATTCGCACGGAAACACCATTTCCGTACGAATCGTAAAAAACACCGACCGACGAAAATATACATACCAATGTGATCCGGGGATGCTGCGACGTGACGTCGGGACGCTTGCAGGCAGCGTTTCACGACCCAGGAATTACGATTCGAACCGACAGCAGTCCGGACGGCAATATTTTCACGGCACCCAAAAAGTGCCGGAAAAGCGAAGTACGGCGCGAATCGACCAGAGTAGGTGGCCCAGTACGCACCGTACCCCCCCCAGCCCCCGCATGTACGCGCCGTACCCCCCCAGCCCCTGCATGTACGCGCCGTACCCCCCCAGCCCCCGCATGTACGCGCCGTACCCCCCCCCAGCCCCCGCATGTATGCGCCGTACCCCCCCAGCCCCCGCATGTACGCGCCGTACCCCCCCCAGCCCCCGTACGTACGCGCCGAACCCCCCGTGTATGTACACCCGTGTACGTGTCGAACCCCCCCGTGTACGTTCGAGTCGAACCCCCCATGTACGTTCGAGTCGTACCCCCACCCGTGTATGTACACCCGTGTACGTGTCGAACCCCCCGTGTACGTTCGAGTCGTACCCCCACCCGTGTATGTACACCCGTGTACGTGTCGAACCCCCCCATGTACGTTCTGGGGGTACGCACTGTACATACACGGGTGGGGGTAAGACTCGAACGTACACGGGGGGGTTCGACATGAACGTACACGGGGGGGTTTGACACGTACACGGGTGTACATACACGGGTGGGGGTACGACTCGAACGTACACGGGGGTTCGACACGTACACGGGTGTACATACACGGGTGGGGGTACGACTCGAACGTACACGGGGGGGTTCGACTCGAACGTACACGGCGGGTTCGACACGTACACGGGTGTACATACACGGGTGGGGGTACGACTCGAACGTACACGGGGGGGTTCGACTCGAACGTACACGGGGGGGTTCGACACGTACACGGGTGTACATACACGGGGGTTCGGCGCGTACGTACGGGGGCTGGGGGGGGTACGGCGCGTACATGCGGGGGCTGGGGGGGGGTCGGCGCGTACATGCGGGGGCTGGGGGGGTCGGCGCGTACGTACGGGGGCTGCGGGGGGGTCGGCGCGTACGTACGGGGGCTGGGGGGGGGGTCGGCACGTATGCGGGCACGTCTCCATGGGTGCTATGGGAGTTCGGTGCGGACGGTGTTTTTTGCATCCGGTTGTAACCTCGGACGCACGGGATGGATCGTGATTCCTCGGTCGGACTTCACCTTTCACATTTGTACGGTAAATCGTACGAGGACGTGTCGGACACATTTTCCGACCCGAGGACGTGTGGGGAAATATTCCCAATGCGGTTCGTATGGACTTTTTACCATGCGAATCGTGATTGCCAGTTCGTACGGCACTTGTACGATTCGTACGGTAAAAAGACCGGATACGAGTCGCACGGGGAAATTTTTTACCGGATCGTGATCGGCACCTAAATATATAAGGTTTGGCCACCAACAATTAAAATATTTAAATGAACTTACCTGTGTAGTTGCTCCAATGGGATAATAACATTCCTTCCAAATAAATCCAGATAGTTCAAAATCCATAGGTATAAAAAAAAAATCCAAATAAAATGTAAAAATACAACTGTTTATCGAAAACAACGTGTACGCAAAAAAACGACTATCCATTAACCATAAAGATCCCGAAAAATATTAAAAAGGTAAATAACCGCTCCTGGAAACCCGAACAATAAAGGAAGTGTAAAATAAAGATTAGTAAACACAACTAATACACACTTCCTTTAAAAAAAATAAGGTGTTTGAAACCGACGAAAATATCTTCTCCGTAAAACCTACAAAAGAGAAACAAACATTCCCACCCACACACAAACACACATAAGGCACCTAAAAACATCACTACAAACGTTATTCAAACACTATAAAACTTTAACACACCGAAATAACAAAACACTAACAAAGCCACAAACACGGAACACAACGTAAATTATAAAACCGTATACAAACTATTACTAACACCCTAACTTCTAAAACATCAATCCATACACACTTATTACAACATTACTACTTCCACAAAACACTTAAAACTATTTAATAATAAAAAAAATAACTCTTACCTTCTCAAACGCGAAACAGCTCCCGACCGCGACCTGGATTCGACCAAAATAACCCAAAACAACAGCGAGCGGTTACAAAATAAAAGACCCAAACAAACATAACAACTAAAAAAATACCAATAAATGCCCTAACTATTTATTTAACATTACACATTACTTTAAAAATTAGTAAAACATTAGAATAAAATACTCAAAAAGAATACCTATTTTTTTTATCTATGTGAAAATTATTTAACGTATATAAATAAATATAATAAAATATTTTTATTAATATAATATTAAAACTGTATATATTACCAAAATAAATTGATGAACATGATATAATTAATATATTGTATCTACAACATACCAAAAAAAATAAAAAAATACATATTCTAAAATGTAAACAATTTCAATATTAATTATGTAATATAAATATTAATAATTAAAATATATTAATCATATATTTCAAAACATACAATTTCTTATAAATTCAAATAAAGTCTAAAAATTTTGAGAGTACACAATATAAATGTAAAAATATTAAACAGCTATAAAAATCATATATTTTTATTTTTAATTATTTTGTGTGTTCATATATACATGTCCAAAATATACATTAAACAAATATATATCCATTATAAAAAATGTATGACTATAATAGAAATGTAAAATATTAATTATTTTATTACATGTTTATTTCAATGATTTAATTATTAGAATATGCGTAATAATAAACAATATTTTCTCTCTACTGAATATACATTCCAACAACTATAAAACAAATCTTATTTTCCTTTCTACTATTTTATTAAAAAAATTGGAATTTGCATTCTGATATAACTTCTATCTTTTATCCAACCAAAACTAAAATCTACAGATTTTTAGTAAATTAAAACAAATTAATTTAACTGTTCCTATTCAACTCTATATTTAATTCTAATATTTGCTATTTACCGAACTTAATTAACATACTACTCCCACTACAGACTGAACTTAATTAATTTACTATTCTCACTCCAACCTATATTAAATTATAGTAGGTGCTGGACACTGAACTGAATTAATTAATAATTTCCACTTCAGTCTATATTTAATTAAGATAAGTGCTGGACACTAAACTTAATTAATTTACTATTCTCACTCCAACCTATATTACATTAGAGTAGGTGCTGGACACTGAACTTAATTAATTAACTATTCCCACTCCAGTCTATATTTAATTAAGAGAAGTGCTGGACACTGAACTTAATTAATTTACTATTCTCACTCCAACCTATATTTAATTAGAGTATGTGCTGGACACTGAACTGAATTAGTTTACTATTCCCACTCCAGTCTATATTTAATTAAGATAACTGCTGGACACTGAACTAAATTAATTTACTATTCTCACTCCAACCTATATTAAATTAGAATAGGTGCTGCACACTGAACTTAATTAATTAACTATTCCCACTCCAGTCTATATTTAAATAAGATAAGTGCTGGACACTGAACTTAATTAATTTACTATTCTCACTCCAACCTATATTTAATTAGAGTATGTGCTGGACACAGAACTTAATTAATTTACTATTCCCACTCCAATCTATATTTAATTAAGATAAGTGCTGGACACTGAACTTAATTAATTTACTATTCTCACTCCAATCTATATTTAATTAAGGTAGATGCTGGACACTGAACTTAATTAATGTACTATTCCCACTCTAGTCTATATTTAATTAAGATAAGTGCTGGACAATGAACATAATTAATTTACTATTTTCACTCCAACCTATATTAAATTAGAGTAGGTGCTGGACACTGAACTTAATTAATTTACTATTCCCACTCCAGTCTATATTTAATTAAGATAACTGCTGGACACTGAACTTAATTAATTTACTATTCTCACTCCAACCTATATTAAATTAGGGTAGGTGCTGGACACTGAACTAAAATAATTTACTATTCCCACTCCAGTCTATATTAAATTAAGATAAGTGCTGGACACTGAACTTAATACATTTACTATTCTCACTCCAACCTATATTTAATTAGAGTATGTGCTGGACACTGAACTGAATTTATTTACTATTCCCACTACAGTCTATATTTAATTAAGATAAGTGCTGGACACTGAACTTAATTAATTTACTATTCTCACTCCAACCTATATTACATTAGAGTAGGTGCTGGACACTGAACTTAATTAATTAACTATTCCCACTCCAGTCTATATTTAATTAAGATAAGTGCTGGACACTGAACTTAATTAATTTACTATTCTCACTCCAACCTATATTTTATTAGAGTATGTGCTGGACACAGAACTTAATTAATTTACTATTCCCACTCCAATCTATATTTAATTAAGATAAGTGCTGGACACTGAACTTAATTAATTTACTATTCTCACTCCAACCTATATTACATTAGAGTAGGTGCTGGACACTGAACTTAATTAATTAACTATTCCCACTCCAGTCTATATTTAATTAAGATAAGTGCTGGACACTGAACTTAATTAATTTACTATTCTCACTCCAACCTATATTTTATTAGAGTATGTGCTGGACACAGAACTTAATTAATTTACTATTCCCACTCCACTCTATATTTAATTAAAATAAGTGCTGGACACTGAACTTAATTAATTTACTATTCTCACTCCAACCTATATTACATTAGAGTAGGTGCTGGACACTGAACTGAATTAATTTACTATTCCCACTCCAGTCTATATTTAATTAAGATAAGTGCTGGACACTGAACTTAATTAATTTACTATTCTCACTCCAAACTATATTAAATTACAGTAGGTGCTGGACAATGAACTGAATAAATGTACTATTCCCACTCCAGTCTATATTTAATTAAAATAAGTGCTGGACACTGAACTTAATTAATTTACTATTCTGACTCAAATCTATATTAAATTATGGGATTTGTAAAGTTCTAAATTATAATTAAATTTTCTAAATAATTATGTTTTAAAATTAAAAAATATATAAACATTTTTAATTAACTTCCCACCCTTATCCCCTATAACCCAACATTCCGCTCCTAAAATTATTTGTAAAATTCTAAATTTAATTTACAATTTCTAATTAATTTTAATAAAAAATTAACAAATATATAAACATTTTTTAAACGCTTCCCACCCTTATCCCCTATAAACCAACATCCCACTCCTAAAATTATTTGTAAAATTCGAAATTTAATTTACAATTTCTAAATAAATTTTTACAAAAATTAAACAATATGTAAACATTTTTAAAACACTTCCCACCCTTATCCCCTATAAACCAACATCCCGCTCCTAAAAATAATTGTAAAATTCGAAATTTAATTTACAATTTCTAATTAATTTTAATAAAAAATTAACAAATATATAAACATTTTTCAAACACTTCCCACCCTTATCCCCTATAAACCAACATCCCGCTCCTAAAATTATTTGTAAAATTCTAAATTTAATTTACAATTTCTAAATAAATTTTAAAAAAATGTAAACAATATATAAACTTTTTTAAAACACTTCCCACCCTTATCCCCTATAAACCAACATCCCACTCCTAAAAATATTTGTAAAATTCTAAATTTAATTTACAATTTCTAAATAATTTTTTTTTTTAAATTAACAAATATATAGACATTTTTAAAACACTTCCCACCCTTATCCCCTATAAACCAACATCCCGCTCCTAAAATTATTTGTAAAATTCTAAATTTAATTTACAATTTCTAAATTATTATTTTTTTTTAATTAAACAATATATAAACATTTTTAAAACCCTTCCCACCCTTATCCCCTATAAACCAACATCCCACTCCTAAAATTAAATACATTTCACATTTTAAATAAAATTTACTAATTAAATTTTACAAAATATTTTAAAAATTAATTAACTTTTTTAAAACACTCCCCACCCTTATCCCCTATAACCCAACATCCCGCCCCTAAAACAATATAACTATTTCTCATATTATATACATTTTAACTATTTATACAAACAACTTCAAAATATTTACTAAACACACAATGACGATATTTTCACATGTCGATATTATTACTAACGATATTACTTACATCGACATATAAGTAAAAAAAAAAACGATATTTTTCACATCGATATTATCTATTTCGATATTTTGTACATTTGATATTTTTGACTCGATATTTATGTCCCTCGATATTAAAAAGTCGATATATAGACTGCTCACCTACCATCACATTAAAGGATCTATTCTGGGTCCCTCTGGAAGCCTAGTTCATCTTCAAGATCAGTTGCCTCACTTACAAGGCTCTTTACACCAAGAAACCGGTTATCCTAGCTAACCAGATAAAATATCTCGAAGTCAGTGCCAGGTGGGAAGCTCCAACATCATCAGATTAGAGACTAAACAGTGGAAGGAGGAGAAAATAATCCTTCTCAGCCTGTGCCTCAGGATCTGGGACAACATACCCTCCAACATCAGAGCAGCACCAGCCCTCATACATTGTAAGAGGAAACTGAAAGCTCACCTTTTCAAGGAACACTAACTCGGAAAAATTGACTTCTCAATCATTCAAGTGCCTCTACTCCCTCCCTTTGCTCCTCCCCTGTATCTCCATTAGAGCTTGCCCCATCCCTGTACAACGCTACGTTGCCAGTTGGCTAGGTTGCCACTTTAGAAATAATAAACATATAAACATTCATACATGTAAATGCAGGAAAGTAGAAGGAACAGACTGGCAGCTTGCAAAAGCTGACCTACTTTCCAACATATATGGTGGGGTGATGCCATCTACAAATCCAGCTGAACTCGACCCCACATTAAAGCACAGGAGTAATCCATCAATTTTAATGGTATGGTGACCCTTTGGCCTATACTGACATTTCCACATTCGCAAATAGATTGAGATTGGCATGAAGAAAAGATTTCACAGAAGAGCATTCACAAGCAGGTGTTCATAGAGATACTTATACTCAATCTGAGTCAGTATAAACATGGAGAGCTCACAGAGCAACAAAACATCAGAACAAAAAGAAGATTGCAAGTCAGAGCTGCCCACGTGTAGGCCTTGTTAGAAATACGAAAACTCTGCAGGAAAACGCCAACACCATTGCCCCCCAGTCAGGTTGTCACAACGCTACTATTGATAGTGTGTCAAGGTTTTATTCCAAACTCCCAGGATCGGTGCATTGCTCAAATGGGTCCACCTCTCAATCGCTACACTCTCTGATGCTATAACAGCACAGAGGGTAGGAATGATTAAGCGAGGGAAGGATGGGGACAGAGGGGAGGGAGATCTACAACACAAGAAACACAATTAAAGGCCTGTTCCACTTCTTGTAACACATGTCTAAATACACATAACATATACTGAGCAGTAACTACCTGTAAAGAAAAAAAGAACTTGCATTCTTGCAAACCAATTCTTTGATGAAGTATTGTATCATAGGAAGGCTCTTTATATGTAAATGGAGAAAAAAAAAACCATATCATCAGTTTCAACACACTAAGGTCATACACAACTCAGAAACCACGCTCACTCAGACTGTACCCACAACAATGATTGTTGGTACTTGCATCACAGAGGGGGTTGAGCATAACTCACACCAATGCCCCTGCTAGGAAGAAGGATCACAAGAGCCACATTAAGGTGGCGATCACGATCCGGTAAAAAATATCCCCGTGCGACTCGTATCCGGTCTTTTTACCGTACGAATCGTACAAGTGCCGTACGAACTGGCAATCACGATTCGCATGGTAAAAAGTCCATACGAACCGCATTGGGAATCATTCCCCACACGTCCTCGGGTCGGAAAATGTGTCCGACACGTCCTCGTACGATTTACCGTACAAACGTGAAAGGTGAAGTCCGACCGAGGAATCACGATCCATCCCGTGCGTCCGAGGTCACAACCGGATGGAAAAATCACCGTCCACACCGAACTCCCATAGCAACCATGGAGACGTGCCCGCATACGCGCCGACCCCCCCAGCCCCCGTAGGTATGCGCCGACCCCCCCCAGCCCCCGTAGGTACGCGCCGACCCCCCCATCCCCCGTATGTACGCGCCGACCACCCCCCAGCCCCCGTACGTATGCGCTGACCCCTCCCCCAGCCCCCGTAGGTACGCGCCGACCCCCCCAGCCCCCGTAGGTATGCGCCGAACCCCCCTGTATGTACACCCGTGTACGTGTCGAACCCCCCCGTGTACGTTCGAGTCGTACCCCCACCCGTGTATGTACGGTGCGTACCCCCCGTGTACGTTCGAGTCGAACCCCCCCATGTACGTTCGAGTCGAACCCCCCCGTGTACGTTCGAGTCGTACCCCCACCCGTGTACGACTCGAACGTACACGGGGGGGTTCGACTCGAACGTACACGGGGGGGGGTACGACTCGAACGTACACGGGGGGGTTCGACTCGAACGTACACGGGGGGCTACGACTCGAACGTACACGGGGGGTTCGACTCGAACGTACACGGGGGGGTTCGACTCGAACGTACACGGGGGGGTATGACTTGAACGTACACGGGGGGGGTACGACTCGAACGTACACGGGGGGTTCGACTCGAACGTACACGGGGGGGTACGACTCGAACGTACACGGGGGGGTTCGACTCGAACGTACACGGGGGGTACGACTCGAACGTACACGGGGGTACGACTCGGACGTACATGGGGGGGTTCGACTCGAACGTACACGGGGGGGGTATGACTCGAACGTACATGGGGGGGTTCGACACCTACACGGGTGTACATACAGGGGGGTTCGGCGCGTACCTACGGGGGCTGGGGGGGGTCGGCGCGTACCTACGGGGGCTGGGGGGGGTCAGCGCGTACCTATGGGGGCTGGGGGGGGTTCGGCGCGTACCTACGGGGGCTGGGGGGGGGTTCGGCGCGTACCTACGGGGGCTGGGGGGGGTACGGTGCGTACCGGCCCACCTACTCTGGTCGATTCGCGCCGTACTTCGCTTTTGCGGCACTTTTTGGGTGCCGTGAAAATATTGCCGTCCGGACTGCTGTCGGTTCGAATCGTAATTCCTGGGTCGTGAAACGCTGCCTGAATGCGTCCCAACGTCACGTCGCGGCATTCCCGGATCACATTCGTATGTATATTTTCGTCGGTCGGTGTTTTTTACGATTCGTACGGAAATGGTGTTTCCGTGCGAATCGTAATTCCATGTTTGTAAAGTTTTACGACCGGGTACGAGTCGGACGGGGAAAACGCTCCGACCGACGGTTCGTACCCGGTTTTTACCGGATCGTAATCGGCACCTAAGTCTTTAGTAATACTCATCATCATAAACTAAATAAACTGTACTGGCATTAACCTCTCATGCCTAGCACTCTTCGGCTGTTGAAGCACAGCAAATGTCATGAATAAAGATTCCAGTAATAATTAACTTCTTATGCTTAACCACCAAGAATCGATATTCGATAAACAGTACACGTTGGAGGTATTAACTTCCCTACCTCAACATGATTGTCAAATGCTAAGAAAATGAGCAAAGCGATCCAAATCACATCTTCGTGAAGTAACAACATATGCCCTCAGAGCGGTGACTACGTCACCCTTACAACCCTGCATGCTAGCATCCAAATGCCAATGATTCACTTCAGCGTGGGTCTTCCTCTCTCCGGCGTCTGCCAAACGGAATTCGCAGCACTGCATTGCCACCGCCGCCCTGCATAAGAGGCTTCTGGGTAGGTGCATCATTAGTGGGCGTGCACGCCTACCCGGAAGCAGGATACCTGGGAAATGAAGTTTTTGAGGCGTGAGCGAACGCGGCCACCGCGCTCGCGCCCAGAAACAGTTGTCAGTTTGGCTTCAGGTAGGTGTGACATAGTGTCCCCAATGAACAGTAGGGGCCCAAAATGTATGTGTTGTTTTAGAAGTGGCAGAAAGGCAATCCATCTTCACAGTTTGCACAGCTATTTTTCAGGATATACAGTTTTGATTTTCATAAATGGAGGAGCTGAGCACCCAAAAGTCTTAAGCCAGGCACATATCAAGCTGATTGCAGGAAGAATAAAGTCCATGGTATTTTCACTCTTATTATTGTCCATCTTCACAGGGGTAAAGCATTGGAAAGCAGTGGAAAGAGAAGGGAATGTATGTGTTTTTGGGGTTTTCAATGTTGAACAGGCACGCTCTGCTCCTAGTGGAGGGCCGCCCCTAGTAGCGCCACGGGGCTGAGCCTCCTCCCGGGCCCCTGGACAAGGCAGAGGTTGTCTGTCTGAGGTGATGTCATCGGGAGGCACGGTGGAGTGAAACCTAGCAGAAACTAAACTTAGCGGGTTTTGAAGGCTGTGACCTGGGGGTTTGGTTCTCTTTGTCCCCTCGTACCACAGCCTGAAGTTTTATATGTAGTTACGGTGAGTGATTAACCCCTTCGGTGCGCAGGATGGCCGGGAGCCGTCGTGCACCACAGTGCTCGTGTGTGCAGGACGGCTCCCGGCCGTCTTGGAACATGGCACCAGAAATTTCTATTTCTCCCCTGTAGCCTCGGGAGCTGAGGAACAGCTTTCCCAGCTCCCAAGCCCCCACCCCCGTTTCAGTGAAATGACGATCGTACTGACATCATTGAACTGAAACCAATACAAAAATGAGCTGTTAAGCTCATTTCAGTTTCACTTCTACGTGCTCAGGGGGCTATCTCAGCCCCCTGAGCACGTAGAAACACGGGAGAGGTATCAATGGAAAGGGGAGAATCTCCAGGAGTGCGTTCCCCAAGCAGGGATCCACCACTAGACACCAGGGAGGGGGGAGCGGCCCCTTGGGCAAGGGCCTTTGCTCCCCCCAAAAGATATATTGGCCATATTCAGTCTTTCTGCCCCCCGGGGGGGCAGAAAGCCCACTTGATGGCAGGGATATTTTTATTGGCATATGTAATTAGGGTGGGGGCTGCCCAAAACAGGCCTGTCAATGCCCCCACCCCCTGCCACCATTACAGCCTTTCTGCCCCTCGGGGGGCAGAAAGCCCACTTGATGCCAAGGATATTTTTACTGGCATATGTAATTAGGGTGGGGGCTGCCCAAAACGGACACGCCAATGCCCCCACCACCATTACAGCCTTTCTGCCCCCCCTGGGGGGCAGATGGGGGCAGCAGCCCCCAATCTGCACCCCGGGGGGACAGAAAGCCCACTTGACACCAGGGATTTTCTGTTCCCACATGTAATTAGGGTGGGGCTGCCCAAAACAGGCATGCCAATGCCCCCACCCCTGCCAAAATTACAACCTTTCTGCCCCCCTGGGGGGCATATGGGGTAGTAGCCCCCAATCGTCCCCCCGGTGGGGGCAAAAAGCCCACTAGATGCCAGGGAATTTGCTTTGGGCAATGTGAATTAGGATGGTGGCTGCCCAAACGGGCATGCCAATGCCCCAACCCCCACACAAAAATGACCCCACCATAATTACACCCTTTCTGCCCCCTCTGGGGGACCGATGGGGGAAGTAGCACCCAATTTCCCCCCCAGGGGCAGAAAGCCCACTAGATGGCAGGGATTTTTTTTGGGGGGGGGGGTTTGGGCAATTTTAATTAGGGTAGGGGCTGCCCAAAACGGGCATGCCAATGCCCCCACCCCTGCCAAAATTACAGCCTTTCTGACCCCGGGGGGGCAGATGGGGCAGTAGCCCCCAATTTGCCCCCGGGGGGGGGCAGGAAGTCCACTAGACACCAGGGATTTTTTGGGGGCAATTTTAATTAGGGTAGGGGCTTCCCAAAATGGCCATGCCAATGCCCCCACCCTCCCGCTATAAAAATGACAGTCTTTCTGCCCCCCTGGGAGGCAGATGGGAGCTGTAGACCCCAATCTGCCCCCCCGGGGGGGCAGAAAGCCCACTAGAAACCAAGGATTTTTTTGTTGTTATTCGTGTAGGGGTAATGGCTGCCCAGAATGGGCATGATAATCCCCCCCAGAGAAATTCCAGTCTTTCTGCACCCCCGGCAGGGCAGATGGGGGCAGTGGCCCCTGATCTGCCCCCTGGGGGGGCAAAAAGCCCACTAGGCGCCAGCGATTACGCTGGCTTTTTTTATGCGTGGGGGTGGGGGCTGCCCAAAATGGGCATACCAATGACCCCACCCCCACAAAAATAGCCACAGTCATTCTGCCCCGCTTGGCGGCATATCGGGGTGAACCGCCCCTCCCCTGATTACCCCCCAGGGCAGCAGAAAGCCCACTAGGCATCAACTTCTTTTTTAGCAATGTGCCTACCTGGGGATTTTGGGCCCTAGCGCAGCTGGAACATAGGGAAACCTAGCAAACCTGTACATTTTCGAAAACTAGACACCAAGGGGAATCCAGGATGGGGTGACATGTCTAGCTTTCACCAGGTTCTGTTACCCAGAATCCTTTGCAAACCTCAAACTTTGTAAATAAAAAACAAATTTTCCACACAATTCTGTCGTGGGAAAGATCTAGAATCTGTGTGGATCCACAAATTTCCTTCTACACAGCATTCCCCCAGGTCCCCTGATAAAAATGGTACCTCACTCGTGTGGGTGGGTCAAGTACCCGCGACAGGCAATGGCCGAAAACGTATTGAGGCGACATCAAAATTGCCTATCACAAAACGACCTGGTTTTGCAAGAGGGGTCACCTGGGTTTTTGGCCCCCTGCTTGGTGGCCAGCTAGGGAAACATACCAAACCCACACATTTCTGAAAACTAGACAACAAGACGATGCCAGGGAGGTATGGCTTGCGTGGATTCTCTAACCTTTTCTTACACAGAATCCCCTGCAAACCTCAAATTTAGCTGAAAAAAATCACTTATTCCACACATTTTCATGTGGGAAAGTTGTGGCATCACCGGGCTGACAAAAATGTCCTACCACTCAGCATTCCCCCAGGTCTTTTGATAAAAATGGTGCCTCACTCGTGTGGGAGGCCCTAGTACCAGCGACAGGCAAGGGACCAAAACATATTGAGGCGACATCAAAATTGCCTATCACAAAACGACCTGGATTTGCAAGGGGTGTCACCTGGGTTTTTGACCCTGTGCTCGGCGGCCAGCTACGTAAACCTACCAAACTCACACATTTCTGAAAACTAGACACCATGGGGATTCCAGGGAGGTATGGCTTTCAACGTTTTCTTACCCAGAATACCTGCAGACCCCAAATTTAGCTGAAAAAATCACTTTTTCCACACATTTTTGTGTGAGAAAGTTGTGGCATCACTGGGCTGACACAATTTCCTACCACCCAGCATTCCTCCAGGTCTGCCAATAAAAATGGTGCCTCACTCGTGTGGGAGGCCCAAGTACCCGCGACAGGCAAGGGCCCAAAACGTATTGAGGCAATATCAAAATTGCCTATCACAAAATGTCATGGGCCCTTTGGGGGAACGCTGGGTGGTAGGAAATTTGTGTCAGCCTGGTGATGTCACAACTTTCCCACACAAAAATGTGTGGAAAAAGTGATTTTCTCAGCTAAATTTGAGGTTTGCAAGTGATTCTGGGTAAGAAAACGTTGGGGGATCCACGCAAGCCATACCTCCCTGGAATTTCCCGGGTGTCTATTTTTCAAAAATTTATAGGTTTGCAAGGTTTCCCTAGGTGCCGACAGAGCTAGGGTTCAAAATCTACAGCTAGGCACTTTGCAAAAAAAGGGTCAGTTTTCACTGTGAAAATGTGGTGTGTCCACGTTGCGTTTTGGGCCATTTCCTGTCACGGGCACTAGGTCTACCCACACAAGTGAGGTACCATTTTTCTTCTAAGACTTTGGGGAACTCGGGGTAGGTGGAATTTTGTAGATCCATGCAGATTCCAGAACTTTCCACCAGAGAAATGTGAGGAAAATTAGCTTTTTGTTTTACAAATTTTGAGGTTTGCAAGGAATTCTGGGTAACAGAACCTGGTGAGACCCAATCAATTCACCCCCATCCTGAATTCCCCTGGGTGTCTAGTTTTCAAAAATGTATAGGTTTGCTAGGTGTCCCTAGGTGCCGGCAGAGCTAGGGTTCAAAATCTACAGGTAGGCACTTTGCAAAAAAAGGGTATCTGTTCATCATGAAAATGTGTTGTGTCCACGTTGCCTTTTGGGCCTTTTGCTGTCGCGGGCACTAGGCCTACCCACACAAGTAAGGTACCATTTTTATTGAAAGACTTTGGGGAATGCAGGGTGGATGGAATTTTGTGGATCCACACAGATTTCAGAACATTCCACCACAGAAATGTGAGGAAAATGTGGGTTTTTTAAATAAATCTTTAGGTTTGCAAGGGATTCTGGGTAATAGAACCTGGTGAGAGCAAGTCAAGTAACCCCCTCCTGGATTCCCCTGGGTGTCTAGTTTTCAAAACTGTATAGGTTTTCTAGATTTCCATAGGTGCCGGCAGAGCTAGGTTTCAAAATCTACAGCAAGGCACTTTGCAAAAAATGGTCAGTTTTCACTGTAAAAATAGCGTGTCCACATTGCGTTTTGGACTGTTTCCTGTCGCGGGCACTAGGCCTACCCACACAAGTAGGGTATCATTTTTATTGGGAGACTTAGGGTACCTCAGAAGTGTAGAGCAGCTGTTATAACCTATTGACATTCAATGCATTTCTGCCTTGCAAATGAAAGACAATGGTGCCGATCACGATCCGGTAAAAAATTCCCCCGTGCGACTCGTATCGGGTCTTTTTACCGTACGAATCGTACAAGTGCCGTACGAACTGGCAATCACGATTCGCATGGTAAAAAGTCCATACGAACCGCACTGGGAATCATTCCCCACACGTCCTCGGGTCGGAAAATGTGTCCGACACGTCCTCGGACGATTTACCTTACAAACGTAAAAATCCAAGTCCGACCGAGGAATCACGATCCATCCCGTGCGTCCGAGCCTACAACCGTATGGAAAAAACACCGTCCGCACCGAACACCTATAGCAACCATGGAGACATGTGCCCGCATACGCGCCCAACACTCCCCCAGCCCCCGTACGTCCGACACGTACCCCCCGTATATGTATACCCCCACCCGTCTAGGTACACCCCAGTACGTTCCAGTCGTACCCCCACCCCAGTACGTGTCGTACCACCGTCAATGTACACCCCCCCACCCCTGTACGTGTCGTACCACCGTCTATGTACACCCCAGTACGTTCCAGTCGCACCCCCACCCCAGTACGTGTCGTACCCCCCGTGTACCTACACCCCAGTACGTTCGAGCCACACCCCCACCCCAGTACGTGTCATAGCCCCGTCTACCTACACCCCAGTACGTTCCAGTCGTACCCCCACCCCAGTACGTGTCGTACCCCCCGTGTACCTACACCCCAGTACGTTCGAGCCACACCCCCACCCCAGTACGTGTCATAGCCCCGTCTACCCACACCCCAGTACGTTCCAGTCGTACCCCCACCCCAGTACGTGTCGTACCCCCGTGTACCTACACCCCAGTACGTTCGAGCCACACCCCCACCCCAGTACGTGTCATAGCCCCGTCTACCCACACCCCAGTACGTTCCAGTAGTACCCCCACCACAGTACGTGTCGTACCACCGTGTACCTACACCCCAGTACGTTCCAGTCGTACCCCCACCCCAGTACGTGTCGTACCACCGTCAATGTACACCCCCCCACCCCTGTACGTGTCGTACCACCGTCAATGTACACCCCCCCACCCCTGTACGTGTCGTACCACCGTCTATGTACACCCCAGTACGTTCCAGTCGTACCCCCACCCCAGTACGTGTCGTACCACCGTCAATGTACACCCCCCCACCCCTGTACGTGTCGTACCACCGTCAATGTACACCCCCCCACCCCTGTACGTGTCGTACCACCGTCTATGTACACCCCAGTACGTTCCAGTCGTACCCCCACCCCAGTACGTGTCGTACCACCGTCAATGTACACCCCCCACCCCTGTACGTGTCGTACCACCGTCAATGTACACCCCCCCACCCCTGTACGTGTCGTACCACCGTCTATGTACACCCCAGTACGTTCCAGTCGTACCCCCACCCCAGTACGTGTCGTACCACCGTCAATGTACACCCCCCCACCCCTGTACGTGTCGTACCACCGTCAATGTACACCCCCCCACCCCTGTATGTGTCGTACCACCGTCTATGTACACCCCAGTACGTTCCAGTCGTACCCCCACCCCAGTACGTGTCGTACCACCGTGTACCTACACCCCAGTACGTTCCAGTCGTACCCCCACCCCAGTACGTGTCGTACCACCGTCAATGTACACCCCCCCACCCCTGTACGTGTCGTACCACCGTCAATGTACACCCCCCCACCCCTGTACGTGTCGTACCACCGTCTATGTACACCCCAGTACGTTCCAGTCGTACCCCCACCCCAGTACGTGTCGTACCACCGTGTACCTACACCCCAGTACGTTCCAGTCGTACCCCCACCACAGTACGTGTCGTACCACCGTGTACCTACACCCCAGTACGTTCCAGTCGTACCCCCACCCCAGTACGTGTCGTACCACCGTCAATGTACACCCCCCCACCCCTGTACGTGTCGTACCACCGTCAATGTACACCCCCCCACCCCAGTACGTGTCGTACCACCGTCTATGTACACCCCAGTACGTTCGAGCCCCACCCCCACCCCAGTACGTGTCATACCCCCGTGTACCTACACCCCAGTACGTTCCTGGCGCACCCCCAACACAACCTCCTAAGTACGGAGCGCACCCCATGCCCCAACATCACAACCGCATGTACGAGTCGTACAAAGCCACACACAAGGACATAATCGTATCAACCAAATGGCCCATGTACACACCGTACACACGCTCAAAACGCACGTACACAACAAGGACAAAACAAAACAACACAAGAATACACCATTCGAAAGGCACACAGCCACTAAACATGGCCAACAACCACTAAAAGAACACAATCACTGACCTGCAACTGTCAAAAACAAACAGAGGCCCAATACACCACCACTCCTTATAACACACCCACCCAAAATTCAAACACTGCCACACTGTTAGAAAAGGTAGATGGACCGGGAGGGTCGGCCGGGGTCAGAAGGAGAGGTCTCCGGGGAGAGCCGTCTCCAGCGATCGTACAGACAAGTAACTTCCCCCCCACAGACAGATATCACACACGGATAAGGTTCAGTGGTCTTTATAAGCACTTGTTTAAGGTACGGTTAAATGGTACAAGGAGGTCTGGACTCAGGGGTCCCCTCGATTAGAGTCTCGCAAGGTAGGGAAGGGGGTAGCGGGACAGTCTATTTACCAATCAGGTAGTTCGGATGAGATGATGTTGAGCTCACAATCCTCGAGCTTGGTGGTTAGGTGGTATGGGCCGCGGCAGCGCCAGCAGGTCCCGGTGTGGATGGTCGATACAACGGGCCGCGGCAGCGCCAGCAGGTCCCCAGAAGATATACGGTCCGCGGCAGCGCCAGCAGGTCCCGGTGAGGATGGTCGTTACAACGGGCCGCGGCAGCGCCAGCAGGTCCCAGGAAGATGACTGTTGCAGAAGGCCGCGGCAGCGCCAGCAGGTCCCGGTGAGGATGGTCGTTACAACGGGCCGCGGCAGCGCCAGCAGGTCCCAGGAAGATGAAGGTTGCAGAAGGCCGCGGCAGCGCCAGCAGGCAGGACGATGGTTCACAAGAGCGGGCTACGGCAGCGCCAGTAGACCGTCAGGGTTGAGTTCACTCGGTGTCTCTCGACTCCAGGATACAACTGCCTTCCTGCTCCGGAGCTGCCTCAGTTATAGGGCTGGTGCCCTTTGATGTCCGGACCCTCGCACTTGGAGGTCGGAGGGTCCGGGATGAAGGTGTCCAGACACCCAGCAGGGGGTGGAGCCAGTGCCTGGGGGAGCTGGGGGCGATCGGCACCTGGCGGGGGAGAGCCCTTGACACTTCGTTCTCCCATTGACCTGCCAAGTGGTCCGCTCACCTCCCGGGTGGATGGTGGTGCCGGGATGTCGGGGCCGGCCAGGCCCGGGGTTAGGGTCGAGGGGAGGCCATGCGGCCGCGTGGTGCAGGGCCCAAGATGGCGGCTTGACCCGGCCGGGAAAGCCGGTGTGGCTGGACCCCGTGATGAGTAGGGGTCCGAGGGCAGAGGGTCCGTCGGGAGACGGAGTACAGGTGCTTGTTGCGGGGATATGCCAGGTGGGCCGGAGTTCGGGCCCTGTCGAGCGGGGAGGGAGCAAGCCGTCTGTGAGGCCTGTCCAACATGCGTCCCCCCCAGCTGAAGGCGGGGAGAGTCACCCATCTCCTTGGGGACTCTCTTCGTCGAGGCGGAAAAAGCGGGACAGGCCATCTGCGTTGGCGTGGTCTTGGCCTGGTCGGTGCTCCACGGTGAAGTCCATTCCCTGCAGGGAAATGGACCAGCGCAAGAGTTTTGGGTTCTCCCCCCGCATCTGCATCAGCCATTGCAGGGGTCGATGGTCGGTTTGTACCCGGAAGTGGGTACCGAAGAGATAGGGTCGGAGCTTTTTGAGGGCCCACACTACTGCAAATGCCTCCCTCTCGATGGTGCTCCAACGCTGTTCTCGGGCCAGGAGACGTCGGCTGATGAAGGCCACCGGCTGGTCATGACCTTCGGGGTTCAACTGAGAGAGGACGGCTCCGATGCCGTGGTCGGAGGCGTCGGTCTGCACCACAAATTCCCGACTGTAATCGGGGGCCTGGAGCACCGGGGCGGTGCACAGGGCGGCCTTCAGCTCCTCGAAGGCCGCTTGACAATCAGGAGTCCAGTTGACCCGCTTCGGCTGGTTCTTGGATGTGAGACCCGTGAGGGGCCCCACGATGCTGCCGTAGTCCTTCACGAACCGCCGGTAGTAGCCGGTGAGCCCCAAGAAGGCTCGGACCTCGGTCTGGGTGACGGGGGGCTGCCAGGACTGGATGGCAGCAATCTTAAGTTGTAGTGGGGCCACCAGCCCGCTCTCCACTTGGTGCCCAAGGTAGGTCACAGACCCTTGGCCAATCTGGCACTTGCCGGCCTTAATGGTGAGGCCGGCCCGCTGGAGGGCTTGTAGGACCTCTTGGAGGTGACGGAGGTGGTCGGACCAGTGGCGGCTGTATACAGCGATATCGTCCAGGTAGGCAGCGCTGAATTCTTCAAGCCCTGCCAAGACCTGGTTCACAAGGCGTTGGAACGTGGCGGGGGCATTCTTCATGCCAAAGGGCATGACCTTAAATTGATAGTGGCCATCGGGGGTAGAGAAGGCTGACCGTTCCTGAGCCCTGGGTGTGAGGCCGATCTGCCAGTAGCCCGCCGTTAGGTCGAAGATACTAAGGTAGCGGGCGGCCCCCAGCCGGTCGATCAGCTCGTCTGCTCGGGGGATGGGATGAGCGTCGGTCCGGGTGACAGCGTTCAAGCCCCGGTAGTCGACGCAGAATCTCAGTTCAGGTGCGGTGCCGGGGGCAGCGGCCTTGGGAACTAATACGACCGGACTGGCCCAGGGACTGTCCGAGGGCTCGATGACCCCGATCGTGAGCATCTTGGCCACTTCCTCCTGTATGCAGGCCCGTACCCGATCTGGTACGCGGTAGGCCCGGTGCCGGACAGGGGGACTGTCCCCGGTGTCTACGTCGTGCAAACACCAGGGGGTGACCCCGGGGGTGAGGGAGAACAGGGCAGCGAACTGCAGCAGGAGGTTCCGGCAGTCCTGGCGTTGCTCCGAAGTGAGGGCGTCAGAGAGCCGGACCCCGTCCACGGAGCCGTCCTTCTCCTGAGTCTTCAGGAGATCCGGGAGGGGCTCGGAGTCTTCTTCTGTGCCACTGTCTGTAGCCATCAAGAGGCTTAGTTCGGAGCGCACAAAGTGCGGTTTGAGCCGGTTGGTGTGGAGGACCCGAAGGGGGTTCCGGGAGGACCCCATGTCGATGAGGTAAGTGACGGGGCTTTTGCGCTCGACCACTTTTAAGGGCCCCGTCCACTTATCTTGCAGGGCACATGGTTCGGTGGGGGACATCACCCATACTTGCTGCCCAGGCTCGAATTCCACGGAGGAGGCATTGTGATCATACCACCTCTTCATGTCCTCCTGGCTGGCCTCGAGGTTCGTTTTGGCCATCTCCCTGAAGCGCCGGGTCTGGTTTCGTAAGGCCAGGATGTATTTGAAGACGTCTGGAGGGGTCGTTAGGGGGGCCATCTCCCAACCTTCCTTGACTAGGCTGAGGGGCCCTCGCACAGGGTGTCCGTATAGGAGTTCAAAAGGGCTAAAACCCAGGGACTTCTGGGGAACTTCCCGGTAGGCGAAGAGGAGGCACGGGAGCAGTACATCCCACTGGCGACGGAGAGGTTCTTCCAATCCCCCAATCATCCCTTTGAGAGTGCGGTTAAAACGCTCCACTAGTCCGTTCCCTTGGGGGTGATAGGGGGTCGTGAATCTGTAGGTGACCCCGCATTGTTGCCAGAGGGACTTCATGTATTTTGATATGAAATTCGTGCCTCGGTCGCTGACGACTTCTCGGGGGAAGCCTACCCGGGAGAAGATCCCCATCAGGGCCCGGCCAACCACTGGAGCGGTCACTGTCCGTAGAGGCACCGCCTCGGGGTAGCGGGTGGCATGGTCCACTAGTACCAAGATGAACCTGTGTCCTTGTGCCGTGCGGGGGTCCAGAGGTCCCACAATGTCTATCCCCACCCTCTCGAACGGGGTGGTGACCACCGGGAAGGGTTGTAGAGGGGCCTTCAGCTTCCGGCCACTCTTCCCGCTGGCTTGGCATGTGGGGCACGATCGGCAGTGGTTCAGGACGTCATTCCTCATTTTCGGCCAAAAAAAGTGGGTCACCAGGCGACTGTACGTTTTGTCCTGGCCCAGGTGTCCAGCCAGGGGGACATCGTGGGCTAGGTTGAGCAGAAAGTCTCGGAAGCGGAGCGGTACCACCAGAACTCGACCGGCCCCCAGCTCGGCGATTCTTTGCTCGCTGTAGAGCAGGTCGTTGTCCCAGTAGACCCAGTGGGTTCCGGTGGTGTCCCCGGCGGTTTGGGTGCTGGCTTGTTGGCGGAGTCCCTCGAGGGAGGGACAGGTCTTTTGTTCCTGGCGGAACTGTTCTTGGGTGGGTCCCCCTTCTTGCCGCCACTGAGCCAGATCCGGAAGGTCCTGGTGTTGCGCGTCTTCTTCGGTAGTCGGGTCCGGGAGGTCGGACTCGCCGTTGTCCTCTACGGGGGCAACCGGGGGCGGAGGTGCTGGCCATTCGGTTTCTTCTGATCGGGGGGCGGCACGGGCGGCCATGGATCGGGTGGTTATGCAGGCCCAGTCCGGGAGGCCCAGCATCCCCAAGTGCTCTCTTCTCTCGACGGTGGCCCACGGGGAACTCTCGAGGTCTTTCCCCAGGAGGCAGTCCACGGGGGCATCGTCCCGGACCGTCACCTTCAGTAGGCCGGAGACCCCTCCCCATTCAAACGGGACGCAGGCCATCTTACACATGCTCTCAGAGTTATCTGCCGAGCGGACGGGGCAGAGAATGTTCGGCAGGATCTGCTCGGGCTTCACCAGGTGACAGCGGACGGCCGTCATGCTGGCGCCGGTGTCACGCAAGGCCTCGGCTCTCTGTCCATTAATGGTCACCCACTGACCGTATTTTCTGGTGTTGGCGGGTAGGGGAGCCCGCGGAACCATGTCCCTTCCCCCTAAGCATGCCAGGACCATGGCGGCCGGTTCCCACCCTTGCTGGTCCGGCTCATACTCCTCGGGTCCCTCCGATGATTGCTCTTCCCCCAGGGCAGCGGCAGCTACCTGGCGGGGCTTGGGTGGTTGGTTTAGCGGGCAGTTCGGATCGTTGGCGTAGTGGCCTAGTCGCTGGCACCGGTGGCACGTGACGTTGGCTCGGTACCCAGGCCGCAACGGGGGGTTGCCCCGGCCGGCCGGAGGTGGGGTGCTGGCCACGGGTGTTGCTGGTAAGGCGTCTCTCCCTCGCCCCTGGCCCCCTCCTCCTCCCCGAGGACGGTGCTGGCCTTGGTTGCTTCTGTTCTGGTCGTGTGGCCCTTTCCGGCCCACTCGGGTGCTTTCCCACCGGTCAGCTTCGGCGGCGAGTTGCCGGGGGTCAGTCAGCTTACTGTCGAGTAGGTGCTGCCTGAGCTCGACGAAACAGTTGTTTGACAGGTGCTCCCATACCATAAGGTTGAAGAGTTGTTCGTAGGTGGTGACCTGATTTCCCTTGATCCAACCCTCGAAGGCCCGGCTGAAATAGTTCACGTATTCCACCCAAGTTGTACCTGGGATCCGGGTGCAATCTCTGAACCTCTGGCGGTACATCTCGGGCGTGAGGCCGTAGCGGGTGAGGAGGGCAGCCTTCATGTGGTCGTAGGACAACATTTGGTGATCGGGGAGCTGCAGCAGGGCATCGCGACCCTCGTTGATGAATCTCCCCCAAAGTCCGGCTCCCCAATCACTCCGGTCGATCCGGTGGGAGGTCATTGCGATCTCATAGGCTTTAAACCACTGTTGTATGTCGTCTTCTCGGACATACTCGCGGACCACATCCTTGGGGATGTGAACTTTTTTCTCAATAGGCCCCGGGGTGGGTGGTCGCTCAGGCACCCCCAGTTCCTTGTTCTGTTTGCGCAGTTCTATTTCCGCCAGTCGGCGCTCGTGCTCGAGCGTTATTTTTTTCTCTTCCAGCTCTCTTTGTCTCTGCTTTTCTTCTCGTTCCTCTCGAAGCCGCATATGCTCGAGGTTGATTTTCTGTTCAGCTAACTTAAGTTCCCCATCCATCTTGAGTCGTGCCATCTCTAATTCGTGTAATCTGACTCTGTCTCTTTCTCGTATCGCCTCCTGTGAGAGGCCCGTTCCCCGCTCCTCGGGAGCCGTGGCGTTCCCCTCTGGTGTGATGCTGTTTTGGTCTGGTGTGACGCTGCTTTGGTCGGAGGGTCCTGCGACCCCAGTTTCTGTCCATGACTCAAGAGCGCGCTTTAGATCATCCTTGGTACTCAGGCCGGTGGTAGCAATGCCAAGTTCTATGCAAAATTGTCTCAGTTCGCGGTGGTTGTATTCTTCCAATTTCTCCATTTGGAACTTCTCGGTGGAGCTGCTATCTTTGGTCGACATCGTGCTTTGTCGTGGGGTGAGCTACTCTCTGTACGATTACGCGTTGATTCGGATCGCGCCGCTGGCCACCAATGTTAGAAAAGGTAGATGGACCGGGAGGGTCGGCCGGGGTCAGGAGGAGAGGTCTCCGGGGAGAGCCGTCTCCAGCGATCGTACAGACAAGTAACTTCCCCCCCACAGACAGATATCACACACGGATAAGGTTCAGTGGTCTTTATAAGCACTTGTTTAAGGTACGGTTAAATGGTACAAGGAGGTCTGGACTCAGGGGTCCCCTCGATTAGAGTCTCGCAAGGTAGGGAAGGGGGTAGCGGGACAGTCTATTTACCAATCAGGTAGTTCGGATGAGATGATGTTGAGCTCACAATCCTCGAGCTTGGTGGTTAGGTGGTATGGGCCGCGGCAGCGCCAGCAGGTCCCGGTGTGGATGGTCGATACAACGGGCCGCGGCAGCGCCAGCAGGTCCCCAGAAGATATACGGTCCGCGGCAGCGCCAGCAGGTCCCGGTGAGGATGGTCGTTACAACGGGCCGCGGCAGCGCCAGCAGGTCCCAGGAAGATGACTGTTGCAGAAGGCCGCGGCAGCGCCAGCAGGTCCCGGTGAGGATGGTCGTTACAACGGGCCGCGGCAGCGCCAGCAGGTCCCAGGAAGATGAAGGTTGCAGAAGGCCGCGGCAGCGCCAGCAGGCAGGACGATGGTTCACAAGAGCGGGCTACGGCAGCGCCAGTAGACCGTCAGGGTTGAGTTCACTCGGTGTCTCTCGACTCCAGGATACAACTGCCTTCCTGCTCCGGAGCTGCCTCAGTTATAGGGCTGGTGCCCTTTGATGTCCGGACCCTCGCACTTGGAGGTCGGAGGGTCCGGGATGAAGGTGTCCAGACACCCAGCAGGGGGTGGAGCCAGTGCCTGGGGGAGCTGGGGGCGATCGGCACCTGGCGGGGGAGAGCCCTTGACACTTCGTTCTCCCATTGACCTGCCAAGTGGTCCGCTCACCTCCCGGGTGGATGGTGGTGCCGGGATGTCGGGGCCGGCCAGGCCCGGGGTTAGGGTCGAGGGGAGGCCATGCGGCCGCGTGGTGCAGGGCCCAAGATGGCGGCTTGACCCAGCCGGGAAAGCCGGTGTGGCTGGACCCCGTGATGAGTAGGGGTCCGAGGGCAGAGGGTCCGTCGGGAGACGGAGTACAGGTGTTTGTTGCGGGGATATGCCAGGTGGGCCGGAGTTCGGGCCCTGTCGAGCGGGGAGGGAGCAAGCCGTCTGTGAGGCCTGTCCAACACACACCCACCCATGGACCAATGAAAAGGGCCCACACACACAAACCATGAGCCTTTGCAACAGACTCACTGCTGCCAGACACCACAGAACCAGACTACAAGCAACACCACATCTTACACTTGCACACCTTCACACGACCACCCTCACAAACACCCTCTCATCACATTCACACACACACACAACCATCCACACCCCCCCCAACATCCACACACCCCCCACACCCACACCATCCCCACCCACATCCCTCACCATGCCCACTACCAAGAATCCAAAGTTCAGTCACCGAGAGTTGGAGGTCCTTGTTGATCAAATCCTCAGAGTCGAGCCACAGATCTTTGGAACATTGGTCAGAAGCACCAGCCAGGCAGCCAAAACAGCCATGTGGCAGACCATCGTCGATGCTGTGAATGCTGTTGCGGACACCAGGAGGACCAAGCAGGATTGCCAGAACAGGTGGTACGATCTGCGGAGGAGGGTCAGAGCCAAGAGGCAGGAGGAACACGACCAGGCCAACGCCACCGGAGGAGGGCCCTCCCGCAGACCTGTACAGTACCATCCCTGGGAGGAGAGGGTGATGGCCATACTGCCGGTGGAGGCAGTTGAAGGAGTAGAAGGACTCCGAGACCCGGGTGAGTACACAAACAACGCACCTCACATGGGGGGAACTGCAACCACAACCAAAATTAATAACAGGCACGCAACCACCACAAGCCATCGCATGACTCAACCACACTCCATGAGCAGGCACATGCCACTGCTGCCACCATGCCCCATGCACCCAGCTGGACAATGTCAAGTCACAGGCCACAGAAGACAACAACACATGACACGGTAACCCGGATGGCGGGGGGCTGGGCACCAAGAATCACATAGTGCGACTCCAAAGCAGACAACAATGCCCTCTGCCCATATGGCCTAGGTCACAGCCAGACAAACACTGTGTCCCAACACAGGAATGACTTGCCAGCAAATGGCGGACGCCTTGCATCAACACATGGGGGTGAAGGCACTGTTTTGCACATGACAGCAGCTAATGAACAGCCAACATTGTGAAAGAGTGGCAGCACACACCACCACAGCAGCAGCGCACAGACACACAGCAGACAAAATGGGTGCCTGGAGATCAGAAACAAACTCACATCAACAGGCCAAGGGCCACTCAAAGATCTGCTAACAGTGTGTGCCCAGGAGGCTGGGCCAAGGTGACAGAGGGTGACACACGGAGGGAGGGAGAGGGGGACACAGAGGGAGGGAGAGGGGGACTGAGAGGGAGGGAGACGGACAGAGGGAGGAGGGTGACACACAGAGGGAGGGAGAGGGGGACAGAGAGGGAGGGAGAGGGGGACAGAGAGGGAGGGAGACACAGGAAGATGGACAGAGGGAGGAGGCTGACACACAGAGGGAGGGAGAGGGGGACACAGAGGGAGGGAGAGGGGGACTGAGAGGGAGGGAGACGGACAGAGGGAGGAGGCTGACACACAGAGGGAGGGAGAGGGGGACAGAGAGGGAGGGAGAGGGGGACAGAGAGGGAGGGAGACACAGGAAGATGGACAGAGGGAGGAGGCTGACACACAGAGGGAGGGAGAGGGGGACAGAGGGAGGGAGAGGGGGACTGAGAGGGAGGGAGACGGACAGAGGGAGGAGGCTGACACACAGAGGGAGGGAGAGGGGGACAGAGAGGGAGGGAGAGGGGGACAGAGAGGGAGGGAGACACAGGAAGATGGACAGAGGGAGGAGGCTGACACACAGAGGGAGGGAGAGGGGGACAGAGAGGGAGGGAGAGGGGGACAGAGAAGGAGGGAGACACAGGGAGAGCAAATCAGTCCTTTGGTGTGTGGGAATGTCTGCTCATCAGCAGGTGGACTGCGTGCATGTAGACAAGGGTGGCCAGTGCCAGAACCCCCCCTCTTCATCATGGCAAAACGCAGGGCCATGTCACAACCTGTACACGAGCACAAGGACAGCCACCTGCATCATATAAGTGTGTGGATCCACTCCATGTGCACATGTACAGTGCTACAAGGAAGGCGCAAATGCATGGCTCGCCACACATGCACACTCCACTGCTGACTGCAGTCACACTTGACGCAGCAAGTAAGACTGTGCCACACATAGTTAAAGGGGCCAAATTGGTGGCCAAGGGACACACCCATGCACAAGTGCACTGTGAGTGGAATGCAAGACAGATCCTAATTCCAAGAGGAAATGTGCCAACTTTGTAACGGATGAAACATGGATGTTGCATGGATCAAAATTAACATTTTCTCTCTCACACACAGGTCAACGTCATGCTGCACCCCCCAACACTGGGGGGGAACACTCACAGGACCCGGATCTGCAGGAGACCGATCCCACCGGCAGCGACCACTCTCACCACTCTGCGGACGACCCCGACCGACCTGGCCCCTCTGGTGTCCAACCACCTGCAGCACCTGCGTCAGGTACAACCGTGCCAACCACCACCCCCACTCCTGCCACATCCCAGGAGACACCCAGGATCCCTGCCCCAACACCACAATGCAGCCAGGCTCGCCAGGAGGGACACGGTGTCCCGGGCACCCAGGAGGAGGCAGGCGACAACGCCAATGCCACCCCTCAGGGGTCCCGGAGACCCGATGTTCCCACAAGTGCAGGCCAGACGCAAGTGGGCAGGGGTGGTGGGAGTGGAGGACGGCAGAGGCGCGAGCCTGACCAGTTGGCTGGGGATCCGGTATTTTCCCATGTCCGTAACATCCTGGACTCATACCGGCAGGACACCACGGGCATGGCCCAGGTTGTGTCCGTCCTCGAGGGGATCAAGGTCCAGCAGGCCCAGCAACATGCGGAGCTAATAGCCTGTCTACAGCTACACCAACGGAGGATGGAGGACAGACAGGCTGAGCAAGTGACGGCGTCCCAGGGGATTCACGCTGAACTCCGTCGGATGGCCGACACCATGGCCGACCCTCCCTGTGCCAGAAGGCGGAGAACATCACCACCCACAGGGAGGGATCATGAGGAGGAGGAGGAAACATCCGACGGAGCATCCCAGACGTCGTCACGGCCTGCTGCTGAGGTTCCCCGCAGGAAGCCGGGTCGTCCACGGAAAGGACCGTGAGGGTGGCTGCTACATCACCATCTCCCAGGACACCTGGCCTGGCACCTGGCCCACTGGAGCAACAGCATCACAGCATCAAGAGACATTCTCTGCCACATGGCCCTGCTGGTCACTGGCTGACCAATGTTGACAAAGACTGTGGCATGGACTCTGAGGATTTCCAATGGCAAGGACACCAACTCCCCTACTGAACTTTGGATTCCCTAATCCCGGAAAGCCCCTCACTTTGTCCCCCCCCCCCAATAATAAATCACACTATTAAGAGTAGATGCCTGCTGGTAGCATTATTACCTAACATGTGTCTTGTACAGTCTAAACATGCCTGAGTCATCTGTTCACTTCAACCATCCACACCCTGGGGCCTGAGTCTGGCACAGGACACATGGGTCACAGTTTATTAGGCAAGACAGACATGGAGCACCATACACACCCGTGATGGTCAGAACCAGCTGAGGGGGTGGCCGAACAACCGTGCTGACAGACACATTGAGTACAGCAACAGTCATGCGCAGAGGTCAGGGATCCTGGCCCGTGTCCTGGGGGGCACCCAGGTATGTGTAGACAGGTGGCAGAACCATGTCCTGCAAGCTTGAGTCCGGTGGATGCAGAGAATGGGGTCATGGACAACGTTGGATGCATGGGGATGGCACATGTCACAATACCCACACAGTCATGGACATCATGCCCAATACACAGTCTCAGCACACACACACAGCTTGCATCTTGCCACTCGACACATTGACACATAGCCACAATCAGGGAATACCATGCCAGACATGCAGGATGCACCGTGCCAACACACCAGCACTGACTGAGAAGAGGCACCTTGGAGGCATAGGGACACCTTTATTAGTCATGTTATTGGTATTGCAGAGGCAACTTGAAGTACACATGAACACATCATGTGGAGTAACATGTGGCTCCAACACTGGCACCCCCCTTCTGCAGCACAAATGCGTGATAGCCAGGGAACTGGCACACAAGCGTCGGCTAACAGCTAAACACCCACAGCTGCTCACGGAGAGCCTGCCATACACCATACATCCGCTGATGTGGAAGTCCCACGCCATGTCAAGACAATGTTAACCGTATGTGTCCGAGGGCAGTGTCACACACATTGATGCCATCATCACAATCCACTATCCCATCACTGATGACTGACAACCAGGCAGCCCATCTATTCAGGTGTACCCAGCTGCATGTCGTGTCCCATGGGGATGCCACATGTCTGCAGAGGAACCAAACCCCGACCGGGGCAGTGTGCACACATCGTGAACAACTGCCACACCCAATACACCCCAGATGCATCCCTTACCCCATGGAGACTTCCAAACGTGTCCGTGCCTGTAACGCTGAGTCAGCCCACGATGTCATGTCCATGAGGAATAGCAGTGCCACAACAATGCAACCAGCAAACGGCATGCGCAGGTACCTGGGGAAGAGAGACACACAAGAAGTCAGCCACAAAAAGCACAGCCACTTGCATGTGCAGTTAATCGACACATGTATGGATGACAACATGCTAGGTCACAATTATGACTGGGGAAATACTACCATCACTGCCACCATCACTCCAGTGACACACCCACACACACCTCTGACCCACGTGCCATACATGCAGGTGGAGACACACATCACAACGCATGCCACACGGGGACCAATGCGTGCACACTCAGACCCTGGTACTCACCACTAAGCAAAGAAGTCGCGTATGAGCCGAGTCCGGATGTCCTCTTGCGGCTCCACATCCTCCACATCACTAGCCCCATTGCCAAGCCCTTCGTCCTCCACGGGTGGATGGTCCTCGTCATGTTGATTCAGGATGAGTGGCACAGCTCTTTCAACTGCCATGTTGTGCAGCATGCAGCAGACCATGAAGATATTGCAGACCTTCGCCGGGGCATAAGGGAGTGCACCGCCGGTCTTGTGGAGGCACCGGAATCGGCTCTTCAGCATGCCAAACGTCCTCTCTATCACTCGCCTTGTCCGGCCATGGGCGGTGTTATAGCGGAGCTGGGCCGGCGTGATGGGGTTGCGGAGAGGTGTCAGCAGCCAAGGCATGTTGGGATAGCCAGCGTCCCCTACATGGGAAGCACATGGACATCGTTAGAACTGGTGTAGCGGTTGTGCTGGTCGGCTATACAGAATACAGGACAGACAGACTGTACCCACCAACAACACATGCCCGTTCGTTGCGCAGCTGCATCATCATATCAGGCATCCCGCTACGCCTCATGATGTAGGCATCGTGTGCTGATCCTGGGAAACGAGCACAGACATGTGAAATCACCATATTGGACAGACACACCACAAGGGCATTGATGGAGTGGTAGTGCTTCCGATTGTGGTACGCCACCTCCCGTGCGTGTGGTGGTACCAAACCTACATGTGTCCCATCTATGGACCCAATGACATGGGGCATCCCTCCCAGGGCATAGAATCCACGCTTGACCTCAGTCATCTGTTCAGGGGTTGGGAACTTGATGAAGTCATCCAGGTGATTCAACATGGCCTCCAAGAAATCATGCAGCACACCGCTGAACATGCTCTGGGACATGCCACCAACATGAGCTATGGTATTTTGGAAGGTACCCGTGGCCAGAAAATGTAGGGCAGCCATTACCTTCAGCTGGGGTGTCAGTGCCGTCGGATACCTGTGCTGCGGTTGCAGGTGTGGTGCCAGTCTCGCCGTCAGCTCCAGAATCAACGGTTGGGTGAAGCGGTAGAGCCGGATCCTGTCATTCTCCTGCATGGTAGCCAAGTCTGGAATTCTTCGGGCAACAGGAGGCGCTCTGCAGTAATTTGGAAGTGACAAGGAAGAGTGAGTGCACTACGAGAACAACGTATGGATTCAAGGTGACACTACTTCCAAGACCCAGCTACACACGGTGATTGAGAACCTCCCCATGCCACGCCATGGAAATAGCTGTGTCCCAGTGCAAGTGCACTGCCCGACGCAAGACAGGAGTGACATACACCCACACATCAGCAGAAGTGTGATGCCGATTGCAGAGACTGGTAGCGGAACACTGGAGCCACAGGTCACATGACATTACACTAGTCCAGCCCACACACCTTGCCATGAAGGTGCACATGTCATGACTCACCACACATTCCTTGTGAGTTTGCTGACATGGCCTTGTCACGCTACTCCGTGTCCCATGCATACATGTGCACCTCACATCCGATAACACATGTGGCATGGTGTTGGGAACAGTGTGCAATGACAATCTACACACAGCCACATGTTGGTTGCTGCAACGGCTGCAGCTTTTGAGGGTGCTACAACATCAACCTGATGTAAATCCCGGACACATATATGACATAGTCACATTGTGCACTGTGGGTAGTGACAAGTCATGTGTCATGACCCCTGTACCGGGCATCATGGGACACTTCCGTGTGTTGGTGTCCGTGCCATGCCAGTGACGCTCACCCCAAGTGCGCAGTCCCACATGCACACATGTCAAAGGAGTCAAGGGCATGCCTGGCACACATTGCACCCTCACACAGTACACATGTACACATCTCATCATACATCTGGTGCCTTCTCCACTCAGGAGGCATGTTCCACATCACAGCCTGTGACACCTGTGCCCCACACATGTAGTAATGCACAGACGATGCCTTGATGTCCATTCCTGGACAAGTATGTCCATCCATGGACAAGTATGTCCGCCCTATTCCTACATGTGTGTCGCCTATCACCACAGTGATGTGTAAAAACCGCCGTACTGCTGCTGAGAGGGCCTGTGCATGTTTCCAAATCACTGTGGGAGTGCTGCCGTATGTGTACCCATCGTGATGGCGAGCGTACAGGCATTTTTACGGTCCGTACCACTACGGGTACGCATACGCGTGCAGACCCATAGTGATAGTGAGCGTACATGCGTGTGTATGGTCCGTACCACTACGGGTACGCATACGCGTGCAGACCCATAGTGATAGAGAGCGTACATGCGTGTGTACGGTCCGTAACACTACGGGTACGCATACGCGTGCAGACCCATAGTGATAGTGAGCGTACATGCGTGTGTACGGTCCGTACCACTACGGGTACGCATACGCGTGCAGACCCATAGTGATAGAGAGCGTACATGCGTGTGTACGGTCCGTAACACTACGGGTACGCATACGCGTGCAGACCCATAGTGATAGTGAGCGTACATGCGTGTGTACGGTCCGTACCACTACGGGTACGCATACGCGTGCAGACCCATAGTGATAGTGAGCGTAGATGCGTGTGTACGGCCCTATCACTATGGGTCTGCACGCGTATGCGTACCCGTAGTGGTACGGACCGTACACACGCATGTACGCTCTCTATCACTATGGGTCTGCACGCGTATGCGTACCCGTAGTGGTACGGACCGTACACTCACATGTACGCTCACTATCACTAGGAGTACGCATACGCGTGCAGACCCATAGTGATATAGAGCGTACATGCGTGTGTACGGTCCGTAACACTACGGGTACGCATACGCGTGCAGACCCATAGTGATAGAGAGCGTACATGCGTGTGTACGGTCCGTAACACTACGGGTACGCATACGCGTGCAGACCCATAGTGATGGAGAGCGTAGGCATGCATGTACGGGCCGTTGCCATGCATTTGGGGTGCCCTAGGGCCCCGAAACGCATCGTACCTGTGTGTGATGCTCCAAATTACATAGGGGACAAGTATTAAGGCCTACATGCATGCTGGTTGTCATGGAGACCAAGTTCAAAATTCGAAATTGTTCTGGAAGGTGCACAGCAGAAGTCAGTTGGAATTCTTCTACTTTGTTGCAATGTGTTTGTGGGGCTGACATCATGCAGGAGAATGAAACCGATAGAGAACCCACAGACTGCTAGGTTTGAAGGGATTGGTGGAAACATAGGATGCAAATGTGAGTGACCAATCACTCTGTACTCCTGTGCATGAGACTGGGCAGAAGGGCACATATAAGGCAGCCAGGTCCCATGAGGGAGCACTTGCCTGCACATCTTTGCATTCGTCGACCCAGCTGCTGCTACTGATTCCCTGGAACCATGTCAAGGGCTGTGGAGAGGACACAGCCATTCACCCTGGAGGAGAACATGGCTCTGCTGGATGTGATCCTCCCACAGTACTCCATGCTGTATGGGCGACCAGGGTATCAGGTGAGTGCATAGGCCACTGCCACAGACTGTCCCTATGTTGTGACTGTGACTTCTGCCATTGCGTCCAGGTGTAACACACATGCCATGTACTGTCGGGGGGGTCCCAGGGGGGGGTGCCTGATGTCTCCCAGCAGTGCCCTGAGACAGGAGGGGTGGGGGCCTATCACTCCCAGCAGTGCCCTGAGACAGGAGGGGTGGGGGCCTATCACTCCCAGCAGTGCCCTGAGACAGGAGGGGTGGGGGCCTATCACTCACAGCAGTGCCCTGAGACAGGAGGGGTGGGGGCCTATCACTCCCAGCAGTGCCCTGAGACAGGAGGGGTGGGGGCCTATCACTCACAGCAGTGCCCTGAGACAGGAGGGGTGGGTGTGATGCACAGTGTGAGCCTTGATCATTGATTGTGACATTGCCATCATTCCACCTGTGTACCCACTGTGGCACGTACTGCTTTTTCCCTCACCAGGGGATGATGTCCCTATGACAAAGGTGCAATGTGTTGGCTGCATGACATGCCTTGTTGTAACCAGCTAATTTGTACCCATATGTCTCTCTGTGACATGTGGCTGGTGTATTGATGTGGTGTCACTTGTTCCTCCTCACAGGTAGGCGCCACTGCCAAGGAGCAGATCTGGCTGACCGCCGTCTTTGCCGTGAGGGGTGTGGATGGTCGGAGGCGGAGCCTGCCCCAGGTGAGGAAACGCTGGCAGGATATCCGGTGCTGGACGCGGAGGATTGCACGGCTCCTGCTGGGGGACTCACCTGAGAGCCACAAGAACCGCGGCCGCCGCCGTCTGAGCCACCTCCACAGGCGTGTGCTGCCGGTGGTCTTTCCAGACCTGGAGAGGCGCTTACAGGCGATGCAGCAGCCGGAAGGGGGTAGGTACATGTGTGTTTGTTGTGTGTCACCGGCATTTGTAAGGGCACAGTAGCATGAATTCACTGGCAGGGTTTAAAGGTGCTGTGCAGATCCTGTTTGCCCCAGTATAGCGCTGTGCCCCTGCCACCCTTCCCCTCCTTGCAATGTGTTCCCTGGTCTGTGTGTAGTCACTCCTTCACAAGGTAATGTAGGCTGGCGCTTTGTCCACGAGAACAATGACTGTAGCATCATGTGTGGGGGTGGTGTGTAACAGGTTGTGGGACCTTGCCTGTGCACTGTCAAGTTCACTGCATGTGGGTTCCATGTCAGTTGGCACTGATGCTGACTCCAGACATGGGAGTTGGTCTCTCATGTGTCATGCCTTACAGCGCGCATGTCCTATGTAGTGGCCTGTGACATGATGTGCATGAGTGTGCAATACACATAGTGCAGGGATGGTGACGTGTGTTGCAGTCATTACCATTCAGTAGCATGTAGTTGCGTGCCCACTACTGTCCCCTGGGGCACCTTTTCCTCAGTGGTGTATGTGTCATCATAAACGTGGCCAATCTCAGTGTCTACAGCGTAGGTTGTGCTCTGTGCCATTGTCCCCTGTCACCATGTATATTGACGTGCTATTTTGTACAGGTGTCCACTGTGCAGCCTGACCTGATTGTCCTTCTTCATACTCACAGTTGCCAGTGCCTGTGTGTCTTGTTATACTCATCTGAGGATGGGCACTGGTACCTCATTATTTGTACAGGCGCACCTTGGCTGTTTGGCGTCCAATCTTGCTTTTTGCCTGCCCCTGTGTGTATCACCCAGACTATGAGATGTTGGTGCCACCTGTGTCTCAACAATTTGCCTCGTGTAGGGTCTTGTTGGGGCGGACAATGCCTATGTGTCAAATCCTGATTTCCACTTGCCGGGTCTGGGCAGTGTGTGATGTGTCTGGACACACACGCAATGTGCAGTGACCGAGTCATGTTGGGCATGTTTTCAGCATTACCTATGCAGCATGTGTCTCAAGTTCATGGATATGGTCCCTGGTCATCGGTATTTTCGCCAACGCTGTGTGGTGCAGATGCAGTGCTGGATTGTCCCCAGGGCCTGGGTGCTATGTCAGACTCCGTTTCCTGTCTTTAGCTATTGTCTCATGCTCTCCATGGTATTTCAGTGGCATGGTGGCTCAACCAACTGTGTGTTTCATGCCCTACATCGGTACCCTGTTCAGTAGATGTTAGGGATCTTCCTTTTCAGGCTATGCAATGTTACCTATGTAGATTGGACTCATGTGACAGATGTGTACAGGTGTCTGATTAATTTCTGTCTCTCCACCCTGCCCACAGCATCGTCGGGGGACTCATAGGGAGAAATGGGGACACAGAGGGAGACATGGACACAGACCAGGCGGAGGGACCGAGCACCAGTGCCAGCCGTGACATCGGGTCTGGCACATCGAGTGGGACAGAGGCGGAGGAGAGTGTGGCCGAGGACCTGTCGACTGGCACATCAGACTACGAAGCTGACAGGTCCGAGGACGATGTCTCCGAGTGGGCGGAGGCTGCACCAGCAGCTGACAGCGGAACAACACCTCGCACCGCCCCCTCAGTTTCCATCAGCCGCCTCCCACTTGCTCGTGTCCCTTCCCAGCGTGCCCGGTCACAGCATGTCTCCTTCTGCTGCCGCACCCCCTGCCCCTGTCTCCACTGCTGCCGCCAATGCAGAGTCTGTGGACATCCAGCGGCAACTGCAGGTTGGTCAGGCTGCGATCCTTAATGTCCTCCATGCCCACGGCAAAACCCTCACCAACATCGAGGCTTTCTTGGAGGGCATTCATTCATCGCAGGCTGACCAACGCAACTTGCTGAGGTCCATCGACTCCACACTGACTGCAGCAGTGGGTCTCCTGCAGCGCGACCTCCCCCCACCTACCCCTGCCCCATCCACACTTCCCACTCCCATGCCTGTCCCACGTACACCCAGACGTCGGCATGCACCCACATCAACGGACACGGGCACCACACCAGCAGGGAAGGTCCACCGCACTCCTCCTGACACGCACACACAGGGTGAGGTAGGCACACCCACTGGGTCGGGGGGCAAACGTGTGACACGCAGCCATAGTGGGAGTCCGCATTCCACCCAGTCCACTCCCTCCAAATCCCCTCCCCTCAGCTCTCCTGGCCACATCTCCCCCAAGGACTCCTTCATGGCCGCTCTGTCCCTGAGCCCCACGGTTACACCACCACGCAAGCGGTCAAGGAGGTCCCCGGTCAGGGTGGTTGAGTCTCCCCCCCTGTCTCAACCCTCCCCCAGTGGCGCTGCGACCCATCCCTCTGACCCCCCCCCTCCTTGGGGCCTGAGGTCCCTTCGGGTGCAGGGGACTCCCTGGAGGACCTTGCAAAGGTGTGTAGTGCCATCCTGGCCTCCGCCTTTGGCCCTGCCCCACCCCCTGTGGTGGAGTCCTCCATCCCTGCACCCACAACGCCGCCCCTTTGCCCTGATATCCCTGCGGTGCCTGTTGCTTCCCCCCCCCCTGATGCCCTCACCAGTGTGGAAGACGAGGCCATTTGACTGTGCAGGCAAGGTAGGGGACACGCATCCCACTGTGTCCCCCATCCAGCTGAGAATCATTGACTGCCCTATGGGCTTTGTGAAGATTGAACTGCCTGCGATCCACGGACATTGTGCTCATGCTGAATAAAGCTTAATTTTTTTTTCATTATCACACTACTGCTATGCTGGTATTGGTGTTGGTGGGGCTGCTACATGGTTTTGGGTGGTGTGTAAGGGTTTGGGTGTGTGGGATGTGTAGTAGTGTACTGCTCATTGGTGGGACCCTGGGATCTGTGTGCCATCACAAGGTGTTGGCTAACTTTCTTTGTTCATGTAAGCAGTTACTGCATGGTGCACTTGTCCCAGGGTGTATTCCTTCCTCTGTGTACCCAGCTTTCTTCCCTGCAGGGTGTTCCCAATGTTTAGCGCAGAGCTGTGTCTACATGAGCTGTGTGTGTGAGACGGAGCCCTTCTAATTTGGCCATGCATGCAGGGCCATGTGTCCACCTGCAACAATCGTGGCATCCTTGGTGATCACTGTACTTGTGTGTGGAGTCTGTTGACATGAGTTCATGGGGACATGTTCCCTTGTAGCCAGTATGCATGTGGATAATTCTGGCCTCACACACATGTGTTACACCCCTCCTGTCTCAGGGCACTGCTGGGAGGACTCCACACCCACCCCTCCTGTCTCAGGGCACTGCTGGGAGGACTCTGCACACACCCCTCCTGTCTCAGGGCACTGCTGGGAGGACTCCACACCCACCCCTCCTGTCTCAGGGCACTGCTGGGAGGACTCTGCACACACCCCTCCTGTCTCAGGGCACTGCTGGGAGGACTCTGCACACACCCCTCCTGTCTCAGGGCACTGCTGGGTGGACTCTGCACACACACCTCCGATTTCAGGATATGTACGCTTGGAACATACACGGTGGGGGTACGCTCAATGCATTCGAGGTGAGGGTACGAGTCTACTTACACTGGTGTGGTGGGGGTACGCTCCATGCATACGCGGGTGGGGGTACGGGTCGTACTTACACTGTTGGGCTGGGGGGTACGCTCCTTGCATACGCGGGTGAGGGTTCGAGTCGTACTTACACTGTTGGCATGGGGGGTACGCTCCATGCATACGCGGGTGGGGGTACGGGTCGTACTTACACTGTTGGGCTGGGGGGTACGCTCCATGCATACGCGGGTGGGGGTACGGGTCGTACTTACACTGTTGGGCTGGGGGGTACGCTCCATGCATACGCGGGTGGGGGTACGGGTCGTACTTACACTGTTGGGCTGGGGGGTACGCTCCATGCATACGCGGATGGGGGTACGGGTCGTACTTACACTGTTGGGCTGGGGGGTACGCTCCTTGCATACGCGGGTGAGGGTTCGAGTCGTACTTACACTGTTGGCATGGGGGGTACGCTCCATGCATACGCGGGTGGGGGTACGGGTCGTACTTACACTGTTGGGCTGGGGGGTACGCTCCATGCATACGCGGGTGGGGGTACGGGTCGTACTTACACTGTTGGGCTGGGGGGTACGCTCCATGCATACGCGGGTGGGGGTACGGGTCGTACTTACACTGTTGGGCTGGGGGGTACGCTCCATGCATACGCGGGTGGGGGTACGGGTCGTACTTACACTGTTGGGCTGGGGGGTACGCTCCTTGCATACGCGGGGGAGGGTTCGAGTCGTACTTACACTGTTGGCATGGGGGGTACGCTCCATGCATACGCGGGTGGGGGTACGGGTCGTACTTACACTGTTGGGCTGGGGGGTACGCTCCATGCATACGCGGGTGGGGGTACGGGTCGTACTTACACTGTTGGGCTGGGGGGTACGCTCCATGCATACGCGGGTGGGGGTACGGGTCGTACTTACACTGTTGGGCTGGGGGGTACGCTCCTTGCATACGGGGTGGGGGTAGGGTCCGTACATATCCGTCCCCACGCTATGTGATGTTTGTGCGGCCCGTACCCAGGCCTTTGCCACGTGGGTGCGATCCGTCCCGCCATTGTTGGGGTGACGTGTGTGGGCGTGGTCCGACTCGTACCCACGCTCTTCAGGCGTGGGTACGGGACGTACCTGTCTGGTTGTGTTGCCGGTTCGCGTGGTGACGGACTTCCGTTGTGGCGGTCGCTGGCTTATCAGGACACGCCCCCACCCCCTCGTGGTGACCAGGGCATGGGAGTCAGGTATGTCCAGGCCATGTGTGGTGTGTGACTTATGTGGTTGTTTTGTGGCCTGCCCTGGTCGTGCCACCCCCACCCCACCCCACTTTCCCCCCTCCCTTAGTTATTCTGACCTTCTGCGGCGTCTGCGTCGTAACCTGTAGAGGAGGTGTACTGCTATGAGGGCAGGGATGACTCGTAGGTTCGGGTCCATGTCTGTCCGTCGCGTACTGGTACTCCTTGCTCGCGTCGTCCTGTCGCGTACGGGTCCTCCTTGATCGCGTCGTCCTGTCGCGTACGGGTCCTCCTTGGTGGCGTCGTCCTGTGTGTCCGTCACATACTGGTCCTCCTTGTTCGCGTCGTCCTGTCTGTCCGTCGCGTACTGGTGGTCCTTGTTCGCGTCGTCCTGATTTCCCGGCAGTTTTTGGCTGCCGCAAAATATTCACCGTGCGGGGTGACGTCGGTGCGAATCGTGATTCCTGGGTCGTGAATGGCTGGCTGCGAGCGTCCCGACGTCAGGTCGGCGCTTTCCCGGATCGCATTGGTAGGTGTTTTTTGGTTCGGTCGGGCTTTTTTACGATTCGTACGGTGATGGTGTACCCGTGCGAATCGTAATTCCTTGTTTGTGAAAATTGACGACCGGGTACGCGTCGGGCGGAGATTGTGCTCCGTCCGACGGTTCGTACCCGGTTTTTGCAGGATCGTGATCGGCACCAATGTGTAAAAGAGAAGTCATTTTGAAAAATGACCTATAAGTCTCATGCTAGTATGGGTGCTCACAATTTTGGAAATGTGCAAATATCTACTGTTTCTAAACTCTACATTTTGTTCCAATTTCAGAAATACATAGGTGTCTTTCATACCAATCTTTACAGGAATATATTTTCCCAAAATGAATTGCTATATACCTGGAACAAAATGAAAAAACATTGCAAGATGCTGCTCAGTTATTGGCTCTGGGTTCGTCGGGTCCTTGGTGAACCTACAAGTCCTATATATCCCCACAACCAGAAAGGTCTAGCGAATGTAACGGTATATTGCTTTCAAACAGTTGTTACAGTTTCAGAAATACATAGGTGTCTTTCATACCGATCTTTACAGGAATATATTTTCCCAAAATGAATTGCTATATACCTGGAACAAAATGAAAAAACATTGCAAGATGCTGCTCAGTTATTGGCTCTGGGTTCGTCGGGTCCTTGGTGAACCTACAAGTCCTATATATCCCCACAACCAGAAAGGTCTAGCAAATGTAACGGTATATTGCTTTCAAACAGTTGTTACAATTAGAAGAAGTTACATGTGAAAACATTGGCAGAAATGACTGTTTTTTCAACTAATTTTCAATTTTTCTTATATTTAGCTGTTAGTTTCTATAAAGAAACCTTGAAGGATCTACACACATGACCCCATGCTGAATTCAGAATGTTGTCTACTTTTTTAAAAATGTATAGCTTTCCAGGATCAATTATTGCTTTCGTACCCATTTCTACCATTAACTGGAAGGAGGTTGAAAGCACAAACAAATATCAAAAATAGGCTATGTCCCAGAAAAATGCCAAACTGTGTGAAAAATGTTGGTTTTCTGCCAAAAGTCTGCTTGTCCCTAAAAGCTGGGAAGATGGTGATTTCAGCACCACAACCCCTTTTTTTTATACCATTTGCAGAGAAAAAAAACAGCCCTTTTTTCCCATTTTTCCACAAAAAAACCATTTAGCTGTATTTTGGCTAATTTCTGGGTCCCCGCCAGGGGAATCCACAAACCCTGGGTACCTTTAGCATCCCCATGATGTTGGAAGAAAAAGGACACAAATTTGACGTGGATACCTTACGTGGTCAAAAAGTTACAGGGGCCTAAGTGCGAACTACCCCAAATAGCCAAAAAAAGGCTAAGCACATGGGGGTAAAGGCTTAGCAGCGAAGGGGTTAATATCACTGGACAGACTGCACTTACACAGCATCTTGGATTGGAATTATTGTACAAAGGCATGGCAAGGAGGAAAAGATGCACAGAATACTCCCCAATTCTGCAAGAAGAGGAAGCAACGAGTGGAAGGTTGATAGCAGTATGGGAGTAGTTTGGTCACCCCCAGTCATATGGAACAGAGCCTCTTGTGGGCAGGGAGGTGAGCACATCTGCCAGGGTAGGCAACCAACACAAGGTGTTATCCCCAAAGGAATGACCCCAGGATCCACAACAAAGAAATAGTTAGGGGATTTATTTTTGCCTTTTGCGTTGAAGAGGGGGCAATTGTAGGTGAGACAAAGCTGAAAGACAGCTTTTTGACATAAAAAATCTGTAGTCTCCTGTCTGACTCAGGTCTTTTGGCATGTATGTAATTGTCAAATAAACGGAGGGAATTTGGTACACAATGTAACATTAGAATCATGACTCAGGGGAGTAACTGTGAAGATTCCACACAGCGTGGCTTCACAGTGTACTGAGGGTGGAAAGTGAGAATTAAAGAGTCTAGCTTCAGCAGAGCCCACCTCAGAGATACATTTTAATCAGTATTTGTTGTTTTATAGAGCATTCTTTGTCGGCATAGACATAGGCGTGCTCAAAGGAAGGTTTATGTTTTAACCTATTGCAGTCCTTCTGAATCAAAAAATTATCTACTGATCTGAGACCCTCGGGGGTACAGACATAGAATAAGGATCCAGATGGCCCCCTTCATCCAAACTGCCCTCACCCTCTACAGCCCCCAAGAAAGTTCAACGGCCTTCAAATGACCCTTAGTCACTGTAGAAATCTTAGGCATTTGATAGTAACATCTTACCCTCTGTGTCCCAATGCTTTCTATCAGCCACCCTCAGCTGTTCTTTGAACACCTCAAATGCCACCAGAGATCTGTGCCATGACAAGAGACAATACCTCTAGACACTCAGAGCCTCTCACCCAGGACGTAGAAATCTTTGGTCTGCCATGAAACATTTCCAGGAGGCCTTTTGAGATCCGCAACCTGCCACTAGACTCCCAGATTCTCTCTTACGACAACCCCTAAGCACTCTCAAACACCCCTAACCAGAACTTTGTGACCTATATTAAACATTTGGACATCCTCAACTGTCCATCTGACACCACCTTACAGTATTCAAACAACCCAAGTGTGCTCTCAAGTGTGCTCTTAGAGATCCTAGGGGAGCACTCAAAGACCACCATCCTGCCATTAGATTGCTTTAAGAGACCCTCAGAATCCACCTACCCTCAGCTGTGCCTTAAATACTGACGACTGGCCCTCATAAACTATTAGTGTGCCCTCAGATCCACTCAACATACTCTCAAAAGGCACTGAGCTTTCCTTTGGCTAGCCAAACACTCCACCAGGCAGCCCTTAGAGACTCTCAGTGCGCCATCAGACACCTTCAGCAGGCCCTCAAGTACAGTGACCTGTTTTATTATTAGTTTCAACTATTAAGCCATACAAATGGAACAAACCCATAGATTACAATATTTAGACAATCAAATTCTCAACCATATAATAAATTGTGCACAATTAAGAAGAACGTGTTATTTCAATTGGTTAAAAAAAATTCAAGGATACAATAAAATGTGCAGAACTCATGGGTATAAATATCAACCATGTCTGGTCAATTTCCAGGCTTGAATATAAACAAAGCAATCCTCTGGAACAGAGCTTCTGGGTCTGCCAGAGGCAGAGTGACATAGCCTTGCTACAACCTCTTGTGTTATGCTTTAAAAGGAGGAGCTGAAGGACCTACCTCCCTGTAATGACCTGCGTGTCATAATGTTCTATTACCCACTTGATCTCTAGAGTTCCTCATAAGTACATTCCCTTCCTTTGAGTGTGAGAGAATAGTATGAAATGTGGCACATTCACATGGCATCCTAGTTTATAGGTGAAGAATGATGTGCTGGTTTTGTTGTTGGTCCATCTTTTAGTACAGGCCATGACTGTCAGGTTTCAAAGTCTGAATTTTAGGTAGAGCCCCTTTTTTTCTATTAGGAAATAAGGTGGTCAGATATGGCTCAAAGGTGATCCATGGCATAATGTCCAGGTACAGCCTTAAAAGACAGCCTCCCTTACAGGACTGCACATCTGGTATTGTGTGTCACTTTTTGATTATCTTCAGGCTCTTTCTAGATATTGAGCCTGTTTTATTCCAGAAAACTGGGGAACCCATGTCTTTTAGGGTTGTGGATATGTAAAGCCAGCAAAGTTTGTTAAAGCCTTGGATTTTAAGAACGTCCGCAAATGCTTTTAGGGGCAGATTTTCCAAAAAGTTGCACAATGCAGCGCAGCCCCCTCGCGAGGCTGCACCACATTGCGTGACAGGAGTGCACCATATCTTCAGAGATATGGCTCTCTCCTCTCCTTTCCCTTGCGCTGGTGCTGATTTCAGCTGCTTTGCGCCATGCACACACCTTAGTGCCGCAGCGTTAACTTTTGGGGCAAAACCATGTTTACAATGGCATGGTTGGTTGCATGGGAATGCCCATGTACCACCCATGTCAAGCCTCCTCGGTGCAAAGTAACGCAAAGCAGTGCTTGGCACTGCTTTGCACTACTTACAGGGTACTTCAGAGCAAAACAAGTTTTGCGCTGGAAAGAAAATAGCAAAACAAACATTTGCGTTGGTTAGCGTCACTTTGTGATGCTAAGCCAGCGCAAAAGTTTTGAAAATCTGCCCCTCGGTTTCTTAGCCAATGTTTGTAAGTCCACAGCTTGGTGCAGTAAAAATTGGCCTTACTGAGATCTAAGAATCAATGCCATGGAAGTGCAATTCGACCCTTGTTCCTGGGTCAATATGTAGGAGATTTTGAAAAGATCTTTTCCCTACCTTTTGTAGATTTCTAGCCTTCAGGTGGCCCCATAATTCCACTTCATAGGATCCAACAGCTATTACTTGTATTTGATAGGTGTACATGACAGAGTACATGGATTTCCTACCACAGGTATTTGCACAACGGATAATTGCACCTGTGCTTTGGCTGATAGAAGTCTCACTTTTGGAAATGTTTTCAGCCCAGGGTTCAAGTTATAGTTGCTTGAGTAAACTATAACTGGTGAATTGTCTTTTGAGTTTAAAATATTACGATTAAGCCGAAATTTTCACCTAACTATAACATCACTTTGACCTTTGTTTTTTCAGTGAATATATCTGTTTACTGAAAAATGTCCAACCCTTCTCTGGCAACTAATCCCTCAACCCACATTGCTTTGCAGCCAACGACACTGGTGTTCAACTACCCCTCTGTGCCTGAGCCATGGGCAGCGGGGGATTGGAGGGGGTATGAGCGCAGGGCAGGGTTGACATTTTAAGTAAGGCAAACTTACTTACTTTCTCAAAGGATCAGAACACCAAAATATTAAAAGTGGACTTGTTTGATTTATGAAGGGATCGATATAGCAACATGTGTAAAGCACTTGTATTGTCTTGTTAAAATATGAACAATAATTAGAATGAAATGTATATCTTAATCCCACAGTGCAATGTTTAATAAAAGTGATTATAATAAAAATGTATGAAAGTAATGAAAAAAAATACCAACAGTTCTTTAAGAGTTTTTATAGCATTTCAAGCTGAAAAGTACAGCCATAGATCCTTAATAAGTTGGCTCTGCACTCCAGATAAAGAGCATAGAGCTCCAGCTAGGAGTGCTTAAAAAACATGGCAAACTCTTCTGGGGCCATGGATTCAATGACCTAGGAGACTTACTGTATTTTCTTTCACCTGTTGCTGGGGGGCTGCAGCACTCCTTGCAGCCCCCCACAATATTACAAAATGCTTTTTGGTGCCCCTGCGTCGCCTAAGAGCACCACCAACCTGATACAAATATTTTAAAAGCCCTTGCAGAGGATTATAGGGTTCTCCTTGCAAGGAGCAGTGGAAAATAAATTAGGGGCTCCTGACGCTCACTTACTATTCATTTCTTTATATTTATTATTTTTGGGGTGTGTTAGTGCCCACCTTTGTTTTTAATTATTGCCTCAGACATCCTTTCCAGCCTTTATAGACCCCAAGGCCCCATTTTGTTTCTCATAGGGGAGGGGATCATGCTACCCCCTTTCCAGACACTTTACAGGCCCTGGGAGCACCATCTCCCAGGGCTGCATTATTTTTATAGCACCCTTGGCACCCCATTTCCTAGGGCCTTTTCTTTTATGGGGAGTGGGGCATGTGGCCCCCTACCCTAGCCTACACCTCAAAGGACCCCATCCCCGGGGCCTAATGTGAGTGCACCGGTGTCCACCCTGGGCACCCACAAGGCATCACATTGGGGACTGTGGGGTGGCCCAGTCCCTGCCGGCTCCCCACATGCACCTATCCTGGGTGCAGTGGGAGCAGAGTTTTCCTCTGCTCCTGCCGAGAGAGAGCGATCGCACTTTTCCTGCATGCAGGAGAGTAGGCAGGGAAACAAATGTCCACTTCCACCCGGGTGGAGCATTTTTGCAGCTCCATCCGGGTGGGAGCAGACAAGCTTTCCCTGCCTGTGCACTTGAAGATGGGGGAAACAGTGTCCAGGGAGTGAGCTCCCTGGGACACAGTGATAACTGACCCCAAGGGATGGAGTCCCCGATGCCTTTGTTGACTCAGGGAAGGGGGCTGGGCATGCCTTGTTTTAAAATAGTGGCCCCTGGAATGGGAACGCCAGGGCCTTAAGAGGTTCAGAAAGGGGAATCATACCCCCTCCCCTAATTAAGGCAGGCCCCATGGGATGGAGTCCATGGGGACGTAATTGGCTTGGGGGGCATGTACTCTTTCCCCTATGATTAATGTGAAGGGCCCCAGGGTTTGGGGTCCCCAGGGCTGAAATCAGGTCTGAGAACGGTCCCAATGCATAATCCCTCCCCACAATAGTGACCCCTGGACCCTCGTGAGTCATACTGATCAATCAATGGCAGCCAGCATTTTTATTTCTACCATCCTGCGGGAGTGCCATTGCGATTGTGGCAAAACATAATAATTTGGCCCTAGAGAGCATCCCTGCCCCCTTATATATATTATTTTACTCATTTTCAGGACAGGGGGAACTCTGAGCTAGCTCCTCCTGGTCCTCCACTCCGCCTTGAGTGAAACGGCTGAAGGGGGGGACCCTAGGTCAATCAGAAAACTCTATTTTTCCTTTTTTGAAGTTGTGCTCTTTCTCTCTGTCTCCACAGCTATGAACAAGGCTGCATTGATAGCTGGAACATGTGGATACAAATAAAAAATGTATAAATAAAAGAAAGAGAAGCCCACAGGAGTGCCAACATGATTTTTTGATAAAGGCAGATGATTTGTGATATTCCTACACACATATATATGTATAGCTAGATAGATATATACTATCTATCTATCTATCTATCTATCTATCTATCTATCTATCTATCTATCTATCTATCTATCTATCTATCTATCTATCTATCTATCTATCTATCTATCTATCCATCCATCCATCCATCCATCCATCCATCCATCCATCCATCCATCCATCCATCCATCCATCCATCCATGTATTATATATGTGTGAATATATATATATATATATATATATATATATATATATATATATACGTGTATATATATATATAAATATATGTAAAACACCTTTGACTCTCTGCACTTCCGTCCGGCGAACAGAGACACAAACCAAACGATATGAGGCAGATGTTGATTTATTGAAAACCTCGAAACTGACGCGTTTCGGGCACCTTGTGCCCTTGCTCACAAGTCAATAGGAAACACCGTTCGCCATATTTTATATGCATTGCTTAGTGATGTCACCACGTGATAACTAACATAGAAGACATACTGGCAGCACTATTTCTTTGCAAAAACAAGTTTGTTTTCTAAGCATAGTGGGTCAGCACTCGTGATGTTCACCATTCTTGGGCAATAAATTTCATATAACTGCATAAATGCATACATCATGAATAGCGAAGTTAAACTTCCATCAAATCCAATAACGTATTTGTCAATGTTGTGATTAGATAAAATGACTTCATTAAAACACAGGTAAAGGTAAAAATCCAAATTCATATCCAAATACCCACAATTATAAATATCGATATACGTGGGCTCGGTGCATGATTGACGATTTAATTAATTCATGTTACATATATAAATATATGAATAAAAACATTAAACTATTGCTGTTGTAAAAACCTTAACTGTGCAAAATTCGCGAAGTTTACTAGTAAATCACTAAGGTGCCGATTAGGATCCTGGAAAAAATTTCCCCAACCGAATTGAATCTGGACTTTTTTCCGTACAAATGGTAAAAGCGCCGTACAAACTGCCAAGTACGATTCGTATGGGAAAAAGTCCATACAAATCGCATTGGGAAAATTCCCCCACACGTCCTCGGGTCGGGAAAAGTCTCCGACACGTCCCCGGACATTTTTACGTACAAATGGGAAAACTGAAGTCCCAATGCACAATTACTATCCGTCCCATCCGTCCGATTGTACAACTGTATGGAAAAAAGACCGTCCGGAGCGAACTCCCATAGCAACCATGGAGATGTCCAAACAAGTGCCTGCTAGCGCCGTACCCCCCCCCGCCCCCCGTATGTTCGTGCCGTACCCCCCAGCCCCCCCGCGGATGGGTGCGCCGTACCCCCAGCCCCCCGTATGTACGGAGCGTACCCCCCAGCCCCCCGTATGTATGGAGCGTACCCCCCAGCCCCCGTATGTACGGAGCATACCCCCACCCCCGTATGTACGCGCTGGGGGTCCGCACCGTACATATGGGGGTGGGGGTACGCTCCGTACATACGGGGGGCTGGGGAGTACGGGGGTACGCTCCGTACATACGGGGGGCTGGGGGGTATGCTCCATACATACGGGGGGCTGGGGGGTACGCTCCGTACATACGGGGGGCTGGGGGGTACGGGGGTACGCTCCGTACATACGGGGGGCTGGCGGGTACGCTCCGTACATACGGGGGGTGGGGGGGGTACGGCACGTACCGGGCCCCCTAATCAGCTCGCATCGCTGCGTACTTAGCTTTTCCGGCACTTTTTAGGTACCGTAAAAATGTTCCCATCCGGACTGCAGTCAGTGCGAATCGTAATTGCTGGTACGTAAAAACATGCCTAACTCCGTCCGGACGTCACGTCCGCGGTGTCCCGGATCACATTTGTATGTATTTTTCTGTCGGTTGGTCTTTTTTCCGAATCGTACGGGAATGGTGTTTCCGTACGAATCGTAATTGCATGTTTGTAAAGTTTTACAACCCGGTACGAGTCGGACGGAGAAAAAGCTCCGACCCACGGTTTGTACCGGGTTTTTCCAGGATCGTAATCGGCCCCTAAATGTGCAAAATCATGTTTATGTACATACAAGCTTTCATAAGTACTTCTCTTCCTGCCTAAATGCACAGAAAAAGCGATTGCTGTGCTGAATTCCAATTGGCAAAATTGCAAAAAAGCTCCATATATCAAAAAAGTGCTATAAGATCCAAAATGCCCATTCTAAAGTGCTAGTGCTTTTAAAATTATTTCTCATTCAAAGTACAAAAAATGTAAAACCACTCTGGTAACTCGATTTCAACCCTGATGAAAAAGCTAATAAAAACCGGTAAAACCATCAAACCCTGCGGTATAGACATTACTTACAGTTCATCAAACATGTACAACAGTGCTAATTCATATTAAAGTCTACTTATGGATGCAATGCACTTCAGAAAGTGATACAGGTCCTCAGTGTTGTTAAGGACATTAGGTATTTTACTATCCAACTCTAATATCATTTTAGATTCTAATTTCCTCAACAACTTTTTCCTATCACCTCCTCTAAGTGGTTTGGTAATAGCTGCCACGACGAAGTATTTCAGACAACTGAGATTGTTGTTGTGCATATGTTTAAAATGACGGGCCACCGGGTATGTAGAATCATTATTTACGATGGCCCGTAAATGCTGCAATATTCTGACGTGCACATGTAGCTTGGTGCTTCCCACATATCTGAGGCCACAGGTACACATCAGAACATAAACTGCAAACTCAGTTTTGCAATTAAAACTACCATTGATCAAAACTTTATCCGGACTAAAAGGAGTCGAATAAGAGGTAGTATTCACCCGAACCTACATGCTCTGCAAGAGGAACACTTAGTAAATCCTTGCTTTGGCTGTAGCCACTGTTTGGCCACAGCTAGTTCGGGATAGGTCTTCACAATTTGAGTTGTCATGGAAGGGCCCTTCCTATATGTAATCGTGGGTTGAGGAGGAAGAATAGGAGCCGGAACCCCGTCAGTCATCATAATGGGCCAATTGCATCTAATTATGGACCTGATTGTTCTTCCTGTTTGTTAAAGGCGCTTATTAGTCTTGGCACACCTTCTGCAGTTTCAGGACTTTCTGTGTTGTTCACTTTGGATAAACGAGAATCTCTAATATTTCATATCGATTTTATTAACTGCCTCTGTTAATATGGACTCACTATAGCCTCTTGCTCTAAATCTTTCTAAGGCCTCATGCTTGCATATAGTGAAATCCTCATCTGTACTGCAGATCCTCTTAAGGCGTATTAACTCCCCAAATGGAATACTTTTTACTAAATGCTTGGGGTGCGCATTGCTGGCATGGAGTGTCGTATTGCCAGCTGTAGCCTTCCTATGAAGAGTTGTTGCTATCCTTCCATTTTTGATGTAGATTTTCACATCCAAAAATTCCATGTGTTGTTTACTGATCTGCGAAGTACATTTCAGATTGGCAGTATTATTGTTAATATTGCTAATAAAATCATTGGCACTATTCTCGTCACCTTTCCATATAATAAAAAAATCATCGATATATTGCAACCAATGTAAAACATGGTTGCTGTAATCAGAGTGGAATGTGCGCTTAAGGACCTGCTCCTCCCACAAACCAACATGCAAGCACCCATAGCTGGGGTAGAAGCAGGCCCCCATCGCTACACCCCTCTTTTGTCAATACACATCATTGCCGAACATAAAATAGTTGTTAAAAAAACGCCATGATGCTAGATCTAAAAGCATTTTGTTATACATATAACAGTCCAGGGGTCTTGAATCCAGGAAATGTTTTAAGGCATTTAAACCTGTATCATGTCCTATGCTTGTGTACAGGGATTCGATGTCTAAAGTGATAAACAACAAATCCACCGCCCACTGTATGTTCCGCAATTTATCCCAAAAATCCCCTGTATCCTTTATAAATGTAGGCAGCTGTTTTACCAAGTCCTGAAAAAAATAGTCCACATACTGTGTTGCATGCTCCCCAACACTCCCAATGGCTGCTATGATGGGTCTGGGGTAGGGGTAGTTTTTTTGCGGACTTTAGGAAGTAGATACAGCCTGGGCAATGTTGGATGTTCTACATGCAGGAAACAATATTCTTCCCATGAGATACATCCATCTATTTTCCATTGAATCAACTTCACTTTTAAGTTGTTTCTAGCTGTATTATATTTCTTCATGTCTGATCTTTCATAACAGGATTGATCGTCAAGATGTCATCTGCTTCAACTTTGCAATCTTTTTGAGGCCAGATGACAATATTGCCTCCTTTGTCCGATTTTGTAATGACTATTTCATGATTTTCATTTAGTTTTTTCATCAGCTTAGTGTATTGCAACTCATGATTACTCTTGTGACGTCTATATATATTCGCTGAAAAAATATAGGTTTCAGGGATATTATAGTAAGAAATTTGCATTTAAAAAACCTTTGAAATTCACTGAAAAAAACATAGGTTTCAGAGACATTATAGTTAGTTGGGCATTTCACTCGTACAAAACCAGTGAAATGTGGCCTTTATAGTTAGTTCAGCTAACTATAACATATTCCACCGAAATGCACTGCTGATGACGTCACGTATTACATCATTCATGACATGGTCAGTGACATCACTGATGACATCATCCAGTGAATAGTGATTCTGTTAAGTTTAAATATGTTTTAAATATATGACAAGGTTTATTGAAGAATGAGTGGATGTATAAGTGTCTGAATGTATCATTTAGTAGGTGCTTGACTGTCTGTATAAGTGAGTGATTAAACGTGTCTTAGTGGGTTAGTGACTAAACTGTGTAAATGTCTGTATCAGTCTGTTAGTTGGTGTGCAAGAGGCTCCATGGGTTTGTGAATAGCTACATAAGTGTCTATATAGGTTATTTATTGGTTGCCTTCATTGAGGGTATGGGTTCTAGAGTGCATCTGTGAGGGGCTGTATGGGTGGGTGAGTGTGTGTATGGCTGTGTTGGTGAGTGAATGAATGTCTCAGTGGTACATGTGTGAGTATCTATATATGTGAAAGGCAGTGTATGTGAGTGTTGCAGTATATAAATGACCGTGAGAGTGAGTGATTGTGAGAGTGGTTGTATGGCTGAGTGTGTGCTTGTATCAGTGATTGTATAAGAGAGTTAATATGTGTTAGTATATGTATGACTAAGTGAGGTGGTGTGTGTACAACTGTATAGGTGAGTAAATGGGATTGTGATTGATTCTTTGCATGACTGACTAGGTGTGTGAGTAACTCTATCAGTGAGTGGTGGTGTGTGAGTGTCTCTATAGGTGTGTAAGTGCATATGATAGTGCTGTATTGATGAGTGACTGCATGTATGAGTGACTGTATAGGTGAATACGTGGATGTGTGTGTACTGTAGACCTAGGAATCAGTGAGTGGGTTTGTAATAACTGATATTGGTGTATGTATGGTTTTGAAAATGGTAGTCTGAATTATAGAGTGGGTGTATCAAATGTTATATTAGGTTGTGAGGAGGTGCATCTGATTACCACATGGATTATGTCATCAGTGATGTCATTCGAGATGTCATCAGTGATGTCATCAGTGATGTCTCTGACCATGTCATGAATGATGTGATATGTGACATCATCAGCAGTGCATTGCGGGGGCATGAGTTATAGTTTTCTGAACTAACTATAATGGTCGAATTTCAGTTGTTTTGTGTGAGTGAAATGTCCAACTAACTATAATTTCTCCGAAACCTATGTTTTTTCAGTGAATTTCAAAGGTTTTTTAAATGCAAATTTCAAACTATAACGTCTCTGAAACCTATGTTTTTTCAGTTAATTTCTAAGGTTATTTAACCCCTTGGCTGCGGCGGGAATTCCGCCGCAGCGCTGGGGGGGTTTGGGGGCAGCGCGGTAGCGCTGTGCTCATGACGGAGCCACTCCGTCATGAGCCACGGTTGAGCTGTGTTCATGACGGAGTGGTTCCGTCATGACTCCGCCCACTGCGCTAATCGCCCGCACAGGCGGGGAATCAGCGCAGCGTGGGAGGAGCGGCGGCCAACGGCCACAGCATGACGGAACCACTGAAGGGGTTAAATGCTAATTACTAACTATAACATCCCTTAAACCTATGGTTTGTACAGTGAATGCTTATTTCTAACTATAACGTCCCTGAAACCTGTGGTTTTTTCACTGAATTTCAAAGGTTTTTAAATGCTAATTTCTAACTATAACGTCCCTGAAACCTGTGTTTTGTCACTGAATTTTCTAAGGTTTTGTAAATGCTAATTTCTAACTATAACGTCCCTGAAACTTATGTTTTTTCAGTGAATTTCAAATGTTTTTTAAATACTAATTTCTAACTATGACGTCCGTTAAACCTATGGTTTTTTCAGTGAATTTCAAAGGTTTTTCAAATGCTAATTTCTAACTATAACATCCCTGAAACCTATGGTTTTTGTCAGTGAATGTCTAAGGTTTTTTAAATGCTAATTTCCAACTATAACGTCCCTGAAACCTGTGTTTTGTCACTGAATTTTCTAAGGTTTTGTAAATGCTAATTTCTAACTATAACGTCCCTGAAACCTATGTTTTTTCAGTGAATTTCAAAGGTTTTTTTTAAATACTAATTTCTAACTATGACGTCCCTTAAACCTATGTTTTTTTCCAGTGAATTTCTAAGGTTTTGTAAATGCTAATTTCTAACTATGCCTACAGAGGTAGGACATGTGCAGAAAGAGGAAGAAAGGTGCAGAAAGAAGCCAGAGAAATGCAGAAAAAGGCAACAGAAGACCAGAAAGACAAAGAAAGGTGCAGAAAGAAGCAAAAGATATGCAGAAAGAACCAACAGAGGTGTAGAAAGAGGTCTTGTTGCAAAGACATCCTGTGCCCCCAACTTTTTGCTGACGGGTACTGGTGGTAATTGACTCTGACTACCTAGGCCTGTAGCCAGTGCTATGCTAATAGACACTTAGAATACAGTGAAAACACCTACATACAATAGGGTACACTATGGGTTGGGGTACCCCTGTGATTGGCATGACCTCCCCTGTAAGGCCCTAGTATATATTAGGGCAGGGGGATTGAAACTACCGCTAAGTCAGTGGTGCAGAAACATGCTACTTTAACTAGTAGTCGCGTTTGCAGAGTGGTAGAGAAAAGTGCTGGACTTCTGACCAGCGCTCAAGAATTCCCCTGCGTAGGACTTACAGGAGGTACCAGGAAGGCTTCTTGGCCCCCAAAGTTCCTCAAGAGTCACTGCTGAGAGTCCTTAGAGGCTAACTAGCTTACCTCTTACCTCCAGTAAGCCCCACACAGTGGGACTGATGAGAGGTGGACACAGGCCACGCCCCCTTTCTCCACCATTCTGCAAGCGCACCTCCTGGCGTGCTCTTGATTGGGTGATGAAGTCCCCTTTCCTCATGAGGGTCCCTGGGGGCCAACTAGCCCACCAGGTACCTCCAGTATGCCCCACACAGCTGGATTGCTAAGAGTGGTCCATGGCCAAGCCCGTTTTTTACACCACTCTGCAAATGCGGCTCCTGGTGCACTGCTGCTCGGAGGATGAAGTCCACTTGTGTCCTGAGGTCCTAAGGACACAAGTGGACCTCATTGCCCCACCAGCAGTGAGCCAAGAGGAGAGTTTGCAGAGTGGTGCCTCAGACCACCACACTGCAATCTAGCTGTGTGGCACTTACTGGAGGTACCTGGTAGGCTAGTTAGCCCCCAGGCACCCTCAGGACGAAGGGGACTTAATCCCCCAACTTAGAACATGCCAGGTTTGCAATGTGGTGCCGGGAGGGGGCAGGGCCTCCGGCGAGATGCCTGATTTTCTTTTTAATATTTTTTTAGAAGGGTCTGTGTGGCCCCCCTTATTTTAGTATATTTGAGGTCCTGGGGACCCCATCCCCAGGGTCTGAAAGCTTTTTTTTTTTTTAACGGGATTGGGGCAGCGCGGCCCCCCTTCCGAGGCTAATTTCGGCCCCTGGGACCCCATCCCCCGGGGAATGGCCTCCTTTTTTAAATGTATTTATTGGGAAGAAGGGCCATGTGGCCCCCCTTCCCTATGCCACTATTGTCCCGGGAACCCCATCCCCCGGGTCCTGGCCTCTTTTTTTTTATTTGTTTTTTTTCATTGGGGAGGGGGGCCACAGGGCTCCATCCCCCGGGGCCTGCCCATAAGTTGCTCTTTGCCAACTTTAGGGTACCTCTAAGTTCACATGCTATGTCATTGGACCTCTTCCTTCATTGCCAGCACAATACTATTGCACACTAGAGCCTGATATTCCCGAGCCTATCTATGGATACCACAATGAGTCACATGCTTACAATCCTGAGACTAATTATGAGAGGACTTAATGCTTCAGCAAAAATATCAGCTCTACTATCCTTTTAAAGAGATTCTGTTAGTCAGATTTGCTTCTTGTATTAGACACACTTACTTAAAAAAAGGACTGGCCTTGCCTACAAAACAGATGGTTCCCACATCAGTATTTGTAATCTAAATGTAGGAAGGAGGGAAAGTAACTTTTCAGTTGTCATCCTCATTCACGGAGGAGGTCAAGGAGATAGTTGTGGACTTTAATGGAATAGCATTGGTGCTAATGCTGGCCACGGAGACTACATTGTCATAATAGAATCTATTTAAGCTCCCAATAATAAGTAAGATGAGTTTCTCAAAGTCACCATGTCCTTGATTTCACAATCCCCAGACAGAGAGTTAATTATTGGCTCTTATCTTAATGTGGTTATGGAGATTGCTATGGATAGGTTTTGCTTTGAGAAAAGGGCACTCTGGAGAACTCTAGTGGATTACTAAAGAATGGCTAGATAATCTTGGCGTAATAAACATTTGTAGAAAGACAGATGTGACAGAGGGACTTTATGATGTATTCCTTTGAGCACTATACATTTTTTATTTTTTTATTTATTGCTCCACAGTATCACAACAAAAATAATACATCAATAATTTCATACATTCATATGATCACAAAATGCTCCCAGATACACATTCCGATCTTACGATTCCTTGCACCTTTTGCCGAATACAAACTCCATTCTAAGCTAAATAAATTATACATTTTAGCATGCCATCGTTCAAAGGGGGGGGCTCGGGCTGAAGCCAATCAGCAGCGATGCACAGTCGAGCTACAGCCATTGCGATAAATATCAGATACCGATGTTTGAACATAGAGGTCCCCTTTTCTAAATCCTACCCAATACCTAGTAAAATTATAGCTGGAGTAATGTTAATAGGTATCCCAGTAATCTCTAACAAAAATTTCTCAATATCCATCACATACCTGGACAATTTACAACAACTAAAAAAAACATGTAGGCTATCCGCGCTATCCCCCCCACAGTGAAAACATTTGCCATCATACCTCCCCCCCATTTTAACATACGTGCTGGAGTACAATATAAATTAAAAACAGTTTTGAAGAATTGAGCTTTCAAATAAGCAGATAAAAGAGTTTCCCTGGACAGTACAATAGCTTTCTCTATAGATATACTATGTTCACCCGGCACATTAGACCATTGAACATTATGTTTCTCCAGATCATCTGTTCTAGAAGATAGAAGCATCTTATATAGCATCCCAATTTTCTCCTGGCGTCTTATGCTTTCAATAAATTGATTTGGTGCTAATACCAATTTTTGCGACCCAGAAAATCCCGAACTTGTAGAAATTTTAAAAATTGCATCTTAGGCAGATTATATTGCCTAGCCAGATCTTCATAGGTAGGGAAAAAAACAGCCTCACAGAAATCTCCAATCTGTAGAATACCTTGATTCCTCCAGCTTAATGCCACCCTATCCCAAAAAATGGGAGGGAGAATCTTAAGGGCATTCGTGGGCGTGTAATATGTTAACCCTTCCAACAAATGTAATTTCCGTGTCCTTTTCCACACCTTAAAAGCGGCTTCCATTACTTTAAACCGTGTCCTTTTAAAGTAGCTGCCATCAATTTCCTTAAACAAACAGTTCCTTGCCTCAGAACCAAGCATCAACTGAAACAGAGAAGGAGCCTAAGCTGCATTACTAACCTCCTCCCCAGTCAATAATACTCGCATATTTAACAAAAAACAAACATAATAATTAAATGTAAAATCGGGAATCGACCAGCCCCCCCTCTCTCTTGGTAAAGTCATAAATCTTGTCGCACCTCTAGGTTTACCTGGGGCCCAGAGGAATTTAGTACACAAAGATTGTAGTTGTTGAAGTTGGTCACGCGTCACTTCAAGAGGAATAGATCTAGATAAATATAATACCTTTGGTAAAATATTCATTTTTATAATATTACCTCTTCCAACCAATGTAAAATATAATCGCCCCCATCTTTCTAAAGATTCCCTAATGCTGCCTATTATATCCAACCAATTAACTTCAACCAGTTCTAGCATCGATGTTCGAATTTTTATGCCCAGATATGTAACTTCTTTCACCAATCTCACGTCGTTTGACACAATATTATTCGTACATAGCATTTGCGTTTTAGTTACGTTGAGTTTATAGCCTGATACCAGACCGAATTCTTTTGCTAAACGCTCCACCTCTTTAAGAGCAGTAATTGGGTCTTCCATGGTGATAGCTATGTCATCCGCATAAGCGAAGACAGAATGTGGAATCTCCCGAGCTATGAAGGGTTAAATTAAAGGACTTTTTCCCAACATATCTACAAAAGGGTTTATGTAAAAAGCAAACAGCAATGGGGAGCATGGACACACTTGCCAAGTTCCTCTAGTGATTTTCACTGGCTCTGAAACCATACCCATTGCAGCAATTTTAGTGACCGGTGCAGTATACAATACCTGCAAAGCTGTCATAAACCCCTTGCCGAATCCTGTCCGATACATCAATTTCCACAAATAGTCCCACTCCACACGATCAAATGCTTTTCAGCATCTAGCAAAATTAACCCCAGTTCCCGCCTTTCAGCTTGAGCTATATCAAAAAGCATCACCACCTTATTCACATGAGTAACCGTCCCATGGCCAGGTATAAACCCATGCTGATTCAATGATACTAATGGACAGATAATCTTTGCCAAACGATTAGCCAATATTTTCGAATAAATGTTACCATCACAGTTAACCAAAGATATCGGACGATCCAGGTAGCTCAGGTATTTTCCCCTTCTTCCTAAAGACCACCAATGTGGCCTCATTCTATGATTTGGGAGCTCACCCATTCTGTGCAGCCCTAATAGTGGCCAACATTTAGTTCTTAATCTGATTAAAAAAATACCTTATAAATCTCCCCCGGGAGTTTATCAGGTCCTGCAGCTTTTCCCATTGCCAGACTATTGACCGCAGCTTCAAGTTCCTCCATAGTGATTGGGCTATCTAACCGCTCTGCCTCATCTGGGTCTAATTGTGGTATATCCCCTTCCATAAATACATTATTACCCTCATCCAACGATTCCTGATGTGTATATAATTCTGTGTAAAACTCATGGAAGATTGCCAATATCCCTTGAGGATCTTGACACAATACACCTAAATTATCTCTTAGACCCACAATTCGATGGGAGGCTTCCTTCAATCGTAGACGTAGAGCTAAACACCGACCAACCACTTCCCCATACTCATGGCATTGTTTTTTATAAACCAGATATTTCCTTGCATTTTCCCTATTCCATAAAACATTAATATTGGCCCGGCATCTAGCAACATCATTCTCAAAATCCCCTATATTTTCTCGTGGTGCTATCCCCTGGGTCAATTTTTGCTCAGCCACTCTCAACTTAGAATAGAGTTTCTGTATCTTTAACTTAGTTTTTTTCAAATTATATAAACCAAAACTTCACCCCTAAAACATGCCTTAAAAGTGTCCATATGATTGCGACATGAGCTGACTGTCTGTTACATTAAAAAAATTCCTTAATCCAACTAGACATATGCTCTTTAAAGCCATCATCTAAGCACAACTTTCGATCAAAAGAAAAAGCTCTAGGTATAGACTTAAGACCAATTGCCACTATTTCTAAGACTATTGGGGCATGGTCTGATGAGATCCTAGGAAATATTTGAACCGATGCCCCTGTTAAATATGCTGTAGATAAAAGAAAATAATCAAGCTGTACCAATTTCTTATGAGGAAAAGAATAGAACGTATACACCGGATCCCTTGGATGTAAATTACCCCATACATCAACCAGACCGTGATCATTCATAAAATTGTATAAATCTTTAAAGACTCTTGGTTTACGTCCCTTATATCCTTGTGGTCCCCCCTGAAATTCCTTGTTCGCCAAATTAATATTCAAATCACCTCATACGAATATAGGAGTTGACCAGGATGCAAGCTCCAAATTTAAATCCTCCAAGACTACCGACTCATCTAAATTGGACCCATAGATAGTACAAAGTGTAAATTTACTGCTACCGCACCCACATTCAACTATAGCCCATCGCCCCAATTTGTCTGCCAAGCAGCGGTCAGTTGTCTGCACAGTGGCTTTAGCTAATATTGCAACCCCCCGGGTCGATGAGGTTTGCTGAGAGGCAACTAAAAGTGAAAACCCTAGCTCCCTTAACATATTGCATTTGCCCCAAGGTATGTGCGTCTCTTGGACACATAACAGATCAGGTTGAATTATACGAAGTTCGGCAGCAACCCTTTTTCTCTTATTGTAGTTGTTGAGGCCGGAAACATTTAAAGAACAGATCTTAACCCCCCTGGAAGCCATAATAAAACCAAAAAGAGACAAAACCGACAAAACCAATACCCATTCCGGATATTACTATACTTAGACATACCAAACACAATCTTCAAAACTGTATCATTATTTTATTACCATTTTTGATACTGTGGATTTTTTCGAGCACTATACATATGCTAGATAAAATTGTTTCCTTGTTTCCTCCTTCTATATTATAGAGCATATTGTAAGAGTACAGTACAAGTTGAATAGATCTTAGACTATTCACTGGTATGTTTCTTTCTTCAATTCCTGTGGTCTAGATCGAGAAGAGAGCAGTGGTGGTTAGGAGATAATCTGTTGTGCAATAAACATAATGTGGAATAAATCATGGAATCCCCAGAGCTCTTTATTAAGGCCAATAATAGTGAAGAATCTTAGGTCTGTACATTATAGGACAAATTAAAAGCTTGCATTGGTAGGCAAATTATCTCCCCAGCTACTAAAATTAACAAAAGACACGAAATGAGGCCTGGTATTGGAGAACAGGTTAAAGAACTGGTGCTGGTTCATATGAGAAGAGGGGCAAGGTGTATCTGACATCACTTAGAAGAAGCCTGTGCACAATTAAAATTATTAGATAAAGACAACGCTGCAAATACATTCCTATGAGTAAAGCAATCTTATTAAGGGAAACAGGACAGGGAAACTATTCTCTACTAAATTGAGGACTAAGGCTAAGCAGGAAATGAAATCCTTCATTAAAAATACAGCTGGGATTTTATTCACTAAAAAAACTGAATCAGGCAGTCATTCCAAGAATATTACAGAACCCTAGAAATAGAGGAGAGAGGGGATGAGGATGCAGCATAATATTATATGAGGGGTGCTACACTTGGACACCTAACACCAGCTCAAATAGAAACATTCGAAAAACTGGTAGACACCTCTGAAGTTATACCTGGGATTATTAAATTAAAAACGCTGCAAAGCACTGGGCCATGCTGAATTTACAGGCATGTTTTATAAAACGTTCTGCTCTATACTGCCTGCTCTTCTTACACACCATTATAACTTCTTCGTTGCTGCTTCTCCAATAGCTGACTCCATGAGGGAAGCCTTGATTGTGGTTATCCCAAAACCGGGAATGGACCTAAAGCCATGTTCTTCCTTTCAACCAATTTCCTTGATGAATATGGACGTCACGATTTTCACAGAAATCTTGATGAGCCGTTTCTGACCACATATGCAAGGATGTATTGACCCAGATCATAAGGAGTTTATCCCAGGAAGGAACGCATTGGATAACACCAAGCAAGCACTACACTTAATTGACTAAGTACATAGAACCCATTAGAATACTCTATTTCTATCTTTTGATACTGAAAAAAAATTCAACAGGGTGCACTGGAAATTAATTATTGTGGAAGACTCTTAAGGACTATGAGTTCAGACCCCAATATATGTAGCAATTATGTAGACCCATTGGCTAAAGTATACGGTAATGGTGCGACCTCTGCTTTGTTCCACATTGAAAGAGGCACAAGACAAGGTTTTCCATTGTCCTCTGTCCTTTATTACTTTATACATGGAAACACTGGCAAACACGGTTTGAGCTAGCCAAGAAATCAAATGGGATAGTTATAACGTAGGGAGAACATTAAATGTTTCTATATGCAGAAGATGTATTATTGGCCAGTGTACTTGTTTCTGCCTCTTCCAGACAAGCTGTACAGATTTGACTGGCATCAGGCTTTTAAATGAACCTGAATAAATCCCAGCTTTTGAATCTATCACTCCCAGCTAAATACAGAGACACTATATAATAGAACTTTCCTCAGTCCTTGACTGAAAACACATTACATAGCTAGGGGTCAATATAAGATTCCTATTGGAGAAAACACCCTGAGTAAATGGGAACTCCTATTGTCTCTTTGATTGATATTACAGAGGTGGCATAGCAGAGGCTTTTTTCAGCTAGGACACATCGCTGCATTTAAAATAACTGCTCTTTCTTAATTCATATAATGGCTGCAAACTCTCCCTGTGCAACCACTAAAAGAGATCCTGGGTGACCTCAAAAGCACATTGAACAGTTTCATATGGGGCAAAACACAGCATGACTTACCTGTTGTATAATGTATGCATTGCCAAGTGAATGGGGCCTGGGAGTTCCTCACATAACCAATTATTATTATCATGCTGGCCAGATAAAATAACTGATCAAATGGTGGAGGGCAGAGACAGAAAAAGCTTGGTGTTTTGTAGACCAGATAATTGCTGGAGTCCATATTTGGAAGATGTAAGGTAAGGTGAATGTTTAGAATGCTGCTAGTCACACATGAGGATATACAGGTGCTGACTAGGTGAGTGTAGGTGGGTGGTGAGGCTGAGCCTGAATAAAGGCAATTTTGATGGTCCTCCAAGGAGACTAATTGAAAACAAATTGAATTGTCAAGTCTTTCGTTTCTTGCGGAGTTCAAGAAGTGAGGAGGAGGTCCTGATGTGTTGAGGGGGTCATTCCAGGATTTGACAGGTTCGTAGGAGAATGATCAACCTCCGGTTCTGCTTCGGTGGATGCAGGGTGTGTGCAAGATACAGCGCTACTGAGAAAAGTCTGGTGAGGTGGTGAAAGTGAAGCCAGTGAATAAGGTGTGCAAGTTCCGTGTTGTGTGGTGACTTGAATGTGTGTGTGAGAAGTTTGAACTGGCAGCGCTTCTAGATGGGCAGCCAGTGGAGCTCTATGAGGACTGGCGTGGTGTGGGTTTGGGGGAACAACCTTTACAACGCAACTTTTACAACGCACTACACTTACAACGCATTTTTTACAACGCACAATCCATTACAACGCATGACATTACAACGTAGGACACTACAACGCATTTTTCAAAACTACCTTTACAACGCATTCCATTACAACGCATACTACCATTACAACGCATACCATTACAATGCATAATATAGTAATTTTTACCCCTATACTATCCAACACTTACCCTTCTATTGCACCCCCTGGAGTTAGAATAGTAATTTTTACCCCTATACTATCCAACACTTTCCCTACTGTTGCACCCCCTGGAGTTAGAATAGTAATTTTTACCCCTATACTATCCAACACTTTCCCTACTGTTGCACCCCCTGGAGTTAGAATAGTAATTTTTACCCCTATACTATCCAACACTTACCCTACTGTTGCACCCCCTGGAGTTAGAATAGTAATTTTTACCCCTATACTATCCAACACTTACCCTACTGTTGCACCCCCTGGTGTTAGAATAGTAATTTTTACCCCTATACTATCCAACACTTACCCTACTGTTGCACCCCCTGGAGTTAGAATAGTAATTTTTACCCCTATACTATCCAACACTTACCCTACTGTTGCACCCCCTGGAGTTAGAATAGTAATTTTTACCCCTATACTATCCAACACTTACCCTACTGTTGCACCCCCTGGAGTTAGAATAGTAATTTTTACCCCTATACTATCTAATACTTACCTTAAATGCAATTTAATATTATGCGTTGTAATGGTATGCGTTGTAAAGGTAGTATGCGTTGTAATGGAAATGCGTTGTAAAGGTAGTTTTTTAAAATGCGTTGTAGTGTCCTGCGTTGTAATGTCATGCGTTGTAATGGATTGTGCGTTGTAAAAAATGCGTTGTAAGTGCATGCATTGTAAAAGTGTGCGTTGTAACGTCATACATCCGTGGGTTTGATGCGGGAGTATATGGATGAGGCTGGCGGCGGCTTCTTCGATGCTTTGAAGTCTGAGAAGGATATGGGTTGGGATGCCGGCATGGAGTGCCTTGTATAGTCCAATCTGCTTCTAATTAGGGCCTGCATGATGGTATGTCTCGTGTGAATGAGAGATTTTGTGTAACATTCATAGGGTGAGGAAGCATGAAGAGGTGACAGCATTGACCTGGGGCTTCATGGTGAGGTTGGTGTTCAGTTGAAGGCGTAGGTTCCTAGTGTGGTTGGTTGGGGTAGGTGTTACTATTCCTATTCCAGTCTAAGCAACAGTAGGGAAAGTGTTGGACTTCAGAGGGGTGGGATTTACTATTCCCATCCCAGGTATGCAACAATCGGGAAAGTGTTGGACTTCAGAGGGGCATGATATACTATTCCTACTCCAGTCTAAGCAACAGTGGGGAAAATACTTCACTTCCAATGCATTACATATATGAATAACCTAAAAACTTAAACTCATAATATAACCATATAACCATTACTAACATACATATATATATATATTATCTACTGGCGGTCGCCAGTAGATTGTTATAGTTAGGACCGTGTTTCCATAGGAAATCTCAAAATTCTATTTTGAATAACTTTGGCGCCGGTTGACGAATCCTCGCGAAATTTTCAAAACCAATGGGGCGCTCCGCTCAGCTCCTACCCTGAAAGTCTCGGGGGGATTCATCAAGCGGGTGCTGAGAAAAAAGGGGGGTCCCAAAACGCGGTTTCCCCATGCATTTTCCCATAGGACCTTTAGTCGAAGGTACAGCCTGAACGGCTGAACAGAATTACTTGAAATTTGGCAAAGAGGTAGTCCTCAGGTCAGGGATGTGCCTTTTGCATATATGGAGTCAATCTGTTCAGTAGTTCCTGAGAAAATTGCAGTAAAAGTACATAAATAGCTATAGCCGCGCACGGGGCGCGCACCCTAACGTGTGCAAACGTAATTCTGATTGGTGGTTACATGTCAGTCAACGTTCAAATCGGTCAAAATCAGGAAGTGTCGGCCGCCATTTTATTTCTTTTGAGTGCGAGAGTGGAAAAGGAAGGTGGCGAACGTGAAAAGGGGGCAGGGTAGAGAGTTCCTGACCCCCTAGCCTTTGTCAGGGGGTCCCTGAAGGACCCCGAAGGCAGAAAAAAACATTTTAATTTTTTTTAAAAAAATTACGTAGTTTATTGTAAAATAAATATATAAAAAATATAATAATAAATACATAACTTAGCATTTAAAAACCATACAAATTCACTTAAAAAACCATAGGTTTCACACATGTTATAGTTAGGTGGACATTTCACTCGTAAAAAACCAATGAAATTCCCCCGTTATAGTTAGTTCAGATAACTATAACTCGCGCGACCGCCACTCTATCAAAAGGATGATGTCATCAGTGATGTCATGAGTGATGCCACTGACCATGTCATGAGTGATGTAATATGTGACGTCATCAGCAGTGGATTGCAGTCGCGCGTGTTATAGTTATCTGAACTAACTATAACGGGGGAATTTCATTGGTTCTTTACGAGTGAAATGTCCACCTAACTATAACATGTGTGAAACCTATGGTTTTTTTAAGTGAATATATATATATATTCACTTAAAAAACCATAGGTTTCACACAAGTTATAGTTATCTGTACATTTCACTCGTAAAAAACCAATGAAATTCCACGTTATAGTTAGATCAGGTAACTATAACTTGCGCGCCCACAATAAACTGCTGATGACGTCACATATTACATCACTTATGACATGGTCAGTGACATCACTCATGACATCAATGATGACATCTGAAATGACACATTGTGCATTGCGGTCTCGCAAGTTATAGTTACCTGATCTAACTATAACGTAGAATTTCATTGGTTTTTTACGAGTGAAATGTACAGCTAACTATAACTTGTGTGAAACCTATGGTTTTTTAAGTGAATTTGCAAGGTTTTTTAAATGCTAATTCCTAACTATAACGTGTGTGAAACCTATGGTTTTTTCAGTGAATTTGTACGGTTTTTTAAATGCTAAGTTATGTATTTCGTACCGTGCACACCTCGCCACTTTTTACAAAATATCAATTGTTTTTTTCTCCCTTGGGGGTCCTTAGATTTATATATTAAATGTGATTGTTAATTCTTTTTATTTTTTTTATTTTTTTTAACCGTACGCGTACGGTAAGCTTACCGTACGCGCACTCCGCGATTTTTTAAAAAAATTATTAAATTTATTTTTCATACTTTTTGGTCCTTCGTGAACCCCCTGACGAACGCTAGGGGGTCTGCAACTCTCTTCGTTGCCCCCTTTTCATGTTATCAACCTTTGTTTTTCAGTGCGAGAGACAGAAAATGGCGGCCGATACTTTCTGATTTCGACCGATTCGAATGTTTACAGTCATGTAACCACCAATCAGAATTGAGCTCGCGCACGGCACCGTAAGCGTACGGTAAGCTTACCGTAAGCGCACGGAGCGCGCCTATAGATATATATATTGATTTAAATGCTATTTTCTCAGGACCTACTGAACAGATTTACACCAGACCTGCAAAAAGCACATCCCTGACCTGAGGACTACCTCTCTGCCCAATTTCAAGTAATTCTGTTTAGCCGTTCGGGCTGTAGCTCGGACTAAAGGTCCTATGGGAAAATGCATGGGGAAAACACGTTTTGGGACCCCCCTTTTTTCTCAGCCCCCGCTTGACGAATCCCGCCGAGACTTTCAGGGTAGGAGCAGAGCGTAGCGCCCCATTAGTTTTGAAAAATTCGCGAGGATTCGTCAACCGGCGCCAAAGTTATTCCAAATAGAATGTTGCGGATTTCCTATGGAAACACGGTCCTAACTATAACTATCTACTGGCGACCGCCAGTAGATAATATATATATATATATATATATATATATATATATATATATATATATATATTACCTACTGGCAGTCGCCAGTAGGTAGATATAGTTAGGACCTATTTTCCATAGGAAATCCGCAACATTCTATTTGGAATAACGTTGGCGCCGATTGACGAATCTTTGCGAAATTTTCTAAATTCTTGGCCAGCTCTGGTCCACTCCTATCCTGAAAATTTCACGGTGATTCGTCAAGCGGGGGCCGAGAAAAAAAGGGGGTCCCAAACACGTTTTTCCCATGCATTTTCCCATAGGACCTGTTGACACAGCTACAGCCCAAACTGCTGAACGGAATTACACCAAATTTGGCAAAGAGGTAGTCCTCAGTTCAGACACGTGCCTTTTGCTTAAATGTGTAAATCTGTTCAGTAGTTCCTGAGAAAATTACAGTTAAATGTACATATATCTATGGCCTCGGAGGATCCGCGCACCCTCCCCGAACCCTCCCGAGCACGAGCTGAATGCTAATTGGCTGCCAACACTACAGATCAGGAAGTGCTGGCAGCCATCTTGTGCCTCGGTAGAACCGAGGCACAAGAAACCTAAAAAACAAACACGAAAAGCGCGACAAGGGGGCAGGGTAGAAACACCCTGACCCACTAGGCCTGCTCAGGGGGTCCCACAAGGACCCCCCAGGGCCAAAACAAGTTTTTTGGTTTTTTTAAATCGGCGAGATTCGTGCACCGAGTGCGAATTTCGGCCGAAAATAAAAAAAATTCAGCGCGGGCTCCCGCGCTGAATATTCCAATATGCCACCGGAGGCCAAATCCAGGGGGCATAATTTAAAAAACTCCACCCTCCTTCTTGTGAACTTTAGCCTATATGAGGGGGAAACAGTAGTGCAACTTCCAGAATGCACTTTTCTGTTAACGGACTACACTTGGATGATTCTTGTATCTTCGGTGACAGGAGGTCCGGATAATGACATTCTGGTATCCCTGGGATCTCAGCGCGGGGAGTGGAAGAGTAGGGGGGAAGGGGATCCATTCACCAATCAACTGGCCGCGAGGCCAATAGAAAGGGGGAGAGGGGCAAGGATGAGCAGCTACTGAACGAGGAAGCCTCCGAACTCCAGTGTCTCACAGGACGATGCATATTCAAGTGCCTCATTTATCCCACGGCTTTCTTTGCATTATGGGACTTGCAGTCCTGATTTTGCAATGAGATCTGCAGGACTACAAATTCCAGAGTGCAAATACAAAATAACTTACATTCACGAGTCACTCTCACGTGGACGTGTGAAACTGGAGTTCTCTGAGGAGAGTTTGAGAACAAAAGGTACTTTTCACAAGTTTGGGGTTGGGCTCGACGTGATACATCCAGGGGCCGTGCTGACACATGCGAAAGGTATACATCAGTCACAGCCAGCAGCCTGGTCATGTGTGGCAGACCTGGGCATTCGGAGATCGCGGCACTGCCTCCACCCAGTCACTCTCCTCTGCTCTCCCTTTCTGCAGGTCTGGAAGCAGCAGCCCCCCGCCCCCTTCTCCACATGAGTGCAGCGCCCGGTTACAGAACCAGCGGGAAGTTTTCAAGAAGGAGCAGCTCCTGTGGGCACCTCTCGCTGCCAACCACTTCCTGCTCACGCTGTGCATCAAAGACCTCATTCCTTTGGGACTGTCTTGTGGGCACGGCCGAGCCCTTCTTCGGGGTGCTTTCAGTCGGATACCGGACCGAGTGGATTTATGTCGGAGGTCTGAAGGAGCGACCTCGTAATCTAGGCCTGGGCGAAGCACTACGCTACGCTCGCGTAGTTTGCGAAGTTCGCGCTACTTCGCACTACGCGAACTGCACGTAGCACAGTGCGAACACGCGTAGCGTAGTGCTGCGGTCATTTTTTGCTTGCTCGCGGTCCTCAACGTCAAGTTGGCGACCGCGAGCAAGCAAAATGACATCCTGGCGAGACTTTTTCCTTGTTCGCGATCGCGAGCATGGAAAATAAACCTCCCGGCGAGATTCCCAACGCGAGAAGGTCAGGTTTCTCATTGCGAGGGGTCGCGTATGCTCGCGACCGCTCGCGATGAGAAACTACCAGTTCGCGTTGAGAAAGCTGCAGCTCGAGTAAAAATCTACTCGAGCAGCAGAAAACTACAGCTCGCACTGTGCAAGATGCCATTTTCAATGATTGCACAGTGCCGGTTGCTTGTCTGCACTGTGCAATCATTGAAAACAACATCTTGCACAGTGCGAACATGTTACTTCGCAGTTCGCGAAGTGCTACGCGTAGCTCGCGTAGTGCGAACTTCACTTTGCGTAGCTTCGCGAAGTGCTACTTCGCGAACTACGCCCGCCCTGCTCACCCCGCTGGCTGGCAAAGATTGTGCGGTGATGCCGAGTGCCTGATCGCCTTCCTCCGGGGTGACCCCTCACTCCCACGCAGGGAACCCAGCCATGGAGCTGCGGGTCTTGTGTGGGTTCCTCTACTGGCGTCTGCTGCCGCTCTCTCTTCTGGCAGATAAGGCCACTTTTCTTCCAACTTTTACTCCGTGTCTGTGATTTGCTTTACCATATCCCAACACCTGTACAGGTGCCGGTCTGGTGTGTTTTTGTAGCGCCTACTGTTGGCATTGCTAGCTCATTGATGAAAGAGATGTGCGGTGGTGAGATAAGTGTTGTGCACAGAATCACACATGGTGGTCAAGTGGGTATACAGAGTACTGCACTTCTTTAATTCGAAATTGAGTACCAGCACTTCTCGGCAAAGTCTCGATACTTTTAAAGGGATAGTACAGGCACTTCGCAGTACCAGGCTGGTGTGTACTTGCATTTAAGGTTGAAGAACTGGCCTTACTCCAGGGTGTGAACAGGAGCAGAGGGGTGCCATGGCGGAAGCCTACACGGTAGCTCAGTTGGCTAGCATTCTTGCTGCAGGTGCTGGTGAGACATTAGGGACACTGGTTTAAATCCACGGAGCTAGCACGGCCTTTTATCCTGCATTAGTCAACATGAAAAGTGCCATTAATTTGGGTTGTAATAACACCTTTTAACATCCTCGAGCAATGTTGCTGTCACACGATGGAGCTGTAATACATATATCTACACAGCGTGGCTTTACAAGTTAAAAACTGGCCTGATATGCGAAGGAGGGCCACTTTTATTTTGGTGCCAGGACATAATTTCTGTCTGAGTGTGTTTGTGAAGCGTGTGAATGTATATGAGGGCGGGTCCTGCCTCGGGTGCACCCCAAGGCACCCTTAATCACCCTTTCGCACACATGCTTGGTCCTGTCCGCTCTGGCTGTGGGAGACTTGAATGTAATCAGCAACTGCACCCGCAGAGTGAGCCAACCGACCCTTCCAGGGAGCAGCAACAGGAGCACACCCGCAGGTCTCGAGGCCACCGAGTCTGTGACTGCAGGTTCAGTGGAGGGTGAACAGCCCCAGGGGGCGAGGAATTCCGTTCCTGCAGCCACCTGTAACAAATAAAACTCTGCACGTGCATAGCACACTGTAGCACTTCCAATGTGTCTAGGCACTTTGATCAGTTTGAAGCAAGGCAGCTAAAATGTTATAGCTGTGGCTTGGCTGAGCAGCCTGTCGGTGTCAGGCATGAGTTGCTCGTACAAGCCTGCTTCTTTTTGGCACTCTGGGATATGTAGTCCAAGTTTTGTAACCGGAAAAGCGAAACAATAAGTACCAAACGTCAGGTGACAATCTAAGGGACAACTTAAGACATTCGTGGGCCTCTCTCTTACCAAGATGCGAGGCTGAGAATACAGCCCCCCTTCTAAAAAAAAAAAGAAAAAAAAAAAGACCGGGATCGGGCTGAGGCCACCCCCCCTCCTTACACCACTCTGCAAACGCCCCCCTGGCGCGTTTGCAGAGGAGGAATTAATTCCCCTTGAATACTGGGGGTCCCTGGGGACCAACTAGCCCACCAGGAACCTCCAGTATGCGCCAGGGGGCTGTGTTGCAGAGAGGTGTAATGAGGCCACGCCCCTTTTTACACCTCTCTGCAACGCAGCTCTGTGGCGCTTACTGGAGGTACCTGGTGGCCTAATCCACCAACTTAAAACGCGCCACGGGGTGCGTTTGCACAGTGGTGAATGTAAGGTGCGGGGCCTGAGGTGATACTGTGCAAACACGCCCTGTGGCGCGTTTTAAGTTGGGGAATTCATTCCTCTTCAATCAAGAGGGCCCCTAGGGGCCAACTAGCCCACCAGGGACCTCCAGTAAGCGCCACGGAGCTGCATTGCAGAGTGTTGTAAAAAGGGGCATGGATTCTGAACACCTGGAGGTACCTGGTGGGCATGTTGGCGGCCAGGGGACCTCAGGATTCAAGGGGACTTAATCCCCCAACTTAAAACACGCCATGGGGCGCGTTTGCACAGTGGTGAATGTAGGGGGCGGGGCCTGAGGTGATATGTGTGCAAACATGCCCTCTGGCGCGTTTTAAGTTGGGGAATTAATTCCTCTTCAATCCAGAGGTCCCCTAGGGTCCAACTACCCCACCAGGTACCTCCAGGAAGCGCCACGGAGCTGCGTTTCAGAGTGTTGTAAAAAGGGGCGTGGACTCTGAACACCGCTCTGCAACGCAGCTCCCTGACCCCAACTTCGTATCAGCGACCACAACACCAGACTCCCTTTGATCAGTTAGGCATATTTCCATATGCTAGTTTGGCGACACGTGGTGCCACTAACCCTGTACAACACAAGGCGCGACATGTTGTGCCACTAACCCTGTTCAAAACAAGCCGATTCCACATGTAGAACTGTGTCCTGAGTCCTGAATGGCAGTGACCTCAACTTTGTGGCATCGACCACAGCACCAGACTTCCTTCAGTTTTATTTGTTGTTGTTTTGTTTAAATAAAATGTTTCATATATATATATATATATATATAACAGCCAAAAGTCCTGGAACAATCCAATGGGATCCAAAAAAAGCAGGTACGGACCACTCCGTGGAAAATAATTTCTTTTTATTGACGGTGCAGATTAAAGTGCATAGTGCGTTGAGATTTCAAGCAAGTGCTCAGCTCAGCCTGACGCGTTTCGACTGCCCACGGCAGTCTTGATCACATGACGCGCAGGACCAATCAATGACTTTATATAAGCTGACCAATTACATAACCGCTTAGATAATTGCCAACACAGTTTACTAATGAACACAAACATGGGACTGCGATTTAAACTATACAGATATTACTCTGGAACTCAATATATTTGCCAAACTTTGTTAAATGCAAAAAAGTTTTCTCCTTGATATACATAAGACATGTAATTATAATCATCCAATTGGAACATAGTTATATATATTTACATGACTAAGATTCTTGTTTGTCCAACTGCACAGGGACAATTCTGGACCCAAGAAAGTTGTTGGGGGTATGGAGGTAATGTGGGAAGAGGGTACGTTTCCTGCTGATGTGGGGAGAGGCAGCGTGAAAGGGGTATCTCTCACAGAAAGAACTCCGGTATGTTTTCAGAAATGCCTCGGACAGATGCCAGCTGCCGGACTGAATCAAAAAATGGCTTTTCAATGCTTATGTAGTGTGACTTATGAACAGTTCGCACCCAGGCTCACAGAGGGACAACTGCCGCCCGTCCGGTCGACTCACAGACACAGTACTATGAGCCATCCGCTCCCAAAGGAACAGCAGCGTAGTAGCTCGCAGAGATGCAGGCACAGCAGCGTACTAGCTCGCAAAGGTAGAGAGCTGCAAGCCGACGGACTGGCTTCTAACAACGTAGCTGCAAAGTGGTGATGTTGGGAAGAGGGAGCGTGAAAAGGTTATCTTGCACAGACAGATCTCCTGTATATTAAATTGCCCCTGGGACCTTTCTGTTATATTATCACTCGATGCAAAAAAGCACGCTTTCTGGACCATGACCTTTCTCCCTACCAAATTTGGCGTAATTCCGTTCAGCAGTTTGACCTGTAGCCTTGTCTTAAGTTTCCTATGGAAAATCCATTGAGAAAACACGTTTTCACACCCCCACATTGCTACCTGCCGCAAGCGTACTCGCTGTTGGTGTGCAGGTCAGTGGTCTAGTTGTCAACATGTCATGGCCACTCCCTGAGGGCAGGTTTGCACACACACCACACCCATCCGGAACATGTGTCACAGGCCATGTGACCACGCAAATATAATGCATTGATAACGTCACATCCTTTATTGCCGGTGGTGACTGGATGGCGGATGCTCCACTGGTCTCAATCATAAAGAGGCCATGAAAAGTTGCGCAGAGGGATAGTCGCACCCTGAGCTGTATGGCCATCAGGGGCTTACTACCATGTGGCGCGGACTTGAGTTGCACAGGATTAGTCACACCCTGAGCTGTATGGCCATCAGGAGCCTACCACCATGTGGAGCGGACTTGAGTTGCACATGGTTAGTCAGACCCTAAGGGGCATATTAACAAGCCAGGCGATAAAATTATCGCCGCTTTAGCAGCAGAAAACTGCCGCTAAAACGGCGATAATGGGCTTGATAATATGCTCTGTGCAATTCCAATTGAAGCCCATGTTAGATGCCCTTCACATCTAACATGGATTTCAATTGGAATTCCATAGAGCATATTAACAAGCCCATTATCGCCGTTTTAGCGGCAGTTTTCTGCCGCTAAAGTGGCGATAATTTTATCGCTGTGAGATGGACTAAGCCACGCCCTATTTACAACACTAAGTTAGCATAACCGAGATCATAGTTAAGAAGCTAGCTTGTTGTTTCTGCTGCGCTGCACACGACACTGTTGTTATGTGTTATTCATTTTGTAAAATGCTGACTCGACTTTGCCTTACAGAATAACAAACGGTTGTTATACATTCTTAACCGTGAAATGTGCCCTTGGTCTGTACATCATGCAAAGAACGCGTCTGGATCACTAGAAGGTACAGAGTGTTGTGTTTAGATTGATCGTAGACACTTGTTAGACATATCATGCATACAGCTGCCAATGTTTGAAGGACAAGCGTCTTTAATATTGCAGAACAGTTTGGTTTTACATTCATTCGAACAAGAAGAGCTGATGCATGCTGTGAGAGCTGATCCTTTGATGTGATTCGACTAAGCTGATCTATACGGTATGGGGTCCCCCCTGTTAGCCTAAGAGACCTTCTAATAGTCTAATAATAATAATGTATTAAATTATAGTGAAAGGAGTGTGGCCGTATACCACTGTCATTAATAGTATGATTGCTCCTTTCATTCTATATGGTATTGTGATAATGCTCATGATTCTGATCTGTATTGTTAGTCTGCTAGTGTTAGCCAAAGTACTGCATCTTAGGACGCGAGGTTTATAAAATAAACTCTTTAAACTTTACTGTGTCTGTATTATTCCGTTGTGGACTAATAAATAAGTACGAACAGGTATTTCAGATTCCCACCACTCCTGAGAAATATCTAAGTCGCTTGTTCTGGTTTGTCTATACATTGGGAACACCTAGCTAGATCTAGGTTAACGAATGGGATACTAAGCTAGTCGGATAAGGGGTTCTGGGTTCTGAGGGGAGTTTTCTGGTACACCACAATTCTCTGAGGTCCTGGTCTCCTGCGCATAGTTCTGTGCAAAAGCAGAATCCCTGCAACATGGCGCACCTAACGTTTGGTCTTAACGTCTGAGACGCTTTAGTAGTGCTGATTTTAGTCCACAACAACCCTCGCTCTCGTTTCCGGAAAACTTGGGTGACAGTTTAACCTACCTAGGTTTAGACTAAAGGTTCTATCAAGCTTGAAAATTAAAAAGGTTATAATTTTTGAGCCCAAGTGCTACTGAGTAAATCGTTGTTATTCTTTTAGGAGTCCTTATGGCGGTTAATATTCCCGCTCATAGTAGGGTTCCCCTGCGCACTCATTTGAGGGCGTATGGGGTACCTGATGACGGGATGTCTGTAGTTTTTGTGGTCAGTGCTGATACCACCTACCCGTATGAGTTGTTTTACTAATGGGTGACCTTTGCGGAGGTGGATGCCGAAGATAATTTGTTCCACGAATATTCAGCCTCGGCTGTACCTGCGGCTTATGCCCCATATCGGACTCTGGAAATTCCTATTACTGCCTGGCAGCATACAATTTGGTTTAATGGCGCCCTCCCCCATGAGGTCGTACCGGCAAAAATGGGCCCGTTATCAATTGCGGGAGCTACATGGCCGGTACTGGCCGGATATACTCCACACCCACGCTACGTGACGGTGGGAGTGGGTGATTTACGAACACTACACACTGCCCTGATTACGGTCCATAGGGCTTTAGTGCAGTATGTGTCACGCACAGTTCAGGTGGGAACACCTGCGGTTGCTGGACACGGGGCGGATCACCATCACGCGGTGGTGATAAGCCCTGTTATGGTTAACACGGTTGTCGGCAAGCGCCCCCTCAGGAAGGATGAATTTCCTTACTGGCTTGCAGAAAAATTTGATCAATTAGAAGCCGTGTTTCCAAACACTACACCTGTGGATAAACACAGGATACTCACCATTACTTTGCCCAAAGACCTGGTCCCTGAGCTTGTTGATTGTGACAATTGGGGCAAGATCTTTGCGGCGACATATTCGAAGTGCTACGGCACTCCGTCTATGGCTGTACTACCCTCCGTCATCAAGAAAGTTCAAGAAAGTCATGGTGCGGAGGCAGCTATTGAGTTGGGAATGAGGCTTGTCGACAGTTTCGATGTGGTTTGTTCCATGGTAATGGGCAACCTCAAAGGAGATGCCATGCAGTTCCAAATTGGCAATATGCTGGAGCTTCTGGCTGATGAAGACAAGCCTCGGCAATTTGCAAAAATTATTGCGAAAGCCTACAGGATGGTTGGATGTAGTGCCTTAGGTGTAAAACCCACCATCAAGATTCCAGATGTAGTACAACAAACTAAGGTGAGTTTGTCTACAAAAGACGAGAAGCCCAACTTTCCTAAACAAAGTTGGCGAGCCAAAAAACAAGAGAAGCAGCAACAGAAACAGGTTTCTCGTCCTGCCTCACCAGTTTAGTCGTATAGTGAACGCACTTATGATTTGCGCGATCGTACTCGTATTAAGTCACCTGATAGGTTTCAGGTTTCTGAACAACGCTCTCCTCGTTCTTCACAGGAAACATCGACTTCGCACTCTGGTGGTGGAGAGCGTGGAAGAGGAAGGGGCACTCAAGGTCGAGACCAGCCCCGCCAGACTGACGGTAAAGGCAAGCAGGAAGACGCTGCCAGACCGCGTCCACCGTTTCAGAAAAAGAAAGTTGCTGCTATCTCAGCGAGATATGCCTCAGATGGTCAGGACACAGCTTCGGAACCTGACATGGGCACTAACGCTGCTAGACAGCGCGGCGGAAGTTACAGTAGTGCGGGAAGCATTGCGTCCATTTCTGGAGGCGACAGCAACTGATATATATGTGACAGTTGAAACTGCTGATACTCGCGTAGCCCCCCCAGAGAGATTATTTGAAATAGTCCTTAATATTGAGGGTGACATACAACGCAAAATTAAAGCAGTTTTTTGGGATAATCTGGGCGCAGGTGCTTGCGCCTGCGTTATATCGTAATCAGGTTGGCTGGGACAAATGTTCTCCCAATCATGAGATTCCATTGCGATCCGATCCCCAGCCTCAACCCCAATATCCCATGCGTCGCAAGGCTAGACCTCACGTCGCGTCAATCCTTGAGCAATTGGAATATCAAGGAGTAATTGAGACATGTGTGTCACCCATGAATAATCCTTTATTCACTGTAACGAAGCCTGACGGATCGTACCGCCTAGTTTTGGATTACCGGCATTTAAACTCACATTGCCGGACGTGTGCGGTACAGAATACTCATAGTTCGGCTCTCGTAGATAGTCTTGTGAGAAAACGTTTCAAAACTACGCTCGACTTATCCAATGGCTTTTATTGCCATAATCTGGCCCCTCTTAGTTATGAGTGGACAGCATTTACCTCGGGTGGTAAACAAAAATTGTTCAAGAGGCTCCCGATGGGCTATAAGAACAGCCCTGGAGTTTTTGCCGCTCGCGTGGTCTCTCTCTTGGAGATGGTAGACCCGGAAGCGTACTCGTATGTCGACGATATCTATCTGACAGACGACGAGTTGCTTCCACACCTTGCTCGTGTGGATAACATAGTGACTATGTTTGCAGAAATCGGTTACAAGTTTAACTTTAAGAAGTCGCACATTGCTGAATTTACAGTGTTGTTCTTGGGGTACGAACTCAATAATGAAGGTCGAGGCTTGGCACCGCAGTTCCTTGAGAAATGCGCAAACCTTCGTATCCCTACGACACTGAAAAAATTACAATCCTTGCTGGGTTTTCTGAATTTCGGTCGATCCTACATTCCTGATTATGCACAGCGTATCAAGACACTTTATGCCTTGATACAACCAACTTATACCAGATCTTGCTGGCTGCCAGAGCACTCGTTGGCATTGTATACTTTGCAAACTGATCTTATTACAGCTAAATATCTAAAAACTCGGGACAACCATACCAACCTGGTCATTAGAATTGTTCCAGGCGCGGAAGGTTTCACGTACTTAACGTTCAATGAGGGTGACACAGTCCCCATTGCTTACAAATCTCATCTGTACACTTCGGCTGAGCTGCGATTTTCCACTGTTGAAAAAGTTTTGACAGCAGTTCAGATGGCGATCCTGAAAGAACGAGCGCTGTCACAAGGAAAGCGCATGCTGGTGGTAACACCGTTTCCTGCTCTTGAAGCAGTCACTAAAGCTAGTGTACCAAATTCTAAGGCTTTGCATCCGAGGTGGATACAATGGGCGACCTCCTTAGCTTCGCCCGACGTCGAATACATCTTTGATGCTGCATTGCAGACTCAAGAGAGTTTGGAGTATGAATTCGTTCATCCAGCTCCACAGACATTGCGCCCCATCGAGGAATACCATTGTGTCATATGCACTGACGGGTCGGCGCAACCCGCAACTGGATCAAGGCACGCTTATTCCGCGGCTTGCGCAATTGTAGTCGGTACTTTCGTGAATGGCGAGTTCAAATCTGATGCAGTGCATACGCAGTCATTGGGTGATTGTACCGCGCAACTGGCGGAGCTCCGTGCTCTGGTGCTTGCACTTGAGTTTGCTGATCACAGAGTCACTACTCTTATAGTGAGTGACTCTTACTACTGTGTTCAATCTTACAACGACAATATACTTTTTTGGATTATGAATGGTTTTCGTGACTCCAAAGGTTGCTCAGTAAAGCATAAGACAATTTGGGCTCGAGTGTCAGAACTCAAAGGGAGTTTGCCACTTGTGGATGTAATTCACACTCTTGGTCACCAACGAGTTGGTGTCCATGCTCTCGGTAACAGTTTGGCTGACGAGGCAGCTAAAACAGCAGTGGCAACATATTTAGTAGCAGCAGTTACAAGATCAAAATCAAAGATAGATGCAGACATCTTAGCAGCTATTGCGGCATCAGAGACAAGGAAAAACTTCCCTAGAGGTTTCCCTTCTCGATACCATTATCACTTAAGTCCTGATAACGTTCCGTTAGTGAGGATTAACGACGTTGGTGAAAGATTGATTCCCAACGCGGACTGCAGACCAAATCTGATAACAGCTGCCCACGAAGGTGTTGCGTCTGCGCATGCTGGAGTGTCAGCAACTGTCTCTCTTTTGCAGCAACGCTATTGGTGGTACGGTTTGTATAAACAAGCGCGGGCTTATGTACTTAATTGTGACATTTGCCAGCAGATCAAACCTTCTTCTGTTGCGCGTCCACCTCCAACGCAGCTGCATATATCTAATCAACCACTAGCGTGTGTTTATTTAGATCACTGCGGTCCTTTTACCTCTGATACTGCGTACAAGTACATCTTGGTTGCAGTGGATTCGTGCACACGTTTTCTGTGGGTGTGGCCACAAAGGAGTGCTGATGCCAGGACTGTCATCAAAGCATTGCGTGTCTTTATAGGGAGTTTTGCGTGTGGTACCCTTCACTCTGATCAGGGCCCGGCGTTCGCCTCTAAGGCTTACAAAGAGGCTATGAGAAGTTTGGGGGTCCAAGTCAAATGTTCGTCTCCATACCGGCCTGAGGGCAATAGTGTTGTGGAACGGATGAACCGTGACCTAAAGCAATCGTTGACAGCCAAGGTGTTAGGTACAGGCTGGAACTGGCTTGCCCACTTGTATGACGTCCAACGTGCACTTAATAATCTCCCTAGAAGGTCTCTGGGTGGGAGGACCCCTTACATGATGCTCTTTGGAGTGAGAATGTTTGTTCCGGACCTTGATGGTCTAGACATGGCGGCGGCTGCCGCCCCTTTTGACCTCGATGACCACTGTGCTGTATTGCAGAATCTACAAGAAGCAAGAGACACTCTGGCAAAAGAACACGTGCCCTCTGCATCAGAAGAAGCGCTCCTGATTCCGGTGGTCGGCTGGCTGCCTCGAGTTGGTGATCTGGTCCGTGAGAAGGTGGAGAACAAGAAGGAGTTTGGCCCCTCTTATCGTGCACCAGTCCCAGTGCTTGGAGTATTGGGTACACGTACAGTGGTTTTACCACCACTTCCTGGTCGCAAAGAAAAAAGGTACATTTCAATTGAAAATGTCAAGCTACACAGGGTGGCCGATTCTCCATAGTATGACACTTTCAGTTTCCTGCCCTTCAATGCTGAGAAACTCTGTTGTGGTGCCACCCTCTGTCATCGTCCCTGAAGTATCCATTGAGATGATCACAGTTAATGATCCGCCACCTACTGCTGGTGGTTTGCCCGCTGATCCTGAGTATGCTTATCCTACAGAAGTTGCTTTGCCCCTTTTAAATACAACAACACTTGCCCAGTCCCAGTCTTCCTTTGAAACTGAATCATTGACTTCCACTGTCCCTTCCAAAATCTCTATATTTTTTGCCTGGTTCAAGAGACATTTTTTGGTTGCACCTTGGACTTACATCTGGTTGGTGCTGATTTGTATTTTTTTATTCATGACAATTGGCTTTGTGGTAGTGTTTTTTAGACTTATCAATGGACACTACCTGAATGAGCGTTCTACAATTCAATTAATTGATGGAACTTTGGCCCCCCATTCCTCATCACACATCATGAAAAGAGACCAGACGTTTGTGAACATCACCGCCTGGCCTGTACGTGATGGGATTGCTTGGGATGCAGTGAACTTTCAAATTCATGGTCCCACCGAAGTTATTAATGTGCCAACTGTTTTTCGTGTTTCTATGGGTGATGTAGTTAAACAAAACATCCGCTCAGATAATTGGGATGTACAAGCAATAGAAGCACTGTTTTCTGATTTAAAATATTATGCTGCATTTGATGCTGAGGATCTGTATTTAAATACTGCAAATTATGAGGAGCAGTTTTGTTTTCAACATTATGGCACACATTTCCTACACAGAGCAAATACTTTCAGAAATTTTGTTAATTTCACACAATGGGAACATTGTCCTGTCCCTATGCCTGGCAGCTCTGCCACTTTATTGAAAAAATTCACATACTTTTCGGATTTTAGTGTGTCAACCCCTGAATCTTTTTACTTTAAGGTAACGGAAGAACCCTCTTCTAAAGTCAGACTGACACACACAAAATTATTATATTCCAAAGCCTTTATGGAGGAATTGGCTATTGGAGGTTATGACGTATGGAAAGCTACTATTGATCTTAAATCGGTTTGGGGAACTAAACCGTGGCAGGTACAAGGAACAGAAGCTTTGCATCGTGCCTGTCTTATCCCTAACCATATTTTATTTTTAAATTCATCTATTTTTCAGACAACCTGTTTTGGATTGGCTATATCTAAAAAATTAATTTCCCCCTCGATCCCTGATCTGGGTGCTTATCCTGGTTGGGAAAATCACTCAGATCTGTCCCTTACTGGGTTGCAGTCGCTTGTTTCCAATGGCACCTTCAATATTTCTACATTGAATCCTGAGGGTTGGCTGGTATGGCAAACAAGCTCAGATTCCTGTCAACGTCGATTTCTAGATTTGACCCCGGGGTATACACAACTTAGGGTTGACCCTCGTTTCACATCTTCACACACGGTGACTACCTACTCTGTAGGTAAGTTATGTCAGTCATGGCTGCAACATTCCACATTAACTTCAGTTAAACTTCATTTGTCACGTTTAAATGAAAAAATAGATTTGAATGATTTCATTAAGGGTCCTGTTAATGGTAGGTCTAAACGATGGGCTTATGCTATTTACAATGAAGTTTGGAAGTTATCGCAAATTGAGGCTGCTTCTAGACTACATGCTATTGACCAGGCCAATATGGAAAAAGTATTGGCTGTGATAGATAATAGTATTAACACGTTGTCTTCAAGAATTTATACATTAGATAATATCGTTTCTTCTGTCATAGACATTGTGCAAGATGATGTATCTGTGTTGTATCATGGTCAAACTCAATTGCGTTCAATTATGCAGTTTGCATGGACATTGCAAACGTTAAAGGCAGGGAAAGTCCCTTGGGATTACATGAATATTTCATCGTTGTTCCTTCCGTTTAATTTGACTGACAAACAGCAGTTCATGTCCATGAAAGATGCTACTTATGCATTGCTGCACATTGAAAAATTAGAACCTTTACCTTTTTCTGTAGCTGAGTTAAATTCAGCCGTGTGGTTAGTACACGGATTAGTAACTTTACCGTTCAGTTTGTTCAAGTTTAATTCGTGCATGAAACATTATGCTATCGGCAGATACGAACAACTTGGTGATGCGTTTCTGCATGAAGTTTGGTCACTTCCGTTCACTTACAGATGCGTGAGGGATGGCAAGGAAGTTTACTTAAAAGGTGAAGAATGCAGTTCCGCTCCTGATCACTCTGTGGTTTGCAGACATATACAATTACATGGCGCTTGCAATATACACGCTCCTAATTTAGCTTGTGTCCTAAAGGGGATTCCAATGCCAGTTATAACGTCTTCATTTAAGCTGCTTGCCAACGGTAGGTATTTGCTTTTAAATAGTGAAGCTTGCTGTGGGATGCTAGTGGGTATTCCTTACATAGTGACTGTTTCACAAAAAGTAGTTTGCTGTAATAACGTCCTTTTCCCACCCCCGCAAGGCCGCCTCGATGTATCCATCTGGCCAGCGATTCCAACCTTGAACGCAGAGTTCAATAGGATGAGCAGAATAAGGGCTCTTTTGTCTAAAAAAGAGGTTGCGTTAACTTCATCCCGTGAAACATTTCTTCTTAATGTTGCAAACACACGCACTGAGGTACAAGCGCTTTTAAATAATGACCTCCCCCTCCATTTTGGAACTTTGATTCAAACTATCTTTAATGCTTCGTCTACGACTGGCCTTGTTCATTTTTTTAAAATTGTGGGCTCCGGCCTCGTGACATCTTTTCAGACTGTTTTTGGTGTGATCCCCGCATTTTTACATTCTATTTTTTCGAGTGTCTTCGGAGGGTTCCCCGTGCTCCTCGCTTTGGTGGCTGGGATCCTTTTGTTGATTTGCGCTCTTCGCTATGGCTGCACACCGGGAGCTGCAAGACAGAATGCTGCGCTTGCTCCATCTTCGTAGCTGGATGCTTGATTTCTACGGCACCTTACCACTGGCGGTATTAAGCGTCAAGTATGGATTGTCTTTCCCGTTTCCCTTTTTTACGTGTGTGCAACCTGTTTTTCATTGCCTAGGTTGTCCCTTTCAATGGGCTCTGGACTCGTGCCTGTCAAACTTGGCGTCGCCTGACCCGGATTTTGATGAACTAATGTGTCCCTTAGTGGCTCATGAATTCGACTGTTCTGGTGTCGCGTTTATGGCTTTGGGTGCGGCACACGGAGTCCGTGGAAACTGGGATATCGGAGAGGCAGCTATTGATTTCCTTGAAAGGAGTTATATTGAGGAGACTGACAGTTGTCCTATCATGGTGCTGGATGCTCCGATAATTGACGAACATGTCTGTTCCTTTCACTTGCTCAACTGGATGGCTGATACTTTTGCGGGACGCTCCAATGATTTCCTCTTGGAAGCAGTCGCAACTTACGGTGCATATACCTTCATGGATTGACTGATTGACATTGTCAATGCAGCTTGCATCCGGAGTTGTTAAATTTCTACGAAAATTTTGCTTACCTTTTATCATATCATTTTTTCATTTTTTAAACGAACATTTTTTTTATTCTCGGACTTTACACTTATCTTATATGCCCTTGAGTCCATTCTAAATCACTTGAACTCTGCGTTCTTCATAAATGTATCCCTATTGGTTAGTGCTCCGATCATGGGGGGTGTGAGATGGACTAAGCCACGCCCTATTTACAACACTAAGTTAGCATAACCGAGATCATAGTTAACAAGCTAGCTTGTTGTTTCTGCTGCGCTGCACACAACACTGTTGTTATGTGTTATTCATTTTGTAAAATGCTGACTCGACTTTGCCTTACAGAATAACAAACGGTTGTTATACATTCTTAACCGTTAAATGTGCCCTTGGTCTGTACATCATGCAAAGAACGCGTCTGGGTCACTAGAAGGTACAGAGTGTTGTGTTTAGATTGATCGTAGACACTTGTTAGACATATCATGCATACAGCTGCCAATGTTTGAAGGACAAGCGTCTTTAATATTGCAGAACAGTTTGGTTTTACATTCATTCGAACAAGAAGAGCTGATGCATGCTGTGAGAGCTGATCCTTTGATGTGATTCGACTAAGCTGATCTATACGGTATGGGGTCCCCCCTGTTAGCCTAAGAGACCTTCTAATAGTCTAATAATAATAATGTATTAGATTATAGTGAAAGGAGTGTGACCGTATACCACTGTCATTAATAGTATGATTGCTCCTTTCATTCTATATGGTATTGTAATAATGCTCATGATTCTGATCTGTATTGTTAGTCTGCTAGTGTTAGCCAAAGTACTGCATCTTAGGACGCGAGGTTTATAAAATAAACTCTTTAAACTTTACCGTGTCTGTATTATTCCGTTGTGGACTAATAAATAAGTACGAACAGGTATTTCAGATTCCCACCCCTCCTGAGAAATATCTAAGTCGCTTGTTCTGGTTTGTCTATACATTGGGACCACCTAGCTAGATCTAGGTTAACAAATGGGATACTAAGCTAGTCGGATAAGGGGTTCTGGGTTCTGAGGGGAGTTTTCTGGTACACCACAATTCTCTGAGGTCCTGGTCTCCTGCGCATAGTTCTGTGCAAAAGCAGAATCCCTGCAACATCGCCTGGCTTGTTAATATGCCCCAAAGTTGTATGGCCGTCAGCGGCCTACCACCAAGTGGTGCTGACTTGTGATGCAAAGGGTTAGCAGCACCAAAAGCTGATGTGGCTCCGCCATTGATGACTTAGGACTCAGCGACATGTGTGAGATCTGTCGGGCCACGGAGAAGCTGATGTGGTCTCCGCCATTCATGACTCAGGACTCAGCGACATCTGTGAGATCTGCCGGGCTGCGGAGCTTTGACGGGCACGTGTGGTGCCCACTGGTAGACACTCCAGTGGCAGCAGGTAATTATTTGGTCATGGATGCACAGTGGCGGCAGTATCTCTCTCTCTCTCTCTCTCTCTGTCACTTCCCTCTCTTCACTCTCTCTCTCACTCTCTTCCTTCCTTTCTTTCTCTATCTCCCTACTCCCTTTCTCACTCCCTTTCTTTCCTTCCCTCTCTTTTTCTCTCTGGCTTTTTTTTCCTTTTCTGTGTCTCACTCCTTTGATGCGCATTACACATGTCCTTATATTGTGCTTTATTTTCCAGGCTGTGTCATCGACATTCATGGTCCCGACAGGAGCCTTCCGCCTTGTTGTTTTGTGTTCATTTTGTTAAATTTAGTTTATCCTTTATATATACGTTTACGGAAAAATAAAGTTTTGGAAAAAAAAGAAATTCAATAAAGTTTTTGGTTGTTACTTGAGTGCTGTGTGACTCTTTCTCATTCTTATTACTGTTATTTGGTGGTGTTCACCATGGTGTTAAATTTTGGGGCAGTTATCGTGGAAATACTGGTGATGTCTGCAGTTTGCACCTGCTACTGAATAGTGTGCTAGATTTATCTCAACTGTAGTTGCATTAAAGTGCTGGTAATGAAATGTAGAGTAGGCGTTCCCGTGCAAAAACACACGAGTTGTACCTTTGCGATTTATTCTAAATACTAAAATCCTGTATTGAATTGCACTGTGGTAGTGGTTGCATTTACAGTGTTCACACAAAGTCAATGAAGAAATCTCATTGTGTTTTTTATTGATTGGGAATAGTGGGTCAGGTGCTGGATCTTGATGGAATACACTGCCCAGTTCATTTATTTTTCTGTACACGAAAAAACCACATCACAACTTTCACAACGAAAGGCAAAAACTGCAATGCAAAACAAATTTCGGCGATAAGCCGCAGTAGCACCAGAGATTATACACCTGCTTTCTGCTGGAGTTAAGCAGGATGACTACCTACAGCATGAAAGGGAACACAGCCAATAGCCACACCTGAACACCCACAAGTACCATAGAGTCAATGAGCATGATACACGGATACCCACGAGGGCCGTAACACTCATCGCAACAACCTCAGGACCGCCAACGCCCCCCGAACCCACATCTGAGCAAGTGTGTCCGTGTGGTCATTGTGTTAGCATGATAGGCACGGGCCCTGCAACATCACAGTGTGCTGTCTTCAGCAAACGTTACCATCTCACCTCAGCGTGGGCAGTGAGCCTGGAGATTTAGCTACGCACTCATCCTCCTGCATGCACAAGCGGCAAAGGGACCGGGGTGTCTCACACATGTCCGTGTGAAAGAAGTACGGTAAGTGTGTCTCTGTGTTCTGGTGTGGCCGCCACAAGGGCTGCAGCAGTCGATGTTGTAAAGTGGCATGCACACCTCCAAACGGCAGTGTCACGGTGTGATTGGAATGCCGCAGGACATGCACTAATAGGCATGACAATGGTGTGCCGTAGGAGTGCATGGGATACAACAGCGCAGTGCACAAAAGTGTGGGGGCTCGTGGGAGGGAGAAACAGCTGTTTGGCAATGTAACACACAGTGAACCTGCGCATGTGCCACGTGCTGGGCATCTCATCCATGATGACCAGGGTCGCAGACATCACACAACACCCACGACCGGCCTTTGTACACATCCTGTATGAATGCAGCTGGAGAAGTTACTGTAAGGATGAAAGGTTCTTTGCCTGAGCTATCTTGCGCTAACACATCTGCTGCTCCGAGAAGGAACTTGCAAGTGGCCAGCCCCCCCTGACAGATACGATAATATTTGTATCCGTCTCCCACACTACGCACTGCCCGATTTGAGAACGAGTGCACATCCCACACTCAAAAATCCTTTGTCGTAGTTGGCATGCATGAAATGGCCTTCACACATACTCCCACCACAACCCTGCCCTGCACCCATTGCACACAGACCCAGCTCATTGCACCAAGCTGTGCCATTTCATCCACAAGACTGGCACACGGCAAGCCAGTGCAGCTACAAGCAGAGCCACTGACGCATAGCAGGGCATCCCGAACACATGGTCGACTCCATTCACGTCCACCTGTATCGTGCACGTCTGCTGCATGTCCTGGGTGCACTGCATTTGGCAGTGCTGTGGATCACTTACCGGCTGAGCTTCTGCATTGCGGACGTCACCAGCGTTCAACCTGTATTACAATGTCGCACGTGGTGCATGGACGAGGGCCTCTCCAACGTGTGGGTAGCTGACATGGATTACAACTGGTGTGTGCGCCCCCTGTTGACACATGCCCAGGAGTGTCATGGTTATGCCCATTTTTGGCATGCATGGATGTTTGGCATGCACTTTGGACTCACGCTTTCCTCCCCGAGTCCAGCAGCAGCTCAATTTAGCAGCAGGACACTCTAGGCAATACCTCACTTAATTTCCGTACCCCACACTTTCAGACCATTAGGGGTCAGTAGTTCAGCAGCTTTATCCACGAGTCCGGCAGCAGCTCAGCTTACGCCCCCAGCGCCATCAGAGCCATAGGAGTGAGTAGTTTGCACTTTACAAATACCAAATTGATTTGATATGCGTGAATTTACCATCGCACTCCCTGTATAGCACCACACACAAGTTACAATGTTCAAAACAAAAGTTTCTCAGAGAAGGTATAACTACATGCTGACACTACTTGGACAGATATGGCCAGAGCACATGACTTCACAGCATATGACACACAGTTTGTTCTCACTCTTTCATCCCTGAGTCCGGCAACTGCTCAGCTTAGCAGCATGAGACTCTAGACAATACCTCACATATTTTCCGTACCCCAGCACTTTCAGACAAGTAGGGGTCAGGAGTTCGTCCTAGTAGGTATAAACACATACTGACACTACTTCCACAGGTGTGGTGCAACGGAGAGGGCACATGACTTCACAGCATAAGACTCACAGTTTGGGCACACACTTTAATCCCCGAGTCCCGCAGCAGCTCACCTTAGCAGCATCAGACTCTACCTCATACCTCACTTAATTTCCGTAGCCCAGCACTTTCAGACTGGTAGGGATGAATAGTTTGCTTTGCACCCCTGTATAGCACACCCTAAACACCCCACAGAGGTTACAGTGCTCCTACCCTCCTCTTTCCTAATTTTTTCACCCTTTTTTCCCCTTACTCGCTTCAACATAAGCACCAAATGGCTGCCAACACTTCCTAGTTGCAACTGCTCACACCGCTCGCAGCCAATAAGCAGCAAGCTCGTGCTCGTAACGCCTCAGCCAATTAGATGGCAGAATTCGCAAATATCGATATCTGTAAATTTAAATAATTCTCCAAAACTACTGAATGGATTTACACCAAAAAAAGTGCTTTCTAGACCAAGACCCTTCTCCCTGCCAAATTTGGTGTAATTTCGTTCACCCGTTCGACCTGTAGCCTTGTCTAAAGTTTCCTATGGAAATTGCATGGAGAAAACATGTTTTGGGACCCCCCTTTTTTCTCGGGCCCCCCTTGGCGAATCACCCCCAAACTTTCAACTTAGGAGCTGATATGAACAAAGAATTAGTTTGGAAAACTTCATGAAGATTCATCAAACGACGCCAAAGTTATAAGAAAAAACAAAGAATGCTCTCTCTAAGGAAACTTTGTTCTAACTATAACTACCTACTGGCGACTGCCAGTAGGTAATATTAATATATATATCTATATATATATATAGATATATATATATCTATATATATATATATATATATATATATATATATATATTCACTGAAAAAAACCTAAGTTTCAGGCCTGATATAGTTAGGCATTAGCATTTAAAAAACCTTTGAAATTCACTGAAAAAAACATAGGTTTCAGGCCTGATATAGTTAGGAATTAGCATTTAAAAAACCTTAGAAATTCACTGAAAAAACAGTAGGTTTTAGGGGTGTTATAGTTAGCTGGACATTTCACTCGAACAAAACTATTGAAATTCCTCCGATATAGTTAGTTGTACTAACTACATCTTGCGAGCCCGCAATCCACTGCTGATGATGTCACATATTACATCATTCATGACATGGTCAGTGACATCACTGATGACATCTCAAATGACATCACTGATGGCATCAACCACGTGACAATCAGATACACCTCATCATACACTAGTATAAACTTTCATCACTCACTGTAAAAGACAGAGTGCCAGATTTAAAACCATTGACACACCAATAAAAGTTTCTAAACACCCACTCAGTGATTCCTAGATCTATACACACATCTAATCACTTACCTATAGATTCACTCATACATGCTGTCAATGATCAATAGAACACTATCACTTATACACCTATATCGACAATACACACCAGCACACATCCTAATCACTTATGAAGTCATCCGACTCACTTATGCAAACAATGGATCATACTTACTTTTACTTACCTATACACTTATAAAAACACCACTTCATCTATTCATATAGATAATAAATCATACTTAGTGTGTTATAAAAACACTATTACAAGTATACAGTTATCCATACAGTCACTCATACAATCACTGAGTCATATATATACTTATTTATATGCAACAACTGACACATACACTGGCTTTTATTTTCCTAGTTTGTTGGACATGTACCATTGAGACATATATTGCCTCATCACCACACCCATAAAGATATTCACTCACCCAAACAACTGTTATAACATGTAGTTTTAACTTCAAAAACCTACTGAATCAACTATTCACACATCTTTGGCCAGTCACACACCCCCCACCGAACCACACACACATTCACTCTCCCATACAAATACTCAGTTAACTAATCAATAAATAATATAGACTTTCACGTAGCTAGTAAACAACTGGTGCAGCAGTTTACACAACTTACAAAGTGATACAGATATTCACACAGTTTAGTCACTATCCAATATATTTAGTGAGATACTATAAATTAGTCAAGTCAACAGTCAATCACACTGCTACTGAATCCTCCATCCAGATGTTTATATTTATATATCCACTCATTCTTCAATGCAAATTGCTATATATATATAATACATATTTAAATAACGAACCAAACCACATTCTCTGGATGATGTCATCAGTGATGTCATCCATGATGTCATTTGAGATGTCATCCGTGATGTCACTGATCATGTCATGAATGATGTAATATGTGACATCATCAGCAGTGGATTGCGGGCGCGCGAGATGTAGTTAGTAAAACTAACTATATCGGAGGAATTTCAATGGTTTTATTCGAGTGAAATGTCCAGCTAACTATAACACCCCTAAAACCTATTGTTTTTTCAGTGAATTTCTAAGGTTTTTTAAATGCTAATTCCTAACTATATCATGCCTGAAACCCATGGTTTTTTCGGTTAATTTCAAAGGTTTTTTAAATGCTAATTCCTAACTATATCAGGCCTGAAACCTATGGTTTTTTCAGTGAATTTCAAAGGTTTTTAAATGCTAATTCCTAACTATATCAGGCCTCAAACCTATGGTTTTTTCAGTGAATATCAAAGGTTTTGTAAATGACAATGTTTAATGTATTAATTGTTATACTGATTTTTTTTATACTGATTTACTACATTGTTTAAACTGTTTATTTTTAGATATTTTGTTTTTTTATTTACATTATACATTACAATACAAAATATACTTTCTCAGAATGAATTACTTTAGTTTAAATACTTTGCAAATAGGCAATAGACTTTTAAGTACAGTAGTTACAGTTGTTGCAATGGGCAACACAATTTCAAACACAAAGCAACATTGAGCTCAATGTAAATTTCTAGTCAAATGCAATTCAGTTAGTTTATAGATTACTTTTCTAACCACAGGACTGGATGCTAGATTCCGTCTTTGGATATCTCCTGTAAACAGTTGAGTAAAAGCGTTTTGGTTACAGTAGTGATCTTTAAGGATTATTATTGTATTTTAAAGGTTGACACTTCGAAAAAATTTCACATAGAATCACCAATGTTATCCTATGGCAGAAAATTCACTTAGCAGGTAAGTACTGTTATTGTTACTTTTTTGTACTCAGTGGTGGATCCTGGATCCAGCACAGGTGAATCTCCTGTAAACAGTTGAAAGAATGTGTTTCATACAGACGATTTTTTAGAAATATTTTTAGTTTGTGAAAATAGACACTTCAAAACTTTTCTACTTAAAAACACACAATGGATTGCTATAGAAGGAAATACAAGTTACTGTTAAGTACACTTGAAATTACTTTTCAGGGTCAGTGCTGGTCTAAAAGATGCAGAACTGGGTTCTCTCCTGATAACAGGTGAGTAAATCGGAATTCGTAGTTCGGCTGATTTTAGAGGAATATTTGTAAGTTTCAAAAATGGACACTTAGAAACTTTTCTGCTGAAAACCACACAATGGATCCTATGGTAGGAAATACAAGTTACTAGTAAGTATGCTTAGAATTTTTTTTCAGGGTCAGTGCTGGGCTAAAAGATGCAGTCCTAGGTTCTCTCCTGAGGACAGGTGAGTAAATCGGAATTCGTAGTTCGGCTGATTTTAGAGGAGTATTTGTACAATGGTGAAGGAAGGGGGCGGGGCCTGAGGTGACGTGTGCAAACACGCCCTGTGGCGCGTTTTAGGTTGGGGAATTAATTCCACGAGGCCTTACTGAGGCAGAATTCAATAGACAAAAGACATTGCTCCGAGTGCGGCCCCCCCGGACCACGCATCATCGCAGGGTACGTAAACGCTGAGCGCCAAAGTTACTACTAACTCAGTGCACCATAATTCATCACAAGGAAGAGTGAACAGTTTTATGTCAGCAGTGAGGCATACTATCACTCGAAAATCACCCAAAAATACTCATAATATATAAAGAACAGAAGAATTGAAATACATTAATGATTATAATCCAGTAATTTTGAAGATGTGGAATGCAAATATGGAAATACAATATGTTGCAGATATCTCAATTACTGTTCCTCGCATACTATCCAAATAGAAGTCCATACCTGGAAAACATATGTCTATATGAAATACTGCAACATTATAGTTTTAGAAAAAATGTTACAGAATTAATAAATGAAGGAAAATATGCTGTAATTGGATCTGATGGATGTTTCTTAAAGAATGCCAAAGGAAATTTGATTAATCACAGGAAAGTAAGTTGTGATACTCAAGATAAGAGAGTGTTTTTCTATTTAGCTCTTCTGCAACTCTTCAAACTTTGGAGGACTGTAATGGAATTACTTAGAGATTTTGAGTGCTATGAAGATTCTTTCAAAGCATGTAAAGACATTGCTACCAGTGAGGCCCGCCCGGACCAGGATGCGCACACGCTGAGTGCTTCAGGTGCCACTAACTCACTGCACCACAAGTCATCGCCATGTGGACTTTTTTTAAGGCAGAATTCAGTTGGCAAAAGACATTTCTCCCAGTGCAGATCGCTCGGACGACGCATCATCGCAGGGTGCACACAAGCTGAGTGCTTCATGTGCCACTAACTCAGTGCACCACAAGTCAATGCCATGTGGCCTTATTGAGGCAGAATTCACAAAAGACATTGGTCGGAGTGCGGCCACGCATCATCGCAGAGTATGTACACGCTCAGTGCCAAAGGTACTACTAACTCACTGCACCACAAGTCATCGCCATGTGGCCTTATTGAGGCAGAATTCAACGCAAGCTGCAACATATGGTGCCACTAACCCTGTTCCACACAAGCCGGCGACACGTCGTGCCACTAACCCTGTTCAACACAAGCGAATGATCCCACATGTGGAACTCTGTCCTGAGTCCTGAATGGCAGTGACCCCATGTCCATGGCAGCAACCACAGGACCAGACTCCCTCTTATCAGTTAGGCATATTTCCATATGAAAGGCCGGCGACACGTGGTGCCACTAACCCTGTACAACACAAGGCGCGACACGTGGTGCCACTAACCCTATTCATCACAAGCCAATCCCACATGTGGAACTGTGTCCTGAGTCCTGAATGGCAGTGACCCCAAGTCCGTGGCAGCGACCACAGCACCATACTCCCTTTGATCAGTTAGGCATATTTCCATATGCAAGGCCGGCGACACGTGGTGCCACTAACCCTGTACAACACAAGGCGCGACACGTGGTGCCACTAACCCTGTTCAACACAAGCCGATCCCACATGTGGAACTGTGTCCTGAGTCCTGAATGGCAGTGACCCCAACTTTGTGGCAGCAACCACAGCACCAGACTCCCTTCGATTAGTGACGCGTATTTGCATATGGAATGCCGGCGTCACGTGGTGCCACTGAACCTAAACTACGCAGGCCGGTGGGGCCACCAACCTATGCATGTGTCTGTGGGCCCTTGCTCACCGCTACCTCTGGCCTACACTGCGGTCAGCAAGGCTCACAATTCAGATGTAGTTGCGATTGCAGATGACGCAGTAGGCAAGAGACATAGCTCCCAGTGCGGCCTGTCCGCACCAAGCAGCATCACAGGCTCATACACTTCGACAGTGTCTTCTATACATATTTCATCTTTTCATGATACGTCTACACTGCGGTCAGTAGGGCTCACAATTAAAATTCAATGTTGATTCATTAATTACAGAGTCCACTAGGCAAGTAACTATCACAGGCTTGAAACCTACATACTATCCTTTTAGCATCCTTGCTTCAAGAACTTTTTAATATCAGTTATAGCTTTAGTACAATCACCAAATTCATCTTCAAGTGCAAACAAACACTCAATAACTGTCTGCACTGCGGGCAACAGAGCTTGAAATTCAAATTTTTGACACGTGGTGCCACTAACCCTGTTCAACACAAGCTGCGACACGTGGTGCCACTAACCCTGTTCAACACAAGCCGATCCCACATGTGGAACTGTGTCCTGAGTCCTGAATGGCAGTGACCCCAACATTGTGGCAGCGACCACAGCACCAGACTCCCTTTGATCAGTCAGGCATATTTCCATATGCAAGGCCGGCGACACGTGGTGCCACTAACCCTGTACAACACAAGGCGCGACACGTGGTGCCACTAAACCTGTTCAATTCAAGCCGATCCCACATGTGGAACTGTGTCCTGAGTCCTGAATGGCAGTGACCCCAAGTCCGTGGCAGCGACCACAGCACCAGACTCCCTTTGATCAGTTAGGCATACTTCCATATGCAAGGTCGGTGACACGTGGTGACACTAACCCTGTACAACACAAGGCGTGACACGTGGTGCCAATAACCCTGTTCAATACAAGTCGATCCCACATGTGGAACTGTGTCCTGAGTCCTGAATGGCAGTGACCCCAACTTCGTGGCAGTGACCACAGCACCAGACACCCTTCAGTTTTATTTGTTGTTGTTTTGTATAAAAATAAAATGTTTTATATGTAAATCTATAAATGACTAAGATTCTTGTTTGTCCAATGCACTGGGACAATTCTGGGCCCAAGAAGGTTTTTGGGGGTATGTTGTTAATGTGGGAAGAGGGTGAGTTACCTGCTGATGTGGGAGAGGCAGCGTGAAAGGGGTATCTCTCAGAGAAAGAACTCCGGTATGTTTTCAGAAAAGCCTCGGACAGATGCCAGCTGACGGACTGAATCACAAAATGGCTTTTCAATGCTTATGTAGTGTGACTTATGAACAGTTCGCACTCAGGCTCGCAGAGGGACAACTGCGGCCCGTCCGGTCGACTCACAGACGCAGTACTAAGAGCTGTCCACCCAAAGGAACAGCAGCGTAGTATCTCGGAGAGGTACAGGCACAGCAGCGTACTAGCTCGCTAAGGTTGAGAGCTGCAAGCAGACGGACTGGCTTCTAATGGCATAGCTGCGAATTGGTGATGTTGGGAAGAGGGAGAGTGAAAGGATTATCTCGCACAGATATTAAATTGCCCCCGGGACCTTTCTTTTATATTTTCACTCAATGCAAGAAAGCACGCTTTCTGGACCATGACCTTTCTCCCTACCAAATTTGGCGTAATTCCGTTCAGCAGTTTTACCTGTAGCCTTGTCTAAAGTTTCCTATGGAAAATCCATTGAGAAAACATGTTTTCACACCCCCACATAGCTACCTGTCGCAGGCGTACTCGCTGTTGGTGTGCAGGTCAGTGGTCTAGTTGTCAACATGTCACGGCCACTCCCTGAGGGCAGGTTTGCACACAGACCACACCCATCCGGCACATGCGTCACAGGCCATGTTACCACGCAAATATAATGCATCGACAACGTCACATCCTTTATTGCTCGTGGTGACTGGATGGGGGACGCGCCACGGGTCTCAATCATGAAGAGTCCATGAAAAGTTGCGCAGAGAGTTAATCGCACCCGGAGCTGTATGGCCGTCAGGGGCCTACCACAATGTGGCGCGGACTTGTGTTGCACAGGATTAGTCGCACCCTGAGCTGTATGGCCGTCAGGGGCCTACCTCCACGTGCTTGAACTTGAATTGCACAGGGTTAGTCGCACCCTAAGTTGTATGGCCATCAGTGGCCTACCACCACGTAGTGCTGACTTGCGTTGCAAAGGGTTAGCGGCACCAAAAGCTGATGTGGCCTCTGCCATTGATGACTCAGGACTCAGAGACATGTGTGAGATCTGCCGGGCCATGGAGAAGCTGATGTGGTCTCCGCCATTCATGAATCAGGACTCAGCGACATCTGTGAGATCTGCTGGGCCGCGGAGCTTTGACGGGCACGTGGTGTGCCCACTGGTAGACACTCCGGTGGCAGCAGGTAATTATTTGGTCATGGATGCCCAGGGGCAGCAGTATCTCTCTCTCTCTCTCTCTCTCTCTCACTTCCCTCTCTTCACTCTCTCTTTATCACTCTCTTCCTTCCTTTCCTTCTCTTTCTCTATCTCCCTACTCCCTTTCTCACTCCCTTTCTTTTCTTCCCTCTCTTTTTGTCTCTGGCTTTTTTTTCCTTCTCTGTCTCTCACTCCTTTGATATGCGCATTACACACGTCCTTATTTTGTGCTTTATTTTCCAGGCTGTGTCGTCGATATTCATTGTCTTCCGCCTTGTTGTTTTGTGTTCATTTTGTCAAATTTTATCCTTAGTTTATCCTTTATATATATGTTTACAAAAAAAATAAAGTTTGAAAAAAAACATTTAAATAAAGTTTTTGGTTGTTACTTAAGCGCTGTGTGACTCTTTCTAGTTCTTATTACTGTTATTTGGTGGTGTGCACCATAGTCTTAAATTTTGGGGCAGTTATCGTGGGAATACTGGTGATGTCTGCAGTTTGCAACAGCTTCTGAAGAGTGTGTTAGATTTATCTCAACTGTAGTTGCATTAAAGCGCTGATAATGAGATGCAGAGTAGGCGTTCCCGTGCAAAAGCTCACGAGGTGCACCTTTGCGATTTATTCTAAATACTAAAATCTTGTATTGAATTGCACTGTGGTAGTGGGTGCATTTACAGTGTACACACATAATCAATGAAGAAATCTCATTGTATTTATATTGATTGGGAATAGTGGGTCAGGTGCTGGATCTTGACGGGATACACTGCCCAGTTCATTTATTTTTCTGTACACGAAAAAACCACATCACAACTTTCACAACGAAAGGCAAAAACTGCGATGCGAAACAACTTCCGGCGATAAGCTGCGTTAGCACCCTAGATTTTGCACCTGCTTTCTGCTGGTGTTAAGCAGGACGACTACCTGCAGCATGAAAGGTAACACAGCCAAGGGTCACACCTGAACACCCACAGGTACCATAGAATCAACAAGCATGATACACGGATAACCATGAGGGCCATAACACTCCTCGCAACAACCCCAGGACCGCCAACACACCCCGAACCCGCATCTGAGCAAGTGTGTCCGTGTGGTCATTTTGTTAGCATGATAGGCACGGGCCCTGCAACATCACAGTGTGCAGTCTTCAGCGGACGTTACCATGTCACCTCAGCGTTGTCAGTGAGCCTGGAGAAGTGGCTACCCACGCATGCTTCAGCATGCTCTAGCGGCAAAGGGAACGGGGTGTCTCACACATGTCCGTGTGGAGGATGTGCAGTAAGTGTGTCTCTGTGTTCTGGTGTGGCCGCCACAAGGGCCGCAGCAGTCGCTGTTGTAAAGTGATATGCACCACCTTCAAACGGCAGTGTCACGGGGTGATTGGAATGCCGCAGTACATGCACAAATAGGCATAACAATGGTGTGCCATAGAAGTGCACGGGATACAACAGTGCAGCGCACAAAAGTAAGGGGCTCGTGGGAGGGAGGAGCAGCTGTTTGGCAACATAACACACAGTGAACCTGCCCATGTGCCATGTGCTGGGCATCTCATCCATGATGACCAGTGTCACAGACATCCCACAGCACCCACGACCGGCCTTTGTACACATCCTGTATGAATGCAGCTGGAGAAGTTACTGTAAGGATGAAAGGTTCTTTGTCTGAGCTATCTTGCGCTAACACATCTGCTGCTTCGAGAAGGAACTTGCAAGTGGCCAGCCCCCCTGACAGATACGATAATATTTGCATTCGTCTCCCACACTACGCACTGCCCAATTTGAGAACAACGAGTGCGCATCCCACACTCAAAAGTCTTTTGTCGTAGTTAGCATGCATGAAATCGCTTTCACACATACTCCCACCGCAACCCTGCCCTGCACCCATTGCACACAGACCCAGCTCATTGCACCAAGCTGTGCCATTGCATCCACAAGACTGGCACACGGCAAGCCAGTGCAGCTACAAGCAGAGCCACTGATAGCAGGGCATCCTGTACACATGGTTGACTCCATTCATATCCACCTATACCTTGCACGTCTGCTGCATGTCCTGGGTGCACTGCCTTTGGCAGTGCTGCGGATCACTTACTGGCTGAGCATCCGCATTGCGGACGTCACCAGCCTTCAACCTGTATTGCAATGTCGCACGTGCCTATCCAAGTGGTGCATAGACGAGTGCCTCTCCAACGTGTGGGTAGCTGACATGGTTTACGATGGGTGTGTGTGCCCCCTGTTGGCCCACGACCAGGAGTGTCATGGTGATGCCCGTTTATGGCATGCATGGATGTTTGCCACGCACTTTGGACTCACGCTTTCATCTGCGATTCCAGCAGCAGCTCAATTTAGCAGCATGACACTCTAGGCAATACCTCACTTAATTTCCGTACCCCGCACTTTCAGACCAGTAGGGGTCATTAGTTCAGTGGCTTTATCCCCGAGTACGGCTGAAGCTCAGTTTACGCCCCCAGTGCCATCAGACCCGTAGGAGTGAGTAGTTTGCACTTTACAAATACCGAATTGATTTGATACGCGTGAATTTACCTTCGCACTCCCTGTATAACACCCTCTAAGCACCATACACAAGTTACAATGTTCGAAACAAAAGTTCCTCCGAGTAGGTATAACTACATGCTGACACAACTTGGACAGATGTGCCACAGCGGCCAGAGCACATTACTTCACAGCATATGACACACAGTTTGTACTCACGCTTTTATCCCCGAGTCCGGCAACAGCTCAGCTTAGCAGCATGAGACTCTAGACAATACCTCACATGTTTTCCGTACCCCAGCACTTTCAGACCAGTAGGGGTCAGTAGTTCATCCTAGTAGGTATAAACACATGCTGACACTACTTCCACAGGTGTGGTGCAACAGAGAGGGCACATGACTTCACAGCATGAGACACACAGTTTGGGCTCACGCTTTAATCCCCGAGTCCGGCAGCAGCTCACCTTAGCAGTATCAGACTCTAGGCAATGCCTCACTTAATTTCCGTACCCCAGCACTTTCAGACCGGTAGGGATGAGTCGTTCGCATCCCAGTTTAGCACACCCTAAACACCCCACAGAGGTTACAGTGCTCCTACCCTCCTCTTTCCTACTTTCCCCCCCTTTTTTCCCCTTACTCGTTTCAACAGAATCACAAAATGGCTGCCAACACTTCCTAGTTGCAACCGCTCACACCCAATAAGCAGCAAGCTCGTGCTCGTTAGTGCCTCAGCCAATCAGATGGCAGAATTCCCAAATATCGATATCTGTAAATTTTGATATTTCACCAAACCTTCTGAACAGATTTACACCAAATAAACAAAAGTGTGCTTTCTAGACCAAGACCCTTCTCCCTGCCAAATTTGGTGTAATTCCGTTCACCCATTCGACCTGTACCCTTGTCTAAAGTTTCCTATGGAAATTGCATGGAGAAATCACGTTTTGGACTCCCGTTTTTTCTCGGCCCCCCTTGGCGAATCACCCCCAAACTTTCAACATAGGAGCTGATATGAACAAATAATTAGTTTGGAAAATTTCATGAAGATTCATCAAACGACGGCAAAGTTATAAGCAAAACAATAAATGCTCTTCCTATGGAAATTTGGTCATAACTATAACTACCTACTGGCGACCGCCAGTAGGTAATATATATATATATGTATATATATATGCATATATATATATATATAAATATATATATTCACTGAAAAAACCATAGGTTTCACACATGTTATAGTTAGCGGAAATTTTACTGATAAAAAACCAATGAAATTCCCCCATTATAGTTAGTGCAGGAAACTATAACTCACGCGACCGCAATCCTCTGCTGATGCTAATACTGTCAGTCAGTCAGTCATGAAAGCTTTATTCGATTTTCAGAGTAAAATCATAAAAGCATACATACATTACATACATATGAATAAAAGTACATTACATGTTTAAAACAGATAAGAACAGTTAAAAAGGATAAAAAGACATAACATGATTTTTAGGATGGTTGCATTGAGTTCCGAAATTTGATGACCAGTTTTAAAAAACTAGTTACTGCAGAGGTAACACATTCATCTTCTAATTGTAGGAGCCTAGTCATGGCGGATCTGCAGGTGCAGATTCCCCAGGCTTTTAAAATCGGTTTTAGGAAGGCTCCTCTGGGCAGCTGATAAAATTTACAGAATAGAATACAATGTATATTTGATTGGACAGAAATATTGTCACAGGGACACAGTGGTATTTCATTAGACCAAAGGTTACAAACAGGGAATGTAATCATGCGGAAAAAGTTGCCAAATCTAAGTCGGGTCAGTAGCGTTCGTGCATAGCAATTTGGCTGGGTTAAGAGGTACCTTTGAAGGCCTTCATTGATAGTTACTTTTTGGAAATCAGTGACTGTAGTTTTGGATTTTTCTAAAGTCCATCTCTTAGAGATTAGATGGTCGAGGGCCAACTTTCTTAGAGTTTTTCTGGGCACCATTTCCATACTTGATGGCCTCACAAAAAACTCCAAATGGCCAAGATCGATCAACATATTTTTTACATATGCAAGCCATTTAATGTTTGTCAGACCATCGAGGCTAAAACAGTCAGTAATTAGATCTCTATTTAATGAGGTCTCTGGAGTAACCCAGATTTTATGCCACAAGAGTATGGGCGCAATTTTAATAACATCCGAGATGTATTGCATGCCCAACTCAATATGTATAAAATAAGTTGATGTTGATTTAGGGACTCCAAGTAAGTAACGTAAAAGCTGATTTTCTGTTTGTTGTATCAAAGATGGATTTTCAATCCCCCAAAGGCCTGCTCCATAGGTGGCAGTGGAAACGCATTTAGCTTTGTAGATTTCAATTAGCTCTTTCACTGGCCTGCCACCTATTTTCGTGGAGAACTTTTTTAGGGCGCCTATTTCTCGAGTGAAGGCTAAGTTTCTGGCATTAATTGCTGCTAGCCAGTTTCCTTTCCTATCAAAATTTATACCTAGATAAGAAAATTGGTCTGTGGTCTCTATTCTCTTATTATCTAAGAAGATTGGGCAGAACATTTTCTTTGTGCCAGGTCCACAGGCCATCGTGAAGGTTTTTGAGATATTAATTTTTAGCCCTCGTTCTTTCATATAATTCGAGAATTTCTGGACAGCCCTCTGGAGGCCGATGTTAGTTCGAGACATGATGGCAGCGTCATCAGCATAAAGAAATATTGGGGTAGGAGTGCCCAGAATTGTTGGGTAGTCATACTGAGATTCCATTAAGTGTTTGCCGATGGAGTTTATATATAGGGTGAAAAGGAGGGGGGCTAAAATGCACCCCTGTCTCACCCCTCTCTTAATACGAAATTTGCCAGAGCACTCCCCTTTGTTTCCAAAGCGTACCCTGGCTCCTGCATCGCTATAAAGTGCTTTTATGAAATGTAAAATATTTAAGTCTATACCCATCTCTGATAAAATGGACCATAGTATCTCGTGGTTCACGCAATCAAAAGCGGAACTTAGGTCCACAAACGTAACAAAAAGTTTTCCCTTTTTTGCCTGATTATATTTTGATAGAACTAAGGCCAAATTTAGGCTCTGTTCTATAGTACCTTTACCAGGGCTAAATCCGTACTGTAAGTGTGACACTATCTTGTTCTCTTCCGCCCAAAATTGTATTCTGTCTAAAATTGCCCGGGCTGCTACCTTCATTAGTGCGTCTAAAAGCGATATTGGCCGGTAACAGGTGGGGTCGTCCCTGTCTCCTTTCTTGAAGATCGGAACGACTATGGCTTCAGACCAAGACGGTGGGAACCCATGGCGATTTGAGTGGTTTAAGACATTTGTTAGCAGGGGGCCCCACAAGTCAGGTTCGGCTTTGTACACGTCTGTCGGAACGCCATCCGGGCCTGGAGCTTTGCCTGAAGGGCTATCTTTGATTGCCTTTGTAATCTCCAGGCTAGAAAAGGTTATGTCTATAGGGAATGAGGTGGGTAAAATTGTAGTTTTTTGGATAGATGACCCATCCGCCATTAAGTTGTCATAATTGAGATCTTCATTTATATCATATAGAAGTTTAAAATGGTTCACCCAGGTTTCCCCATTGATGGCTATGTCTATGGTATCTGTCTGGTTATTTCGTAAATAGGGAGTGTTAACAGCTTTCCAGAAAGCTGTATTGTCCTTAGCTTTAGAGGCTTCAGTTAAGGCCAACCAGGCCTCTTTACGTAGCGTTTGTTTCCTCGATTTTACAGCCAAATTATATGCTTTTCTACAGCTACGAATCTCTGCTGGAGATTTGTTTGTTTCATGTAGCGCCCTTTTGAGAGCTTGAAGAGCTCTAGTGCAGTTTTTGTCAAACCAGCCGTGGCTGTTTTTAGGGTTGGAACGATGTTCTCTGGTTAGCAATTTTTTAAGCTCAAATTTAATTTTTGAAAAGGAGGTCATAATAACTAGTGGCTCCTCATTTTCTGTTAAGCAGACAGATATGTCATTTCGGGAGGTTTCCATTAATTTATAAAGGAAATCTACGGGATTTACCCTGTTCCATTTTATCGAGTAGCCATTTTTTGTGGCTAGATTAATGTTAGGGTGATAGGTGAACTTCTCTATGAAGGTCTGATGTTTATTTTTAATTTTTAGATTGAAAGAGATCGGGTAATGATCGCCAAAAATGGCATCATGTGTTACCCAATCTGCAATCAGCCCTGCGTTGGGTGAGGAAATAAGGGTAAAATCAATAATTGAACTGCAACCCCGCCCATGAAAAGTGGGTTGAAAGGGGATGTTTGGGATACATAGTTCATTTATAAAGGACAGGTTAAAATGAAAAAGCGCGTTATTGAGGAGATTTCCCGGTTTAGAGTGAACGAAGTGGGTTGGGTTATCATCCTTATGGGGACCAAGGCCGCAAATGCCTTTAGACCCATAAGGGCAGATTGTACAATTAAAATCACCCACCCAAATCAATAACGTCTCGTCTTCTTTCTGGGTCTTAGTGGAATTTATACTCTGAATAAGTGTAACGATCTGGCTTTCTAGGCTGTTGATTGGGATGTTATTATAAAAATTAATGAGGGTCACGGATTTTACGTGGCCCCAACTAATAACTAAGATCTGATAGAAATCAGAATATAGATAATTAACAACTTTTATATCCTGTGTCGTAGAGAGATATATGGCCAGGCCTCCTTTGTTTCTCCCCTGTGGGGTGAATTGTGCAGGTGCATGAAGGGTCTGATATCCCAATATGTGGAGTTCATCAACAGCCCACGTTTCCTGGAGACAGATGATACTAAAAGTAGATACAATGTCTAACCAGGGTTGGTGGGATATTTTGTTAATGAGACCTGCAATGTTCCATGAAATAATGTTATGGGCCAACAATGGCTTCTTTGTAACGGAATCATTGATAATTTCATCTCTGAATGTAGGATTTAAAGTTGTAAGGGGGCTGGGCTCAGTGATAAGATCCAATTGGGGAGTAGCTTCCAAAGGAAGTTTATCAAAATCAGTAAGAATCTGATCGTTGTATGCCTCTTTGATTAAGATTCCCTGATCGTTGTGTGCCTCTTTGATTAAGATTCCCTGGGCACGATGGTTATAGGCGTCCAAATCAGGGGTACCAATGTTTGGGTACAGATTGGAATTCGTAAGAGACTGATCATAGAAGTGGGTTTCCGGAAGTGCTTCCGTCTGTCAGTCCGGATCGTCTAGGTCTGTCAGTGCTTCGAAGCGATTAGTAATAGGGACAGGCCATGAGGGGTACTGAGGTGGATTACGAATGTTTCGATGTTGATAAGGATGAGACCTGTGTGGGAAGAGTGAGGGTGGAGAGTAATCCATCCACTGTCTTGTTGTATTAAAGTGGTGAGATAGTGGCAAGTGTCTCACATTTCTAGGTGGTTTAGGGGTGAGTTCATTGTTACAGGGGGTAAAAAGAGATTGGGGATAGAAGTAGCTCAAAGCGCGAGTTGATATTCCTTCCCTTCCTCTCTCTGAGAACCAGTCCACTATGTGGGTTACTGCTCTTGGGTCTTTAAAGTTGGTGATTATAATATCGCCCTCTATGTCCTTGGGCCTACATCCCAACCAGGACAGCCTTCTAACATGTAATATCTCACCATTGATATTAGGAGGCAAAGGCCTATGCTTGCTTAACCAATCAATTACTTTATTTTTAAGTTCTGTGAACCCCTCTTTCTTACCCGATGCTAAATTTGGGACTCCTGTCAATAGAACGGCATAAGGTGCCGCCTCGGGTGGCAAATCTATGCGCATATCCGTTCTTTTTGGAGACTCAGGTGGAGGGACTACTCTAGTATTGTTAATGGGCTTACAGCCTAAGGTATTGGGTGGGGGTATTTGTTTCCCTTCTCCTGTGGTGCCTAATGCGGTTCTAGATGTAGATAAGGGGTGTGCATTAGCTTTAGGTGGTGGTGGAGGGTCCCTTGGAATCATAGTAGCAGGGGATTTATGAGTGTCAGTTGTTTTAGACATTACAAGGTCTTTCAAAAGAACTGTGTTTGAGGAGGATGCTGCTGCTAAAGTGTCTAATTGTTCGGTTAGCCTTTTTAGTCTCTCAGATAGTGGGAGTATTAAGGATTTAACTAAATGTTCAATCCTCTTAATTAAATCGTCATTTAAATCAGGGACAGCAGATAGTTGGTCCTTAATGGCTTGTGCAGGGTGTAGTCTTGGTGTTTTGGGTCGGTTGCCTTTCATGCCCTCGCCCCCCCGCTTTCTCTTTGCTGTTACCCCAGGTCTTAGTTTAATTTGGGGATTATTGGGTCTTGATTTTTCTTTGGGTGGTATTATGAGTGGGGCCTCTGACGGAGTGGAATGTGCAGAGGGGCCCGAGTTAATGTTAATGATCACAGGTTCTATTGAAGTATCCGCTATCAGTGGCTGAGTTTGTAAAAGCAGAGGAATGCCTGGATCGGTTATCTGGATAGAAATATCGTTCATAGGTGGTAGTGTGGGGGAGGGAATTGTTTGAGTGGGACCTACCAATGAGCGTTTATTAGGAAGTGGGCCGAGCGACAGACGACGCTCTGTGTCCGCTATTTGATGGTCTAGTTTCGAGACAGCCTTTGCCAAAAAATGGTCGAGGGTACCTTTCCGTGGGGGTCCTAATAGGGGAGATATCACTTTAGTTGCGTTATCAGCCAGTTTAAGGGCCATTTTAGGGCGTGACAGGGTGAAATGGATAAGTGACAACTACTTGCAAAATCTATAAGCAAAATAGCTAACAGTCACAAATAGCGATATGGATAATATGACAATGATGGAAAAGTCTTACTATCAGTATTGCTTTCAGTCCAGAGATCCAGAGCCAAGGGGGGGGGGCCCGGCCTGGCCTCCCTTGGCCCCTGACGGCCACAGACGGCCCGCCCTCTGCCCGGGCTCAGCCCGCGCGCGGTCCCGCGTCGCGGGGGTGGTGTCCGTTTTTTAAACTCCTCCGGGCGCGGGAGATGGCTTTGCGCTGCTTCCGGGGTGGGAACAAAGAGGGAGCCTGGGTATTGTAGTCTCTACCTCCCTCCACACTGCGGCCGCGAGATTGGAAACGCGGCGGCGGGAGGGAGGAGGCTGCAGGAACTGCTGATGTGGCACCACTCGAGAAAGAAGCTGCAGAGGTAGGACCCAGCAGGGACAAACGGTGGATGTATTCAAAAGACACTTATTTGCCCATGTCTTCTTCCATAAATTTTTAGCTATACATATATTACAAATATTTTTTTTTCATAAAGACACATATGTCATCAGCAGAAGATTGCGGTCGCGTGAGTTATAGTTTCCTGCACTAACTATAACGGGGGAATTTCATTGGTTTTTTATCAGTAAAATTTCCGCTAACTATAACATGTGTGAAACCTATGGTTTTTTCAGTGAATTTGCAAGGTTTTTTAAATGCTAATTCCTAACTATAACGTGTGTGAAACCTATGGTTTTTTCAGTGAATTTGTACGGTTTTTTAAATGCTAAGTTACTTTACGCCATTCGTGGCGTGCGCGCCCACTTAACGCAGTTCGTTCCGTGCGCGCACGGTGCGCTTTGCGCACCGTGCGCGCACAGTGAGCACGCGGTGCGCTTCGCGCACTGCGCGCCCACTTTACGCAGTTAGTGCCGTGCACGCACGGTGGGCACGCGGTGCGCTACACGCACCGCGTGCCCACGTTACGCTAGATGGGCCATGTACGCACGATGCGCTTCGCGCACCGTGCGCACATGGAGGACATATGATGCGCTTCGTTGTGAAAGGTTACATTTTTTTTTTTTTTTAAGTATTGATAAGCCATGCGCAAATGGTGCACTTCGGGCACCATGTGCACACGGGGTGGGGAGGGTGGGGATAATTTTTTTTTTTCTGTAATTTTTTACCGTACGCGTACGGTAAGCGTAATCGGCGAAATTAACGAAAAAATTAAAATTCCGTTTTTGGCCTTGGGGCATCTTTGGGGATTCCCTCTACATGGCTAGGTGCTTTGGAGCTGGCTAAACAGCTCCTTTACATGTTTTTGCCCTTTGTTTTTTAATCCACACTCTGAGTGCGAGAGAGAAAATGGCGGCCGCCGCTTCCTGGTTTCGACCGATTCGAATGTTTACTAAGATCTAACAGCCAATCAGAATCGCACTCGCGCACGTCACCGTACGCGTACGGTAAGCGCACCGTAAGCGCACCGTAAGCTGGCTCAGATATATATATTGATTTAAAGGCTATTTTCTCAGAATCTACTGAACAGATTTACACCAAACCTACAAAAGGCCCTTCCTTGACCTGAGGACTACCTCTCTGCCAAATTTCAAGTAATTCTGTTCAGCCGTTCGGGCTGTAGCTGTGTCTAAAGGTCCTATGGAAAAATGCATGGGAAAAACGCGTTTTGGGACCCCCCTTTTATCTCAGCCCCCGCTTGACGAATCCCCCCGAGACTTTCAGGGTAGGAGCGGAGCGTAGCGCCCCACCTATTTTGAAAAATTCGCAAGGATTCGTCGACCGGCACAAAAGTTATTCAAAATAGAATGTTGCGGATTTCCTATGGAAACGTGGTCCTAACTATAACTACCTACTGGCGAGTAGGTAATATATATATATATATATATATATATATATATATATATAAAGGAATCCCGAAAGTCACCAATCCTCCATGGCACACAAACAGGTATGGACAACATAAGGGACGAAATTGATGGAACTGTACACAATATTTCTTGTAAACTAGACTCATGTGCAAATAACTAAAAAGATATATTGAGTACTAGAGTTACTACAACAAAGTGCTGTCTGCCATTTGAAAGCAAAGTGCTATAAGAAGTAGTGAAAGTGCAAATGTGCTTATGTGCAAAAACTCCTAATTTATATGTAATTTGGTCAGCGGGAAATTTCCCCCGGAGCCCCAGGGGAACCCTGAGATCTTGTGATACCATAGATAAAGTGGGCTAGCAGCATCAAAACAGGACAGGAATAACGGGCAAGTGCCCATAATGTCCCAAAGGAATGATTAACAAAGAAAAATAAGAACATTTAAATCTGGGTCTTAAAATATCAGACCACAATAGTCTTCAGGTATCTTATGATCAATGGATCAAAAAAGATACATGGTAGGGAAAAGCAGGTCAATTAAAAAGGGGATATTATAAATATACTGAACATATAAAGACATAAGGAATAAATAGTAGTATAAAATCATACTAAAAACGTATTCCTAAAATGCCTAAAAGTGAGATCGCAACAGTAATATTTATAAAAGCAGGCAAATTCATAAAAATAGATATATTCATAGAAAATTGTGCAGGTCCTCCCCCATGTTAAGCCCATTGGGCATTCCAGTGTCGAGTTCGAGGCTGAATTTGGTTTCAAGTCGTCTTAACTGGTGTTCTCTATTGCCTCCATGAATCAATGTGGGCACAGCCCCAGCGACAAAATAGTCTAAGTCATTCTAGTTGTTGTTGTGGTCTAGTTTCAAGTGTCTTGTGACGGGATAATTTGGGTCACAATTGACTGCAGCTCTAAGATGTTGGTGTATACGGTTGTAAACTTGGAGCTTAGTGCTTTCAACATATTTCAAACCGCACGTACATCGAAGTACATAGACTGCAAAGTCTGTGCGGCACGTGAAATACCCTTGTATCTTGGTAGGGGTATCACTAAAAGTAGTTATATATTCTTTAGTACTGGTCCCAAATTTACAAGCCCGGCACAAGCTACATTTAAAAAAGCCGCTTTTAGACAACAACCATGAGTTTGATGATATGACTTCGGGGCTGTTTCTAACCAAGCTATCTCTCATGGCAGGTGACTTTCTAAATGTAAGAACTGGTGAAGTGGATAAAATTTGAGAGAGTGTGAGCTCAGTCTGTATGATAGGCCAGTTTTTCTGCACAATATTCCTAATCTGTTTATGTTGTTTGTAATATGCCGGAATAAGTCTTACTACTTGCAAATTCTTATCAGCAGGGGTCAGAGTTTTGTCTATGGTCCCAATCTAAGAATTGGAAATGCTGAGACAAGTATCACGAGATAAGGCATTAGCTTTTACACGGGCCTGGTTTAGATCTTGAAACCTTTAGCCTCATGATAGAAATCTTTGTGCTGCTTCATTTTGACAGACTTCTAAATCCTTATCATTTCTGCAGATACAGCGAATACGCAGAAACTCCCCATACGGGATGCTGCGAATAAGATGTGTAGGGTGGGAACTGGTTGTGTGGAGGACCGAGTTCCTCGCCGTGTCTTTTCTGTGCAGTTTAATGTGTAAGATATTGTCCTCGACATAGATAGAGACATCTAAAATTTCCACTTGGGTAGGGCAAATGGTGGCTGTAAAAATTGAGGTTGAGGCTATTGGTGTTGATGGTGTCCACAAAATTGAGAGCAGAGGTGTGAGAGCCCTTCCAAATCAAACACACATCATCAATATAGCGCCACCAATGACAAACATGTTTTACAAACAATTTTCTGTGCTCACCCCTAAGGACATGCTCCTTCCACCAGCCTACATGCAAGCATGCGTAGCTAGGGGAGAAGCATGCCCCCATAGCCACACGCCCCAATTGCTGATACACTTGTTTATTAAATAAAAAGAAATTGTTGGTAAGACAAATCTTAATCATGGCAATTAACATTATGTTATGTTCCAAATATCTAATGTCTCGATGTCCTAAATAATAGGAAACTGCTTTTATACCATCATCATGATGGATACTTGTGTACAAGGATGTTATGTCCATCACAATAAGTAAATAGTCACTGTCCCAATCAACATTTTTCAATTTCTTTAAAAAATCCCCAGTGTCTTTCAAAAAAGATGGTAAATTCAACACATGCTCCTGTAAAACATAATCCTCAAACTTAGAAACAGGTTCCAATAAGCTTATTTGCACAGAGATTATAGGTCTGCCTGGAATGGGAATAGTGTGTTTATGAATTTTGAGAATAAAGTACAATATGGGTGTAATCGGATGGTCCTTTTTGAGAAAGAGAAATTCATTCTTGCTTATCAAACCTTCTCTCTTCCATTAAAATAGATCTTTAAAAACCAAATCTTTTACCTTTTTAAGGTCTGCAAACGATGCAGTCTTGTAACAATTCAAATCATTCAAATGCTTTATGACTTCAGTCATGTACATGTCCCTAGGCCAAAGTGCAACGTTACCACCTCTGTCAGCTTTGTTTATGATGAGATCTTTCTTAGGGGCATATCAACAACAACCGGCGATAATTATCGCTAAGCGCACTTAGCGCTAGGATAATTATCGCCGGCTAGCGTTGATTTTTATCGCTGAGATAGCGTGCTATTAGCAACGCTTATCTCAATAGCGATAAAAATCCTCACGCTAAGTGGCTAACGTGAGATTATCGCTGGAAACCCAGCGATAATCTCACGTTAGCTTGTTGATAGGGACAGACAAACAAACTTAGCCATGATATCCTCCTTCCATAGGATATCATGGCCAAGTCAGAAAAATACCAAACGTAAAAAAGCAGCGTTAACCGCGGTTAGCGCTGCTTTTTTTGTCTCTAACAGGGTTAGCGATATTCTTGATAATAGGAGAAATGTCGCTTAGCGACATTTCTCCTAATATTTTACTCTGGAACGCCCCCTTTGCATCTCATTAGAGATGCAAGGGGAAGCGTAGAGTAAAAGGGTGCTAACATGCAAATTTGCATGTTAGCACCCTGTTGTTGATAGGGTGCTAGTTTTATCTCTGCTTTTTTGGCTTTTAAAGCCAAAAAAGCAGAGATAAAGCCCTTGTTGATATGCCCCGTTGTCTTTAATTTTTTAATTAAATTAAAATATTGTAATTCAGCGTGTCTCATCTCATCTATATATATAAAATTACATACCGGTGGTCGTCAGTAGATAGCTATAGTTACGATCTAGTTCCATAGAAGGAGGTCATTTTCAAGTGCCTATATCTTTAGCACCACTTGATGAATCTGTATGAAATTTTCCCCAAAATTTGCCCCCGTATTTAATATGGAGTGTTTTGCATAGTGAGGGCAGAGGAAAAAGGGTGTGGTCCCAAAACGTGTTTTTGCCATGTTAATTTACATAGGATCTAGCCTAAACTGCTGGACAGAATTACACCTCATTTAACAGGATTCTCAATGTTGATACGCAGATCATGCTTTTGTGTAAATCTGTTCAGCAGTTTGGGAGATATTAATTGCAAAACATATTTATATATCTGGGAATGCAGATTATCTGCGGGTCCAACAGCCCCCCTGCTGTAATTTGATTGGCTGCAAGCACTTCAACCAGGAAGTGTTGGCAGACACGGCTTGAACTGCGTCCCAGAAAAAAATAGGGCCAAAAAAGCATTTTTTTTAATTTAGAAAAATAACGAAGCATGGTCTGCCTCCTTCATTTCTAATCGGCCCCGGTTGGGCCAGTTCCTGGGTTCATTATAATAAAGGAGGGGGCACATGCCCCTGCCCCCTCCTGGGGCTCATTGATGCCCTAGAGACCACCAGTCTCCGGGTCTTGATAAAAGGCAAAATGTAGGGGAGGCCGCCACCTGGGGCTCTATCTCTAAACAATTGGGGGGTCTGCACAACCCCCTCCCCCGCAGTGTTGGGGGCCAACACCTCCCGGCGTTTTACTTTTAATTAATGTGTGGGGGCGCACGGATCCCCCTGCAGGCTTGGGAAATGTCATCTTCCTGGGGGCTTTTATCATTTTGAGTGCAGGGGGCAGCAATACCCCCTGTAGCCCCTGGGACCACCACCTCCTCGGGGCAAATTGTATGAAGGAGGGGGGCACACATCCCCCCTCCTGGTGCCAATATTGGCCCTGGCAACCGCCATGTCCTAGGGCCTGCTCCTACTATGTCCCGGGGTGCCCAACCGCGGGACATAGCTGTTTGCTAAGACTTGGTGGGAGCTTTACCATTCCTGCCAAGCCATAGCAAGCTGTGCTCCTTTTCGAACAAGCGAGAGCAGAAAAAATACTCTTGCTTGCTAGAAGCAGAGAACAATTGCTTTGACATGTTTATTAGCTCCCTCTCTGTAAATGCCAGGCCAGCTCCCACAGGAGGTGGGGAGCCTGCAGGGACTGCGGAGGCCTTGAGGCTCCCTCCATGGTCCTCAAAATGACAAAGTGGGTGCCACAAGGGAGACTGGCCCCCCGGGTATGGGTTCCCTGGAGGTGAAATCGGCCCTTATATAAATTAAAAGACTGGGTCCTGGGGGATGAGGTACCGGGGCTGAAATTGGCCCATGAGGGGGTCCGCTTGGCCCCCTCTTTTCAATTTTAAAAAACAAATAAAGAAATAAAGGCCAGGGAATTGGGTTCCAGGGGCCAAATTCGGCCCTGGGAAGGTGGACACTGTGGCCCCCCTTCCTTAATAAATAAATTAACAAATAAATAAATGGACCACTCTGAAAACTCACCTTCTGGTGCACTACTGATTGGTGGATAAAGTTCCCTTTGATGATGATGGTCCTTGGGGGGCAACAAGCACTCCTATTTCCTCCAATAAGTCCCACACAGCAGGATTGCTGAGAGGTCTCAGGAGGCCACACACCCTTTCTACACCACTCTGAAAAGGTGCCTCTTGGAGCACTGCTGGTTTGGGGATTAAATCCCTTAGGATGCTGAGGGTCCTTGGGGGACAATAAGCCCTCCTGTTACCTCCAGTAAGTCCCACAGAGTGCTATTTCTGAGAGGTCTTTAGAAGCCCACCCCCTTTCTCTGCCACCTTGGAAACGTGTCTCCAGGAGCACTACTGGTTCGTCCAAGAACCCCTCCTGTAACCTCCAGCAAGTTCCACACAGCGGGATTGCTGAGAGCTGATTGAATGCCCCTTCCCCTCTCTCCATCACTCTGCAAATGTGCCTCCTTGTGCACTGCTTAGGAACAGAACTATTCTTGGGACCATAGAACTTTAGTAGATAGGTACTGAGTCACCATACCACCTCAGTAGCCCGAGTCCGACTAGCTATAGTGTGCCACTTGCCCTCCTACTCATATACAGAGGGAGAAGTAAATGGACCCACCAGAACACAACACTCCCAACTCACTCAGGGATCGCAGTGACAGGACACCCCCTTTCACTCACACGCTCATACTCATCCACAATAAGATATGACAGAGACACGAAGGAAGTTTGAAATGCTTATTTAAACTATTGTGCTCTAGAATGCAGCATACGTGCCACAATCAGAAACCAACTGCCTAGCAAAAATGCCATCAGCATTGTCAATAAACTGTATATTATGAATAGCCCTGTCATATTATAAAACAGAATAATCCCTAATCCCCCTCCCCTTCTACAGAAGCAAATTGAATATACAGCAAAGATCTCTGGGTTTAGCACCGGACCCCGTAGCTTAGCATACACAGATGGACGTTATACATCTCAGATACAGCCGTGATCTTCTCTTAGAAAATATCGGTCTCTCTCTGTGTTATATTGCTATGCATACCTATATGACAAGGTTTACATGTTCACAAACAGCTGAATTTCTTTGTTGTGTCTAGGTGTGAATCCCTCACTATAACAAAATAACAAGGGACATTATTATTTGACCTTGTCTTCCCTGTTCACACTAAATCCCATGAAAGAACAGAACAAGAAAACAACTGCAGTCTCTATGAGAACATATAATGTGGCACAGAAGCAAATGTGTTTATATAGTAAAGTATGCAAAGCTAATGTGGCCTGTGTCATGCACAGTTAGGCTAACATAAGGAAATTAACAATGTACTCTGTACAGAACACATGACACTGGTTGGGAAATGAAGTCCTCTTGGATGCTGAGGGTTCTTTGGGGCCCTGTAGCCCTCCTGTTACCTCCATTAAGTCAGACATAGCAGGATTCCTGAGAGATAGTCGGAGGCCCACACCCTTTCTCCACCACTCTCCAAACTCAACCACTAGTTAAAAAAAACATAGAAGTTCACTTAAAAAAACAAAGGTTACAGTGACGTTATAGTTAAGTAATGCAATTTAAAAAACAACATTGAAATTCACTGAAGAAACAAAAAGGTTACAGGGACAATATAGTTCGACTCAGATTTCACTCGTACGAAACCAGTGAAGTTCAGCGATTATAGTTACCAGAGCTATAACTATAATTTACACACCCGCAATGCACTGCTTATGACCTCACATATTACATCTCTCATGACATGGTCATTGACATCGCTCATGACATCTCAAATGACATCACTGATGACATCATCCACAGAATCACTCACCTACCCATTTATACCCCATACAACCTCTCATACTCCCAGTCCTACTCCCACACAACCACTCACATACCCATTCACTGGCCTATACCAGTACTCACACACCCACTCACTCTTCCATAGAGGCAATCATACACCCACTCACTCACTAATACAGCCACTCACACAACCATTCACTCACTCATGCAGCCACTCATACAACCAGTCACTCACCTGTACAGCGACTCACATAGCCACACACTCACCCATACAACTGCTGACACACCCCTTATTTACCTACACAGTCACTCACACACCACTAACTCAACTGTACAGCCTCTCAACTCAGCCACTAACCCATGCATTCACTCACTCACACACCCACACAACCACTTACATACCCATTCATACATCCACACCAGCACTCACACATTTGCCCATTCACACATACAGCCATTCTAACAGACACTTACCCTCCAATACATCAACTTACACACCAGCTCACTTAACCAAAAACCCACTCAAACAGCATCTCACTCACCCATACAGCCACTTTCACATGGAGTCACTCACTCATAAAGCCATTCAGACACCTACTCACACACCTATACAGCCACTGACACACCTACTCATTCACCAATACTGCCACTCACACAGCATCTCACTCACCCACACATCTACTCACACACCCACTTCTACACCCATACAGACACTTACACACCTATACACACTTAGACACAGTCACACAGCTACTCACTTAATATATGTTAGAAGTAGTATCACTCAGTAGTAGTGCAGCTAGTATACTAATTTAACGTTTGTAGTAGATTAGTATATATGTTTAACACCTATAAACTCTTACAACCACTTACACGCACTTGGTGATGTCATATGTGATGTAATCAGTGATGTAATTTGAGATGACATCAGTGATGTCACTGACTATTTCATGATATTTCATGAGTGATGTAATATGTGAGGAGGAGAAATGTGTGAATACAAACTACCAGTTCCATGAGGCTTTGCATTATGAACACACTTGTGATCTTGATGAGGCCAATAAGAAGGCTGGTACTTAGCATCAGGTGGTTTCAGTTATCTTGTTGGGTTATGTTGTAGGGATCATGTGATCAAAAGCAAAGATGTTTGAAACACGTTAGGTTGATGCAGGATTGCTACAATTATCAGTTTTGTTTTGGCATTTTCCTCGACTTGAGTGCAGCTTTGTCCCTTGGATCAGTGCTTTTCTGAGATTTAAAGGTGTTCCAAACCGTGAAGCTAGCACCGCTGCCAGAAGTGACAAGTGGGTCCGAATTGCTTCTGACTACAAACAGGTTCGGAACGTCAAGGGGGGAGCTATAAGTTGCTTTCTTCAAAACTGACTTGCTTATGAGAAAGCGAAGGATACGTTTGAACTTTCAGTGTACTCAACTCACACAGGGGGAGAAATATGTGACTACAAACTGCTAGTTCCATGATGCACTGTGTTATAAAAACACTTGTGATCTCAAAAGGGCCAATAAATGACTTGTTGGGTTACACAGTCGGCAGCCTGTGATCAAGAGCAAAGTTGTTTGGAATGTGCTAGGCTGATGTTGGATTCCTACAATGATCAGTTTTGTTTGGCCATTTTCCTTGACATGAGTGCACCTATTTGACTCACAACCATTCCAAGTCAGCCTTGAACTAATAAACATTCCTATGTGGTAACATTCTAAAGCACAGGTCAAGCCAAGCTCAACAGCAGTGGGTGGCCAACCATCATGCTCTCTTTAGAATTCTTCTGCTTTGGGGCTGACTGTCTTGATTCCTAGTCTCCTGCTGTGGGAAATGCTCTGATATCTGGCAGTCAGAGAAGGCAAAGCAAAGAGGGGCATAGATGCAGGAGGATATTATGTTTGGAGCAGCAAGTCAGGATGCCTTCAGTGGACTGACAGGGTGTCACTCAGTCTGCTTTCATTCCCCAATCCTGTGAAACACTCGGCCTGATTTGGTTCTCAGCAGATGGGTTACTCCGTCACAACGGTAACGGATATCCAGTCTTACGAAATATAAATGCTATAGCTAATAATGGGATTTATATTTTGGCAGACAGGTTATGTGTCACCTTTGTGATGGAGTAACCCATCTGCTGAGATGTAAATCAGGCCCTAACACATAGACAGTTCATAATTTAAGGATGAATGGGTGGATGCTAAGCAGGTCCTCACATTTGTGAGACCATTTGTAATGCAGACACCAGACATGGTCACACAGCAGTCTTTCGAGTACTCTGCAATGCACTCCCTTTGTTTGGTTCCAACTTTTGAATACATTTTTCAGACAGGGGTTATGGATCCACAGTATAAGGTTTCGGGACCTTTTTTTGTGTGGTTCTTATTCAGATGTCATGTTGTCCTCATCCATCATGTTTCATGCTAAACCAGGGCCATCCAAAATCTATCGCAATCAAATCAGTTCTCGAACACACACAGTCATGCTACCATACATGTTGTGCACATTCATGCCACATACATGCATAACAAATATCAGCTCAAGGATCTGATTTTTCTGGTACAGCAGTATTGAACGCAAAGAGAAGCCAGTAGGCTTGCCTTTCATCAACGTTGGAAAGATTCACAAAACATAGTGCGTTGCCACCACTGCTTTATGTGAAGCCCTCAGGGAATGAACAGTAGTTCAATGCCCACTCTGAGGGCAACCTTGGTGGTCCCTTACAAGTTACAGACAGGTTCTGGACTTCATGTTATCAGGGGCAGGCCTAAGCCTCTCCTTACATGCTAAATCAGCATGACAGCAGGGCAAAAATAAAAGTCAGGATACGAGTTGCATAAGCAGGCAAGCATTCAGGGCATGCTATCCCCTCACCTGCCAACATTCTATAGTCCATGTTGCCCCACCCACCAGCTATCCCACAGTTGTCCGTGTTGTCCACCACCCACCTTCCCTTTGTTGTCGGAGTTGCTCTACCCACCTGCCATCCCGTTGTTCTGCATAGTAATCCCTCCATTGTCCGATATAACATCCACTCAGTCTCTTTCTGTTGTTCATGTTGACCCACCACTTATTCTCCTCTGTTGTCTGTGTTGCCTCCACACCCTCCTTTCCTCTGCTGTCTGTATTGACCCTCCCCACCCATCCTACCTCTGTTGTCATTGTTGCCTCCCTCAATTGGCATAACCCAAAAAAAACTCTGAAGCAGCTAGTACTGACCGTGCCATAGGGCTTTTTATCCCACACCCTTCATTGTGTTAGCCACCTCCCACAGACCCACCCCTCTATGTATTGCCTCCTGTCAAACCATCCCCCTGCAAGCAATTTTATTTTAAAGCATTATTATATGTTTTTATTTTTTTATTTTTAACTTTCAGCCATGCTGCACAACTTGTCTAAAACCTTTGACAAAGCAAATACCTGATTAGGTGAGAAATCTTGGCTTCGCCAATGCTTGTTTTTCTTTGTGACTGCAACAGTTTTCTTGCCTTTCAAGACACGTATTTACTGGGGATGTGTGTACCCTATAATTTTAGCGAACAGCAGCTCATCAAGCCTTCCTGCTACGCTGCAGTGAGGAATGTGCCGCATCTACAAGATATGGCGCATTCTTGTCCGTCTCTACTGCGCCCGCGTATAAACAGCAGTAATGCACCAATGTAGACACCCTTGCGTCATGTTGCAAGGGTGCCTGCATTGCAGTAATGACTGTTTTTGTGCAGGAAGGGACACCTTCCTGCTCAAAACAAACATTGGTGTAATTTCCTTTTTCTTTGTATGGAGCAGAATTCAGCACACATAGAAAGAGGAAAAAACTAGAAGGAAAAAAAGTATTTCTCCTCATTGCGCCACTCCAGTGCCTCTTATGTGGAAGCATAGGATTCTGATACATTCCCAGCTTTACAAAACATTATAAATCCGGGAATGTGTCAAGTTCAATGGATGTTGCGTGTGAGGTCCCACAGCAACACCTATGGGACTCACCTTTCACGCAGAGTAATGAGTGAAAGGGGCCCATATTTACAAGGCGAAGAAGAGTCACATAGGGTGACTTTACGTGGCCTTGTAAATATGGGCAAGCTCATTGCGCTGCAAGTGTATCAAAAAAGGTGACACACCTGCGGAGCAATGGACTTGTAAATGAGGCCATCTGTGCACTACTCCTTTGATGAAGTGCCTGGACTGCTGTTTACCAGAGGCCCTGGTGATCATCAATCACACCACAGTGCTCCGAAGCCCGAATGCATCTGGACATGATATCTGCAAGGCTTTTCCAGAACTAAACAGTTTGTGCTCCATGTGGAAGAGATGGTTTTTGAATTAGGCTACCAGAGACAATGCTCCTATTGTACTGCAGAAGGAACGAGGCTCCTGAATTTGGTTACCATCTGGGCTGTGGTGAGATTCATCCCTCTACAAGCCCCAATAAGTCGATGGGCATCTGACGAACTCCTGACTTTCTAGGCTTGGGTGAACTACAGGAAGAGTCTATCACAACATCATGTAAAGAAAAAATTTTGAGCGCATGGCACTTTACTGATTAAACATCACTGGCATTGCACTCCAAAACTGATTTTGCGATAATTTAGCAAATCACAAAGGCCCTGATTATGATGTCGGTCACAGTTGCCTCCGACCAACATCAACACGGATTCAGGACCGACTGGCCTCTGCTCAGCGGTCCTGACTGCAATATTACAATGGTGCGTTCGTATACTGCCATTTCTCTATGGGAGCTTTTGCTGCAGCCGTAAACCAGGCGTAGCACAAGCTCCCATAGTGTAATGAGAGATTCTGTTAATCCCTGCACCGCATGGCAGGCACCTTAAGGTGCAGCGATTAACAGGGGGCACCTCGGCCCTCAACCTGAGGCCGCAGGGAGAAGAACCCGGCTAGGTTCCTTCAAAGTCGCTTTCCAACAGGCTTTCCATGTCAGAAAGCCCAACATGGAAAGCCTGCCAGAAACCAACATCGTAATCCCCACAGTAGAAACGCCGTCGTATAGGGAACACATGCCGGTTCCGACCCTGTCGGAAGCCAGCCAGAATGACTGGCTGGTTTCAATTCCAACTGCCTAGATTGTAATTAGGCGGTCGGAATTAAAACCATTGATGTCAATCGGAGGCTTTCCGACCGACATCAAAATCAGGCCCAAAATTGTGAAATACCACAGGCTCTTCCCAGAAGAATATACAAATGAGATGCTCGCAGAAGCAACCTCTGCTGGAGAAAACATGGCAATTTTGGATCCTTCTATCATCTGCTCTGGTATAGCCCCAATCCTCCTTTCTTTCCAGAGATGTTGGAAAGATGTCCTATCTTTCCAGAGATGTTGGAAAGATGTCCTTGATAAGATCGCTCAGATGTTTGAAGTTCAAACTGCTTAGACTCCCAGCATTTATCATCCTGTGGGTTGAAGACCATCTGTCTTACCCATTAAAGTCACAAAGCGTTTGACAGATTACTTTATTGGTGTGTGCTGCTAAACAAGCGATTATAGGCCTCTTGGACAAAGAAGAAACACCTGGCCATAGATCACGATTACAGCGTGTGTGGGATAAGCTTGACATGGAAAAATATCGGTGGGACTAGCAGGCAGAAGTGACAGATTTGACTTAGTGTGAAAATCATGTTTATCTGTGTTGTGTCAGAATTTAGAGAAATAACGTGACCCAAATATTCAAGAGTCTTGCACATTGTTGGGCGTTTCATATAGCAGGGACCTAGGTCTGGAAAAAAGCCGATTTATTTCTGATATTCTCTGATGTGACCGGAATTTATTGGTGTTATCATCTTGAAACGCTACACGATGTAATGGGGTGTAACCGCGAACCAGAAGTGGCTTGGGCATCATTTACCTTGCCTTATTTATTCGCCATGCAATATGGCTTCTCCACAATGATTACATTCAGTGGCATTCATTGTACTATGCAGCTCTTTGCTGTCTTTTTCATTCCACTATATTAGGCGTCACTGGCTTTGAGATGTAGGCGGATGAATGTGAGTCTTTACAATTGTAATGGGAAAAGTTGATCTTAAAAATATATTATGCCTCAAATCACTAAAAACTAATACCCCCTCATATTTGTATGCTTCAGGTTGTATGCCTTCATTACGATCTAAATGCTCAATTACTGCAGATTGCTCTTCAGGAAAAGATATTAATTCAGCATCTTGTGTTTCAAAAAAATGGCGTTCAGAAGTGCTTCACGTTTGTCTTCAACAGGAGCGGCTCATGCAGGTAAGAGTGGTGAGGCGTTGTGGAGGGGTTCAACAGAGGACAATCTGATTGCTATCTCATTAAGTGAGAAGCCTCGGCCAAATTCGACCTCACCAGATTCTTGTGCAATCTGAAGATAGCACACCATTGCTTCTTCCATTCCTTTAAAGGAGCCAATACACACAAAGAGACATTTATTACCCCCTACAAGTCCAATTTATGATGACTGATCCACTCCCAAGTGGTCCCTATCATGTGGATTGCTCTCCTGTACAACTGCAGCCAACCCCAGGCAATTTCAGACCCTTCTATCCCTTAAAAGGTTTAAACACCGTCCACAAGTGTACAAAGGCAGACAGTTTCTCGTTTTCTGTGATACAATGATTTATTCCCTGTGTCTTGAATTGTATTGCTTTTAAAGTGCTGTCCTTTGGTATAAAGCAACCAATACACCGCTTATGTTCACATTTTGCTTCACTGTTCTCCTTTGATTTCAGTTTTGGTTTGTTTTTAAACCTTGGGTTCGACCATTTATTTCTTGTCTTATTCTAAATTCTTCTCAAGGTTTTAAGATACACATATGAAGTGTTGATCTGGATATTCTTCGTTAAATAAAACTCACTTCGGCTGAACTGCAGTTACTCACAAATACTGGCTTCCCTGCATTCCTTTGTTATTTAAGAACAAGATTGATATTATAAAGATTTACGCTACACAGAAAGATCTGTGAGATTTAGGAAACATTTCCAAAATGAGTTCCATGTGAACGTTTGTTCCAAGGATAACTTGATACCCCTGTTTACATGGACATAAGGGTCGTTCTTGTTTGTGTTTAAATAAGCTACCAGATGGTGAGCACAGGTTATCGGACAAGTGTATCATATTCATCCTATTTGGAACAATGGATTCTGACTGGCTTCGATGCGTCCCCGACAGCTTGAAACTGCAGGGTCTAACACAAGCACTCAGTTCATTCAGATTGTTTTCTTACTCTTGCTTTAGGAGTTTTACCCAAACATCATCTCAATTAGTCAACATGGCATTGTGGCATAATCTCAGGCATTTCGCATAACAACCATAATGTGAAATTTTAGAGATTACAACGATTACGCAAGCATAAACAACATTTTACCTCAGCAAACTAATAATTGATACTACTTCAATGGAGGCACAGCTCCTCACTACTGGCTCTGGAAAAATACATTGGCTATGTCTTGTTTTTGACTTATTTTAAAGTTGAGTTGTGCTTGCTTACATTTTCTGACCTCGATAACATAACTTGAAATCTTTTTTTCCTGGCTCTGGATAGATCTTAGCTATAATGTTTGTTCAGAAACAATGAAAATCACTCAGCATCAGGCACAGGGCCCAAATGGATATTTCAGAAAAGGAATTTTCCTTTGGCAGTGGCAATTTTTGGAACGCTGCTTTTTACAAACCTTCTATTGTGATTGTGAGCTAGACCTGTTTTGGGATTATTTTAAAGTGGGGCTGTGCTTTTTTCCATTTCTGGTATGGATGACCTATGTTCTTGGAGCAAGCAGGGTTGAAACAGCAGCCCTCCCACTCTAGAAATTCTCTCTTCTTCAACCCATCACTAATACCTAAGTATTTCACTTCAGTCGGTTCACAGCTTCTCTCTCCTGGCTCTGGATAGACACACTGGCTATATGTTTTAAAAAATTCGAAAAACACATGGCCAGGAGGCAAATTCCTGCTTGGTTACTGTGGCGGCTGCAATATCTGGAGCCTAGAGCTAGACTCCCACGCGAGGTGAACCCTTTCTCTCAGCTGGCAACAGCACATCCATATTTATTTCCATCACCACCACAACAAATATCACCATCACTACTACTAAAACCATTACCATGACCAACAACATCATTACTTTCACCATTAAAACCACCACTATTAGCCCGACCACTGTTAACAACCACCACAATTACCACCAACGCCATTACCACCACCAACATCACTACCCTAAACATCAGCATTATCAATATTACCATTGCTTTGCCCGCCTTTAGCAGAACACTATTTACTACCATCCTTTAACCACCAGTACCTCTTGTAAAAGGCTCCATCGGAATTAAGTAGCCACTTGAAATTGAACTCCCTTTGTGTATGTCATAAATTACAAAAAAGGCCAGACCTTTTGGCTTTGCCAATGATTATCATTTCCTCGTACCCATACTTGTTCCTAGTCCCCAACCCCTAGTATTTTAGAAACGTATTTATTTGTCATTTCAATCGGTCTGTTGTTGTCAACGTGTTATTGCCGCCTAATTGCCTCTATTGTCTGTGGTTATTGAGTGCTGTTTTATAGTGCATTTTAGAGAAAGAAAGAGTACAGGCTCAAGAGCGATTTACTGGGTGCCATCTTGTAGATCTGAAAAGTATATATGTGTGATGCCATGTATTCTCAAATTGGGCTGAGATGAGTCTACATGAGAATAGTCAATCAAATGATCGGAGTTAACATAGTTTAAGCTAGTCTGGAGAAAGCCTTTGGTGTTTCTTTTTGTGGGTGAAACATTGGTTATATCCTGGATCTTTTTGATGTGTTGATATAATAACGCTGTTTTGTTTGCATCAACTAGTTGTATATTTAAGGAACAATCATAAAGCATCTCAAATCTCTATGAAATGGAGCAATTCTTTCAATATCAGTTAAGACTGGTGGTGTAGTAGCTTGTACAGCTAACTATTATATCAAAGACTACCTGCAAATTGATTTGAAAAATGAAAGTATTAACCGCAAATTTCACTTCGGGTAAGTAATACCGCAAACCAATTAAGATCATTCAATTTGGGCACCACAGTTTCAGGTGCATTGGTCTGGGGAGAGTTATACACACACCCCTGCTGCCCCAGCGGCATGGGGGGCAGCTCTGAAGGGAGACAGCTCATCAGGTGTATAATGTTCCCTGCTGATACAGTCCTAAACAAACTAAACAAGCATTTGCAATGCAATTGGTCTCTCATTACTGAAAGTTTGAGCTATTGGTGTTGCTAATAATAATGCAACACCAGTATCTCAAACATTTAGTAATGCAAGACCTATTGTATTGCAAATGCTTGTTTTTCTATTTATTTGCTTTTGAAGCAATCACGGCACCAGCGCTTTAGCTTAAGATGTTTAAAGCTAAAGCATGGCATGCTACAATTGTAACAAAAGTAAAGAAATAGAAACAAACAGGGCATGCGGCCGCATTTTCTTTCTAGTTATTTACTTTTGAAGCAATCGTGGCTCCCACGCTTTATCTTAAGATGTTCAAACCTAAAGCGCAGTTGTCGCTATTGCTACAAAAGTGAACAAATGGAAAACAAATTGGAGCCACATGCTTTTTTCCTATTTATTTACTTTTGAAGCAATGGTAGAACCCGCACTTTAGCTGAAGATGTTTAAAGCTAAAGCCGGGCATGCCACGATTGTAACAAAAATAAAGGAAAAAAAGGCGTATGGGCGCATTTTGTAAATGTATTTAATTTTGAAGCAATCGTGGCACCCGCGCTTTAGCTTAAGATGTATAAAGCTAAAGCGGGGCGTGCCATAATTGTAACAAAAGTAAAGAAACAGAAAACAAATGGTGTGCAGCCTCATTTTTGTATGTATTTACTTTTGAAGCAATCAAACCCCCTGGGCTTTAGATTAAGCTGTGTAAAGCTAAAGCGAGGGGTGCTGCGATTGTAACAAAACAAAGAATTAGATTTGCTGTGCAGCTTGAGAGAAGGAAGTAGGGCAAGCTGCTCACCTTTCCTTTCTTCTGCTCACACAACTCTGTTTTTTGAATATTGGATTTTTTTTGATCAGCGCAGCCCGCCACGCAGAAGAAATCAAATGCCCGGGTGCCATTATTGAAGATGGAGTGCTGTGTGCTGTGCTATTTAGAAGAGCATACGGTGTTGAGTGAGTGGAGTTGGGCGAGTCGCCCAGAGCAATGGAAAGGCACGTGGCAGCCATTGTTTAAGGAGAAGTGCGACACGCTGCGCTGCTTTAAAAAAAATATGTATATAAATATATATATATATATATCACTCCAACTTTGCCCTGCAAATGAGCGCGCACTCCACGCAGGTAAGTTGAACATCAACATTTATTTCCAAGGAAAGCAAGCATTTTAGTCCATGAAATTCCCCATGCTTTGCCTGACGCGTTTCCGAGAACATTTCTCCTTTTTCAAAGGCGCATGGAAAGACTGCATTTAAAATCCACAGTTGCTGCCTCCTACTCTGATGATTTAATTGGTTTCTGGTGTGCCTCAGCCTTCGATGTACTCCTTTCAACCAGGCACTGTGGGACTTGTAGTTTGTTTCTCAATTTATTCTCGAGTGGGTTTGCATTGAGTCGCAAATTGCGATTAAAAAATAAGGAATGGCTTCCCATTCATCCCTATGGGCCTACAGGCTCATAGGAATGAATGGGAAATTGCATGCGCAATTTGCGAGTACCAAGTGGTACTCGCAAATTGCTCATGAAATTTCAAGGGTGCAAGGGTGTCAAAAGGACACCCTGTTGCACCCCTGAAATTGGTCTGTGCACAAATGTTGCGCACACACATGTCCCACAGACATGTGTGTGTGTGTAAAACCTACTTTAGTGCATTTTCAAAGGTTTTACAAATTACCATGAAGTTCAACTTCATGGTAATTTGCGCCCCCTAGTAGCGAAATAACTACTTCAAAGTGGTTCTTGTATTGCATTTAAGGAATCGCAAAATACGATTCCTTAAATGCAATTGCAATTTGAGAACTTGCAATTAAGTGCGAATTCTCAAATTGCGAGGGCCTTGACCCTTGATGCATCGCAAGCGATCGCAAACGGACAATTTTTGCCAATCGCACCGCTTGCGATCGCAAATAGCTTTAATGCATGTGCCAGCTAAACATTCCCCCTTCCATGGGCTGCGCACTTGACGACAGCCACTTCCCTTGACAATTGTAATGCTTCCAACACTTGTCTCAGATTCTCCCCATACCTTATAGGAGAACCAGATGACATTAGGAACCGTCACTGCGACCATAGCTGTCTGTCCAAAATCACTGATATTGACTATCAGTATAGATTGTGACTCGGATTTGTTCAGAGACACAACATGTGTCTGTCAAAGCCATTATTTCGGTCACCTGTGTGGAATGTTCTTCTTGTAACCAAGCAGCTTTCACCCCTCTAGAAATGGTACAGACAGCAAACACTGCTCTCAGATTTCCTTCATTTTCTCTTAAGCATGAGGCATCAAGAGGATTTGATCAGGATCAGACAATGGCTCATCGACAATGTCAAGCCTTGGTTTTGTACATAGTTGTATTGTATTGTATTGTAATTACATTTATATAGCACTTACCACCCCTGATGAGGAGTCAAAGTGCTTTTTCGGCGAGTAGCACGCTGCTCTGGAACCCATAAAGGATTAGTGGTGAATTAGTATAGTGAAATATGAAAGTAATTTGAGTGGTGGATATGTTAGTCAGTTATTTGGATTGAGAAGGATAGTGGGGGGATAGAAGAGGGAAAAAGGTTTGCATTTATTTAGTGCCTGCTTCCCCCCAATAAGGTGTTCAAGTGCTTTTTAGGCAAGTAGCACACTACTCAGAAACCCATAAAGGATTAGTGGTGAATTAGTATAGTGAAACTATGAAAGTAATTTTAGTGGTGGATATGTTAGCCAGAGTTTTGGATTGAGAAGCATAGTGGAGGGATAGAAGGGGGAAGGATTTCGATTTGTTTTGGGGGGGAGCTCATGGTGGTAGAAGGAGGTGTAGGATTAGTAAAAGGGAGTTGGAGGGGGAAGAGTCAGAGGGAAGGGTTTAGAAAGGCTTGTTGGGGAGATCTGAATAGTAAAGAGGTATGAGATAATGCAAGGAGGGGTAGAGTAGGGAAGAGTCTAGAAAGGGTTATATTTGGGGCTCATAGTAGTGGTATGGGGTTTGGAATGAATGAGAAAGTGGGGGTAGAGGATATATTGATAGAGGTATAGGGTGAGAAATAGAGTTGTGCATTGGAAAGAGTAGTAGAATGAGGTTTGAGATGAGTCAGAGAGTTGAGGTAGAGGATATATTGAGAGCGGTATAGGGTGAGAAATAGGAAAGTGCATTGGATATGCTGAACTAGCAGAAAAGTAATAAATATATAGATACGTAAGTACTGCATAAGGAAGGTAGTATATGCAGATTAGAGATGCATTTAATAAACTCTGGCTTTCAAGTGTTGTTGTACTTTAAATTAATTTATTTGAATTTTTTTTGTAATGCAATAGTGAAGCAATTGTAGATAAATAGTTGATAAAAGATTTACTTATTTATGCAGTCACTTATATACATGTTAAAAACGTAGAATAATGTAACTACCAGTTATATATACATCTGTTAAGCAGAACTAACGAATATCTACATTTCTAAAAACATAATTATTATACATATTTATACAAAGTAAAACACATATATAGGTACATATCTATAGTGCAAATAAATGCTTATATACAGAGGTACATGATGTATTTTTCTGTTTGCGCATGGTGGTTATGTGGGGAAGAGCCAATTCTTGGGTACTTTTCTGCAGAAAAGGTTGTTATGCGTGGGTCTTATGTTGGGGGGTAAAGAGTTCCATAGTTTGGCTGCTTGTACAGAGAAGGATGTACCACCCATGTTTTTTTTCTTATACTTTGGTATTTTGAGGCTAGGTGCCACTCTAGAGCGTAGGTTCCTTTGTCGATTGTATTTGGTGATTTTATTCCTGATGAAGAGCATTCCTGTTCCATGTCTCACTTTGTGGGTGATACAAAGCACCTTCTGGCAACCGGTAACCAATGCAGGGATTTCAAGGGAGGGGAGATGTGGTCTTAAGGCTTTATATGTTAGTGCAGTCTGGCAGCCAACTTCTGACTCCTTTGTAGTCTTTTTATAGTCGTTAATGGTGATCCACGGTAGAGGCTATTGATGTAATCGAGTTTGGACAGAACAAGATAGATGGTAGCCTGGAATTTGTGTGGAAACCCTAAATGGGGGAAGATTCGTCACCGAGTTTTTATAGTAACAAAGCTTGATCTTGCCAGTTTTTCCACCTGTGCAATCATTGATAAATTGGAGTCCATGGTCATTCTGAGGTTTCTTACTTCCTTCGATACTTTAGACGGTGTTCCCAGATCATCAGGACACTGAGTGGGTCATAATGTTTCCAATCCCCACACATTAGTATTTCTGTTTTGGAAGCATTCAAATGTGAGATGGCTCCTCATCATCCATTGATCCACGGCTCTGAGACAGCTGAAAATAGGCAAATTTCCAATGTCTTTGGGGCATTCCAGTTAAAGGAGTAGTTGTGTGTCATCTGCATAGTTATAGCACATGAGGTGAAATTGATTGATCAGTCCCGGTAATGACCATGTAGATGTTGAAAATAATAGGTGGGATGTCCTTGAGAGACCTCTGCTTTTGTGAAGTATTGTTTGGACGAGAAACAGGAGGTATGGATGACATTAGTTCTGCTGCGAAGGTAGGATGTGATCCAGTCTAGAGCAGTCCCCTCTATGCCAGCTTTGTAGAGTCTTTGTATGTGAATATCATGGTCAGCCATGTCAAAGGCAGCTCAAACGTCCAAGAGAAGTAACGCAGAAACCCTGTCGCAGTCAACTGTGTTCTCCAGGTTATCCCAGATGGAGACAAGGGCAGATTCTATGCCTCCTACTGGATAAGATACCATTTAGGAGTCTGAAAGTATGGCATTATCTTCAATGAATTGTGACAACTGGGCGAATGCTGCTTCTATCAGTTTACCCAGGAAAGGTCCATATGTAATCGGTCTGTAGTTGTCATGGTTCAGCTGGTCCCAGTTTATTGCCTTCAGTATGGTCGTATGTATGACTTTTTGAGTTCTTCTGGAAATGTTATGGTAGTTAAGGAATTGTTGCTGATTCTTCTAACTGGTGTGGCAGCAGAGGTTGTTAGGAGAATTTACTTGAAGGTTTGCGGTTGGCACAGGTCAGAAGGACTGCCGGCAGGTCTGCTTGGTTTGACCAGGTCCATAAATTCATTGCGTGGAATGTGTTGGATGAAACGGAGAGGCTGGGTTAGAGTATTCTTGGAATGTTGTTTTGGGAAAGGGTCGGTGCTGGTGCTTTGTCTTTGTTTTAAATATGAATCCAATGTGTCTGCTTTGGCCGTATAATGATTTGCCATTTTGTCTTTGAAATCTTGTATAACGGGATGAGCTCCTTCAAGGCAATTTAGTTTATTGAAATTCATTGAGAATGTTAGAGAATTCTTTATTTGCACATTTGGTATTTTAAATTCTTTCTTTTACTTTTTCTTAGCTGACTTGTATAATCTGTTAATTTTCTGTAGGCAAAGTTTTTCTTGATTGGTGTTTGTTTTGAGCCAGGCCCGCTGCAGCTTTCTAATTTGTTGTTTTTATCTCCTTTATCCCTGTATTTCTCCAAGGTGCTTGTTTTCTTTTGTTTTGTTTTTAGTTGTATTAGGATATTTAAAGCTTCTTGCAGCGACTCATATAGTTTTTTAACAGAATTTATTGTGTCTAGATCTATACTGGATCTTAGTTGTGCTTCTAAGTGTTTCAAATTTAGTTTGTTCCACGATTGATAGTTGGATACACGTAAGGTGGTTTTATGAGCATCGCTTAGTGTTGTTTTATGTTTGAAAACAAGCAAATGATGGTCTTACAATGTGACTGGAGTCACTGTTTGAAAGGTAACTAGTTCTGTATTAGCAAAAATGACATCTAGGATGTGTCCAGTGATGTGTGTTGGTTTGTGGCGATCTGATGCAGGTTCAGCGCATCTAGGCCAGCAATGATTGTTTTCGGATAGGGGATATTGGGTTTGTCAAACCAAATGTTGAGGTCACCAAGAATGCATTGGTTGGAGTGTAGTGTTATCAGGTTTGAAACAGTGTCTAGAAGTGTGTCTGGGAATTTTGCATTGCTAGGTGGCAGTCTGTAAAGGAGCAGGAAGTTACAGGAGGAAGATGGTGTAGGATTGCATCCGGTGAAAAAAGCCTCAAAACCTATTATGGAGACGTCGGCAGCTTTAGTGATATGTAATGTTTGCCTGAACACAACAGCTAGGCCACCTCCTTTTTTGCTTACGCCATTTTGGGTGATAGTTTGATAGCCTAGAGGAATGGCTTCATGCAGGACTGGAGCCATATCATCTCCTGACAATGATTTAGTTATGAATGGCATGTCAGGTTTTGCGTCAGTGAGAAGGTCGTAGATGTGATGTTTGTTTTTAGAGAGCAATCGAGCATTTAATAATAGATAGTTTACTAAATGTGCTTTGGTGATAGTATGAGTTTGTTAGCTCAGTGACATCTAGTCATTGTCTTCACATTCTTCCCCATCAGCACTTGGAATGGGTAACAAGGTAGCAGAATTTAACACAGAGCACCGCTTCAGGGATACATTTTCAGCGGCGAGAAGCACCTGCACATACCTTGTCAACCTGTTATTTGCCTAATGCTGTGTCTTGGTTCTCGTAATCAGAAGCTCAACTGAGTGTGGAACATACACTGTAAGAGGATGACCCATCACAATGCTTTTGCATCGTTCAATACCGACACCTGTTGGAGCAATGGATTTGAGGCATCCAGGCAACACTGAAGCTACAAAATCTAGTGTAGCTGAGAAATAGGCCACTGGTCTACGGGCACCTCCATGTGTCTGTGTGAGTACATATAGAGCACAACCTTCCCTTTCACGGCAGAACAGCAAAAGCACTTTGTTGTAATCAGGCAATCCTAAAGCTGGAGTGCAGCACAGGCACTCTCTTAACTCTAGGAAAGCGAGTAAGCAATTGTTATCCAAAGGCAACAGATCACACACATCCTTGTGGTTCAACATCTGCAAAAGTTTCACCATCAGGGAAAAGTTTGGAATCCACTGTTGACAGTTGCCAACAATTCCCAAAAACATTCTGACCACTTTTTGGGTACTAGGCATATTCATTTTCATGATCGCCTTCACTCTTTCCGGTGACACCCTCATCTTGCCCATCTCAATCCGATGGCCTATATACTGCACTTCAGTTAGGCAGTACTGAAGCTTATTCGTAGACACCTTATGCCCATTCTCAGCCATGTGATTCAGGAAGGCAAAGATATCATCCCTGCAAGCATCCCTAATCTCAAACGCAATAAGAAGGTCATTGATGTATTGAACCAGTACTGAGTTTCGGGGCAGAATCAGACTTTCAAGGTTCTTTTTCAAGATCTGATTAAAAATGGATGGACTTTCAGTATACACTTGAGAGATACAACACCACGTTAAGACACGATTTTACAGCCATAAAGCACACAAATATCAGTTTTCCACGTGCAATAGAACAGAGAAAAACGCTCGGCAGAGGTCAATCCCCGTAAGTCATTCACCTTCACAAGGAATCTGGCATAGGAGGATTCAGTACCACAGGACATCATGGAATCACAATGCAATACTTTCTGCTAGATTTCTGCAAACCCATAATAGGAGACCTGCATGGGCTTCCCATGATCTATTTCAGGATGCCCTGCGAAATCATAGACTCAATTACGGGTGTAATCCCTGCAACCTTTTCTGGGGTCATATTGTGCTGAAGTGTTCTTGGAAACTCTGCATTTGGCTTGCATTTATGCAGACTGACTCAACTCCTCGAATCAGTCTGATCTCCTCTCCTGAGAAATCCCACACCACTGTTGAAACTGTGTCTCTGAGATCTAGTGACATGTCTTCCACTGTCAGTAAAGGAAACATAGACGTGCAAAGGTTCTGGTTGACCAATTTCAAAGCAATCTCCTCGTCAATGATCTGTAACTCAGTTCCCTTTGGAGTGCAATAGATGGTACAATTTAGTTTACACAACAGATCATGTCCTAACAAGCACACTGGGCTTGAATCACACACCACGAACTGATGATGATATTGGAAAAATCGGATTTTCACTGGCACCTCTTCCATCGAAGGGTTCATCATCTTTTTATTACCAACTCCCACAACTTGGATTGATTTTCCAAAGTGGGGCAGGTTTAGGGCTACTGCAGATCCCACAGTAGAATGGGTAGCACCAATACCAATTAAGAATGTATTAGGACGACCATCCATGTCTGCTTCTGCATAGGGTCCCTTCTGCTCTAGCTCTTTTAACTGTGCCAAGTGTACAGTCTTCCTCCCCTCTCAGGTACCGTCATAAGGGCGGGTCCAGACCAAATCCATCCAGAGACTCCATTAAGGGCATCTGGTGGTTTGTCCGATTGCCCTGTGAAATTATCAGGGGCTGAGCACCTTGCACGAATTGGTTATAATTCACTCCTGCATTAAATGATCTTTACCTGGTCACTGTCTGTAACTGGTTGAGACCACCTGAATGAGTTCTCCTCCCTGCTCTTGGTTTGCAGAATTCGACGACACTTGCACTTCCACTGCCCTATCTTGTGACAAAAATGACATGCAGTGGACTTCTTCAGTGCAGTGACCTCTATCCCTGTCTTCGGATCTATAGGGATACCTCTCCCTCTTCCCTGACCCATTGGCCCTTCAACTTGGTACACTTGTACGCCTTCTTGGCAATCCCCTGACCACGAGTCACAGCTTCCATCACCCCCTGTACCTGCTCTCTTCTCTGGGCATTACGCATTTGGACTAAAATCAACTTCTCCTTGATCCTCCTATGTTTGGAGTCCACCTCGTCACTGCAGAACCTGGCTTACTGTAGAATTGCGTCCACTGATTTGTTTTGCCAGAAGATTAGATACTGTTGGATCATGAAGCTGATCTCCGGCCTCAGTCCAGTCACAAACTTGGACACAAATTGTCCCATGTCTTTGGGGTCAAGGGTATCTAATTCACTGTACTGCTTGAAGCTTTTCATAGTAGGAGTGTACTGACTCTTTAGGCTCCTGTTTCGTTTGATCTATCTTGATCCAGTCGAAGTCCTGAGGGGCTATTTTGGACTGTAACCATGTGACCACCTGATCGTACTTTTTCATGACAAATGGCGAAGGGCCATGAGTTACTGAGTCTCTTTCTGGCTCAGCACTAGGCCACTCAACAGCTATCTTACAAGCAGACAATAGATCACTAGGAACGACAATTTCGAACGAATATACAATGCTCCATCATGGTCTTCACACTGCGATACCTGCAGGCATTGCAAAGCAAGTCGTTACAACGACTTGCGCTGGAGGGCACTGAACTTAGGAATAGTATGATTTACTATTCCAACTCCAGCCTACGTTACAGTAGGGAAGGTGTTGGAATAGTAAATCTTACTATTCCTTAGCTTAGGGATATATAAAGGAGGGGGAGTATTCAATAAGGTTTTCAGAGGCCTGAATCTATAATATGGCTTTTAGAAATGCGAATGCCTCTGGCACCATAAATCACAGTTATAACTTTGCTCAGCAAGCCTATTTTATTGACTGCGAGTTATATTTGATTTATAACAATTTGTGTTGTTTTTAAACAGGGAGAACACTTCCTTAGTGCGACAAACACATATCTCATACATTTAACATATATTCCTGTTTTTACAATGACTTGGTAACAGATCAACAAACATGATTTTTTTTTTTACATTGACAGTACTTAAACAAACAATGAAAATATTACAATACAGTACTCAGATATCCTATATTTGGAGGGATGGGGGCATTATGACCCATTGTTGCCTCCACAATGAATGATTATGGTCCAGTAGTAAAATCAGAGAAAAAATATTTTTTGTAATTGTCGTTGAGAGCCTTGAATAGATGTATTGTTTTTGCTCTCCTAGGGGCGTTTATTGTATAATTCTTATCCCAAATATTTCTCGATAAGCCGACGCGTTTCGACCTTTGGTGGAGTGGACCTATATTAAGTTCATATGGTCTTCATCAGGGCTCGTGTGTAGTTCCGAAGGGACATCTTTTTCCTGAAAAAATAAATAATGATGTGTCTAATCATACTTTTTTTAAAAAAAACCTGTACACATGGGGCACTTACGTGCTGGCTGGTGGGGGGTGTTGTTGACGGCTTCTTTAACCTATGGTATACAAAGGGGTACACGTCTATGAGAAAAATGATTTTCTCATGGTTACTTGTCTCTTGTTTGCACATTTCAAAAGACAAAAGGATTTAAATTTGGGAGGGATTAACATACCTGTCTGGTTCGCCCGTAGGGAAATGGGGCTAGTGTATCATTAATTCACTTTTTTTTCCTTTTCAGTCACTTTTTTTTCGGTGAAAAAATCTGTGAATTCAAAGGAAAACACACTGCTGTAGAACGAGTGAATAAATGTCCACTGAGTCTCTTACTACATGGCGGGTGCCACCAGGTGGGTTAGCTTGCCCTTGGTGTGGACGAACGACGGCTCGTGATTATATTGTATTTATTTCGTGGTGGACTATCATGATGCGGTACCCGGGAGGTGAGCGGGCTAGGGCTTCCTCTAGTTGTCCGTACAGTCATGCGGGGGGTGGGGGTGCGGGTAGAGTGATTATGAAGGATAGACCTTTCTGTAAGACGTTGATTTCATCAGTGCTTAAGTCATAGTCAGATAAATTGTAGATACAGTTTGTCTCTTCTGTTACCATCGATATACGTTCCTCCGGGTTGTAATATCCCCTTGGTATTAATTCGATTGAGGATTGTACCATCTGTTGGCTCGTGACCTGCCTCTCGGACGGCTGTTCCCTCTGTCTAAAAAAGGAGCCGGCTGGTAGAATGGTCTTTGTTGGTTGTTTCTGGAAGTAGAGGGTCCTTCACTCTCATTAGATGTTCCCGAGGATGAAGAGGCGTCAGAGAATGTGAGGAAGCGCCTCTTGCTTCTTCCTCCGTATGTTCTGAGCGCTCCAGTATTTTGAGATTCTTTGTAATAGTCCTTCTCCAGGTAAGGATAGACTCTAATTTCTGAAAAATTGGTTATATCCTTTTGGAGTTTTGCTCTCTTGGCGTCTTCTGTGTTTTTTTTTAAAGTTATGTTCTCCTTTTCCAATTTGGATAGTAATGATTGTGCGTTTTCTATTGCTGAGTTAGTCAGCAATGCTTCTTCTAATTCTTTGATTAATTCTAATTCCTTTTGGCTCAATCGTTCCGCAGTTTTGATGGAATGAAACATCCAGTCTCTTGAGCATTTAGTTCCAATATGACTGAATCCTTCCAGGTATTCAGGTTGGTCTATAAATATAACTGGGATGTTTTTAACTTGTAGTCCGGAAGGTATTGTGCCAGCTCGTAGGTGTTCTAGAAGCACTTCACCATGCAATGCTGTCCGAGTTTGTTTTTTCTTGAGTCTTCTAATAGAAGAACCTATCACGCAGCGACAAAGGCAGTCACCAGTAATAATCATGTTGCCATAACAACGCAACAACACTGAACGCAACGACGCCGGAAATATAAATCCGGCCAATCAACACACCCCTCTGAAACGGGTGTTTTCACAGAGCTGAGGACGAAGACGAACACAACGCGGCACCAGAGAAGAGGCAGCCCTGACTTCCCACCAACTATTAAGGTACACAAACCATCCCCTTGCGACAACGAGATGACATGAGCACTTGGTTTCAAGAATTGCCGCCATGCGAAACGAGCACTCGAGCAACGCCATAGACTCTTTTTAATCACTCTACCCGCACCCCCACCCCCCGCATGACTGTACGGACAACTAGAGGAAGCCCTAGCCCGCTCACCTCCCGGGTACCGCATCATGATAGTCCACCACGAAATAAATACAATATAATCACGAGCCGTCGTTCGTCCACACCAAGGGCAAGCTAACCCACCTGGTAGCACCCGCCACGTAGTAAGAGACTCAGTGGACATTTATTCACTCGTTCTACAGCAGTGTGTTTTCCTTTGAATTCACAGATTTTTTCACCGAAAAAAAAGTGACTGAAAAGGAAAAAAAAGTGAATGTATGATACACTAGCCCCATTTCCCTACGGGCGAACCAGACAGGTATGTTAATCCCTCCCAAATTTAAATCCTTTTGTCTTTTGAAATGTGCAAACAAGAGACAAGTAACCATGAGAAAATCATTTTTCTCATAGACGTGTACCCCTTTGTATACCATAGGTTAAAGAAGCCGTCAACAACACCCCCCACCAGCCAGTACGTAAGTGCCCCATGTGTACAGGTTTTTAGAATAAAAACATCCCAGGTTTTTTTAAAAAAAAGTATGATTAGACACATCATTATTTATTTTTTCAGGAAAAAGATGTCCCTTTGGAACTACACACGAGCCCTGATGAAGACCATATGAACTTAATATAGGTCCACTCCACCAAAGGTCGAAACGCGTCGGCTTATCGAGAAATATTTGGGATAAGAATTATACAATAAACGCCCCTAGGAGAGCAAAAACAATACATCTATTCAACGCTCTCAACGACAATTACAAAAAATATTTTTTCTCTGATTTTACTACTGGACCATAATAATTATTCATTGTGGAGGCAACAATGGGTCATAATGCCCCCATCCCTCCAAATATAGGATATCTGAGTACTGTATTGTAATATTTTCATTGTTTGTTTAAGTACTGTCAATGTAAAAAAAAAATTCATGTTTGTTGATCTGTTACCAAGTCATTGTAAAAACAGGAATATATGTTAAATGTATGAGATATGTGTTTGTCGCACTAAGGAAGTGTTCTCCCTGTTTAAAAACAACACAAATTGTTATAAATCAAATATAACTCGCAGTCAATAAAATAGGCTTGCTGAGCAAAGTTATAACTGTGATTTATGGTGCCAGAGGATTCGCATTTCTAAAAGCCATTCCTTAGCTTAGAGCGCCATCCAGCTCAAGTCATTGTAATGACTTGCGTTGTAATGCCCGCGTTGTAAAGGTGCGAAGACAGCGATGTAACCAATGTTTCCCATTTCGAACAAGGTGTTTAAATCGATCCACAACAGTTTTGAGACCTTAACAAACCGATCGACTTGCTTAAACCACTCAATAGGTTCCCCCCTAATTTGGGAAAATCATTTGTGAACGCAGCAAGAACACCTTGACTCCAGGGAACATACACGTACCCTCCACTAGGCACTTCCAGCAATGGGTGTGCCTCTATCCCCTATGTCCCCCCTCCTGGAGGAAGGGTCTCCCCTTTTACCTTTCTTGCACTCTTCTTCTTTGACCACCTCTCTTCCCACTTATCCAGCATACTCCAAGCTCTTATTCCTACTACCAGTTCCCGGATGTGCATCCTCAATCCAGGCACTCTCTTTTCCTCTATCTCTTCGTCACTATAACTAAGCCTGTGGTTTCCCTGCAATGCCTTCATTCTGGATTGATCTACCCCATACCTCTGAGTCAAATCCGACAACTTCTCATGTGCTTGTCTTGTTCTCCGGTGATGTCCTTAGCCATAAACAACAAGTCATCTGCCTCATAAATCTCTCTTCTATCTAGAGCTAGACTCCCACTGATAATCTCTTCTAGCCTTGATGGTATCTTGACTCGGCTTAACATTTTAGCTCTCCTTGTTGTTATTATGGTCCTTCAACCAAGAATCCAAGTCAGCAACATCTAAGACGTTTTGGTTCTCAGATGCTCTCTGAATTGCACCTTCTTCTAGAGATGTATCACTCGGTCCTCTCACAGGAGTTTTCCATATTCGCAGATACGAGCTAACACTTACAATACGTGTAGATCTTATAGTTCTGGATGTCGCTACGAGGCACCTTCATCTACAGACCGCCTGGACTCCGCACCCAGCCCACAACCACCATCGCCGAGCTCACCGCACCCCACCGCCATCACCTCCACGGACTACATTCTGCTCGGGACCTGAACTTCCACCTCAAGAACAGCCAGGACCCCGATTCCACTTCTCTCCTAGAGAACCTCACCAACCTAGGACTGAAACAGCTCATCAGCACTCCCACCAACAGAGCGGGTCACACCCTCGACCCCATCTTCATGGGAGGATCAAACATCCATTTCCGCCACACCACCCAGCCTCTCTGGATGGACCACCACTGCGTCCATTTCACATTCAACAGCACCACCGCACCCAAGCCCACCCCGTGCCTGCCGCAACGGAACTGGGGTAAGGTCACCGAAGAACACCTGAACGCCGCCCTCCTTCAAGACCGCCCAATGCCACAACCGACACCAACTCCGCTGCCAGGGAATTCCACCGCTGGGTCTCCTGCTGCGTCGACAAGCAGTCACCTCTCCGCTGCACCACCAAACAACGCTCACGGAAGGCCGCCTGGTTCACCACCGAACTCCAAGAAGCCAGACGCTCCTGCAGATGCTTGGAGAAAACCTGGCAAAACCAGAAGACCACAGAAGCACGGAACAACCACAAGAGCGCCCTGAAGGACTACCACCAGCGTATAAGGGACACCAAAAGGACCTTCATCAGAGACAAAGTTAAGACTAACGCATCCAACGTCAAGGAACTGTTCAACGTCATTCAGCAGTTCGCAAAACCCACCTGCGAAGCCACGGACATCACTCCCTCCCAGGAACTCTGTGACAAACTCAGCTCCTACTTACACCTGAAGATCAAGGCCCTCTACGACAACTTCAGTGAGCCAGCAGAAGACAGCACCACAGCTCCCACCACTGCCGAGAAGCCTACCATCACCTCCTGGGCCCCCGCGTCCGTCGAGCTCATCACCTCTACCATGAAGAAGACGCACTCAGGAGCCCCAATGGACCCCTTCCCCCCACATCTTCCACAGGGCCACTGCTGTCATCGCACCTGAACTAGGATGGACTATCAACTCCTCCTTTAGATCCGGCATCTGCTCAGACGACTGGAAGCATGCGGAGGTGAAACCCCTCCTCAAGAAACCAACGGCCGACCCAACTGACCTGAAGAACTACCGGCCCATCCCTCTCCTCCCCTTCACAGCCAAAGTCACAGAAAGACTTGTGAATGCCCAGATGACCGCCTTCATCGAAGAGAACTCCATCCTAGACTCATCCCAGTTTGGCTTCCGCAGCAACCACAGCACCGAGCCCACCCTCCTTGCCGCCACCGACGACGTCCGCATGCTGCTAGACCAGGGACACACCGCAGCCCTCATCCTCCTAGACCTCTCCACAGCCTTCGACACCATCTCACATAGCACGCTAGCTGCCAGACTCCACAACGCAGGAATAGAGGGAGCCGCCCTCGACTGGATCCAATCCTTCCTCTCCGGCAGAACCCAGAGGATCAGATTCCCCTCCTTCCTCTCCAACCCCACTGACATCATCTGCGGAGTACACCAAGGATCATCACTAAACCCGACACTCTTCAACATCTACATGGCCCCCATCGCCGCCATCGTCAGACAGCACGGGCTTAGCATCGTATCCTACGCCGACGACACCCAGCTTATCCTCTCCCTCACCAAGAACCTAGAAGACACCAGACTCTGCTTCCAGGAAGGAATGAGAAACGTAGCAGCCTGGATGAAGGATAGTTGTCTAAAGCTCAAGTCTGAGAAGACCGAGGTCCTCATCCTCGGACCCTGCACCTCAACCTGGGACAGCACCTGGTGGCCCCCTGCCCTCGGGAGCCCACCCACCCCGACAGACCACGCCCGGAACCTCGGCATAATCCTCGACTCTTGGAAGGCGCATTTGTCACTTGTACTCTCAGGACCCCTTAGAGAAGAAGAAACTTCAACCACAGATGTACAAGGGTTTATCATGACCTGTTCAAATTGATTACTGGAACAGAAATTGCACGAGTAGTGCTTTTCCAGGACTAGAGAGTCTGGTCTTTCAATTATTTCACCAACTATGGAGTAATTATTGGACATATCGACATATATTAGCTTTGAGAAAGTCCTTAGGATGAAACACGTGTCGGCTGCCTATACATATATTATATATTTTTTCTAAAAGAATAATAAAGAACTACGTAAAGAAAATCTTGAAGCAACTTGTGAATTTCGACTGGTTTACGTGAACAAATGGTGGAAGCCAGCTTCACTGGCTTGGATTATTATTGAGTGTGCCACGGCAAGTGTGCGATACATAATCCTCGACTCCTCCCTCTCCATGAACCTCCAGATCAACGCCGTCGTGTCCACCAGTTTCAACTGCCTCCACATCCTCCGTAAGACCTTCAAATGGATCTCCCCGGACTGCAGAAAGATCGTCACCCACGCACTAATAACCAGCAGTATAGACTACGGCAATGCCCTCTATGCCGGAATCAATAAAACCCTTCTACACAAACTTCAAACCATCCAGAACGCCGCAGCCAGGCTCGTTCTAGGGACACCATGCCACGATCATATGACCCAACACCTACTAAGCCTCCACTGGCTCCCCGTCGAGAAGAGGTTCACCTTCAAACTCCTCACCCACGCCTACAAATCCCTCAACAACATTGGATCCAAATTCCTCAACGACTGAGTATGTTTCCACGTACCCAAGAGGAACCTCCACTCCACCGATCTCACCCTAGCAGAGGTCCACTGCATCCGAAACAGAACCGGCAGGAGAGCTTTCTCCTACCTCGCAGCCAAGACCTGGAAGAAGCTCCCGGTCAATATCAGATGCTCCCAAACGCATCACACGTTCAGGAAGGTGCTCAAGACCTGGCCTTTCGACTGACCCGGACCTGCCCCCCCCCAGCGCCTTGAGACCCTCACGGGTGAGTAGCACGCTCTATAAACCTTTGATTGATTGATTGATTGATTGGTTGACAGAGTATTCCCGATAACCACCAACCAATCCCAGCACAGTGTTACACCAACCAACCTATCACAGCGCGGCACAACCCAACATCACTCTCACTCCTTGCAGCACTCCCCTTCCTTCACAATTTCGCTTTATGCATTCACTCAGAGAACCTTCTTAAGTCCATTATTGTCTGACATTCTAAAGGATCGATAGAATTAAACCACTCAAGAGCATTCGCACACTGTAACCCTTGACCAGCGTGCATCGGGAAACAACCTTTACAGCGCATTCAGTACATTGCACTACCTTTACATAGCAGTCATTAAATCACGAAATCCTTTACATCGCATGTCATTACAACACAGCCATTACATTGCATGTCACTACAACGCATGTCATTACAACGCATGTCACTACAACACAGACATTACATCGAAAGTCATTACAATGCATACCATTCCAACACATAGTACCCTTACACTATCAAACAGTTACCCTACAGTTGCACTCACTGGAGTTAGAATAGTAATTTTTACCCCTACACTATCCAACACTTACCCTACTGTTGCACTCACTGGAGTTAGATAAGTAATTTTTACCCCTACACTATCCAACACTTACCTTAAGTGCGATGCAATGGCATGCATTCTAATGGTATGCGTTGTAAAGGTATAATGCGATGTAATGGAATGCGTTGTAAATGTAGTTTCTGAAAATGCGATGTAATGGCATGCGATGTAAAATAATGCATTGTAAAGGATGTTGCGATGTAAAAACTGCATTGTGAAGGCATGCGTTGTAAATGTATGCGTTGTAACGTCATACATTCGTGTGGATCACCTGAATTGGTATAGTTAACCCCTACACACAAGGTCCATTAGATGATTAACATATATCCCATTCACACAAAGTTCCCTGTCATAGGTGGAACTGCAAATGACTTCTCACAACAACTCCTCAATTCTCCAACCCAATCGCTGTATCTCCTACACCTGTTAATATCCCGGGATCTTAGGCCACTTCAGGACCTGCAACTCAAAATCTCAAACCTTGGGCCATGTCAGACCCGAAACCAGATTCACCCAACTTCGCAAGACATCACACAATCAAACTATTCCCGCAATGTAATATTCTACACACATTATGTTACTATTCACTTCTCCTTCTGCCGCTGATCACGCCGCACCGTCAAACTCCGTCAGTCTCTGCTGGATTCCGTCATCCTCCATTATTTATCACTGGGTTCTACTTCAGGCTTTTGGGGTTCTAGATTCCACCTCAGCTGAACATTTTCCCCTTAATTCATGTGGAAACCATCCTACTCTGCTACCAACTGAAAGGGCTGTTCCCATTTATTCTAGAACCTTTCTAGGGACACACTTCGATGGGTCTTTTAAGCACTTTAAGCAGCATGAAAGTGTAATGGGGAGAAAATCATTAATGCACAGTTAATGTAGAAATAACTCTTCTGAATACATAATAACCAAAGGACCACTAAGGAAGATTAGATAAGTTTATTACAAAGCCAAAAATAATTGAACAGAGACATACCTTAACATGAGGGTATAGAAATACAATGGAAACAGTATAAAGCTAAATCTACCCACTCAGTTCAGACGGTGCAACATGAACAAAACCATTAGTTTGAGAAAAAGGATACAGATAATCAAAAAGCAAGAGTCAAATTTTCTCTGCATGGAGGGTTGGTGAACGGAGAGCATTTAAATCTATCCCTACTCTATCGCTAAAAATGTCATCCCTACGTTAATGAGTCAGCATTCCAAATCAGGAGAAAAGGTGTCAGTTGTGGAGTCTTCCTAAGAAGTCTCTCCACTGTTAAGATGGGTCAAGCAGCATAAAGCCACTCTGAGATGCTCCCTCTCCAAAGGCAAAAGACATGTGGGCCCCTTTCCCTAATTCCAACAACCAGTTATCCACAAGCCGAATTCCCATGATGCACCTCATACACGTAATCCACAATGGGTATAGTCATGTGCATACTTTTCCACAATGTTCTCCATGTACATTCTTTGCAACAAGTCATCCTTGATTCCCGTTGTTTCTCCTGTGTGAATCCGACTTTAAGTGTAATTTCTCTCCTTTCCTAGCTGCTAAAACAAAGACATTAATTTTGCCTACGAGAATGCTGCTCCACCTGTAATGCAAATCGTAAGAAAGAACAGCTTCCACAGTGCACATGAAATTCAGAACATTAATCCTAAAGCAAGAATTGTCAGGGGTTTGCATTTCAGGCCTACAGCTTTTACTAACATAAGAACGTATCACTTAACCATAACGAGTTTGCATAAGTAATTTACATTTCGACTAACACATTTACCTAATTATGTAGAGTATTCTTACCAAACACCTTTAGTACATGAATATTATCAAACTTCATAACACAGTTTCTTCATGTTAATGTTTCCAGCTAGTTACAGTTATTTCCTATCTTACATCCTCCTACTACTTCAGTAAACTAACATATGTCAGGTAGATACATTAATGCTGTTCACAATTCTATTACTCACATTTACACAAGACTGGATTATATTTGGGTGTGCTCTACACATGTTTATGATCAGGGCCAGACTGGCTGCAGCGGGCACTCTGTATTTTCCCGGTGGGCTGGAAGGGTGGGGGCTAGTTTTGGACCCCTGGGGTCCAGTTTTGTTACAGGGGGCAAGCTTTGCAGCAGTGCTGCAATATCGGCCGCCTGTAACAAAAGTGGTAGCAGGAGTGGTGCTTCCCACTCGCACGCCCTGAACCCCTTCCCGCCCCCGGGCCAGTCGAGCTCCCAGTCTGGCCTTGTTTATGATGCACCCCTACAAAATTGAAATGAGATTTCTATTCCATCAGTTGGAAGAGGAGAGATGTGAAAAGATAAGAGGAGAGGAATAATGGAGAAAGGAGGAAGAAGGATGAGTCTGGCCTTAGTGCGCCTTTGGGCAGTTGATGGTTAAAGACAGAGCGTTTGATAATTCTTCTTTGTGAGTGAAGTTGCCCTGAAGACAGTTTTTGGTATTTACAGAGCCTGACCCACAAAGGTAAAGTTACACTTTTGTGTAAGTTCTGTATTTTTAGGGGTATTCGCAAACTCTGAGTTTAAATTTGCTTATAGTAAATTTATGACTGTGGAGACTCTGCAGTCAGGGCTGAGAACTCCGCACATAAAAAGTTAGGACAAGGAGAATAGTTTGTCAGTGAAACCAATAAGATTTCAGAGGACACCAGCAAAAGAGATCCAAGGAGAACTGGATCATCATTTAAAGGATCTTGAAACTCAGAAACAAAGTGTCATTTTTCATTTGTAGCGAATACCAGACAAGTACAGTTTGGTATATTTTCAGTTGATTGTGTCATGCTGTAAATAAATAAGCCTTGGTATATGCAAGAATCTATTATTGTGACTGTGAAAAACTGGTTGAGACTATACTGGTTGCTGAAGCAGTACTTGCGTATGGATCTTCAGGACTGGAGTTATCAGAATGCAGTTGCTGCTATAGAGATTGCAAGGTGTCATATCAGCACTCGAGCTTGAAGGGATAAAGAATTGAGTACTACACCTTTCAGAACCAAAGCCAAATAAACTTAGAGCACACACAATTGGATCATCTAGGATGGAGTTCAAAGGCTGAAGCTTGCGCCTTTCCCCAACCTGGTGTCCAAACCCATGTGAGCACACATGGCAAAATAAAAGGGGTGCCATTTTAAGTGAGGAAGAGCTACTGATTTTGTGAAAGGGTCATAACACTAAAATAAACAAGCATTGGCAAATCAATAGGTATGACGTCATCGACCAGCCCTTGTTTTGTTTTTCATGCTTTTTAAAAACGTTATTGTTTGGGAAACTGACGGGAGTTTGTCAATCTAAAAAAAAACATTGACTAAAGGCAAAAATATTTTTGGGTCGCAAAAAGCCCACATTACCGTTAGTACTCACTGGGCCTGAAGTGAGCTACATTGTGTTTGGATCTGCTCCTTGTGAAAGGGCAGCATGCCATAACTCATAGTGAAAATGAGTCAACGCTAGAAGTTGGGTGCTCCTTTACCCCTTGACACATGCTCAAGTGGGTTGGAGAAAAATGTGAATGACACAACCACAGGCAAATGGAAGAAGTTTGCTGAACACCTCTATAAATAACTATGTCATCCACATAATATTATTAAAATCAAAAGGTCTTTGCTAACACAGACCTAAAAAGGCGAATCATTGAGCCATTGGCTACCAGCCTCTTGACTTTGAGGAAGAAAGAAAGAAAGATAGCAGGAAAGAAGGCAAGAAAGGAAAAGAAAGGAAGAAGGAAAAAAGAAGGAAGGAAAAAAAGAAGAAAAGAAGGAAGGCAAAAAATAAGGAAGGCAAAAGAGACGAAAAGGAAGAAGGCAAGAAAGAAAGAAGGAAGGTAAGCAAGAAGAAAAGAAATAACTAAGGCAAGAAAGAAGTAGAGAACTAAGGCAATAAAGAAAGAATGAAGGATAGGAAGGCCGACAGAAAGAAGAAAGGAAAGAAAGAAGGATAGAAAGACAGACAGCAAGAAACAAGGGAAGAAGAAATAAAAACAAGAATTAAGGAAAGAAGGAATGTCCATTGGAAAGAAAGAAAAAGAGAAAGAAAGAGGGAAAGAAAAAGAAAAAGGAAAAAGTCGGCTAGAAAGAAGGATAGAAAGAGAGTAGAAAGGAAAATAGAGAATAAGGAAAGCCAGACAGTAGGAATGAAATCAAAAAAGACAGAATGAAAGCAAGAAAGAAGGAAAGAAGGAATTGATGCAAGAACTAAAGGAAAGAAGAAGAGAAAGAAGATGACAGATAAAGGAAGGAAAGGAAAAAAAGAAGGCAAGAGAGTAAGAAACTAAGAAAGAAGGAATGAAAGAAAAACTAAGCAAAAAGGGAAGTGAATAAAAGAAAGAAAGAAAAAAGAAAGACGAAATGAAAGTAAAATTAAAAGCAAAAAAAGGAAACAAGCATGAAAAAAGGAAAGCAAGAATGAAGAAATGAAAGACAAAAGATAAGCAAGAAAGAAGAAAGGAAAGAAAAAGGAAAGAAAGAATGAAATGAAGAATGAAAGGAAAAAGGAAAGAAGGAATAAGAGAATGAAAGGAAAGGAAGTAGGAATGAAAGAAAGAAAGTGAGAGAGAAGGAAACAAAGAAAGAAAGAAAGAAAGAAGGAATGAAAGAAAGAAAAAAGGAAAGGACGCATAGTTCTATAAATCATTCGGCCTCTTACCATCAGGCCCCACAATAAATAAACATAAATCAGCAATAATTTATTGATACCTTCCATACTTATTTTTTAACCCCCTAAACATTTCATCCTTGATACCAATTGCGAGCATTACTCCATGAATATCCTTTAACAGCTCACGCTTGAGATGACATTAAGTCTTCAAAGATAACTAATCGCTAAAGACAGAATTCTTGGCAGCACAGTCTGTCAAAGGGGGGCAGAACTGAGTCCTCAATTTCCAGGCTTTTTCCCCCTTTGAGTTGTACAAAGCTTTCTGCATATTATACATATTAATTAGCGGGAAAAAACATTGGCCTTTCCAAACAGGTGCTATTAATAGATGTGCCACCACCACAGATATAATCATGAAATACAACTGCCTGCATCAGCCATAAGAGAGGAATCTATCCCACATAACATCAAAGATTAACTTAAATAAACCTTATTTTTAAACATATATTCCTTGATACCCTCTCTTAATGGAATCAGTTTAACGCAGTCATAGAACATATGTCCCAAATCGACAGGGTCAGTCTCGCATCAAAGGCAGTTATCATCTACCCTTGGATCCCAACTGAATAACTTAGCAGGAGTATAATATAGCCTTAATATTGTTTTACAGTATTGGACTTTCAGACTTGCAGTCAACAGCACTTTTATTGCGACCTCTATTGGAATCTGTAGATCAAAATCCTGAATTCTCAATTTCACCGCCCACTTGTCCCCTTGTTGATCTAAATCTTCATCTGCCATGTTATTTAAGAATGTATAGATGCGTCCAATCTTAACAGCAGGGCATAACAGTAGATCCACAGTTTTCCCCCTATTTATTTGGTATCCTAAGAGTACTCTGAACTCCTCAGCCAGTTTTTCCACATCCAAAAGAGCTGTCTGAGGTTCAGATGTTAATAACGCAATATCATCCATGTAACCTAATATTTTAGTTTCATATCCATTCACTCTGACTGGCTGCACCTTCCGATTGTTATTATATTTCTTTTTAAGTGATCGATATACAAAGCAAACATTATAGGGAAGCAAGGAGAGCCCTGCCTTGCGCCCGCAAGATCTGAATCCTTGTTTATTCTTGGCCCCTAATTTGAAGTTGAACATAGGGATAATAATACAAAGCCTTCAGAGCCTTCACTGTACCAAGCCTAAATCCCTTCTGCTCAAGAACCCTCTGGAGGTACCCCCAGGCCACTCAATCAAACACTTTCTTGGCATCAAGAAGAATCGTGGCCAAGGGGGTACCTATGGTTGCAGTTATATCAAAGAAAGCTATAGCACACCTTATGTGATCTGCTATACTCCGACCTGGAATGAACCCATGCTGCCACGATGAGATTAAGTGTCCAATAACCTTCCCCAGACGTGCCACAAAAATCTTTAAATGTATCTTAGAATCCGCATTAATCAAAGAAATTGGTCTGTTTGACCCTGGTTTCTATGGGGGTTTTTACTTTGTTCCTAAAAACAATAATATTAGTCCCTTGCTAGGAGCTAGGTTGAGCCCCTTCTTGTTGAAGCTCTCAGACCCAGTCCAGCAGGTCTTTAGCAAGCACTGAAACTGGAATAAACGTTCTATAGAATTCAAGCGGAATTTGATTTGGACCTGCCCCTTTACCTGGGGCCAATGCTTGTAAGGCTTTCCCTACCTCCTCTATTGTGATAACAGAGTATAATATCTCTGCTTCCCTGTCTTTTAAGATATCATTCCCCCCTCCCAAAAATTCATCTATTTGCCCCTTTGAGGGACGTGCATCTTCGGTACAGAGATTTGGATAATATTCCTCAAAGATCTTAACTATACCATCCGGTGTAGTAATCCCTACCCCATCACTCCCTTCAATCACTTCAATTACTCACTCCACCTTGTGCTGTCAAGTACAGACAGCCAGCATCTTCCCAACCAACTTGATATTCTCGTTTGCTTCAGTTTTATAAGCCTGGAATTTCTTTGAAAGAAATCTTGAATAACGGCTGTTGATAATAGACTTATTTATAACAATTGCCTGTTTAATCTGAAGCCCATCTTGTTCTGCATGTATAAAGCCCATATGCTGCATTTCTAGAGATGTCTGCTCCATGATTCATTCCCTGACCTCTTTCTCCTGCGGGTATGAGCAACAAAGCTAATTGTCTCATCTCTCACAGCAGCTTTTAGTGAATCCCATACCACGTCTTTAGTAGCACTATTCCTATTAATATTCATAAACTCCACTATTCACTTCCTCATATACTCTACATATTTATCATCTAAAAGCAATTTGTCGATGCACTTACCTTTATCTAGTCGTGTGAGCTCCAGCACTAGTGGGATATGATCAGAAAAAACGTTTGGTAGCCTTCTAATGGTTGCTTTAGCCACATCTCCTCAGACACCAAAAAATAGTCCAAACTGACATATTTCCGATGAGGGAACGAGAAAAAAACATAAACAGGGTTAAAGGGGTTCTTCCTTCACCAGATATCTACTAACCCATGGCTTTCCTTCAGTTGAATTAATGATCTAATTACCTGTGGCTTCCTCCTCAGATATCTAGCATGATCCAGCATGCCCGCTTCCAGGTTGCTATTAAATTCCCCCCAGACTATCAGTGGGATTGGCCACCCAGCAAGCTCAACTGTCAGCTCCTCCCAAATTCTAGTCTCATCAAAAACCAAGCATAGATCGAGTTTACAGTGAATCTAGACTCCATCACCTGGCATTCAACAACTGCCCATTGGCCAAGTGTGTCCACCAACTTCTGTTTGGATACAGTCGTACCTCTCTTCACTAATATTGCCACCCCCCTAGTAGTAAAACTTTGAGAGGTGCATGTTGTCAGGGAATATCCAATAATCTGAATTAAATCCCTCTTTGCCCAGGGAATATGGGTATCCTGCTCACAGATTATATCCGGTCACAAATCTCTAAGTATTTCTGCCACTTTTAATCTTTTAATCCTATCATTTAGCCCAGAACTATGCATATTCTTTAATTATGCAAAAAAAAAAATTAAAAAAGAAAAAAGAAAGGAAAGAAGGCAATGAAAAAAGCAAATTCACACAGGGATCCTGCTGGGCATCATGGTGGATCTGCAGTGCCACAGAAAAAATAATTTTACTTTAACTTTACCCCAAAATGCCCAGGGGGTCAGGGTGTCCCTGCCCCTTTCATTTTTAATATGTTTTTTCTTATTTGCTAGGACACAGTGTCCGAGGCCAGAGTATTAAAATTGCAGGGGCAGCTTTTTCTTCATGTATTCACCACCCAATCAGATTCCATAGTTTGAGCTTCCAAAACTGCGAATCATCACAAATCCTCTGCAAAGGCACAGTGGTGTGAAATATACAAAAATGCTGAACCTTTTTGTCTCAAAACCTACTGAGCAGATTTACACCAAACCACAAAAAAGCACGCTTTCTGAGTATAGATCTAGTTCTTCTGATAGTTTTTCTGAATCGCTGTTCAATTGTCTGAAAATTGCATAGAGGAAATGCATTTTGGGACCCCCTGTTTTTCTCAGCTCCACTTGATGGATCACCCTGAAACATTTCCGGAAGTAGCTGAAGTGGATGAGCCTGTGTTTTGAAAAGTTTCATGAAGGTTTCTTAAAGATATTGGCAAACCAAAAAGTCAATTTTCTATGGAAACATGGTTCTAAACATAACTACCCTGTGATGATTTGATAACTCCCACACAGTAAAAAAAAATAAAAAATACATATGTATATATTGTATATGTGTTTTGTGTGTGTACGTATGTGTGTGTGTGTGTGTGTGTGTGTGTGTGTGTGTTTACAACTCGGAGGTGGAAAATTCCAGCAGATTTGCTAGTTTCAGCCTTTCTTCCTTAAACATCTACTTGTCAAGTCCTTTGAGTGCATTTCAAGATTGCCCTATGAAAGAGTGACTGCTCCTTTTGTCATGGTGTCATACTACACAGAATATTATATGAGAAAGGTGATAGATGTCACAGGTCACAGGTAAGAGGAAAAAACCAACAAAGTGGAAAAATCATTCTTTGGCAAACTGTGTAGCTCTTGATTGAAGATGTAGCATGCATTGCTTAAATCAACAAGGCGCCAAAGTACCTCTGACATCAGAAGGGAAAAAAGAGCAGAACAGGGTTACAGATCCAGAGTCAGGTGATCCACAAGGAAGTTGATCCAAAAATAATTTAGGAAAAAATAACAGCAGTATCAAAATCCTAAACAAATATTAGATTATCGGAGTATAATTCAGAACGTAGAATGCAATCTGATAAGAAAAACCTGGGAAAAAATGCATAGCAAGAGGGTGATGAGCAATGAAAATCGAGGAACGAATGTGTTACGATGCATCATCGTTTTTCAAGTCCTACCTTTAACAGCAGATCAGGTTTTAGTAGGTGGGACGAAAACTGTTAATGGATTAGTTCATGAGAATCGTTTGGGAAGGTTCATGACCCCAAAATCCATGGGGCAGAGGTTCACAGCCAGGAGTGGACAAGCTAGAAGAACTGTGGTATGATCACCAGTTGGTTGTGATAGGGTTAAACTGAGATAGGGAGTATGCCATAGCACACAGTCTCATTTGACTATGCAGAAAAGTGATCCGTGTTTTGCATGAGGGTCAGTTGTGAGACCTCAATAAATAGCCTGTCTTCACCCTGCCAGTTAAAGCTGGTAGTCTAGTGATCAACTTTTGACAAAATCAAAAGATCAGTAGCTTCTCTTTCCCATTTATCATTCTATTATGCTTTCCATAAATTTCTTATTCATGAGCTCGACCTAAAAGATTTCTCAGTCTGAGAGTTCTATGCCACACCTAATTTTTCAATCTCAAAGAAGTTTTCAATACTTCCATGTACTCCATCATAAGCACTACACCATGCCCAGTGCCTTCCACACTTGAATATTCCCTATCAAGCAATATACCGTGCCTATTTCCTCTTTGTGAAGCTATGCTTGGTGGCAGATTCAGTTTCTTTGCACTGTAGTCACTGCCTGATTACTCGACATTTTAGCTCTAGTACATGGCTGATTCATTTAAATTTTCTCGAGCACCAGATTAATTTAGTTTAAGTCCATGCCTTATTTCTTCATCGCTGGGGTCTTTCAGAGTGCAATTCTTAATCTCTAAACTCTAGCTCATGTGTGATTGAAATCCCAATTAAATGTGTTGTTTACATGATTACACATTTTACAGCTCCAATGGGTAAATTCACCAAGTTGGCATTAGTAAATGCGAAATTTGTCCTAAAATTTAGCACGTATCAGGAATGTGTGGAAGTGAATACTTTATAGGCAGATAGAATATTTTTAAACATGACTTACGTGACTACTTTTATGGAAAGATGCTTCTGATTTTTTCCGACTGGCCTCTTAGTTTATGTGAACTCTAGTGCTTGCTATATCTTCCCAATTATTGTTTTAAAAAAATCATAAATGCCCCCCCGTTCCTTATTTTAGTCTATTGCATGCAGGGTTCAGTAGATGCTGGGCATTACTTCTATGCCCAGACGTGGGTCCCTTGCTCACTTTGCCACTGGATTCAAGCTAGCCTGGCTGATGAAGGGTGTTACCCATAAACCAGTCCCAGGATGCTTGTTTCCAGTTCAGGCTTGGCAGTTGAGCTGAACTGTTCCCATGCGGCACAGGGTCAAGACTGATTTGCATATAGCTGGGTCTGAACTGAGGTGGCGAAGTCAGCTAAAGAATGATGATGGATTCAACCCAGATCTGTGACTGGGGGTGAGTGTCTGAAAAGTTTCAGTGCTCCGTCCATCATGTCCTTGTGTTTGCTTTGTTCATCCTAAATTGGCAGGGCATGCCCAGATGTGGGTCCCTTGCTCACTTTGCTACTGGATTCAAGCTATCCTGGCTGATGAAGGGTGTTACCCAGAAACCGGTTTTAGGATTCTTGTTTCCGGTTCAGGGAAGACCTGGCTTGGCAGTTCGGGCAGGACTGTTCCCATTAGGCACAGGGTCAGGACTGATTTGCATATAGCTGGGTCTGAACTGAGGTGGCGAAGTGAGCTAAAGAATGATGATGGATTCAACCCAGATCTGTGACTGGGAGTGAGTGTCTGAAACGTTTCAGTGCTCCGTCCATCATCTCCATGTGTTTGCCCTAAGTTGGGAGGGTATGCCCAGACATGGGTCCCTTGCTCACTTTGCCACTGGATTCAAGCTAGCCTGGCTAATGAAGGGAGTTACCCAGAAACTGGTCCCCGTATGCTTGTTTCCGGTCCAGGGAAGACCTGGCTTGGCAGTTCGGGCTGGACTGTTCCCATGAGGCACAGGGTCAAGAATGATTTGCATATAGCTGGGTCTGAACTGAGGTGGCGAAGTGAGCTAAAGAATGATGATGAATTCAACCCAGATCTGTGACTGGGGGTGAGTGTCTGAAAAGTTTCAGCGCTCCGTTCATCATCTCACTTCTCTGCAAAACAGCCTTTGGCTCTTTCACAGCTGAGCCAGCCAGGGAAGGAGACCCTTAGCGCTGAACAGCGGATATGTATCTACGGTGTGGGACAGAGCACCTGCTCCTTAAGACTAGAGCAAGATCTCTGATTTAGTAAGATCCTCGTCAAGGATTCCGCATAGAAAGTACTTCATTTGCCAGCGAGCTGGGCTGATTTCAAACTGATGGATCATCCATTTTCCTTCCTCAATTCTATTTACCTTTTTGGCAATTATGTTGACTTCACATCGTCTCTGCAAGATTATCCAGCGAGTGATTATGGTGAATCTCTGTTTGCTTGTTTGCATAGTCAGAGCTTTTGCTGTTGTCTGAGGGAGGACTCATGAGTCGTAAGCATATTTGCTTAAGTTGGATGAATCATCAGGATTTTGGGTGAAGAGTGACAATTATGAATTAGCTGCCACCTAGAAAATACCTTAACTTCCCCGTTTGACAGTGGAATTCCTGGGTTTCAATGACATCCAGCCAAGTTCATACCTCTGAAACTGGGAAGAAAACACCATTTATGAGAGTTTAGTTATTTTGCTGTTTCACATTTTAGAATTCAAACCAAAATGAAAGTGAAAAAATGTATTTATGATGCTGCACATTGACCTAGATTTCACCGGGTTGTGAGAGTCAGTGGTCGCGTCATTAAGGGAAAGCTTGGTTGCTACATCAATGCATCAGGAAAGCTTCCCTCAGTTCAGGTCAGGCTCAAAGGTGGTATGTGTAGTCAGAGCATGGCACTGAATTTTTCAGGTCACAGGTTGCAGCTGCAGGAACTGGAGGAGGATTGTAGCATCCAGCATCCTGCTAGTATCTTGCATTAAAAAATAAATCAGTGCTATGAAGCCATTGGGGAGCCTGATATTACACAGCGTCACCTGGAGAAAAGGCCATTCCAGTAATGCGATGGCCACAAATAAGTCTGGAGAGACTCTATTGAGGACTGCACATACTGTACGGAGATTAAAGGACTTAGACCTGTGAGGGACAATTACTGTCTGGACTGGTGAAATAATATGAGCCATCAATAATGCCAACTGAGTGGCAATTATTTTAGCTATTGTCAAAGTTTAGTAGGGAGAGCGGGCGATACGAGTCGCCAAGTCGGGTTTTTCTGCCAGGCTTTAGCATTAGGATGGTCACTGGTTCCCTAAGGTTACACAGAAGTTGCCCCTTCGAGGCTTTCCGAATACATGTCTAATAAGTGAGGGATGAGAATATGTTTGTATGTTTTATAAAATGCGCCTGTCAGGCCATCAAGGCCTCGTGTCTTTGTGCTATCCAAGGCAACTACGGTCTGGGCGATCTCTTCAGCAGGGATGGGTTCACTTAGAATTTGTCAGTGTGCATCGGTGATCCATACTATTAAAGCCTCTTCTAGGTAGGCTGCTCTGGTGTCTCCCCGCCTGAAGTCTGGTGGAGTACAGTTGTTCATAGTATTGGAGCAGGGCACCAGTTATGTCAGAGTTACAGGTGACCCGTCCACCACTTTCAAGACGCAGCACATATATGAATCCCGGACCTCGAATCAGCTGGAGGAGGTGTTCCATCTATGGAGTGCAATCCATCCCTCAGGTCGCCATAATGGCATCTGTCCCCGTTATGTGCTCCATTGCTCCACGGTTGAGCCTCTGCTCCTCAGCATCTGACATGTTCCCTGGTCTGTTGGATTGCCTGGTCCATTCATGAGAGCTTCCGTTGTTTAGGGTCTCCTCTACCCATGATGCCTGGTGGTGAGCAGGGGTTATACAGAGGAAACAACAGTGAGCACTGCATCTGAGTTCAATGAGGTACCCCTGATCAGCAGAGTGACTTATTGTGAAAAGGGGAGGGGGTCCCATGTGGTACTTGGGTAGCAAGTCGGGGAAAGTGCCCTAGATCTAGCTCTAGCTCCAGGGGTGAGCTAAACATGCAGGGCCGGTATCACTGCCTGCTGCAGGTGGTATTGCTGGGAGGATTGCAGCTGGTCCCAGATCGTTGCCCCCTCGTGTTCAGCAAGGCATGGGCAAAGGCCTGGGCGGCGATCACAAGGTGGCCAGGACAGCCACTGTGCAGTCAGGTGGGGCCACCCCATCCCACAGGTGGAAGCAAAAGCGACAATATAGGGCTTCCATGAGGGAGAGGACCACAGGTGGCTAATCACTACGCTGCAGGTACCACACTTACTGTGCGCTGCGACACGATAATGGCCCGATCACGGCCGTCAATCACCCATGCTATGGACTGCTTTAATGTGCAGGGACTCTCCTCAGTCACTGAGGCACGGCCACCATGCTACTTTCCATCAAGGGGCTGCAGTTATAGGGCAGGGCGGGCCCTATAAAAGATGTGGCTCAGCCGCTAGGCCGCGACCCGCCGCAGCCCAACTTGCTCTCAGCCAGGCCGCACGGAGTCAAGTTGTCTGCAGTCTCCTCTCTTTTCACAGCAGCGAGCCAGACACCGAGGAGCGCAGGCCATCGCCAGTATGTGGCTGCCGAGGTTGTAGGCAGGGCTGGGGAGGGCTCAGTGGGGCTCGGTAGCCCAGACATTAGGCTCTCCCACTGCCCCTGTCGCCACGGGGCCTCTGAGGAAAGCCAGGTCCATTCAAACGGCTCGATGTCATCATCCCAATTCACTGCCTCTCAAGTTGATGAGTGGGTAGAGCTCTCATACCGCATTGTCCTGCACTGTGGGCTAAGTGGATAATGAGGAATGGGGTTTTGAGGCCTGTAAATGGTGGGCTGTCGGGCTGGAGCTTCATAGCCATGGGGCCAGGTTTGTCGCCGGTATGGCCACGCCCCTCCACAGAGGAATTAATAGAGATGTTGGATGATAGCACCTTGGGTCTACCCTATCTCCGTTTTTAGGTCTTGCCTAGCGACGCAGCGCATGCGCTGCTCGCCCTGGCGAGACCTATTGTTGTGGGTTTTGCTAGCGAAGGGGGACAGCCGATGTGCACGCTCATGGAGCGTTTTGATGTGCACTAGCCCAGACAGTCGATGTGCACAAGTGTACGGGTCACACGTCCGCGCGAATGGCGCGCTTTTAATTTCCCTCCCTCCCTCGTCAGGCCCCTCCTTCTTCGCTCAGAGCCCGAAGCGCCGTGCCTGCTTGGACAGGAGATTGTGCCCGGGATCCAAAGGAAGAAAATGGGAGGTAAGGTACTTTGTTTATGCTCAGCCTGCGAGTTTGGGCGCCAACAGGACAGCTAGGACTCTCGAGCCCACATTTCTGGCCACGTTTCAGCACAGAAACAATTGTGACCGTGGAGGCTGGGCTCTTTCCACATATGTTTTTGTCACAGTGATGTTAACAAAAACACAGAGAGATGGCTCCCTTCGATGACCACAAAGTCCCAGCTATGTCACAAACGACAACAGCTAGCGCCAGAGTCACCTCTCTGAGAATAACATTTAAGATGCAGGGGTGTCGAGCGGTAGTCCGCGAGGCAACACATTTTTTGGTAACTATGCTGTACAGTGTACACTAATCCCTGTGGACCAGTGCTAAACACAAAACCTGACTTTCGTTTTGGGGAAAATGAATGAAAAAAACAAACAATGGAGGGAAGTAAAACTAAAACGAGAAAAAACTAAAGTCAATAGCGCCAAGAAACAAGGGATACAACTGGGGACCATGTAGGTACTGTGAAAAGACAGGGGCGTGAAATGTGTGGACGTGACTGCCGGAACCCCGGGTAGTTCATTTTGGTTGCAAGGCTCACATCATCCCTTGGTAAAAGGTACTTACACTGAAGCTGGGAGAAGGGGTGTTCATGCGGGCCAAGCTGGCAGCAGTTTGCCTTTACTTGCCATGCTGCAGCCACGCCACTCTTAGATTTCCTTGTTATCCCCGTGCTGCCCTGGACTTGTTGGCTGCTGTTCAAACTCTGAAGCCACAAGGCTGCCATTCTGACACGAAACAAACCTCACTGAATAAATAAATTTAAAAAACAACATCTGGTTGGGCATCTGCTGCAAAGATCGGTGTGCAACTTGCAGTTCACAGCCATAGAGTCTGGTGCTGTAACTCCGCCTTTCATCCTTTCCAAGACAATATGTGCCAGATTTTTAGGATAAAAATAGTCATATTTCTAGAGCTTTGTAAACCGCAATGACAACCTGCAACCCGCCTTATGCGCCATATAAATAAACAGGTTTCATTTGAAACACATCGCAACACCCCCCAGACGATCTTCCCACTCCTCTCTCTCTGGCACAATTAACATGAAAGGTAACATAACCTGGACGATAGGTTACTTACCACTTTGGCGCGAAGGTGGGAGATGAAGCTGCCAAGCTTGGTGTGGTGAATGCCAAGGGAGTGGGGTTCAGCCAAGAAAGGTCTGGCCGGCGCACCCCTGGAATGATGTCCTTGTATTGGTCATAAAAGAGAAGGGGCGGTGCAATGCTCTGAAATATTTCTCAGCAGAGCGAAAAGGGAAAACAGAAGATGATTGGGGTCTGAACAGACCGGGCTTTGTGGTAGGAGGTCACGGGGAGCGTGCAGGGGGGGCCTGCAAAGCAGCTCCGCTACCAGGGGCAGGTCAAAACATGTAACTGCTAGACTGTGGGTGGCAGTGGCACCCATACAGCAGACACAGTACTGGCACTGGGCTTTGGTATGACCGTTCCCCTCAAAAGTGAGTGACATTATCCGAAGCAGCAGCTTTACACCAAACACTAGAACCACAGCATTTCTCCAAATATCATACATACAAATAGACCCGGCTCTGGAGGGAGACTCCCGATGTTGAAGCCAAAATGGGGTTTATTTTTTAGCTGTCTCCTGCCTGAAATTGCCTCAGTCAATGAGTTCACTACATCCTCCTGATTCTCTTTTTTAAAATCTACCACTTACCTCTCCTAAAATTGTGGTATGTATAAAAACTGAAAAAATAGCATAACTCTATCATTGGCGGGAGCATACGTCCAAACACTTAACAAGCATTTGCAATGCAACAGGTCTTGCATTTACGCTAGTTTGAGCTAGTGTCATTGCAAATAACTATGCCTTTTATTTTTGTTTTCGTTTTTAAAACATAAATAAAAGGCATTGTCATTTACAATGCCAATAGCTTAAACTCACGTAAATGCGAGACCTATTGCATTGCAAATGCTTGTTAAATATAGATATAATGGTAATATTGCTCCATGTTTTAGGAAAGTGACCATGTGCTGTAGCGGTTACAAACTTGAGTTAGCATAGGTACCCATAGCGATGTAACAGATTTAAAGACGTCAACAGATACCCCATCTGGCACTGGTGCTCTTCCAAGGAAGCTATTTCTTAGTGCTGTGGTGACTTCTTCGATGCTCAATGGCTTTAGGGGTTCGAAGGCTGCCACCTCAATGGGTACTGAAGTAGGCCAATGTCTACATTGTTTGAATTAAAGGTCCCTCCAAAGTGGGTCTTCCATGATTCAGGGACACCTGAGACCTCCGGGGTTCGCATCGAGTTATCTTTAAGGACAGGGGATGTTGACTGTCTTCCGAAACAAAATGCAGTCACCCGTATCGGCTGCCTGTATCATGTTCTCCCAAGCCTGCTCCTGACTTTCCTTGTTTCTGGTGGAGAGGGCTCATTTTTAATTCCTTCTTAATTCTTGAATATGCCCCCTGTTTCTTGGGCATTTTTGTAGCATGTTCCTTAATTACGTGCTAGCTCTGGGGCAAGATGGCGGCCGTACGGCCGTTTGAGTGAGCAGCTCTGCACCTCGGCAGAGGAGAAAACGCCAGGACTACCGTGTTCAAGGGAGGTGTGGCTGGGCGCTTGTGGGGGAATAGTGCTGCCCGCTTTCTGGTCCACTCCGGGCTCTCGTTGGGCTGTATTCCCGCCGTGGTCGAGGCTCCGATGAGCGCGGGTAAAGGACGCCGTTGAAGCGGCAGTTGGCGGCAGCGGATTCGGCCGCGGACTCGGCCCCTGGAGTTGGAGGTGGAGGTGGAGGCGGGCAAAGCCTCAATTCAATACCGGATTGCAGACAGCTGGAGCCGCAGCGAGAGTTAAGCGAGGAGACGTTTGCTTTGCTCTGGAGATGCGGAAAAGAGCGTGAATGATCTGAGCAATGATTAGACTGCAACTGTCGCAACTGCGGCTCTGCTCCACCGGACTCTGGAGGTCTTTTTTTCTGTTACAGTGTTACAGTGTTACAAAGTTTGCGGCAAGATTCCTTTAAGCAAGTTTTAAGTCGGGGCTGAGAGACTGAGAGGATGAGAGGCTGGGAAGTGCCCGGAGCCCCCAGGAAAAAAAACGTGAGAAAGGTTTTTCCCACAGTAAAAAGCGAACAATTTTCAAAAGACAAGCAAGCAGGTATGGCGCCGAAAGGCAGAGGCACACGAAAAGCTGCTGCTAATAATGTGAATGTGAATAACACTAGTGCTAATAACGCAGGCAGCGCTAATATAAATAATGCAACTAGCGCCAGCAACAATGTTACTACCAGTACTATCAGTACTAGTGCTAGCAGCAATGTAAGTGCATCTGGGAGCGCGGCTCTCTCCTCCAAATTAACTGACATGAAGGTCACAGCATTGAGTGGCGTTGGGGCCAGTCTGACTAGCGGCAATAGCGATAATGGTGTGCAGACTGTTAGTAATAACATGCAAATCACTTCTACAATGCCTGGGAATTTGGATGCTGCAAAAACACCTATGTTACACGCAATTTTTATGAAAAAAAAAGGTATTGCTATCAGTTCAAGATCCATTGCAGGAACGACAGGCGGTGATGGGGGTGATTCTAATGGCTCGGCCCCTTCTGAGTGCAGTATCAGGAAAGGAGAAGGAGAAGGCGGCTTGAATGGGCAATGTACATCCATAGTGGACCTGGTAGATACAGATTCTGCATTGTCTGATGGCAAATTTTATTCAATGCCAGATTTATCCGCTGTATCGGAGGATGATGGTAACAGTCTCCAAGGTGAGTGGGGTGATGAGGTGGCACTCACAGATGATGAAGACCTGATGGAGGAATACGGTGATATGACACATTCACCCACACAGATGAGGGGACTGGTGGATCATCAAGATACGGTCCGGCGAAATCCCGAAACTGAAGAGGCCTCACAGGAAAAGACTCCTCTTTTGCAACCTCTCTGGGAACCGGGGGGAAAGGAGTCTCAATCGCAGGACCCAGATCAAGGCGTTAAATGGAGTAACTTTGGATTTAATTTATAAGAGCATTATGGCCCACCGGGCTGAGACTAAGGCTGAAAGTAATCGTACTCAGGGTGCTGTACGGAAACTACAGAATACTATGCGGCGGATGGTAAAGTCTGTTAACGAACTTACCAAGCGGGTGACAGACACAGAGGAACGAATATCGAGCACTGAAGATATACTTACTAAGCAGCAAACCGCGATAGAGACCTTACAGGCCACTAGAGAGGATATCGAGTGGAAAATGACGGATCTGGAAAACCGCGCACGGCGAAATAATCTGCGTGTCCTTGGAATTCCAGAGAAGAAAGAAGGGAAAGATGTCCGAAAGTTCATAATCAAGACTTTTACCGAAGCATTCCCAGAGTTAGCCGAATGGCAGTGGGAGAAGGAGATTACCAGGACACATAGATATCCATTTGTATTGCGCAAGACTCACGGGGAGTCAAACGCCTCGGCAGGCTCTAAAAGTTTTTCACGAGCGATATTAATTTGTGTAAATAATTTTGTTCTGAGAGAAGCATTATACGATTTGGCTCGCCCTGATAAGCGACGCAAGGGTTCCGGATGTGACTTTTTTGCTAGGCCGGATTACTGTTCAGCAACCGTGACCTTAAGATGGCAATTTCGACAACTATTTCAGCCATTTCAAGCTAAGGGTGCGCAGGTATTCCTCCTGAATCCTGCTAAACTCAAGGTGATTTATAAGAGTCAGTCTAAATATTTCACCTCGGAATCTCAAGCGCAAGCATATTTGAAGTCTATCGATACCAAATGTGGTCCACCCTGAAGGTGAAAAAAAAAAAAAACATGGTGGAAAGAAAACTGTGTGGAAGTGGAAAAAAAAAAATATATAGATATATATATATATATATAGTTAGTTATAATAATATTTCATTTTGGGGTGTACTGTCTATTAGAAGTGAATTAAATAATGGAGGGAGGAGTGGTAGCGCCAACCCGCACCAATAGGACATCTATGGACACCAATGGACACCAATGTTGCCTGAATATCTGTGGTCTGTTTCTGTGATCTGTTTCTTTTGCTGTCTTTTTGTATTGGATATTTTATTTTATTTTTTCTCTGCCTCACTGAGACAGAAAAGCTGGACTGTCTAAATGAGCGACACTTGAGGTTGATTATGTAATTAATAGTATATAAGTAGTAATGGGATATGGTGCAGCTCTGTGCCGCTGTGTGGGATGCTCATACAGAAGGTCAGATAATATGATTGGAAATATGTTGCTTCAGTAAAAACAGACCACAGATAAATGTCAGGAGAGGGTAACAGCCTGGCAGATCCTCTGTCGAGGTGGATCTCGCACACTCGCATCACTAAGGACTATGTCCTTTTGCTCACAAGGGGTGGCTGAAGTGGGGAGGGGGAGGGGGGAAGGGAGGGTGGCCTCGGTGTGGGGCCAGAGGGGCTGGGTGGGTCATGGGGGGATGGCTAAAAAGGGAAAAACAGGGATCACAGGTATAATTTTTATTGATTATATGAAAATAATGCAGGACAGGGGGCAGAGTGTTTCTATTTTTTTAGAGCCAGAGCAGATGGCAGCTAGAATGTTAAGAATAGGTACTCTAAATGTGAGAGGATTGAATGCTTTAAATAAAAGGCAACGCGTTGCTCGGGAATTGCAGTGGCTTAACTGCGATATTATTGCACTTCAAGAGACACATCTAGCATGGTCTAAGCGAAAGCACTTAAGTGATCTTGGGTATAGTGTGCTGGTGTGCACCAAGCAGTCTATTACAGCGCGTGGGGTCACCATACTAGCAAGGAGAAATCTGGTTGATGGCGGACGAGTCTTAGAGGATAGTGCTGGCAGGTGGGCAATTACGGAATGTAATGTAGGAACTTTTAAATGTACTGTCTGCTCCATCTACGGATCTAATTTTGATGAGGCAGCAGTCCTGGAATATCTGAATGTTGAATTAGCAACCTGGGCCACTCCCGTAATTCTTTGTGGGGACTTGAATATTAATATCCACTCTGGAACATTAGGCAGTGATCAATATAGGTATGTAGGTAGGAAACCAAAGATATACAGGGCGTTAAGATCTTTGGTGAAAGCAAATGGACTAACAGATGCTTGGGCCTATTTTAGGAAGACTGATCCTGGATATACCTTTTTCTCAGCTCCTCACCAAAAATTATTTCGCCTAGATTACTTTTTAGCTACACATAAATTGCTTTATGACGCACAAATTCAGGTTTATCCCCGAGTGACGTCTGATCACGGGCCAGTAGTGTTGTCCATTCGGATTCTATACCCACCCTGCAAACCCCGTGAATTTTCTTTTGATCGTAAGTTATTGCTGGATGTTAAATTTCAAGAATATATGAGTGAATGGATTCGAGAGTTTTTTAATTCAAACAGGGGAAGCGCAGGAGTTGGGATAGTTTGGGATACGTTCAAAGCAGCGTTTATGGGTGAGGTGTTTAGCTATGGACTGTATGCTCAAAAACAGCTGCGAAAAAAGTTACAGGAGCTTTATCAGGACCTAGGCAAGGTCGAGGAGCTGCTGACTCAAGACATTGCTAATAACAGGGATACCTATAATACATCAGCCGAGGTGATGCGATCTAAGGCCAAGGTCAATAACTATTGGAGTAGGGAAGTTGCAAAGACCTCTGAGACTAAGAGACAGGTGCTGTATGAGTATGGTGAGGCAAGTGGGAGGTGTCTAGCCCAGAGAATGAGGACCAGGGAAACTGCTCAACGAATTAAAAGTATGAAAAATGAGGCTGGGCAATATGAAGAAACCAAGAGTGGAATGCTAGAAGTCTTCAGAAGTTTTTACGCCTGTCTCTATGCAGCAGAAGAATATGATAGTAATAGAGCTCTGTCCTTTCTTGGGCAAAATGCTGGGCCAAAATTAGATCATGGATTGGCAGATATATTGGAGGCCCCTATAGAGATGTTTGAACTGGAAGCGGCTCTTAAAGCATTGCCAGCAGGAAAGGCTTCGGGTCCTGATAAGCTCCCGCTTGAAATATATAAAAAAAAAAATTCAAGCTCTAAAACGGGACATGTTAGCTACATTTCGAAAGGCTCAGCAAGGGGAGTATCCTACAACATGGGGTGAAGCAAGTATAGTAGTGTTCAGAAAAAAGGAAAAACCGGCGGATTTACCAGGCTCATATCGGCCTATCTCATTATTAAATACAGACGGGAAAGTATATTCTAAGATCTTAGCCACCAGACTATCAGAAGTGATAACCCCTTTGGTTTCTATCTATCAGCATGGGTTCATCCCAAAGCGCACAACTGATCATGTTAACCGGGTGATTACTTTAATTGATCACGCAAACGTGTCGGGGAACCCACTGAGCCTTATATTATTGGATGCAGAGAAGGCCTTCGACCAAGTATCTTGGGCCTTCTTATGGGATCTGCTGAAACTACAGGGATTTGGGCCAAATGTTATCAAATCAATACAGGTGCTCTATCAACAACCTAGTGCACGGATTAATGTAATGGGTCTTCAATCAGCAGTGGTACCAATACAACGAGGGACTAGGCAGGGATGCCCATGCTCTCCACTGCTGTTCGCTTTGTATATAGATCCTTTTTTTAAAATGATTGAGCGGAGCAGTAGGGTACCTCCAGTCAGGATACGATCACAGCAGTACCGTGTATTGGCGTACGCTGATGATGTCGCTGTGCTTTCACCAAGACCGTCTATGGCTACGCCCGAAATTGAAAATCTTGCAAGGACATATGGATCGGTATCGGGATACAAATTAAATACCGCTAAGACTCAAATACTCTGTATGAATATTAAGTCTTATGTTGATCCACGAGTCTTAGACGAGGTTACTTATCTAGGAGTGCAGATTTGTGCTGGAGCTTCGACTACGGTAGAGGTTAACTGGCAGAAGCTGATACATGGGGTCCGTAAACAGTTGGATCAGCTAGAATTTACATTTGACACTGGTCGGCAGATGCAACATCTTGAAAATGATGGTATTACCTAAGGTGCTGTATCTTTATCGATGTCTACCATTAGAGATTACGTGTACACGTATCTCACAATTGCAAGCGATATGTATGAGGTTCATGTGGTCCCAGGGTAAAGAGCGACGGGCTAAGAAGTATATGATGCTGCCTAGGGCAGTGGGTGGATGGGCAGTCCCTGATTTTCTTCTGTACTACTATGTATGTATGTTGCAGAGAATGAATGTTTTATTAACCGGTCAGGGACCCGTGGAGCCAGCACTACAACCTTCTATATACTCTCTGCTTTTAGGGACCGAAGCTAGGAACCGTCTTTTTATTGATATAGACTGGAACTACTATAAGCGCACTAGGTTCAAGGTGATAGCCGCTGCGTATAAGGTCTGGAAGGTAATAAGGAAGCAATATAATATCCAAAACGTGTCTATATATACCCCTTTAATCGCACCGGTATTGCACCCCAATATATGCTGGGATCACATTGTGGTTAACTGGCGTTTAAGAGGTTTAATAACAGTGGGAGATGTATATACATCAGATGGGTTAAAATCTTTCTCTCAACTGAAGAAACAATATCAGCTACCCACTTCGCACTTTTTTAAGTATTTGCAGCTGCGTGAGTATTTTGTTAAACTGAATATTGTGAATGTGTCTAATCCTCTTAATGAGGCAAATAAAAAGTGTTCTCGTATAGAAGTATTATATAATATAATCATTGAGACAATGTCTAACGACTTGGAAACTCTTCGTACGAGATGGGAAGAAAGATTGGGGTTCCCTGAAATACCGTTGGAGCTCTCGATTGAATTGGCTTGCCGTTTATTTATGTCTGCCAATCTCAAGGCACAACATTATAAGACTCTGTTTTATCTTTATCGCACGCCTGATAAAATTGCAAAGTGGGGTGGAGATCCAGATGGAAAGTGTTTCAGATGTAATACTCTACATGCTGATGTAACACATATTTTCGCCACTTGTGATAAATTATCAGACTTGATCAGACATATAAGCAGGTTTTTATCTGAGATTCTTGGTGCTTCTATACAATTGTCAATTAGTGAGATTCTGCTGGGTATAGACGCAGGTGGTGTGCGCACAGACCCTAGTAATGAAGCTAGGTATCTGATATTCATGGCAGCAGCAGTGCTTAGGATGTGTATTGCCTCAGCGTGGTTACAAACTGATGCCCCCAATTGATATGTGGAGAACTCGTTTTTTGTTCACGTAAAATATGGAATACAATCTGTATACTTTTAAGGGGAGGCGGAAAAAGGCATTGGGGCAGCTAATATGGGGCGCCGTCAGTGCATATATGGACATGTAAGATGTTTCTTTTTTTTTTTTTTTCTTTGTAATGAACGATATAATGGAATTATTTTATGTATTAGTAGTATAAGTTGTCTCACAGGTCGAAATCTGCTGAATATTATTGTAAATTTAAACTCTGCGCATTGATCCTGCATTGCATAATTAACTGAATGTTGTGTTATGTTTCTTCTTGTTTGTACCCGTGGTCTCTATTCAATAAAGAAATTAAAAAAAATAAAAATTACGTGCTATCTCTAGTGCAGTGTTTATCGACCCAGCTATGGGCCTTACTGTTTTTACTTTGGTCAATTTTTCTGCAACTGCAGTTGCAATTTTATGAAATGCCATTAAAAGACTTTCATGGTCACTCCCAATTCGGTACAGATATCAAAGAATTCAATATTCACCTTAATTGCAGTTTCCAATAGCCTATTTCAGTTTATGCCTGCCCACTTTAGGCTGACCCCGCTTTGCTTTCTGATTTAATAGGTATTGTTAGTCTTGGACCCCTTGTGACTGATAATCTTAAGTGTGAATTTAAGAGCCGAATGGTCACTAAGTACTGGAGGTTCTATCTTAAGGGATTTTACCAAATTTGGTTGGGTCACAGAAATCATCCTGTAATCTATAATTGAGCAATGCCCGTTACCATGGAATGCAGGTAGCAAAACTCCATTTGGCTCTACCTCTTGCTCAAACATCTCCACGTTTAATCTACACAAGATTTCATTTATAGACTCACCATATGGGTCGTAAGGAAAATGAGATTGTTCTTTCCCATAACAGTCTGAGTAGCCACAGGCTAAACTAATGGGATATTGGCATTTGCTCGTTTTAAAATCCCCAGCCCAAACATACATAAAGTCAATTCCTATTTCCTTCACATACAGCCTAATTTGCTTACCCAATTCTACAACGACTATATTATGTGTTGTGTTATTATAGAAATTGATTGGTATTTCTGCTCAATCAACAAATGTGCCAGCTAGTAATAGGGGGAGCTGCTAAATTGTTTTCTAATGGGGATAGGGGCTAAAGTTGGAATGAGCATTGTGGAAGACACCTTTTGCCCTCTCACAGCCCGAAGGGGTAGCCGGGGTAAGTCTTCCCTGAGCCAGGTTTCCTGTAAATAGATTATGTGGTCATTATCTATAATATTCAGCCAGTCTGGGTTCCCCAATTTACATTTTGTCCCAGCGTCATTCCAAAACTTGATTACCATGTGATCTATGGTGTTACATACTTTCCATGGTCTATCCCTTAAATCAGTGGTTCCCAAACTTTTTCGACCCTTGGCTCCCTTGACCCATTGGCCATTGCCCGTGGCTCCCCACTGTTACTTTCTTTGAAGGGTGGGGGGATGTATGCCAGGCCTCAGGAGTACTTGCATTGTTCTCCCTGAAAATTATTGGGATACAGCTGAAGAAGGTATTAAAATCATATACGCAGGGTGCTTCGTATTACTAAGGCGGCGCCTCTTATAAAATATTCTAGTTACACTCCTTTGCCCATGCCTTTTTTAGAGTACCCTCTAAAACTTATTTTATCCCACTTACAGGGCAGGATAGCACCCCTATGCGTGTAGGCCCCATTGCCAAAGTGTTTCTGCGCTTGAAGAATATTTGCATGCACTTCCATTTCTACCGATGTCATATGTGCCAACACACCTGTCTCAGCAGAGTGACTCACGATTTTTTAAACCGCATATAGCTTTATTTTTGCTGTCGCCTCCCTAAAATTGCTTCCAAATCAATGCAAGCTAAATAAATTCCTCTTATTATTATTTTTTTTTTAAACGTCCCTCTTTCTTGCTTCCAACTGTTGGCATTATGCCATATATGGTTCTTTACTTCCCTGTGCTCAAGGAAAGAGCAGGCCTGTCTGGAAATGTGTGTGTACGGAAAGAAATGTGTACTGGAAGAACCTATGGTTCAAGTAAAAATTTCAATATTTAATAATACTGTGTTTAATAGACAAGAGAACTGTACTTTCCTGATAACTTGCATTGGTGTAAAATGCATTTGGGAAAATCTAAACTATTAACGAGTCTAACAAAATAAATCAGTCATCTTCCACTTACTTTGGGAGTGTTGGAATGTGGGGATCCAGTGAAATATGGAGGTCATTTCACTCGACATGCCATCACTATGTTTACAACTTTAGGCATGTCACTTACAAATCATCGACATCGTGCATTTAAGTCTAATTAGTTTAACTGAATCCAACAGACCCTTCAACATTAAAGGCATTAAAGTGCTTGGTGTGCGGCTCCCCTGGCTAGGTTTGACGGATCCCTTGGGAGCCACAGCACACAGTTTGGGAATCACTGCCTTAAATGGCAATCAATGTCCTGTTGCACTCGGGCCTTACCACAGGTCCCAACCCTATTGTCTCCTGCCGTCAATCCTGTTCATCAAGATGGGATAACAGGGCAAATCTGTTTGATGTTATGAGGGGAGTTACTGTTCTGAGTCTGGAATGCAACATGGCATCTTTCTCTGAAGGGTCAGTACATTGGGAGTACTGATCGAAGGGCATGCTTGGTCTGTAAAAGAACCCTAATGGGAGGGCCTTAATCTTACTCGTGGGAGATGTCACCTGAACAAGACCATGTAACAGCAATTGCACAATACAAGGACTCCTGAAGTTGATGATCATGCAACCTCCTGCCTCCTCCTTTGGGTGTATACCAAGCTATGCCACCTTTCTCACATGCACCACCCCATGTGTCAGGTCTCCCGCCCAGCCCAAGTTAGTTTTTAACCAATATGGGGCCAGATGTAGGTAAATCTGAAATACTGATTTCTTAATAGAGAATTTTACCGATTCACTATTAAGAAATCGGTCTTTCCTATATAGGTAAAGATTCGGTAAAAAATACTGAATCCTTAATATTCCTTATTACCGAATCGGTCATTGAGATTCGGTAATAAGGAATACCTACCCATTTATTTCTATGGGCTTGGAGGCCCATAGGAATGAATGTGAAGACATTCACTATTAGCGATTCTGTATTACCGAATCGCTAATAGCGGGAGCACTTTCAAGGGTGCCAGGGTGTCAAAAGGACACCCTGTTGCACCCCTGAAATGTGCATGTGTGCACATGTGGCGCACATACATGCCCTAAGGGCATGAATGTGTGCCACATGGCACTTAACAAAAAACAAAAAAGTGATTTTTTTAAGGAAATCGGTAATTACCACCAACTTGAAGTTGGTGGTAATTACCGATTTCTTAAGGCTCAAAAGCACTCTTTAATGTACTTCCTACATTTCATTTAAGGAATCGGTATTACCAATTCCTTAAATGCAAGAGCAATAAGGAATCGGTATTTACTGATTCCTTATTTACCGATTCCTTACCTACATTAAGAATGGCTAAATACCGGTCGGTAACACTGAAATTTACCGATTTTCGGGGTTACCAACCGGTATTTAGCCACCTACATCTGGCGCATGATGTCTTGTTTTTCAGTGTCATATGGTCTTCTCTAACCCCCACTGGTGGTCCAGGTACATTTTTCATGGATGGATGGCGCTCGGTGTAAATGGTAGTTTACTAGCAGAGAGTTGAGCCTTCCCAGGACCCTTTCTTCGCGGCTCAGAGTTATCATCACTTGCTCTGTATAATGGGGCTGTTTGGACTAAGGGTGCTTCCGGTCAAGTCACTGTCGCACCATCTTATCAGCTCCCCAAGATAAAATTCAACTCAAGTCCAAAATCAAGTTTCCTCAGTACTGCACCTCCTAACATCCTAACGTGTTCTTATAGGCCAAGTGAGATAATAATCCCTCTTCAGAATATTGAAAGTAAAAGACGTCCATAGCAGAGCTGTAAAAACCTCCCACCTGACTGGCTGAAAAGGGATTCTCTCCCGATCAGTGAAATACTTATCAAACATGAGACGTCAGATAAATAAAATAAAAAATTCTAAAGCCTGGAAACGCAACTTCTGGTCAAATCAAGCGAGGCTTCTTTCAAAAAGAATGTTTTCTTAATGTAGGCAGCATAAAACAAATCTGCAATCAAACGTGTCAGTTTATCTTGCTAGCTACTTCACAAATAAGCTATCAAATATCAATAATGGATCCAAGTACAATGAGTTGTCATACTTATTGATTGCTTTGTGATCTTCTTCGTCAATCTGAATTTAGAATCCATTCAAGTGTCTCAGAATTTGGGGTGGCAGAAAACCATGATCTGTGTTTTCTTATAGCAGATCGATAGTTTACATTACCCCTTCAGCGTGTTGCTCCCTCGTTCCTCCCAGTTCATCTGTAAAAGCTCGACAACAGAAATATTTTTGCTGGGGAATGACTGTAGAGTGGAATTTCCGGGTTATTTTTGTTTTACATATTGCTTGCAAGCATAAGCTTTGTTTGGCACACGAAAGTTTTTAGGGCACTGAGGAAAGGGCCACATGCTGCACTAACTCAGCAGGCCTCTGAGGCAAGAGGAGACTTTATGAAACTTCTCCTGGAGGCCCATAAATCTGCCCCCTGGAAAACTGCAGAAAACATAATGGCAGAATCCAGTGAAAAATGTGGATAAGGCCTTGGCAAGTGTTTCCCTGCACATTCTGCCACTACACTTACCTTTTTAAATTTAGTTCAAAGTTTTGTGAGTGAAAGTATTTGAAAAATAAACCATGCCATTTATAAAACATTGAATTCGGTGTACAGTTATGACACACCATATGATATGAGTTTGCTTTCCCTATAGTAGTTTAAAATGTTTTTTTTCTTTTACACAATACTTTACAAACAGTGGCAAAGGCCCCAGCTCTGCACTTGCATTAAACAGGCAAGACCCACTGGCTTTGCGAATGCTTGTTGTAACTGAGGCCCCAGTATCACACCTGCTCCGAATCAGTACTCCTGACTCTCTCCACTTCACTATGTTGCTGGCCCTTGTTCAACACCTTCCTCTTAAAGTGACGAAGAGACATTGTTCAGAATGTCAACTGTTGTTTTTAAAGTGCGCAATGTTTCCTCAGTGGCACCTAAAGCCAAAACTCTGTTCTGTCGAAATCCAGGAAAAGACTGCAGAAGCAGCTTGTGCAAGTCGTGCCACGTGGAAGAATCTCAAGTCATCATTTCTCATAATTGGAGGGATCAGTCTCCCCTTCCCCCCATACTTCCGAGAGCACAAACCGCGCACGTTGTTGATTTATGCAGCTTTGAGCACCTTTTCAAACAGATGCAACTTTGAGCACAAAAGAAAGATGTACATATCTTGAAGCTATCATGGCTCCTTGGTCTTCTAGATACCTCCAGGACCTGTCAATGGAAAAGCAGGTCTGGTCCTTCGTTGACTTGTAACGAGATGGTTTCATAAGGTTTGGCCCAGTCCAGCTCAGTGTAGCTGCTTCCTGTCTCACTCTGCTTGTTACAAGAGTCATGATTCTCAAAATAAGTTTGGAATCTACTTACCTGCACACATGCCTACATCATGAGTAAAGTTCTGACTAAATTCTGCCACAAGCACTGCTAAAAACCTTCTGCTGCCAGAGGTTCCCCAGGAATAGTCCCAATGGAAAACATGTTTAGGTATGGAGATGTACAGGGCCCATTTTACTGAAAAGGCACACTTGCCCTGTTTGCGCCACAGCGCATCTTTAAGCAGGTGCACTGGGTTCAAACAGGGAAAGTGCGCGCTATTATGAATAATGTGCTGCTCTCAGGGCAGCTACAAACTTGCGCTGCCCCCCAGGCCACGCATTCAACAGAAATACAGAGCAGCTGTTGAAAAGCTGCTCTGTGTTCTCTGTGCAGGTGGCATCCCACCTGCACTTTAAAAAGGGGTTAGAGATCCCCTTGCAGGAAGATGAAATGAGTGACTGTACCCATCTGCAGGGGACTGTCTGAGGGGTCCATACTACCCCCTTTCGTCCCTCAAGAGAGCTGCCTTCCAGGGGTGCAATGACAGTGCAGCAAGATTTTGTGGGTCGCTTTCAGTATACCTCCAAACAGTATGTTTGATGCTGTTTCCATGTCGGTCATACGGCGTGGGCGCAGTGACAAAGTGAATTCCTCATTTACTCGGGGCTACATATGCGCTAGTGCAGTTTGTATGACAAACGGGACCTCACAAACGTCTGTGGCCCCTTCTGTAATACCAAAGTGCTCCGGGGCATGGAAAGCGGACACAGACATTGCGCCCCCCAGGGCATTTAGGGTCATACAGCACCTCCTATGCATTTAAACATAGCAAAAATTCATTCAAAGATGTATTTGCAATATACAATATTTTTGTTTGTCCAGCAGGAAAACATTTTTTACTATAAAGAAATACCTCCTGCTACATGCCTATGAATTTCGGGGGGTTTTCCTGCCATGTACCATCCTTAATACAATTTGTGCTTCTGCCATTTACACATCTATTTCTGACCATTTTCAGGGTGGGGATGTGCATGCCAAAGGACTGTTAATATCCAGGTTGTGGTCCATTTTGGTAGATGTCCCTACTCTAGAACAAAATGCTACCCCTCTGAGAATATATGTTTTCATGGAAAATTCCAAAATTCTAGTGGAATTTCTTTTAATATTTATGCATTCGGTTGACTTGGTGGCTCATTTAAGGCTGATATCTGGCAGGTGTTGGTTGTCAAGGCTTCTACTTATGATTTACATAACTTCGATAAAAATTATGGGAAACAAGCTGTAGTAAAGCAGGCATGTGCTTTAAGTAAGAAGGTAGTGTTAATTGTTTTGTGTGGGAGGCAGATTTGTCTATTTAATATGGAATTTGGAAATTTTGAGGGCAGCGTCCACAAAACTGTTCCTGAATCTGCCACACAGTTTGTTTATAAAGCCTAGACTAATGGGGTTGGTTTGTGCCCTCCAATCTTTCAGCTAGAAACGTAACTTCACCAGTATTTTGCATAAATAACAATCAAGTATGCATTTTATAACTGAATGTTAAAAGGTAGATGCTGTGAAAAAGGGGGGTGAAGTGTGCGCACTACCTAGGTTGAACCTAGGTAGTGCGCACACTTCACCCCCCTTTTCACAGTTTTGTCAATTCTGAACACAGTGTGCAGCACACCACCGTACCAAACAGCTAAAATGCAATATGATGAGATATCCCATCTCACAGAAACCAGAGCTGAAACATCCGCCTTCGGGCATGAAGAAGCCTCCAGAATTTATGCTCTTATACACGAGGAAGTTACTGATTTCACTAGCAGTCGCACCAAAGAACAGAATATACGTCAACTCTTATATCTTTCTAAAAAAGAGATAAACCAAAGCTTGCACGCTAGTACCATGATCAGGTATCATACGGCCCAAAGAATACCCAGGGGACTAAGGATACCACTCAAACCTTCTCTATGCAAAAACTTACAGAAATTTAAGGACAGATGGTTTGCCATTTTAAACAAATGCTCATTGGATCTGATTCTATTAATTATTGAGGAACTCTCCAGCATTTTAGAAGAATTATCCAAGGATATCCAGAATGTCAAGTCTGAGCTTGAGAAATCCATGACAGCTGAAGAACTTAACAAAACACTGGAAGAGATCAATAATCAACTAGCCAAACACTCAGCAGAAGTCAACAAACGTAAGATTAGTAAATTCCGGAGGGACACCATTGATTATAAAATGGGGGAAGTATACACTTGGGCGGATATCTACGCTAAGCGTAGACAAAACAAACCCTACACTACAAATACTGATTCCTCCTCTTCAGATAGTGACATCACTAATCAGTCAAGAAGAAATGACACAAAGGAAAGAACCCCAACATCTACAACAACACCAAGCCCTCCCAACATGGCATCTACATCAGCATTAAAATCAGCCACCGGAGGAACGCCTTTTTTAGGGGTAGGCCATGCAGAACAGGACGACCCAGGAGGAGTCACAGAAAAAAGCAAGGACAAAGACAAGGATCAACCACAAACACGTACAGTGACAGCCAAGAAAGACAAAGGCAAGAAAGGGAACCAATAGATAACTTGGTTATCAACATTTCAGATCACCATCTCAAAGGCATCGAATTAAAAACCCTACAAAAAGGGACTTCCTTTGTACCCACTACTGGTACTAACATCTTAGAACTCAACATCAGTTTTTTCAAACTTATGACAAAACTCGGATTACGCCATTTCTTCAAAAACATTTTGGAATCTGTTAAAGATCAAGAAGAAGATCCACTAAAAGGCTTACCTTCAAAAAGCACCTTTGTGGCACCAGTCAGCCACAAAAGTCTAGACATGTTTGAATCTGTAGTCAAAAACGACATAGCAAAACTCAATTGTCAAAAAAGGTCCAAACACAACAACCTCACGGCCAAAGAATTAGGTATATTGAAAGCCATTGCGCAGAGGACAGACATACCATGCACTAAAGCGGACAAAGGAGGTGCACTAGTCATTCTAAACACCAGTTACTATAACGCACAAGTATTAACACACCTACAGGATGCAGATACCTACATGAGACTGGAAACTAATCCTACGGAACAGTTCATGGAAATTCTACAAACCATCGTCCAAAAGGCCGTTGAGAGAGGCACAATTAACGAAAAGGTCAAGAAATTTCTAATGCAACCTAACCCAAAGAGCCCTACATTGTTTATGGTACCAAAAATACACAAAGATCCGGTCAAATCACCATGCCGACCGATTGTAACTAGGCCTGGGTTAAATTTCCGTTCCGCCCGCGGAAATTGCGATAATTTGACATTTTCGCGTTCCGCGGAGAGCGTGAAAATGTCAAAATTTGCGCTTTCCGCAGTTTAGCGATAATTTGGTTCTTGCTCGCGCTGTAAAATAATACATTCTCCCGCGCGTGCGATCGCCTTACCTGAATCCCCGCGTTCGCCGACAAGTTTTCCTGATCCGGTCGCGTTCTCCACAAGATGTTGGATTGTTGGTAGCCATTTGCGCTGTCTCGCGACAGCTCGCGCCCGCAGTAACGTCATGCGTCGCGCGATCACGTCTTTCTTCTCGCGATCATGCACCGCGAGAAGAGTGGAAACAAGATGGCCGCGCCCGCAAGCAACCGCATGGGTAAGTTGGCGAGCCGCGAACACGCAGAAAATACCGCGAACGGGCGGGAAAAAAACTTCCGCATCTTCGCGATATTTCCGCGTGTTTGCGGAGATTTTAAACATTTTCTCGATAATTTGCGAAAGTCACTTTCGCAAATTCCGCCCACCCCTAATTGTAACCACTCGAGGGAGTCTACATGAACCAGTGGGAAAATTCTAAGATCGACACCTACAACCGTGCGTCATCACCATCAGATCTTTCATAAAAGATACCACCGACTTCTTACACAAACTCAACCAGACCATTATCACAGAGGATGAAGAAATCACATTATGTACAGTGGATGTCAACTCACTTTACACATCTATTCCCCACCAACTAGGAATAGAAGCTGTTGAACACGCTCTATTACACACTGATTATGAACACAATCTCAAAAATTTTCTTATGGAACTCATGGAATTTATCCTATTACACAGCTACTTCAAGCGGAAAGAGGATTGGTTCCAGCAAAAAACAGGTACCTCCATGGGAAACTGTGCCACACCGGCATATGCGAATATTTTTATGAATCGCTTCGAAGAAGAAAACATTCTAACCGTGCAACCATGGATAACCCACTTGAAATTATTCCTCAGATTCATAGATGACATCTTCATCCTTTGGAAGGGTCCAGTCAACATCTTACAAGATCAATTAAAAAAACTCAATCAAATTGATAACCGCATACAGTTTACCTTTGATATTCAATCACAGTCCATCACATTTCTGGACGTAAAAATAACTAGAACATCTACAGGATTTGAAACAGATTTACATAGGAAGGCAACGGATAGGAACAACACTCTTCACTATCAAAGTTTTCATCCACAACCCCTTAAACAACACTTGCCGTATTCCCAAATGCTTAGAGTCAAAAAATGGTATCAAATCCAGACAAAGCAACAGAACAGCTTGACAAGTTGACACAGAGATTTAAAACCCGTGGATACCCAGACCAGGTTCTACAACAAGCAAAAGATCGTTCTTCATCCAAAAGTAGGTATGAATTACTTAGCATCCAAACCAAACCCACCAAGGACCAATTCACAGTTGTTTCCAAGTATTCCACAATGAGCGCATTTTACAAACGCATAATCAAAAAACATTGGCAATTACTCAGGTTGGAACAGGATTTCAATCGTATTTTTGATCAAGAACCTATATTTGCTAACACCAGAAATTAAAAAATTGGCGAAATTCTACAACAAACAGGACAATCATCTACAGCCACCACATTTAAAGGCACCATTCCATGCTGGAATTGCAACAACTGCAACAGCATCATCAAAGGAGCATGCATTACACATCCCATGAAAGGATATAAAATCAAAATTAAAGTGACAGCAACATGCGACACGTCTAAGGTTGTTTACATGTTAAAATGCCCTTGTGGGAAAATTTACATAGGGCAAACCGAAATAAAAATAAAAATCAGGTTAAATGAACACAAATCCAATATTAGAACTAAACAAATGAAATCTACAGTGGCTCAACATTTTTTGGAAGCTGGACATAACATCAGCCAACTGAAATTTTGTATCTTAGAAATAATTCACAGACAAGAAGGAAGAGATAATCACAATTTTTTATTACAACGAGAAAATCATTGGATTTATCTTCTGAAATCCATAAGGCCTTTTGGCATGAACGAGCGCATGGAATTTTTGTGTTACCTCTAAGTACTACATGTTCAGACTGTTTAACCAATACCCGCTGATATATATTTTTCTGCCAAAACATTTATTTGACTGTGTTTTTCCCACAAATATGACTCTTCATAACCATGTATTCATATTTTATATTACCCATGTCATAATGTTCATTTCATATGTTTAAACTGCCACTATTTTTTGGTGCAATCACTTCATTGATTTAACCTTCCATCGTCTCATTGCTTAACACGTAACAACCTTCTCGTCACCCTAACGGTTCACCAATGAACGTGGTCACATCGTCTTTTTTTCACCTCAACCGTATTCAGCACTTATACGCTTTATTTAGCCTGTCGTTTACCTCCCGTTAACACATTGGGATTCTTTCCTATATGTTTACAACCTCCATTCCTGCGCACCATAAATCCGCCCATGCACGTACGTAACGCCAACTGAAGTATCGCGAGAACACGCATAGTCAACGGAGGACGCTTCACGTCTCTTTCACTTTTCGTTATCGGTAAGCCTTTTCTAACCAGAATCACCCCGTTCTTCTTCTTTTTTTCATCTAGCACAATGTTATGTTAACTTAGCACCACAAGCGAGCCCTATATTCCCTCCTTAAACGCCTTCTCATCTCGCAACAGCGTTAATATTAAATTGGATCACTTTGAAACACGATCACACCAAACTTTCGTCCTTCTCAGTCGCTTATTCACGGCTCTGCACCAACTCCACTTGATGCATGCATCTTTACAATTTGGCACTTTGTTGAAAAACCCCACCACCCACCTATTGTAACAGCATGACCCACAGTATCCGGGTTAGGACGCGTCACTTCCTCATGTATAACATGCATTATATTCACCATAGTTTATTATTACTTTCAGAATATCCCCTGACGAAGGCAACAATGCCGAAATGCATTGGGATCGTATGAAACTAAGACTGCTTATGATTGTTTGCTAACCATAATGCATGCTGGGAAATGAAGTTCACAACAATTGTGGAGCAACAATATTCATTAAATCTTTCATTTCAAAGAACCAATTAGCTTTTTCTTTATAACGTTGTTTTGAACCAGTGAAACCTTACAACGAGGACCTTACAATCTGTGCCCGGGGGACATACCCCACGTGTATGGGGATGCACTAACATTAAAAGGTAGTTGCTCTCAGCAAACACTGCTTTGTTCGTAATGTAAAAAAATAAACGTTTTTAATTGTAAAAATCTATAAAAGAACATCAGAGCAGGAAAATATAACTTTGCTTAGACAACAGGAGTTAGGATTGAAGACCCGGTTTGACAGATTAGGTGTGATTAATAATGCATAACCTGGCATAGCTTTAAAATACTCTTTTATTGGTTGCCCATAAAAGATAGAAAGGACGAGCATATACCATTATCTCATCCAAGATACTGACTTTTTAAACACATATTTGAGGGTTTGGAAGAGCACTGATGTAATCGGAAATAATGGTGGGTTATTCTGAGGTGGAATGAAAAATTTTCTAGCTATTGTTACAGAAAGTTTCAATTCTATTAAGGACACGAAGGCGAGGATACAACGTTATTTCTTTACTTTTTTACCAGAATCCATTAAGAGAAACAACAAAAAGACTGTATTTCCCATAATCCGTAGGGAAAAGACAACATTCCAACTGTGTGCAATGTCTTATTAGATGAGGCCAGGACCCCTTGATAGTCCTTTGTTGCTGTTGATATCTCCTCTTTCTTCCTTCAAATCAGATGGATAGTGACATCCTTGCTTCAGTTTCTACCCATTAGATACTGGAGAAAAAAATTAAAGGAGGTGTATAAAGCTGAAAACTAAAGTTGACTACGTAACAACTCTGGCAGAAATCTGCATGATCAATAATCCACAAGAAATAATGCAGTTACAAATTTCAAGGACGGTCAGGTGCTCCCACTTTAACATGAACCCTTCTTATTGTAGGGAGGGAAAACATGATGATGGATGGGTTATTCCTTGCCTCCGTGTCCTTAGTAGAATTGAAACATTCCCTTCAGATAGCTAAGAAATGTTCATTCTATGTCAGGAACAGAAGCCAGGATTATGCTGGCTCATAGCTTATCCACAGCCAGTGAAGCAATACTAGGGACTGGTTTGAAATAAAACCTCCTAAAGGTCAAATCCGAAGACCAGTCTGCTGCATTAAGGATATCTTCCTATCAGGCCCCAAGGGCAAACGCCTTTGATGACATAGTTCCTCTGGCCAGAAGGGCCCCAAACACCTTGGTATCAGTGCTAGCTTCCTGCATGGGACACCGAACCCATCTGGCGATGGTAGTGGAAGAGACTACCTGGAATGGTTTCCTTAGGGAAATTAACAGCTGTCACTCTTCATGTGGGTGGAGTTCCACCGTCATAGCCTCATAACTCTTTATACACCTCACCACACACAGCTTTGGGGAATTTGGAAAAGAAGGATAATTAACCAGACAAGAATTGCATTTTGTACACTTTGAAATCTGGAAAATAATCCCCTGAGGTGAATACTCTACCTGTTATGTCCAGTGCTCTGATGTCAGAAACAACGCTGGCAGGAAATCAGGCAAAGAAGAGTGGCAAGCTTGGCTGACAACTTCTTCTGGGAGAGGTATTTATTGAATTGCCAAGACAAAAACAGATTAAGGACCTTGTTGACATCCCATAAAAAATAGCATTTGGGATCCGCTGGAAGAGAAAGGTGAAGGCCACGCAAATGTTTGTGCACCAAAGGGTGTTCCCCCACTGGGTTACCACTGACCGGCGAGTGACCAGCTAAGGTCACAGACCTGAAGGAATTGATGGATCTATATGCGAGACAATCCGATGCGAAAGAAGCAAGGAAGTTTGTTACGTAGACAATCTCTGTCCCCACCAGATTTAAGCGTCTTTGATGACACCAGCCCAGCCATAGAGCTCATGCCAATCTATAACACTTGACGGTGCTATTTGCCTATGCCTTGGAGAGGAGGGACACAGCCTGTCTCGAAACGCCCGGGACTTTCCACCATTTACTGTAATCCTCCATGCTATAAGAGACAGAGACCCCTCCAGCTCTAGATGATGGGGATTCTTGAGGAGATTTGGAACCCAAGAAAGAAAGTTCCAGAAGAACTGGATACCAGAATTGTGATTTCCATGTCAGGCTCACTAGGACGACGTCCACCCCCTGCCATCGTACCTGGGCTGACAGGCGCATGCTCATCACAAACAGAGGGAAGGCATAGCCCCATTCCGGTTTCCATTCCTTGAGGAAAGCATCCGCGGCTGCCACATCTGGGTTTGGATGCCAGCTGAAGTATTTTGGGAACTGGTGATCCAGGAGGACCGCAAAGTGGTCTACCGCAAATGGGCCCCAACTGTCACAGAGGGCTTGGAACACTGAAGGATATAAATGGCAGAGGCTCACATACCGGTGGTGTATTGAGTGCCAGTCTGATACCTGATTGACTGCCCCTGGGAAATGTTCAGCTGACACAGAAATCTGGCCAATAATCCCAGAAATTGCAGGCCAGGTCCAACAAATTCTTGGATCAAGCAGCTCCGAGGTGGTTTATGTAGCAGACTGCTGCTATGTTGTCCATCCTGAGGAGAACCCAGCATTGTGCTCGATCCTTTGCAATGGACCGCAAACATCCTGCTAAGAGTTTGAAGCAATTGATGTGCATGGACCATTCTTGAGAAGACCATCATCCTCCTGTGGAGCAGTCCCCACAATTGGCCCCCCTGCCTGTACTGCTGGTGTCAGACTCTATGACTAGAGCTGGAAGGGAGCCGACAATAGCCCAGCCATTCCGTGCTTCCATATGAGCCAACCACCATTGGATCTCTTCTCGAGCTTTCTCTGACAGGGGACTCATGTGGGAATATGTAAGACCCTTCCTGAGGTGAAAAGCTTTCAACCGTTTGAGGGTTCAGTAGTGTATGGGCCTCAGGAAAATAGCCAGGATTGAGGACGGTAGAATCCCCACCACAATTGCTATCTGGTGTAGGGAGGCAGAAGGTGTTTGATTTTGGTCATCTTCTCAGAAGGAAGACACAGGGCGGCTCAGACCAAGTCCACCACAATCCCCAGAACACCAGCGACTGAGAGGTAATAAGATCTAGCTTCTGTTGCTTTAGGATGAAACCGATTGACTCCAGGAGAGAGACTGCCATCTGTAGATGCATCAAGAGGTTCCAAGGGCTTAATCCATAAGGAGGATGTTGTCTAAGTAGATGATGAGATGAATACCCGGGACTTGAAGAACTCTACCACCAGGTGCGTTACCTTTGTGAAGCACCACGGGAGGACAACAGACCAAAGGAAGAGTGGTGAACTTGAATGTATCCCCCGACCATTGAAACATAAGGAAGCAGTGGTGGTGAGTGAAGATTAGGATCATTAAGTAAGCGTCCTTGAGATCTGGACGCACCATCCAATCGCTAGGAAGGAGAAGGTCCCATAACAGATGGATACCATCCATCTTGAAGTGGCGGTAAACCAACCACTCGTTGAACTCTTTCAGGTTGATCATCTGTCATTGTCTGCCATCCATTTTGTCCTCTACAAGGTGATTGCTTAAGAAAACCCTTGGATGAGGGGAGGTTCACCCTACTGCCCTTTCACAGTAGCTCTGATAATTCCAGATCCACTAACTCAGCGTGAGTGGGAGAGAAAACCAAGGGAATAGGACAGGGGACAGGGGAGCCATAAAACTCTATGTGGAATCCTTGTTCTGCCCGAAGGACCCATACATTGGAGGTATGGGCCTCCCAATTGTGAACAAAATCCTGAAGTATGCTTCCCAGAAGTTGGTTAGGAAAAAGCTGAACACTCACCTTGGTTGGCCCCATGGTTGCCACCACTTTGGTGTCCTCCCTTCACACTGTGGTTGCCAAGTTGGGAAACTTTGAGGCATCCTGATATTGTCCCCACTTGGCACCGTATCCTCTATGGAGGGTGGGTGATATGCGCGGCCAGCCGAACGCCCCCTGCTTCAGCCAGCCCTTGTGAAAACCAGGAGCGTAAAAATGCATTTTATGTACACCTGGGCTTTGTCCAGTGAATTAAAGCTTTGCCCAAACCTTCCCAGCTCCCAGATAAAAAGGTCAACAATGGGGCCCACTTCAGGTACCCCTGTTTGTGGTCAATCTTGATGAGGAGCGAATAGTGCCCCTCTGTAGAGAAGACAGAGTTTGCATTCCCCAGGAAGATAATGGCCCTTAGCCTGGAAGGACCTCAGAGGAAATCAGAGTCCCCAGCGTCTTTGTGTCTTCCTCCATATCTAGGATGCAGGTCAAGGGGCCTGAGATCTGACTGTTGTGGGGGCATAAGCAGGGAGGAGGGGAAAGAGGTCTCCGATAGGCCTGAGTTCTGGGGAACCAGGGGCAGAGGTTGAGAGTGGTCTATGAAGGCCAGTTTGAGCCTGTCAAATGCGTCGATATTGACGCCTGGTGCTGGATCCCTCTTGGTTTATCTTAGGTCTAGATGTAAATAATATTGCAATGAACTAGAAAAAGTGGTTTTGATTTGCAGCAGGTTTTAGTGTAATGTTCTACCTTTGCTGTTGTATGGCTCTGCCATCCTTGGAGTACAAGAATCCACAAAGCATGTCCAGGGTTGGATTGGGATAAAAGAAAATAGGCCAGGTCACTCTAAAAAACAGGCTTACATTTGCGGTTTGTGCCTTTTCAAAAAACACGGCTTCAGTGTGTTTAAGTATTATTAAAAGATGGGGGGGATCTGTAAAAGAGGCATGTGTTCATATCTTAACTGAGTTAAACTAAAATATAAATTTTGCTAGGACTCTTTGTGCACAGATTTGTTCACAATGGCGAATCACACCTAAATACAAGTGAGGTCAATCTGCTCAGGCCCCCTGACCCTGCTCAATCTGCATACATTACTAGTATATGTGTTATCTAGATATTGTATGATTTATGTTGCTTTTGTGATGTTTGCATCATCGTGGAGGATCGAAAAGGTGAATATAATGCTTTAAATGTCGCTCTATGCTAGGAAAATACTAATACATAAAGGTATTAGTGAGGGTATAACATTAGAAGCATCATTTCATTGCACTAATTACTTTTTGTGTTTGTTTCACTTAAGTTGACAATTGCGGCCTACCCAGACATGGGCATAACATGGAGTTCAGAAGTGGCCACCGTCTCGTGAAGCGCGAACCTCATTGCGCAGAATCGGACGGCTCAGTGAACCTCCACATAACCTATTCCACAATATTCTCAGTCAAGGATAGGATCTTGGTGGACTGCCATGACCCCGGACGGTACAAACTGGTTTAAATAAACATTGAACCATACTGAAATTTTGCTACACCAAGTCCGTGACATCATCGGAAATGAATCGACAAAACCTGTGTGAAGACTAACGGACAAGAATCGGATGATTTATGACTGTCCAATCATTGATTGTCTCCGCCCAAAAATGTTTAACATTTTCCTGAGTTTTATTATAAAAGAATAGTAGAATAGGGAGGCTGCTGCTGCTTTTTCCCGATGGTCCAGATTCTGCCTGATCGCCTGATGACTGCAAACTCTTACCAATCTCACAGGCAATGATAGATGCTTGCACGATTTCTGGTCCCTTGGCGATCTTTGGGACTGTAAAGTGCTGTGCGGAGGACTTTGGACTATAAGCCTTGGACTGCTTTATTCAGAAAATTGACGACAAAAAATCGGTTATGCAGAGCCAATGAACTGGAGAACCCTAGATAGCCAGATTAGGTAAATATGATATTCAGCGATCTACTTAAAATGATCTAGAAATTCTAAATGTTAATGAGACAAATGCAAATATAAAATATGATGAAAATTTGGATAAACAAATATTGATAACATACATTATGAGTTTGTAGTTTTCATTAACGAGAATAGAGGATTCTGAGTCTTAAATGTGTTTTAGCTGGATCTAAATCACCATCAACCAATCCAACTAATTGGTCCGTCGACCAGGTGGGTGGAGTGCCTTGATGTTAGGATTAAGAATCTATAGGCAGCGGATGTTAATGTATATTCTGTAAAATAACTTTTCTTTCCTATAGGTAATAAGGTACCACCCACATGTCCAGCGCTTGAATCAATCATTCCTCTTGTGTGCAGACTCATGAATGAAGAAGTATGAGAGTTGGTGTTATGGGCCCCACCAATGAATGCGTGTGTGAATGAGCTAGTGTGATAACGGGTCTGCGGCGTAGGAAGGATATCTGTATATTTCCCTTGAGTCGCAATCTTGCGCTAGATCAGTTTTTCTAGTAGCAGTATGATGGTTATTATTGTATTGGTTTGGTGATTATTGCTTATTGATTTGATTATTGCATATTGATCTTCGCATTTTGCTTATTGGTTATAGATTGCGGATGTTTGGATGAATATTGGTTTATGTATTAACACTATATGTTGAGTCGTGTTGAGTTCTATGTTGTTTTTGAAGGCTTCTGGGATGTAAGAAGCTGGATGTTCTTTAATGATTCCGTAGTAGGGCAGAGGTAAGCGCTGCTCTTGGGAAAGACAGAATTATTGCTGTGCCCTGTAGGTACACAGGAAAAACGTGTAACGATTGGAGCTGCACGACGCATTGTCTGCGTTCGATTTGGTGACATCGTCGTGTGTTGCCGGCTAGGGATATTTTCAGTGTGAAAGAAGTGTATGGGTAACGAAGGTCATCTGTGAAATTTTGGTCTTAAGTATCAGGAGTCCAAAAGGCACTCTGATTACTCTTATTACTGGAAAGGTAATAGATGTTCCCTAAGCTTGAAAAAAGGGTAAAGCAGAGGGATGAGCTACTTTATTAACGAATGAAATAATTCTGTAGTAGGGCAGAGGTAAGCGCTGCTCTCGGGAAAGAAAGGATTCTGTGTGAATGAACTACATTTTCCGTGTGAAAGTGCGTAAATGAAATAGCATTCAGGTTAATTGTGAAGCTCTGGTTTTATTTCTCAGGAGCAGAGCATCTCCAACAGGTGTCTTAAATTCTAGAGAAACATTTAGCTAATGCTTGTTAGAAGGGCAAGGTAGAGGGAAGTGCTACTTTATCAACGGATGTAACGATTCCGTAGTAGGGCAGAGGTAAGCGCTGCTCTCGGGAAAGACGGAATTCTTGTGAAAAAGGTCAAGACTATACTTTTGTTAGCGAAACAGATAATGGTGGCGTTTTTATGTCGTTACTAACAGATTTGTAAGTCAGAAAGAACGTAAGAAAGTTTGCCGATAAATTTTGTAAAGGAGGGGTCAGCAGAAGCAGGAGTAGCGAGAAAAGCTGACTTCAGAAAGACTGCGCTGGGTTTGGCCAGTCGGTAAGAAACGTAGATGCTCCTGATTGGTGCGTTAGTGTGAGTCGCGCTGGGAGTGGAGAATTACAGGATGACGTAGACGCTCCAGATTGGTGCGTTAGTGTGAGTCGCGCTGAGATTGGAGAATTGCAGAAGTGACATAGACGCTCCCGATTGGTGCATTAGTGTAAGCCGCGCTACGATGGGTTAAAACAACAGAATAGTCATAGAAGAAATTTTGCGATACACAGAATAGACAAAATGATGTATTACGATCCACCAGAAAAAGAGAAAAAGTCATGGTTTGGAAAGATCAAGAGTTTATTCAAAAAGGACAAACCGATTGTGACTAGAGAGGGACAATTGTTTCCTCCACCGGAAGCGCCTGCATCCTTCATAATTGCGAAATACGGGTATCATACATGTATTTGGTTGGACAATTGGGCAAAGTATACAAAAGATGATGTAGTTTTGGCTTTTACAGGACATGGTTCATTTAATTTAGCGGTTTTGAGAAATTTGAGAGAAAGAATTATGAATCTAGAACGGAGCCCTAGACCTACTCAGTTTGAAGCATTGACAGAATGGGAAGATGAAATGTATGACAGAGAACGGCAGCGGAGTGGTGGAAGGTATAGGTATATGTTTGGTAGATCACATGGAAAGGAGAATCATGATGGCAGAATGAGGAGATGGCAAAGGATGATGTTCTTGACGACATGTTTTATAAAAATCCACCCCCGTATCAATCAGATTCCACATTACTGACACCAAGTGCCCCAATGAAAGAAACACCACGAAAAATAAAGTTTGAATCCGTATCACAGGAGGTAGGAAGAAATAATCCTTTTAGAGAGATAAAGAAAACACAACATAGTAAAATGAGTAATGAAAATTCAACTGAATTGGCAAAGACAACCTTAGAATTAACTGAAAAGATTAGGGAAGTAACTCAAAACTTGGAAGCCGTAACTGTTCCTGTAACTATAGGACCTGTAATGCCTATTTTTGATAAACAAAAGGATAGTGAGCATTGTCTGACGATTCCTTATAACAATAATAAACAGACCGAGAGGCAAAGAAAGAGTTCAGACGAGAATCCATAGAGACAAACAGTAAGTATTTCAGAACAAAGTACACCAAAAAACTTGACAGTAAACCAAAGTTTAGTAGATAGGATAATAATGACGACAGACTCAGTCAGGATCACCAAAAGGTTCAGAACAAACCAGTAATGAGAAAAACTCTGTAGGGCCTTCTTCAGAAGAATTAAATGAATGGTTGAGGAGTTTACAGCGGAAACATGCAGAACCCCAACCTATAGATGTGGCCAAGCTGAAAATTGTTTTAGAAGAATTAATAGTAGGGACTATTCCCACGGAGAAGTTAAAAGCTTATCAGGATGAAGAATTATTATTTTTATGTAAAAGTATAACATGGACAGCAAGGAATCTACATGAAAGACTAGAAGAAGTAGCAAATGAAATGGGTATATACTTTGAAAGGGTAAAGTCTTTACAAAAACCATACCGAGTAGATTTTTCTGAAAAGGATATTGAAAATCTGAGCACTGCAGGACGAACAACCCAAATTAAAGACTTAATCATATTGTTAAGAAAATGAGGAGATGTGGATAAATGGAAAAGTAGATGGTTTCGGAAACGAGATGATGCAACAGATAAGACGTGTGCAGCTTTCCCAGTTAGTGAAAAGGAAAAGGTAGTAACCGAATGTCCCATGAGACAGATTCCAGGGGGAGGCTATGTACATGTTCCCTGGACTAGACAAGATATCTTGTCATTTACAAATGATTTCCCTCGACTTTGCGAGAATCCAGTCGAGTGGTATTGGCAAGTAGATAGGTTTGTGAAATTATCAAAAGTATTATGGATCGTTTTGAATAGCCTATTTGATATAATTGTACCAGCAGATTTATGGGCAGAATGTAAGATCACCATAAGTTGGCCTACACAAGAATACCCTATGGACCCAAAAACAGGTGTGCCTGATCCAGAAGTGATGAGAAAATACGAACAAGTAATTATCATTCTGAAAAACAAGGTACCTCCCAAAGAAACTGATTGGGTAAAAATTGACCGAACTCATCAGGAAGCAAAGGAATCAGTAAATGCCTACTGTGAAAAGGTTGAATCTTGCTTTTAAGCAGTTTAGTGTGAGTAAAATTTAAGTGAAAAGGGTTTGAGTCATTTTGTATATCGATTTGTATTTGGGTTGCAACCAGAAGTAAGTGAAATGATTAAACAACATACAGTGGACTGGCAAAATAAAAAAAAAGATGAAGTAATGAGACATGCAAAATATTTTAGTGATGAAATTGAAGCAAAACAGCATAAATTAAAAGAAAACGCCATGTGGGCAGAAGTAAAAGTGGCAGAAAGACAGGAAGCTCAGTTGATTGAACAAGCAAAACGTACAGGTATGAAACCAAAATTTAATGTTGGAAAAGGAAAAGGACAATTTAATATAGAAGAAGCCAAAAAGAAATGGCCATGTCATAATTGCGGAAGAATAGGGCATTGGAAATCCGAGTGTAAATTTCCCCTGAGTGCTTATGGTGATAATGCATCATTGAATTCACAGGTGCAAAAAGAGGTGAGTTGTCAACCACAGCGACAGCAACAGGTTGTTGCCCAACAGAATCACGTGCCAAAACCGCCTTTTCCACAGAGCATAAATCCTCAGAAATACACTAATGAGACAGGATTCTACAACGAAGAACAGGTAACTAAGCTGCCGCACGCTAGTGCTGTTTCGCAGTATTGGCTACAACGCGATGAGAGTGAGTCGGAAGAAAGTTATTGACGGTGCCGAGGGGAGGAAGAAGAGTGCATACTTGGCGCAACTCTGGAAGTAGACCAGACAGGCCCTTTTGTAGATGGAAAGGTAAATGATGAAAACATTACTTTCCTTGTAGATACTGGTGCTACTCGTTCAACTGTTAGGTCAGCTGATGTTAAAAACCTTCCTCTCTCGAACGAAACAATCCAAGTAGTTGGTGTATCCAACAGACAGATAAAAACATATCTCACTGAGCCAGTAAAAGTTAACATAGGGAAATTTTCTGAAATGCACCGCTTTGTTGTGTTGTCGATTTCTAGCCCTGTAAATTTGTTAGGAAGAGATTTGCTGTGCAAGATGAATTGCACAATATTTTGTACTCCAGATGGTATAGCCTTTGAAACCCCAGATGAGGATGTACTATATAAAATGACAATGGCTAACTTAGAGCCTGAAGTTACTGAGGCATTTGCTGTATTTGATCCTGAGGAATTGCCTCAAGAATTGAAAAAGACAGTAAAAACAGAAGTATGGGATTTTACAGGAGAAGATGTGGGTCTGATGAAAAATGTAGATCCCGTAAAAATTGCTGTAAAGGAAGGAGTGAGTTATCCAAATATTCCACAGTATAAATTGACACCCGAGATAATTACTGGAGTCACACCTATAATAGAGAAAATGATTAAGCAAGGTATTTTAAGAGAAATAATGAGTAGTCCATGTAATTCACCAATTATGGGCCTGAAAAGAATTGTGCAAGACCTGAGAAAAATAAACAAAATCGTTGTGTCATGTTGTCCCATTGTACCAAATCCATCTGTGATTTTGTATCAGATTCCTCATGATGCAGAATGGTACACAGTAATTGACCTATGCCATGCTTTCTTTCCATCCCATTGCATCATGACAGTCAACAATTTTTGGCGTTCCGGTTTGGCGAACGTATCTTGGCATGGTGCCGAATCCCACAGGGGTATACAGAGAGCCCCTCAATATTCAACCAGATATTGAAAAAGTCCTTAGAAGATCTAAAAATGCCTGAAAGCTCAGTCATGGTCCAATATATTAATGACCTGCTTGTAGCGTCAAAAACCCGAGAAGCTTGTGTAGTGGATACCATAGCATTGCTGAATCATTTGGCAGATGGAGGACTTAAAGTATCTCCGTCAAAATTACAATTCTGTCAAAAGGAAGTACAATATCTAGGCCACAAAATCGAAAAAGGATTGAGGAAAGTGACTGCAGATAGAATCAAGATAATAAAAGGAATGAGAGCCCCAATGACGCAAAGAGAAGTGAGAATGTTTCTTGGAATGGTCGGATATTGTCGTCAGTGGATAAGTAACTTTTACCTGATTGCAAAACCATTGGTACATTTGACAACAAGTGATGTAAAACATCCTATTGAATTGAATAAAGAAGAATTGATGGCCTTTAAACAATTGAGAGACAGTTTGTGTGAAGCACCAGCACTTGGTATGCCTGATTATGATAAAGAGTTTGAACTCTATTGCAGTGAAAGAAATGGATGTGCACTTTCTGTGTTAATACAGAAACATGGAAAACTGAGAAGGCCAATCGCATATTTCTCAGCCATATTGGATCCTATAGCAGTGGCATTGCCAGGTTGTCTGAAAGCTGTGGCGGCTACGTGTAAGAGCTTGGAACAAAGTGTAGGAATTGTGATGGGATATTCTGTGCAAGTGTTTGTACCTCATGATGTGGCAATCCTGTTAACAAGGAGCCGTACTCAGTTCATGACGCATAGTCATCTGACTAGATATGAGAAAGTCATCTTAGGTGCAACAAATGTGAGCCTTGTGAGATGTCTGAATGTAAACCCGTCAACGTTGTTACCTGATGCTGAGAATGTGGAAGTCAGAGACGATGTGGATCATGACTGTTTGGAAGTGCTTGATTTATGTAACCAAAGCACAACGTGATATAAAAGATGTACCTTTGGCAGAAAGTGACTATGTGATGTTTGTGGATGGATCATGTTTAAGAACGGATGAAGGAATTCTGAGTGCAGCATATGCAGTATACACAGTAGCAGCGGTACTGGAAGCATTGTGTCTGAAAGGAGTAAAATTGGCCCAAGTTGCTGAACTATTCGCCATAACAAGAGCATGTAAGTTGGGAAAGAACGTGAGAGTGACTGTGATAACCAATAGTCAGTATGGCTTTGGTGTGGTGCATGACTTTGGGAAAATTTGGTCCCAAAGAGGGTTTATGACATCGAGTGGGACTCCTACAAAGAATGCTGAAGTGGTGGGAAAATTGCTTGAGGCGATACAGCTGCCTAAACAGTTGGCTGTTGTGAAATGTACAGCTCATTCTGGTTCAAATGACTAAATTTCAGCTGGCAACCAGTTTTCCAATGATATGGCTCAATATTGTGCACAAAATCAGAATTCTGTGAATCGGGGAAGAGAAAGAAAAATGAATTCATGTTCTTTGTTGTTTACTAACACTGTAAATACCTGGGAGGAAGTGAGACAATTGCAGGAAGAGGCAGGAGAAGAGGAAATGAGACAGTGGATAAAAGCAGGATGTGCACCAAGGGAAACAGATCATGTGTGGGAGAGACGCAATGATCAGATTGTTCAAACAAACATGGTATAATGCAAAATTCAGACTTGTAGCTGAGAGCCTTTGTCAAAGATGTTTTATATGTCAACAGTTCAATCCGGGAAGGAAAACAGTGGTAAGTCTAGGAACGATAGGACGAGAAGGAGGGCCTTTCACTAGAATGCAGATCGACTTCATTGAAATGCCCCCCTGCAACAGGTTGAGGCATGTTCTGGTGATGGTTTGTTTGTTCTCTTGTTGGGTGGAAGCATACCCAACTAGGCGAAGTGATGGAATCACCGTAGCTAAGCTACTACTGAGAGAGTTTATTCCTAGGTTCGGTTTTCCAGTCACAATTGAGTCAGATAGAGGAAAGCATTTTCATAATGAAATCATGAAGTTAATTTGTGAAGCATTGAATGTACAACAGAAACTACATTGTGCCTATGGCCCAGAGGCTACTGGTTTTGTGGAACAAGTAAATGGCACCCTTAAAAACAGATTGGGAAAAATGTGTTTAGCCACAGGTTTGAAATGTCCTGATGTCTTGCCTCTGGTACTCATGACTATTAGATCTATTCCAGATAGAAGTACAGGTCTGAGTCCCCATGAAATTGTCATGGGAAGAGCCATGCGACATGTATTCATACCAGTCAACAAGCTGTTGCATATATCTGATGACTTGGTGTTGGATTACTGTAAGATGTTGGCTGACTCCGTTCATTCTGTGTTTCATCAGGTTGGATCGGATGCCACCACCCTTGAAAAGAAGCAAGCTCATGATCTAAGCCCAGGTGACTGGGTGAGAATTAAAGTGCACAGAAGAAGGAACTGTTTGGTCCCACGTTGGAGGAAACCACGACAGGTGATTTTGACTACGACAACAGCTGTGAAGTGTGCAGGAGTAAAGAACTGGATTCATGCTAGCCACACCCTGCGAATTCCAAATACAGTGGATAATAAAGAAGGAGAATATTTTGAAGAATCTGATACAAGTTCTGAATCAGATACAGAAGAAGCAAGAACAAGACAAACTCCTGAAAGGGGTAAGTTAGAATCAAATTTGGCTTTTGCTCCAGAGAATATTCCCTTGAGGAGGAAGTTGCAGATTTCTGACACCAGCTCAGAATCAGAGACTGAACAAGCATAAGTACATACAGGAGAAGATAAAAGCAGTAAAGAGACAATTAATGAAATATTCGATAGAGAAGTTCCTGATGAAAGGTTGAGAGAAATTCCACCTGAAGTAACAAAAGTAGATGGCCAGGTGTCAGATACAGAGAGAAAGGGGAAGATTGTTGCGGAAGACCCGCGAGAAGAAGTAGGGAACCCACACATCCAGGTAGAAGAAGGGACAGCTAGTAAGGAGGAAGATTGTGTGGAAGAACCACGAGGAGGGACAGAAGTAGGTAAGACAAAAGAAGTGGTGGAAAGAAAGACTGTTGAAAGTAAGGATCAAGTTGAAACTGAATCAGAGGACAGTGATGAAGAAGTAGCAGAAGGTTGAGTCCTGAGAAAGAGAGCATGGAGAACTGAGAAGAATGAAAAGGGAAATAAATTGAAAAGATCAGCAAGAGATGAGATTTGGCCAAACAAAATAAAGAGATTAAGATACAGATTGACACGAGTGAATTCATCCAGGGCTGAACAAGTGAATGAAGTGTCTAGCCAAGAGAAATTGAAAGACGGGGAAAAAATGACAGCAGAAGAGAATAGGAGAACAAGAAAACCTAACCAGAAGTATAAGTCGCCAGAATGGTCATATGTGGCACCGCCTGAAATAAAAGAAGAGGCGGACAGCCAAGGGGATCCAGAGGGGACTGTACCAGAAGTGGTTGAGGAAGATGAAGAATCGGAAATCCTGAGAGTTATCTTGTCCGATATTGGAGAAGAAACGGATGTTCAGGAAGTTCTGTATCAAGATTATGAAAGAAAAGTGAAAGACGATCAAATGCCAAACTGAAAAGACTGAAAGTGATCCAAATGGAAAGACAATAATTTACAGGAAAAGACATAACTGATAGAACCAAGTAGGTGCTTAGAGACTTGGGTTAGACAAAAATTAGTTGTGAAGTAGAAGAGGCTAAGTCAAAAGACACTGATCATTTGGCGAAATGGCAAACATAGAAAGTAGAAAATCAAAATGTACGTTTCTTAGAAGATGGTTCAAGATGTGTTGTTGTTTTCCAGGTTTATTAATGCTTCTATGAAGTGCATTGGCTTTAATGATCTCATTTAAGGTTACATTAGAAACAATAGAAGGACATAGTGAGAATAAAACCAATGTAGAGAAGACTCAGAGGGTATATCCAACTAAAATAGATAGAAACTATTTGCATAAAGACAGGTCTATAAATGATTTTTCTAACAATGTATTTTCAAAATTACTATATGAATATGTAAAGACGATGGATGTGAGAGACTGCTACGTCTGTGTGCAGTTGCCCGCATCTGTATCTGAGGGAGTGACTTATCACCACCTCCCGATAACATATGGAATAACATGTAGTGTAATAGCAAGTTTGTTTTATAAAATAGGGAAATTAGAATATTATTTTTCAGACGTAGATAACATATTTTCACAAGTACCTTTAATTAATAAATTGAATAAAGTGAAACCTGCAATAGTGTTAGGTGAATTTTTCTTAGAATCTAAAGAATTAACATTAGAGTCAATATTTAGAAACAATCTAACTTGCAGCTTAAAGAAGGAGGAGAAACTTTTCTTAGACATGGTTGAAAAAAGAAGATTAAAGATGCAAAGAAAGGTGCCTGAAGGGAAAAAAGAGAAGACAGCCTGGGATGTTGAAAGAGAAAAACAATTGAAAGGAGAAGCTAGTCCAACAATGGCTTTAGACAGGCCTCAGAAAGGAAAGTTGTGTATTAGAAGGAATCAAACTGCATATGATAATTATTTTGTAGGCACAAGTGATTGCTGTGATACTTATCGAATCATGGGTGGATGGGGATTTAAAGGAGGAAATGATCCTGTTTTCCCAGGATTATATTTTATCTGCGGGAACAAAGCATATTATCGATTGCCAGATCACTGGTATGGCACATGTTATCTAGGCCTGGTTTTCCCAAAGATATTCCATGTGGGAAGAGGGAAAGATGGTGCACATGAGTTAGGTAGTCAACTAACACGTATAAAGAGAGAATCTTGGTCAGAAATTGTAGGAGACATTTTCGAAGCGTTGATACCAGCAGTGGGAATATCTCTGAATGCACACAAAATTAGAAAACTATCAACAGTAGTGGATCGCTTGTCAACAAGCACCGCTGGCGGATTTGTATTGGTAAATATCGAAATGGTTGCCATGCGTGCCATGGTAATGCAAAATCGACTTGCCCTTGATATAATTTTGGCAAAAGCGGGTGGAGTCTGTGGAATGCTGAAAGTCCAACATTGTTGTACTTACATTCCTGGCGAAAGTCAAGATTTGAAGACGTACATTAAAAATATAACTGATTTGCATGAGGAAATTGTTCCACTAGAGGTTGAAAGTATTTGGGAAAAGATTGGGAAAAAGTTTTCTACTATTAAAAACTTTTTACTAAAGTTAGGTAGTACCTTTGTTGATATAATATTATTTCCAGTAACATGTGTGATTATTCTAGTATTAATTCTAAGACTAGGATGTTTATGTTGCAAGAAAAGAAAATTACGAAAACACATAAAAAGAGAAATTGTAAGAAACAAAGAGAAAGAAAGAAAAGAAAGAAAGGGAATTTGAAGAGGTAGAATTAGAAGAGTGGAAAGAAAATATGTATAGAAAGGCAAGAGAAGAAGAGACGGGTGAAACAGTAATGTGATCTAACAAAAGTTGGGAGAATTTGAATTAATTTCTTTATTAAAACATTTTACTACATTTTAGATGGTGTGGTGATGCTAAAAATCAGCAAAGGGGGGATTGATGGAGCAGGTAGTGCAAAATTTTGTATACCTCCTCTATTTTCCATGAAAATATTAATTGAATAACCTACTTATTCTGATTTATTAATTGTGTGCAGTGATATATTAACATTAACCTTAAACATACACGACTATACGTGGGAATTTGCATTTTGCATGGCAGATAGCCCTAGTAACTGAAACATGTACGCATATTAAAAAATTAGTATATGTGTTATTTAGATATTGTATGATTTATGTTGCTTTTGTGACGTTTGCTTCATCGTGGAGGATCGAAAAGGTGAATATAATGCTTTAAATGTCGCTCTATGCTAGGAAAATACTAATACATAAAGGGATTAGTGAGGGTATAACATTAGAAGCATCATTTCATTGCACTAATTACTTTTTGTGTTTGTTTCGCTTAAGTTGACAATTGCGGCCTACCCAGACATGGGCATAACATGGAGTTCAGAAGTGGCCACCGTCTCGTGAAGCGCGAAACTCATTGCGCAGAATCGGACGGCTCTGTGAACCTCCACATAACCTATTCTACAATATTCTCGGTCAAGGATAGGATCTTGGTGGACTGCCAAGACCCCGGACGGTATAAACTGGTTTAAATAAACAATGAACCATACTGAAATTTCGCTACACCAAGTCTGTGACATCATCGGAAATGAATTGGCGAAACCCATGTGAAGACTAACGGACAAGAATTGGATGATTTATGACTGTCCAATCATTGATTGTCTCCGTCTAAAAATGTTTCACATTTTCCTGAGTTTTATTATAAAAGAATAGTAGAATAGGGAGGCTGCTGCTGCTTTTTCCCGATGGTCCAGATGCTGCCTGATCACCTGATGACTGCAAACTCTTACCAATCTCACAGGCAATGATAGATGCTTGCACGATTTCTGGTCCTTTGGCGATCTTTGGAACTGTAACGTGCTGTGGGGAGGACTTTGGACTATGAGCCTTGGCCTGCTTTATTCGGACAATTGACGACAAAAATTTGGTTATGCAGAGCCAATGAACTAGAGAAACCCCAGATAGCCAGATTAGGTAAATATGAGATTCCGCGATCTACTTAAAATGATCTAGAAATTCTAAATTTTAATGAGACAAATGCAAATATAAAATATGATAAAAATTTGGATAAACAAATATTGATTAACATGAATTATGAGTTTGTAGTTTTCATTAAAGAGAATAGAGGATTCTGAGTCTTAAATGTGTTTTAGCTGGTTCTTAATCACCATCAACCAATCCAACTAATTGGTCCGTCGACCAAGTGGGTGGACTGCCTTGATGTTAGGATTAAGAATCTATAGGCAGCGGATGTTAATGTATATTCTGTAAAATACGTTTTCTTTCCTATAGGTAATAAGGTACCCCCCCACATGTCCGCTCGAATCAATCATTCCTCATGTGTGCAGACTCGTGAATGAAGAAGTATGAGAGTTGGTGTTATGGGCCCCACCAATGAATGCGTGTGTAAATGAGCTAGTGTGATAATGGGTCTGAAGCGTAGGGAGAATATCTGTATATTTCCCTTGAGTCGCAATCTTGCGCTGGATCAGCTGCAACTCAGATACCGGCCAATCACCCATTGCCAGAGTGCCTGCCTTACCAATACAACCCTGAGCATGTCTAAATAGAAGTTCCTTTCCCTGTGGAACAGAGGTGAGGGATTTCTGTCTTCCTGAGAATATATGGCTTTAGCGAGTGCTTTCCAGTAAAAAATGTTACATTTCTGACTGGGCGCCAGGGTGGATATTTGCTCCTCTTTTTTAATCTGTGAGAGAACCTTGTCCTAGAAAGAACAATCTGTGTCACAGGGGTGGTATTCACTTTCCTAGTTCATTTAACCCTGCAAACGGACATTGAGATAACCTCTGACCTTTACACCTCTCACTAGGCATTGGAATCACTATGCAGTTCTTGGGTTGATTACAAACCTAGCCTAAGATAATAGCTTATGCACAGGCATTATGGTGGCATATTCATGCAGCTTCTAGAGTTTTGGAACAGCATTCTTTTCTATCTCCAGACAGCCAATTCACTAGAGAGCAAATCTCCGGAGAAAGGAAAGATTTGAAATTGAAATAACAGTCAACTTTAGAAGGACCCTGAACTGTCACTACAAGGAATGCTTTCAAAGGCTACAGTCTGATGTTCCAGAGGAACTTCAGTTCTCCGGCTACTTTATTTATTCTCTCCTAATGATGATTGTTGGAAAGTGGTTATTAGTAGTGGTAAATGAGCCACTAACACAGTCTAGGGCTCAGATTAGGTCTCAATAAATTATTTCCATGCTCAACTCTTAGTAGCTTGGCTGCAAGCAGGCAGGCTTAATTTAGGAGACAGGTATGTAAAGCATTTAAAAACACCAATTCACTTAATAATTAAGACACCACACACGATAAAAACCCCACACTACTTTATAAAAATAGGAAATATTTTTATCTTTAAAATGACACCAAGACAACAAAAATGCAATGTACCACCTTGGGACATCTGGGGGCACTTGACAGGGACAAATTCAAAGTTTTAGGCTGATGCAATGCTGCCCTGCTCGGATACCCCTCGCAGTAGCCCTCACTTGAGATTTTACCTTCAGACTTGGAAACTTTTCCAGAGCTTTTTCTGCTGGGGTCCCTCAATGCTCTTCACCAAATACAGTACATTACAATGCGATGTAATACATCGCATGCTTTTACAATGCGGTCATTACAACAACCGCGTTGTTAGTACGCAATGCATTTACATCGCAAGTCATTACAATGACTTGCTGTAGGGGGCGCGCTGGACTTAGGAATAGTATTATTTAATAGGAATAGTATTATTTACTATTCCTACTCCAGTTTACACAACAGTAGGGAAGGTGTTGGAATTAATTTCCAATACCTCAGCGCCCCCTACAGCAAGTCGTTGTAATGACTTGCGATGTAATTGCATCGCGTACTAACAACGCGATCGTTGTAATGACCGTGTTGTAAAAGCACGCAATATAATGACAGCACTGTAAAAGCTGTTTCCCCTCTTCCCCAGTCCGGGTTCGGTGAAGGTTCACCATCTTGCTTTCCAGAGAGCTCCTGGTCAAACTGTGGAAGTCTAGCCTCTGGAGCTTTTGAGCTGGACGAACCAGCAGGGCAGGCCTGCTCCCAGCTGAAGGTGACCTGCTTGGCTCAGGTGGCTGAGTCGGTCCCCTTACACAGCTTTTTTCCAAAGTTGCTCCAAACTTCTGTAACTTCTTCTTGAAGTTCCTCTTGAGGGTCAAAAGTATCCAAAACACACTCCAAGGTTCTGGAATCTCCAAAATGGTCCTTGAAAGTTTGGGACCACAATTCCCACAATGCACCACGCCAAAACTCTTACAAATCCACTGGACACACTCTAGGATATATTTAACGATAGCATATTGTTGGATTTATCAATACCATTCTCCTAAGTCCCTGAATGGTATTTAATTTAATTCCCAGCAATAGTTATGAGTTCATAAACTATTGCAATGTTATCATATGGGGCTAGGTATCTACAATGGAGAAACTGCAATGTGCAATTTCTCCATCATCAGGGCATATAAAGCATCTTTATTTTATAAGGCCCCTGCTTATAGTAATATATCCCCCCTACCTCTGGGACACCTAGGGGAGATTTTAGGGGTCTGAATATGCCAAAATGGTGCAGATCCTCACTCCCCAGTGCTCCAAGGACCAAAGTCAATTACATGAACCTCACCCCAGGGGTACCCAATATGCCAAATTATTGTAGATTATCACTTTTCAAGTGCCCCTCCCGCCAGAGTCGAGTTTGGGCACAATTTTCATTTAAAAGCAGTGTTGCAACACAGGGCTGCTTTTAAAAATGAATTCAGGCTCTCAGTAGTGCACACATACAAGTGTAGAAAGGGCTCCAGGCCTCTAAACTGCCATGGCCTATTAAATACTAGGGACTGATAGGTCGTTTTAATCCCCCTGCCCTATTATGTACTAGGGATTTATAGGGTAGGCCATGCCACTTTTAAGGGTACCGTGATATGTAGGGTACCCTTATGTATGTGTGTGTTCTCTGTGTTTTCAACATAGCACTGGCCCTGGTTAGACAGAGCCCGGGGACATTCGGAGCCAGTTACCACCAGTACAAGTTAGCCAAAAATCAGTGGTGCACAGGGCACAGGATGACCTTTGCATCAATGACGAGAAGAGAATGGCGTGTGTGGGTTGATGTGTTCTACACAGGAGGCTTCTTCTCTTCTAGTACTTTCTATCCAATTTGCCAGAAAACGCTGGCAGAGAGAAATATAGAAAGGGCAGGCCCGAAAGTTAAAGATGCGGAGCAGATCACTGCAGGAAACAGAACTTGGCTTCCGTCCGGCTGTAGAGCCGCTGTCAACACCTGCGGCCGCCGTAGGACAATGCACGGATTACAGGACTGCGACAACGACACAGTTCACTGGAGCGATCGTCATTATTAGCAGGACCACGTGCACTTATGTGAGCTCCCAAATCAGGAACAGGATATGTACACTCTTTAATGGAAAAGGTATTCCGTCAGCTTAAGAGGTGGAGCCGCCCGATTTGTAAACAGCGCTGCTGCCGCATCTGTTTGCTGGCCTTATTTTCTGAGCTCATCGATTCAAGCACATTCGCACCCACTGAACGTTTCCTATGGGAACGTGTAGATCAACATACGTAGGGAACCATGCAGTGCCCGTGTGCCCGGTTCAGGCAGTGCCAGAATCATCAGCGGTGAATTCCGCAGACCCCGACGCAAACGCGAAACTCGACACATTTCCCCAAGGCAGGCCCTGGCCACCTGCAGCTCTCTTGGTGGAGGGCAAGTCAGGGGCCTCGTCCTCTATAACTTCTTGTGAGTTCCTTTTTGAAACTAGGAGTACCTAGCGCCCCATCTAGTGTGTGCTCCTCAGAAAGGAATGATTCACCTCCTGCTCGATGGAGGTCCTCTGAAGTGCTCTCCCTGCTGCGTGGTAGGACATCTTCCCGGGCATTACGTGGCACAACTTCAAACCTCCTTATCTTGCTTCACATTTCTAAATGTGGCATAAGTTCAAACCTGCTTATCTTGTGCGCTCAGACTTTTTGCCCCCCAGCAAGAAATCCAGAGGGTTTGTCAACATTTTTCCTGCGTTGAGCAATAGGAAATACTTTAATGAAATGCAAGACTTCTTTCCAACACTTCACTTTCCGCATCAGTTACCACCTCACTCCTGTTGTGTGCAGAGTGCCTTTGTTGACTCATGTCTAAAGGAAGGTTATGCAGGGGGTTGTGCTCCCTCTTCAGCCTTTCTCCAGGGGCTTAACACATGCCCTGAAGCCCCTACAGTGCAGGGGGACTGCCAACATTTCAGGGGGCCCACAACCCGTCAAGAGGTCCTTCATCCCAAGGTCAGCGAATACCTGTGAGATATGGAAGACTCAGGGACCCCCTCATGCCTTGCAGGCGGGCCCCATCATTTTGCGTTCTGTTACAGCCTTTCACCGCTCTTTCACTTTTACCTTCATCCGATCTCCCCTCAGTGGCTCCTGCTAGAGCAGACTCTCTTGGAGCTGTCAAGTGGTAGCAGTAATTCTGTTGAGCTTGTACTCTCTGGGGCTTATTTACAAGCCCCTTGCGCCGCAGGTGCTTCACTTTTAACATGGAAAAAAGTGACGCACCGGGGGCGCAAGGAAGGGGCTTATAAAGCCCCTCTGCATTGTAGAAGAAAAGGAGGGCGGAGTCCATGAAGGATCTTTATCTCTTCCATTCTAAGATTTTCAAGATGCTGACAACAAAATGGGTTTTGGGTGTGTAATAGAGCAGTGACTTTGTGTTCTAGACCTGAGTGATGATTAGTTCCACAAAGCTTGATGATCAGGTTGTGGGAGAAGCTGGACTGCATCTGCAGCTGTGCACTGAGCCCAGCTGGCTGACAGGAACTGTGGAAGATATAATGACAGACTGAGGCAGCCCAGGAGTGACAAGTTCCTCACAGCCACCTGCTCAGTTGAAAGACAACCAAGCATGATAGCATCTGATTCTTGAAGAGACTTCCTCGCTACCAGATAAAATGGTGAGCTTTCTCCATGCTAACCATCTCATTGAACACATCATGCCTTTTCCTATCTTCAAGTTGCCCTCTGAGTTTCAAAGTAATCCTCACTTCGATTGCCAGTGATCTACTTCCAGCGGCTGGAGGAAGAGGCCGTGATTCCATAACCATTTGAGCCATTGTTTGAAAACCGCTGTACAATGTAGAACATCAACAATCTACCTTATTGTTCACTATATATACTGGCAGCTTGGATGCAAACAAGTAGTTCATTTTTTGACTTGGTTCCACTTTGATTTGGTGCACCTTCAATAATTGAATGGTTGCTTTAATTTGAAGCAAAGATATATTATAACTCATGATTTGTTTCAAATTTTGTTTTTGTACGCCATGCTGTTGATTCCAACCATTTTAATTATTTTTAATTATTGTAGGACTTTTTAGTCGAAACTATCACAAATTGGTGGCTTGAATGCTCTTCAGGTAAAAGACAGCATTTGATTTGCCAGGCACAGGATGAGCACTTCTTTCTTTGGGTGACGGGTTCCATTGAGCATTTCTGGGACTTTGTAACAGGTGCACCAGCAACTGTCCAGAACGCATGCCAAAGGTCTCAAAAAAACTCTGAGAATCATTACTTTAGCCTTTGAAGAGCATCTTTTGCTTCCTTAAAAAATTGTCACTATATGTGCTAGGCACTTTTGGATTTCACAGTTCATCCTAGATACCTTCAGGACCTCGCCTCAACTTCTGTGATAGCACCCCGAATTCATTGCACCCCAAGCCATCAACACCAAACACTTCATCTTCCTGAGATACCTCAACTTTCACTTTGATGACCCTAATGATACCAACACAGCCAACCTTCTTGAAAGCATGAACAACATCGGCCTCACCCAGCTAGTCACCAACCCCACACACATCGCAGGGCACACACGGGACCATATCTTCATAGGCTGTGACTGAGTACAGTACAGCCATGTGACCAAGCTCACCTAGATGGACACTACTTGTATCCACTTCATCTTCAAAGCAGTCCCCAGCGCCACCAACAGACCGCCCAGCACCTCACACCGCAGCTGGAACACAGTATCCGAAAGCAAATGGACTGACTCCCTCAACATCTCCCACCCTGACACCTCTATCAACCTTGACCAGGCTGTCAAAGTCTTCCAACCTGGATATCTGATTGCACCAACAGAGTCCCCTCCACTAAACCCACTAATCTCAAGAGATTCCACCAGACACGCCAAATGGTACACCCTGTACTGAGAACCACGAAACGCAACTGCTAATAACAGTAAAGGAAGTGGCACACCACAAAGGAGCATACCGACCAGACCACCTTCAAGACATCGTTCAGCCGATGCCACTAACTCCTGAAAGAGACAGGAAAGAACACCTTAGCAGACTGCATCAAAGTCAGCTCCAACCACAGCATGTAACTCTGCCCCTGAGAGTGCAGTGAAGCCATTTTGAGTACAGGGGTTGGATGTTTGTCACATCAAACTCTACAGATCCATGATGGCTTTACTGAAGACTGAGAAGTTTTTTTTGTTTTGTTTTTGTTTTAGAGTTTTCTATAGCGCGGACCAGACCCAGGGAAGGGTATCATAGCGCTTTACACTGAGGGCACAATACAAATAAAACAATTTGTAAGAGAAGAATAGCATACATAAAATCAACTTTAAGCAACGGGTCGGGAGCAGCGAAGGTGTCTATCGGGGGACAACAGGAGCAAGTTTTTTAGGGTGTATATCTGGAAAGGATATCTGTATATCTGGAAAGAAGATTGGTATCAAACTTCTCAGCATAATAAACCCACATTGATGCCAGTGTTGGATTTATAAGAAAAAAGGAACTCAGAGGGCATCTTAGAGATGTCCCCTGAAAAATGACCAGCTTCTAGTGTATTGGTTGACTGTTTCCTGCCTGCCAGCCACTGCCAGTCAGGTTTCTGACCTCAAAGGGTGATAGCCTTTGTACTCTTGGAGGTCAGAAACAAAGCCTGCTCTGGGTGGAGGTGCTTCACACTTCCCCTTGCAAAATCAGCAGCACTTTGAGGAGTGCCTCAAAGGCGCTCACCTTGTGTTACGCTGATTTCCAGTCCCCCAGTTCATGCCCCACTTTTGGTGGCAGGATAGGCGGTAAAATTAATAAGCAGAGTAGGAGTGTCCACCTTAGCCTGGCACACCCCTAGGGTCGCCAGGAGCTGAAGTGAACCCCTCTTTTAGAAATTCTCCATATTGAATTGCAGAACTAGGCCCAGTAGAAACAGGGATGTGCACCTCTCCCCTGAGGGTGGGGGCACCCAAAGGGTGTAGTCACCCTAGGGGACAGTAGCCATTGGCTACTGCCCCGACCCAAGTAATGCCCTTAAAATTACTATTTAAGAGCTCCCATGAACCTTGTTCCTCAGATTTAAGGACCTACAAAGAAAAAGGACCAAAATGCGTGCATCAGGGGAGAAGGAGACAACAACTGAATTGGCCACAGCCCCATGGGCCTGTCCTCTCCTCCAGCAACCCTGATCCAAGCATACGGCGTGGCCCACAGCCAGCAACCCTCAACAACCCAGAGGACCTGTGCTGTCTTCAACAAAGACTCCTGTATCCCCTGGACACCAGGATTGACTAGCAAGAAACCAACACTCCGGATCCAGGCGGATCTGCGGCACTTGCACCACTATGCCCCTTACACCCTGGGCCCGAAGTCAGATGGCCCATCCACCCAGTGAAGTCTCCCCAGTGAGCCTGACCTGGGGTCCAGCGTTGAATGAACTTTCCTGACCCCCCCTCGAAGCCTGCAGCCTCAACCTATACGGTCCCACCCATCGTGACCGGATCTGTTGGGGTAACCCAATGCCAAACCCCTGCACCCGCAGCCCCCCGGCCTCGATGTCCCTAACCAACAGTGTCTCAGCATCCCCCACTATCAAAATTACCTCTCCAATCATGGAATTCCTTCAACCAAACGTCAAAGCTGAGCCTGCAGCCTTTTTTCCCAACTGAGGATCTCTGTTGATTTCAAGGGCCCCCCCCCGACACCTTCTTGGCACTTTGCACCCGGCTGCCCCAGCGCTGCTGTTGGTGCAGTCTCTGTGCTCTTTGGTGGCTCCTCCAGTGTTGATCTTAACCCCCCAGCGACTGTGTCCATGGACCACAGATACTTACCTGTAACTGGTGCCTCTTGGAGGTTCTCCCAGCCTCCATAGAATAACATTGGAACATTGGGTCCTATGACCTCTTCATCCGGCGAGCCCAGTGCCGCTGGTGGTGCAGTACCTACCTTAGTCAGATCCTGGCCCAGTGTTGACCCAAACTCCGGAGACTGAAAACTCGAGAACCGCTTACTTACCTGTAAGTTACTCTCCTGTCTTTCTCCCATAGGATTGCATTGGTCTCTCACTGTCTTGTACTAAGTGTGATCCTGCATACAAATTATCTCTTTCTGTATTGAAAAGCATGTCATGCACATGCAAAGTATTGGTGATACAATATAAAAACCTAATGCCAGTAATTGAAAATGTTGCATACAAGTTTACTTACCTGTAAAGAGTTCAACTTGGTTCCTAGAAATAAAAGTAACAAAAGTAATATTTTTCTTCAAACATTGGCCTGTGGTCAGTCATTGAGTGTGTGTTTCTGCCTTGTATGAGTATGTACAGCAAATGCATTCACACTACCCTCTGATAGGCATAACCGCTCAACCTATCTACCACTAAATTGAGAGTAAGGTATTATCTACTTTAACCTCTGCTATACCTTTGGGGACTCACTGGACTCTGTGAACACTATACCTCTTTTTGGTATAGTATATACAGAGCCGTCTTCCTACATTGGTGGATCAGTGGTGGGATCCACGACTTTGCATTTGTTGTACTACTCAGCCAACACCTGATCATACAAAAGAACTCCTCAATTGTCTTTAGATTCTGATTTTTTTGAATTGACAATTTTTCTAAAGTTTTCACCTCTTTGAAAAAGAATCCCTACTATTAGTGAAATAATGACTGATACACAGGACAGGGTTGAGGAGCTTGACCTCACCCCCTAGCTCCATCTAGAGATGAGAGAGTTAAGGTCTCTGTGTAAACTTTAAAAGATTTCCATGGGGTCCCATGCTTCCAACCTCATGCTCTAGGAGCTCCTGGCAGAGAATGCTAGGGACCAACCTTCTGAGGGGAGAGATCCCAACTCAGAAGATGATGAAGTTAGTGATATGGAGGACAAACCCTCTCTCACTAGTTGGGGAGACCAGGCTCTCTGTGCACCTGACTCCAAGAATAGTGCTCACAGTGCCTTGATACCACACAGGTGGGTCCTGTCCTGATGAGATCATTGAGGACAGCGTCAATGAAGAGGAAATCCTTCTAGAACGGTTGACCAAAAGACTAGACCATGAGTCTGTACTCCTGGCTCTAGAAAAAGAGAATGCAGAGATGGGCTTAGCTCCCATCAATGGGCACAGCACCTTAAAACCTAGGGAAAAAGAGAGTTCTGATGACCCTACAATCCCCAAAGGAATTGTCCCCAAATGCGAGGAAGGTGATGATATCACCAAATGTTTCACCGCCTTTGAGAGAGATTGTAGAATGAGGCAAGTGAAGAAGTCACACTGGGGAGACTTACTTTGGGAACTGTTCTCTGGTAACTGCAGAGACAGACTTCTGACCCTCACTGGGGCAGATGCTGAGTCCTATGACCTCATGAAAGCACCCTGATTAAGGGCTTTAAACTCACAACTGAGGAGTACAGGATTAGATTCAGGGGGCTCACAAAAACCCAAGCCAGACCTGGGTTGACTTCATACACTACTCAGTAAAAACACTAGGTAGCTGGTTAACTGGAAGTTAAGTGCATGATTATGGTGGGCTTTATAATCTGTTTATGAAACAACACATTTTAAGTAATTGCACTAATGAAAAGATGCATCAGTATCTGGTAGACCTAGAAACAACGTTTCCCCAAGATTTGGGTGACCAAAACAACCACTGGGGGTGACCAAAAGAAAGGGGTTACAAAACCTTCCCAGGGGAACGTGGGTGAACATCCTAAAGAGGAACGTAAGCAGTCCTAGGTAGTCCCCTACAAACCTGTCCAGGAGGGTGGGCCAAAAGAAACCTCACACTAGAACTGGGTACCATGGTAAGAATTTGGATCCTAATGAGGTATAGTGTCACAACTGTCAAAAGTCAGGACATCACACCAAGGACCCTAGCTGTCCTAAACACAAAGCCCCTAGTGTAACTCCAGGGGCTGCCAGTGTAACCCATGAGGGTAGTCCCTCAGACGAGGATGTCCAAATAGCTTTCAACTGGAAAATTGACCCAAAATGTGTGTTAGAGATTCCATAGGGGAGTAGACACTCCCCCTCCTACTAGTGAATGGAATATCAGCCACTGCCCTGAGAGATACCTGTGCCAGTCACACTGTGGTGCATGATAGGTTAGTACTCTTAAACCAATATTTCTGAGGGGAGACAAAAATAGTGAGGGCTTTCCCACGGAGGTCGCTGATAGTCCTGAGGTTGTAGTGCCCCTAGAAGTAGCTGGGTCCCTTATTTAGAGAAAGGTGTAGTCAATAAAGACCTCCCCCTTGACTGTCTCCTTGAGAATGACCACCCAGAGATTGGCCTGAGCCAAAGTGGGCTACTGGTCCAGTGCCAGTTCTCACCCAAGGATTCTGGGGAGGGGGCTGAACCTGCAGCTAGTGCAAATAAGTCCCAAAGGAAAAGAAGAGAAACTGAAGAAAATATGTATAACTGTTAGCCACATACCAGTGGACCAGGGAGATTCTACCCGAATAGGGGAGAACTCCAAAGTTGGCACTGGTGAAGTCCTACCTAACCCACAAAATGACCTGATTAGTCAGGCAACTGTCCAGCCTGAGTTGGTGTCTCCTCAGCTGATAGAACAGAGGGTAGAAGAAGGGTGAACACGGTATAGTGGCTCCCAACTCTAAAACAGCAGACAGGCAACCAGAACCCAAAGAAGCCTCTAAGTTATCCCTTTCACCTACCAGTGAAGAGCTAAAGGTGTGGTTCTGGACACCGTCAGCTGTCAGTGGCCTCTGCTGGGTGGTAACTTTCATGACTGCACTGTCCTTGGCTAGGTGGTCTAGCCCCATGCTAAATAGTAAGTCCGCCCCCTGGCCCTGTTGCTCCTGGTAGGGTTACTCAAGCTGTGGGTAACCTCTGTGTGTAAGCTGGGTGTTGTCCTGGCTAAGTTAGAATTTGCAGAGATAGGCACCTCTGAACCCAAACTAAAAAAAAATATGATAAAGACACTATGGAGCTAGGAAAGGAGCATTTGGAATTTGGTCCTGAAACTGTTACGGTAGGCCAGCTCCCCTAAGAGACTGACCAGGATAGAAGGATGTAAGGCAGAATAGGCCCTGCAACTTTCAAACCACTTCCTCTACTCACAGTGGCCTCACCTGGAAGATTAGGAAGACTCTCCCAGGTTTGGCTGAGTCTCCTGACCTTTAGGCAGAGGGGGGCTTGTGTAAGAAAGTGGGTTTCTGTTGCAGTAACCCCCCACACCTTTTGCCAGATTTCTGATGAACTTTGACTGAGTGTGCCCTGGGTACCTGCCAATCAGGCCCCCAGGGCCTGTGTTCTTTCCCTAAACTAATTAAATGAATCATTTCATCAGGGTTACTATAGAGTGTGACTAATCCCCCGTGAGGGTCTCAAGGCGCTGGAGGACGGGGGGGGGGGGGGTTCTGCAATTCAGTCGAAGAGGCAGGTCTTGAGGTCCTTCCTGAATTGAGGCAGTGACTGTGATTGCCTGAGGTGCAGAGGTAGGAAGTTCCAGGTCCGCGTAGCGAGGTAGGAGATGGATCTTCCTCCAGCCAAGGTCCTGTGGATCTGTGGGATAGTGTCCAGGGCTACTGGATGTAGTGGAGATGTCTAGTTGGTGTGTAGAAGGAGAGGCAGTAGTTGAGGTATTCAGGTATGATGTTGTGGAGGGCTTTGTAGGCGTGTGTGAGGAGCTTGAAGGTAATTCTTTTGTTGATCAGCAGCCAGTGGAGTTCTCTTAGGTGACTCGAGATGTGGCTTTGGTGGGGATGTCCAGGTTGTTTCCACAATTGGCACCTCTGGCCCACATGAGTCCCTTGTAAAAGGTACCAGTGGTAGCAAGGGCCTTGTGACCACAGAGGGTCCCTTACGGCTGCAGCATGTATTGTGCCACCCTAAATGACCCCACACCAGACACATACACACTGCCATTGCATACTAAGTGTTTTGGTGTACCTAAACTAAACGAGCCGCATGGTTCACATTCCTAGGTGCCATGCCTACACATCACTGCCTTTGGAATAGGTAAGTCACCCCTAAAACAGGGTGCACTATACCACAGGCGAGGGCATAGCTACCTGAGCAATATGCCCCTAGAGTGCCTGAGGCCATTCTTAGACAGTGTAAGTGCAGTAAAGCCATTTTGAGTACATGGGCTGGCAGTTTGACACCACGAACTGTATAGCTCCATGATGACTTCACTAACAACTGAGAAGTTTGGTATCAAACATATCAGCATAATAAACCCACACTGATGCCTGTGTTGGATTTATTATAAAATGCACTTAGAGGGCATCTTAGATATGTCCTCTGCAAAACGATCAGCTCCTAGTGTATTGGCTGACTGGACCCTGTCAGCCAGTGCTAACCAGACAGATTTCTAACCTCATGGGATAGGAGCCTTTGGGGTGCTTCACACCTTCCCTTTACAGGAACAGTAACACTTGGCATTGAGCCTCAAAGGCTCGCACCTTGTGTTATGCTGATTTGGGCAGCTCCAACTAGAGAAAATGCCCGCCCCCTTTGTCAAAGCCCCACTTTTGGTGGCAGGACAGGTGGGAAAATTAGTACACAAAGTAGGAGTGTCCAACTTAGCCTGGCACAACCCTCGGGTCACCAGGAGCTAACGTGAACCCCTCTCATAGAAATTCTACATCTTGAATTGGAGAATTAGGCCCAATAGGGAAAGGGATGTGCCCCTGACACCAGAGGAAGGGGGCACCCAAAGGGTGTAGTCTCTCTAGGGGACAGTAGCCATTGGCTACTTCTCCCCAACCCCAGTAACACACTTAAAATTAGTATTTAAGGCTACCCTGAACCTTTTTGCTCAGATTCAACAACCTACAGAGAAGGACTGAAGAGCCATGCAGCAGTGGTGAAGAAGACGACAACTAACTTGTCCACAGCCCTACCTGCCTATTTCCTCCTGCAGAGGCCCTGCTCAAGCAACCAGCATGGTCCGCAGTCACCAACCTCAAGATCCCCAGCAGACCTGTGCTGAGTTCAACAAAGTCTCCTGTGTCCTGTGGACACTGGATTTGTCCAGCAAAATACCAACACAAAGACTCCGGATCCAAGCGGATCTGCGGCACTTGCACTACTCTGCATCTGACGTGCATGGCCTGAGTCCAGGTGGCCCACCGACCCAGTGAAGTTTCCCCAGCGGATCCAGCATTGGACACCGCTCCTAACCTCCCCCTATATGCCTGCAGCCTTAACCTGAAGGGTTCCCCCAACCACGACCGAATCTGGTGGGAAAATTGGACACCAAAAGAAACCCCTGCTCCTGCAGCCCGGCCTTGGTGTGCCCAACCGACGGTGTCTCAACATCCCCCCACTATCCAACTTACCTCTCCAGTCATTGGATTCCTTCAACCAACCTCTGGAACTGTGCCTGCAGCCATTTTTCCCAACCAAGGCTCTCCATTGATTTCAACAGGCTCCAAAGCCTTCTTTGCACTCTGCACTCAGCTGCCTCTGCGCCCCTCCTGGTGCAGTCTCAGTGCTCCTTGGTGGCCCCTCTATTGCTAATCTTAACTCCCAGGTACTGGGTCCCTGAAACGCATGTACTTACCTGTAACTGGTGCCTCTTCGAGGTACCCCCAGCCTCCATAGAATAACATTGGGCCCAGTGACCACTGCACCCGGCCCCCCTAGTGACTCTGGTGGTGCAGTACCTACCTTGGTCAGACCCTGACCCAGTGTTGACCCAAACCCCCAGAGACTGAACTTGAGAACCGCTTACTTACCTGTGGGTTACTCACCTGTCTTTCACCCATAGTATTGCGTTGGTCCTTCATTGTATCGTACTAATTGTGTTCCTGCATACAAAGTATCTCTTTCTGTATTGAAAAGCATTTCATGCACATGCAAAGTAGTGTTGATATGATATGAAAACATATTGGCAGTAATTGAAAATATTGCATACAAGTATACTTACCTGTAACTGAGTTCAACTTGGTTCCTAGAAATAAAAGTAATAAAAGTTATTTTTTTCTGGAGTCAGTCATTGAGTGTGTGTTCCTGCCTTGTATGAGGATACACACCAAATGCATTCACACTACCATCTGATAAGCCTAACTGCTCAGCTGAGCCACCACTAAATTGAGAGTAAGGTATTATCTACCTTAACCTCTGCCATACCTTTGGGGACTTCTGGACCCTGTTCACACTTTACCTCTTTTTGGTATAGTATGTGCATAGCCAGCTTCCTACATTGAGTTTACTCTTTAAGAAGATGCTGAGGTTTGGTCTGAGGGTGTGGGAGATAGTCCCAGTTCAACAGACCATCAGGAGTTGTTCCACAGGAAGGAATTTTCCTGAAGATCAGTTCTTCTGTCTTGTCTATGTTGAGCTTGAGGAAGATGATTTGCATTCAATCGGCGACGCTGGTCATGCACAGGTGGAAGTTGGCCATTGTGGTGGATGGAGCTTCGAATACAGAGAGGATAGGCTGGGTGTCTTATAGGAGATAATGTTCAGGCTGCGGTTTCTGATGATGTTGGCCTGGGGTCATGTGGGCATTGAACAGAGTAGGGCTGACAGACAAACCTTGAGGGATGCCACAAATGATGTTCTTTGGTTCCAAGGTGAATGGTGGAAGATGGATTCCCTGTGTTCTTCTGATGTGGAAGGATGTGGAAGGATGTGATCCATTTGAGGGCATCCTCTTGGATTACGATGTGATGAAGCCTCTAGATCAGGGTGTGGTACAGAGAGTTGAAGGCCACTGTGAGGAAGAGGAGGATCAGGGTAGCCGGTTCTCCTCTCTCTAGGAGGGTTCTGATGTTGTAAGTGACTGTAATCAGGGTGGTTTTGGTGCTGCAGTTGGTGAGGATTCTGGATTGGTATGCATCCTGAAGATCATTGTTCTCGAGGTATTCTGTGAGTTGGTGTTTGATAGCCTTTTAGAGGACTTTGGTGGGAAAGGGGAGCAGGGAGATGGACCAGTAGTTTTTGAGCTTTTTTGGGTCGGGCGGTTTCTCAAGGAAGGGTTTGACTTCCACGTGTTTCCACTTAACTGAAAAGGTGGCAGAGGTGATGGTTGTGTTGAAGATGGCTGTGAGCTTGTTGCTGTTGGTCTTGTTGCCGAGGTTGAACATGTGGTGGGACAGGAGTCAGTAGGTGCTCCTGAGTGGATGGAGTTCATGATGTCAGTGGTGCTCTGCTGGGTGAGCTGGTCCCAAGCTGTGATCTGTGGGGTTGTGACTGTCAGAGCGAGGAGGCTGAGGATGTTGGCAGCGAAGGGCTGAGGTTCAAAGTTTTTGTAGATGGTGGAGAGATTGTCATGGAAGAAGTCTGCCAGGGTGTAGCAGAGTTCTTGGGAGGGGGTGATGCGCCACCATTAGAAACCCTTGCGCAACTATAGATGCGCTGTATTTACAATACGGCGCACCATGGCACAAGGATTGACAGATGCGTCAGGATTTCTGACGCATCTGTTCAAGCAAAAGTCACGCATTGCTGGAGTGGTGTCGCAAGCACGACGCAACTCCAACAATACAGGGCGAGGCCTATAATCATTATGCTGCGTCACTCCTTACGCCTGCTTCAAGCAGGCGTAAGAATTTGACGCAGTGGCGTCATAGAAGTGGAGCAGTGAAATCTTGTATATTTCAATGCGTCACTTCTATGAGGCTTTTTTACGTTGGAATGCCAACCCTGCATACATTATACCTGACGCAGGTATAATGTGATGCAGGGCTTTTACAACGTGACGCATCTCCCTAGATGCGTCACTTTGTAAATGGGCCGCATTTTTACGCTGCTGTTGCGTCACGAAAAGTGATGCAACAGCGGGCAAAAATGAAGCAAGGGGCTTGTAAATCTGACCCTGTGTGTCCAAGAAGGCAGCTATGCCCTCACCTGTTGTTAGGGTGACCAACCATCCATAAGTTTCGCAAACCATCGGTAATTTGGACCTCACATCCATTGTCCATGAGGATCCCTTTTACGGACGGCTTTTGTCCGTAATTTTTGGCCTTTCAGGGAACAGAGTTGTTCTCCTATGAGAGGCCTCAGCTTCCTGATAGGGCCTCCCGCACTCATCTTCGGGGCACAAGAGCAGCCCCATCCTGCCCATTGTTATTCTGTATGCTGGCTGATTGTCACATGCAGAATGACAACAGGCCAGTTTTAACTGTTACAGCATGTGGTGTCCTCCTCCTTCAGCGGTGCAAGTGACAGAGCCAGTTAGAGGGAGCTGGCGTTGGTCGGCCCAGACTGCTGTGAGGGACAAGGCGGTGCATCGTGAAACTTACGAGTGGTGCCCCCAGCCGTGATGTAGTCACAGGTGTCGAAGTCAGCAGCATTAATGGCATCAGTGAGACCAGGATGACAAAGTAAAGCAAGGAAGTGCAGAGTGCGGGGCCCACAGGTCACGGTGCAAGCAGCGGCTCAGTGGCGGCGGTGGTCGAGACAAGGGTTGCGGTACAAGATGCGGATGGTGCCCTCTGTGGTGCCGTCAGGACACAGAGCCAGCGACAGAGTCGGTGACGGAGTCGGTTGGATTTCCTTTCTCTGTGGCAACTGAAACAGTGGTTCCAGAAGCGATACCCTGAGGTTGGTGAAGTGTTTGCAGTCCCTGAGATTTCAGAATAGGAGGAAAGCTTTACTTCAAGCCCTTGGAGATACTCAGAACAAGTAAAGAAAGTTCAGTCCAGCCCTTTCACTACCCAAGGCAGAAGAAGCAACTGTAGGCCAACCCAACAAAGCAACAACACAGCAAAGGGGCAGTCCTCCTCCTGGCAGTTCTTCCAGCTTGGCAGGTTCTTTGATTCCAGCGGGTTCTAACATTCTGAGGTCTGGGCTCCAATATTTATAATCAAAACCCCCTTGTTCTCTCAGGCAGAGAGTGTCTGTGCTTAGTCCTAACCAGTTCTGTCCTCTCTGGCCCAGCTTCCTGGCAGGAGGTGGAGACAGCATTATTCAAGGCAGACCAGGCCCATTCAGGTGTAAGGGAATCCCCTCCCACTACTCTAAATGCAGCGCAGGTCTATTCAGCCCAGCCCAGCCCTGACCCATCCAAAAAAGGCAGGACACACCTCAACCCCCTCAGTGGCTGTCTGAAGAGAATGAACATCCCCTGCCCCTGTCACTCCAAAGCCAGTCAATCATCGAACCCAGCAGAGGCACACAGTGGGCCCGATTCACAGAACTAACTTAAGACAAAATCCTAAACTTACTACCATTTTGGTATTCACAGAAGGCACTTACTCATTTTGGTATTCACAGAAGGCACTTACTCATTTCGGTATTCACAGAAGTCAGGAGTCCTAACTTTAGGACTCCTAAATGCCTTCCGTGAATACCGAAAGTCTTAAAGTTAGGATTTTTCTCAGTTTAGGAGTAGTCAAGTTAGGACTCCTAACTTTAGGACTCCCAAATGCCTTCTGTGAATACCGAAAGTCTTAAAGTTAGGATTTTTCTCAGTTTAGGAGTAGTAAAATTAGGACTCCTAACTTTAGGACTCCTAAATGTCTTCTGTGAATACCAAAAGTCTTAAAGTTAGGATTTTTCTCAGTTTCAGAGTCCTAAAGTTAGGAGTCCTAACTTTACTACTCCTAAACTGAGAAAAATCCTAACTTTAAGACGTTCGATATTCACAGAAGGCATTTAGGAGTCCTAAAGTTAGGACTCCTAACTTCTGTTAATACCAAAATGAGTAAGTGCCTTCTGTGAATACCAAAATGGTAGTAAGTTTAGAATTTTGTTTTAAGTTATTTCTGTGAATCGGGCACAAAATGACTAAGCAAGAAAATACCTACTTTCTAAAATTAAGTGGTATTTTCAACCACAGAACATAAAAATCATCTTTACTAAAAAATGCATTTTTACATTTTGAGTTTAGGCATACTGAACTCCATTTCCCGATCTTGTCCAAATGGAAAGTTATGCTTAAAAGATGTTATAAGTAAAACTCCCATTCTCTCCTATTGGACAGAAATCCTTGCAGTGAAAAATGAAATACACTGTAATTCACCACCAGGACTTGTCACACACTCCAGTACATGTCCTACCTTTAACATACACAGCGCCCTGCCCACAGGAATAACTTGGACCTACGTTAGGGGTGACTTATATGTAAAAAAAAAAGGAAGCTTAGGGCCTGGCAAATGGTTGCAGTTGCCAGGTCAACATGGCAGTTACAAACTGCTTGCAGACCCTGCAGGGGCATGTCGGAGATATCTTTTCAGGGCTACTTAGGTGAGTGGCACAATCAGAGCTGCAGGCCCACTAGTAGCATTTGTTTGTAGGCCTTGGCACACTCAACGCACTTTACTAGGGGCTTATCAGTAATTCAAATATGCCATTCATGGAAACACCAATCCATAATAACAATTTACAATAGGAGCACTTGCACTTTAACACTAAACAGCAGTGAGAGAGTGCGCAGAGACACTAAACCAGCAAAAATAGAGTCAAGGCCAGCAGGCCAGAGAGCAAAAAGACAGGGGAAATACGCCAAAAGATGCCAGGTCTATCACAGTCTCATTATTTCAGAGTTGAAGAATTTTTAATATTATATACAACGAAGCCATAGTTGCAGCTTATTATTTTATGTAACTAACATCCATTGACAAAGCCAATTGTCATGGCTTGTTGCAGGTCTAATGTTACTGGATGCAATGATAGAAACAGCAAAATACCAGTCGGGCGGCACATTATGCTCAGCCCATATTTTTAGCTTAGGTGTTTTAAGCCACACCCTTAATTACATCAGACACGCACCTTGGAGAACCCCCCAGTTTTTTCATCCCACTTAAAGACCTGGAAACAACACCATGTCACAGTCACCTCACGTCCTGGCACTGTGCATCATGTATGATTCACGACTTCCAAGTTTTCAGATTGCATATGTGCAGGGGTATAGTGAACCCTCCCCCACCCCACCCCTTGCTTTAGGAACTACAGCGGGATTGAAGTTCTTGATGGGCCTCTTCTGTCTGCAACTCAGTAGACATCGGCTCAGCTCATAATTATTGTGAAAAGGTGGGTTAGTGAATAAGTGAAGGAATGGGTAAACTGCTGGATCGATTTGTGTAAGGATGAATGGATGAGAGAAAGGATGAATGGATGTATGAGTGGAAGGATGGATGAGATGAAGTAGATGTATGGGTGAATGGGTAGATGGATCAGTAAAAGGATGGATGGATGAGTCAAAGAGTGAATTATTGCAAGTAAATGGGTGGATGAATGAGACAAATGATGGATGGATTGATGAATTGATAAGTGAAAGGGTAAATGTAATGATGGATGAGGGAGTGATAGGGAGGGTAGATGGACAAAAGGATGGATGGATGAGAGAAAGGATGGATGGATGAGTGAAACAATGGATGAGTGATAGAGTCAATGGATGGATTAATGAGTGGATGAGTAAATGGATGAGTGGGTGGATGGGTGAAGGGTGGATAGAAGGATGGATGGTTAAGTGAAAGGGGAATAGAGAGCGAAAGGGAGGCTGGATGGATGGATGAGTGAAAGCATGGATGAATGGCAGAATGGATGGGCGAATGGGTTCATGGATGAGTGAAAAGAAGAATGTAAAGATGGATAAGTGAAAGAATGCATACATGAGTGAAAGGGAGAGTGGAGAGCTGGAAGAAAGGATGGATGGGTGGATGAGTGAAAGGTTGAGTAGATGGACGGTGAGTGACTGGATGAATGGATGAGTAAGTGAAACCATGGTTAGATGGGAGAAAGGGTAAATGGTTGATGGATGAGTGAATGGATGGATGGATGGAGGAGTGGATGGATGAGTTAAAGGATGGCTTGGGTGAAAGGGTGAATGCTTGGATGGATGAGTGAATGGATTGATGGAAGGGTGGGAGAGTAGATGGCTGAGTGAAAGGATGGATTGGGTGAAAGGGTGGATGTATGATGGATGGATGAGTAAAAGGGGGATGGAGGGATGGATGAGTGAAATGATGGATAGGTTTGCAAATGGTTAAAAGGGTTTGGATATGAATGGGCCCACAGATGGAAGGACAGAATGAATGGTGAAAAACTGAATGATGGATGAAAGAATTAATAGATGACAGAATGTACATTTGAAATGGTGGATGTCAGAGGTTTGATGAAAGGATGAATGGCTAGATCCTAGTAACCTCTTCTCAGACTCTTTGCAACTCACGCAGTTCTCCACCCATTGCTTCATATGGCAATCCATTCCTGGCCACCAGAATCTTTCTTTCAACCGTCTTGCAGTTAAGGTTTGGCCTAAATGGCCTTCATGGGCCAAAGCAATCACACGAGACCTGAGAGACTCAGGTGGCATATACTTCTCTCCCAACAAAACAATAAATTCACTTTGTGTGGAAATTTCATCCTGTAGTTGTACAAAGGGTCTGAGACCAGGTAACACAGTACTCTCCCTGGATACACCTTCTCTGATCATCATGACAACACCTGCCATAATCATATCACTCTGCATGCCTTCCAACCACTCCTCTTTTGAAATGGCCCTACCTAAATCTTCAGAGAGATCATCTAAACAGGCAACAACACTTTCTGTAATCAAGTCATTAGAAACTGCTTTGCTATCCGGTAGCCTGGACAAACAATCTGCAACACTGGTACGCATTCAACTCTGCACACAAAATCTTGCACACTGACAGCTAATCTAGCAAGACTGCATGAACAGTTTTTAGTGCCATCAGGGCCCAACACTTTTAGCAATGGTTTGTGATCAGTTCATAGGGTAAATATGAGAACCCACAAGAAGACCCGGAAGTGTCTACGATAACCAAATAGTTTCTCTCTGTATAAGTTAAGGAGGGAGACGCAAGGCAACCGTTCTTTCTTGTCCTGCATGTTTTTGAGTTAGTACCGCTCCAATGCCCACCGCACTGGCATCCACAGTCAAAAAGGTATATAAATGTGAGAGAAAACCAGTTAAAATCTTGGCATTGACAATGTTCTCCTTAATCAAATTAAAGGCTTTGTTCTGATCAGCCCCCCATGAAAATGTTTTACCCTCCCTCATCAATTCCCTTAATGGTTCAACTTTATGTGCAAAATCTTTGACAAATTTTGCATTGTATTCCACCATGCCCATGAAAAATCTTAATTTGTCTCTGTCATCCGGTTTCCTTACACTTACAATGGCACTGACAAGATCATGTTTAGGTCGGATGCTATCTTTGGTGACATGTTATCCAAGATAATCAACTTCTTGAACAGCAAACACACACTTATCTTTACGTAGTGTCAATCCCGCAGTAGACAAACGTGACAAGACTTGATCCAAAATGGCAACATGATCGCTGACATCCACAGCATAAATCAAAATGTCGTCTTGAAAAAATACTACATGATCAATGCCCTTAAAATCTGTATAATCATCCATTGGAAAGCACTGCCAGCAGAACATAAACCAAACATGAGTCTGTTGAATTGATATGTGCCTTCAGATGTTATGAACAAAGTGTATTCTTTAGAGTCAGGATGGAGTTTGATTTGGTGGTATGCACTGCGTAGATCTAATTTGGAGAACAATTTACCACCAGCCAGACTTAACATGATCTCATTGATGTTTGGGAGTGGAAATGTATCCATGATAAAAGCTTTGTTTAAGCTCCTCAGGTCCACACAGAAACGAAGAGAACCTTCCTGTTTTGTGTAAGAACCACGGGAGATAACCACTCCGCAGCCTCCACAGTCTCGATAATGCCATCATCAAGCATTTGTTTAATGGTGTCCTTGATTTAAGCCCTTGCGGCTAACGGTATCCTTCTTGCAACATGTTTAACAGGTACTGCATCCTTTTTAAGTTATCACATGTTGAAAACCTATAGCCTCTCCCAACACAGTATCAAACACTTTTTTGTGAGTTAACAGAATACTTTGAACAGCATCTTCATTAATGCACATTACAGGTTGATCATCCATAGGATCCACTCTAATGTTAAGATCGTATTGGTGAAGCCAGTCTAAAATTGCGGGATCCTGAGGAGATACATACATATTGCTATCTGTTGACCTCTTCTCAAAAGCAATATGTGCCTCAAAATACCCTAAAACACCAATATTGGCACCCTGGTAACCCTTCAAAATGACATCTGAGGGTATCAGTTTAGCACTTTTGCAAGAAACGTCATATAAAACTTTGGGAATTATGGTGTATAGTGGACCAGTATCCACCATAAGTGACATGAGTTGCCAATTGATAGCAAAGTCTGCCTTAGGACGAGTTAAGCTCTTGCCTTTATCAATAACAGTGGCTTCATCAGACTTGATCACCATAATTGAGGCATCATCATCCTCATCATCCTCTTTCATGGCAACCTTCTTGCTAGGTGTGTTGCACATGCGTGCATAATGTCCCCTTTTTCCCACACTTTAGACACTCTTTACCAATAGCAAAACAGTTCTTGGAGTCAGCTAAATGAAAATACTGCCACACCTATGACATGTACGTGTGTTATGTTTTTGCCAAGATGAAGTAGAAGGCTTAGGTACATTAGTTTTACCACCAGAGGCTCGGCCTTTGAATTGTTTTCCACGTATGGGATTCACTACCTCACTACCACCAGATAGCAATACGGCCACCTCCAAACTCTTATCTTGTTGGATCGTTTTCAACTCTCTCATACACTTCTCAGACTTTTCCACTACTTTAGCAACAGTAATTGCTTCTTTTAAGGACGGTTTACTAGCAGCCTATAACCTTTTTTGGGCTTTCTTACTATAACACTGTACTATTAAGTGATCCCTGATCATATCATCTTGCATAGTACCAAATTGACATTTAGTAGACAGCTCTCTCAATCTAGATACAAATTCATCAATGGTTTCATTAGACTTTTGGGGTTGAGTATAAAAGTTGTGTCCTAGCATGACCACATTCTCCTGTTTGGCAAATCTGGTACGTAGTTTACTTCTTGTGGTGAAACTGGAAGATATTTAAAAATGCGTTGTGCCGCCTTCCCCAAAGCACCCAACAGTAAAGCCTTTTTACAAACGGCAGAAAATTTAGAACCATCAAGAGCCACAAGATAATTTTCAAAAGAGTCACACCAATCGTCCATGGAAGGTTCCCCAGGAGACATAAGAAATGGTGGCGAATGCAGGATTTGAATTGGCAACATTCATTTTGACAGTAATGCACTAAAATAATACCAACTATAAATAAAGAAAACAATTTACAATAAAAGAAAGTCACAGCACTATTGCACAAATCAGGTGTGTGTATCGCCGGTGATGATGGTTCAATGATACACAAGAAAATGACGAGGTATGTGTATCACCGTTCATACAAAAATATGATGAATGGTATGCCCCACAATGAATTATGTGTGTGTGTCACAGCTGTGGTAGTAGTAATGCAGTATTAATCAAATACGATGCAAACACCCGTAAGATGAAGTGTGTGTTTATTATTAAGATGCTTCCCAGCCATTTCGTACATGCTTCCCAAACACATGGAACTGATACGCTGGTTTACCGTTGCCACTTTATGTGGATCTATACAGAATGCCAATAGAGTAATTAAAGGTGGGGCCCACCTGTATTGTTGGTTCTTTGAACGCAGTGCAATGACAGGCAATAGAGTGAAGCACAACAATGAATTGGTAGTGTTCAGTTTATCCTTGGAATTTGGTGCGGTCTTTACACGTTAAACTGTGTAGTCCAGTGTCACCCTCGCAACTTAACAAGAGTACGCTGTTGCCGCTTTAAATTATTAGCCTGCAGAGTTTATCACGCATAGCGTGGACCGCCCCTTGATGTGTCTCTCGAGTCAGGGTGAAGAAAGCCATCACAAGTAGTTGGAGCCGGAAGCTCGTAACGTACCTTATATCTGTGTAAACTGGTATTACATACGATTGTCCAGGTGAGCAGGGGTCATTCAAAATGTAAAACGGGTGCAGTTGCTGTCGGGTTGTCCGTGCCTTGTTGTCGTCGATCGTCACCAAAAATGGAAGAAATAAATAAGTTGGATTACGCCGTAACTTGAAATAAGCCTTTTATTTGTTAAGCTCGTAAGGAACAACCCGACCAGCTCAGTCAGGAAACCGCCTCTCTCTAACGGCTCGATAGCGGAACCCTGGGCTCGAGGCAGCGAAGTACAGCATGACCACGAGCCCAGGAAACCCCGCGAGCTAACACGAGCCAAGGTAGCAACAGAGGCCCATGATAAATATAACAGTATGCTTCATTGTACAGCAATGCATTCAATGAGTTCCGTAGGGAAGAAATGTAGGCGTGGAAGATCTACCCTCAAAGTGATTACGTCTTTTGATGTGGGAGCAGAATATGTTTCATGTAACCAGCCTTAGTTATCTGCAAGAATCATGCAAAATGGTCTTAAAGTAAAATGCATATACAGAAAGAACAGAAATGTATTTTAAGTCAGTCATTATAGATTAGGCAAGAGGGACTGGAATCTCCCTCAAACTGACTGGGGCCAATTATTATAGACAAATAGTTGAAATACACTGAAGAAGACACTTTAGCGAAAGTACTTTCAAAAGTCGGTACTACAATGCCCATCATATGTCTCAAGTTTACAATCTGTTGCAAGAGAAAGGTGGGGCAGATGTATCAATGTTAAATTTACGAAATTGTAATTTAGAATTATTAATGAATTGCATATTTCTCATAGCTAAACGGAATGTACTATCGAGTACAAGAATGAAATAGGCATTTCTTAAGATTTGCTTCCTTAAAATAGTGAATCGTACATTGAGAATCAGCCTCATTTACAAATTGTGAATGTTGCACAGGCACGCAGTAATGACCAGCCGCAGTCCGTGCAGGTAACATCGGTGGGGCCGTTTAAGGGGGGATTTCGAGGGATGATGCCGAGGGGAAATTAATTATTTATTTAATTTCCCCTCAGCATCGTCCCTCAAAATCCCCCCTTATACAGCCCCCAACCCACAGCTGTTACCTGCACTGAAACGAGGCTGGTAATGACATCAGAACAAGGAAATACATTGTTTCCATCACATTCAAAAGCAAAGGAGCTGCTGGGAAAGAAGTACTTCACCTACAATTCACCTCAATCCTTGAGAATGGCAAGGCCAGTAATTGAGCAAAGGAAGCCTGGACCTAAAAGAAAACTTAAGTTTACTGAGCAAGAAATTGAAATGGATGTTGAAGAATGTGTGGACAACATTGATCAGCATTTTGGTAAAGCCTCCTTAACAGTTCTTGAATCAACCAGAAAAGAATCTTGGGTAAAATTCAGGAGTGAATTAAGGCTTCAGGTTTACCACACAAGGTTTAGCTGAGATTCGTTAATGCTGGTATGACTTGCGCTCCAGAACAAAGGAGAAGGTTGCAAGCCGGAGGAAAGACGCTGCCGGAACTGGACGGGGCCTTCCACGCAGCCACAACTCACACCTTTTGGATGTGGCCTTTGAGAGTACTTAACCATCAGATGCTATGACAGGATTAACTGCCACTGACACTTCAGAACCCACACAGCCACTTATGGGTTAGAGATATCAAAATGATCACATGTACTATGTAATGATAATACTTTTACTGACATTTATTATTAGTTCTTCATTATTTAGATTTTTTGTTTAATAAATTAAAAAAGATAATGTAAAAATGTACAATGTATATTTTTATTACATGGTGAAATGTATAATAGGATTTACAGTCCATTAGAAGTAGTACGCTTCTCATTTTTTAAATTGATATGCTTTCGTATATCAAAGGTACAAACTAAACATAATACATATTTTAGAAAATGTTGTCCTGTTCAACGTTTCCTTTATGAAACGAAATATGCTATGTTTCCAACCACCAAAATGCAATAGACATATCAAACATTCTTATTATGTTGATATGCCTGTTATGCTGTTTTAGTGTGTGGCAAAATTCATAAAATGGATCAGAGTGCACCAGCTACTATTGCATTTATATGTGCCATATATGTATATTAACAGATGTCGCGGTGATATTGGCCAGAACCCCGACTGAGCTTCAAAGGGCATTGAATAGATATTCTGATTTTATGGGCACTTTAGATTTACGAATAAATATAAAAAAAATATTTGTTATGATTTCTGGCCCTAGTAAAAAAAGGATGAAGGAAATTTATTTGAATCAAGAGAAACTTGCCACCACAGCTCAATATCCTTATCTGGGAATTATCATTGATCGCAAATTACAATGGAAACCAGCTATTGAATCCCGAAAGCTCCAGCTTGTACGAACTACAAAGGCCATTGTTAATTTTGCTATAAAATTGGGAAAGAGACTCCCTGTGGAACTTTTAAAAATATATATAGCTAAATGTCAATCTGTAGCGTTATATAGGGCTGGATTTCGGGGACATGTAAAAACAAACTCTTTGCAAATGATAGAGAATGCTTTCCTGAAATCCCTTTTATCCCTCCCTATGAGTGCATCGACTTTCGTATGTCACTTGGAACTTGGGATCGTTCACATTTCAGATCTAGCTAAAATCCAACCTCTTTTACTCTGGCACCGTATATGGTCATCGGATACGAATACATTTACACAACTAATTATCCGAGACTGTATGGAGCTGGACTTTGTAACCAAGATTGGATGGTTAACCTACATAAGATCTTTCCTAACTGATCTAGGTATGGAAAACTACTATCTGGTTCCAACCTCGATCAGATCGGTACCCAGAAAAACATTGAAAAAGGTGTCCCTTAGCCATCTTGAGGAACTACGGATGGCAAATGAAATGTCAAAATTAACTATACAACAAAGTATGACTGTTCAAACTACTTTTGGTATACAGCCATATCTAACCTATGATTTTACTACCTTTGAAAGATTTCTTTTGGTTAGATTTAGATTGAATATGTTTCATCGTTTGGTAGCCTTCCCAACAAATAACAACTGGGACAAGGTCTTATCTTGTTGTCCCTGCGACAACATCTCTAGACAGGCAACAATTCATACAGTTTTCTTCTGTCAATTCTACAGGGACCACAGGAAAAAATGGTTAATACCGTTCTTAAAATTTTTGGGAATTAGAAGGTGCCGTCCAGCATTATTGGTCCTACAGCAATTGGATGAGGAATGGATAGCAAGGTTTATTGTCAAGTTTCTGAAATGTATTTTCTGGCACCGATTGAACCAGTAAAAATTATATGGTCATAGGCTTTGGGACTTGATTTGCCTTCTAAAAATATGAACTTGATCAAATAAACTTCTTTTTTCTAGGCTATAGACCTGTAAATATCACAGACCACTTTAGAGTATTACAGCAGCCATTTTTTAACTTATTTTATTCTTTTTAATGTTTTTTTATAAAATATCTGTTAAATTAGTATGATATATACCTGTATTAATTATGAGATGTATTTTTATGTAACTGCTTTTATGGTTTTTGTATTGACAAAAACCGAATAAAGTTTTTCATTCATTCATTAACAGATGTCATGAATAATAAGTGTATTTGTTTCCACTTATGCAAATCTGTTTAATCACAATGCTTTATTTTTATGTAAAAAGTATTAAACTATCTGAAAACAATCATTAATCTTTCATTCTGTTACAGCCAGGCATAACAGAGGGCCATGAATTTTTTTAAACGACAAACTGTCAGCGACCCAGTTAGCTCTGATGAACATGAGACAGGGGCGATTTTTTAATACAATAACACAAATCGTTTCTAAATGTCACAACCTTGACCCTGCCCTTTGATATCAAACTTTGGCCACAATATTGATCTGCCCATAAAAGTGGCAGATGGTGATCTGCCCTGGCGTATGGACCTGCAACACTTTTCTTGTGGGGGTGCTGGCCTGTGGTAAGAGTTCACTAAAATCACAAGACTTCTGAAAAATGTTTGTGTTGATACCAGTGATTTTAGTGAATTTGAGAAACCTCTTTTGCAGCAGAGTATGGGGAAAGTGCTCATATCCATTTGTGTTAAAACAAAGCCCAGTGCTGCATTCTCATGCCCTGAAAATAAAAGTTAAGTCACAAGGGAGAAGAGTAGGGGTACCTTGGACCTTGTTGAGGCGAGAGGAGTCCTAGAGGGACCAATTTAAAAAAAAAAAAAAAAGTTTTTTTGGGGTTGCTATGATCCTGCAGGACTCTTAGGGGAGCCAACACAATACCCTTACTCCCACAATAGTCCTGCAAAAGAGTACCACAGGCTCAACACACCATAAAATGAAAATGGGGAATGGGTGTCTTGCCTTGCTGTGGCGAGGGTTTTCAGTGAATTGCTAAGGATTTTTTGAATGCCAAACTATAACTGCCACTTTATCCTTTATTTTTTTTCAATGAATTTGCAGGCTTTTTTTAAGCTCCACATAAAACAGCCATAAACCCTCTCACAAGAACTCTCTAAAATCCCAAGCTGAAGAACAAAAAGCTATGGGAATGCTTAAAAAAAAGAATGTTTCCAGGGTCATGTTTAGTTGACCCCAGGAAACATAGGGTTCATTTTTTTAAGTATTTCCACAGGGCTGCTATACTCCAAGCAGCCCCCCACAACACTTATAAAATATGCTGGTGATGCCCCTGCCCAGATTGGGGCACCACCAAGCAACAAAATATATTGAAATCAGCCCAAGAATGGCATGATAGGGCGCTTCTCCCTGAGCAGTGAATAATAAGTGAGCAGCTATGTTTTTTTCTTATTATTATATTGTTTGTAGGTTCCATCTTTCAAATCTGTCGGGGTCACTGGGGAAGTCCCAGACTTTTAGTCTCTAAGCCTAACGTCGTACCCCTTTTGTGGATTTAAATCTACACTAATCCTGTGGCTGACCTTATTCCGCAAATCATAAAGAATTGCTTCAGCTTGGATGCGAGTGACATGATGAATTTTTTTTAAACATATGTAATAAATGAGGTCCCCCACAGTTACTTAATTACCTGCAAACTCTTTCCAAATCCGTTTTTTCGTTTGAGGAAAAAGAGTATTTAAAAAGAGGAGTACTTTAAGAGGACATGAGTCATAAAAATCCACTCTTAGGCGGTTTATGGGTGTTCAGATCAACTTTGGAATAGAACCCTTTGTAAAAACAATTCCAAAGGTGCATCAACAAATTCTTCTGATTTCAAGTGGTCATTGTGTCTTCTGATCATACCGATGCAGTGAAATAGTGCCCATGTGACAATTTATCATCTCAAACTATGGTGTACCTCATCCCTCTTCACCAACCGGCTACTTGATTCCTCAGTTGCAACGTGAGAAAATTACAGATTGCAAAGTTGTGTCGTCTCGTTTGATTTGTCATATCTTAGGACAAATGTCTAACCAAGGCTGCCAAATTGGAATAAACTATCCTACACAAAACGAAAAAAAAATTCTAAATGTTCTTGTACTCTTCATTTTTATTTTTATTAGATGTGTTTTAAAAGCTTGTATGTTTTTATGGTTGATTTTAAAACCGAAATGCACTTATTGATTGACTGCATTAAAATATTGTAAGATTTAATTCTCTGTGCAATTGGGTTAATTTGCAAGTGTAAATTAAAATCCTAATTAATAGAATCATGACTGGTAATATTTTACTTTTGGAAGGTGTAATGATGAAAGGGGAATTTTTTACAGTAAGAGAGATTTTGTAACTTTTGGACTAAGGGTATTATTGTCGGGATTCCTGGATAGCTCCTGGGTAACTTGTATTTTGTTGGCTTTCACATGACCTTGTACAGTTGTTTCACACGATAGGAATGCAAGTCAATTTCCTTCTGTGGGAGGCAGCAGTAAGTGTGTTTCCATAGTAAAATGGACAGACACACTTCCCATTTTTAGGGGTGTAGGGTAACTAAATATTTAGTTCTCGGAATATTTTCACAGAACTAAAATAGTATAGCTGCAAAAGCAGACCTTAATTGCAACTATGATTTTAAAATGTAGAACTTTTGAAAATTCTACATAAGTAAATGTTAAGAACTGGAATGATCCAGGAAATGTATAAAATGTAGATTGCCTGGAATACTCCCGAGTTGGTTTGTCACTATCTGAATGTTCAAAAACAAGATCCGAAAGTAGGGGTATTCCTATAGGAGTAGATGTTTCAAGTTGCCCTTTTATGATTCAAGCCCATGATCTCCATTTTTTATTTTTGCTCAGATAATGTGTCTGTATCAGACACTTATTTTTGGAAATGTACAAGTTTTGTCTCTGCACATCTAGAATGCTGCCCCCTTTATTTAACAGAGTAAGGTGTGTGTAGCACAATAGATAAACAGCAAATCAAGGCACCATATCTAAACTTACATTATGGTCTCTAGTCCTATGAGATCTGTTCCTTGAAATAGCCTGACAATTTATACATTTATTCCCTCTGTTGAATCAAAATAGTCGTGGAAATTTTGTTTAAATCCTTTCCTCCATCATATGGAAGTTTAGGGTGTCATTTATAGGCTGGCAGAGCAGAGAAAAAGTCCTCTAAATCACTCTCCTCATCTAGAGTTGCAGGATTCACTGATTTTCTTACACGGAATCCTAGCTGGCTCTGTTGTCAGAAACCTTTTCCACTCCATTGCATATTAGTTATTCGCAATATAGCACCAGGTTATCTGCAAATAGGTATGTGTTGAAATCACTTTTTCTGTTTCTAGAGAGCTAAATTCAGCAATTTAGTATGACAACGTAGGCACACTATAACCTCTTTACTACGAAGCGGCAGTTATCATTTGAATCATTTGTTTCTTGAAGTTCTTTTTTTTCCCATGCTTCTCCTTCAGTCATTTCAGTCAATCTTGTAAGGTGTCTTGAGGATTTTTGTAGTTGTTGCACCATACAAATCACCACAAATAAAATTATTAACTAAAGAGGACAGGCACCAAATAAAATCATTCCATCTGTTCTTTTTAGGTCGAGCCTAAGGAAGTGCATGTGCTGTCTCTTCAAGACATACTTTATTCAATCTGTGCCTTTTTTATTCGTCCCTCGATTATCGTTCAAAAATGCTTGCTTGCTAGTGGTTAATCCTTTCTTTTCGTCCCTCCTTTTTGTGTTTGGTTTCCTCCCACAGAGCACCGCCCAATTACTGTTGACATTATGCTTCTCAGTTTTTGTGTTCATTTGGGGGCAATTTTTATTCTCTGATTCCTGCCCGTGTCACTGCCCATCTTCGGTGGTTCAGCTTTGGAGCCCGTCACTTATTCTTCCCGTCCCGTTCACATGCCAAGATGAAATGTTAGATGTTTGAGGCGCTGTTTTTTAAAATCGCCTTGTTGATTTTCTCTTACTTCAAAGTGCAAGGATTTTCCCAAAACCCCTCCCGCTTTGTTACCTGTTGCTTTAGAGAGCCTTGGTCACCGGACCTTCAGCAGCCCAACCTTGCAGCACATTTAAGGGTAAGGTTCGGGCAACTCACATCACATTTTCTATGATGCTTGTTTATAGAATGTGAACTCAAGTACTCAAAGGTGTTGGAACGCTGTAAATGAGCGCTAGTTAAATTACACAATGTCAGATTAATTTTGGGGGGCATTTTTATAGAGCACAAACTCGACTGACCCAAAGGAATTGAAGCACTTTACGAAAGCACCAGTTACAGTACACAAGATCAGGTTAATTTTTTTGTTTTTAGGTGCACAGAGAGTAGGTGATGCTGACTCCACCCCTGTTTATTCACTATTTCCCTGCAGCCTGACAAATGGGAGCAGATTTCTTCCCTCCCACATCACTGCATGCCCGCCCCGATGCCAGGTCCTGTTGACCTCCTCCTCTAAGAGCTCTAATTTCAAAACACATTCCCTGCACCTCTGCAGGGACTGTGAGATCTGTTTTATTATATAATGTGAACTCGAACAGCCTGAAGGTGTTGGAGTACTTTACATGAGTTCTAGTTACATTACACAAGGGCAGATTAATATTTGGGGTCATTTTTATAGAGCACAAACTTGACTGACCCAAAGGTATTATAGCGCTTTACAAAAGCATCAGTTGTATTACACAAGGTCAGGTTATTTTTTTTTGTTTTTAGGTGCGTCGAGATTAAATGATACTGTCATCGCCCCTGTTTATTCATTATCTCCCCTCTATCTGACAAATTGAAGCATGTTGTTGTTGTTGATATGTCCAGTGCTCCTATGCCCTGGGCTGGGACAAAGTGCGGGACTGGTGGCTTTCTGATAAACGGATGGTGTGAGGAGTGTTTTCGAAGGAAAACTCTGTAGAAGGGTGAATAGAGGCCTGGGGGAGGAGAGATGTGATGTCTCCGCCACTGGAAAGTACTTCACTTCACTTCTTCTTTCATATACTGTTCACTACTCTAGTAATGGAAGTCGCGCACAGAATGTTACAGTGCTGTTGACTTTCATGGAGGCACTTGTCTTTTTGTCTGTGTGTTAAAAAGCCTTGGAGTGTGTACCTAAATATTTCCTGAGGCAAGCATGTATTCCTGAATCACACTGCATGACTCAATGTGTAGTAATTGTATAGCTGTTCAACCCCTGGCGGCACAGTACCTCGGACGATGTGCTGCATGGCTAATGGCTTATAAGGTCCCAAAGGCGACACCTATTGGCTATGGTGATGCTTCTTTTAAATTTGTTTTTGCAAAGTGTTTTTCCATCCTCATTTGTCTCCTCCATTTTGTGTACCGTCTTCAACCTTTGAAACAGAAGGCGACAACATGTGAATGCAAAAGTGTAGTTTGTAAATCTTTTAAAGCAGAAACGGTGAGATGTACGATATTGCACTTTCTGTAACTATCAACCTAAAAGGAAAAACAGTCAGTTGCTTTACGCTTTCACTGTAGTCAAGTCAATTTACCAAACGCATGACCCAGTAAGTGAGAACCTGCTAAGGACATTTTTTTTAAAGCATTGGCAAAGCCTGCAGGTTTCACATTTTATACCTATTGGTTTTGCAGATGCTATTTGCCATTTCTGTTTAGCAGCTTCAAAAACAAAAGATTTTTGTTCATACTGTGCAGCATCAGAAAAAAAGAAAATAAAAAGAAGAAAAAAAACATTATGAAGCTACGGCGAACAGGCACTATGACAAACGCCTGCCACATGCAGTAGCATGTGTGCACACAAACAACATGATGCTCCTACCATTTGTTTATGTTTTAATATACTTTTCGAGGATATAGCTGCTTCTCATGGAGTGGTAAATAAAATATATATATATTTAAACATGCACAAAAGCACTTTTAAAAAAAGGAGTGGCATAGCAGAAATGACAGCTGCTGGGTTCTACAAAAAATATTTTTAAAACTTTGGGGCAGATTTACAAGCCCCTCGCGCCACTTTTGCGTCACTTTTCACATGGGAAAAGTGACGCAAAAGTGGCACAAGGGGCTTGTAAATCTGCCCCTTTATTTTTTAAAGACCACCACAGGAGTGATGGGAAAAAGCAACACTGAAGGAGCCCTAGGGAGAATAAGGGTTGAGCGATGAATCAAGGGGAAGTGGGCAGAAGCAGGAAAGCAATGGAGGTGCTTGAGGCAGGAAAAGGGGACAAAAAAAAGAAACATGCTAGGGAAAGGAGGCCGGAGCAACGGATAAGCAAGGGTTGGTGGGGAGAAGGTAGCAACACAGAGTTCAGGGGGTTCTATTAGGGGACGCAATACATGAGGGAGGGAGCTAGAAAACACGTACCCTCATGGAGAGCTGAAAGACAAAGAAAAAAGTAATTTCCTGAAAGTGAATACTGGAAGGATTCAAGACATCCAATCAAAAGGATGGTAAAGATGCTAGACTCCAAGGGAGGAACAAAAACCGTTGAATAAGAAGCAAGCAAAGGTGACAAGAAAGCTAACCAATGCTTAGAAATGGGCTGGCTCTAAGTCCACTGTACGTTTTTGGAATGGTCCACAAGAGGTCTTTCGACACTAGAAAACTGTCTGTAGACAAGGAATGTGAAAGAGGGAAAGTTCTTTGATTGAGGGACCAAGAATAACATGTAAGTGACAATAAACACATTTTATTTTTCTAACAGAGTCTGTCCTTGGTAATCCTGCAAAGTCATTATTACATTTCCTCTGCAATCATATGGCTATGATGCCAAGGTGAGTAAAGAAGTGTTTGCAGACCCAAACAACTGCTTAATAATAAGGGATCCTGCTGGCTCTTCAAATTGAAAAATTAAACAAGCTGTAGATTAATGTCTGCTGTGTGTAAACGGCGTTAATATACATTCTATCATGGTATGGAGGACAAATTTCCCCTGACCCTTGTAAACAACACTTATCCTACTTTAGTCCATTAGCAAAATCCTCATTCAGAATTTGTATGGGTGCAGATTTCTGACATTTTAGAATTCACAAACTTTTTAATGGTACATATAGACCCTTGTTTCAATTTGGAGGTTCCTAGGCAAACTCCTGAAAAACGTTTAAGCATTCTATTTTTCTAATACAAAAATATACACATATTTTGGGTGAGAATATTGGCAACGCAGGTACACGTGCACTAGCTCACTTTTTTTCTCCACTAGCTACATTTTTTCTCCATTCAGAAAACATATTTGTCAAAGGAGAAACCTCTTCCACTGCACATCCATTTGAAGGTGTTCTGTCCTCTTCCCCTTTTCCTCTTATGACCTCGAAAGAGATTTACACCTGCCCTTGATAGGACTAAAAATCGTATATTTTCCAGGATGGAAAATGATTGCAGAATGAGGGGCATATTTATAAGGGAAGTGGCGGAGCTTAACGCTTCACTCTGCCACCTAAGAAATGCAGGGTTGCACCATATTTCAAGAATATGGTGCAGCCCTGCATTTCCCCCTGCGATGGCGCTGCAGTTAGAAGCCTAGCGCCAACGCAGGCACCCTCGCAGCATAGTGCAAGGGTGTCTGCCTGCAGTGGAAGATTGTTAATGTACAGTAAGATCCCCCTTCCTGCACATAAGCAATCTTTAAATGCTGTTTTGTAACTTCTATGTGTGCTGCTTAGTGTGGCACACATAGAAGTTCTAAAACGGCATTAAAAAAATTATGGTTTATGTTCAGGAAGGGGGAACTTCCTGCACATAAACAATCATTGGCCTTCTGCTGTTTTTATGTATGCTGCACAATGCAGCACACACGAATACAGCAAAAATGAGGAGAAATGAAACATTTCTCCCTGTTGCGCCAGGGTAAGACAATGTTTTCTCTGGTCTTAATTCTGGCACTGCCTCCTATTTACGCCTCCCTTGTAAATAGGGGGCAGCGTCAGAATCAATGGGTGTTGTGGTGAACGCCCACAATAACACCCATTGCTCTCCCCTTTGATGCTAAGCATAGCGTGAAAGGGGGCCTTATTTACAAGGCAGTGTTAAGCCACATTAAGTTGTAAATAAGCCTATCACCACAGGAATGTCGTAAAATGTGATGTTCCTGTGGTGATAGAGGCTTGTAAATATGCCCCTGAGTTTGAGACTATCCATACTTGTGCATGTTTGTGCATGTTCACAATATAAATGGCCACTCCACACTGTAGACCACTCCCTGTCCAATTCCATCTCTACACATAATTTACCAGTGTAACACCATCTTCTAAAAGAGAAAAGCAGGGTTGCACACATAAATAAGAGTATTTGTGTGTGTCGTTTGTCTTACAGATGTAAATAGCTTAGGGAATCGGACCCGTTGTGTTAGGGAGCGAAACCCTTTGCTGTATATCAAGCTTGTAGAAAACAAAAAGGTGAAAATTGGAATGATTAATTTAATCTCAGCAATTGGTAAATTACTCTGTGCCTCAGTCTAATCTATTCTGCTTTGACTACTCTGACACTCCAGAGAGAAACCAACCCTAAAGCAATCAACCTTCATCCTGCTCCAAAAGAAACAGTACAGCACTAATTGAAAGTACATGTTGCATCTGAACAGAAAACCCCCCCAATTCCAAACCAGTTTCAGGATTGTTGGGCTTCATCCCTGATGCTCAACTTGATTTCAATGACACAGTGAGCATTGGACGTATATACTCCTTGAACTTACGGGTAACGAAAAGTTAATGGGTGGAATATCTGAATTAATCCTTTTTGTCCAGGATTTTTTTACCCACTGTCCCACATCAGACAGAAATCAACCGCATACAATTAATTAATGAACCTACTCAAATATGAACAGTCAACCCAGAAAGCCCGGGCCACGTCCCTATGGAACTGAAAAACAAACATCCGAGACCAGTTTCAATCCTCAGTTGCGTAGTTTCAGGATGGGTGCTGAGGTTGTGACACCACCCCCCCCCCCCAAATAAATTATTTCGATGCTTAGTAGTTGGGTCTGGGGGCCAAGTCGGATCTTTTATGTCTGTGTTAGTTTTTCTCGCTCTCCTAATTTCACTAAGAGGTTTTAGCATCTTCATTTTTTGGATGAGGAGCTTACATATATATAGTGAACAGTTTACCAAAAAATTTGCAAATATGCACCCATAGAAGTATTCCTTGAATGGACGCAGATTTACAACTTTTTTGAATTCACAAACTTTGGTAGTAGTTAGTGTGGGAAGCTGCACCAGTCTAAAGTTTAGGGGTATACAACTGTCAATCAATCATACACCTAAAAAGTGATGGAACAAATGCTTGAAAATAGTCAAAGAACTGGAAATTGCTTGAGGCGACATTCCAAACCATTGTTTTTCACCTGTGTGCCAAACTAGACAGAGGGTAAAATTTAGGTTTTTGCCATGCTAAGTAAAGGCAGATAGGGTGCCAGAGGACTTTACATCTGCCCCCTTGACTTTTTTTCACCTACCAAACTTAGAGATGTACGCTAGCCGTACGGACATCTATATACATTTGAAAGAGCAACCATCATAGCGATTTCTTTCAATCTTTGACAATTTTGACTGACAGCATTGTCAAATGTGTCGGCTGGCCCTCAACATTTTTTTAAGTTTTTTATTTTTCAAAAACAAACTCACAAATTGAGAGCTTGTTTTTGAAAAATAAATCATATGATCCACTCATACCATGAGAGGTCACCAGTTTTCTCCCTTGGTGTAGAGGTGACTTTGTTTTTTAACTGTCCTTCACCATTAGGAGGATATACCTGGTGGTGACGGGTAGTAAAAAAAAATCGATTTGATTCGCCAATTCAAATAGGGTAGACAACTGGAAGGTTTACCTTGGACTGCCCCTTCTGTGTGGGGCAGAGGAAGTTTTACACCGACAAAGTAAACTTTACTCCATTAGTGTCAAACCTAACTCAAAATCAGGTGAGCAGAGCTTGAGTTAAGGTGGACAAGAGACTCAATCACTGTTGCAATGGAGTGCATTTACACAAACCTCTAAATCAGCCCAGAGGGTCACCGAATGCCAATCAGTACTGACACTTCTCATGGGATCAGTCCATCACAAACCTGACACTGTGGCCCATTGCTTTTTAAGTTGGGAAATTTGAGATTTACACCTCCAGAATCTCACTTACTAAGCTACACCGGGCAATCTTTTTGGTCTATTTAGTGTTATACAGTTCCTATGAATTTAGTTGAACTGTGTATTACATCAACAAAACATCTTAATACAGAGGCCGAGTCTTCTCATATAATCACTAAATATTGGTTCCGCAAGTTCAAAGTACCGCATCTAAACCCCTAAACCTCCAGAGTTATAGATGTTGTTGGTAACCTCGAACATGACCACTCTTATTCTCAAAGGATTCGTGAAAACAGATCTGACCATTTCATTTGTCACTTTTGAATGCCCAAGGGAAAGAAAAGAGGCAATAAGATGTTTCAAATGTTTATTAAAACAAATCTAATCCTTGCAAGTAAAACATGAACTGCGATTATTAGACAGGCGAGACACATTATTTTTATAAACATTATTAGAATGGTGAAAAACACAAACAATTCAACCATATTAATTGCTCCTAATGTTATTCGTATCTATCACTAATACCTATACATTAGCGAGAGCATTCAGGAGTACCCTTCTGCCAGGCATGTTGAAATGATCTAACCCCATACCTTGGTATAGTGTCTCAGAAAGCCGGCCTCAGTGCATTAATGAATGCACCCTGTCTGAGTGTGTAGGCCTGCACAATTCTGCTTGCTTGGCTATCTTCCTTCTCAGGATGAAGGTTGGGGTCTGCAGAGCTGCCTCTCAGTCACAGCAGCTTCCATGGTGCCTTCAGTGTGAAGTTCCTCTCACCAAATTCAGCATGGAGGCTGTTCAAATAATAAAACACCAGTCTGTGCCAGAGGTGCAGAACATAATCTTTAATTAGTCTGGACAAAAAGAATTGTCTCCTACAAACATAAAATAAAACAAGGACATCGCTGTCTAATATGTGTGACCCTGAAACTTACAGTGCAGACTATAACACAACAATGTCTACTCAAGAATAAATACGTGCTTGCTACTGATACGGTGTAGCAAAAACAAGCTCAAACCACCATCTTAAAAAGATTCTTAGTTAAAAAGGAATATAAAATGAAGACTAAATGTAATCCCTACAACATCAGTGAGGTACATGGTGTATCATTGAGGAAATCACAAATGTTATGGATGAAATGCATGAATTAAACTTAGCTACAGGTAATTAATTTGCACTACAACTCAGTTCATCAATTTTGCCCACTGAGCCATTCCAGACATGAAGTAACTTGGTGCAACTCACCCGTGGTCCTACATCATTATATAAAGTCCACCATAATCTGCTTGGCTTTGTCCCTTTGAATGAGAACACAAGCAACTCAGATTGGTTCCCCACCATCAGTGAAGTGTAATGCATCTGACTGAGGAAAGTGAACAGGTGATGGGTGGAAAGTTTCAATTAAACTTAGCCACTTAGAGTTACTCTGAGACTCATTCCAGTTCATCCTTCCCTTGCCCACTGTGCCGACCAGGAAAGGAACAAACATTATGCAAATCATTATTGGTCCTGCTCCAGGAGGAAACGTCTAGTCAAAACTCCCATATTAACCTCATTCTGGGTGGTGAGGCTGAGACAGATTTTTGTATGGATGATTTGAGTCAGTGATAGCACAGAGAGGGCAAAAACAATTAATTCAAAGGCTGCCAAGAACAATTATTAGCAATAGAAAGTTATTCAAGCACTCCATCCATCCCTTTGTGTGCTTTTTAACTATATGTGGGGGGAAGGGAACACACTTCCTCTCATCCCAGCACAGTTCACCCCATTGCATTCTGGTAAATGCAGTACGCTTACTTTAAGTTTGCTGCAGTCTTTCACCAAAGTTGGTGCAGGTAGTGCTGTTATGTCTAGGCACATGTTTCTGGACTTAGCCATTCATTAGTAGAGAGCAGAAGTAGTAGAGATCAGAAAAAAAATCATCTGCGATTGCTGAAAGGCTGCCCGTGTTTTCACAGGTCACAGTACCACTCCACAGGTGCTTCCCAGGTGAGCTCGTCAGCACGTTGGCTCAAGGAAGCCATATAAACACAAGGGGGGAGGGAGCACACTGTCTCTCATCACAGCACAGTTCACCCCATTGCGTTCTGGTAAATGCAGTACACAATTAGAGCTTACTTCAAAATTAGCTGTAGTTTAAAACTAAAGATGGTGTGGGAATCCCTTTGCCTCTGCGTCCATGCCCTATTATAGACACTGTCAGTGCGTCCTCTGATGGCAGCCCTCTGAAGGGGTTGAATGGGGACCTATCGACCCCCTAGACATCCCCCTGCAGTCAGGTGCAGTCACTTGCTGCACTCGCCTGAAAGGGATTTCTAATTCCCCCTTAAAAGTGCTGCTGCTTCAAAGTTGCTCCATATTTGACTTGAATGCACTGCCCCCAGTGCAGCACAACTTTGCAGCTGCCCTGGGGGCAGGGCATTGAATATAATATGGGGCACTCTCCTTACTTGCGCCGGGCACACTTTTAGAAAGGTGTACGAGAACACAAAAAGGATATACTTAAACAAATTGATATATATTGGCTGTCGCCAGTAGACGGTTATTGTTAGGACCTAGTTTCCATAGGAAAAGCATTTATTATTTTCCCAATAACTTTAGCGCCCTTTGACGAATCTTCGCAAAATTTTCAAAACTAGTGGCCTGCTCCGGTCAACTCCTGTCTTAAAAGTTTCGGGGTGATTCGTCAAGCGGGAGAAGAGGAAAAAAGGGGGGCCCCAAAATGCGTTTTCCCCATGAAATTTTCCATAGAAAACTTTAGACAAAGCTACAGCCCGAACTGCTGAACAGAATTACACCAAATTTGGCAAAAAGGTAGCCCTTGGTTCAGAAAGATTCCTTTTTGTTAAATGGTGTAAATCCATTCAGTATTTCCTGAGAAATTAGTAAAAGAAAAAATATTGATATCTAGGGCAGCAGTGGGTTCCCGAACCCTCCCGACCATGAGCTTCATTCTAATTGGCTGCCAACACTCCAAACCAGGAAGTGTTGGCAGCCATCTTGTGACTCAGTAGAACCCAGTCGCAAGAAAACAGTTGAAAAAAGATTAAAAAACAAGAAAAGGGGGAAGGGTACAAACACCCTGCTCCCCTAGGGCTGCTCAGGGGGTCCCCCAAGGACCCCAGGCCCCAAAAAAGGTACTGCTGTGGCGATTGTAGCAGTGAATGTATTAGTGCCTGGGACATTGCATGAGTACATGTGCACTTACAAATTCACAATGCACTCTCCTTGCAGCACTCTAATCATCCAGTTACTACCCATGTACTCATGCAATGGCCCGGGCTCTAACTCATGCAGGGCTACAATCCCAAGAGCACTATCCATGCAGTCCAGCAATCCCCCGGTCACTCCCTGTGCACTCTTCATGCAATGGCCTAGGCACTAATACATTCACTGTCACAATCCCCAGAGCAGTACTTATGCACTCCAGCATTCCGCTTGTCACTCAGAGAGCACTCTTCTAATCACCCTGTCAGCACCGTACACTTATCCAATCACTGTGCCAATACCCAAGCACTTATACATTTACCATGTAGTATCTTTGCAGCACTCTAATCATCCAGTCACTGACCATGTGTTTATGCACTGACCCAGGCACTAACAGATGTAGTAAAACACACAAGATGATAGACGGAATGTTGCACATTGGCAAAACATTCACCCCCAGTCACAGATCTGGGTTTAATCCATCGTTATTTTGCCCGCCACCCCAGTTCAGACATGGCCATATGCAAATCAGTCTCGACCCTGTGCCTCATGGGAACAATCGAGCCCGAACTGCCATGCCATGTCTTCCCTGAACCGGAATCAAGCATCCTAGGACCGGTATCGGGGTATCACCCCTCTTCAGCCAGGATAGCTTGACTCCAGTGGCGTAGTGAGCACGGGACCCACATCTGGGCATACCCTTCCCACATAGGGCGAACAGCAAAACACACAAGATGATGGACGGAATGTTGCACATTGGCAAAACATTCACCCCCAGTCACACATATGGGTTTAGTCCATTGTTATTTTGCTCACCACACCACCCCAGTTCAGACATGGCCATATGCAAATCAGTCTCGACCCTGTGCCCCATGGGAACAGTCGAGCCCGAACTGCCAAGCCATGTCTTCCCTGCACCAGAATCAAGCATCCTAGGACCGGTTTCGGGGTATCACCCCTCTTCAGCCAGGATAGCTTGACTCCAGTGGCGTAGTGAGCACGGGACCCACGTCTGGGCAAACCCTTCCCACATAGGGCGAACAGCAAACCACACAAGATGATGGACGGAATGTGGCACATTGGCAAAACATTCACCCCGGTGACAGATCTAGGTTAAATCCATCGTTATTTTGCTCACCACGCCACCCAAGTTCAGACATGGCCATATGCAAATCAGTCTCGACCCTGTGCCTCATGGGAACAGTCGAGCCCGAACTGCCAAGCCATGTCTTCCCTGGACCGGAATCAAGCATCCTAGGACCGGTTTCGGGGTATCGCCCCTCTTCAGCCAGGACAGCTTGACTCCAGTGGCATAGTGAGCACGGGACCCACATCTGGGCATACCCTTCCCACATAGGGTGAACAGCAAAACACACAAGATGATGGGCGGAATGTTGCACATTGGCAAAACATTCACCCCCAGTCACAGATCTAGTAGTGCTACAATCCCCTGAGGACTACGTATGCAGTCCAGTAATCTGCCTGTCACTACCTGTGCACTCCTCCAATCACCCAGCCAGCACAATGTACTTACAGACCTCTAACCATCTAAACACTACTGATTCACTCCTCCAATTACCCAGGAAGTGCCCATGCACTCCAGAAATCCCTCTGTCACTACCCATGCACTCCTCCAATCACCAAGCCAGCACTATGTACTTCTCCAGTCACTCCGCCAAAACCCAAGCACTTATAAATTCACCATGCACTCTCCTTGCAGTATTCTAATCATCCAGTCAGTACCCATGTACTTATGCAATGACCCAGGCACTAACAAATGCACTGCTGTGCACTACCCATACAGACCTATAACCACCTACACAGTACTGATTAACTCCTGCAATTACCCAGGTAGTACCCATGCAGTCCAGCCATCGCCCTGTCACTACCCATGCACTCCTCCAATCACCCAGCTAGCTCCATGTACTTATCCAATCACTCTGCCAAAATCATAAAATCACCATGCTCTCTCCTTGTAGCACTCTAATCATCCAGTCACTACTCATGTACTCATGCAATGACCCAGGCATTAACTCATGGCAAATAAAGAGGAGGTCATGCTAATCACAGGGGTACCCCAACGCATAGTGTTCCCTAGTGTATATAGGTGTTTTCACTGTATTCTAAGTGTATTTTAGCATAGCACTGGCTCTAGGCCTCTAGGCTCTAGGCCTGGTTAGTCAGAGTCAGTTACCACCAACCAAAAGGTTGGGTTGCTCCTCTGATGGTTCTTTCTGCACATCTCTTGCTTCTTACTGCACTTTTCTTCGTCTTTCTGGGCTTCTGTTGCCTCTTTCTGCATTGGTCTTGTTTCTTTCTGCGCTTTTCTTCCTCTTTCTTCATATGTCCTACCTTTGTAGAAATAGTTAGAAATTAGCATTTAAAAAACCTTTGAAATTCACTGAAAAAACCATAGGTTTCAGGGACTTTATAGTTAGAAATTAGCATTTAAAAATCTTTGAAGTTCACTGAAAAAAACATAGGTTTCAGGGAAATTATAGTTAGAAATTAGTATTTAAAAAACCTTAGAAGTTAGTTGGACATTTCACTCATACAAAACCAGAGAAATTTGTCCGTTATTGTTAACCCTGGGCGTAGTTCGCGAAGCAACACTTTGCGAAGCTACACAAAGTGCAGTTCGCACTACGCGAGCTAGGCGTAGCACTTCACGAACTGCGTAGTACCTTGTTCGCACTGTGCCAGATGTCGTTTTCAATGAATGCACAGTGCGGACAAGCAACCGGCACTGTGCAATCATTGAAAATGGCATCTTGCACAGTGCGAGCTGTAGTTTTCTGCTGCTCGAATAGATTTTTACTCGAGCGGCAGCTTTCTCAATGCGAACTGGTAGTTTCTCATCGCGAGCGGTCGCGAGCATACACGACCACTCGCACTGAGAAACCTGAACTCCTCGCGTTGGGAATCTCGCCGGGAGGTTTATTTCCCATGCTCGCGATTGCCAACTTGATGTTGCTGATCGCGAACAAGGAAAAAGTCTCGCCAGGATGTCATTTTGCTTGCTCGCGGTCGCCAACTTGACGTTGAGGACCGCGAGCAAGCAAAAAATGACCGCAGCGCTACGCAACACTACGCTACGTGTGTTCGCACTGTGCTACGTGCAATTCACGTAGTGCGAAGTAGCGCGAACTTCGCAAACTACGCGAGCGTAGCGTAGTGCTTTGCCCAGGCTTAGTTATAGTTAGTTCAGCTAACTATAACTCGCGCCCCCGCAATGCACTGCTGAGGACGTCACATATTACATCATTCATGACATGGTCAGTGACATCACTGATGACATCTCAAATGACATCACTGATGACATCACTGAGGTCATCGTAGAAGTTTAACCCCTTGCATGCCCGACCCTTTCCCCGCCCAGTGCCGCGCTTTTTATTAGCGGGCGGAGTTCATGACGAGCTGGACTCGTCATGGGCACAGCGCCACCGCAGCCCATGACGAGTCCAGCTCGTCATGGGCACTGAAGGGGTTAAATATGTTTTAAATATATGCCAAGGTGTATTGAAGAATGAGTGGGTGTAAAAGTGACTGTTTGGATGATTTAGTAGGTGTGTGACTTACTGTATAAGTGAGTGAATAAATTACTGAATGCATGGGTTAGTGACAGACATTCACACAGTTTAGTTTGTCAGTTGGTGTGTAAGTGGTTGCATGGTTTGGTGAGTAGCTAAATGAGGATGTATATGGGTTATTGATTGGTTGTCTGAGTATCTGTATGAGTGCCTTAGTGTCTGTGTGGGTCGGCGTGGGGGTGTGATTCTGCATGGATGTGTGAGTGGATGATTCACTTGGTGTATGGGTTCAAGAGTGCATCTGTGAAGGGCTGTATGGGTGGGTGTGTGTGTATGGGTGTGTTGGTGAGCGAATGGATGCCTCAGTGGTACATGTGTGAATACCTGCATATGTGAAAGGTAGTATATGTGAGTGTTGGAGTGTATAAATGACTATATGTGAGAGTGAGTGATTGTGAGAGTGGCTGTATGGATCAGTGTGTGATTGTATTGCTTATCGTAAGAGTGTAAGTATGTGTTGGTATATGTTTGAATAAGCGAGGTGGTTTGTGTATAACTGTATAGGTGAGTAAATGGGAGTGTGATTGATTATTTGCATGACTGACTAGGTGTGTGAGTAATTCTATGGATGAGTGGCGGTGTGTGAGTGTCTGTATAGATATCTGAGTGCATATGATAATGCTGTATTGATGGTTGACTGCATGTATGGGGGACTGTATGGGTGAATGAGTAGATGTGTATGTAGACCTAGGAATTAGTGAGTGGGTATATACTAACTGGTATTGGTGTGTCTATGATTTCAAAAATGGTAGTCTGTATTTTAGAGTTGGTGTATCAAAGGTTATGTTAGGGTATGAGGAGGTGCATCAGATTATGACGTGGATGATATCATCAGTGATGTAATTTGAGATGTCATCAGTGGTGTCATCAGTGATGTCACTGACCTAGTCATGAATGATTTAATATGTGACGTCATCAGCAGTGCATTGCGGGGGCGCGAGTTAGTTAGCAGAACTAACTATAACGGCTGAATTTCTCTGGTTTTCTACGAGTGAAATGTCCAACTAACTATAACTTTCCCTAAAACCTATGGTTTGTTCAGTGAATTTCTAAGGATTTTTAAATGCTAATTTCTAACCATAATGTGTCTGAAACCTGTGGATTTTTCAGTGAATTTCAAAGGTTTTTCAAATGCTAGTTTCTAACTATGCCTACAGAGGTAGGACATGTGAAGAAAGAAGAAAAAACGCACAGAAAGAAGCAAAAGAAATGCAGAAAGAAGCAACAGTAGTCCACAAAGACAAAGAAAAGTGCAGGAAGAAGCAAGACATGTGCGGAAAGAACCAACAGAGGAGCAGAAAGAGGCCTTGTTGCAAAATCATCCTGTGCCCACAACTTTTTCAGATGGGTACTGGTGGTAACTGACTCTGACTAACCAGGCCTAGAGCCAGTACTATGCTAAAAGACACTTAGAATACAGTGAAAACACCTACATACACTAGGGAACACTATGCGTTGGGGTACCCCTGTGATTAGCATGACCTCCTCTGTAAGACCCTAGTACATAATAGGGCAGGGGGATTAAAACGACCTCTTAGGTGCTTACTGGAGATACCTGGTGGGCTTGTTGGACCCCAGGGACCCTCAGGATTCAAGGGGACTTAATCCCCCAACTTAAAATGCTCCACGGGGCGTGTTTGCACAGTGGAGAAGGGAGGGGGTGGGGCCTGAGGTGACATGTGTGCAAACACACCCTTAGGCGCGTTTTAAGTTGGGGAATTAATTCCTCTTCAATCCTGAGGGTCACTGGGGGCCAACAACCCCACCAGGTACCTCCAGTAAGCGTCACTGCGCTGCATTGCACAGAGGTGGGCCAGGCCACGCCCCTTTTTACACCTCTCTGCAGCGCAGCTCTGTGGTGCTTACTGGAGGTACCTGGTGGCCTAGTTGGCCCCCAGGGGCCCTCAGGATTGAAGGGGAATTAATTCCCCAACTTAAAACGCACCACAGGGCGTGTTTCCACACATTTCACCTCCCTTCTCTACTGTGCAAACGCATCCTGTGGTGCGTTTTAAGTTGCGGGATAAAGTATGTTTTTTTTTAAATTTATTATGCGGGAGGGGGTCGCGTGGCCCCCCCCTCCCTGGTCACTTCTGGCCCTGGGACACCATCCCCCGGGGCATGGCCAGTGTTATTTAAAATACATATATATTTGGAGAGGGGCTGCGTGGCCTCCCTCCTCAGGCCATTTATGGCCCCAGGGACCCCATCCCCCGGGGCCGGCATTTGTGTGATTTTTTTTTTCAACAAATTATTTGGGGGGGGGCATGTGGCTCCCCTCCCTGGCCACTTCTGGCCCCGGGGACCCCATCCCGGGGCCTGGCCACTTCGTTGGGGACCGTGGGGGGAGTTTCAAGTACCTGTCCCAAAAGGCTAGACTTCCGCAGGAGCCGATGACTATTCCGCAATTCCCAACTTAGTTGCCCAAGCACAGCACACACATGATATATATATGTATACTCAGGCAACCCAAGGGGGAAAGGGGAATTGGAAGAAAAGAGATCCGCCACGTCTTGCTTCTCCAGACAGGACTGCTTGTACTCGGTAGGATCATTCCTGCAAGACAGATCTATATTAATATTTCACATATAGTCTTACCAAGATTCTTGTCTAAACTAAACCCCACTGCAATTACATGTCTCAACTAAGTGGCTGTCTAATCTCTTGAAGGTTGCCTCCTAACGGCCTCTGATACTCAATGACTCTGTTAAGGTAAGACACTAATTAGTCAAACATGCTATTATATGTGTATCTCTAATACTCTTTTCCATCACTAGTTGTCATACAATGCGTTTACCTTGCAACCTTATGTGGGTAACAATGTATTTCAGTCTTTGTTCCTTATTTACAGTTGAAGTTCCAGTACAGGCAGCTTCAGGAGTTTTCCAGAAGATGAAGAGGATTTTGTAAAGTTGGTAAGTACTTTTATATATATATATATATATATAACAAAACCTACTTGTAGATGTTTGTTGGACTAAACTACATTCTTTATTTCTCACAGTCTCTTTAGGTAATGTTCTCTCCAATCCTTTTTGGATATGCCAACACTGGAAAGATGCAGTTCTTAGATGAACCAATTAGCCTGAAGCGCTACAAAGTAAGTAGACGGAGTTTCAAACTCTAGCGCTTACTAAAAGAATGCAGACACAATGTTTCCAGTTCGAAGTCAGACTCTGTTGCTTCTCTCAAACGAAATTCACTAGTTCCAAGAATTCGAAGGATATAACTGTCTTACCTTCCGCAGCCGCGGAAGCCGAATGTTCAGGAAAAGCTTCAATACTCACAAACCCAGACCTTGCCAACCTGAAAATACGCCGCTGAAAATATTGCAACCGAATTCCTCAGAAAGGCAGTTGAAGTGAGCAGTTTGCCGCGGTGGCAGTCGCGAGCACAGCTGCGTGAGGAGGAGGAAGAATCACTAGACTGCCAAACTCGGTCGGTTATCACCGGCGGCCATCTTGAGATTCCGCGAGATACCAATCAGTAGTTTCGCCAAGGAATAAAGAGGATCTTTAGGAGATAAGTCTTTACATGATCGAAATTGACGCACCTTATGGATTTTGCCAAAACTGGGAAGTGTCCTTACATGTTTAGCGGACTGAAACGAGCCTGTCCTGACAGGGAGCCCCAATGGCCCCATGGTCCCTGCTGGCTCCCTGGCATGTGGAAAAGCAATCTTCCAAAATCCAAACCACAGTTTGTTATGGCAGAGCGGGAGCCGCACGGCTCACGCTCTGCCATAGGAAACTGCAGTGTCCCGGGGGTGGGCACCCCGGGACACTGCAGGATCCGGCCCTGGGGGGTGGCGGTCCCCAGGACCATCACTGGCTCCAAGAGGGGGGCCCCGCTGGTCACCTCCCAACATTGGTGGTGGTCCCCAGGGGTCGGGGTCCGTTACGGACCCCAGCATTTAAATATTAGTGCCCCGGGTAGGTGGCGGTCCCTGGGGCGTGTGGGGGTCCAACCCCCCCACACAGGTGTATTAATTTGTTTTTAAAAGCCCCGGGGTGGTGGTCCCCGGGGCAGCAGGGGGGGCATGTGCCCCCACTAATTAATGAATAAAAGCCCCGGGGGGGGGCGGTCCCAGGGGCTTGGGGGGGCCTCCAAGGCCCCCCCACAGATTATAAAACAAGCTACGGAGTTGGCAGTCCCTGGAGCTGCGTGGGTCGTGTGCCTAATTTTCACCAGTACATACTGAATGCTACTACAAGTCATGGCCACTAGGAGACAGGTTCTTCTCGGATTACTTGCTATGTGAGTACGAGCAGAACCTATATCCATCAGTGATTCCTCTACTCTGGGAATTGGTGTAATTCATGGCCTTTAGAAAAATGTGATTGGGCACTTGCCAACTACAGAGACCGGGCTTTGTTTATGGTATGACATGGGGGTTTGGTTTACCCAGCTCTCCCCTCATTGAATGGTCGGGTGGTAGTGAGTGGCACTTGTCATTAGCGGGCTCCGTTAAACATCACTCCAAGGTTTTTTATTGGCGCATGTCCCTGTTTCGATTCAGACAGGACTGAAGGCAATGTAAGAGGGGGTTACTTCCCGAATGTAAATCGGATATTTTGATTTTATGTAAACTCGGCTACTTGCATATGACTGCAAATGGTGGGCATGTATTACTGCATATATGTTTATGAACTGAGTATTTTACCACTATAACATGGTTGCCATAGAGTATCTACTTTGTATATTGAAGTCCCCTTTCTTTGTTGATGACTCTCTGGAAACTTTATTAGTTACTCAACTCACAGTGCACACTACACGTGAGAAAGGCTGTGCCAACAGTCGAAACGCGTTGTGTAATAAACACTTGGAACTAACATTGGTGACCTGTCTGTTTGTCCTGAGAGCGTACGATATTCAAGATCTGAAGGAACATTGTGATAGCCGGTACGCTCTGCACGCTCTGCTGGCGTGTGCACCACTCTTCACGGGTCCCCGCGCTCCAGAAAGATGAACTCTGGTTTTTATATATATATATGTATATTTTTTAATTTATTGTTTAACTCTGGCACAGTGGTGCACAAATACCCTGTCAGTGAAAAGGCTATGTTTCCCACTTACACTGCACATATCAACTTCTGTTTTCCATAACACTCTTCAGCGAGGGTACAGCTTACTCCTGTTAATGGAGGTGGTTCAACAAAGAGGCCTTACTCCCAGCTTCCATATTGTCGTACTTTAAGATGTTGTTTCATAATGGGATTTGTTTTCAAAGATAACTATGACACCACACACTACAACAATAACTGACAACTATACCTCATTGATTCTTTTTCTGCTCTTATGCATTTCTGGATATTTGGGCTCTAAGTTCATGAATGCATTGACCATAATATCCCACCTTCAGGACTTCTGTTGCAGTTTTTGCAGATCAAGCTTCACATTTTTCTCTCCTGATGAGGAATCCACCATTTAATAGATTAGCAAAACATCTCATAATAGGCATAACTTGAAACCAGATTTTCTGGTTTATAACATGAAGTAACGTGACACAACCAAGGTATTCTGTAATTTCCTCTGACTGCACAGTGACCCGTAGAAGAGATACGACCTTGTTAATCCTACAATGCCCTGACTAGACACGTGTGTGCATCTGTTGACAATTATCACCACAGCCATGGTGGTTGTGGCACCAAGAATAAGGTAAAGAAAGGTGTGTTCAACCAGTGGCTTGTTTTCACGGCTCAGGAATCCACTGTCTCTAAGTTTGTAAATTTGAAACAAGAGGATTAACAGCAGCTGTATACACATACCCATAGTGTTAATAAATGTGTAAAGGTAGGTATGTCAACATCCTTTACACCATGTGGGTCCCTTGAGAACTCTTGCTTTCTGAACCTTAATGCTCTTGCTATGATAAATGAATGTACCACTCCAGGTTATGCACAAAGACTGCAAACAGTAAGAGGTTGACCAGGTGTAGAGCTAACAGGAGTATATTTGCATGAGGAAGAGAGACCAGTTGCATGGGAATATGACTGTTGCACTGCTATCAGATCATTGGAGGCAATGTCATGTGGTAAAACTGGCAACTTAAACCAGTCCAACTCTGATCAGGTTGATGGAGAGCAGTTAAAGATCTAACACAGGACACCTGGTGGAAACGGCGTTGGTAGGAGGTCTTTTCAATATAGGCAATCAAAAAAGGAAGGTGTGTTTCTTGTACAGTGACTAATGCCCCCGTCACCCCAAGCTCCACCTAGAATCCATTGTCTCTCACTGGAAGAACAGCATAGGGAACACTGCAGCAGGATTTATGTGAGTATTGGAGCTGGCAGGGATTCCAGCATTTATGGGGTAGCCTAAGGTACCAACTATGTAGTTGGCTTGTATAAAGTGGAGTGGGCAAGAACAGATTAGGTTACAGCAAGCCTACCTGATGCTGGTCTCAAGCTGACCCTACAGAGCAATCAGTAATTGATTTGTCACACTTGCATGGGCAACTTGATCTTCAGCTGTGTGGATCTAGATCTTTGCTACCAAGTGTGTGTGCCCAGTTTCCCAGGCAGGGTTTCAACCCCTGCGCCTCAAGTGGAATAAGGTTTTAGTCAACCATTGCTTGGTGGCAGCAATCTATCCACAGTCTGAAGATTCAGTAAAAAGAGTTTAGGACAGTAACTCAGAATGTCTAGTTTCGTACTGCACTTAAGCTATTACATGTAGAGGGGGGCTGGCAAGCTGCTGCCCAGAGCCAGGTATATAGATATGTATAATTCACTGAAAAAAACCATAGGTTTCAGCCACATTATAGTTAGAAATTAGCATTTAAAAAACCTTAGAAATTCACTGAAAAAACCATAGGTTTCAGGGGCATTATAGTTAGTTGGACATTTTACTCATACAAAACCAGTGAAATACCCCCGTTATAGTTAGTACAGCTAACATTAACTCACTCCCCCGCAATGCACTGCTGATAACGTCACATATTTCATCACTCATGACATGGTCAGTGACATCACTGATGACATCGCTCATGACATCTCAAAGGACATCACTCATGACATCACTGATGACATCATCCAGTGACTTTGTGTTTCTGTAAAGTTTAAATATTTTTAATATATATAGGGAAAGGCATATTGAAGAATGAGTTGGTGTATAAGTGTCTGAATGGATGATTTAGTAGGTGCGTGACTGAGTCTATAAGTGAGTGATTAAACGTATCTTACTGAATGCATGGGTTGGTGACTAAACTGTGTAAAGGTCTGTATCCGTCTGTCTGTTGGTTTGTAAGCGGCTGCATGGGTTTGTAAATAGCTACATGAGTGTCTATATGAGTTATTGACTGGTTGTCTGAGTATCTGTATGGGTGCCTGAGTATTTGTGTGGGTGGGGTGGGTGTGACTGTGCATAGATATGTGAGTGGGAGATTCACTGGGTGCATGGTTTCAAGAGTGTATCTGTGATGGACTGTATGGGTGGGTGAGTGTGTGTATGGGTGTGTTAGTGAGTGAATGTATATCTCAGTGGTACATGTGTGAGTAACTACATATGTGAAAGGCAGTATATATGTGTGTTAGAGTATTTAAATGGCTAAAAGGGAGAGTGTGTGATTGCGAGAGTGGCTGTATGGATGAGTGTGTGCTTGTATCAGTGATTGTATAAGAGCGTAAGAATGTGCTAGTACTTGTATGAGTAAGTGAGCTGGTGTGTGTATAACTGTATAGGTGAGTAAATGGGAGTGTGATTAATTATTTGCATGACTGACTAGGTGTGTGAGTACCTCTATGGATGAGTGGTGGTGTGTGAGTGTCCATATAGGTGTAGGAGTGCATATGACAGTCCTGTACTGAGTGACCGTAAGTATGAGTGACTGTACGGGTGAGTGAGTGGATATGTGTGTAGACCTAAGAATCAGTGAGTGGGTATGTAGTTATTGGTGTTGGAGTGTCTATGGTTTTGAGAATGGCAGTCTGTATTTTACAGTGGGGGTATTAAAAGTTATATTAGGGTGTGAGAAGATGCATGAAATTATCACATGGATGATGTCATCAGTGATGTCATTTGAAATGTCATCAGTGATGTCATGAGTGATGTCACTGACCATGTCATGAGTGATGTAATATGTGACGTTATCATCAGTGCATTGAGGGGGCGCGAGTTATAGTTAGCTGAACTAACTATAGCGGGGAATTTCACCGGTTTTGTACGAGTAAAATGTCCAACTAACTATAACGCCACTGAAACCTATGTTTTTTCAGTGAATTTCTAAGGTTTTTTCAAAGCTAATTTCTAACTCTAACATGGCTGAAACCTATGTTTTTTTCAGTGAATTACAAAGGTTTTTTTACTGCTAATTTCTAACTATAACAGGCCTGAAACCTATGGTTGTTTAAGTGAATTTCAAAGGTTTTTTAAATGCCAGTTTCTAACTATGCCTACAGAGGTAGGACATGTGAAGAAAGAAGAAAAAACGCACAGAAAGAAGCAAAAGAAATGCAGAAAGAATCAACAGAAGTCCACAAAGACGAAGAAATGTGCAGGGAGAAGCAAGACATGTGCAGAAAGAACAAACAGAGGAGCAGAAAGAGGCCTTTTTGCAAAATCACCCTGTGCCCACAACTTTTTCAGACGGGTACTGGTGGTAACTGACTCTGACTTACCAGTCCTAGAGCCAGAGCTATACAAGGCCCTAGTACATAATAGGGCAGGAGGATTCAAACTACCTCTAAGTCAGAGGTGCAGAAACATGCTACTTTAACTAGTAGTCGTGTTTGCAGAGTGGTGGAGAAAGGGTGCTGGGCATCCAACGAACGCTCAGGAATTCCACTGCGTAGGAGGTACCAGGAGGGATTCTTGGCCCCCAAACTCCCTCAGGACTAAATTGGACTTCATCGCCCATCCCGTAATCTGCCACGAGGCACGGTTGCAGAGTGGTAGAGGAAGGGGGCCATGGCCTCTGAAGACGTCTTAGCAATCCACTGTGTGGGACTTACTGGAGGTAACAAGAGGGGTAGTTGGCCCCCAAGGACATCCTTGGGGGCCAACTTCCCAAACTATTACCTCCAGTCAGTCCCACACAGCAGCATTAGCAAGTAGTCGTACCAGACCATGCCCACTTTGCCCACCACTCTACAAACACGCTCCCTGGCACGCTCTTGGATGCGGATTGAAGTCCCCTTCAATGCTGGGGGTCCTTTAGGGGCCAACTAGCCTACCTTTTACCTCCAGTAAGCCCCATGCAGTGGGATTGGTGAGAGGTAGACAAAGACCATGCCCCCTTTCTCCACCACTCTGCAAACGTGCCCCCTGGCGCATTTTAAGTTGGGGGATTAAGTCCCCTTGAATCCTGTCCAACTAGCCCACCAGGTACCTCCAGTAAGCACCACAGAGCTGCATTGCAGAGAGGTGTAAAAAGGTACGTGGCCTGCACTACCTCTCTGCAATGCAGGCCTGTGGTGCTTACTGGATGTATCTGGTGGGCTAGTTTTCCCCCAGGGGCCCTCAGGATTGAAGGGGAATTAATTCCCCAACTTATAACACGCCACAGGGCGTGTTTTCTCAGATGTCACCTCAGGCCCCGCCACCTCCCTTCACCACTGTGCAAATGCGCCCTGTGGCGCGTTTTAAGTTGGGAGATTAAGTCCCTTTGAATCCTGAGGGTCCCTGGGGTCCAACTAGCCCACCAGGTACCTCCACTAAGCGCCACAGAGCTGCGTTGCAGAGAGGTGTAAAAAGGGGCGTGGCCTGTACCTCCCTGTACCGCAGTCCTGTGGCGCTTACTGGAGGTACCTGGTGGGCTAGTTGGCCCCCAGGGATCCCCAGTATTGAAAGGGAATTAATTCCCCAATTTAAAACGTGCCACAGGGCACTGTTGCAGAGTGTTGCTGGGAGGGGGCGGGGACTCTGGCACGATCGCGGATATTTTTTTAAGGATTTTTTTTAGAAGGGGGTTTTGTGGCCCTCCTTCTTTTAATTTTTTGGGGCCCTGGGGACCCCATCCCCTAGGGCCTTACCCCCATTTAAAAAAAAATACATTTGAATGGGAAGGGGGCCGCGTGGGCCCTCCTCCCGTGGCCAACTCCAGCCCCGTGGACCCCATCCCCCGGGCCATGGCTGCATACATATTATTAATTTTTTATGGAGGTGGGCTGCGCGGCCCGCCTCCTGAGGCCTCTATTGGCCCTGCGGACCCCATCTCCCGGGGCCCGCATTTATTTTTGTTTTTTGGGGGAGGGGGCCTGCGTGGCCCCCCTCCCGAGCCACTGCTAGCCCCGGAGACTCCATCCCCCGGGGCTGGCCCTCTCTGTTGGGAATATGGGGGGAGCCCCAATGCCCCCACGGTTCCGCCAGCTCCCCACCTCCTACGGGAGCCGGCATTGCTTTTCCACATGGGGAGCGGCTGACATGCAGATCCCCATGTGGAAAAGTAATTCTGCTTTGATTCATTGAAGCGAGAGCAGGTTTCCCTGCTCTCGCTTCAATGAAGCAAATGAGAGTTTGCTATGGTAGGGCGGGAGCCGCGCAGCTCCCGCCCTACCATAGCAAAGAGCAGTGTCCTGGGAGTGGGCACCCCGGGACACTACAGGAGCCGGCCTTTGGGGATGGCGGTCCCCAGAGCCATCCAGGGCTTCTGGAGGGGGGCTTTGCGGCCCCCCTCCCAACATTATCAAAGCCCTGGGGAGGTGGTGGTCGAATCTCACTGTTTAATTTAAAAAAGAAATGCTTTTTTTGGCCCTGGGGTCCTTGTGGGACCCCCTAAGCAGGTCTAGGGGGTCAGGGTGTTTCTACCCTGCCCCCTTTTCATGTTTTTCACGTTGGTTTTTCTTTTTTCTTGTGACTCGGTTCTACTAAGTCACAAGATGGCTGCCAACACTTCCTGGTTTGGAGTGTTGACAACCAATTAGAATAAAGCTCGTGGTCGGGAGGGTCCACGGATCCACTGCGGCCATAGATATCGAAACTTTTATTTTTGATTTTCTCAGCAACTACTGAACGGTTTTACACCATTTAAAAAAAAGGGCGCTTTCTGAACCAAGAACTACCCTTTTGCCAAATTTGGTGTAATTCCATTCAGCAGTTCCAGCTGTAGCCGTGTCTAACGTTTCCTATGGCAAATGCATTTTTTGACCTCTTGTTTTTTAATTTCTCAGGAACTACTGAACGGATTTACAACATTTAAAAAAAACGGGTGCTTTCTGAACCAAGCACTATCTGTTTGCCAAATTTGGTATAATTCCGTTCAGCAGTTCGAGCTGTAGCCGTGTCTAAAGTTTCCTATGGGAAACAACATGGAGAAAACACGTTTTGGGACCCCCCTTTTTTCACTGCCCCCGCTTGGCGAATCACCCCAAAACTTTCAGCATAGGAGCTGACCAGAGTGGGCCATCATTTTTGAAACTTTTGCGAAGATTCGTCAACCGGCACCAAAGTTATTGGGAAAACAAAAAACGAGTTTCCTATAGGGTTTTCCTATAGGTCCTAACTATAACTACCTACTGGCGATCCATCTCAGGGATTAAAAAACTGTACTCTTCTACCCTACGTGAAAAATATAAGCATTCAGCACACAATAGCTGCTATACCCAGCTTGTCAAAGAATTGCAGGCCAATGATAATATCATAGTTCGCCAAGCAGACAAAGGGGGAAACATATTGTTGTGGCCTCGAGAACTTTACTTGGAGGAAGCTTACAATCAGCTGAATGACCCCCAATGCTACAAACGTTGTGATGCAGTTAAAGTGAAACAATCACAAACTGAATGTTATTCTCATCTTTTTGCCTGGAGAAGCTCAGGATTACTGAGTCAAGATGAACTTAAATTCCTCAAGAATGAATACCCAGTAATTTCTGTAATTTATTTCATCCCTAAAATTCTGAAAAGCCTCCAGGCAGGCCCATCACCTTAACGGTTTATTGGAGAACACGTCTGTGTATATTGATGCTTTTTTGCTGGAACATGTAATGGCTTTGCCCTCTTATGTCCAAGATACAGGCGACTTCCTTAGGAAACCTGCTAGGTTAACATGGGACCCCTCTTATTGGTTGATAACATTGGATGTTACATCCCTATATACCAGCATTCACCATCTAGATGGTTTGAAAGCGGTCAATCATTACCTAGGGAGGAGGTCCATACAAATGTCTAACCATAACAAAATGTTACTTGCCATACTTTCCATCTGCCTACACAACAATTTCTTCATGTTTGGTAACCAGTACTTCCAACAGGTCAGGGGTGTTGCTATGGGGGCCTGTTTTTCTCCCAGCTATGCCTGTTTGCATATGGGCTGCTGAGAGGAACAGGTCCTCTATGGCCAACACCATGACACTTTCACTAAACATGTAATTCAATGGTATCGCTACATTGATGCTATCTTTTTGATTTGGCAGGGTACTAGACAACAAGCTTTGGACTTCATTGACATGATTAATGTCAACACATTAAACCTTAATTTCACGTCCAACATAAGTCAGGATCAAGTGTTCTTTTTGGACACAGAGATTGTTGTCAGGAATGACAAACTTGTGACACGACTATTTAGGAAGCCCACTGCGGGCAATACTGTGCTTCATGCCACAAGCCATCATCCAGCGCTTCTGATACGTAGCATCCCTTATGGGGAGATGCTGCGCATCCGGCACATCTGCAGCACAGATTCCGAGTGTCTTGAGGCACAGCATATTAGTAAAGAGACATTTCTGGCCAGGGGCTATTCAACCTCTATGATTGACAGTGCGATCCATAAGGCTAACCAGATTCCCAGAAATGTTGTTTTACAGAATAAAGCATCAAATGCAACATCGGTAAAAACAAAAGAGCCAGTCAGACTGATTTTAACCTACAATCGCCAGCACCAAGCCCTGCGCAAAATCTTAAAGAAAAATTGGAGCTTGCTATGCAATGATCCTGTCATTGGGGATCTTATGACAGTCAGTCCTGTAGTTACTTTCTGGAAAGCTCGATCCATGAGCGATTCCTTAGTTAAATCCAGTCCTGAAATAGGCTCCAGCAAAATCATGGCTACAAGCTATTAAGGGCTTCAGGAGATGCACCAGATGCAAAGCCTGTAGACCACGTGTCAGCAAAACAGAGTTCAAAACCCCGTTCTGTGATACCCCTCGTCCGATCACCAAACTGCTTACTTGCAAGACTGACTTTGCTATTTACGTGCTGGAGTGTCCGTGTGGCCTGCAATATGTTTGTAGTACCAAGTTGCAGGTTTACAAACGGATACTCCAGCACATTAGGGCAATCAATGGGAGTGATGCCTCCTATCCAGTTGCGCGTCACTTCAAAGAACGGCATGACAACAAAAGTGAGCTCCTCAAGTTCTTTGTCATTGACTCAGTATTCCCCTTTAGACGGGGAGGAAACCGCGAGTCCCTCTTGCGTGCCCTTGAAACCAAATACATCCTTGAACTGGACACTAAGACACCGCAGGGTTTGAATTCAAGTAAAAATGTTCACACGTCTTTAGGTTGGCCCATTTTATAACATCAAGTATTTTACATATCTATTTTCTTATTGGCCGTGCCTCCCGAATTTACAGTAATTTGAAAGACTTTTACATGATTTTTTCCACCACTATTTGCACTTTGCACGTTACTTTGCACTGACAACTGTACTTGGACATAGTTATGTTGTTGTCCATCTGGACAAATTGTTAAAATATTTGTTGGACAGCCATCATTCATGCATAAAAATGCATTGGGTATTGAAAACAACGTAATGAGGAATATATATGTAACACGCCATGCTGCGGAGCAAAGCCCGTACCGGCATGTCTTCAGCATTAAGGATTGTGGAAACATATGTGTCCATTGAGTGACTGGTTTAAAAGATGTTCATCAAACAAATAAATAATGAAGAAATGAAAATGAAAACTTCCTTGGTTGAAATTGGAACAAACGTTGCATTTTTATGCATGAATGATGGCTGTGCGTCCGATGTGGGGTGTAACGTCGCCCCACTTACTTTCAAAAAATATTTGTTGGTCCATCTGCAACATCCAGGGGCACATAACATTTGTTGAGCTGCTTTGCTATGTATGTATTCTTAGCTTAGTTAAGATTGTTACCTGATTTTATTACATTTTCAGGGACGTATGTTTTTTATCGGCCAGACAGGTTGTTAAAATTAGACATTACCCACTAGGGTTATCTCTTTAATTTGCTTATTTTGCACAACAATGTTCAATTTGCACAGATAGGAGAGGATTTGAATTAAAATGTATTTTTCTGTTCTCCTCCTTTTAGCTTATACTTTTAATTTGCAGTAATTACACTTATTTCGTGTTTTTATATTCTTAAAAGGATTTGAGCTATTTATGATGTGTTGAATTTATGTCCCATTGACCATTAATTTGTGACCATTAACAAACATGTATTTTTTACTTGTGACCATTAACAAACATGTATTTTTACTATGTCCAGTACTCTCAGGCAACCAATCGTGTTACAGTTCTCATTGCACTAAGCACTTTAAATGCGGCATTGTAACTCCCAAGGCGTCCTGTGATCAATGCCTCTGGAAGGCTGAAACACGTCATGCAGGCATGCTGAGATTTAAATAAATTACTCACTTGCACTTTCTTCTGGGTCAGTTATCATCTGTTCCTGTCTTTTTCTGGAAGATTGGTGGATTGCAGGAGTTCTCCAGGCAAAATCCCCAACAGGACGCCAATCTACATATTAATACACATATATAAACATATATATACACATATATATACAAATATATATAACATATATATACACACACATATATGTATATCTATCTATCTATCTATCTATCTATCTATCTATCTATCTATCTATCTATCTATCTATCTATCTATCTATTACCTACTGGCGGTCGCCAGTAGGTAGTTATAGTTAGGACCACGTTTCCATAGGAAATCCGCAACATTCTATTTGGAATAACTTTGGCGCCGGTCGACGAATCCTCGCGAATTTTTCAAAATAGGTGGGGCGCTACGCTCCGCTCCTCCCATGCATTTTTCCATAGGACCTTTAGACACAGCTACAGCCCGAACGGCTGAACAGAATTACTTGAAATTTGGCAGAGAGGTAGTCCTCAGGTCAAGGAAGTGCCTTTTGTAGGTTTGGTGTAAATCTGTTCAGTAGATTCAGAGAAAATAGCCTTTAAATCAATATATATATCTGAGCCAGCTTACGGTGCGCTTACGGTGCGCTTACCGTACGCGTACGGTGGCGTGCGCGAGCGCGATTCTGATTGGCTGTTAGATCTTAGTAAACATTCGAATCGGTCGAAACCAGGAAGCGGCGGCCGCCATTTTGTGTGTTTCACTCAGAAAAAAAAGGGTGATATCTTGAAAAGGGGGCAAGGGAGAGAGTTACAGACCCCCTAACATTTGTAAAGGGGTCAAAGAAGGACAGAAAAGTACAAAGAAAACATTTATTGATTTTAAAAAAAATTGCGGGGTACGCGTACGGTAAGCTCAACGTACGCGTACGGTAGAAAAAAAAAGAAAAAAAAAGAAATGAAATTCAGATTTAAGAGTTTAGATATTAGGGGGCTCTAAAAAGAGCCGTTGTGTTTATGAAATGATTTGATTTTTTAGTGGTACCTACAAGTAAGTACCGATGCAGAGTCTAAGGTTCAAGAGGAAGACTCTGTTCCCTTCATCATTGAAGTGCACACCATCTCCTCTATAAATGTCTTGCATGTCGTAACGCAAGTTGTTGTGGTAAATGGAACCCATACCATAGTCTCTGAGGAAAGCAGAAACAGATTTGTTGACGTGCTTTCTTGCTTTGTCAATCTGCGGACAAAAATGATTGGACCAGTTCCATTTTTGCCTTTGGCATATGTTAGAAAAGACAAAGGCAGTTTTAGGGAAAAGTGAAAACAGTTGTGCAAAGGTGTCCTTCATAAGCATTTCCAGACCTACCCCAGTCAAAGTGCCTAGGTCATTGCCACCACAGTGCACTATTATGAGGTCAGGGTGTTGGATTTGCATGAAGGATTTCACCAATGGCATCAATTGGTGCCACTTTAACCCTCTCTGACCAATCCATTTAATGTCTACATTTGGCAAAGCAAGGTCTCTCACCATATCTGTTTTCTCTGCATACTTTTCACTCCAGAAGACATAGCTGTGCCCTACAATCCACACTGTGAACATCTTCAAAGGAGAACTGGATGCACTCAGGAGGTGAAATTCAGTAGAATGGTAAAAAGAAATGAAAGACAGTTTGGAAATGGAGGCATACATATTTTTTTTATAAAAAAAAAGAACTGATTGGCTGTTTCATACCATTCTAGAATAAAAACTAGGCTGTATGTGTAAATTAATAGAAGCATGTTTTGTATTGGTACAGAAAAATGTGTTACCAAAGAACAGTACTATGGATTTGCTGTTAGGTTTGAAAAGTCAAGCACTCTTGCTCTGTGGAATTGAAACATTGTTTGGTGAACTTCTGACCTAACTCCACACAGCAGTGTTCCATGAGCTGTTGCTATGGTAGCAGGCAGAAGTCAAGTTGGGGGAAGGGTACTAGGCAGAAGTCAAGCTGGGGGAAGGGTACTTTTGGAAAAGGGTTGGTTTTCAACCAATAGAAATGTGTGATTACATTTGAAAAAAAGGGGGAAGCACTGAGATTTGAAATTAACATGTATATGTGTGGAAAAAGAGAGGGAAAGTTTGCCATTATCTGGTTCTGCTGAGAGGAGAGAGGTGTAAAGAACAGAGATCCTGGCTCTGATAATCTGCTGTTTGAGTGCCACATTTCTTTCACAACTAACTAATTTTAAAGGTGAGTTTAGAGTTTGAGAGGGGATGTATATGGTAAATTAAGAAATGAATAATAGAAATGGAATTCCTTTTGTTGAAGTTGTGTTTATCATTTTCTGTTTTGGGAGAAATTTAAATGTGAGGAACATGTAAAATAATATGGACTATGTTTTCACGATAAATTAAGGTGTACTGGTAAAAATAAGGAATACTTTAAGGGTTTGAGGTTGCACTCAGTAATGCAAATACATACAGCATCAGTAAGGCTGGTTGCCCTTGCTGGAGTGTAGGCAGTCACCCAGGTTACAAATGGTGCTGGTTTGAAAAAGCAGTTTGGACATGTGCTGTTTCAGAATCTGAAAAGTGGATTCAAGATGTGTCAGTCTGTAAAAGTGTTTATCACTTGCCAAAAAAAAGAAAAGTAAGTGTGCTTTCAAATTGGCAAAGAAATTTCGTTTTGTGACTAATGTGAAAACATGACTCTGTGTGCAAAGAGGAATTACAGGCAGAGATTTATTGCGTATTGCTCTGGTGATTTCACAGTTGCATTAGATGGAAAGGGTGAGCCATTTTTTTTGTGTAGAAGCAGACTCTTAGCACACACCCAGCTGCTTATCCTCTGGAATCATGCACAGTATTCACAACCGAGAGGGGTTTGAGGTTTCAGTCAGTAATGCAAATACATACAGCATCAGTAAGGCTGGTTGCCCTTGCTGGAGTGTAGTGAGTCACCCAGGTTACACATGGTGCTGGTCTGAAAAAGCAGTTTGGACATGTGCTTTTTTAAGAATCTAAAAAGTGGATTCAAAATGTGTCAGTCTGTAAAAGTGTTTATCACTTGCCAAAAAAAAGAGTAGTAAGTGTGCTTTCAAATTGGCAAAGAAATTTCGTTTTGTGACTAATATGAAAACATGACTCTGTGTGCAAAGAGGAATTACAGGCAGAGATTTATTGCGTATTGCTCTGGTGATTTCACAGTTGCATTAGATGGAAAGGGGGAGCCATTTTTTTGTGCAGAAGCAGACTCTTAGCACACACCCAGCTGCTTATCCTGTGGAATCATGCACAGTATTCACAACCGAGTGGGGTTTGAGGTTTCAGTCAGTAATGCAAATACATTCAGCATCACTAAGGCTGGTTGCCCTTGCTGGAGTGTAGTGAGTCAGCCAGGTTACATATGGTGCTGGTCTGAAAAAGCAGTTTGGACATGTGCTTTTTTAAGAATCTGAAAAGTGGATTCAAAATGTGTCAGTCTGTAAAAGTACTTATCACTTGCCAAAAAAAAGACTAGTAAGTGTGCTTTCAAATTGGCAAAGAAATTTCGTTTTGTGACTAATGTGAAAACATGACTCTGTGTGCAAAGAGGAATTACAGGCAGAGATTTATTGCGTATTGCTCTGGTGATTTCACAGTTGCATTAGATGGAAAGGGGGAGCCATTTTTTTGTGCAGAAGCAGACTCTTAGCACACACCCAGCTGCTTATCCTGTGGAATCATGCACAGTATTCACAACCGAGTGGGGTTTGAGGTTTCAGTCAGTAATGCAAATACATTCAGCATCACTAAGGCTGGTTGCCCTTGCTAGAGTGTAGTCAGTCACCCAGGTTACACATGGTGCTGGTCTGAAAAAGCAGTTTGGACATGTGCTTTTTTAAGAATCTGAAAAGTGGATTCAAAATGTGTCAGTCTGTAAAAGTGTTTATCACTTGCCAAAAAAAAAAGAAGTAAGTGTGCTTTCAAATTGGCAAAGAAATTTCGTTTTGTGACTAATGTGAAAACATGACTCTGTGTGCAAATAGGAATTACAGGCAGAGATTTATTGCGTATTGCTCTGGAGATTTCACATTTGCATTAGATGGAAAGGGTGAGCCATTTTTTTTGTGTAGAAGCAGACTCTTAGCACACACCCAGCTGCTTATCCTCTGGAATCATGCATAGTATTCACAACCGAGTGGGGTTTGAGGTTTCAGTCAGTAATGCAAATACATTCAGCATCACTAAGGCTGGTTGCCCTTGCTGGAGTGTAGTCAGTCACCCAGGTTACACATGGTGCTGGTCTGAAAAAGCAGTTTGGACATGTGCTTTTTTTAAGAATCTAAAAAGTGGATTCAAAATGTGTCAGTCTGTAAAAGTGTTTATCACTTGCCAAAAAAAAGAGTAGTAAGTGTGCTTTCAAATTGGCAAAGAAATTTCGTTTTGTGACTAATATGAAAACATAACTCTGTGTGCAAAGAGGAATTACAGGCAGAGATTTATTGCGTATTGCTCTGGTGATTTCACAGTTGCATTAGATGGAAAGGGGGAGCCATTTTTTTGTACAGAAGCAGACTCTTACCACACACCCAGCTGCTTATCCTGTGGAATCATGCACAGTATTCACAACCGAGTGGGGTTTGAGGTTTCAGTCAGTAATGCAAATACATTCAGCATCACTAAGGCTGGTTGCCCTTGCTGGAGTGTAGTGAGTCACCCAGGTTACACATGGTGCTGGTCTGAAAAACCAGTTTGGACATGTGCTTTTTTAAGAATCTGAAAAGTGGATTCAAAATGTGTCAGTCTGTAAAAGTACTTATCACTTGCCAAATAAAAGACTAGTAAGTGTGCTTTCAAATTGGCAAAGAAATTTCGTTTTGTGACTAATGTGAAAACATGACTCTGTGTGCAAAGAGGAATTACAGGCAGAGATTTATTGCGTATTGCTCTGGTGATTTCACAGTTGCATTAGATGGAAAGGGTGAGCCTTTTTTTTTGTGTAGAAGCAGACTCTCAGCACACACCCAGCTGCTTATCCTCTGGAATCATGCATAGTATTCACAACCGAGTGGGGTTTGAGGTTTCAGTCAGTAATGCAAATACATTCAGCATCACTAAGGCTGGTTGCCCTTGCTGGAGTGTAGTCAGTCACCCAGGTTACACATGGTGCTGGTCTGAAAAAGCAGTTTGGACATGTGCTTTTTTAAGAATCTGAAAAGTGGATTCAAAATGTGTCAGTCTGTAAAAGTACTTATCACTTGCCAAAAAAAAGAGTAGAAAGTATGCTTTGCAATTGGCAAAGAAATTTCGTTTTCTGTCTAATTTCAAAGCATGACTTTGTGTGCACACAGGAATTATTTTTAGATATTTAATTTGTGAAGGTGTTATTGTGATTTTCATTTATAGGAAAGGGGTTTATAGTATTTTAAGATTTCTAAAGAACATAAAAATGTAGTAATATATTTAAATAAAATAAAGGAATTTTTTTTTAGTTTTTTTCAGGTATTGCTGAAGAGCAGTGAACAAACTTAAGATGCCTAAAAAATCCAGACTAAAGAAAGACCACAAAAAAAACCTATATTTGAAGAAAACTGGAGGACCTAAGTTAGTTGGAGATGCTCATGTTGGCAAAAAGAAAAAATCTTCTGGTAAGCAGACAAAAGATTTTTTAAAGAACATATTCAAAAAAAGGAAAAATGTACAAAATGTCTGTACTGGAAAGAATGTTTTCAATAGAAAAGAACAGGAAAAAATTGAGAATTTAGTTAATGCAAATATACCTTCTGTAACTATAAAGATTAACTTAAACAGAAAAACAGCGTTTAAAGAGATACGTAGAAAAATGTTTCAGAGAAGAGTTATGTCCAATTTGATAAAGGATGTGAAGAAATATAAGCAAAAGGCAAAATTTTACAAGAGAAAAAAAGAAATTGAAGCCATTGCAGCAAAGGCATTAGAATTAAAAAGAAAACTATTCATTTTAATTTTGAATAGGATGCGTACATTAGATAAAATGGTTAATGTACTGAAATCACAAAGCAAAAGGAAAAGAGTAGTGAACAGAACCAACTTTTGTAAAGTGTTTTTAGGAAAATGGATGCATAGTTCAAGTAGTGAACCTTTTTTTAATGAAGAGAGCTATTTTCAAAGTAATAGTTTGCTGCATGCAGTTGACACCAGAGGTCGTGCTTACGAAGTGAAAAATGGTTGCATAATGGAGAAGGAGATAATGGTTCCAAGAGATGAGGTACAAGTGATGGCGGATGAGGCTATGGGGAGACGTCCTAAAGCCCCAGTGTACACTTGGAATTGTAGTAGTATTTGCACTGTGCGTCAGGAATCTATTGATAAATTTCGTGAGTTTCTAAGAGAATATAGTAAAAAAAAGTGTAAAACAGAAGATTAAGGTGCTTCAAAGTCTAGATCCATGCAGAGTGAGAGAGAATACTGGTTTGCAGGGTCATTCTCTGGCTTGTCTATCTAGAAAAGTGTGTAATAGTGTTTTCCATCATTTTAGGATGCTGGCTGTTCATCATACTGAAATGAGAAAGTTTGTGAGACGGTTGTATTTTGCTAAAAGTCCAGCACTAAAGTTAGATGAATTGAATAGGGCTCTGTTCCGTGGGTCAGTATCAGATGTAGAGAAGGTTGTTGATGAAATTCAGTTTTGTTACTTTGGTCCTGAACAAAACAGTGCAGAAAAGGACACAGTAAATGAGGAAGAAGTGGAAGAGAATGTAGAACCATTTGTAAGTAAGACATTTAATGATCACATAACAAAATTTGAAAAAATCTCTAATGAAAGACTAAATATTACTTGTATTTGTTGCCGCAGAACTCATTATAGAAAACAAACCAGGTATGTTGATCTCTATAGAAAAAGTGAAAATGAAGATAATTATAAGTGGAAGGATTTTGCCACATATATATTTCTTGAAAATTGTTTTGAATTGGGTGAAGTTCAGCGTATTTGTAAATACTGTTACAACAAATTAGAAGAAAATAGAATGCCGACCAGAGCTGTCCATAATAATTTAGAATTGGATGTTATTCCTGCCGAACTTTCTGAATTAAATACTTATGAGTCTATACTTATTCAATGTGTTCATCCGTTCCAGACCATAGTACGTATGGAGCCCAAAACTGGTAAATTACCTCCTTCAGATTTACTGAGAGGTTTAAAAGGTAGAGTGGTGTATTTGCCCTTGGATTTGAAAAAAATATGGAAACTATTGATGCAGATACTTTGGAAACTGAACCATTAGTTATTCTGGTTAATGGTGTACCTACAAAGAATAAGAAGATTTGGCAGGAGCTGGTAGATGTACGGAAAGTACAAAGAGCAAATTTGTTTTTGAAAAGGAATAACAAATGGTATGAATCAATTTATATAGAAGAAGAAGAAGAAGAAGATTTACAAGAAGACACAGAAACACCAACTGGACAAATTGAAAAAGTGGACAAGTCAAAGGAAGAAGAAATTTATGAACATTTTAGCATACATCCTCTTCATTCAAAAGAAGTTATGGGAGACAATATTGATCTGTTTCAGATGAAGAAAGCAAAAGGAACTCCCGTGAGTGTATGGGAGGAGAGCTTGGAAGCTCGATGTTTTCCCCAGCTGTTTCCTAAAGGAAAAGGAGGACGATACGATGAACGTCCAGAACAGATTCCAGCTTCTGAGTATCGGACTACAAGACTATATGCTGAAGATCCCAGATTTCGACAAAGTATTCCTTATTTGTTCCATCTTTTATTTGAAAGCGACTTGTCTGCACTGTCATATGCAGTAAATCACATTTTAAAAAGTGGAGTACATTTACAAAATGTGTCTGCTAAGGATTTTATGGAGAAAGTGCAGCACCGAGATGATCATTTGGAAACACAACTGATCAACCTGATGGCTTGTCAGCGTGGGACAAATGAATATTGGTACCGACGCCATGGTGAATTAAAATGCATGTTACGGAATTTAGGAACAAGATTAATCAAAAATGGACAGACCCATTGGTGTTGGTACGATCACTGGCAAGCAGTGCTTGGGAACCCACTAGGTGAGTAAAAGGCCCCTCACACACCAACCTAGTTGGTGTCATGCTTCATCATAGGGGCCCCAACCGGGTGGCCGAGCGCCTCCCGGTTGTGCTGCAACGCCTGACTACAGCGGAGCTGGTGTGGTGTGATAGTGTGATGTTGTGAAAAGTTAAAAATACCTCTGAGAATCCTTGCCGGGGGAAATTTAATGATGGCGGCTCAGGATATATTAAAATTAAAAATTATGTGGAGCAACTAAGAAAGGAATTTAATTTTGTAGTTGACTATGTGTATGGTCTACATGTTTCAGCCCACCTTAGAATGTGCGGGGCTTTCTTCAGGTCCAGGAAGTGCAGTGAGTGGCAAAACAGGGCCACGTGAATAGTGAAAAAGATAAAAAGGGAGTAATTTACCTACACACTCTCTAAGGTGTGTGGAAGCGATATCAGCTCATTGGCAGACACCGCAGCGAAAAACCTGTGGGAAAGAAAACAATACACAGACAGAGGTGCCGATCACGATCCGGCAAAAACCCGGTACGAACCGTCGGACGGAGCATAATCTCCGCCCGACGCGTACCCGGTCGTCAAATTTTACAAACAAGGAATTACGATTCGCACTGGTACACCATTACCGTACGAATCGTAAAAAAGCCCAACCGAACAAAAAACACCTACCAATGCGATCCGGGAAAGCGCCGACCTGACGTCGGGACGCACGCAGCCAGCCATTCACGACCCAGGAATCACGATTCGCACCGACGTCACCCCGCACGGTGAATATTTTGCGGCAGCCAAAAACTGCCGGGAAATCAGGACGACGCGAACAAGGACCACCAGTACGCGACGGACAGACGACGCCGCGAACAAGGAGGACCAGTACGTGACGGACAGACATGGACCCGAACCTACGAGTCATCCCTGCCCTCATAGCAGTCCACCTCCTCTACAGGTTACGACGCAGACGCCGCAGAAGGTCAGAATAACTAAGGGAGGGGGGAAAGTGGGGTGGGGTGGGGGTGGCACTACCAGGGCAGGCCACAAAACAACCACATGAATGACACACTACACATGGCCTGGACATACCTGACTCCCATGCCCTGGTCACCACGAGGGGGTGGGGGCGTGTCCTGATAAGCCAGCGACCGCCACAACGGAAGTCCGTCACCACGCGAACCGGCAACACAACCAGACAGGTACGTCCCGTACCCACGCCTGAAGAGCGTGGGTACGAGTCGGACCACGCCCACACACGTCACCCCAACAATGGCGGGACGGATCGCACCCACGTGGCAAAGGCCTGGGTACGGGCCGCACAAACATCACATAGCGTGGGGACGGATATGTACGGACCCTACCCCCACCCCGTATGCAAGGAGCGTACCCCCCACCCCAACAGTGAAAGTACGACCCGTACCCCCACCCGCGTATGCATGGAGCGTACCCCCCATGCCAACAGTGTAAGTACGACTCGAACCCCCACCCACGAATGCAAGGAGCGTACCCCCCAGCCCAACAGTGTAAGTACGACCCGTACCCCCACCCGCGTATGCAAGGAGCGTACCCCCCACCCCAACAGTGTAAGTACGACTCGAACCCCCACCCACGAATGCAAGGAGCGTACCCCCCAGCCCAACAGTGTAAGTACGACCCGTACCCCCACCCGCGGACGTACGGAGCGTACCCCCCATGCCAACAGTGTAAGTACGACTCGAACCCCCACCCACGAATGCAAGGAGCGTACCCCCCACCCCAACAGTGTAAGTACGACCCGTACCCCCACCCGCGAATGCAAGGAGCGTACCCCCCTGCCCAACAGTGTAAGTACGACCCGTACCCCCACCCGCGTATGCATGGAGCGTACCCCCCATGCCAACAGTGTAAGTACGACTCGAACCCCCACCCACGAATGCAAGGAGCGTACCCCCCTGCCCAACAGTGTAAGTACGACCCGTACCCCCACCCGGGAATGCAAGGAGCGTACCCCCCTGCCCAACAGTGTAAGTACGACCCGTACCCCCACCCGCGTATGCATGGAGCGTACCCCCCATGCCAACAGTGTAAGTACGACTCGAACCCCCACCCACGAATGCAAGGAGCGTACCCCCCTGCCCAACAGTGTAAGTACGACCCGTACCCACACCCGCGGATGTACGGAGCGTACCCCCACCACACCAGTGTAAGTACGACCCGTACCCCCACCCGCGGACGTACGGAGCGTACCCCCAGCCCAACAGTGTAAGTACGACCCGTACCCCCACCCGCGGACGTACGGAGCGTACCCCCAGCCCAACAGTGTAAGTACGACCCGTACCCCCACCCGCGGACGTACGGAGCGTACCCCCAGCCCAACAGTGTAAGTACGACCCGTACCCCCACCCGCGGACGTACGGAGCGTACCCCCAGCCCAACAGTGTAAGTACGACCCGTACCCCCACCCGCGGACGTACGGAGCGTACCCCCAGCCCAACAGTGTAAGTACGACCCGTACCCCCACCCGCGGACGTACGGAGCGTACCCCCAGCCCAACAGTGTAAGTACGACCCGTACCCCCACCCGCGGACGTACGGAGCGTACCCCCAGCCCAACAGTGTAAGTACGACCCGTACCCCCACCCGCGGACGTACGGAGCGTACCCCCAGCCCAACAGTGTAAGTACGACCAGTACCCCCACCCGCGGACGTACGGAGCGTACCCCCAGCCCAACAGTGTAAGTACGACCCGTACCCCCACCCGCGAATGCAAGGAGCGTACCCCCCTGCCCAACAGTGTAAGTACGACCCGTACCCCCACCCGCGTATGCATGGAGCGTACCCCCCATGCCAACAGTGTAAGTACGACTCGAACCCCCACCCACAAATGCAAGGAGCGTACCCCCCTGCCCAACAGTGTAAGTACGACCCGTACCCACACCCGCGGACGTACGGAGCGTACCCCCACCACACCAGTGTCAGTAGACTCGTACCCTCACCTCTAATGCAGTGTGCGTACCCCCACCGTGTATGTGCCAAGCGCACATATCCAGAAATCGGAGGTGTGTGTGCAGAGTCCACCCAGCAGTGCCCTGAGACAGGAGTGGTGGGTGTGGAGTCCTCCCAGCAGTGCCCAGACACAGGAGGGGTGGGTGTGGAGTCCTCCCAGCAGTGCCCAGACACAGGAGGGGTGGGTGTGGAGTCCTCCCAGCAGTGCCCTGACACAGGAGGGGTGGGTGTGGAGTCCTCCCAGCAGTGCCCTGACACAGGAGGGGTGGGTGCAGAGTCCTCCCAGCAGTGCCCTGACACCGGAGGGGTGGGTGCAGAGTCCTCCCAGCAGTGCCCTGAGACAAGAGGGGTGGGTGCAGAGTCCTCCCAGCAGTGCCCAGACACAGGAGGGGTGGGTGCAGAGTCCTCCCAGCAGTGCCCTGAGACAGGAGGGGTGGGTGCAGAGTCCTCCCAGCAGTGCCCTGAGACAGGAGGGGTGGGTGCCCATCACTCCCAGCAGTGCCCAGAGACAGGAGGGGTGTGTGCAGAGTCCTCCCAGCAGTGCCCTGAGACAGGAGGGGTGGGTGTGGAGTCCTCCCAGCAGTGCCCTGAGACAGGAGGGGTGGGTGTGGAGTCCTCCCAGCAGTGCCCTGAGACAGGAGGTGTGTGTGCAGAGTCCACCCAGCAGTGCCCTGAGACAGGAGTTGTGGAAATGTGGATTTTCCTGATCAGTTATGTCCCCTATCTTGGACCCCAACGGTTCTATATGCATGTTACAAGTACATGTATGTTCCCTCCAGTTCCAGTTTCCAAGACGCAAACATATGTGCGTCCACCATCAACATGTTCTCTGTCAGATCCGCCATCAATGGGCTGGATATTCGATTCCTAAGTATGAAAGGCCACCGACTTTATATGGCTAAGTTACTCTATTTTTATAGTTCAGGCAGAATAGGCCCGATTCTGTCCTCAAAGCCTTTCCCTGCTCTCTGTCTCTGACAGCTTCAGCTTGAGCTCGCATCTGTATCCATGAACTTTGTCCTACTCCCTGTGCAGCTAACGGTGCCTGCCTCGGCCAGTTTCGCCTGCCTGCCAAGAAGCTGTATTTCACCTTCGAATTATCTACTTTGCTTTTCAGCCGATGCATTCCTGTCTAGTGATTTAGGTAAACATTTCCTTTAGCTCCCAAGCAAAGGACTCGGCCTTTCCGTCCTCATGCAAGTAATTCATAGCCCTGTCACCATGGAATATTCCCATCCTCTCGCATTCAGTGTAGACACTTAGACGCTTGTACACACACGCACAGTCAGTATAGAATAGATTCTGTCCGAGAGTCCTTCCTTGTGGATAACACAGTTCTCTAAACATAGGATGTTAGATATGATTTGGGATTAGGTTGACTTGACCCCCCAGACTTTTCGTCTCCACATGTAGAGCTAAATGTCAAGTCCCCTTCACCCCCTAGTTGCACGTCAATTACACGTCATGCTGCTGCGCGCGCATCTATGTTAAGTATTATCTTATAGATCCTCCTATGTATGATAATCAGAGCCAATCATGTTTCTTTTTGCTCATTATTACGCCTAGTTTCGATTACGTATTTACTATGTCATTTCTCTTATCAATTGTTACGCCTTCTACATTCGTTTCATTGTAATGTATGACCTATAAAAGTTACTTCTTGTCAATAAAGTATTGTACTTCACTTCCTGAACCCTCGTGGTGACGGAACCTGAAGGCCGCCACTCGAGTCGGCCATTTTGGAATAAAGCCCATTCAGAAAACCTCTTATACCACGGATTCTGCCTCTTATTATTCTGAGCTATTTTACTTTACTTTAGATTCCGTATGAAATTCAGTCTAGGTAAAAGAATATTTACCACATAATGGCGCCCGAACAGGGACACTTTCTCATCTCACGCGCCGGCGGTGCGTTGCAGGCCCGGTCTCCTGCCACAGCTGGACGGACCATAACGCGTACCAGCAGGATTTCCTGTAGCTCCCTCCGGTCAAGCGGGGGCGACTGAGGCTGCGATCAACCCAGACGAGGCGGTGAGAAGTGCGAAGTATCCCGACCAGAGCCTAGCTGAGAGAGCAAGATCCGAGGTATACAGAGGCCCACCAGGTTTCCGAAGTCCCGATGTCCAGAGGGTCCGCTGTCCGCAGTCATCGAGTCCCGTTCATTCTCTGAGGCCTTCCGTTTCAAGGAGCTACTCGGTGAGTACCATCGCCGGGGAGGCGTGTTGACGCGCACATAGGTTGTGCCGGTCAAGACGGATTTGGGTACACAAATCCGGTCTGCACTGTTTAGCAGTGTATATGTACTGTTTAGCAGTATATCAAGTATTCCGAAGTATTCAGTTATTGTCAAAGAATTCAGCTTGGTGATTAGTTATGCAGACTGTCATCATTGTCGGTCATTTTTAAAATGTTTAATGTTTTAATGCTTAAAGTGTTTAAATGTCTTGCACATTGTGGTATGAATGATTGTTCATTGTTCACTGTTCATTATTGTGTTTTTTCGTATTAAGTGAGTTCAAGAGTAAGTATCAGATCAGTTGTCAATATGCCGCTCTTCTCGAAGTTAAGACAGATTACTACTAGAAAAGGGGTGCTTGAAGAAGCAGTTCCTATTCCTCCTAGGGACACTCCAGGGCATTTTATGTATCACAAGCATGGCTTAGATGCCATATTATTTCTTGATTTATGGGTAGATTATACCAAGGGATTGCCAGAAAGTCAAAGGTGGCCCGCAGCGGGAACCTGGGATGCAGAGTGCATCATGAAAGTGGAGGAAGAGTTATGGAAAAGAAAAGTCAGACAGTCACAGAAAGACGCTGTTGAGTTATGGCGTAAAGAATCTCATAGACGTACAGAAAAAGCACGTAGACAAGAAGAGAGGAGTAAAGAAAGTTCGAAGGAAGTTCAAGAAAATCTATTAATTGAGGAAGGTATCCGAATGAAATCAGAACAAGTAGATAGACAAAGAAATGCTCTTATGAATGGTATGTATCCCCTTCTAGCCGAAGGACTACCTAAGGCTGTTCCAGAAATGCCAAAAGACTTGCCACCCCCATTATTTCCAATTAAGGTACATCCTAAAGGGCATCCCAGAACCGCAGAAGATGTTTTTCTTTCCTCATATCTAGATGACGCAGCTCCCGAGTATGCTAACCCCGCACCACATAGACCGTCTGGCGGAGGGGTTCAACGTCAGGATCAGGTATCTGTTCCTGTGCAACAGCAAGTCCCGACACAAGCTCCGGCAAGCACATCTGTTTCCGAAATCGATTCTACAGTGGTATCGACACCTATAGTTGCTGTGTCACGTTCGACGAATCCATTCACACCCGACGCCCCAGATGGGGCCACGGGAGGTGCTAGCAATACTTTTACGCCACCTAGAATAAATAAACTTGTTTTTCAAGAGTCAGCGCATTCACGTACACCCAAATTCGTAAGTGAACGTGCGCTTAAGGAACTCCTTATAGATTGTAGATATGACCCGGTGGTCGGTAAAGAGGACGAAATGGTCCTAGCATCATTACGTATCAGACGAGCCGCAGAGTATGTAGCGAGGTTACCAGGAATGACTACGCATCTAGATAAAATATATCATTTTGTTCAAACAGGGCGAGATCCAGAATGTATTAACAGAGCTATGGAATTCCAGAAAGTAGAGATACAGGGGGAACTGTTACGTTTCCTCATAAACTGTATGATCAGAAATCAAGACCGACCGGGGGTAGACCCGAATGCAATGCTTATTCTTACAAGATGGAGCCAGAATATATCAGAAGGGAGACACGATAAGCAAAACTGTATAATAGCCATGTGCCGAAAAATCCGTAAAGAAATAGAACGTATTCATGAAGAAAGATTGGAAACAGACGAGTTCGAGCAAGATGAAGTGTCCGAATCAGGGAATTCCGCAAGACAGTCAGAGACCATAGCCTACGTAGGCAGAGGAAGATCCTGTAATAATACTAGATGCTTTTCTGATCCCATACACTCTGTATGTCCAAATAATAGCAGAACGTATCCGACGCCTGTAATAAATCTGAAGTCTCCTGAACATTTGTTTCAAGCCGCAGATAAAATACTACGAGAACGAAGGGGTTACCACCTCCTCGATTCCATGGATGAGAAAGAATTAGCCAGATCAGCCGTTCACTGGATTGACAGTCCTGAAAAATACGGTGATGAGACCGTAGCACACACGTTTTTTAACCTCAGTGCAGATGAACAACGTTTAGCTGGAATCTATATGATTCAGCAACTCCTTATATTATATAAGAGCCAACATGCTGACCCTGGTCCTTTACCTGATATATTAACGGAACTACTCGCGAACAGATGGAGAGGTTCTAGTAACAAGTTAATTAAAGAAATATTAGTGTCACGTAAACAGTATGTCCTTTTTGTAAGTCCAGATTCTTTCTCGCTGCCCCGCAAAGAAAGAACGCCGTATCATATGGATAGACAAAACCCCTTACGAGAAGTGCACCCAATAAAAGGCGAAGACAATCAGTTCCACCGTGTATTTGTATACACACCCATAACAAAAATTGAATTGTTAGAAATGAAGAAAGTAGTACCCAGTCATGACAAAGACCCAGCGGGTTTCCACCGAGAAATTAAGGACATGTTACTGATGGGAGAGTATACCTATCCTGATATTATGACGATATTAAAGGTGCTCTTACCTGCTGGCATTTATGAAAAACTGAAAGAAAAAGAGTGGGAAGTGGGAGACCAAAAGATAGATTGGACAGCATTAGAAACGGAAGAAAAAGCCCGAACTGCAGGTTCAGGGCTCGGGGATAAAGTTAAAGCATTACCAGGTTTACTAGTACAAGTACTGCCACGTTTATTAACTACGAAAAAGGAAGATTGGGGTGCAATCTCAGCCTGTAAACAAAAGCATGATGAAGACACAAGTGATTATTATGCCCGATTTGAAAAATGTTTTGGAATAAATAGTGGTATAAAAACAAGTAGTGAGTCGTATCCACATTTATTTGTGACAAAATTAGTAGAAAATGCATTACCTCCAGTAAAGAATAGAATATTGAAATTCGAGAGTACCTGGCAAAGTAACACTCCGTCACAAATGCTACAAATGTTACAGTATCATCACAATAGAATTAGAGATGAACAAGAGCACGAACAAAGACGTATGAAAGATACAAAAATGAAAATACTAGTGTCTCAGACAGTACCAGCTGAAGGACATAAAAAGGGTATGATACATTCCGATTCAGCAGGACCGGTAAAAGGGACATGCAATTATTGCAAAAAGCCAGGTCATTACGTACACGATTGTCCAGTTTTAAAACATAATATCGCCATAGGTAAAACACAAGAAAGACAACGGCCACTCAGACAGGATCAGAATGAACAAGGAGCTATGCAGCATGCCCAGGCCATGCCAGCCGCACAACAGCCAATACAGTTTGTGCCAGCTGCACCACCGTTGCCTGCTACTGCCACACAAACCACAACACGACAAATGTATCAGACCGCACAGTATGAATATCCTGAGTATCAGCGTTACGCATGAACTAGCCTAGAGAGGGAAGTTGACTTACCCCTTATCGAGATTCCTGTAGATCAAGAAGGACCTTATGTACATAGTGAATTATTAGGTCAAGATAGAAAATTCTTACTCGATACAGGGGCAAGTCGAACAACTATAAAACGTAGCGAAGTTCCAGGGGCACCCCTCTCAGGCTCTCAGAATATCTCCCTTGGTTTTTCAGGAAAACCTATTGTTAATGAAGTATCACAGCCTCTTCCACTTACGATAGGACCTTTGACACGAACTACAGATTTATTGCTTACTAAATCATGCCCAGAAAATCTGTTAGGAATTAAAACTCTGAAAGCCCTAGGAGCCATAATATGTTGTTCTCCGGAAGGAGTAAGGTTGTTTTTACGTGATTTTAAAGGTCACTATGTGTCTAGAGACATGGATCCCCGACTACAGACTTTACCTACACATCTATGGGCACAAGGCCCTACTGATGTTGGTTGCATGAATATTACACCATATCGAGTCACACTCAAGGCAGGAGTGGTACTACCACGAATGCGACAATACAAGTTACCGCAAGATGCTGTAGTGGCTTTGCTGAAAATCATTGATGAGCTAATTGCCCAAGGAGTAGTTGTAGAAACAGACTCCAATGTATGTAATTCACCGATAATTCCGATTCTTAAACGAACTGATCCTACTGCTCCGCCAGTATACCGATTGGTTATTGATTTGCGTGAACTAAACAAGTGCATTGTGCCACAATTTCCTGTGGTCCCCGATATATCATCATTATTGACAGCAATTGATTCCGAAGCAACATTCTTTACTGTAATTGATCTCAAGAATGCCTTTTTCAGCGTCCCCATAGATCCGGAAAGCCAATATTTGTTCGGATTCAGTTTAAATGGGCGCAGTTTTAAATTCTCACGCGCTCCCCAAGGATTCACAGAAAGCCCCAGCATCTACAGCCAAGCACTGAAACGAGAACTTGACAGTATCCACATGCCAGTCAATACTGCACTACTTCAATATGTCGATGATCTACTGATCACCGCGAGAAGCGAACCCGAATGTGAAAAGGCTTCTCTGACAGTTTTACATTTTCTAGCCGACAAGGGGCACAAGGTGTCTCCTTCTAAGCTGCAATTCTGTGTCCAGCGAGTTATTTATCTTGGTCACTCGCTGTCCAAGGAGGGAAGGCAGCTTACACCAGATCGCATCCAGTTAATTGCTAACATGTCAATACCCCAGACACAAAAGGAGGTGCGGGCTTTCATAGGCCTCACTTCATATTGTAGGCAGTGGATCCCTCAATATGCATTCCTAGCAAAACCACTCATTCAGTTAACCACACCGGAGGCAGCCACATCGACTGTTCTCCCTTGGACTCAGGAACATACACAAGCTTTTGAAAGCTTAAAGAAAGCTTTATGTCAAGCACCTGTTTTAGCAACACCATGTTATAGCAAACATTTTACACTCTTTGTTACAGAACGCGAAGGTACTGCCTTGTCAGTACTCACTCAGGAACAAGCAGGATCACGCAAGCCATGCGCTTATTTTTCCAGTACATTAGATCCCGTAGCTCAGGCTTTGCCTGCGTGCCTGAAATCAGTGGCAGCAACAGCTTTAGCAATCAGACAAAGCGATGCCATAGTGTTAGGACATCCATTGACAGTACAAGTACCACATGCAGTAGAGGTTCTTGTGAACCGAACGCAAACGCAACACTTGACCATAGCAAGACTTACCGGTTATGAACTGACATTGTTTCAGCCACACATAGAGATCCGACGTTGTAATACATTGAATCCTGCTACACTGTTACCTGTAATTGGAACAGACCCACTAGCTCATGATTGTGTTGAGATTATTGAAATAAAGACGAAACCTAGACAAGACTTGACAGACGTTCCATTGTTAGATCCAGACCTGACGTTGTATGTAGACGGATCGTGCATGAGAACAAGTACAGGAGATTTAGTGGCCGCGTATGCAGTCACAACAGACACTGAAGTTATTGAGACAAACTGTATAGATACTTTGTCAGCCCAAGCAGCAGAACTTATTGCTCTAACACAAGCCTGTATTCAAGCCACAAATAAGAAAGTAAATGTATACACTGACTCACGTTATGCATTCGGAGTTGTACACGACTTCGGCGTGCTGTGGCGAGAGAGAGGTTATTTAACTTCCCATGGTGCCCACATTCAGCACGGACCCCTCATTCATGCCTTATTAGATGCAATACATCTACCCACTGCAATATCAATCATGAAATGTAAAGCACACACGAAGGTTACTGATATCATTTCTCAAGGCAATGATTTAGCTGACAGAACAGCTAAACAGACTGCTCAGACTCGCACATTCGACATGACAAAGCCAATAGTTCAGACACCAACACAGTGTATGACAATTAAGGATCCCGCACTTGACGTAATTGACATACAGACACATGCTACTGCAGAAGAATTAAAGAAATGGACTGAACTAGGAGGGATCCAGACAGATCAGGGATGGATGACGAAGGAGAAATCTGTATGGTTTCTTCCTGACTCTATGGTCCAAGCCATTATAGCTACAATTCACAGTCCGGCGCATTTAGGGGAGAAAGCTATGCTAGATAGCATTCAACACATTTGGTTCAATAAACATTTACGAGCAGCAGCTAAACAAAAAGTCCGTACCTGTATGATATGTTGTCAGTTCAACCCAGGAAAAAGTGTTCCCGTAGAACAGGGTGGATTTCAGACTCCTGATCATCCTTTTGAAGTGCTCCAAATGGATTATATCCAGATGGAACGATGTCGAGGATTCAAATATGTTCTTGTAGTTGTCTGCGCTCTCTCCCGATGGACTGAGGCGTACCCAGTATCAGATTACACGGCCCCGACTACTGCCAAACAGTTAGTTCGAGAATTCTTCCCACGGTACGGTTTACCACGTGTTGTATATTCAGATAACGGCCAGCCTTTCTCATCCGAATTAATGAAACATGTCTCACTTTTGTTGGGATATCAGTGGAAATTCCACTGTGTCCGACACCCCGAGGCAGCAGGTCTCGTGGAACGACATAATCAAATTTTGAAAATCAGATTGTCTAAAATATGTAAGGAGAAAGGTGTTGACTGGATAGTAGCCTTACCAGTTGCACTATTTTACATAAGAATGGTAGCACACTCTCGAACAGGGCTATCCCCGTATGAGGTGATCTTCGGAAGACCACCAAATATGTGGGGGACGCCTATACCACGTAAAATAACTGATGTTAATTGTGATATGCTAACAGATTACTTGGCTTCCTTGATGTCTGCACTACAATCTTGTCGTTCACAGGTGGCTGCAGCCTTTCCTGACAACACTGAGGTGAAACCCCATGACGTTGCTCCGGGTGATCTGGTGTTTGTGAGGAATTTCGACCGCAAGACCCAGTTGGAGCCAAGGTGGAAAGCACCGAAGCTAGTCCTGTTGACCACAAGAACAGCCGTGAAAGTTGAGGGCCGCAAGGGCTGGATACATTCCAGCCACATCAAGAAATTTCATGGACTATCCTCGGATATAGACACTGTGCCCTGCACTCCCTCACAGACTGATTCAAAACTTCCCTTTGTTGAGCAGAATGACTCTCAGAACTATAAATTAAAGCTTAGGCCCAAACAGTCGAGCAATTTGATTGTTTAAGTCCTCTCCAAGGTGAAGCGGTTGAATTGTCTCTGACATGTATCCCTTGGACCTGAGTAGAGAAAATACCCGAGAAATGTTGAAACGACAGGCGTATTGTAAATCACTGCGTAGCTACTGTATGAGGACATTATTAATTCTGTTTTTATTGAGTCTTTTAATAATTATTACGAGTGTGATTTTGCACATATATCATCCTATTTCTAGACATGTTTATAATGTTGCTGCTGAACATTCTTTTAGTGACCTACCGCCACATGAATTATCTTATAGACTTGCGCTGCGCAATAACACTTTCATTAGTATGTTACATCATTCCCATCAGACTAGTAATGCCACCAATTGTTGGGTGTGTGGCCGACTCCCTCCCTATCAGAATAACAAAGGAGTTCTGCCTTTCTTTCCACATCCGTTCACACATAATGGCTCCTGTGGAGCATGGTTTAGCTTACTAAATTCCATAGACCCAGACACAGCAGTTTATCAACAACATTGGATATGGGGAAATCTGAATCTAGTTTTATTCAACGTCTGTCACCCTAATAAGGAGGGTCACCCCAGTAGAACAGGAACTGATCTAGAAAATGAAGTGTATAAATTAGGTAATTTTACACCTAATCTTATGATTCTGAATGTCAAATCCGAAGTTGAACTAATTCTGCCCACTATGTCAGTATTTCCAGTTAAGGGTGAATTATGTGTGAGAAAAGTTGGTTCCATACATATGGGCCATAGCCAATGCGTTATTACAGTAGAATATAGTGATCGAGGTAAATCTTCATTTAGAGCTTCTCGCCATTCTTACTTTATATGTGGTCAGACGGCATATATGCGTCTGCCTCTAGATTGGGATGGTACCTGTTACATAGCATTCCTTTTGCCACCTGTTTTCCTAGCTCCTCCTGATTATTATCGAAATGTTCATTTAGTACACAATAGAGAGCGAAGAGATCTCCCAGTTGTCGATTATACTGAGACGGCATGGGACAAGTATGTAGATTTCAATAAAGGTATCTTTCCCTATATAGGTACAATATCAAATAGTAAGCTGATACGTAGACTAACCAAGACTCTTGAAGCTGTAGTAAACGAGACTATAGCCGCCCTAGGCAATCTGACAGAGGAACAATCAGTGATGAGAATTGTTGTTCTTCAGAATCGTCTTGTCCTTGACGTCATCCTGGCCGATAGGGGCGGAGCTTGTAGGGTCATCGGATCCAGCTGCTGCATATTCATACCAGAAAATTCGCCATCTGTATATAAAGCTATAACACGCCTTCATAAGATTGTGAGCCAGATACACGAGAATCCAGGCACTTGGACGTGGTCCGGGTGGTTTTGGAGTGTGATATCAGCCTGGGGATGGAGAGTTCTATCCTTCCTAGGTATTGGCCTTCTTATGCTCTTCAGTTGCTGTTTATGCCTGCAATGTGGACCAGCGATTTGTGGTCTGTGTGCCACATCGTGCATTCCATATCAAGGTTCTCGTTCAAAATGCCGGAAGAAGAAGGAAGAAGAAATGATGCTCCATGAGCAAATCGATGGAATAATGAAGATTGATATCTCTTGAAGGGCAAGTAGGGGACAAGGAGGGAATGTGGAAATGTGGATTTTCCTGATCAGTTATGTCCCCTATCTTGGACCCCAACGGTTCTATATGCATGTTACAAGTACATGTATGTTCCCTCCAGTTCCAGTTTCCAAGACGCAAACATATGTGCGTCCACCATCAACATGTTCTCTGTCAGATCCGCCATCAATGGGCTGGATATTCGATTCCTAAGTATGAAAGGCCACCGACTTTATATGGCTAAGTTACTCTATTTTTATAGTTCAGGCAGAATAGGCCCGATTCTGTCCTCAAAGCCTTTCCCTGCTCTCTGTCTCTGACAGCTTCAGCTTGAGCTCGCATCTGTATCCATGAACTTTGTCCTACTCCCTGTGCAGCTAACGGTGCCTGCCTCGGCCAGTTTCGCCTGCCTGCCAAGAAGCTGTATTTCACCTTCGAATTATCTACTTTGCTTTTCAGCCGATGCATTCCTGTCTAGTGATTTAGGTAAACATTTCCTTTAGCTCCCAAGCAAAGGACTCGGCCTTTCCGTCCTCATGCAAGTAATTCATAGCCCTGTCACCATGGAATATTCCCATCCTCTCGCATTCAGTGTAGACACTTAGACGCTTGTACACACACGCACAGTCAGTATAGAATAGATTCTGTCCGAGAGTCCTTCCTTGTGGATAACACAGTTCTCTAAACATAGGATGTTAGATATGATTTGGGATTAGGTTGACTTGACCCCCCAGACTTTTCGTCTCCACATGTAGAGCTAAATGTCAAGTCCCCTTCACCCCCTAGTTGCACGTCAATTACACGTCATGCTGCTGCGCGCGCATCTATGTTAAGTATTATCTTATAGATCCACCTATGTATGATAATCAGAGCCAATCATGTTTCTTTTTGCTCATTATTACGCCTAGTTTCGATTACGTATTTACTATGTCATTTCTCTTATCAATTGTTACGCCTTCTACATTCGTTTCATTGTAATGTATGACCTATAAAAGTTACTTCTTGTCAATAAAGTATTGTACTTCACTTCCTGAACCCTCGTGGTGACGGAACCTGAAGGCCGCCACTCGAGTCGGCCATTTTGGAATAAAGCCCATTCAGAAAACCTCTTATACCACGGATTCTGCCTCTTATTATTCTGAGCTATTTTACTTTACTTTAGATTCCGTATGAAATTCAGTCTAGGTAAAAGAATATTTACCACAGAGTGGTGGGTGTGGAGTCCTCCCAGCAGTGCCCAGACACAGGAGGGGTGGGTGTGGAGTCCTCCCAGCAGTGCCCAGACACAGGAGGGGTGGGTGTGGAGTCCTCCCAGCAGTGCCCTGACACAGGAGGGGTGGGTGTGGAGTCCTCCCAGCAGTGCCCTGACACAGGAGGGGTGGGTGCAGAGTCCTCCCAGCAGTGCCCTGACACCGGAGGGGTGGGTGCAGAGTCCTCCCAGCAGTGCCCTGAGACAGGAGGGGTGGGTGCAGAGTCCTCCCAGCAGTGCCCAGACACAGGAGGGGTGGGTGCAGAGTCCTCCCAGCAGTGCCCTGAGACAGGAGGGGTGGGTGCAGAGTCCTCCCAGCAGTGCCCTGAGACAGGAGGGGTGGGTGCCCATCACTCCCAGCAGTGCCCAGAGACAGGAGGGGTGTGTGCAGAGTCCTCCCAGCAGTGCCCTGAGACAGGAGGGGTGGGTGTGGAGTCCTCCCAGCAGTGCCCTGAGACAGGAGGGGTGGGTGCAGAGTCCTCCCAGCAGTGCCCTGAGACAGGAGGGGTGGGTGCAGAGTCCTCCCAGCAGTGCCCAGACACAGGAGGGGTGGGTGTGGAGTCCTCCCAGCAGTGCCCAGACACAGGAGGGGTGGGTGTGGAGTCCTCCCAGCAGTGCCCTGACACAGGAGGGGTGGGTGTGGAGTCCTCCCAGCAGTGCCCTGACACAGGAGGGGTGGGTGTGGAGTCCTCCCAGCAGTGCCCTGAGACAGGAGGTGTGGGTGTGGAGTCCTCCCAGCAGTGCCCTGACACAGGAGGGGTGTGTGCAGAGTCCTCCCAGCAGTGCCCTGAGACAGGAGGGGTGGGTGTGGAGTCCTCCCAGCAGTGCCCTGAGACAGGAGGGGTGGGTGCCCATCACTCCCAGCAGTGCCCTGAGACTGGAGGGGTGTAACACATGTGTGTGAGGCCAGAATTATCCACATGCATACTGGCTACAAGGGAACATGTCCCCATGAACTCATGTCAACAGACTCCACACACAAGTACAGTGATCACCAAGGATGCCACGATTGTCGCAGGTGGAGACATGGCCCTGCATGCATGGCCAAAGTAGAAGGGCTCCGTCACACACACAGCTCATGTAGACACAGCTCTGCGCTAAACATTGGGAACACCCTGCAGGGAAGAAAGCTGGGTACACAGAGGAAGGAATACACCCTTGGACAAGTGCACCATGCAGTAACTGCCTACATGAACAAAGAAAGTTAGCCAACACCTTGTGATGGCACACAGATCACAGGGTCCCACCAATGAGCAGTACACTACTACATATCCCACACACCCAAACCCTTACACACCACCCAAAACCATGTAGCAGCCCCACCAACACCAATACCAGCATAGCAGTAGTGTGATAATGAAAACAAAATTAAGCTTTATTCAGCAGGAGCACAATGTCCGTGGATCGCAGGCAGTTCAATCTTCACAAAGCCCATAGGGCAGTCAATGATTCTCAGCTGGATGGGGGACACAGTGGGATGCGTGTCCCCTACCTTGCCTGCACAGTCAAATGGCATCGTCTTCCACACTGGTGAGGGCATCAGGGGGGGGGGAGCAACAGGCACCGCAGGGACATCAGGGCAAAGGGGCGGCGTTGTGGGTGCAGGGATGGAGGAGTCCACCACAGGGGGTGGGTCAGTGCCAAAGGCGGAGGCCAGGATGGCACTACACACCTTTGCAAGGTCATCCAGGGAGTCCCCTGCACCCGAAGGGACCTCAGGCCCCAAGGAGGGGGGGGGTCAGAGGGATGGGTCGCAGCGCCACCGGGGGAGGGTGGAGACAGGGGGGGAGACTCAACCACCCTGACCGGGGACCTCCGTGACCGCTTGCGTGGTGGTGTAACTGTGGGGCTCAGGGACAGAGCGGCCATGAAGGAGTCCTTGGGGGAGATGTGGCCAGGAGAGCTGAGGGGAGGGGATTTGGAGGGAGTGGACTGGGTGGAATGCGGACTCCCACTATGGCTGCGTGTCACACGTTTGCCCCCCGACCCAGTGGGTGTGCCTACCTCACCCTGTGTGTGCGTGTCAGGAGGAGTGCGGTGGACCTTCCCTGCTGGTGTGGTGCCCGTGTCCGTTGATGTGGGTGCATGCCGACGTCTGGGTGTACGTGTGACAGGCATGGGAGTGGGAAGTGTGGATGGGGCAGGGGTAGGTGGGGGGAGGTCGCGCTGCAGGAGACCCACTGCTGCAGTCAGTGTGGAGTCGATGGACCTCAGCAAGTTGCGTTGGTCAGCCTGCGATGAATGAATGCCCTCCAAGAAAGCCTCGATGTTGGTGAGGGTTTTGCCGTGGGCATGGAGGACATTAAGGATCGCAGCCTGACCAACCTGCAGTTGCCGCTGGATGTCCACAGACTCTGCATTGGCGGCAGCAGTGGAGACAGGGGCAGGGGGCGCGGTGCCTGGCAGGAAGGAGACATGCTGTGACCGGGCATGCTGGGAAGGGACACGAGCAAGTGGGAGGCGGCTGGTGGAAACTGAGGGGGCGGTGCGAGGTGTTGTTCCGCTGTCAGCTGCTGGTGCAGCCTCCGCCCACTCGGCGACATCGTCCCCGGACCTGTCAGCTTCGTAGTCTGATGTGCCAGTCGACAGGTCCTCGGCCACACTCTCCTCCGCCTCTGTCCCACTCGATGTGCCAGACCCGATGTCACGGCTGGCACTGGTGCTCGGTCCCTCCGCCTGGTCTGTGTCCATGTCTCCCTCTGTGTCCCCCGACGATGCTGTGGGCAGGGTGGAGAGACAGAAATTATTCAGACACCTGTACACATCTGTCACATGAGTCCAATCTACATAGGTAACATTGCATGGCCTGAAAAGGAAGATCCCTAACATCTACTGAACAGGGTACCGATGTAGGGCATGAAACACACAGTTGGTTGAGCCACCATGCCACTGAAATACCATGGAGAGCATGAGACAATAGCTAAACACAGGAAAAGGAGTCTGACATAGCACCCAGGTCCTGGGGACAATCCAGCACTGCATCTGCACCACACAGCGTTGGCGAAAATACCGATGACCAGGGACCATATCCATGAACTTGAGACACATGCTGCATAGGTAATGCTGAAAACATGCACAACATGACTCGGTCACTGCACATTGCGTGTGTGTCCAGGCACATCACACACTGCCCAGACCCAGCAAGTGGTAATCAGGATTTAACACATAGGCATTGCCCGCCCCAACAAGACCCTACACGAGGCAAATTGTGGAGACACAGGTGGCACCAACATCTCATGGTCTGGGTGATACACACAGGGGCAGGCAAAAAGCAAGATTGGACGCCAAACAGCCAAGGTGCGCCTGTACAAATAATGAGGTACCAGTGCCCATCCTCAGATGAGTATAACAAGACACACAGGCACTGGCAACTGTGAGTATGAAGAAGGACAATCAGGTCAGGCTGCACAGTGGACACCTGTACAAATTAGCACGTCTATATACATGGTGACAGGGGACAATGGCACAGAGCACAACTTACGCTGTAGACACTGACAGTGGCCACGTTCATGATGACACATACACCACTGAGGAAAAGGTGCCCCAGGGGACAGTAGAGGGCACGCAACTACATGCTACTGAATGGTAATGACAGCAACACACGTCACCATCCCTGCACAATGTGTATCGCACAGTCATGCACATCATGTCACAGGCCACTACATAGGACATGCGCGCTGTAAGGCATGACACATGAGAGACCAACTCCCATGTCTGGAGTCAGCATCAGTGCCAACTGACATGGAACCCACATGCAGTGAACTTGACAGTGCACAGGCAAGGTCCCACAACCTGTTACACACCACCCCCACACATGATGCTACAGACATTGTTCCCGTGGACAAAGCGCCAGCCTACATTACCCTGTGAAGGAGTGACTACACACAGACCAGGGAACACATTGCAAGGAGGGGAAGGGTGGCAGGGGCACAGCGCTATACTGGGGCAAACAGGATCTGCACAGCACCTTTAAACCCTGCCAGTGGATTCATGCTACTGTGCCCTTACAAATGCCGGTGACACACAACAAACACACATGTACCTACCCCCTTCCGGCTGCTGCATCGCCTGTAAGCGCCTCTCAAGGTCTGGAAAGACCACCGGCAGCACACGCCTGTGGAGGTGGCTCAGACGGCGGCGGCCGCGGTTCTTGTGGCTCTCAGGTGAGTCCCCCAGCAGGAGCCGTGCAATCCTCCGCGTCCAGCACCGGATATCCTGCCAGCGTTTCCTCACCTGGGCCAGGCGCCGCCTCCGACCATCCACACCCCTCACGGCACTGACGGCGGTCAGCCAGATCTGCTCCTTGGCAGTGGCGCCTACCTGTGAGGAGGAACAAGTGACACCACATCAATACACCAGCCACATGTCACAGAGAGACATATGGGTACAAATTAGCTGGTAACAACAAGGCATGTCATGCAGCCAACGCATTGCACCTTTGTCATAGGGACATCATCCCCTGGTGAGGGAAAAAGCAGTACGTGCCACAGTGGGTACACAGGTGGAATGATGGCAATGTCACAATCAATGATCTAGGCTCACACTGTGCATCACACCCACCCCTCCTGGCTCAGGGCACTGCTGTGAGGACTCCACACCCACCCCTCCTGTCTCAGGGCACTGCTGGGAGGACTCTGCACCCACCCCTCCTGTCTCAGGGCACTGCTGTGAGGACTCCACACCCACCCCTCCTGTCTCAGGGCACTGCTGTGAGGACTCCACACCCACCCCTCCTGTCTCAGGGCACTGCTGGGAGGACTCTGCACCCACCCCTCCTGTCTCAGGGCACTGCTGGGAGGACTCTGCACACACCCCTCCTGTCTCTGGGCACTGCTGGGAGGACTCTGCACACACCCCTCCTGTCTCAGGGCACTGCTGGGAGGACTCTGCACCCACCCCTCCTGTCTCAGGGCACTGCTGGGAGGACTCTGCACACACCCCTCCTGTCTCAGGGCACTGCTGTGAGTGATAGGCCCCCACCCCTCCTGTCTCAGGGCACTGCTGGGAGACATCAGGCACCCCCCCCGGGACCCCCCCGACAGTACATGGCATGTGTGTTACACCTGGACGCAATGGCAGAAGTCACAGTCACCACATAGGGACAGTCTGTGGCAGTGGCCTATGCACTCACCTGATAACCTGGTCGCCCATACAGCATGGAGTACTGTGGGAGGATCACATCCAGCAGAGCCATGTTCTCCTCCAGGGTGAATGGCTGTGTCCTCTCCACAGCCCTTGACATGGTTCCAGGGAATCAGTAGCAGCAGCTGGGTCGACGAATGCAAAGATGTGCAGGCAAGTGCTCCCTCATGGGACCTGGCTGCCTTATATGTGCCCTTCTGCCCAGTCTCATGCACAGGAGTACAGAGAGATTGGTCACTCACATTTGCATCCTATGTTTCCACCAATCCCTTCAAACCTAGCAGTCTGTGGGTTCTCTATCGGTTTCATTCTCCTGCATGATGTCAGCCCCACAAACACATTGCAACAAAGTAGACAAATCCCAACTGACTTCTGCTGTGCACCTTCCAGAACAATTTCGAATTTTGAACTTGGTCTCCATGACAACCAGCATGCATGTAGGCCTTAATACTTGTCCCCTATGTAACTTGGAGCATCACACACAGGTACGGTGCGTGTGGGGGCCCTAGGGCACCCCAAATGCATGGCAACGGCCCGTACATGCATGCCTACGCTCTCCATCACTTTTGGTCTGCACGCGTATGCGTACCCGTAGTGGTACGGACCGAACACTCGCATCTACGCTCACTATCACTACGGGTACGCATACGCGTGCAGACCCATAGTGATAGTGAGCGTAGATGCGAGTGTACGGTCCGTACCACTACGGGTACGCATACGCGTGCAGACCCATAGTGATAGTGAGCGTAGATACGAGTGTACGGTCCGTACCACTACGGGTACGCATACGCGTGCAGACCCATAGTGATAGTGAGCGTAGATGCGAGTGTACGGTCCGTACCACTACGGGTACGCATACGCGTGCAGTCCCATAGTGATAGTGAGCGTAGATGCGAGTGTACGGTCCGTACCACTACGGGTACGCATACGCGTGCAGACCCATAGTGATAGTGAGCGTAGATGCGAGTGTACGGTCCGTACCACTACGGGTACGCATACGCGTGCAGACCCATAGTGATAGTGAGCGTAGATGCGAGTGTACGGTCCGTACCACTACGGGTACGCATACGCGTGCAGACCCATAGTGATAGTGAGCGTAGATGCGAGTGTACGGTCCGTACCACTACGGGTACGCATACGCGTGCAGACCCATAGTGATAGGGCCGTACACTCGCATCTACGCTCTCTATCACTATGGGTCTGCACGCGTATGCGTACCCGTAGTGGTACGGACCGTACACTCGCATCTACGCTCACTATCACTATGGGTCTGCACGCGTATGCGTACCCGTAGTGGTACGGACCGTACACTCGCATCTACGCTCACTATCACTATGGGTCTGCACGCGTATGCGTACCCGTAGTGGTACGGACCGTACACTCGCATCTACGCTCACTATCACTATGGGTCTGCACGCGTATGCGTACCCGTAGTGGTACGGACCGTACACTCGCATCTACGCTCACTATCACTATGGGTCTGCACGCGTATGCGTACCCGTAGTGGTACGGACCGTACACTCGCATCTACGCTCACTATCACTATGGGTCTGCACGCGTATGCGTACCCGTAGTGGTACGGACCGTACACTCGCATCTACGCTCGCCATCACGATGGGTACACATACGGCAGCACTCCCACAGTGATTTGGGAACATGCACAGGCCCTCTCAGCAGCAGTACGGCGGATTTTACACATCACTGTGGTGATAGGCGACACACATGTCAGAATAGGGCGGACATACTTGTCCATGGATGGACATACTTGTCCAGGAATGGACACCAAGGCATCGTCTGTGCATTACCACATGTGTGGGGCACAGGTGTCACAGGCTGTGATGTGGAACATGCCTCCTGAGTGGAGAAGGCACCAGATGTATGATGAGATGTGTACATGTGTACTGTGTGAGGGTGCAATGTGTGCCAGGCATGCCCTTGACTCCTTTGACATGTGTGCATGTGGGACTGCGCACTTGGGGTGAGCGTCACTGGCATGGCACGGACACCAACACACGGAAGTGTCCCATGATGCCCGGTACAGGGGTCATGACACATGACTCATCACTACCCACAGTGCACAATGTGACTATGCCATATATGTGTCCGGGATTTACATCGGGTTGATGTTGTAGCACCCTCAAAAGCTGCAGCCGTTGCAGCAACCAACATGTGGCTGTGTGTAGATTGTCATTGCACACTGTTCCCAACACCATGCCACATGTGTTACCGGATGTGAGGTGCACATGTATGCAAGGGACACGGAGTAGCGTGACAAGGCCATGTCAGCAAACTCACAAGGAATGTGTGGGGAGTCATGACATGTGCACCTTCATGGCAAGGTGTGTGGGCTGGACTAGTGTAATGTCATGTGACCTGTGGCTCAAGTGTTCCGCTGCCAGTCTCTGCAATCAGCATCACACTTCTGCTGATGTGTGGGTGTATGTCACTCCTGTCTTGCGTCGGGCAGTGCACTTGCACTGGGACACAGCTATTCCCATGGCGTGGCATGGGGAGGTTCTCAATCACCGTGTGTAGCTGGGTCTTGGAAGGAGTGTCACCTTGCATCCATACGTGTCCTGGGCATGTAGCACATGCCTGACTCCCTATGTGGCATGTGTGTATTGCCAGATTTACATGTGCTCAGTAGACATGAGTTGTTCTCGTAGTGCACTCACTCTTCCTTGTCACTTCCAAATTACTGCAGAGCGCCTCCTGTTGCCCGAAGAATTCCAGACTTGGCCACCATGCAGGAGAATGACAGGATCCGGCTCTACCGCTTCACCCAACCGTTGATTCTGGAGCTGACGGCGAGACTGGCACCACACCTGCAACCGCAGCACAGGTATCTTACGGCACTGACACCCCAGCTGAAGGTAATGGCTGCCCTACATTTCCTTGCCACGGGTACCTTCCAATATACCATAGCTCATGTTGGTGGCATGTCCCAGAGCATGTTCAGCGGTGTGCTGCATGATTTCTTGGAGGCCATGTTGATTCACCTGGATGACTTCATCAAGTTCCCAACCCCTGAACAGATGACTGAGGTCAAGCGTGGTTTCTATGCCCTGGGAGGGATGCCCCATGTCATTGGGTCCATAGATGGGACACATGTAGGTTTGGTACCACCACACGCACGGGAGGTGGCGTACCGCAATCGGAAGCACTACCACTCCATCAATGCCCTTGTGGTGTGTCTGTCCAACATGGTGATTTCACATGTCTGTGCTCGTTTTCCAGGATCAGCACACGATGCCTACATCATGAGGCGTAGCGGGATGCCTGATATGATGATGCAGCTGCGCAACGAACGGGCATGTGTTGTTGGTGGGTACAGTCTGTCTGTCCTGTATTCTGTTTGGCCGAGCAGCACTACCGCTTCGCCAGTTCTAACGATATCCATGTGCTTTCCATTTAGGGGACGCTGGCTATCCCAACATGCCTTGGCTGCTGACACCTCTCCGCAACCCCATCACGCCGGCCCAGCTCCGCTACAACACCGCCCATGGCCGGACAAGGCGAGTGATAGAGAGGACGTTTGGCATGCTGAAGAGCCGATTCCGGTGCCTCCACAAGACCGGCGGCGCACTCCCATATGCCCCGGCGAAGGTCTGCAAGATCTTCATGGTCTGCTGCATGCTGCACAACATGGCAGTTGAAAGAGCTGTGCCCCTCATCCTGGATCAAGATGACGAGGACCATCCACCCGTGGAGGACGAAGGGCTTGGCAATGGGGCTAGTGATGTGGAGGATGTGGAGCCGCAAGAGGACATCCGGACTCGGCTCATACGCGACTTCTTTGCTTAGTGGTGAGTACCAGGGTCTGAGTGTGCACGCATTGGTCCCCGTGTGGCATGCGTTGTGATGTGTGTCTCCACCTGCATGTATGGCACGTGGGTCAGAGGTGTGTGTGGGTGTGTCACTGGAGTGATGGTGGCAGTGATGGTAGTATTTCCCCAGGCATAATTGTGACCTAGCATGTTGTCATACATACATGTGTCGAGTAAATGCACATGCAAGTGGCTGTGCTTCTTGTGGCTGACTTCTTGTGTGTCTCTCTTCCCCAGGTACCTGCGCATGCCGTTTGCTGGTTGCATTGTTGTGGCACTGCTATTCCTCATGGACATGGCATCGTGGGCTGACTCAGCGTTACAGGCACGGACACGTTTGGAAGTCTCCATGGGGTAAGGGATGCATCTGGGGTGTATTGGGTGTGGCAGTTGTTCACGATGTGTGCACACTGCCCCGGTCGGGGTTTGGGTCCTCTGCAGACATGTGGCATCCCCATGGGACACGACATGCAGCTGGGTACACCTGAATAGATGGGCTGCCTGGTTGTCAGTCATCAGTGATGGGATAGTGGATTGTGATGAAGGCATCAATGTGTGTGACACTGCCCTCGGACACATACGGTTAACATTGTCTTGACATGGCGTGGGACTTCCACATCAGCGGATGTATGGTGTATGGCAGTCTCTCCGTGAGCAGCTGTGGGTATTTAGCTGTTATCCGACACTTGTGTGCCAGTTCCATGGCTATCACGCATTTGTGCTGCAGAAGGGGGGTGCCAGTGTTGGAGCCACATGTTACTCCACATGATGTGTTCATGTGTACTTCAAGTTGCCTCTGCAATCCCAAACACATGACTATTAAAGGTGTCCCTATGCCTCCAAGGTGCCTCTTCTCAGTCAATGCTGGTGTGTTGGCACGGTGCATCCTGCATGTCTGGCATGGTATTCCCTGATTGTGGCTATGTGTCAATGTGTCGAGTGGCAAGATGCAAGCTGTGTGTGTGTGCTGAGACTGTGTAATGGGCATGATGTCCATGACTGTGTGGGTATTGTGACATGTGCCATCCCCATGCATCCAACGTTGTCCATGACCCCATTCTCTGCATCCACCGGACTCAAGCTTGCAGGACATGGTTCTGCCACCTGTCTACACGTACCTGGGTGCCCCCCCGGACACGGGCCAGGATCCCTGACCTCTGCGCATGACTGTTGCTGTACTCAATGTGTCTGTCAGCACGGTTGTTCGGCCACCCCCTCAGCTGGTTCTGACCATCACGGGTGTGTATGGTGCTCCATGTCTGTCTTGCCTAGAAAACTGTGACCCATGTGTCCTGTGCCAGACTCAGGCCCCAGGGTGTGGATGGTTGAAGTGAACAGATGACTCAGGCATGTTTAGACTGTACAAGACACATGTTAGGTAATAATGCTACCAGCAGGCATCTACTCTTAATAGTGTGATTTATTATTGGGGGGGGGGGGCCAAGTGAGGGCCTTTCCGGGATTAGGGAATCCAAAGTTCAGTAGGGGAGTTGGTGTCCTTGCCATTGGAAATCCTCAGAGTCCATGCCACAGTCTTTGTCAACATTGGTCAGCCAGTGACCAGCAGGGCCATGTGGCAGAGAATGTCTCTTGATGCTGTGATGCTGTTGCTCCAGTGGGCCAGGTGCCAGGCCAGGTGTCCTGGGAGATGGTGATGTAGCAGCCACCCTCACGGTCCTTTCCGTGGACGACCCGGCTTCCTGCGGGGAACCTCAGCAGCAGGCCGTGACGACGTCTGGGATGCTCCGTCGGATGTTTCCTCCTCCTCCTCATGATCCCTCCCTGTGGGTGGTGATGTTCTCCGCCTTCTGGCACAGGGAGGGTCGGCCATGGTGTCGGCCATCCGACGGAGTTCAGCGTGAATCCCCTGGGACGCCGTCACTTGCTGAGCCTGTCTGTCCTCCATCCTCCGTTGGTGTAGCTGTAGACAGGCTATTAGCTCCGCATGTTGCTGGGCCTGCTGGACCTTGATCCCCTCGAGGACGGACACAACCTGGGCCATGCCCGTGGTGTCCTGCCGGTATGAGTCCAGGATGTTACGGACATGGGAAAATACCGGATCCCCAGCCAACTGGTCAGGCTCGCGCCTCCGCCGTTCTCCACTCCCACCACCCCTGCCCACTTGCGTCTGGCCTGCACTTGTGGGCACATGGGGTCTCCGGGACCCCTGAGGGGTGGCATTGGCGTTGTCGCCTGCCTCCTCCTGGGTGCCCGGGACACCGTGTCCCTCCTGGCGAGCCTGGCTGCATTGTGGTGTTGGGGCAGGGATCCTGGGTGTCTCCTGGGATGTGGCAGGAGTGGGGGTGGTGGTTGGCACGGTTGTACCTGACGCAGGTGCTGCAGGTGGTTGGACACCGAGGGGCCAGGTCGGTCGGGGTCGTCCGCAGAGTGGTGAGAGTGGTCGCTGCCGGTGGGATCGGTCTCCTGCAGATCCGGGTCCTGTGAGTGTTCCCCCCCAGTGTTGGGGGGTGCAGCACGACGTTGACCTGTGTGTGAGAGAGACAATGTTAATTTTGATCCATGCAACATCCATGTTTCATCCGTTACAAAGTTGGCACATTTCCTCTTGGAATTAGGATCTGTCTTGCATTCCACTCACAGTGCACTTGTGCATGTGTGTGTCCCTTGGGCACCAATTTGGCCCCTTTAACTATGTGTGGCACAGTCTTACTTGCTGCGTCAAGTGTGACTGCAGTCAGCAGTGGAGTGTGCATGTGTGCCGAGCTATGCATTTGCGCCTTCCTTGTAGCACTGTACATGTGCACATGGAGTGGATCCACACACTCATATGATGCAGGTGGCTGTCCTTGTGCTCGTGTACAGGTTGTAACATGGCCCTGCGTTTTGCCATGATGAAGAGGGGGGGTTCTGGCACTGGCCACCCTTGTCTACATGCACGCAGTCCACCTGCTGACGAGCAGACATTCCCACACACCAAAGGACTGATTTGCTCTCCCTGTGTCTCCCTCCTTCTCTGTCCCCCTCTCCCTCCCTCTCTGTCCCCCTCTCCCTCCCTCCGTGTGTCAGCCTCCTCCCTCTGTCCGTCTCCCTCCCTCTCAGTCCCACTCTCCCTCCCTCTCTGTCCCCCTCTCCCTCCCTCTCTGTCCCCCTCTCCCTCCCTCCGTGTGTCAGCCTCCTCCCTCTGTCCGTCTCCCTCCCTCTCAGTCCCCCTCTCCCTCCCTCTCTGTCCCCCTCTCCCTCCCTCTGTGTGTCAGCCTCCTCCCTGTGTCCATCTTCCTGTGTCTCCCTCTCTCTCTGTCCCCCTCTCCCTCCCTCTCTGTCCCCCTCTCCCTCCCTCTCTGTCCCCCTCTCCCTCCCTCTGTGTGTCAGCCTCCTCCCTCTGTCCGTCTCCCTCCCTCTCAGTCCCCCTCTCCCTCCCTCTCTGTCCCCCTCTCCCACCCTCTGTGTCCCCCTCTCCCTCCCTCCGTGTGTCAGCCTCCTCCCTCTGTCCGTCTCCCTCCCTCTCAGTCCCCCTCTCCCTCCCTCTCTGTCCCCCTCTCCCTCCCTCTCTGTCCCCCTCTCCCTCCCTCCGTGTGTCAGCCTCCTCCCTCTGTCCGTCTCCCTCCCTCTCAGTCCCCCTCTCCCTCCCTCTCTGTCCCCCTCTCCCTCCCTCTCTGTCCCCCTCTCCCTCCCTCTGTGTCCCCCTCTCCCTCCCTCCGTGTGTCACCCTCTGTCACCTTGGCCCAGCTTCCTGGGCACACACTGTTAGCAGATCTTTGAGTGGCCCTTGGCCTGTTGATGTGAGTTTGTTTCTGATCTCCAGGCACCCATTTTGTCTGCTGTGTGTCTGTGCGCTGCTGCTGTGGTGGTGTGTGCTGCCACTCTTTCACACTGTTGGCTGTTCATTAGCTGCTGGCATGTGCAAAACAGTGCCTTCACCCCCATGTGTTGATGCAAGGCGTCCGCCATTTGCTGGCAAGTCATTCCTGTGTTGGGACACAGTGTTTGTCTGGCTGTGACCTAGGCCATATGGGCAGAGGGCATTGTTGTCTGCTTTGGAGTCGCACTATGTGATTCTTGGTGCCCAGCCTCCCGCCATCCGGGTTACCGTGTCATGTGTTGTTGTCTTCTGTGGCCTGTGACTTGACATTGTCCAGCTGGGTGCATGGGGCATGGTGGCAGCAGTGGCATGTGCCTGCTCATGGAGTGTGGTTGAGTAATGCGATGGCTTGTGGTGGTTGCGTGCCTGTTATTAATTTTGGTTGTGGTTGCAGTTCCCCCCATGTGAGGTGCGTTGTTTGTGTACTCACCCGGGTCTCGGAGTCCTTCTACTCCTTCAACTGCCTCCACCGGCAGTATGGCCATCACCCTCTCCTCCCAGGGATGGTACTGTACGGCTCTGCGGGAGGGCCCTCCTCCGGTGGCGTTGGCCTGGTCGTGTTCCTCCTGCCTCTTGGCTCTGACCCTCCTCCGCAGATCGTACCACCTGTTCTGGCAATCCTGCTTGGTCCTCCTGGTGTCCGCAACAGCATTCACAGCATCGACGATGGTCTGCCACATGGCTGTTTTGGCTGCCTGGCTGGTGCTTCTGACCAATGTTCCAAAGATCTGTGGCTCGACTCTGAGGATTTGATCAACAAGGACCTCCAACTCTCGGTGACTGAACTTTGGATTCTTGGTAGTGGGCATGGTGAGGGGTGTGGGTGGGGATGGTGTGGGTGTGGGGGGGGGTGTGGATGTTGGGGGGGGTGTGGATGGTTGTGTGTGTGTGTGAATGTGATGAGAGGGTGTTTGTGAGGGTGGTCGTTTGAAGGTGTGCAAGTGTAAGGTGTGGTGTAGCTTGTAGTCTGGTTCTGTGGTGTCTGGCAGCAGTGAGTCTGTTGGAAAGGCTCATGGTTTGTGTGTGTGGGCCCTTTTTATTGGTCCATGGGTGGGTGTGGCAGTTTTTGAATTTTGGGTGGGTGTGTTATAAGGAGTGGTGGTGTATTGGGCCTCTGTTTGTTTTTGGCAGTTGCAGGTCAGTGATTGTGTTATTTAAGTGGTTGTTGGCCATGTTTAGTGGCTGTGTGCCTTTCGACTGGTGTATTCTTGTGTTGTTTTATTTTGTCCTGGTTGTGTACGTGCGTTTTGAGCGTGTGTACGGTGTGTACATGGGCCATTTGGTTGTACGATTTTGTCCTTGTGTGTGGCTTTGTAAGACTCGTACATGCGGTTGTGATGTCGGGGCATGGGGTGCGCTCCGTACTTAGGAGGTTGTGTTGGGGGTGCGCCAGGAACGTACTGGGGTGGGGGTACGACTGGAACGTACTGGGGTGTAGGTTCACGGTGGTACGACACGTCCAGGGGTGGGGGTACGACTGGAACGTACTGGGGTGTAGGTACACGGGGGGTACGACACGTCCAGGGGTGGGGTGTGTACATTGACGGTGGTATGACACGTACTGGGGTGGGGGGTGTACATTGACGGTGGTACGACACGTACTGGGGTGGGGGTACGACTGGAACGTACTGGGGTGTAGGTACACGGGGGGTACGACACGTCCAGGGGTGGGGGTACGACTGGAACGTACTTGGGTGTAGGTACACGGGGGGTACGACACGTACAGGGGTGGGGGGTGTACATTGACGGTGGTACGACACGTACTGGGGTGGGGGTACGACTGGAACGTACTGGGGTGTAGGTACACGGGGGGTACGACACGTCCAGGGGTGGGGGTACGACTGGAACGTACTTGGGTGTAGGTACACGGGGGGTACGACACGTACAGGGGTGGGGGGTGTACATTGACGGTGGTACGACACGTACTGGGGTGGGGGGGTGTACATTGACGGTGGTACGACACGTCCTGGGGTGGGGGTACGACTGGAACGTACTTGGGTGTAGGTACACGGGGGGTACGACACGTACAGGGGTGGGGGGTGTACATTGACGGTGGTACGACACGTACTGGGGTGGGGGTACGACTGGAACGTACTGGGGTGTAGGTACACGGGGGTACGACACGTCCAGGGGTGGGGGTACGACTGGAACGTACTTGGGTGTAGGTACACGGGGGGTACGACACGTACAGGGGTGGGGGGTGTACATTGACGGTGGTACGACACGTACTGGGGTGGGGGGGTGTACATTGACGGTGGTACGACACGTCCTGGGGTGGGGGTACGACTCGAACGTACTTGGGTGTAGGTACACGGGGGTACGACACGTACAGGGGTGGGGGGTGTACATTGACGGTGGTACGACACGTACTGGGGTGGGGGTACGACTGGAACGTACTGGGGTGTAGGTACACGGGGGGTACGACACGTCCAGGGGTGGGGGTACGACTGGAACGTACTTGGGTGTAGGTACACGGGGGGTACGACACGTACTGGGGTGGGGGGGTGTACATTGACGGTGGTACGACACGTACAGGGGTGGGGGGTGTACATTGACGGTGGTACGACACGTACTGGGGTGGGGGTACGACTGGAACGTACTGGGGTGTACCTAGACGGGTGGGGGTATACATACACGGGGGGTACGTGTCGGACGTACGGGGGCTGGGGGGAGTGTTGGGCGCGTATGCGGGCCCATGTCTCCATGGTTGCTATGGGTGTTCGGTGCGGACGGTGTTTTTTCCATACGGTTGTACGCTCGGACGCACGGGATGGATCGTGATTCCTTGGTCGGACTTGGCTTTTCACGTTTGTAAGGTAAATCGTCCGAGGACGTGTCAGACACATTTTCCGACCCGAGGACGTGTGGGGAATGATTCCCAGTGCGGTTCGTATGGACTTTTTACCATGCGAATCGTGATTGCCAGTTCGTACGGCACTTGTACGATTCGTACGGTAAAAAGACCCGATACGAGTCGCACGGGGGAATTTTTTACCGGATTGTGATCGGCACCATCGATGGCAAAAGATGCTATAATACGCACCAAACAATTATAAAATGCAATCTTTGACTGACTGTGAAAGGATCTTTATAGGCAGATGGTCGTACAGGTGGCAAAACACACGTTGTGACATGCGGCAATCGGCTGGTGCTTCATGATGTCAGGTGTTTAGGCGGGCGGAATACGCCCTTGGTGAGCTAACAGTGAGGCCAGCAAGGAGCGTGTGGGTTGCTCTCGTGGGGTGCCTGGACGGTGTGGCAGGCAACTATAAGCCGGTGACGGCGTGTAGCCACTGGCTAAAATAGTCGGGCTGGGTCGCAACGAGTGAGCGAGGGTGCGACTTGTATATTCAAGTAGGTTGTGCGTGTACCAAGTTATCTCTAGGGTACACTGTACAGAAAAGGGGCGATAACCCTTGAGTGGCGCTCTACAAATGAGTAATAGAATTAAAGAGTAAAGGAAAAAATATTACACTATGGCTGAGTATTGATCGCTGATCAGGAAGGGGAGGAGTGCGCTCCTCCTGACACAGAATCTGTGAAGGAACGATACAGGGTCAAGACAGGGCAGTTATAGCAGTCAATAGCCCGGCAATGCCAGCATTAGTCAGCGCGCGTCACCTTACTTGGTCAGAGAGCAGCACCCGCTTGGCACCTACTGTGGTCTCCCGGCTCCTGGATGGTGTGGCGTCTAAGATTGTTGGGGATTTTAAGGAGGCGGGAGCCATAGCGTACGTGCTGACAGTCCGGTGATCGCGCGAGAGGCAAAGCAGTCTGCGCATGCGTGCGAGCGAGACACTGATTAGATGTGAATGCAGGATGAGAGTGCGTGCGTCTGGAATGCTGCTCAGGCGCGCATGTGCAGGGGACTAGGGAACGGAGTGTGAGTGGGAAAAGTCGGTGTTAAACAGCGGACTTGTATTAGCGCAGTGGCTAAAATATCTATGGGTGAGACAGCCATGATGGATGGGGCGTCAGTGCCCCTGCTGGGAATGTTAATATACATGCCAAATAGTTGCAGGCACACGGTTAGGGTCTCCTCAGGCTGTTCCAGGGGATATTGTCGTTCAGCCCATTTAGGTGGCTAGAAAGGCGATAAATCCATCTTTGCTCTTGTTCAAACAGGCGGTTCTGGATATTGGGTAGATTGTTATCCAGGGCTTCCAAAACGACCCATCTCATATCGCTGGTGGTGTGGCCCTTCTCCAGGAAATGATTCGTCATTTTGGTGATGTTCTTCTTGCAGCGTATCGTGCTTCGATGTTCGCAAATCCTGGTTTTCACCTTCCGAGTGGTCATGCCAATGTAGACGAGATTGCATGGGCACGTTATGCGGTACACCACATTTTCAGTGTTGCAATTCGTGTGTTTGCGAAGCTCCCATATTTTGCCTGGTTCCAGGTGTAGGCTTTTGGTCGTTTCTGTGATGTGGCAGACGCTACAATTGCCGCAGGGGAAATGTCCTTTGATGTTGGGCAAACCCCAGGCGTTCAGGACCGTGTTGGTAGGCCTGGGAAGGAGAAGTGGTCTTGTGGACACAACAGTGTCTTTGATGGTGCGGGCTCTCTTGTTAGATAGGAGTGGAGGTTCCCAGTTGAGTTTGCCTGTGTTAAGTATTTTCCAATTTCTTTTGATAATTTGGGCAACTTTGTGCGTCACTGTGTTGTAGGTAGTGACGCATGTCAGTGGGTGATTGGTGGGTTCCTTAATGAGGTTGTCCAAAAGGCCATCACGATTTTGATTCCTGGCCCTTTTGTTGGCTGTCTTGGTTATTTTTTGTGGGTAGCCTCGTTGGTGCAGTTTCTCGCAGAGGTCGGTGGCCTGTGTTTTGTAGTCTTTGATGTCACTGCAATTCCTACGGAGGCGGAGGAACTGGCCATATGGGAGATTCTCACGGAGAACTCGGGGATGGAAACTGGTGAAGTGCAGTAGGGAGTTCCGGGCTGTTGGTTTAAAGTGCGTCTTGCTCGTAAGGCCTCCCGAGGTTGCTTGTATATCCAAATCAAGAAAGGTGGTCTTGTGCCTATCTGCGTTATGTGTAAATTTGAGATTAGGGTCACATGTGTTGATCCATTCGCAGAATGAGGCCAGGGACTCTTGTGATCCCTCCCAAATTAGGAGGATATCATCAATATATCGCCTATAGAACTTGATTTGGGGAATGCGTGGTGTGCTGTTATTGAGAAGGTGTTTAGTCTCAAAATTGAATACATACAAGCCTTCTATGCTGGGGGCGAAAACGCTCCCCATAGAAGTGCCGTACTTCTGTAAGTAGAGTTTACCCTGGTACTCAAAGTAGTTTTCTTTGAGTGCCAAGGTGGCGCATTTCAGTACAAAAGAGCGTGGGGTTCTGTGTTGCCAATTGGAGTCTCTTAGAGCCTCTTCTAGTACTCTCAATGTGTCATCTTGGGGAAGACTAGTATAAAGGCTTTCCACGTCAAGTGATACGAGAAACGAGGTGTTGGGGTCGTAGTTCACGTCTGCTAGTAGTCCTAGAAGGTCCTTAGTGTCTTTAAGATACGTACTGGTGGATTGGACCAGTGGTTGCAGGAAATGGTCACAGAAGCGTGACAGGGGTTCAAGCAGTGACCCAATGCCTGAAACGATGGGGCGTCCAGGAGGGGGGGTTTTGTTTTTATGGATTTTTGGGACTGTGTAGAAATATGGAATTTTGTCTTGTGTGGTGGTGAGGAATTTTGCCTCATTCTTAGATATATGACCAGAGCTTTCCGCATCATCCACTATGGTTTTGATGCGGGTTTTCAAGGTGGGCGTGGGGTCATGAGTGAGTAACTCGTAGTTCTTGGTGTCATTTAGTAGGCACTCACATTCCTGATGGCAATCACCTTTATTGAGTATGACCGTACCTCCCCCTTTATCTGCCGGTTTGATGATGATGATATCTGTATTGGTTTTCAAAGACATGAGAGCCATGCGTTCTGCTTTGCTGGTGTTTTGGAACGTGTGGGGTTCTTTGAGTGCTTCTATTTCTTTGTACATTACTGAGAATGCCTCCTTGGAACACTGCAGATATGCTGGTAGTATCTCTCGTTGGTGAGGATTTGCCTTTCTGTATATTTCTTTGCAATTGCCTGCAATAGGTAGAGTCGCTACATATTTGGTCAATTCTATGTGTCTCTTTTTTAAGACAATGTACCCTTATATGTATTTTCCCAATGGTGATCCTTGAATATGTGATCTGTTTCCTTTATGTTGCTATGTTTTTTTTTTACTCAAAAATCAATACAAATATTTATATTTTTAATTGTGGGGGGTTTGCAAATGCAAGCTTTATTATTATTCAAAAAGCAAATCATAAAAGCATATGGGGCAAATTTTCATCATAAGAACATACTTAAAAACATTTAATAATTGAAAAGCAAATTGGTAAATTGGTATCGGTGCTGTATTATTTGCCCATGGCCCGGGTGCGCACTGAAGACACGGTTTCCTCCCCATTTCAAATATCACGGGGCACTCGCCAGGGGTGTCCCCTATCTCCACTATTATATGCAGTGGCTGCTGAGCCCCTGCTGAGGGCGCTGCATGAATATCATGGTCACAGGGGACTTCACTACCCCAAATACAATTTAATTATCTCAGCCTATGCTGATGACATGCTCTTGTATATCTCAGTGACCCAGAGGTCCTTCTTGCCCCTGTGATTTGTGAAGTGTTGTGCTTTGGTGGTCTTTCGGGACTAAAGATTAACTGGGACAAGTCCATCATTTTTCCGTTAACTCCAGCCACAGTGTTACCCCTCTTGACTTCCTGCTCCAATGGACGTCTGACCCGGTTCATTACCTGAGTATCCAAGTTCATTCCGATGCAGATCAAGTAATTAAGTCAAACTATGGCAGGGCTACTGACAAGCTGGGCAACGATATAGACAGATGGATACGACTCCCGCTTTCACTGGCAGGGAGGGTTTCTTTAATGAAAATGGTGGCACTCCCTCGCTTTCTCTTTCTCTTTGTCAATATTCCCATAGTGGTGCCCCAGCATCTGTTTTGAGAGCTGCGCACTCTAATGAACAAGCTGGCGTGGGCGGGCAAGACTCCGCGGATTGTCTTGGATACTCTCATGTTGCCATATACTGCGGGGATCCTGGACATGCCAGATTTGGAGCATTATTACAGGATAGCGCAGGCCGCGCATGCCCATAGCTGGGTTTAAGGCCCACATGACTTACCTCACCTCTAGATTGAAAAAGTAGCAGCTGCCCCGGACCCCTTACCACGTTTCTTGACTAAAGCACCATTAAGACGATGTGGGATACTAGACCCGGTTAACTCCACAGTCCATGCTTGGCATGTGCTCCTTAAGATGTATGCTGGCGCTCAATTGTATTCGCCCTGTCTGCAGGTGGAGTGGTGTCAGTGGTTCGCTCTTAGCTCTAAGAGAGGGACCTACCTTTGAAAGATTTCTTTTGGTTAGATTTAGATTGAATATGTTTCATCGTTTGGTAGCCTTCCCAACAAATAACAACTGGGACAAGGTCTTATCTTGTTGTCCATGCGACAACATCTCTAGACAGGCAACAATTCATACAGTTTTCTTCTGTCAATTCTACAGGGACCACAGGAAAAAATGGTTAATACCGTTCTTAAAATTTTTGGGAATTAGAAGGTGCCGTCCAGCATTATTAGTCCTACAGCAATTGGATGAGGAATGGATAGCAAGGTTTATTGTCAAGTTTCTGAAATGTATTTTCCGGCACCGAATGAACCTGTAAAAATTATATGGTCATAGGCTTTGGGACTTGATTTGTCTTCTAAAAATATGAACTTGATCAAATAAACTTCTTTTTTCTAGGCTATAGACCTGTAAATATCACAGACCACTTTAGAGTATTACAGCAGCCCTTTTTTAACTTATTTTATTCTTTTTAATGTTTTTTATAAAATATCTCTTAAATTAGTATGATATATACCTGTATTAATTATGAGATGTATTTTTATGTAACTGCTTTTATGGTTTTTATATTGACAAAAACCGAATAAAGTTTTTCATTCATTCATTAACAGATGTCATGAATAATAAGTGTATTTGTTTCCACTTATGCAAATCTGTTTAATCACAATGCTTTATTTTTATGTAAAAAGTATTAAACTATCTGAAAACAATCATTAATCTTTCATTCTGTTTCAGCCAGGCATAACAGAGGGCCATGAATTTTTTTAAACGACAAACTGTCAGCGACCCAGCTAGCTCTGATGAACATGAGACAGGGGCGATTTTTTAATACAATAACACTAATCGTTTCTAAATGTCACAACCTTGACCCTTGATGTCAAACTTTGGCCACAATATTGATCTGCCCATAAAAGTGGCAGATGGTGATCTGCCCTGGCGTATGGACCTGGAACACTTTTCTTGTGGGGGTGCTGGCCTGTGGTAAGAGTTCACTAAAATCACAAGACTTCTGAAAAATGTTTGTGTTGATACCAGTGATTTTAGTGAATTTGAGAAACCTCTTTTGCAGCAGAGTATGGGGAAAGTGCTCATATCCATTTGTGTTAAAACAAAGCCCAGTGCTGCATTCTCATGCCCTGAAAATAAAAGTTAAGTCACAAGGGAGAAAAGTAGGGGTACCTTGGACCTTGTTGAGGCGAGAGGAGTCCCAGAGGGACCAATTTAAAAAAAAAAAAAGTTTTTTTGGGGTTGCTATGATCCTGCAGGACTCTTAGGGGAGCCAACACAATACCCTTACTCCCACAATAGTCCTGAAAACAGGGCTGTGCTGGCTCCTGCAAGAGTACCACAGGCTCAACACACCATAAAATGAAAATGGGGAAAGGGTGTCTTGCCTTGCTGTGGCGAGGGTTTTCAGTGAATTGCTAAGGATTTTTTGAATGCCAAACTATAACTGCCACTTTATCCTTTATTTTTTTTCAATGAATTTGCAGGCTTTTTTTAAGCTCCACATAAAACAGCCATAAACCCTCTCACAAGAACTCTCTAAAATCCCAAGCTGAAGAACAAAAAGCTATGGGAATGTTGATAAAAAAGAATGTTTCCAGGGTCATGTTTAGTTGACCCCAGGAAACATAGGGTTCATTTTTTTAAGTATTTCCACAGGGCTGCTATACTCCAAGCAGCCCCCCACAACACTTATAAAATATGCTGGTGATGCCCCTGCCCAGATTGGGGCACCACCAAGCAACAAAATATATTGAAATCAGCCCAAGAATGGCATGATAGGGCGCTTCTCCCTGAGCAGTGAATAATAAGTTAGCAGCTATGTATTTTTTCTTATTATTATATTGTTTGTAGGTTCCATCTTTCAAATCTGTTGGGGTCACTGGGGAAGTCCCAGACTTTTAGTCTCTAAGCCTAAAGTCGTACCCCTTTTGTGGATTTAAATCTACACTAATCCTGTGGCTGACCTTATTCCGCAAATCATAAAGAATTGCTTCAGCTTGGATGCGAGTGACATGATGAATTTTTTTTAAACATATGTAATAAATGAGGTCCCCCACAGTTACTTAATTACCTGCAAACTCTTTCCAAATCCGTTTTTTCGTTTGAGGAAAAAGAGTATTTAAAAAGAGGAGTACTTTAAGAGGACATGAGTCATAAAAATCCACTCTTAGGCGGTTTATGGGTGTTCAGATCAACTTTGGAATAGAACCCTTTGTAAAAACAATTCCAAAGGTGCATCAACAAATTCTTCTGATTTCAAGTGGTCATTGTGTCTTCTGATCATACCGATGCAGTGAAATAGTGCCCATGTGACAATTTATCATCTCAAACTATGGTGTACCTCATCCCTCTTCACCAACCGGCTACTTGATTCCTCAGTTGCAACGTGAGAAAATTACAGATTGCAAAGTTGTGTCGTCTCTTTTGATTTGTCATATCTTGGGACAATTGTCTAACCAAGGCTGCCAAGGCTGCCAAATTGGAATAAACTATCCTACACAAAAAAAATTCTAAATGTTCTTGTACTCTTCATTTTTATTTTTATTAGAAGTGTTTTAAAAGCTTGTATGTTTTTATGGTTGATTTTAAAACCGAAATGCACTTATTGATTGACTGCATTAAAATATTGTAAGATTTAATTCTCTGTGCAATTGGGTTAATTTGCAAGTGTAAATTAAAATCCTAATTAATAGAATCATGACTGGTAATATTTTACTTTTGGAAGGTGTAATGATGAAAGGGAAATGTTTTACAGTAAGAGAGATTTTGTAAGTTTTGGACTAAGGGTATTATTGTCGGGATTCCTGGATAGCTCCTGGGTAACTCGTATTTTGTTGGCTTTCACATGACCTTGTACAGTTGTTTCACACGATAGGAATGCAAGTCAATTTCCTTCTGTGGGAGGCAGCAGTAAGTGTGTTTCCATAGTAAAATGGACAGACACACTTCCCATTTTTAGGGGTGTAGGGTAACTAAATATTTAGTTCTCGGAATATTTTCCCAGAACTAAAATATTATAGCTGCAAAAGCAGACCTTAATTGCAACTATGATTTTAAAATGTAGAACTTTTGAAAATTCTACATAAGTAAATGTTAAGAACTGGAATGATCCAGGAAATGTATAAAATGTAGATTGCCTGGAATACTCCCGAGTTGGTTTGTCACTATCTAAATGTTCAAAAACAAGATCCGAAAGTAGGGGTATTCCTATAGGAGCAGATGTTTCAAGTTGCCCTTTTATGATTCAAGCCCATGATCTCCATTTTTTATTTTTGCTCAGATAATGTGTCTGTATGAGACACTTATTTTTGGAAATGTACAAGTTTTGTCTCTGCACATCTAGAATGCTGCCCCCTTTATTTAACAGAGTAAGGTGTGTGTAGCACAATAGATAAACAGCAAATCAAGGCACCGTATCTAAACTTACATTATGGTCTCTAGTCCTATGAGATCTGTTCCCTGAAATAGCCTGACAATTTATACATTTATTCCCTCTGTTGAATCAAAATAGTCGTGGAAATTTTGTTTAAATCCTTTCCTCCATCATATGGAAGTTTAGGGTGTCATTTATAGGCTGGCAGAGCAGAGGAAAAGTCCTCTAAATCCCTCTCCTCATCTAGAGTTGCAGGATTCACTGATTTTCTTACATGGAATCCTAGCTGGCTCTGCTGTCAGAAACCTTTTCCACTCCATTGCATATTAGTTATTCGCAATATAGCAGCTGGTTATCTGCAAATAGGTATGTGTTGAAATCACTTTTTCTGTTTTTAGAGAGCTAAACTCAGCAATTTAGTATGACAACTTAGGCACACTATATCCTCTTTACTACGAAGCGGCAGTTATCATTTGAATCATTTGTTTCTTGAAGTTCTTTTTTTTTCATGCTTCTCCTTCAGTCATTTCAGTCAATCTTGTAAGGTGTCTTGAGGATTTTTGTAGTTGTTGCACCATACAAATCACCACAAATAAAATAATTAACTAAAGAGGACAGGCACCAAATAAAATCATTCCATCTGTTCTTTTTAGGTCGAGCCTAAGGAAGTGCATGTGCTGTCTCTTCAAGACATACTTTATTCAATTTGTGCCTTTTTTATTCGTCCCTCGATTATCGTTCAAAAATGCTTGCTTGCTAGTGGTTAATCCTTTCTTTTTGTCCCTCCTTTTTGTGTTTGGTTTCCTCCCACAGAGCACCGCCCAATTACTGTTGACATTATGTTTCTCAGTTTATGTGTTCATTTGGGGGCAATTTTTATTCTCTGATTCCTGCCCGTGTCACTGTTTGCCCATCTTCGGTGGTTCAGCTTTGGAGCCCGTCACTTATTCTTCCCGTCCCATTCACATGCCATGATGAAATGTTAGATGTTTGAGGCGCTGTTTTTTAAAATCGCCTTGTTGATTTTCTCTAACTTCAAAGTGCAAGGATTTTCCCAAAACCCCTCCCGCTTTGTTACCTGTTGCTTTAGAGAGCCTTGGTCACCGGACCTTTAGCAGCCCAACCTTGCAGCACATTTAAGGGTAAGGTTCGGGCAACTCACATCACATTTTCTATGATGCTTGTTTATAGAATGTGAACTCAAATACTCAAAGGTGTTGGAACGCTGTACATGAGCACTAGTAAATTACACAATGTCAGATTAATTTGGGGGGGCATTTTTATAGAGCACAAACTCGACTGACCCAAAGGAATTGAAGCACTTTACGAAAGCACCAGTTACAGTACACAAGATCAGGTTAATTTTTTTGTTTTTAGGTGCACAGAGTAGGTGATGCTGACTCCACCCCTGTTTATTCACTATTTCCCCGCAGCCTGACAAATGGGAGCAGCTTTCTTCCCTCCCACATCACTGCATGCGCGCCCCGATGCCACGTTCTGTTGTCCTCCTCCTCTAAGAGCTCTAATTTCAAAACACATTCCCTGCACCTCTGCAGGGACTGTGAGATCTGTTTTATTATATAATGTGAACTCGACGAGCCTGAAGGTGTTGGAGCACTTTACATGAGTTCTAGTTACATTACACAAGGGCAGATTAATATTTGGGGGTATTTTTATAGGGCACAAACTTGACTGACCAAAAGGTATTATAGTGCTTTACAAAAGCATCAGTTGTATTACACAAGGTCAGGTTATTTTTTTTTGTTTTTAGGTGTGTGGAGATTAAATGATGCCGTCATCGCCCCTGCTTATTCATTATCTCCCCTCTATCTGACAAATTGAAGCATGTTGTTGTTGTTGATATGTCCAGTGCTCCTATGCCCAGTGGGCTGGGACAAAGTGCGGGACTGGTGGCTTTCTGATAAACGGATGGTGTGAGGAGTGTTTTCAATGGAAAACTCTGTAGAAGGGTGAATAGAGGCCTGGGGGAGGAGAGATGTGATGTCTCCGCCACTGGAAAGTACTTCACTTCACTTCTTCTTTCATATAGTGTTCACTACTCTAGTAATGGAAGTCGCGCACAGAATGTTATGGGGCTGTTGACTTTCATCGAGGCACTTGTCTTTTTGTCTGTGTGTTAAAAAGCCTTTGAGTGTGTATCTAAATATTTCCTGAGGCAAGCATGTATTCCTGAATCACACTGCATGACTCAATGTGTAGTAATTGTATAGCTGTTCAACCCCTGGCGGCACAGTACCTCGGACGATGTGCTGCATGGCTAATGGCTTATAAGGTCCCAAAGGCGACACCTATTGGCTATGGTGATGCTTCTTTTAAATTTGTTTTTGCAAAGTGTTTTTCCATCCTCATTTGTCTCCTCCATTTTGTGTACTGTCGTCAACCTTTGAAACAGAAGGCGACAACATGTGAATGCAAAAGTGTAGTTTGTAAATCTTTTAAAGCAGAAAAGAAAGGTGAGATGTACGATATTGCACTTTCTGTAACTATCAACCTAAAAGGAAAAACAGTCAGTTGCTTTACGCTTTCACTGTAGTCAAGTCAATTTACCAAACGCATGACCCAGTAAGTGAGAACCTGCTAAGGACATTTTTTTTAAAGCATTGGCAAAGCCTGCAGGTTTCACATTTTTGACCTATTGGTTTTGCAGCTGCTATTTGCCATTTCTGTTTAGCAGCTTCAAAAACAAAAGATTTTTGTTCATACTGTGCAGCATCAGAAAAAAGGAAAATAAAAAGAAGAAAAAAAACATTATGAAGCTACGGCGAACAGGCACTATGACAAACGCCTGCCACATGCAGTAGCATGTGTGCACACAAACAACATGATGCTCCTACCATTTGTTTATGTTTTAATATACTTTTCGAGGATATAGCTGCTTCTCATGGAGTGGTAAATAAAAAATATATATATTTAAACATGCACAAAAACACTTTTAAAAAAAAGGAGTGGCATAGCAGAAATGACAGCTGCTGGGTTCTACAAAAAATATTTTTAAAACTTTGGGGCAGATTTACAAGCCCCTCGCGCCACTTTTGCGTCACTTTTCACATGGGAAAAGTGACGCAAAAGTGGCACAAGGGGCTTGTAAATCTGCCCCTTTATTTTTTAAAGACCACCACAGGAGTGATGGGAAAAAGCAACACTGAAGCGATGAATCAAGGGGAAGTGGGCAGAAGCAGGAAGCAATGGAGGTGCTTGAGGCAGGAAAGGGGGACAAAAAAAAAGAAAAATGCTAGGGAAGGGAGGCCAGAGCAACGGATAAGCAAGGGTTGGTGGGGAGAAGGTAGCAACACAGAGTTCAGGGGGTTCTATTAGGGGACGCAATACATGAGGGAGGGAGCTAGAAAACACGTACCCTCATGGAGAGCTGAAAGACAAAGAAAAAAGTAATTTCCTGAAAGTGAATACTGGAAGGATTCAAGACATCCAATCAAAAGGATGGTAAAGATGCTAGACTCCAAGGGAGGAACAAAAACCGTTGAATAAGAAGCAAGCAAAGGTGACAAGAAAGCTAACCAATGCTTAGAAATGGGCTGGCTCTAAGTCCACTGTACGTTTTTGGAATGGTCCACAAGAGGTCTTTCGACACTAGAAAACTGTCTGTAGACAAGGAATGTGAAAGAGGGAAAGTTCTTTGATTGAGGGACCAAGAATAACATGTAAGTGACAATAAACACATTTTATTTTTCTAACAGAGTCTGTCCTTGGTAATCCTGCAAAGTCATTATTACATTTCCTCTGCAATCATATGGCTATGATGCCAAGGTGAGTAAAGAAGTGTTTGCAGACCCAAACAACTGCTTAATAATAAGGGATCCTGCTGGCTCTTCAAATTGAAAAATTAAACAAGCTGTAGATTAATGTCTGCTGTGTGTAAACGGCGTTAATATACATTCTATCATGGTATGGAGGACAAATTTCCTCTGACCCTTGTAAACAACACTTATCCTACTTTAGTCCATTAGCAAAATCCTCATTCAGCATTTGTATGGGTGCAGATTTCTGACATTTTAGAATTCACAAACGTTTTAATGGTACATATAGACCCTTGTTTCAATTTGGAGGTTCCTAGGCAAACTCCTGAAAAACGTTTAAGCATTCTATTTTTCTAATACAAAAATATACACATATTTTGGGTGAGAATATTGGCAACGCAGGTACACGTGCACTAGCTCACTTTTTTCTCCACTAGCTACATTTTTTCTCCATTCAGAAAACATATTTGTCAAAGGAGAAACCTCTTCCACTGCACATCCATTTGAAGGTGTTCTGTCCTCTTCCCCTTTTCCTCTTATGACCTCGAAAGAGATTTACACCTGCCCTTGTTAGGACTAAAAATCGTATATTTTCCAGGATGGAAAATGATTGCAGAATGAGGGGCATATTTATAAGGGAAGTGGCGGAGCTTAACGCTTCACTCTGCCACCTAAGAAATGCAGGGTTGCACCATATTTCAAGAATATGGTGCAGCCCTGCATTTCCCCCTGCGATGGCGCTGCAGTTAGAAGCCTAGCGCCAACGCAGGCACCCTCGCAGCATAGTGCAAGGGTGTCTGCCTGCAGTGGAAGATTGTTAATGTACAGTAAGATCCCCCTTCCTGCACATAAGCAATCTTTAAATGCTGTTTTGTAACTTCTATGTGTGCTGCTTAGTGTGGCACACATAGAAGTTCTAAAACGGCATTAAAATAATTATGGTTTATGTTCAGGAAGGGGGAACTTCCTGCACATAAACAATCATTGGCCTTCTGCTGTTTTTATGTATGCTGCACAATGCAGCACACACGAATACAGCAAAAATGAGGAGAAATGAAACATTTCTCCCTGTTGCGCCAGGGTAAGACAATGTTTTCTCTGGTCTTAATTCTGGCACTGCCTCCTATTTACGCCTCCCTTGTAAATAGGGGGCAGCGTCAGAATCAATGGGTGTTGTGGTGAACGCCCACAATAACACCCATTGCTCTCCCCTTTGATGCTAAGCATAGCGTGAAAGGGGGCCTTATTTACAAGGCAGTGTTAAGCCACATTAAGTTGTAAATAAGCCTATCACCACAGGAATGTCGTAAAATGTGACGTTCCTGTGGTGATAGAGGCTTGTAAATATGCCCCTGAGTTTGAGACTATCCATACTTGTGCATGTTTGTGCATGTTCACAATATAAATGGCCACTCCACACTGTAGACCACTCCCTGTCCAATTCCATCTGTACACATAATTTACCAGTGTAACACCATCTTCTAAAAGAGAAAAGCAGGGTTGCACACATAAATAAGAGTATTTGTGTGTGTCGTTTGTCTTACAGATGTAAATAGCTTAGGGAATCGGACCCGTTGTGTTAGGGAGCGAAACCCTTTGCTGTATATCAAGCTTGTAGAAAACAAAAAGGTGAAAATTGGAATGATTAATTTAATCTCAGCAATTGGTAAATTACTCTGTGCCTCAGTCTAATCTATTCTGCTTTGACTACTCTGACACTCCAGAGAGAAACCAACCCTAAAGCAATCAACCTTCATCCTGCTCCAAAAGAAACAGTACAGCACTAATTGAAAGTACATGTTGCATCTGAACAGAAAACCCCCCAATTCCAAACCAGTTTCAGGATTGTTGGGCTTCATCCCTGATGCTCAACTTGATTTCAATGACACAGTGAGCATTGGACGTATATACTCCTTGAACTTACGGGTAACGAAAAGTTAATGGGTGGAATATCTGAATTAATCCTTTTTGTCCAGGATTTTTTTACCCACTGTCCCACATCAGACAGAAATCAACCGCATACAATTAATTAATGAACCTACTCAAATATGAACAGTCAACCCAGAAAGCCCGGGCCACGTCCCTATGGAACTGAAAAACAAACATCCGAGACCAGTTTCAATCCTCAGTTGCGTAGTTTCAGGATGGGTGCTGAGGTTGTGACACCACCCCCCCCCAAATAAATTATTTCGATGCTTAGTAGTTGGGTCTGGGGGCCAAGTCGGATCTTTTATGTCTGTGTTAGTTTTTCTCGCTCTCCTAATTTCACTAAGAGGTTTTAGCATCTTCATTTTTTGGATGAGGAGCTTACATATATATAGTGAACAGTTTACCAAAAAAATTGCAAATATGCACCCATAGAAGTATTCCTTGAATGGACGCAGATTTACAACTTTTTTGAATTCACAAACTTTGGTAGTAGTTAGTGTGGGAAGCTGCACCAGTCTAAAGTTTAGGGGTATACAACTGTCAATCAATCATACACCTAAAAAGTGATGGAACAAATGCTTGAAAATAGTCAAAGAACTGGAAATTGCTTGAGGCGGCATTCCAAACCATTGTTTTTCACCTGTGTGCCAAACTAGACAGAGGGTAAAATTTAGGTTTTTGCCATGCTAAGTAAAGGCAGATAGGGTGCCAGAGGACTTTACATCTGCCCCCTTGACTTTTTTTCACCTACCAAACTTAGAGATGTACGCTAGCCGTATGGACATCTATATACATTTGAAAGAGCAACCATCATAGCGATTTCTTTCAATCTTTGACAATTTTGACTGACAGCATTGTCAAATGTGTCGGCTGGCCCTCAACATTTTTTTAAGTTTTTTATTTTTCAAAAACAAACTCACAAATTGAGAGTTTGTTTTTGAAAAATAAATCATATGATCCACTCATACCATGAGAGGTCACCAGTTTTCTCCCTTGGTGTAGAGGTGACTTTGTTTTTTAACTGTCCTTCACCATTAGGAGGATATACCTGGTGGTGACGGGTAGTAAAAAAAAATCGATTTGATTCGCCAATTCAAATAGGGTAGACAACTGGAAGGTTTACCTTGGACTGCCCCTTCTGTGTGGGGCAGAGGAAGTTTTACACCGACAAAGTAAACTTTACTCCATTAGTGTCAAACCTAACTCAAAATCAGGTGAGCAGACCTTGAGTTAAGGTGGACAAGAGACTCAATCACTGTTGCAATGGAGTGCATTTCCACAAACCTCTAAATCAGCCCAGAGGGTCACCGAATGCCAATCAGTACTGACACTTCTCATGGGATCAGTCCATCACAAACCTGACACTGTGGCCCATTGCTTTTTAAGTTGGGAAATTTGAGATTTACACCTCCAGAATCTCACTTACTAAGCTACACCGGGCAAGCTTTTTGGTCTATTTAGTGTTATACAGTTCCTATGAATTTAGTTGAACTGTGTATTACATCAACAAAACATCTTAATACAGAGGCCGAGTCTTCTCATATAATCACTAAATATTGGTTCCGCAAGTTCAAAGTACCGCATCTAAACCCCTAAACCTCCAGAGTTATAGATGTTGTTGGTAACCTCGAACATGACCACTCTTATTCTCAAAGGATTTGTGAAAACAGATCTGACCATTTCATTTGTCACTTTTGAATGCCCAAGGGAAAGAAAAGAGGCAACAAGATGTTTCAAATGTTTATTCAAACAAATCTAATCCTTGCAAGTAAAACATGTACTGCGATTATTAGACAGACGAGACACATTATTTTTATAAACATTATTAGAATGGTGAAAAACACAAACAATTCAACCATATTAATTGCTCCTAATGTTACTTGTATCTATCACTAATACCTATACATTAGCGAGAGCATTCAGGAGTACCCTTCTTCCAGGCATGTTGAAATGATCTAACCCCATACCTTGGTATAGTGTCTCAGAAAGCCGGCCTCAGTGCATTAATGAATGCACCCTGTCTGAGTGTGTAGGCCTGCACAATTCTGCTTGCTTGGCTATCTTCCTTCTCAGGATGAAGGTTGGGGTCTGCAGAGCTGCCTCTCAGTCACAGCAGCTTCCATGGTGCCTTCAGTGTGAAGTTCCTCTCACCAAATTCAGCATGGAGGCTGTTCAAATAATAAAACACCAGTCTGTGCCAGAGGTGCAGAACATAATCTTTAATTAGTCTGGACAAAAAGAATTGTCTCCTACAAACATAAAATAAAACAAGGACATCGCTGTCTAATATGTGTGACCCTGAAACTTACAGTGCAGACTATAACACAACAATGTCTACTCAAGAATAAATACATGCTTGCTACTGATACGGTGTAGCAAAAACAAGCTCAAACCACCATCTTAAAAAGATTCTTAGTTAAAAAGGAATATAAAATGAAGACTAAATGTAATCCCTACAACATCAGTGAGGTACATGGTGTATCATTGAGGAAATCACAAATGTTATGGATGAAATGCATGAATTAAACTTAGCTACAGGTAATTAATTTGCACTACAACTCAGTTAATCAATTTTGCCCACTGAGCCATTCCAGACATGAAGTAACTTAGTGCAACTCACCCGTGGTCCTACATCATTATATAAAGTCCACCATAATCTGCTTGGCTTTGTCCCTTTGAATGAGAACACAAGCAACTCAGATTGGTTCCCCACCATCAGTGAAGTGTAATGCATCTGACTGAGGAAAGTGAACAGGTGATGGGTGGAAAGTTTCAATTAAACTTAGCCACTTAGAGTTACTCTGAGACTCATTCCAGTTCATCCTTCCCTTGCCCACTGTGCCGACCAGGAAAGGAACAAACATTATGCAAATCATTATTGGTCCTGCTCCAGGAGGAAACGTCTAGTCAAAACTCCCAGGTAACCTCATTCTGGGTGGTGAGGCTGAGACAGATTTTTGTATGGATGATTTGAGTCAGTGATAGCACAGAGAGGGCAAAAACAATTAATTCAAAGGCTGCCAAGAACAATTATTAGCAATAGAAAGTTATTCAAGCACTCCATCCATCCCTTTGTGTGCTTTTTAACTATATGTGGGGGGAAGGGAACACACTTCCTCTCATCCCAGCACAGTTCACCCCATTGCATTCTGGTAAATGCAGTACGCTTACTTTAAGTTTGCTGCAGTCTTTCACCAAAGTTGGTGCAGGTAGTGCTGTTATGTCTAGGCACAGGTTTCTGGACTTAGCCATTCATTAGTAGAGAGCAGAAGTAGTAGAGATCAGAAAAAAAATCATCTGCGATTGCTGAAAGGCTGCCCGTGTTTTCACAGGTCACAGTACCACTCCACAGGTGCTTCCCAGGTGAGCTCGTCAGCACGTTGGCTCAAGGAAGCCATATAAACACAAGGGGGGAGGGAGCACACTGTCTCTCATCACAGCACAGTTCACCCCATTGCGTTCTGGTAAATGCAGTACACAATTAGAGCTTACTTCAAAATTAGCTGTAGTTTAAAACTAAAGATGGTGTGGGAATCCCTTTGCCTCTGCGTCCATGCCCTATTATAGACACTGTCAGTGCGTCCTCTGATGGCAGCCCTCTGAAGGGGTTGAATGGGGACCTATCGACCCCCTAGACATCCCCCTGCAGTCAGGTGCAGTCACTTGCTGCACTCGCCTGAAAGGGATTTCTAATTCCCCCTTAAAAGTGCTGCTGCTTCAAAGTTGCTCCATATTTGACTTGAATGCACTGCCCCCAGTGCAGCACAACTTTGCAGCTGCCCTGGAGGCAGGGCATTGAATATAATATGGGGCACTCTCCTTACTTGCGCCGGGCACACTTTTAGAAAGGTGTACGAGAACACAAAAAGGATATACTTAAACAAATTGATATATATTGGCTGTCGCCAGTAGACGGTTATTGTTAGGACCTAGTTTCCATAGGAAAAGCATTTATTATTTTCCCAATAACTTTAGCGCCCTTTGACGAATCTTCGCAAAATTTTCAAAACTAGTGGCCTGCTCCGGTCAACTCCTGTCTTGAAAGTTTCGGGGTGATTCGTCAAGCGGGAGAAGAGGAAAAAAGGGGGGCCCCAAAATGCGTTTTCCCCATGTAATTTTCCATAGAAATCTTTAGACAAAGCTACAGCCCGAACTGCTGAACAGAATTACACCAAATTTGGCAAAAAGGTAGCCCTTGGTTCAGAAAGATTCCTTTTTGTTAAATGGTGTAAATCCATTCAGTATTTCCTGAGAAATTAGTAAAAGAAAACATATTGATATCTAGGGCAGCAGTGGGTTCCCGAACCCTCCCGACCATGAGCTTCATTCTAATTGGCTGTCAACACTCCAAACCAGGAAGTGTTGGCAGCCATCTTGTGACTCAGTAGAACCCAGTCGCAAGAAAACAGTTGAAAAAAGATTAAAAAACAAGAAAAGGGGGAAGGGTACAAACACCCTGCTCCCCTAGGGCTGCTCAGGGGGTCCCCCAAGGACCCCAGGCCCCAAAAAAGGTACTGCTGTGGCGATTGTAGCAGTGAATGTATTAGTGCCTGGGACATTGCATGAGTACATGTGCACTTACAAATTCACAATGCACTCTCCTTGCAGCACTCTAATCATCCAGTTACTACCCATGTACTCATGCAATGGCCCGGGCTCTAACTCATGCAGGGCTACAATCCCAAGAGCACTATCCATGCAGTCCAGCAATCCCCCGGTCACTCCCTGTGCACTCTTCATGCAATGGCCTAGGCACTAATACATTCACTGTCACAATCCCCAGAGCAGTACTTATGCACTCCAGCATTCCGCTTGTCACTCAGAGAGCACTCTTCTAATCACCCTGTCAGCACCGTACACTTATCCAATCACTGTGCCAATACCCAAGCACTTATACATTTACCATGTAGTATCTTTGCAGCACTCTAATCATCCAGTCACTGACCATGTGTTTATGCACTGACCCAGGCACTAACAGATGTAGTAAAACACACAAGATGATAGACGGAATGTTGCACATTGGCAAAACATTCACCCCCAGTCACAGATCTGGGTTTAATCCATCGTTATTTTGCCCGCCACCCCAGTTCAGACATGGCCATATGCAAATCAGTCTCGACCCTGTGCCTCATGGGAACAGTCGAGCCCGAACTGCCATGCCATGTCTTCCCTGAACCGGAATCAAGCATCCTAGGACCGGTATCGGGGTATCACCCCTCTTCAGCCAGGATAGCTTGACTCCAGTGGCGTAGTGAGCACGGGACCCACATCTGGGCATACCCTTCCCACATAGGGCGAACAGCAAAACACACAAGATGATGGACGGAATGTTGCACATTGGCAAAACATTCAACCCCAGTCACACATATGGGTTTAGTCCATTGTTATTTTGCTCACCACACCACCCCAGTTCAGACATGGCCATATGCAAATCAGTCTCGACCCTGTGCCCCATGGGAACAGTCGAGCCCGAACTGCCAAGCCATGTCTTCCCTGCACCAGAATCAAGCATCCTAGGACCGGTTTCGGGGTATCACCCCTCTTCAGCCAGGATAGCTTGACTCCAGTGGCGTAGTGAGCACGGGACCCACGTCTGGGCAAACCCTTCCCACATAGGGCGAACAGCAAACCACACAAGATGATGGACGGAATGTGGCACATTGGCAAAACATTCACCCCCGTGACAGATCTAGGTTAAATCCATCGTTATTTTGCTCACCACGCCACCCAAGTTCAGACATGGCCATATGCAAATCAGTCTCGACCCTGTGCCTCATGGGAACAGTCGAGCCCGAACTGCCAAGCCATGTCTTCCCTGTACCGGAATCAAGCATCCTAGGACCGGTTTCGGGGTATCGCCCCTCTTCAGCCAGGACAGCTTGACTCCAGTGGCATAGTGAGCACGGGACCCACATCTGGGCATACCCTTCCCACATAGGGTGAACAGCAAAATACACAAGATGATGGGCGGAATGTTGCACATTGGCAAAACATTCACCCCCAGTCACAGATCTAGTAGTGCTACAATCCCCTGAGGACTACGTATGCAGTCCAGTAATCTGCCTGTCACTACCTGTGCACTCCTCCAATCACCCAGCCAGCACAATGTACTTACAGACCTCTAACCATCTAAACACTACTGATTCACTCCTCCAATTACCCAGGAAGTGCCCATGCACTCCAGAAATCCCTCTGTCACTACCCATGCACTCCTCCAATCACCAAGCCAGCACTATGTACTTCTCCAGTCACTCCGCCAAAACCCAAGCACTTATAAATTCACCATGCACTCTCCTTGCAGTATTCTAATCATCCAGTCAGTACCCATGTACTTATGCAATGACCCAGGCACTAACAAATGCACTGCTACAATCCCCTGTGCACTACCCATACAGACCTATAACCACCTACACAGTACTGATTAACTCCTGCAATTACCCAGGTAGTACCCATGCAGTCCAGCCATCGCCCTGTCACTACCCATGCACTCCTCCAATCACCCAGCTAGCTCCATGTACTTATCCAATCACTCTGCCAAAATCATAAAATCACCATGCTCTCTCCTTGTAGCACTCTAATCATCCAGTCACTACTCATGTACTCATGCAATGACCCAGGCATTAACTCATGGCAAATAAAGAGGAGGTCATGCTAATCACAGGGGTACCCCAACGCATAGTGTTCCCTAGTGTATATAGGTGTTTTCACTGTATTCTAAGTGTATTTTAGCATAGCACTGGCTCTAGGCCTCGAGGCTCTAGGCCTGGTTAGTCAGAGTCAGTTACCACCAACCAAAAGGTTGGGTTGCTCCTCTGATGGTTCTTTCTGCACATCTCTTGCTTCTTCCTGCACTTTTCTTCGTCTTTCTGGGCTTCTGTTGCCTCTTTCTGCATTGGTCTTGTTTCTTTCTGCGCTTTTCTTCCTCTTTCTTCATATGTCCTACCTTTGTAGAAATAGTTAGAAATTAGCATTTAAAAAACCTTTGAAATTCACTGAAAAAACCATAGGTTTCAGGGACTTTATAGTTAGAAATTAGCATTTAAAAATCTTTGAAGTTCACTGAAAAAAACATAGGTTTCAGGGAAATTATAGTTAGAAATTAGTATTTAAAAAACCTTAGAAGTTAGTTGGACATTTCACTCATACAAAACCAGAGAAATTTGTCCGTTATTGTTAACCCTGGGCGTAGTTCGCGAAGCAACACTTTGCGAAGCTACACAAAGTGCAGTTCGCACTACGCGAGCTAGGCGTAGCACTTCACGAACTGCGTAGTACCTTGTTCGCACTGTGCCAGATGTCGTTTTCAATGAATGCACAGTGCGGACAAGCAACCGGCACTGTGCAATCATTGAAAATGGCATCTTGCACAGTGCGAGCTGTAGTTTTCTGCTGCTCGAATAGATTTTTACTCGAGCGGCAGCTTTCTCAATGCGAACTGGTAGTTTCTCATCGCGAGCGGTCGCGAGCATACACGACCACTCGCACTGAGAAACCTGAACTCCTCGCGTTGGGAATCTCGCCGGGAGGTTTATTTCCCATGCTCGCGATCGCCAACTTGATGTTGCTGATCGCGAACAAGGAAAAAGTCTCGCCGGGATGTCATTTTGCTTGCTCGCGGTCGCCAACTTGACGTTGAGGACCGCGAGCAAGCAAAAAATGACCGCAGCGCTACGCAACACTACGCTACGTGTGTTCGCACTGTGCTACGTGCAATTCACGTAGTGCGAAGTAGCGCGAACTTCGCAAACTACGCGAGCGTAGCGTAGTGCTTTGCCCAGGCTTAGTTATAGTTAGTTCAGCTAACTATAACTCGCGCCCCCGCAATGCACTGCTGAGGACGTCACATATTACATCATTCATGACATGGTCAGTGACATCACTGATGACATCTCAAATGACATCACTGATGACATCACTGATGACATCGTCGAAGTTTAAATATGTTTTAAATATATGCCAAGGTGTATTGAAGAATGAGTGGGTGTAAAAGTGACTGTTTGGATGATTTAGTAGGTGTGTGACTTACTGTATAAGTGAGTGATTAAATTACTGAATGCATGGGTTAGTGACAGACATTCACACAGTTTAGTTTGTCAGTTGGTGTGTAAGTGGTTGCATGGTTTGGTGAGTAGCTAAATGAGGATGTATATGGGTTATTGATTGGTTGTCTGAGTATCTGTATGAGTGCCTTAGTGTCTGTGTGGGTCGGCGTGGGGGTGTGACTCTGCATGGATGTGTGAGTGGATGATTCACTTGGTGTATGGGTTCAAGAGTGCATCTGTGAAGGGCTGTATGGGTGGGTGTGTGTATGGGTGCGTTGGTGAGCGAATGGATGCCTCAGTGGTACATGTGTGAATACCTGCATATGTGAAAGGTAGTATATGTGAGTGTTGGAGTGTATAAATGACTATATGTGAGAGTGAGTGATTGTGAGAGTGGCTGTATGGATCAGTGTGTGATTGTATTGCTTATCATAAGAGTGTAAGTATGTGTTGGTATATGTTTGAATAAGCGAGGTGGTTTGTGTATAACTGTATAGGTGAGTAAATGGGAGTGTGATTGATTATTTGCATGACTGACTAGGTGTGTGAGTAATTCTATGGATGAGTGGCGGTGTGTGAGTGTCTGTATAGATATCTGAGTGCATATGATAATGCCGTATTGATGGTTGACTGCATGTATGGGGGACTGTATGGGTGAATGAGTAGATGTGTATGTAGACCTAGGAATTAGTGAGTGGGTATATACTAACTGGTATTGGTGTGTCTATGATTTCAAAAATGGTAGTCTGTATTTTAGAGTTGGTGTATCAAAGGTTATGTTAGGGTATGAGGAGGTGCATCAGATTATGACGTGGATGATATCATCAGTGATGTCATTTGAGATGTCATCAGTGGTGTCATCAGTGATGTCACTGACCTAGTCATGAATGATTTAATATGTGACGTCATCAGCAGTGCATTGCGGGGGCGCGAGTTAGTTAGCAGAACTAACTATAACGGCTGAATTTCTCTGGTTTTCTACGAGTGAAATGTCCAACTAACTATAACTTTCCCTAAAACCTATGGTTTGTTCAGTGAATTTCTAAGGATTTTTAAATGCTAATTTCTAACCATAATGTGTCTGAAACCTGTGGATTTTTCAGTGAATTTCAAAGGTTTTTCAAATGCTAGTTTCTAACTTCTAACAAAGAAAAGTGCAGGAAGAAGCAAGACATGTGCGGAAAGAACCAACAGAGGAGCAGAAAGAGGCCTTGTTGCAAAATCATCCTGTGCCCACAACTTTTTCAGATGGGTACTGGTGGTAACTGACTCTGACTAACCAGGCCTAGAGCCAGTACTATGCTAAAAGACACTTAGAATACAGTGAAAACACCTACATTCACTAGGGAACACTATGCGTTGGGGTACCCCTGTGATTAGCATGACCTCCTCTGTAAGACCCTAGTACATAATAGGGCAGGGGGATTAAAACGACCTCTTAGGTGCTTACTGGAGATACCTGGTGGGCTTGTTGGACCCCAGGGACCCTCAGGATTCAAGGGGACTTAATCCCCCAACTTAAAATGCTCCACGGGGCGTGTTTGCACAGTGGAGAAGGGAGGGGGTGGGGCCTGAGGTGACATGTGTGCAAACACACCCTTAGGCGCGTTTTAAGTTGGGGAATTAATTCCTCTTCAATCCTGAGGGTCACTGGGGGCCAACAACCCCACCAGGTACCTCCAGTAAGCGTCACTGCGCTGCATTGCACAGAGGTGGGCCAGGCCACGCCCCTTTTTACACCTCTCTGCAGCGCAGCTCTGTGGTGCTTACTGGAGGTACCTGGTGGCCTAGTTGGCCCCCAGGGGCCCTCAGGATTGAAGGGGAATTAATTCCCCAACTTAAAACGCACCACAGGGCGTGTTTCCACACATTTCACCTCCCTTCTCCACTGTGCAAACGCATCCTGTGGTGCGTTTTAAGTTGCGGGATAAAGTATTTTTTTTAAAAATTTATTATGCGGGAGGGGGTCGCGTGGCCCCCCCCTCCCAGGTCACTTCTGGCCCTGGGACACCATCCCCCGGGGCATGGCCAGTGTTATTTAAAATACATATATATTTGGAGAGGGGCTGCGTGGCCTCCCTCCTCAGGCCATTTATGGCCCCAGGGACCCCATCCCCCGGGGCCGGCATTTGTGTGATTTTTTTTTTCAACAAATTATTTGGGGGGGGCATGTGGCTCCCCTCCCTGGCCACTTCTGGCCCCGGGGACCCCATCCCGGGGCCTGGCCACTTCGTTGGGGACCGTGGGGGGAGTTTCAAGTACCTGTCCCAAAAGGCTAGACTTCCGCAGGAGCCGATGACTATTCCGCAATTCCCAGCTTAGTTGCCCAAGCACAGCACACACATGATATATATATGTATACTCAGGCAACCCAAGGGGGAAAGGGGAATTGGAAGAAAAGAGATCCGCCACGTCTTGCTTCTCCAGACAGGACTGCTTGTACTCGGTAGGATCATTCCTGCAAGACAGATCTATATTAATATTTCACATATAGTCTTACCAAGATTCTTGTCTAAACTAAACCCCACTGCAATTACATGTCTCAACTAAGTGGCTGTCTATTCTCTTGAAAGTTGCCTCCTAACGGCCTCTGATACTCAATGACTCTGTTAAGGTAAGACACTAATTAGTCAAACATGCTATTATATGTGTATCTCTAATACTCTTTTCCATCACTAGTTGTCATACAATGCGTTTACCTTGCAACCTTATGTGGGTAACAATGTATTTCAGTCTTTGTTCCTTATTTACAGTTGAAGTTCCAGTACAGGCAGCTTCAGGAGTTTTCCAGAAGATGAAGAGGATTTTGTAAAGTTGGTAAGTACTTTTATATATATATATATATATATATAACAAAACCTACTTGTAGATGTTTGTTGGACTAAACTACATTCTTTATTTCTCACAGTCTCTTTAGGTAATGTTCTCTCCAATCCTTTTTGGATATGCCAACACTGGAAAGATGCAGTTCTTACTATGAACCAATTAGCCTAAAGCGCTACAAAGTAAGTAGACGGAGTTTCAAACTCTAGCGCTTACTAAAAGAATGCAGACACAATGTTTCCAGTTCGAAGTCAGACTCTGTTGCTTCTCTCAAACGAAATTCACTAGTTCCAAGAATTCGAAGGATATAACTGTCTTACCTTCCGCAGCCGCGGAAGCCGAATGTTCAGGAAAAGCTTCAATACTCACAAACCCAGACCTTGCCAACCTGAAAATACGCCGCTGAAAATATTGCAACCGAATTCCTCAGAAAGGCAGTTGAAGTGCGCAGTTTGCCGCGGTGGCAGTCGCGAGCACAGCTGCGTGAGGAGGAGGAAGAATCACTAGACTGCCAAACTCGGTCGGTTATCACCGGCGGCCATCTTGAGATTCCGCGAGATACCAATCAGTAGTTTCGCCAAGGAATAAAGAGGATCTTTAGGAGATAAGTCTTTACATGATCGAAATTGACGCACCTTATGGATTTTGCCAAAACTGGGAAGTGTCCTTACATGTTTAGCGGACTGAAACGAGCCTGTCCTGACAGGGAGCCCCAATGGCCCCATGGTCCCTGCTGGCTCCCAGGCATGTGGAAAAGCAATCTTCCAAAATCCAAACCACAGTTTGTTATGGCAGAGCGGGAGCCGCACGGCTCCCGTCCTGCCATAGGAAACTGCAGTGTCCCGGGGGTGGGCACCCCGGGACACTGCAGGATCCGGCCCTGGGGGGTGGCGGTCCCCAGGACCATCACTGGCTCCAAGAGGGGGGCCCCGCTGGTCACCTCCCAACATTGGTGGTGGTCCCCAGGGGTCGGGTCCGTTACGGACCCCAGCATTTAAATATTAGTGCCCCGGGGAGGTGGCGGTCCCTGGGGCGTGTGGGGGTCCAACCCCCCCACACAGGTGTATTAATTTGTTTTTAAAAGCCCCGGGGTGGTGGTCCCCGGGGCAGCAGGGGGGGCATGTGCCCCCACTAATTAATGAATAAAAGCCCCGGGGGTGGCGGTCCCAGGGGCTTGGGGGGCCTCCAAGGCCCCCCCACAGATTATAAAAGAAGCTACGGAGTTGGCAGTCCCTGGAGCTGCGTGGGTCGTGTGCCTAATTTTCACCAGTACATACTGAATGCTACTACAAGTCATGGCCACTAGGAGACAGGTTCTTCTCGGATTACTTGCTATGTGAGTACGAGCAGAACCTATATCCATCAGTGATTCCTCTACTCTGGGAATTGGTGTAATTCATGGCCTTTAGAAAAATGTGATTGGGCACTTGCCAACTACAGAGACCGGGCTTTGTTTATGGTATGACATGGGGGTTTGGTTTACCCAGCTCTCCCCTCATTGAATGGTCGGGTGGTAGTGAGTGGCACTTGTCATTAGCGGGCTCCGTTAAACATCACTCCAAGGTTGTTTAATGGCGCATGTCCCTGTTTCGATTCAGACAGGACTGAAGGCAATGTAAGAGGGGGTTACTTCCCGAATGTAAATCGGATATTTTGATTTTATGTAGACTCGGCTACTTGCATATGACTGCAAATGGTGGGCATGTATTACTGCATATATGTTTATGAACTGAGTATTTTACCACTATAACATGGTTGCCATAGAGTATCTACTTTGTATATTGAAGTCCCCTTTCTTTGTTGATGACTCTCTGGAAACTTTATTAGTTACTCAACTCACAGTGCACACTACACGTGAGAAAGGCTGTGCCAACAGTCGAAACGCGTTGTGTAATAAACACTTGGAACTAACATTGGTGACCTCTCTGTTTGTCCTGAGAGCGTACGATATTCAAGCTCTGAAGGAACATTGTGATAGCCGGTACGCTCTGCACGCTCTGCTGGCGTGTGCACCACTCTTCACGGGTCCCCGCGCTCCGGAAAGATGAACTCTGGTTTTTATATATATATATGTATATTTTTTAATTTATTGTTTAACTCTGGCACAGTGGTGCACAAATACCCTGTCAGTGAAAAGGCTATGTTTCCCACTTACACTGCACATATCAACTTCTGTTTTCCATAACACTCTTCAGCGAGGGTACAGCTTACTCCTGTTAATGGAGGTGGTTCAACAAAGAGGCCTTACTCCCAGCTTCCATATTGTCGTACTTTAAGATGTTGTTTCATAATGGGATTTGTTTTCAAAGATAACTATGACACCACACACTACAACAATAACTGACAACTATACCTCATTAATTCTTTTTCTGCTCTTATGCATTTCTGGATATTTGGGCTCTAAGTTCATGAATGCATTGACCATAATATCCCACCTTCAGGACTTCTGTTGCAGTTTTTGCAGATCAAGCTTCACATTTTTCTCTCCTGATGAGGAATCCACCATTTAATAGATTAGCAAAACATCTCATAATAGGCATAACTTGAAACCAGATTTTCTGGTTTATAACATGAAGTAACGTGACACAACCAAGGTATTCTGTAATTTCCTCTGACTGCACAGTGACCCGTAGGAGAGATACGACCTTGTTAATCCTACAATGCCCTGACTAGACACGTGTGTGCATCTGTTGACAATTATCACCACAGCCATGGTGGTTGTGGCACCAAGAATAAGGTAAAGAAAGGTGTGTTCAACCAGTGGCTTGTTTTCACGGCTCAGGAATCCACTGTCTCTAAGTTTGCAAATTTGAAACAAGAGGATTAACAGCAGCTGTATACACATACCCATAGTGTTAATAAATGTGTAAAGGTAGGTATGTCAACATCCTTTACACCATGTGGGTCCCTTGAGAACTCTTGCTTTCAGAACCTTAAAGCTCCTGCTATGATAAATGAATGTACCACTCCAGGTTATGCACAGAGACTGCAAACAGTAAGAGGTTGACCAGGTGTAGAGCTAACAGGGGTATATTTGCATGAGGAAGAGAGACCAGTTGCATGGGAATATGACTGTTGCACTGCTATCAGATCATTGGAGGCAATGTCATGTGGTAAAACTGGCAACTTAAACCAGTCCAACTCTGATCAGGTTGATGGAGAGCAGTTAAAGATCTAACACAGGACACCTGGTGGAAACGGCGTTGGTAGGAGGTCTTTTCAATATAGGCAATCAAAAAAGGAAGGTGTGTTTCTTGTACAGTGACTAATGCCCCCGTCACCCCAAGCTCCACCTAGAATCCATTGTCTCTCACTGGAAGAACAGCATAGGGAACACTGCAGCAGGATTTATGTGAGTATTGGAGCTGGCAGGGATTCCAGCATTTATGGGGTAGCCTAAGGTACCAACTATGTAGTTGGCTGGTATAAAGTGGAGTGGGCAAGAACAGATTAGGTTACAGCAAGCCTACCTGATGCTGGTCTCAAGCTGACCCTACAGAGCAATCAGTAATTGATTTGTCACACTTGCATGGGCAACTTGATCTTCAGCTGTGTGGATCTAGATCTTTGCTACCAAGTGTGTGTGCCCAGTTCCCCAGGCAGGGTTTCAACCCCTGCGCCTCAAGTGGAACAAGGTTTTAGTCAACCATTGCTTGGTGGCAGCAATCCATCCACAGTCTGAAGATTCAGTAAAAAGAGTTTAGGACAGTAACTCAGAATGTCTAGTTTCATACTGCACTTAAGCTATTACATGTAGAGGGGGGCTGGCAAGCTGCTGCCCAGAGCCAGGTATATAGATATGTATAATTCACTGAAAAAAACCATAGGTTTCAGCCACATTATAGTTAGAAATTAGCATTTAAAAAACCTTAGAAATTCACTGAAAAAACCATAGGTTTCAGGGGCATTATAGTTAGTTGGACATTTTACTCATACAAAACCAGTGAAATACCCCCGTTATAGTTAGTTCTGTTAACATTAACTCACTCCCCCGCAATGCACTGCTGATAACGTCACATATTTCATCACTCATGACATGGTCAGTGACATCACTGATGACATCGCTCATGACATCTAAAAGGACATCACTCATGACATCACTGATGACATCATCCAGTGACTTTGTGTTTCTGTAAAGTTTAAATATTTTTAATATATATAGGGAAAGGCATATTGAAGAATGAGTTGGTGTATAAGTGTCTGAATGGATGATTTAGTAGGTGCGTGACTGAGTCTATAAGTGAGTGATTAAACGTATCTTACTGAATGCATGGGTTGGTGACTAAACTGTGTAAAGGTCTGTATCCGTCTGTCTGTTGGTTTGTAAGCGGCTGCATGGGTTTGTAAATAGCTACATGAGTGTCTATATGAGTTATTGACTGGTTGTCTGAGTATCTGTATGGGTGCCTGAGTATTTGTGTGGGTGGGGTGGGTGTGACTGTGCATAGATATGTGAGTGGGAGATTCACTGGGTGCATGGTTTCAAGAGTGTATCTGTGATGGACTGTATGGGTGGGTGAGTGTGTGTATGGGTGTGTTAGTGAGTGAATGTGTATCTCAGTGGTACATGTGTGAGTAACTACATATGTGAAAGGCAGTATATATGTGTGTTAGAGTATTTAAATGGCTAAAAGGGAGAGTGTGTGATTGTGAGAGTGGCTGTATGGATGAGTGTGTGCTTGTATCAGTGATTGTATAAGAGCGTAAGAATGTGCTAGTACTTGTATGAGTAAGTGAGCTGGTGTGTGTATAACTGTATAGGTGAGTAAATGGGAGTGTGATTAATTATTTGCATGACTGACTAGGTGTGTGAGTACCTCTATGGATGAGTGGTGGTGTGTGAGTGTCCATATAGGTGTAGGAGTGCATATGACAGTCCTGTACTGAGTGACCGTAAGTATGAGTGACTGTACGGGTGAGTGAGTGGATATGTGTGTAGACCTAAGAATCAGTGAGTGGGTATGTAGTTATTGGTGTTGGAGTGTCTATGGTTTTGAGAATGGCAGTCTGTATTTTACAGTGGGGGTATTAAAAGTTATATTAGGGTGTGAGAAGATGCATGAAATTATCACATGGATGATGTCATCAGTGATGTCATTTGAGATGTCATCAGTGATGTCATGAGTGATGTCACTGACCATGTCATGAGTGATGTAATATGTGACGTTATCATCAGTGCATTGAGGGGGCGCGAGTTATAGTTAGCTGAACTAACTATAGCGGGGAATTTCACCTGTTTTGTACGAGTAAAATGTCCAACTAACTATAACGCCACTGAAACCTATGTTTTTTCAGTGAATTTCTAAGGTTTTTTCAAAGCTAATTTCTAACTCTAACATGGCTGAAACCTATGTTTTTTTCAGTGAATTACAAAGGTTTTTTTACTGCTAATTTCTAACTATAACAGGCCTGAAACCTATGGTTGTTTAAGTGAATTTCAAAGGTTTTTTAAATGCTAGTTTCTAACTATGCCTACAGAGGTAGGACATGTGAAGAAAGAAGAAAAAACGCACAGAAAGAAGCAAAAGAAATGCAGAAAGAATCAACAGAAGTCCACAAAGACGAAGATATGTGCAGGGAGAAGCAAGACATGTGCAGAAAGAACAAACAGAGGAGCAGAAAGAGGCCTTGTTGCAAAATCACCCTGTGCCCACAACTTTTTCAGACGGGTACTGGTGGTAACTGACTCTGACTTACCAGTCCTAGAGCCAGAGCTATACTAGGCCCTAGTACATAATAGGGCAGGAGGATTCAAACTACCTCTAAGTCAGAGGTGCAGAAACATGCTACTTTAACTAGTAGTCGTGTTTGCAGAGTGGTGGAGAAAGGGTGCTGGGCATCCAACGAACGCTCAGGAATTCCACTGCGTAGGAGGTACCAGGAGGGATTCTTGGCCCCCAAACTCCCTCAGGACTAAATTGGACTTCATCGCCCATCCCGTAATCTGCCATGAGGCACGGTTGCAGAGTGGTAGAGGAAGGGGGCCATGGCCTCTGAAGACGTCTTAGCAATCCACTGTGTGGGACTTACTGGAGGTAACAAGAGGGGTAGTTGGCCCCCAAGGACATCCTTGGGGGCCAACTTCCCAAACTATTACCTCCAGTCAGTCCCACACAGCAGCATTAGTAAGTAGTCGTACCAGACCATGCCCACTTTGCCCACCACTCTACAATCACGCTCCCTGGCACGCTCTTGGATGCGGATTGAAGTCCCCTTCAATGCTGGGGGTCCTTTAGGGGCCAACTAGCCTACCTTTTACCTCCAGTAAGCCCCATGCAGTGGGATTGGTGAGAGGTAGACAAAGACCATGCCCCCTTTCTCCACCACTCTGCAAACGCGCCCCCTGGCGCATTTTAAGTTGGGGGATTAAGTCCCCTTGAATCCTGTCCAACTAGCCCACCAGGTACCTCCAGTAAGCACCACAGAGCTGCATTGCAGAGAGGTGTAAAAAGGTACGTGGCCTGCACTACCTCTCTGCAATGCAGGCCTGTGGTGCTTACTGGATGTATCTGGTGGGCTAGTTTTCCCCCAGGGGCCCTCAGGATTGAAGGGGAATTAATTCCCCAACTTATAACACGCCACAGGGCGTGTTTTCTCAGATGTCACCTCAGGCCCCTCCACCTCCCTTCACCACTGTGCAAATGCGCCCTGTGGCGCGTTTTAAGTTGGGAGATTAAGTCCCTTTGAATCCTGAGGGTCCCTGGGGTCCAACTAGCCCACCAGGTACCTCCACTAAGTGCCACAGAGCTGCGTTGCAGAGAGGTGTAAAAAGGGGCGTGGCCTGTACCTCCCTGTACCGCAGCCCTGTGGCGCTTACTGGAGGTACCTGGTGGGCTAGTTGGCCCCCAGGGATCCCCAGTATTGAAAGGGAATTAATTCCCCAATTTAAAACGTGCCACAGGGCACTGTTGCAGAGTGTTGCTGGGAGGGGGCGGGGACTCTGGCACGATCGCGGATATTTTTTTAAGGATTTTTTTTAGAAGGGGGTTTTGTGGCCCTCCTTCTTTTAATTTTTTGGGGCCCTGGGGACCCCATCCCCTAGGGCCTTACCCCCATTTACAAAAAAATACATTTGAATGGGAAGGGGGCCGCGTGGGCCCTCCTCCCGTGGCCAACTCCAGCCCCGGGGACCCCATCCCCCGGGCCATGGCTGCATACATATTATTAATTTTTTATGGAGGTGGGCTGCGCGGCCCGCCTCCTGAGGCCTATATTGGCCCTGCGGACCCCATCTCCCGGGGCCCGCATTTATTTTTGTTTTTTGGGGGAGGGGGCCTGCGTGGCCCCCCTCCCGAGCCACTGCTAGCCCCGGAGACTCCATCCCCCGGGGCTGGCCCTCTCTGTTGGGAATATGGGGGGAGCCCCAATGCCCCCAAGGTTCCGCCAGCTCCCCGCCTCCTACGGGAGCCGGCATTGTTTTTCCACATGGGGAGCGGCTGACATGCAGATCCCCATGTGGAAAAGTAATTCTGCTTTGATTCATTGAAGCGAGAGCAGGTTTCCCTGCTCTCGCTTCAATGAAGCAAATGAGAGTTTGCTATGGTAGGGCGGGAGCCGCGCAGCTCCCGCCCTACCATAGCAAACAGCAGTGTCCTGGGAGTGGGCACCCCGGGACACTACAGGAGCCGGCCTTTGGGGATGGCGGTCCCCAGAGCCATCCAGGGCTTCTGGAGGGGGGCTTCGCGGCCCCCCTCCCAACATTATCAAAGCCCTGGGGAGGTGGTGGTCGAATCTCACTGTTTAATTTAAAAAAGAAATGCTTTTTTTGGCCCTGGGGTCCTTGTGGGACCCCCTAAGCAGGTCTAGGGGGTCAGGGTGTTTCTACCCTGCCCCCTTTTCATGTTTTTCACGTTGGTTTTTCTTTTTTCTTGTGACTCGGTTCTACCAAGTCACAAGATGGCTGCCAACACTTCCTGGTTTGGAGTGTTGACAACCAATTAGAATAAAGCTTGTGGTCGGGAGGGTCCACGGATCCACTGCGGCCATAGATATCGAAACTTTTATTTTTGATTTTCTCAGCAACTACTGAACAGTTTTACACCATTTAAAAAAAAGGGCGCTTTCTGAACCAAGAACTACCCTTTTGCCAAATTTGGTGTAATTCCATTCAGCAGTTCCAGCTGTAGCCGTGTCTAACGTTTCCTATGGCAAATGCATTTTTTGACCTCTTGTTTTTTAATTTCTCAGGAACTACTGAACGGATTTACAACATTTAAAAAAAACGGGTGCTTTCTGAACCAAGCACGATCTGTTTGCCAAATTTGGTATAATTCCGTTCAGCAGTTCGAGCTGTAGCCGTGTCTAAAGTTTCCTATGGGAAACAACATGGAGAAAACACGTTTTGGGACCCCCCTTTTTTCACTGCCCCCGCTTGGCGAATCACCCCAAAACTTTCAGCATAGGAGCTGACCAGAGTGGGCCATCATTTTTGAAACTTTTGCGAAGATTCGTCAACCGGCACCAAAGTTATTGGGAAAACAAAAAACGAGTTTCCTATAGGGTTTTCCTATAGGTCCTAACTATAACTACCTACTGGCGATCCATCTCAGGGATTAAAAAACTGTACTCTTCTACCCTACTTGAAAAATATAAGCATTCAGCACACAATAGCTGCTATACCCAGCTTGTCAAAGAATTGCAGGCCAATGATAATATCATAGTTCGCCAAGCAGACAAAGGGGGAAACATATTGTTGTGGCCTCGAGAACTTTACTTGGAGGAAGCTTACAATCAGCTGAATGACCCCCAATGCTACAAACGTTGTGATGCAGTTAAAGTGAAACAAGCACAAACTGAATGTTATTCTCATCTTTTTGCCTGGAGAAGCTCAGGATTACTGAGTCAAGATGAACTTAAATTCCTCAAGAATGAATACCCAGTAATTTCTGTAATTTATTTCATCCCTAAAATTCTGAAAAGCCTCCAGGCAGGCCCATCACCTTAACGGTTTATTGGAGAACACGTCTGTGTATATTGATGCTTTTTTGCTGGAACATGTAATGGCTTTGCCCTCTTATGTCCAAGATACAGGCGACTTCCTTAGGAAACCTGCTAGGTTAACATGGGACCCCTCTTATTGGTTGATAACATTGGATGTTACATCCCTATATACCAGCATTCACCATCTAGATGGTTTGAAAGCGGTCAATCATTACCTAGGGAGGAGGTCCATACAAATGTCTAACCATAACAAAATGTTACTTGCCATACTTTCCATCTGCCTACACAACAATTTCTTCATGTTTGGTAACCAGTACTTCCAACAGGTCAGGGGTGTTGCTATGGGGGCCTGTTTTTCTCCCAGCTATGCCTGTTTGCATTTGGGCTGCTTAGAGGAACAGGTCCTCTATGGCCAACACCATGACACTTTCACTAAACATGTAATTCAATGCTATCGCTACATTGATGCTATCTTTTTGATTTGGCAGGGTACTAGACAACAAGCTTTGGACTTCATTGACATGATTAATGTCAACACATTACACCTTAATTTCACGTCCAACATAAGTCAGGATCAAGTGTTCTTTTTGGACACAGAGATTGTTGTCAGGAATGACAAACTTGTGACACGACTATTTAGGAAGCCCACTGCGGGCAATACTGTGCTTCATGCCACAAGCCATCATCCAGCGCTTCTGATACGTAGCATCCCTTATGGGGAGATGCTGCGCATCAGGCACATCTGCAGCACAGATTCCGATTGTCTTGAGGCACAGCATATTAGTAAAGAGACATTTCTGGCCAGGGGCTATTCAACCTCTATGATTGACAGTGCGATCCATAAGGCTAACCAGATTCCCAGAAATGTTGTTTTACAGAATAAAGCATCAAATGCAACATCGGTGAAAACAAAAGAGCCAGTCAGACTGATTTTAACCTACAATCGCCAGCACCAAGCCCTGCGCAAAATCTTAAAGAAAAATTGGAGCTTGCTATGCAATGATCCTGTCATTGGGGATCTAATGACAGTCAGTCCTGTAGTTACTTTCTGGAAAGCTCGATCCATGAGCGATTCCTTAGTTAAATCCAGTCCTGAAATAGGCTCCAGCAAAATCATGGCTACAAGCTATTAAGGGCTTCAGGAGATGCACCAGATGCAAAGCCTGTAGACCACGTGTCAGCAAAACAGAGTTCAAAACCCCGTTCTGTGATACCCCTCGTCCGATCACCAAACTGCTTACTTGCAAGACTGACTTTGCTGTTTACGTGCTGGAGTGTCCGTGTGGCCTGCAATATGTTTGTAGTACCAAGTTGCAGGTTTACAAACGGATACTCCAGCACATTAGGGCAATCAATGGGAGTGATGCCTCCTATCCAGTTGCGCGTCACTTCAAAGAACGGCATGACAACAAAAGTGAGCTCCTCAAGTTCTTTGTCATTGACTCAGTATTCCCCTTTAGACGGGGAGGAAACCGCGAGTCCCTCTTGCGTGCCCTTGAAACCAAATACATCCTTGAACTGGACACTAAGACACCGCAGGGTTTGAATTCAAGTAAAAATGTTCACACGTCTTTAGGTTGGCCCATTTTATAACATCAAGTATTTTACATATCTATTTTCTTATTGGCCGTGCCTCCCGAATTTACAGTAATTTGAAAGACTTTTACATGATTTTTTCCACCACTATTTGCACTTTGCACGTTACTTTGCACTGACAACTGTACTTGGACATAGTTATGTTGTTGTCCATCTGGACAAATTGTTAAAATATTTGTTGGACAGCCATCATTCATGCATAAAAATGCAACGTTTGTTCCAATTTCAACCAAGGAAGTTTTCATTTCGGGCCTACTGAGTATCGAAATGCATTGGGTATTGAAAACAACGTAATGAGGAATATATATGTAACACGCCATGCTGCGGAGCAAAGCCCGTACCGGCATGTCTTCAGCATTAAGGATTGTGGAAACATATGTGTCCATTGAGTGACTGGTTTAAAAGATGTTCATCAAACAAATAAATAATGAAGAAATGAAAATGAAAACTTCCTTGGTTGAAATTGGAACAAACGTTGCATTTTTATGCATGAATGATGGCTGTGCGTCCGATGTGGGGTGTAACGTCGCCCCACTTACTTTCAAAGATTACTGTGCACACGTGTACTGGGCAGTCCACGAAATCGGGCATGCACGCCTACAAAATACAAACAAACAAATTACCAACCCAAGAATGGATATAACCGGTGTGCACTCTGTCATCTCTTTTTTGTAATCACAATTTACTGCCTATTCGACGAGTTGCACCCATGGATCAAAGACAAAATCAGACAAAGATCGCATCGTCACACTCTGGACCTGTTGAATAGCCGTTCCTTGAAATTGAAATGCACAAATCGTTGTTTTGAAAACATAGACAATGGACATTTAGTAGCTGATTATATAGTTCATCTAAAGTCAATATTTAATGTACACAGAGCACAGTATTGATATACGTCGTAATCAATGTAGATAATGAAACCAGCGGGTGGGCGGGGCATATATTGTTTTTATTGAAGTGGGTGCTCGAAATACCAACGATGAACGTACATACGTTAGAGAGGCCAACATTTAGGGAATACACCTGCACGTTGCATAACTAGTTAGATTCGTGTAAAGATTTAGAAGAAAGATTTAGAAGAAATATTGATGACGACCTTTACACCTACGCCCATACCACTATCAGATTAAAAAAAGCGGACCTCAGTTATAAAGTGTAGCAAACACTCTTTAAATTTTTCAACTTAACTTTTTGTGATGGCAGTACTTGGCAGTGTGAGCATTAGAGCGGCTCCCTTAAAAGGACGAGAGTAACAGGGATAGTGTATGATGGGTTTTGTAGTTCCCGTGAACTAGCGGATGACAAATGGAGAGATTAGATTGGGCGGTGACACGACACAGGTGTCTTAAATAGAACGAGCAAGCTAGGCAGTTAGAATGGTTTCAGAAAAACAAACAAGCAGTCATCAAAACGAGAAAGGTATGGGCTTGCTTTTGTAACAGGATTTGTAAAACAAAGGTTAAGATCTGGATTACGTGGGGGGTGTATACTTACTTTTTTGTGAGGGATTAACGCAATGAGAATTCAGAGGGGTCTGATGTACTTTAACGCATGTACAGAAATGATCGGGTACACTTTTAGTGAATTCAGCGGGCATCACATTGATTAGGGAGTCACTTTGGTTAGACTCATATACGTTTTTCATTTTTATAGTGTGCGCAATGTGACTAATATGATCCATTTAGCAAACACAGTTTATAACTATGTTTTTTAACATTTATAGATAACCCCTGATGAAGGGCACAAGTAGGCCCGAAATGCATTGGGTATTGAAAACAACGTAATGAGGAATATATATGTAACACGCCATGCTGCGGAGCAAAGCCCGTACCGGCATGTCTTCAGCATTAAGGATTGTGGAAACATATGTGTCCATTGAGTGACTGGTTTAAAAGATGTTCATCAAACAAATAAATAATGAAGAAATGAAAATGAAAACTTCCTTGGTTGAAATTGGAACAAACGTTGCATTTTTATGCATGAATGATGGCTGTGCGTCCGATGTGGGGTGTAACGTCGCCCCACTTACTTTCAAAAAATATTTGTTGGTCCATCTGCAACATCCAGGGGCACATAACATTTGTTGAGCTGCTTTGCTATGTATGTATTCTTAGCTTAGTTAAGATTGTTACCTGATTTTATTACATTTTCAGGGACGTATGTTTTTTATCGGCCAGACAGGTTGTTAAAATTAGACATTACCCACTAGGGTTATCTCTTTAATTTGCTTATTTTGCACAACAATGTTCAATTTCCACAGATAGGAGAGGATTTGAATTAAAATGTATTTTTCTGTTCTCCTCCTTTTAGCTTATACTTTTAATTTGCAGTAATTACACTTATTTCGTGTTTTTATTTTCTTAAAAGGATTTGAGCTATTTATGATGTGTTGAATTTATGTCCCATTGACCATTAATTTGTGACCATTAACAAACATGTATTTTTTACTTGTGACCATTAACAAACATGTATTTTTACTATGTCCAGTACTCTCAGGCAACCAATCGTGTTACAGTTCTCATTGCACTAAGCACTTTAAATGCGGCATTGTAACTCCCAAGGCGTCCTGTGATCAATGCCTCTGGAAGGCTGAAACACGTCATGCAGGCATGCTGAGATTTAAATAAATTACTCACTTGCACTTTCTTCTGGGTCAGTTATCATCTGTTCCTGTCTTTTTCTGGAAGATTGGTGGATTGCAGGAGTTCTCCAGGCAAAATCCCCGACAGGACGCCAATCTACATATTAATACACATATATAAACATATATATACACATATATATACAAATATATATAACATATATATACACACACATATATGTATATCTATCTATCTATCTATCTATCTATCTATCTATCTATCTATCTATCTATCTATCTATCTATCTATCTATCTATCTATCTATCTATCTATCTATATATCTATCTATTACCTACTGGCGGTCACCAGTAGGTAGTTATAGTTAGGACCACGTTTCCATAGGAAATCCGCAACATTCTATTTGGAATAACTTTGGCGCCGGTCGACGAATCCTCGCGAATTTTTCAAAATGGGTGGGGCGCTACGCTCCGCTCCTACCCTGAAAGTCTCGGGGGGATTCGTCAAGCGGGGGCTGAGATAAAAGGGGGGTCCCAAAAAATCGTTTTTCCCATGCATTTTTCCATAGGACCTTTAGACACAGCTACAGCCCGAACGGCTGAACAGAATTACTTGAAATTTGGCAGAGAGGTAGTCCTCAGGTCAAGGAAGTGCCTTTTGTCGGTTTGGTGTAAATCTGTTCAGTAGATTCAGAGAAAATAGCCTTTAAATCAATATATATATCTGAGCCAGCTTACGGTGCGCTTACGGTGCGCTTACCGTACGCGTAAGGTGGCGTGCGCGAGCGCGATTCTGATTGGCTGTTAGATCTTAGTAAACATTCGAATCGGTCGAAACTAGGAAGCGGCGGCCGCCATTTCGTGTGTTTCACTCAGAAAAAAAAGGGTGATATCTTGAAAAGGGGGCAAGGGAGAGAGTTACAGACCCCCTAACATTTGTAAAGGGGTCAAAGAAGGACAGAAAAGTACAAAGAAAACATTTATTGATTTTAAAAAAAATTGCGGGGTACGCGTACGGTAAGCTCAACGTACGCGTACGGTAGAAAAAAAAAGAAAAAAAAAGAAATGAAATTCAGATTTAAGAGTTTAGATATTAGGGGGCTCTAAAAAGAGCCGTTGTGTTTATGAAATGATTTGATTTTTTAGTGGTACCTACAAGTAAGTACCGATGCAGAGTCTAAGGTTCAAGAGGAAGACTCTGTTCCCTTCATCATTGAAGTGCACACCATCTCCTCTATAAATGTCTTGCATGTCGTAACGCAAGTTGTTGTGGTAAATGGAACCCATACCATAGTCTCTGAGGAAAGCAGAAACAGATTTGTTGACGTGCTTTCTTGCTTTGTCAATCTGCGGACAAAAATGATTGGACCAGTTCCATTTTTGCCTTTGGCATATGTTAGAAAAGACAAAGGCAGTTTTAGGGAAAAGTGAAAACAGTTGTGCAAAGGTGTCCTTCATAAGCATTTCCAGACCTACCCCAGTCAAAGTGCCTAGGTCATTGCCACCACAGTGCACTATTATGAGGTCAGGGTGTTGGATTTGCATGAAGGATTTCACCAATGGCATCAATTGGTGCCACTTTAACCCTCTCTGACCAATCCATTTAATGTCTACATTTGGCAAAGCAAGGTCTCTCACCATATCTGTTTTCTCTGCATACTTTTCACTCCAGAAGACATAGCTGTGCCCTACAATCCACACTGTGAACATCTTCAAAGGAGAACTGGATGCACTCAGGAGGTGAAATTCAGTAGAATGGTAAAAAGAAATGAAAGACAGTTTGGAAATGGAGGCATACATATTTTTTTTATAAAAAAAAGAACTGATTGGCTGTTTCATACCATTCTAGAATAAAAACTAGGCTGTATGTGTAAATTAATAGAAGCATGTTTTGTATTGGTACAGAAAAATGTGTTACCAAAGAACAGTACTATGGATTTGCTGTTAGGTTTTAAAAGTCAAGCACTCTTGCTCTGTGGAATTGAAACATTGTTTGGTGAACTTCTGACCTAACTCCACACAGCAGTGTTCCATGAGCTGTTGCTATGGTAGCAGGCAGAAGTCAAGTTGGGGGAAGGGTACTAGGCAGAAGTCAAGCTGGGGGAAGGGTACTTTTGGAAAAGGGTTGGTTTTCAACCAATAGAAATGTGTGATTACATTTGCAAAAAAGGGGGAAGCACTGAGATTTGAAATTAACATGTATATGTGTGGAAAAAGAGAGGGAAAGTTTGCCATTATCTGGTTCTGCTGAGAGGAGAGAGGTGTAAAGAACAGAGATCCTGGCTCTGATAATCTGCTGTTTGAGTGCCACATTTCTTTCACAACTGACTAATTTTAAAGGTGAGTTTAGAGTTTGAGAGGGGATGTATATGGTAAATTAAGAAATGAATAATAGAAATGGAATTCCTTTTGTTGAAGTTGTGTTTATCATTTTCTGTTTTGGGAGAAATTTAAATGTGAGGAACATGTAAAATAATATGGACTATGTTTTCACGATAAATTAAGGTGTACTGGTAAAAATAAGGAATACTTTAAGGGTTTGAGGTTGCACTCAGTAATGCAAATACATACAGCATCAGTAAGGCTGGTTGCCCTTGCTGGAGTGTAGGCAGTCACCCAGGTTACAAATGGTGCTGGTTTGAAAAAGCAGTTTGGACATGTGCTGTTTTCAGAATCTGAAAAGTGGATTCAAGATGTGTCAGTCTGTAAAAGTGTTTATCACTTGCCAAAAAAAAAGAAAAGTAAGTGTGCTTTCAAATTGGCAAAGAAATTTCGTTTTGTGACTAATGTGAAAACATGACTCTGTGTGCAAAGAGGAATTACAGGCAGAGATTTATTGCGTATTGCTCTGGTGATTTCACAGTTGCATTAGATGGAAAGGGTGAGCCATTTTTTTTGTGTAGAAGCAGACTCTTAGCACACACCCAGCTGCTTATCCTCTGGAATCATGCACAGTATTCACAACCGAGTGGGGTTTGAGGTTTCAGTCAGTAATGCAAATACATACAGCATCAGTAAGGCTGGTTGCCCTTGCTGGAGTGTAGTGAGTCACCCAGGTTACACATGGTGCTGGTCTGAAAAAGCAGTTTGGACATGTGCTTTTTTAAGAATCTAAAAAGTGGATTCAAAATGTGTCAGTCTGTAAAAGTGTTTATCACTTGCCAAAAAAAAGAGTAGTAAGTGTGCTTTCAAATTGGCAAAGAAATTTCGTTTTGTGACTAATATGAAAACATGACTCTGTGTGCAAAGAGGAATTACAGGCAGAGATTTATTGCGTATTGCTCTGGTGATTTCACAGTTGCATTAGATGGAAAGCGGGAGCCATTTTTTTGTGCAGAAGCAGACTCTTAGCACACACCCAGCTGCTTATCCTGTGGAATCATGCACAGTATTCACAACCGAGTGGGGTTTGAGGTTTCAGTCAGTAATGCAAATACATTCAGCATCACTAAGGCTGGTTGCCCTTGCTGGAGTGTAGTGAGTCACCCAGGTTACATATGGTGCTGGTCTGAAAAAGCAGTTTGGACATGTGCTTTTTTAAGAATCTGAAAAGTGGATTCAAAATGTGTCAGTCTGTAAAAGTACTTATCACTTGCCAAAAAAAAGACTATTAAGTGTGCTTTCAAATTGGCAAAGAAATTTCGTTTTGTGACTAATGTGAAAACATGACTCTGTGTGCAAAGAGGAATTACAGGCAGAAATTTATTGCGTATTGCTCTGGTGATTTCACAGTTGCATTAGATGGAAAGGGGGAGCCATTTTTTTGTGCAGAAGCAGACTCTTAGCACACACCCAGCTGCTTATCCTCTGGAATCATGCACAGTATTCACAACCGAGTGGGGTTTGAGGTTTCAGTCAGTAATGCAAATACATTCAGCATCACTAAGGCTGGTTGCCCTTGCTGGAGTGTAGTCAGTCACCCAGGTTACACATGGTGCTGGTCTGAAAAAGCAGTTTGGACATGTGCTTTTTTAAGAATCTGAAAAGTGGATTCAAAATGTGTCAGTCTGTAAAAGTGTTTATCACTTGCCAAAAAAAAGAAAAGTAAGTGTGCTTTCAAATTGGCAAAGAAATTTCGTTTTGTGACTAATGTGAAAACATGACTCTGTGTGCAAATAGGAATTAAAGGCAGAGATTTATTGCGTATTGCTCTGGAGATTTCACATTTGCATTAGATGGAAAGGGTGAGCCATTTTTTTTGTGTAGAAGCAGACTCTTAGCACACACCCAGCTGCTTATCCTCTGGAATCATGCATAGTATTCACAACCGAGTGGGGTTTGAGGTTTCAGTCAGTAATGCAAATACATTCAGCATCACTAAGGCTGGTTGCCCTTGCTGGAGTGTAGTCAGTCACCCAGGTTACACATGGTGCTGGTCTGAAAAAGCAGTTTGGACATGTGCTTTTTTAAGAATCTAAAAAGTGGATTCAAAATGTGTCAGTCTGTAAAAGTGTTTATCACTTGCCAAAAAAAAGAGTAGTAAGTGTGCTTTCAAATTGGCAAAGAAATTTCGTTTTGTGACTAATATGAAAACATGACTCTGTGTGCAAAGAGGAATTACAGGCAGAGATTTATTGCGTATTGCTCTGGTGATTTCACAGTTGCATTAGATGGAAAGGGGGAGCCATTTTTTTTGTGTAGAAGCAGACTCTTAGCACACACCCAGCTGCTTATCCTCTGGAATCATGCACAGTATTCACAACCGAGTGGGGTTTGAGGTTTCAGTCAGTAATGCAAATACATACAGCATCAGTAAGGCTGGTTGCCCTTGCTGGAGTGTAGGCAGTCACCCAGGTTACACATGGTGCTGGTCTGAAAAAGCAGTTTGGACATGTGCTTTTTTAAGAATCTGAAAAGTGGATTCAAAATGTGTCAGTCTGTAAAAGTGTTTATCACTTGCCAAAAAAAAGAAAAGTAAGTGTGCTTTCAAATTGGCAAAGAAATTTCGTTTTGTGACTAATGTGAAAACATGACTCTGTGTGCAAATAGGAATTACAGGCAGAGATTTATTGCGTATTGCTCTGGAGATTTCACATTTGCATTAGATGGAAAGGGTGAGCCATTTTTTTTGTGTAGAAGCAGACTCTTAGCACACACCCAGCTGCTTATCCTCTGGAATCATGCACAGTATTCACAACCGAGTGGGGTTTGAGGTTTCAGTCAGTAATGCAAATACATTCAGCATCACTAAGGCTGGTTGCCCTTGCTGGAGTGTAGTCAGTCACCCAGGTTACACATGGTGCTGGTCTGAAAAAGCAGTTTGGACATGTGCTTTTTTAAGAATCTGAAAAGTGGATTCAAAATGTGTCAGTCTGTAAAAGTACTTATCACTTGCCAAAAAAAAGAGTAGAAAGTATGCTTTGCAATTGGCAAAGAAATTTCGTTTTCTGTCTAATTTCAAAGCATGACTTTGTGTGCACACAGGAATTATTTTTAGATATTTAATTTGTGAAGGTGTTATTGTGATTTTCATTTATAGGAAAGGGGTTTATAGTATTTTAAGATTTCTAAAGAACATAAAAAATGTAGTAATATATTTAAATAAAATAAAGGAATTTTTTTTTAGTTTTTTTCAGGTTTTGCTGAAGAGCAGTGAACAAAATTTAAGATGCCTACAAAATCCAGACTAAAGAAAGACCACAAAAAAAACCTATATTTGAAGACAACTGGAGGACCTAAGTTAGTTGGAGATGCTCATGTTGGGAAAAAGAAAAAATCTTCTGGTAAGCAGACAAAAGATTTTTTAAAGAACATATTCAAAAAAAGGAAAAATGTACAAAATGTCTGTACTGGAAAGAATGTTTTCAATAGAAAAGGACAGGAAAAAATTGAGAATTTAGTTAATGCAAATATACCTTCTGTAACTATAAAGATTAACTTAAACAGAAAAACAGCGTTTAAAGAGATACGTAGAAAAATGTTTCAGAGAAGAGTTATGTCCAATTTGATAAAGGATGTGAAGAAATATAAGCAAAAGGCAAAATTTTACAAGAGAAAAAAAGAAATTGGAGCCATTGCAGCAAAGGCATTAGAATTAAAAAGAAAACTATTCATTTTAATTTTGAATAGGATGCGTACATTAGATAAAATGGTTAATGTACTGAAATCACAAAGCAAAAGGAAAAGAGTAGTGAACAGAACAAACTTTTGTAAAGTTTTTTTAGGAAAATGGATGCATAGTTCAAGTAGTGAACCTTTTTTTAATGAAGAGAGCTATTTTCAAAGTAATAGTTTGCTGCATGCAGTTGACACCAGAGGTCGTGCTTACGAAGTGAAAAATGGTTGCATAATGGAGAAGGAGATAATGGTTCCAAGAGATGAGGTACAAGTGATGGCGGATGAGGCTATGGGGAGACGTCCTAAAGCCCCAGTGTACACTTGGAATTGTAGTAGTATTTGCACTGTGCGTCAGGAATCTATTGATAAATTTCGTGAGTTTCTAAGAGAATATAGTAAAAAAAAGTGTAAAACAGAAGATTAAGGTGCTTCAAAGTCTAGATCCATGCAGAGTGAGAGAGAATACTGGTTTGCAGGGTCATTCTCTGGCTTGTCTATCTAGAAAAGTGTGTAATAGTGTTTTCCATCATTTTAGGATGCTGGCTGTTCATCATACTGAAATGAGAAAGTTTGTGAGACGGTTGTATTTTGCTAAAAGTCCAGCACTAAAGTTAGATGAATTGAATAGGGCTCTGTTCCGTGGGTCAGTATCAGATGTAGATAAGGTTGTTGATGAAATTCAGTTTTGTTACTTTGGTCCTGAACAAAACAGTGCAGAAAAGGACACAGTAAATGAGGAAGAAGTGGAAGAGAATGTAGAACCATTTGTAAGTAAGACATTTAATGATCACATAACAAAATTTGAAAAAATCTCTAATGAAAGACCAAATATTACTTGTATTTGTTGCCACAGAACTCATTATAGAAAACAAACCAGGTATGTTGATCTCTATAGAAAAAGTGAAAATGAAGATAATTATAAGTGGAAGGATTTTGCCACATATATATTTCTTGAAAATTGTTTTGAATTGGGTGAAGTTCAGCGTATTTGTAAATACTGTTACAACAAATTAGAAGAAAATAGAATGCCAACCAGAGCTGTACATAATAATTTAGAATTGGATGTTATTCCTGCCGAACTTTTTGAATTAAATACTTATGAGTCTATACTTATTCAATGTGTTCATCCGTTCCAGACCATAGTACGTATGGAGCCCAAAACTGGTAAATTACCTCCTTCAGATTTACTGAGAGGTTTAAAAGGTAGAGTGGTGTATTTGCCCTTGGATTTGAAAAAAAATATGGAAACTATTGATGCAGATACTTTGGAAACTGAACCATTAGTTATTCTGGTTAATGGTGTACCTACAAAGAATAAGAAGATTTGGCAGGAGATGGTAGATGTACGGAAAGTACAAAGAGCAAATTTGTATTTGAAAAGGAATAACAAATGGTATGAATCAATTTATATAGAAGAAGAAGAAGAAGAAGATTTACAAGAAGACACAGAAACACCAACTGGACAAATTGAAAAAGTGGACAAGTCAAAGGAAGAAGAAATTTATGAACATTTTAGCATACATCCTCTTCATTCAAAAGAAGTTATGGGAGACAATATTGATCTGTTTCAGATGAAGAAAGCAAAAGGAACTCCCGTGAGTGTATGGGAGGAGAGCTTGGAAGCTCGATGTTTTCCCCAGCTGTTTCCTAAAGGAAAAGGAGGACGATACGATGAACGTCCAGAACAGATTCCAGCTTCTGAGTATCGGACTACAAGACTATATGCTGAAGATCCCAGATTTCGACAAAGTATTCCTTATTTGTTCCATCTTTTATTTGAAAGCGACTTGTCTGCACTGTCATATGCAGTAAATCACATTTTAAAAAGTGGAGTACATTTACAAAAAGTGTCTGCTAAGGATTTTATGGAGAAAGTGCAGCACCGAGATGATCATTTGGAAACACAACTGATCAATCTGATGGCTTGTCAGCGTGGGACAAATGAATATTGGTACCGACGCCATGGTGAATTAAAATGCATGTTACAGAATTTAGGAACACCAACATGGTTCCTTACCCTAAGCTGTGCTGAGTACGCTTGGGATGATTTACTGGATTTTCTACGAGAGGCAAATTCAAACATTAAAAACATCGAATACAAGACAGCAGGAGAACTGTGCTCATTGGATCCGGTTAATGTTTGCAGATATTTCAATCATAGATTTGAGGCTATGATGTCCTTCATCTGCAATAAAAAAAATCCACCTCTAGGAGAAGTAGTGGATTTCTTTTGGAGAAAAGAGTACCAGGCAAGAGGTGCTCCTCATATTCATATGCTGTTGTGGATCAAGGATGCCCCAAAGTTTGGAACAGATGCTGATGAAGCAGTGTTATCTTACATTGAAGAATATGCAACATGTGCTATACCAAAAAGCACAGAAGAGAAAAAGTTAAAGGAGCAAGGTTTACGTTTCCAAAGTCATCGGTGTGGAAAATACTGTCGACGGAAATACAAGAGCAAAGATAAATACTACACTAAATGTCGATTTGGATTTCCTAGACCTGTTCTTTCAAATGGAAGAGTAAACAGTTTTATGTCATCTGTGAGACATACTATCACAAGAAAATCACCTAAGAATACCTACAACCTTAAAAGAAAAGAAGAATCAAAAAATATAAATGACTACAACCCAGTCATTTTATCCATGTGGAATGCTAACATGGATATACAGTATGTAGCTGACAATTCCATTGCTGTTGCTCGATATGTAACGTCTTACATTACTAAATCAGAAAAAACTGAATTGAAAGAAATGTGGGAAGAGATTTCTCACGAGAAGACTGTCAGTAAGAAGCTGTACAGTTTCAGTTTAAAGATGTTATCGCATCGAGAAATTGGATCCTACGAATGTTCAGATAGGTTATCTTCTGCAAGTCTCTACTCGAAATCAAGAAGAATAATTTGGGCAAGTTTAGGCCTTGCAGCAATGAGAAATCGGGTACTGAAATCTGTTGGAGAAATTGAATATTTGGCCGAGAATGACCCAGAAAGTACAGATATTTTGAAATCAAACATGTTGGACACATATTATCCCAAGAGAAGTCATCATCTGGAGAACATGTGTCTCTATGAAGTGCTGCAGAACTACATTTATTCACGGAAAGCCGCAGAAGACATCAACAATGGAAAATATAAAGTCATTGGTGAGGAAGGATGTTTGGTGAAGCAAACAAAAGGAAGTTTGATAAATCACAGGAAGCTGAGTTGCGACACTACTGACAAAAAGGAATTTTACTACTTGGCTCTTTTACAGCTGTTTAAACCATGGCGTACAGAGGATGAACTACTGGGAGAATTTCAAAGCTATGAAGATTCTTTTAATGCTTGCAAAGACAGCATACAATGCAGTACATTCTCAACTTATCTGCAAATGTTAAATGAAGAAATTTTACAGGAAACTACAATTGCAGCAGAAGTAGCTAGAGACAGTTCTCAGGACAGCCAACGTTCAGGAACACTCAGTCAAGATCCCCTAGGACAACCAATCGTTGAAAATGAAGCATCAATAGCCATGAATGAAGTGGAAACGGCTATGAATCAAGCTCAAGAAGAATTTATAGACTTACAAAATTTGGAAAGACAACTGAATGAAGAGCAGCAACAAATTTATGAAGAGATCAGAAGCAAAATTGATCACGGATTTCAACATGAAAAAAAAGAGTGCTCATGCACATCATTTCATCCAATCAGGATGTATGTAAGTGGACAAGCTGGAACTGGAAAAAGTTTCTTAATAAAAGTCATCAGAAGCTACCTACAGCAAAAAACGGATTCTACTTTGTCTTGTGTGGTTACTGCTCCAACTGGGTTAGCAGCCTATAACATAAAAGGAATCACCTTACATCGTTTGCTAATGTTACCAGTGGAGCATGAGAACAAAATACAATACAACAAGCTAACTGGAGAAGCATGCTTGGAAGTTTCAAGAGTATTGAAGAAGATGCAAGTTCTCATTATTGATGAGGTGAGCATGGTATCAAACTTAATGCTTGCCTTTGTGCATTTAAGAATGCAGCAAATTCTAAGGACAGACTATGACGTGTTATTTGGTGGAAAACATGTCATAGTTTTTGGGGATCTTCTACAGCTTACTCCAGTTAAAGGACAACCAGTGTTTAATACTGTGACACATGAAGACACAAAGAAGTCATTGGGAAGCATTGGTAATGCAAATATTTGGTCCTTCTTTGAGTACAAGGAACTTACTACTAATATGAGGCAAGAAAACGATGAAGAATATGGAAGTATTCTGAAAGATATCAGGATTGGACTACTCACTGAAGCAGGCACAAAAGCATTACAGAGTCGGTTGCTACATAATTTATTTCCAAAGGAAGAAATAGTTGCAGAGAAGATATACAAGAACATTGCAGAAAAGAAAAGTGTCATCTGCTTAATGCCAACTCTACGTGAATGCTCAATATTCAATGAGGAGCTTTTGAAATTGGAAAAGGAAGATATCAGGAAATTGGAAGCAGTGGACAAAATTGAGGATGGAAGAATTACTATCACATTAACAGGCACACTGAAAAATAAATTGGATTCACTAGAGAAGAACATTTCCAAAACAGCTGGATTAGAACAAAATCTATATGTTTGCATGAACTGTAGAGTATTTTTAAGGAGAAATTTGGATGTTGAAAAAGGTTTAGTTAATGGAGCTATGGGAAGAGTTGTGGGTTTTATTAATTATCAGAAAAAAGATGGAATTGAATGTTTAAAAATAAAATTTGATCAGATAGAAGAAGTTAAAGACATTTGTCGTTGTTCAGTTCGTTTCATGCTTGTGAAAGACTTATATGTACGTAGGAAGCAGTTTCCGTTTTCTCTAGCATATGCTGTAACTATTCACAAGTCTCAAGGATTGACTGTAGATTGTGCATTTGTGAACATTGGTTCAACTGTGTTCAAAGACGGTATGGCATATGTTGCTTTGTCACGAGTGAAAACATTATCAGGTTTATTCATGATAGACTTTGATGACTCAAAAGTTAGTGCTGATACAAATTGTGTAAAGGAGTATAATAGATTAAGAAGAAGCTATGCTCCTCATTTAGGTCAGTATCCTGTGTTGGAGAAACGTGTAGTTTCTCGTAAAAGGAGAAATGAGAATATCTGTAATGAAGATGCAGAGAGGAGGAAAAAAAAGAGGAGTGATGTAATTGCAAGCAAAAAGAAAAAGGAAAATGAAGAACAGGTTGTAGGATGTCATTTTGAAAATAGCTCTGGTGTCAACTGCTGCGCTAATGTAGTGCTGAATGTTGCATTTTATCTGGAAAGTGTGCAAGAGCAGATAATAGTAAATCAGGGAAAAAGATTCTGTTCTGAGTTGAGTCTCCTTTTTCAAAAGCTGAGTAATGATAAAACTCAAATAGAAAGTGCTACTGAAATTAGAAAACTTTTAGATGTATGTTCAGGACGAACACAGTTTTCTCAAAATGTACAGCAAGACGCACAGGAATTCTTGATGTTTTTTCTTCAGGTACTGGAAGAAGAAGGGGTTCCCATTGAAAATTTATTTGGTCTCTCTTATAAATGGGAACATAGTTGTGAAAACTGTTACAATATATGTGGCTCTAATGTTGATTCTGAAAGGTTTATTTATTTAACATTGCCAGAAAGTAAAACAGTCACTTTTGCTAAATTAGTTAAAGATGCTAATCATAGCATGGAATGCAGTGAGTGTCAATCTGATATGTTTTCAATGTTAATTTTAAAGGAATACGGACAATATGTAATTTTAATGATTCAACGCTGTAAAGCTGATAGTTCAAAATTAGATACTTTAATAAAGAAGTTTACAGGACAGCAATTATCAATTTCAGGAAAAACTTTTGTAACAGTTGCAATAATTTTCCATGAAGGACCTACTGTAACTTCTCGACATTACACAGTTTATCTTAAATGTGAAAAAGGCTGGACACTGTGTAATGATTCCCAATTGATTTTTAAGCAACGTTTGCCTTTTGATTTAGCAAATTCCTATCTAATCTTCCTGAAACCTAAATTTTAGAGAGATTTGGCAACATCTGTACAAAACAATTTTACCATTTTATTGGATTACCATTGGAATTTTCAAAAAAAATTATTTTACAAATTATCATTTGGCCTAATGGAAAGGTAACCAATTGTAATGTGGACTTTTTCAATTTTTAATGAAACTTTGGAAAACCAAAAATTTAGACAAAATCGGTAACATCTGCACAATTTAAATTTTGGAATGTTATTGGATTGCCATTGGAAATTTATTCAAAAAAGATTTTTAAAATTACTATTTGGCCATGCGGAAAGGTAAACAATTCTATTGTGGACTTATTTAATTATTAATTAATCTTTCGGAAACCAAAATGTTACAGACAATCGGTGAGATCTGTACAATTTAAACTTTAGATTTTTATTGGATTACTATTGGAAATTTAATCAAAAAAGAATTTTAAAATTACTATTTGGCCTAAAGGAAATGGAACCAGATGTATTGTGGAGTTATTTGAGATATATTTTTGTGATTATACTTCTGAAACAAAAATGTCAGACGGTATTTTAAAGAAATAAGTATTGATATTAGATGATATTTTTTAAGAATATTATGCATTTCTATAAAGTTATGTTTATGCAAAAAGAGATTGTGGGCTTTTTTAAAACAATCTTTGAGATTGTTAATTTTTTTTTTGCCCGCTGTTAAATGATGAATGCAATTGCTTTCACAATTTATAGTGAAATGCAATATATTCTGAAAACAGCAAAAAAAAGGCAATTTTTTTTTTGAAAAATATGTAAATATGTGTACTGTATTATAAAATGTTTTATTAAATATTAATACTTTTTTCTTTTTTTCAGATTGAGATAGAACATTTTCGAAAACTAGAACCATTTTTAAAGCAATTAAAATTAAATTTAAATTAATAAATATTTTTTTGAGTGGGTATGGTAAGTCAAAAATTTCATGGTCCCTTTTTTCCACTTCTCCACAATCACATTTTCAGTTTTTCATTGTAGTCTCTCAAGGACCTTGTAATGTGATAATTGATTTTTAGTGTTTTTTAAAAAAAAAAAAAAAAAAATTACGCGTACGGTAAAAAAAAAATCAAAAAAAAGTTTTAAAAACATATATAAAAAATAGTTGAAAGGTAAGGTTGGCTCTTACAAGAGCCGTTGTGTTCATGCAGGGACAGAGGAAAGAAAGAATGGGAATATTAGTCGGTACGACAAATGTGCTGATCTATTTTATTGTTCACTAGGGAAACACTGGTCTCCCTATGACAAATTAGATCATGACAAGTGGCGCACCGTATTTCAACCCTCACAAACCGATGGTTTGTTTCCAGAGGAGTAGAAAAAGGAGATGCTCCCACCACAGATGAAGGGCTCACCTGACCTGCCGAAGATGGACTCGGCCCTGCAGATGATGGACCAGGCTGAGCTGCTGTGGATGTGCTTGGTTGACTTACTGAAGGGTTACCTTCAGTATGTCGAGCATGTGTCCTTCTGTGTACATCTTTAAGGTGTCACAACATGGTGTGATTCCCGAAGGAATACTTCTTGTTGGGATTCCCTCTTGAAAGTACACAGCCACACAGCTTACAAGTCACTAAGGGTGCATTTACCTTTTTCTTGTCCTCTGGAAAAGTAAAATACTCCCATATGAAAGAGGTCTTTTGTTTCCTCATTCTCTGCCTCAAGGTAGTGCTGCTAGCCTCACTCTCAGAAGAGCTCTGCTGTTCTGCCATCGTATCACAAAGACAACCCAGCTCCTTTTCCTAAGGGATCACAAGCAGAAATGAGGGGAATGGGTGTGGTGTAGGAGAGTTCTAGAACTGAAAGTAGTTTCAACCAATCAAAAGTTGTGTTTCATGATCACATGACCCACCGTGCGCGTACCTTACGCTTACGGTGCGCTTACGGTGCGCTTACGGCAAAAGTACGCATGCGCGTAAAAAAGACACGCGCTCGCACGCATGCGCATAACAGTCACTCCCCAACACTTCCGCGTAACGTGCGCGTGTAGCGTACACGCCTACGCGCCCCACGCGCAGTACGCGCGGCTACGCAAATTGCGTAACTATACGCAAACAGAGTAGATAAATTACGGACATTGCGTAAACCGTACGCTTACCGTACGCTTACCGTACGCGCACTAAAAAAAAAAATAATAAATAAATTTTTTCAAAGTTATACTAATATATCTTACCTGTTTGGTAAAAAAAAAAAGAGAAAACTTGAAATATTGCAGATTTTTTAGAAAAAAACATAGTGTTTTAAGAGAATAAAAAGTTTAAAAAAACTTGTTTTTTTTAAAAAAAAACACACACATTTAATATAAGAATTTATAATAAAAAAATCATAAAAAAATCAATAAAAAAAAATATGGGAATCACATATGTTATAGCTAAGAATTAGCATTTAAAAAACCATACAAATTCACTGAAAAAACCATGGGTTTCACACACGTTATAGTTAGAAATTAGCATTTAAAAAACCTTGCAAATTCACTGAAAAAACCATAGGTTTCACACATGTTATAGTTAGGAATTAGCATTTAAAAAACCTTGCAAATTCAGTGAAAAAACCATAGGTTTCACACACGTTATAGTTAGGAATTAGCATTTAAAAAACCTTGCAAATTCAGTGAAAAAACCATAGGTTTCACACACGTTATAGTTAGCTGGACATTTCACTCGTAAAAAACCAATGAAATTTCCCCGTTATAGTTAGTTAAGCTAACTATAACTCGCGTGCCCGCAATGCACTGCTGATGACGTCACATATTACATCACTCATGACATGGTCAGTGACATCACTCATGACATCACTGATGACATCTCAAATGACATCACTGATGACATCACTGATGACATCATCCATGTGATAGAGTGGCAGACCTCCTCTCACCCTAATATAACCTTTGATACACACATTCAAAAATAGAGACTGAAATTTTCAAAAAAATGGACATACCAATACCAATTACAACAACCTCTTCAATAATTCTAAGATCCACATAAACATCCACTTATTCACCAACAGTCCTGTACAGTCACTCATTCGTGTACTCACACATCATATGTGCTCATACACCTATACATCCTGTAACACAATGCCTCTCATCCATAGAGTTACTCACACACATAGTTACTCATGCTAATAAAGAATCAAACATACATTTATTTGCATATACAGTTATACACACACCACCACACTTACTTCTACGGAAACTTACACATACTTAGTCTTTTAAACAATCACTTATAGAAACACATACTTATTCATACAGGAACTCTTTCAATCTCTCACTCTCACATACACTCACTTATATACACCAATAGTCACATATACTAGTTTAAAACATATGTAGTTACTCATAAAGACACTATTGAGACAGCCATTTACTCACTAACACACCCATACACACACTCTTCCACCCATACAGTCCTGCACATATGCTGTCTTCAACACATACAAACAGTGAGTCACTCATTCATGCACTTATGCACTACGTAATACCCCCCACTGAACCAGACAGACACTCAGACACTCATACTGATACTCAAAAAACCAACTAATAACCTATATAGACACTCATGTTGCTGCTCACCAACCCATGCAGCCACTTATACACAAAGTGAGAGACTGATACAGGTATTTACACATTTAAACATTACTCACTTAGCCATGCATTCAATAAGATACACTTAATCAGTCAGTAATACAATCAATTTTTCAAAAACAAATCATCCATTTAGACACTTATATACTCATTTATTCTTCCATCGACCTTGAGATATATAAAACATATTTAATTTTCAGAAAAACACACATTCACTGGATGATGTCATCAGTGATGTCATTTGAGATGTCATCAGTGATGTCATGAGTGATGTCACTGACCATGTCATGAGTGATGTAATATGTGACGTCATCAGCAGTGCATTGCGGGCGCGCGAGTTATAGTTAGCTTAACTAACTATAACGGGGAAATTTCATTGGTTTTTTACGAGTGAAATGTCCAGCTAACTATAACGTGTGTGAAACCTATGGTTTTTTCACTGAATCTATATATATATATTTATATATATATATACATACAAATATATATATATATTCACTGAAAAAACCATAGGTTTCAGGCACGTTATAGTTAGGAATTAGCATTTAAAAAACCTTAGAAATTCACTGAAAAAACCATAGGTTTCAGGGGCGTTATAATTAGCTGGACTTTTCACTCATACAAAACCATTGAAATTCCCCCGTTATAGTTAGTTCAGCTAACTATAACTTGCGCGCCCGCAATGCACTGCTGATGACGTCACATATTACATCACTCATGACATGGTCAGTGACATCACTGATGACATCTCAAATGTTTTTTAAATGCTCATTTCTAACTATGCCTACAGAGATAGGACATGTGAAGAAAGAAGAAAAAACGCACAGAAAGAAAAAAAAGAAATGCAGAAAGAAGCAACAGAAGCAACAGAAGTCCTCAAAGACGAAGAAAAGTGCAGGAAGAAGGATAACTTGCAGAAAGAACAAACAGAAGAGCAGAAAGAAGCCTTGTTGCAAAATCATCCTGTACCCTCAACTTTTTCAGACGGATACTGGTGGTAACTGAGTCTGACTAACCAGTCCTAGAGCCAGTGCTATGTTAAAAGACACTCAGAATACAGTGAAAACACCTACATACACTAGGGAACACTATGCGTTGGGGTCCCCCTGTGATTAGCATGACCTCCTCTGTAAGCCCCTAGTATATAATAGGGCAGGGGATTAAAACTACCTCTTAAAACACGACACAGGGCGTGTTTGCACACGTTAACTCAGGCCGTCCCCTCCCTTCACCACTGTGTAAACACGCCCTGTGGCCGTTTTTAGTTGGGAGATTAAGTTCATTTGAATCCTGAGGGTCCCTAGGGTCCAACTAGCCCACTAGGTACCTCCAGTAAGCGCCACAGAGCTGCGTTGCAGAGAGGTGTAAAAAGTGGCACGGCCTGGACCACCTCTCTGCAACGCAGCTCAGTGCCGCTTACTGGAAGCACCTGGTGGGTTAGTTAGCCACCAGGGGCACTCAGGATTGGAGGGGAATTATTTCCCCAACTTAAAACACGCCATAGGGCGTGTTTGCACACGTCACCTCAGGCCCCGTCCCCTCCCTTCCCCACTGTGTAAGCACGTCCTGTGGCCGTTTTTTAAGTTGGGAGATTAAGTACCCTTGAATCCTGGGGGTCCCTAGGGGCAAAATAGCCCACTAGGTACGTCCAGTAAGGGCCATTGCAGAGAGGTGTAAAAAGGGGCACGGCCTGCACCACCTCTCTGCAACGCAGAGCAGTGGCGCTTACTGGAAGCACCTGGTGGGCTAGTTGGCCCCCAGGGTCCCTCAGGATTGAAAGGGAATTATTTCCCCAATTTAAAACGTACCACAGGGTGTGTTTGCACACGTCACCTCAGGCCCCGTCCCCTCCCTTCCCCACTGCGTAAACACGCCCTGTGGCCGTTCTAAGTTGAGAGATTAAGTCCCCTTGAATCCTAAGGGTCCCTAGGGTCAAACTAGCCCACTAGGTACCTCCAGTAAGCGCCACAGAGCTGCGTTGCATAGAGGTGTAAAAAGATGCGTGGCCTCAGAACACCTGTCTGCAACGCAGCTCCCTGGCGCATACTGGAGATACCTGTTGGACTAGTTGGCCCTCAGGGACCCTCAGTATTGAAGGGGAATTAATTCCCCAACTTACAACTGGCCAGAGGGCGCGTTTGCAGAGTGCTGCAAGGAGGGGGCGTGGCCTCCGGCATGATGCCGGTCTTTTATTTATTTTATTTTTTTAAGAAGGAGGGCTGTGTGGCCCCCCTTCTTTTTCCAATTTATTGGCCCTGGGGACGCCATCCCCCAGGCCCTGCACCCTAATTTTTTTTGTTGAAAAAAATAAATTTGGCCCTTCCAAGGCCTTAATCGGCCCCGGGGACCCCAACCCCCGGGTCATGGCCTTTTTTATTTTTTATGCTTTAGGAGGGGGGCTGCGTTGCCCCCCTCCTCAAGCCACTTATGGCCCCGGGAACCCCATCCCCCGGGGCCGGCCTTTGTTTTTTATTATTTAAAAAAAAATATATTTATAGAAACACCTAGGACATGCTGGACAAACCGTATGTACCTATCACCATGACGATTTGCGTGACATTCATTAAAAGGCGACTATGCATACAATGAATCCACGTGGAATGTATTTACACCGCTAGTGAAGCTCTGGCGTGTCTGACGCCCTACAGTGCCTAATCCCGGCGCCCCCGCCGGTGGGTACTCTCCAAGTAGACACCCTTGTCGTTTATTTATACAAACATGGGTAGCTATTAACGGGCACATTTAATACACAGGCACACCAAGCCATTCAAAGGGGATTCGACAAAAATTCGACCTATGCAAGAAACCCCCCTCACGGTTAATAAAACACACATCCATCGCCGGATGTGTAATACTTTTTATTTTACTCTCTGGAAAGGAGACGAACCTCACTTGGGAGTCACAGCGTGCTCCTGGCTGAGCCCAATGCTGTGTTACACCCACCAGTGCCTGCTGAGTGCCACACACCTCTGTATTGTATTCCACCAGCTAGTGCGTATGTTATGACACTCTCTAGCCCATGTGCACTGTAACACCACCCCGTGAATATGTCATGCCACACTTGCCTTCGCACGGGTTATATTGCCCCATCTAACGTGCCTTCCTCGATGCCTATGTTAGAACGCACAGCGCTATGCCATACATTTAACAATCTGGGATCCATATCTTTGTCACAGTGCGTATGCAACATTACACTCCCCAGCACATATTTTATATTACAACTTTAGAGACTAGTTAGGTTACACAGCACTGCTTTGTGCATATTACACTCCAAGGCGCATATCGCATAGCACGCGCTAGTGCCTGTGCTATCTCGCGCTCTCCAATGAATCTGTCATTGCGCACAATGTACTGCATATTATATTTCACCGCCCGGTTCATCTTATATCACACTTTTTGGTGCATAGTTTATACCATATACTATATCTAGTTTTAATTTTCAATCGTGCTCTCAGGACTATGTTCTATATAACACTGCGTCCACCTACCCTTTTCACGGGCATTGTATTTTGCGATGGGGGTGGAGGGTCAGGGGGTGTTTCTGCCAAGTGAGCCCAGAGTCACAGTCACAAACGTCCTCTTCTTCCTGAATAAAAGTGAGATTATGCTGCATACTTGTTCATATTTTAAGTAGTTTGCACAGACACACATTTTAAAAACAATAAAGTTCCTAATACCCACCTTCTCTGAACAGTTAGCTTGCTGCCCCATCCACCTCCTCCCTATCCTCTGTTGTCTGAATCCATGGACTAGCCTCCTCTCTCCTGCCATGCATTGTCTGATGTGCTGCCACTGCCCTCCATTTAACATGATGTACCAGTCCACTCCTCCTGCCCTCCATTGCCCAATTCTATGGCCCATCATTGACCTACTGCTTAGCCTCTGTGCTTAGCTTGCTGCCCCTATTCTCCTTCCCCCTGCCCTCCGATGTCTTTGTGCAAGCCCCTGCGCCATCCTTTTTGCCCACCATGTTCCATGGACCTGCCACTCCTATCTACTCTGAGTGTTCTGTTGAGCTGCCACTCCCCTCCCACCTGCCTGGCATTGTCAGATGACTGTAACCTGTCCCTCCCACCTCCACCCTGCCTGTCCACATGCCATGCCCCTATCCCCTTCCGCCTGTCCTCCATGGTCCATTTTACCGCCACACCCTTCTGCCCTCCCTGGTCTGTTGTGCTGCAACTGCTCCTCCTGCCTGCCCGCACGGTCTGTTGTGAGGCCCCTTCCCCTGAACTTTCTTGTCTGTGCCCAGGTCCTGACCCTCCCTTCTATCCTCCATGGTCCTTTGTGCATGCCCCTGCACCCTCCTTCTTGCCCATCATAGCCATTGTGCTGCCACTAACCCTCCTGCTTGCCATGCATGGTCTTCTGTGCTGCCATGGCCCCTCCCACCTTCACTGTGTGGTCAGCTAGCTGCCCCTGACCCCCTCCCACCTTCCCTCCATGGTCTGTGTGTATGCTATCCTAGTCTCACGGTTGCTCTCCATGGTTTGTCTTGTTTCTAGTGCCCATCCTGCCTGACCTCCATGGGCATCTTGCTGCTCCTGCCCTGCCCCCTTGCCCCCAGCCCTCTGTTTCCATGTGCAGACCCCTATTCCCTCCCTCCTGACTTGTCTGTTCTATTGTAATGCCCCTGATCCGTCCCTCCTGCCCTTTATGGTCTGTTATGCTGCAGCTTTCTCTCCTGTCTGTCCATTATGGTCAGCTAGCTACCATTGCCTCTTTCCCCTCTGTTCTCTGTTGTCCATGTGCATGGTCCTGTCCCCTCCCTATTGCTTTCTATGGATTGTTGTGCTGCACTCCCGTCCCGCATGCCCTGTTGTATTGTGCTGCTGCAAACCCTGATGCCTGCCCTGTAAGGTCAGTTTGGTGCACCTCTCCATGTCCCTCCTGTCCTCTGTTATCCGAGTCCATGTCCCTACCCCAATTCCTCCTGCCTACCATGATCCAATGTACCATACTTGCGAACATTTTGAACTTGGTAAGAGGGAGATTTTGATAAAAAACTGGGGTATTGATTTTCCCCTTTGCGTTACATTGAAAAAGAGGAGATTGTAGACAGGAGACAGATCAAATAAAGCCCATTTGAGCTTAAAAACATTGGACGTTTCCTGGCTGAAAGGGTCTGTTGGCATGTATGGTTGTACTACCACTGCCTTTTCCTTCTGCCCACAATGGTCCATTATATTGCCACAGCCTCTCTTGCCAGTCCTGTATTGTTGGTTTGTTGCCCCCCTTTCCACTGCCCTCCATAGTCTGTTGTGCTGCCACTGCCCTTCCTGCCTGCCCAGTGTGGTCAAATTGTTGCCTCTGCACTCTCCTACCTGCCTTCAATTTTCAGAGTCCGTGCCCCTGGTCTCTGCCTCTCAACAGAATCCCAATGAACAACTAGATTGCTAACATTATATATTCATTACAAAAGTGTGGAACGCCTGACGTCATCTTGATGTAATCAGAACTGTAATACCTAGAGCATTTCCTTTAGAAATTACATATATGAGAGGGTCTTATTTGCATCAAAATTATGGTTAGTGCTGTAAAAAACTAAAATGAGGACATATTTTCTGAGTTTTCAAATAGCGACAAAGAACTTTTAAATTATTTGTAATCTTTATGTTTTTTTATCCAGTTGACCACTTGATTAAATGTTGCACCTAGGGGAGAGGATGTGGTGTTACTTCCAGAGCTGCAGACTTTGCAACTGGGGAACCAGGTTGGAGTTTCTGCTTCAGCTCAACATTCTGTGATTCTGGTCAAATCACTTAATCTCCCCATGTCTTCAACCAAAATGAATTTGATCTTGTGTGATGCAACCAATGCTCATGTAAAGCACTCCAATACCTGACAAGTCTGCGCTATATAAAACTGAAAATACACAAAAAATAAGTGTTTTGCACACTTCTGTCATTGGACTACATGTGGGCTACATCTGGGTGAAATGTGTGCTGCATTTGGGCTCTTTTGTGTCTGGTGGCCATCTTGGGAGATTTATTTGTTATGAAGTTTCCTAATTTCCTCATTTACTGCAGTCTCCTCAGTAGGAAATGCTTTCAGTTTTTTACTTTGATTCCATCAAGAAGGTATTCAGATATGTCACACATTTGCCATAAATTCTGAATGTTAGCACTCTAGTTGCTCATTAGATCACTTTAGTAAAGCTACTGCTCATCATGGAAGTCTGCTGCTGGTATTAAAAGTGCATGTTTCAGTCTGCATGTCAGAATTTTTTAATGAAATTGAAGAGGATTTGAGAAGTCACTCAAATTGTGCCCTAATTTTTCTTTCTTCAGCACTAATCATAACTTCTATGGCAAAATGAACCCCCTCATTGTGTTCCTTTTTAAATTAAATGTTTTAAGTGTTACCAGTTTATTCCTTTCAAGATGGCTTCAGGTGTGCCATACTTTTGTCATTAGTAAGACAGTAAGCGCTCTAGTTGTTCTTAAGAACACTCTGGGACATTCTGTCATTGGGCTATACTTGGGCTACATCAGGGTGATATTTGGGATACATTTGGGCTCTTTTGTCTCTGGTGGCCATCTTGGGAGATTTATTTGTTATGAAGTTTCCTAATTTCTTAATTTACTGCAGTCTCCTCAGTAGGAAATACTTTCAGTTTTTTACTTTGGTTCCATCAAGAAGGCATTCAGATGTGTCACACATTTGCCATAAATTCAGAATGTTAGCACTCTAGTTGCTCATTAGATCACTGTAGTAAAGCTACTGCTCACCAGTGAAGTCTGCTACTGGTATTCAAAGTGCATATTTCAGTCTGCATGTCAGAATTTGTTAATGAAATAGAAGAAGATTTGAGAAGTCACTCAAAATGTGCCCTAATTTTTCTTTCTGCAGCACTAATCATACTTTCTATGGCAAAAGGAACCCCCTCATTTTGTTCCTTTTTAAATTAAATGTTTTAAGAGTTACCACTTTATTCCAATCAAGATGGCTTCAGGTGTGCAATACGTTTGTCATAAGTAGGACTGTTAGCGCTCTAGTTGTTCTTTAGAACACCTTGGGAAGCTGCAGTAGAACACAAAGGAATCAACTGACAGTCTCTGCCCTTGTTGGATGTACATGTTTTACTGAGAATGTTAGACATCATTCTCACATGACTGAGAAAGATAATGTGAATTTACAGAAAATATGCTCTCAGTTTAGCTTATAGATCACCTTCCAAACCTCTGTGGGAAAGGAATGAGAAAATAGTTTTCTCTCAAACATGATTCATGATATCACAGCAGAAGGCTTTTTCACATGGTAAAATCACCTTAGAACACACCACAATTCCTAAAAAGAGTATGGTACCATCAACAAATGATTTATAATGTAACTGAAGTCTTAAAACCTTCTATTAACTGCAATGCTTTTTAATGAGGTGCTATCATGTATATTTGTCCCAAGATGGCTGCCAACACTTCTTGGATGAAGTACTGACAGCCAATCAGATCTCACGATGAGATGTGTGGTTAGGCTCCGCAGAGATATATCTATCTTTTTAACTCTAATTTTCTCAGGAACTTCTAAACGGATTTACACCATTTAAGCAAAAGGCATGAGTCTGAACTGAGGACTACCTCTTTGCCAAATTTGGTGCAATTCCGTTCAGCAGTTCGGGCTGTAGCTGCGTCAACAGGTCCTATGGGAAAATGCATGGGGAAAACACATTTTGGGACCCCCCTTTTTTCTCGGCCCCCGCTTAATGAATCACCGTGAAATTTTCAGGATAGGAAAGGACCGGAGCTGGCCAATAGTTTGGAAAATTTTGCGAAGATTCGTTAATCGGCGCCAACGTTATTCCAAATATAATGTTTCGGATTTCCTATGGAAAATAGATCCTAACTATAACTACCCACTGGCGACTGCCAGTAGGTAATGTATATATATATATATATATATATATATATATATATATATATGTATATATATTTGTGCTACAAATAAATGACCAACACTCATGGGAAAGTTAAATCCACTTACGATTTACTCGTACTTTATATCAAATGTGTTTTGGCAGCTTGCCTTATACGGTTTTGGCAACATCCACATTAGTGCCTCTTTGTAGCACGAAAATGAGCGCAAGTCTACCCTCGCGCAATGGAGCACCCGCTAGTGAGTGCAGAGGCACTCGGTAAAGAATGGAGCGAGGATATATATATATATATATAGTAACAAAAAAAATCAAAAGTTAAAGTAACATTATAGTTAGGTGAATTTCTCAGTAACAATGTTAACATTTTGAAGTAAAAGAAACACAGAAATTCAGCAGATATAGTTAACAGCACTAACTATAACTTGCACCCCGTCATGCACTGCTTATGGCCTCACATATGACATTGTTCATGACATTTTCTTTGACATAATTTATGACATCGCTCATGGCATCTTAAATGATATCATTGATGAGAATACTGAGAATAATATTGCATCCTTTACCTGCCAGAGCTTGTATCCCAGTGGAGTGACTTACTAGGAATATTTCATAAAACAGGTTAATTTCCTTAGACAAGGATTACAAGCGTACTCAACATAAGAAAAATTGAGATATATTTTATATCTAAAGATATTTTCAATGTGTTGTGCAAACAAGAATTAAAGAATCTGTTGTGAAAATAACATTTCATATTATAAAACAACGTCTTCATATATATCGCTGGAAAATACAAAGATTAAAGTGAAATAATAGTTAGGAGAAAATGTAAGTTAAAATTTAACATTTCAAGCAATCAAATACACTGAGAATAATGAGCCCATGTTAAGGGAAAGGCTTGTGGAAGGTGAAATGCATCAGTGAGTTGGAAACTGGCTGCTAAATAAGAGAAAAGAAAAGAAAATTTGCACACATGTACCAGAGCGCCCGCTGTGATATATATATATATGTATATATATATATATATATGTTTACGAAAAGATTGTTGCGAACCTCCGCTCTCCTTCCTATCGACGCCGGTGCCAGCCTCAGTCGCAACTCCGTTTTTTGTATCTTTGTGTGGATATAATCCGAGAAATCTCAGTAAATAATCCAGCGGCACACCCAGGACAAAACAATAAGTTTATTATTGTTTCAAACGAACAGAACTACGCGTTTCGGCGAAGCCTTTGTCAAGTTAGTGACCCGTGCCCAAATCCCCAAGAAATACAGGTCAAGGTTGATGGATAGTGAAGAAATACTATCGCTGTCAAACATTTCATTTGTGTACGTTTTCGTGATTTTAAACAATCCATGATAAAGCATACTAATGATTATGATAATATTCATACAATTATTTACAAGTCCATCAAACAACGGAAAATTGTCAATTGACATATTCATATAATGTCCCACTGATAACATAAATTAATATGTATGCACCTGGTAAAGGTACCCAGAGTGCACTAAATGATAGATAGTGAGGAATTACTATCGCGGTCAAACATTTCATTTGTGTATGTTTTCATGATTTGAAACAATCCATGATAATGTCTAAAGCATACTAATGATTATAATGATATTCATACAATTATTTTCAAATTCATCCGACAATGTAAAATTATAATACTGTCAATTGACATATTGATACGATGTCTCACTGATAACACAAATTCATACATGCACCTGGTAAAGGTACCCAGAGTACACACAATGACGTATTCACATAGTGACAATTACTGATGCACTATATAGACGTTCATCATAAATCATATACATTTGGATTAGGTCAGGACAGGTCACAGTACAGGTTATCCATGTTACGGTGCAATATCTCCTGGATGTGACGCAACTTATTAATTGTTATCCTTATACTTAATTAAACATGTGTTCGAGGCTGAACACGGCGGCCCTGCCGTGGAAGACTGCACCATTGTGAGAATCAGCGAGGCTGTGTGGTGAGGAACTGTGTCTTTGCCCCCTTTGTGCAGCACAGGAGATGTGGCGATTTCGGCCAGCGGCTCATTCAAGATGCCCACTAGGGTTTATAAAATGCTTTAATGATGGAATACGGCGGAACCCACTGAGGGCAATATTATGCTCTAAGCCATGAACTACATGTCCCAACATACAAAGATGTACGCACTAAGCACGGCCCACTGAGGGTGAAAATAATGGACTAAATCAACCAATTAGAGCCCCCGACGCGCATTACCAGCTGCCTATGAATAAGAGGCTCTCAGCCTCGAAACGCGTCAGGCAAGATGAATTTTATCACTGTAATGAGGATGCTGGTTGCCGATTGTAAAGAATATAACCGTGAGGTTAACATCACCTGTTGTGTGCGTCTTCAATGCTTCGGGCGTTTGTTGGATAATCTATGAACACGGCGGCCCTGCCGTGGAAGACTGCACCATCGTGAGAATCAGCGAGGCTGTGTGGTGAGGAACTGTGTCTTCTCCCCCTTTGTGCAGCACAAGAGATGTGGCGATTTCGGCCAGCAGCTCATTCAAGATGCCCACTAGGGTTTATAAAATGCTTTAATGATGGAATGCGGCGGAACCCACTGAGGGTAATATTATGCTCTAATACATGAACTACATGTCCCAACATGCAAACATGTACGCACTAAGCACGGCCCACTGAGGGTGAAAATAATGGACTAAATCAACCAATTAGAGCCCCCGACGCACATTACCAGCTGCCTATGAATAAGAGGCTCTCAGCCTCGAAACGCGTCAGGCAAGATGAATGTTATCACTGTAATTAGGATGCTGGTTGCCGATTGTAAAGAATATAACCGTGAGGTTAACATCACCTGTTGTGTGCGTCTTCAATGCTTCGGGCGTTTGTTGGATAATATATATATATATATATATATATATATATATATATATATATATATATATGTGTGTGTGTGTGTGTGTGTGTGTGTATCTCCCTTGCCACCCAAAAATCCATACCCATCCTACAAAGTCCCATTCTACTCAAAAACCCATACCCACCCAAAACTCAAAAAATGTCCTTGCCACCCAAAAACCCATACCCACCCTAAACCCTCAAAATTCCCTTGCCACCCCAAAACCCATACCCATCCATACCCCTAAAAATTCCCTAGCCACCCAAAAACCCATACCACTGGAAAACCTAAAGATAACCTTGCCACCCAAAAACACATCCCCACCTTAAACCCTAAATATTACCTTGCCATCCAAAACCCCATACCCACCCTAAACCCTAAAAATTCTCTTTCCACCTAAAAATCCATACCCACCCTAAACCCTAAAAATTCTCTTGTCACCGAAAAACCCATACCCACCCTAAACCCTAAAAATTCCCTTGCCACCCAAATATCCATACCCACCCTAAACATACCCTTGTCATCCAAATACTCATACCCACCCTAACCTCAAAATATTTCCTCTACCACACAAGAACTCATACCCATTGTAAACCCTAAATCTTCCCCTGCCACCCAAAAACCCATGCCCACCCTAAAAATGTGCTTGCAACCCAAAAATCCATACCCACCCTAAACCCTAAAAATTAGCTTGCAAACCAAAAATCCATATCCACCTTAAACCATACATACTCCCTTGGCAACCCAAAAACCTATATCGACCATAAACCCTTAAAAATAAACTTTCCCCAATATACATATTACAAGGGTCCATGGGACCGCCGTACCCGTGGTGGTGGTGCGGCAACCACCCTGCCAGCGGTCTGACCGTCGTTTATTGCGTTTGGTGGTCGGACTACCACAAGACCGCTGCAACCGCCGAGGATCATGGATCCCGTGGTGGTGGCAAGCAGTCAGAGATCGCAATATGCTGGCGGTGCGGATGTGGCACTGCCACGTATAATACAAGTTGGCTTCCTAGACCCTTACCATGGTAGTGTACCCTGCCATGAAAAGGGTGGCTGTGATGCAACTCAGGGGGCCCTTTCAGCATGTAGCCTCTCTGCATAGGGGTGCAAATAGGGGGGGCATATTGTGCCCCCTGCATGTTTGCTCTTCCAGTTTCTGCACAGGAAGAAATGCATGACATGGTGCATTTTTCCCTGTGCAGGAACGAGCTGCTCTCTTTTGAGCCTCAGAAAGGCACCACCGTGGGAATCCCCCACAGGACCGCCAGGCAGGATTACAACTCGTAATCCAGCAGGCGAACTGACTATGGGTTTGGTGGTCTTGGAGTGTGGCGCCGGCGTGGCAGCCTGCTCCAAGACCGCTAAACTCGTAATCAGGCCCATACTCTTCTAACCCTGCTCTCTCTCTCTTCTGTCAGTCCCTTCACTTTCATGACCACCATACATGTCTGTTAAAATCTTTCCAAAACTTGTACGGTATAAAGTAGTCACCACCTATCTTGTAGCTCTTGGGTCCAGTGTCTCCTAGTAGCCAGAACTTACATGGATTGTTCAAGGAGATTGCATCCTGCAGTTCTGTCAGACCTCTTCTTGATGAGTTCTCTTAGTTCTAGGCCTGATATAGGTACCTTCTTCTTGAGAAATCTTATGTTTTTGCTTGTATAGTATTTTTATGCTGTGAATTTTTTGTTGAAATGGAGTCTGTGGTTTGCCATATCGTATTTTTTTCCTGATTGGTGTAGTAATGAAACTAAGGCTATCCACTAGGAGATTAGTGCAGTCAAGTTTATCCTTGACCGGAATTCCATCCATGACTTTAGTAGTGACTTTAGTGAGGAAGGGTTGTACAAAAACCTTCTGTAACTTGGTAGTCAATTTAGAATTCCAAACTGTCCTCCTTTGGCTTTTCACTAAGACTAGGTAACGCTCTGTTTGGGGTTTGTTCGACCAGTCATAAAATTCTCTACTTTTTTATTGATGACTATATGCTGCAGGTTGTGGTTGATCTCTGATCTTAGTATTATGTGGAAATCCTTTATGATATTGAAATCTGCACCAAGAGCAAAGGTATGATAAATTATGGATTGGTGGCCTCCAGCCCGATAAGTTAACTTGAGCGAATAATCTTCAGGGTATCTCCCATTCAGATGTCCTAGGCGAAGAACATAAAACGTTGAGCTGATTAGGCGCCCTGACCGATTCCTTTTAATTTTGGCAAAAACAGCTTTGAGAACTTCAAAAATAGAATAATTTCTATCATCGTCATCTTCTAAGATTGATGCGTGTGAAAGAATGTTGTTAAAAGCAACAGTAACTAGTAATATCATATAATGACTCAACTGATTACAAATTTAACATGATTCAATAGTGATAAACGTTCTTTTCTGTCCTTTGTCAGTGGTGGAAGAATATATATTTTATTAGAGCATTGGAATGTTGGATAGCTCCATTGAAAATAATGGAGTGCTCCGGTATTCTAGTGGCCGGTAAAATCACAGAGCTCCAATATTCCAATGTTTGTTCACAGCGGTTGCTGTGAACAAAGGCGTCATGGAGCCCAAAGCGTTTAAAATCCCCTTGGGCTCCATGTAGCCATTGTTTTAAAATGTGAACATTCTGCCCTCTAGGGGTGGAATGTTCGAATAGCCTTAGAGCCCTCCGTAGCTGGCACTACCAGCCAAAAAAAGGCCCGTTCCCTTGTTAAAGGCCCTTGCCTTCGGCTCAGGCCTTTCACACTGGAGTGGGCCTTTAATGGCTGGTCAAGCCCGCTATGGCGGGCTCTAAGGCTACAATAAGACACATCTCCAGAGTGAGGTCGCTCTTTATCTGAGCTGCCAGAAGATTTTTTGTTTTTAACTAAATACTAGGAACTCCTCATAGTTGTAAAAAATGTCCGCACCTCTCAAGCAGACTTCCTTGTCCCGCCCATTCGCGTGAGGTTTATGACATATGTGAACGTGAAGTCTCACGCGAACTCCACTACGCGGTTCACATGGGCGTGCCCATCTTGTTTTTCACTCTGTTTATGGTGCTGGGGCCTACTTTTTCAACCTTTCTTAATCTGTTTAATCCTCCTCTTCTAAAGGCTTTTCCCCCTAATTTTTATTTATTATGTTACCTTTGGCCTTTGTGTGTATTTTACCTTTTTTCTATATATTTGTGTGTTTTTGCGTGAGTTTTGTACTTTTTTATTTTTTTGGTTTACTTCCTTATTTTTACTTTGCTTCCTTCCTTCTTTTTCCTGTTTCTGTTTTTCTCTCTCCCCCTGTCAGCATCATGGCAGAGCAGGGAGCGAAAAAAAACAAGACCAGCAGCCACCTTCCTTGTGGAATGCAGCTCCAGGAAGGGGTAAGGGGTCCACCCGTGCCTTATTTTCAGAGGTAGAGGTGTCAGCGCTGGTCTTTGAAGTTCAGTGCTACCTCCCCTCCACCCTGGCAGCAGGCAGCAGGCAGCAGGCAGCAGGCCTGGGTCCGGACACTGGGAGAACCAGCAGCATTGGGCGAGGTTGAGCCTGGCAGTGTACCACTGCTCTGGGGTCAAGCACACTCAGCAAGAGCTGATGCACCAGTGGTTTGATATCCTGGACTGATACCAGGACCTGCTGGACCTGCTAGGGGTTGTGGTCATGGGGTTCAATGAGTAATTTATAATATGTTTACTTTTGTTCTATGCTAATATTTTATACCTAAATAGCAAGCATGCTGCTCACACGCACATATTTTAAGTTTACAAATATTATGTGTTAGTTCTTTTAGACAGGTGCTCGGCGCTACCTAATCATACTTGTTGGCACTCGATTGGGCTGATTATTTAAGAAGTTATGCAGAGAAACCTTTGTCCTGTCATTAAGATAGTGGTAGTTAGTATTAATGATTTAGCGCATCCTCTCACTTCTTAGAGCCTTTATTTTTTTATAGCTTGTACAGTGTCAAGCAATTCCCAGTGATGTGTATGCATGCGTCCATCTATGCATTGAAGGAAAAATGCATACTTTGTAAATTGGCCCATCAAAGGGGGTTGAGAGATTGTGAATAAGATCAGAAGCAAACATCATTTGTTGCAATTTATTAGTAATTTCAAAATCTAGTTTAGTAAATTTGCAACAGGGTTAGGTAGGTTTAGGAAATTTGGAATAGGTCGGTCCATGATACTAAAAGTTGATCTGATTTAGAAAAGTTAAATGTTATTGCAAATGCAATTGCCTTTTCCTGCTCAAAAATATTTTTGGGAGAGACTATTTATGTACCACCAATCTTTTTTTGTCTTTATGTCTTACATCAGCATCCAGGGGCAATAAGAGGGCTGAGGTGGGTGAGAGGGCTGAAGCACCTCCCAGTTCTCAGACAATGGCTCTGCTGGCCCCAGTAAGTCCTACTCTTGTTAACATTAGTATTTATTCCCTAAATTTTACCACTCCTTATTTTGAATTATTTCTACCTGTTTCTGAATTTGTTTCAAAATCTTCTTCGATCTATTAGTTTCAAAATTCTTATTATCCCTGTATTATTCTATTTACCTATTTTCTATATTTAAAGTTTCTGTACTTTACTTCAAAGTGTCTCTGTACTAGTCTGCATGTAGCTTCCTTTCTTCTGCTTTGTCAGTCAGGTTTCCCTCTCCCCATATATATTATGTGAACTGCATAGTGGTGCTACAGTAAGACTCAGAGAACCCATTAGTCACGTACTACTACTCTGCCGTGAAGGTTGCATGTCTAAGTAAGGTATTCCATGCATGTTTGTTGAGATGAGAAGGCTTTCTTTTACTTGCTCATGTTCAATAGGTAAAATGAGAGAGTGGCCATGGTCACATTGTGTATATATTAACACTAGCAGCAGCTGGTGATAATCGTGCACCATGGCTGGAAGGAAGTATGCGGAGGACAGCCCCATTGTATTTGCATACCAAGACCCTATGTCCAGTTGTCCACCCTTTTATTTCTTCTCAAAAACTCAGATTCCTCAATAGCTCTGCCACTCCTTTACAAAAAGTAATGGTTTGTCTTGAGGCTTTTAAAAAGCTGCCACCAACAAAATGCCCAACCTGATATTTTTGATAGAAGATACTGAAACCGAATTGTAATGTTTGTGGTTGCATTTTGCTATAAAACAAATTAATAGGGGGAGGTGTATCAGGCATCTAATAAATGTGTACAGTTTTTTTTAGCCACACGGACCACAAGTGCCGTGGCCAGTAGTGATTGCGCCAGCCAAGCAGCAGATGCAGCAGTGGTACAAGGGGTGAGCTGGCGGCAGTGGTGGGTGGTGGTAAGTCATATTGCTTGCTTATTGACAATTAATAAAATGCTCACTGCAAGAGTGTACTGTTGACTTGTGAACAGTACAACATGCCCCTCTTTTGCAGGTATAGTGGAAGTTGAGTCTTTACTTACCTTGTTTATAGAGTTGATGGAAAAATGAAAGAAGGATGGAAGGAGAAAGAATGGGTTAATTGTAATATGAGTGAAAGAGAATGATGTATGGGCACAATGACACATATGCCATATAGGTGGGTACTAGGATGCATGGGTGGGTGAATGATGGATGAAAGGCTGTACAGGTAAAAGGATGGCTGCATGCGTGGGTGAAAGGGTATGGGTGAAACGAAACCTGCCTGAGTGGGTGAAAGAAATACTTGGGTGGGTTGGGTGAAAGGTTGCATGGGTGGGTAAGTGTCTGTTGGTGAAAGGCTTGTTGAGACTGCGAGCAATCTTTGGATGGATGGATATATAGATGGATGGTTTTCAATGGTGAAAACTGGATGAGAGAATGTACAAATTAAATGGTGAGTAGCAAAGCCAAGGGTGAAGAATAATATTACTAGAAGAACAATGTAATTATGAATGGAAATATTCTTGCAATGAAGAAGAAACAAGGGAATAGGGCGGTCCTCTGGAGGAGCGTTCTTTTCACAGCTGCATGGTTTATTTCAGCGGCACTGCATTGTTTGCTCTGCAATGAGCATCTCTTCAGTGAATGTGCAATTTACAGATTTCATGGCAATGCGAAAAATATGTAAGCTTCCCTTCCTTCCCAGTGCCCATTCAGTCACTTCCTAGTACATAACTCTTTTCCTAAGTTCTGTCCCAGCCTTCCGTAAAATTTGAAAAAAACATTCTTTGCATGTGCCACATTCTTCTGGCCAAGTGATATATTTTATTATGGCTTTCTGTTCCACTACATTTGTTCGAATTTCTCCCTTTCAACATTTGCTGAACAAAGTGACTCTACTAGAAAAAGCATAGGCACTTGGTGATGCCGATCAGTGAAATATCTACCTACCCAGCCTAATCCCTCTAACTTACACGCAGTAGAGTAAGTTAATAATTATTTTCCTTAATGGCAAACAAATCTCAATTGGTAGAAAAAATAAATTTCAAAGTGTGATGATGGAGAGTGAGGCCAGGAAGTAAAGTGGGACTAATTGTAAGTGCCCTGACTTTTGTAGATGGGATGGTCTGTGACTAATGTGCCAAATACAATATCCTGTTCCTCAATCCTTTCCCTGTACTGAAGTGCATTGCTTTTCCCACCATCTACTCACATGCAGAAAGGAGGATGTCCGCATGGTTGATTTTATAAAACCTCATGTGAGGTATAACGTTCACAGTATCATCTGCCTTGTAGTCAGGTTGAAATTGAGAGGTATTTAACAGAACATGGCCATGATAGAAATAAGATAATTGACCAGCACCGCTGCCCCACTGCTGCAGACAGTAGCAAAGTGATGCAAGTATGACTAGGGTACCACCTGAGCTAGTATGCCTCCATTAATTTAGCTCAACAAGAGAGAGAAGATTAGTTGTGTACTCCATAGTGCATAATGTCTGAAACTCTAATCACATCGATTTTGAATGGCTTAAGGATACCAGCAAGTGTACTGCTACTGAGCCACTACATAATTTGATGTGTTTTGCTAAGAGCATTGTTTTCAATTTGAGTTTTTTCTTTCTTGGTATAGCTACTCCTGCTAATCCTCCTAACAGGCACGAGATAACAGCCCGACACGGCAGAGGAAACTGGAGGCCATCAGGGCAGAATACTAGCAGCTGGAGGTCCTGAAGGAGGAGCAGGAGGAGGTGGCAGCAGCTGCAGCAGATGCCCCAGCCAGATACCAGTGTCTCCAGTCCACCGGCGCCGCAGTCCAATGGCAGCCGCCCACTGCCATCCCATCACTGCTGCCCCCTGCCCTTTCCGCGCATTTCAGTGCTGCATTGTGCAGAGGCTGGCGCACATGGAAGCCAGGCAGGAACGGCTGGATGGGCAAATGAAGAAGCTCCTAGCCCGCCGTTAGTGCACTCTTCTGTCCATTTTTAATCTTTTTTTTGGTGGGTGGAAATGTGGGAGTTGGCAAATTTGTATTTTTTTTTATGGACTATTTTGTTTTGGGACTTTCTTCAGTTACTTTGGAAACAATTTGATTTTGGGACAATGGTTGGGGACGAGGAGAGGGGTGTGCCAGTTGTGGGTTTAGTTTATATTGTTAGTGAAATAAATATTTCATAGTTTTATGATTTACATTTTTTTCAGGGTGTTACTGTTTTACTTTGTAATGCTGCCTTTGCTGCAGCCATTTTTTTTTTATTTGCTGCTAGTGTATAACAACAAATTAGTTATGTGGTACCCTCCCTTCTCCTACTACTCTCTCCTCCTTGTCTCTACAGTCTGCAACTACATTGGCCACTAAGGAGCGGGGGTGATTTTCCATAGTATATATATTGCAGTACAACAATGATGAATCACAGTTCTTTTACCTGAATAGATTGAGCGAAGGTTTCTCAAAGCGCCATGGTGGTGGTAGTAGTAGCATGCTGGCGCACTAACAGTGAAGGCATCAGACGTGAGGTCCTACTCCCTCCTAGGTGAACTCAAACTGTAGGATAAAGAGTATTAATTACAGGGAACTAACTACATTGAAATAAAAACTTAGTTAATACCGGTTATATATTATTATATGCAAGCTATAAAACAAAATTGAGACAGTCACTAGACTAGACTACTAGGACACACGAGGAGAGGGCATAGAGATAATATAATAAGCAATGCTAAATGTAAATATTCAGCACAACAGTGAGTTAGTAAAGGTTATGAAATGAAGTGGACATGAACTCCGAAGTAGACATGCGTAAGCTTTGACGCAACACAGTGCTTGAATGATGCTGGCAATGATGTTCCTCTGATAATATCAAACACTGTTTTTATGCATGGGTAGGTAAATGTGGCCAGTGTGGGCTATATCTAGAGCTGAAGATCCTACACTGAGTTGGTGTTGCTTTCACCACGTCTGCCCCACCAAGTTTGTGATCAATTAATGATGTGAATTATTAAGTCACACCTCAATCAATCACACAGCTCGTGGGAAGAGGGTTAGGGGTTTGATAAATGGATGGGAAGGCAGATTAGGGGAAAGGTTTGACAAAGACAAACACTACACAAGGACAACATTCATCTGAGCAATGAGCAGCCAACCATCATAAATCCGTTATGGGAGAAAAAGGAAATGAAGGAAGGAGTACCAGTAAAGCAAACAAAATTATACGTCTGCTGCCAGAGAGACCTAAGTTACATTATATAGCTAAATGTTGTGTTACCGAGCTTTAAAAGATAGCAAATATGTTACACATTATGTAGGAGTCAAGTGAACAACACACACAGTTCAATGATTATTAGAAGAACAAATAATACTGTGTTGCCAAATTGGTAGTTGCATCTGCATTCCTCTTGGACTGTCCATCAATCTTGGTTGCCTGGCGGATCCGGTCCGGTAAGGTAGTCGTGCGTGTCTTGTTGCTTTTCCAGTTTGGCACAGAATAAGAGGGCCTGCGTATTGAAAAACAAAAATGATATTGTGGAATCAAAGAGAAAGAAAGAAGGTAAACTTCATAAGGAGTGCACCGAGAAGCCTCAGAGGCAGCACAATAGAGAAGAGAATAGTTCTTTTTGCACTCATTCATTTTAAGCCTGGCTGCATGTAACTATCGGTATCAGGCTGATCAAACTCGCAACGGTCATGATCATAAATTCATCATCATGAATCATAACAATAATAAGTAGCCTAACAGCACATGCAGAATGTGATGTTCATTCATGACTAAATGTCTGTCTCCAGTTACCTTTAACAACAGGCCCCCCACCCAACCATCACTTAGCTTCAAATCTAAGCCAGACAGCACTGAACCCACACACCGAGCAACATTGCATTTTCCAAATCAAGTAAAATCAATGCACCGCTGTCCGCTGTCACCACTCACCACCACTTCATAGCGTTGGGTAGGCCACTTTAAAGTCATCACCATTAGGGGTGGGCGGAATTTGCGAAATTCACTTTCACAAACTATCGCGAAAATGCTGAAAATCTCCGCAAACACGCCAGAAATATCGCAAAGACGCGGAAGTTTTTTTCCCGCCTGTTCACGGTATTTTTGGCGTGATCACGGCTCGCCAACTTACCCATGCGGTTGCTCATGGGCGCGGCCATCTTGTTTTCACTTGTCCCGCCCTCTCGCGATGCTTACTTCCTGTTCCGGGTCGCGCAATGCATGTTCGCGCCCGTTCGCGGTAGATATTTCCTGTTCGCGAACGCTTTTACTTGATCGCGTTGCTTTTTGCTTGCTCGGGGAGAAAATATCACGCAAACTTGCGCAAGTGGTCGCAATGGGCGCGGCCATCTTGTTTTTCACTCTATTGCATGGTTCTGGGGCCTGATTTTGAATCCTCCCTGCATCTTTTCAATCCTTTGTTTAAAGCCACTTTTTTTAAATCTTTCTTAATTATTATTTCTCTAACTATTTTCTTGCTTCTATATTTTTGGTTTTTGTCTACATTTTATTTTTGTTTTTTAGCTACTTTGTCACTCTTTCTATTGCCTGCTATTTATTTCCTTTACTTCTTTAATTTTATTACCTTTTCTTTCCCGCCCCTTCCCAGAACCATGTCAAAGGGTAGTAGGGCTCACCGTCGCAGCCAGAGCCGCGACCGCCTTCCTTGCGGAAGGCGGCGCCCACAAGGGGTGCAGGCACGGGCCTTATTTGGGGAGGTGGAGTTGGCTGCACTCATTTTCTTTGTGCAGCGCCACCTCCCCTCAACCGTGGCAGCAGGTGGCAAGCCTGGGTCTGGGTACGGCCTCCGGGAGCGTCGGCAGCGGTGGGGGAAGGTGCACCGGGCAGTGTTGTGCTGCTCTGGGGTCCGGCGCACCCAGACGCAGTTGACGCACCGGTGGTCCGACATCCTGAACCGTGAGCAGGACCTGCTGGACCTGCTAGGAGTGGAGGTTCCGGAGCTTGGTGAGTAACTATTTAATTATTACTACTTTGTGTCTGTTCTTCTGCTCTGTGTTATACATTGCGAATATCTTTTTTTTCTTCCAACCAGCTAGAATGTTGCTGCTTACATTCCAGTTTAATTACGTTTAAAAGTCTTCTGTGTTTATGACACAGGTGCTCCTCTGCGCTACTACTAATCTTACTTGTTTGCAACTTTGCGTTTGCGCTCGCTTAGTGTGATTCTGTTAGAGTTTATTTTAGAGAAATTAAGTTACGTAATGCTACAGTGACTCTAGTCCACTCCTTACTTTGTCCTGTCACTAAGAGATAGGGGCGGATTGATACTTAGGTTTATTTACTTTGTATGAGTTTCTAATTTGTTAGTGGTATGCGTGATGCCCCCTCAGTTACGTGACGTGCTGCTAGTATGCCAGTCTTTATTAGAACCTTTTCTAGTTTGTTCAATGAGTGGTGGTAATTGGCTTAGCACTAGCAGAACATCAGCATCAATCAATCAACCCAAAATTTGGTGTATACAAAAAATGTAGTCATGTGTCCTCCATTTGACCATATGCATTGTTGAGGATTAAAAGAAGTGGAAATGCATACTTAATGTACAATTGGTATGGCTGGAATAAGTGGGCTAGGTCAGGTGGTACGTCGTACTTAGGCTTAGTTGTAACTTAGTATTCTGGAATCAGAATGGAAGACTGGATTACTGTTGATAAATAGTAACTTAAGTAGTCGATCCGCGAATCCCCCGATACTACTTGTTGACCAGATGAGATCGGTCAATTTAGTTATTGCAATTGTTGTTTACATAAGTGTTTTTTGACCGTTCTTTAAAAATTTTGTATTTGTTTGACACCATCCATCAATGTTTGTCTCTTTCTTATATCTTTCCTGTTCATCAGCACCCAGGGGTAGACAGACAGGGAGTGAGCAGTCGGCGGGACAGTCAGAACACCACCACCAGGAGGACACCAATGAGGGCTCCTCTGCTGGCCCCAGTAAGTCTTCTTGTTTTTAATAATATTTCTTATTCCATAACTTTTACTGCACCATATTTTTCACAAACTATTGTTTCAGTTTCCCAATGCTATTTTTTACCAACAATTATCCTTCGATCTGTACGGTTTCAAAAATCTTGTTATCCCTGCCTCTGCTATGATGACTCTCAGTACTACTGCTACTATCAGTCTGTCTGTACTGTAGTAGCTAAGCTTGCCCAGTTGGCCAGTGCCACTCTTTATTTGAAAGGTTGCAATAAAACTCAGATTCACCAGTAGCTCTAGCCATTGAGTCCAGTCCTTTGGGTCGTCCTCTTGTACTACTTCTAGTCTTATTGATCTTGAGTCTTTGTTAATCTTGAGGCTTTGACAATTCACAGCAACAAATGCCCAACCAGATTTATTACTATTTTGATATGATAGCCTATAGGACATACTACTACTGTTGTAGGGATCTTGCACATACAGACATTTGCACAAGAAAATAGGATGTTGGTGATGGTAGGTTGGACCTTCCTCACACACCTCAATCAGAAATTCAGAACCCACCACAATCCCCTGCTCGACTATAGTACTGTCTTGTCATAACTATTAGGTCTCCGAACCCTCCCCCCAAGATACCCAACAAGTAGACAACCCAGAACATAACACACCCAACCTCTCAGTCGTGGAAGCAATGCACATGCACACCCTTCCTTTAATTTGCTCACTTGTGTAAGTTAGTCCACACCAAATACAACCAAGTCTATATAAGTTGAAAATGTTTATTTTGAATTGAGAAGCTCTGTACAGTGTTCTATTATATAATGCAGCACCAACCGGAAAATCAATAACATTAAAACAATAAACATTGTTACACTTACTTACAGTTGGGAATTAAATCATGATAACTGAACAATGGTGGAAGGCAGCACCACCATCCCCTAGGAATTTAGATTATATACATTTATAAATGAAGATCTCTGAGTGAAGGGACCACTCACCTTAGAAGAACCTAGTACTGGTAGTTGTTGCATCATTCATAAGCTCTGCAAAGCTCTGGTTCTTGGAAGGGAATTTTCCGTCTGTAATGGGAAAAATGAAATGGTGCGCGTTAGTATATTGCAACTTGCAAGCAATGTCTACTAACAGTACACCAGTACTTCATAAAAAAGTGGCTTGTTAATGTTTTTGTTGACCGCTTGTACGCAGCGCGTAGACAGTAGCAGTGTGAGGCAGGTCATGTGGGCTCAAAGGTGTCTTATACAAAAAGCTGCCAGGTAACGTCACATGTGCAAAAATAAAAGACACAAAGGTAAAATGGTTGCATGTCTCAGGCTAACTAAGCAAAGGCTAGAATGACCCTAGGGGGGACCATATATAGCTATTAGGGTCTACTCTACTACTACCACCTGATTTGTACTAGTGATGTATGTTAGTATTAACTCATTTTTCAACCTTGCTACTGATCAATAGGGGGAGGTGTATATGACGCCTAATAAATGTGTAATGTTTTCTATGCGCACTACCGACCACCATTGCCGGGGCCAGCGAAGGCGACGCTGAGGGAGAGGATGCGGCAGTTGTTGCAGATACCGACGATGGAGCGGTAGGGGGAGTGGCAGCACCAGTGGCGGGCGGTGGTAAGTTAGATTCATAATCCTTAACTATTGTTGAACTTGACAGTACACTCACTGCAAGGGTGTACTGTATGTATACTGTACTGTTGAGACTTAGGGCCCCATTAGGATGGCGGGCGTATTGCACCCGCCGGGCCGGCGGTATTCACCGCTGACACCGCAGGGGCAAACCTCCCGCCATCCCTGTAGAAAAGAGTCAGACCCCCCACATGTCGACCAGGCGGAAAAGGGTTCAATATGGTGGTGGTGTCTCTCTGAACACACTGCCAGCCATATAATCTCCATTTTGGAATGCCTTTGCGTGGCGGCATTGCCGTCCGCCACGGAAAGGCATGCAGACATTGCAGAGTATGCTTGGGGGCCCCCATGGAGGGTACCTATGCTATGGTAACCCCCCTGCCTTTCAAAGCAAAACATAACAGGCTCTGCGCGGGGCCTGTCATGTTGTGCTTGGAAAAGCAGCAGAACATGTATTTTTAGCATTGCTTTCGGCACTGCCAACCAGAATGTAAAAACCACCCTTTTTAGCGTGAGGATGGCGGGCGGCCCGCCATCCGATGTCCTAAGTAAGTATGAGTTGTTGTGAACGTTTGAAGAGTGAACTAGAAGACTAGAATCCCTTTAATTGGCATAGGAGCGGGAGTATTGAGTAACCAATGGCATCATCTATCTGATTTCAACTCCGCTTTGAAAGTTTTATGGAGAAGAGCACCTGGTGCACTGTTCAACTAAAAAGTGAAAGGCGGGTGGAAGGAAGAAGGACGGGCGAGATTGAAAATGTTATGTACCACTGGACTTTATAGTGCTACTCTACCATGCCACTATGTGTATAAATAATTAACTTGTCTTACTGTTTTTCTAAGAGTATATTTTACAATTGTCTTGTTTTTTTCTTTTGATCCACAGCTACTCCTAAACTCAATCGTAAGGAGTTGGCCGCCAAGGCACGGCGCCGGAAGCTGGAGGCAATCCAGGGTGAATACCGGCTGCTGGTGGTCTTGGCAGAGGAGGAGGAGGAGACTGCAGCAGCACTTGAAGCCTCCTCCAGTGCCCCAGGCCCCAGCCACTGCCCTCCAGCGGCACAGCGCCACCGTCTGGTGGCTGTCCGCCGCCACTGCAATGCCATCTCTGGTGCCCCCCCCCACTGTGGCTGCAACTGCCGTGCCCTCAGATGCCGCGTCGCCCGTTTAGAGGAGCAGATGCGTGTCCTCCTTCAGTCCCGCCCCACACCTTAGTCCCTGTCTTCTGCCCCTTTTTTAATTCTTGTTTGGGTGGGTGGGAACTGGTTTGGGCGTTGGGTTTTTGCTTTTCGGACTACTATTTTCTCCTGGACTTTCCTACGGACATTGGTCGGGGTTAGGGAGGAGGGTGGGTCAGCTTTTGTGGGTTTATTTTTGTTAGGGTAAATTAAATATATTTTTATACGTTACATGCAATGTTGTTAATGTTTTGTAGGTGGGGTTACTGTTTTACATCACACTGTTTCCTTGCTGGTGCAGGGCCGCCCATAGCTAGTGTTTGATTTAAATAATTGGCTGACTGTGTTAGACACAAACAGATAGATGCGACACCCCTCACTGATTGACTTGTCCTACTAGTACTTTCAGTCTCTCCTCTAGTCTATGCATTCTTTATCTGAACTCAAAGGGGTGTGTGAAATTGAATTCATTGAAAACATGTCCATTATTAATTCTGCCTCCCCCAAACTTCTCTCTTACCTGTGCTTGATGTTTAACTTAGGCACAGCAATGGCTGCATGGTGAAGATGGTTTCCTTTTTCTAACATGCCATGATTGGGGTGGTGGTGGTAGTATAGTAGTAGTAGTAGACACTGGCAGGGCAGCAGCATTTGCAAAAAAAACAAAGGAGACAGTCAATCGCCTTTGAGAGACTGTTAGAGGAGTAGTAGAATGAAGTACAGTACAGAACTTACCGAGCAACAATAATATGCTAAAATATTTTACAACAAAACATAATGGTGGTTGGGATAGCCTACTAGACAGACTTACAAACTATAGTTGTGTCGAGTCACTTGACTAGGCCTAAAGCCTAACAGTTAGTGCCGTGTATGAGGAATGACAACAAACAAATCCAATCAATGCCGGCAATTAATGCTGAGGTATATGTTCCTTTGTTAAATAAAATAATCTCTAAAATATCCTACTCATGGGTGGGCAAGCAGAAGAAGATCATCGCTCTGCCTTGAAATTGAAGTACTTTTGCTTTCGCCACATCCACCCCAGCAAGCGTGTGATTAAGTATTGGTGTACATTTAATTTAGTCACACCTCGACAATAAGTCACATAGCCCGGGCGAAGAGGGTTAGGGTTTGTTGAATGGATGGGAAGGGGGTTTTGGGAAAGGTTTGACATTGAAAAACAGTATGCATGGACAAACAAACGACAATCTTTGAAGACTACCATATCCATATGTTAAGGGAGAAAAAGGAAATGCATGCATGATAATGAGAGACCCGGATTACATACACTTCTTGTTCTGTTGTTCCGGCCTTAATACTTTTACAGATAGCAAATAGAAATTTTAAATATTAGTAGGGAAGAATCGTAAACAGAGAGCAAACCTAATGATGATAATAACAACAACAAGAACACACTGTTGTAAAGATTGTATACAACAAAAAAGATTAAAATTATTTAAAAGTAGATAAAAGTTGATACTATTACTGTGTTATCCTGGTAAAAAATGTGGACTGGATTTGCATCTCGGCATTCCTCTTGGTCCTCTCGTCCATCAATCTTGGGTGTGTCGCCACTCGCCACTGCCCGGCTGGAAAAAAAATGTCAATTTATTGGTAAGGTAAGTGTGCATTGTAATGTTTTCCCAAGTATAGGGCAAAGCCCGGTCTGTAATTGTAGATGGAAAAACAAAGGGGATATTGAGAAACAAAGTTGAAACAAATGCACAAGTTATGGTGTAGTGCAACAAGAACACTTTCCGAGGTGTCATGTATGCATCATCTCTACTCTAGTCTGTTTCCAGCATTAACCTTCAACAATAACAGGAGAGAGCAGGCCCACAGTGACAGGCCTGACGGCACGTTGCTTAGCAGTAGCACATCCTACGTTTAGACTTTAGAGTACTTTTTTTTTTTTTTAAAGAGTTGGACAAAGGCAAAGCACCTTATCCATTCCAAACATAGCATTTTACAGTTTAAGTTAGTAAATCAATGCACCGCAGTCATCCCACCGCTACACTCTATTCCACTTGTACACAGACATTTGGCTCTGTTGTGGTTGTTGTTGACGTGTTTACCTTTAGGCTTTTAAGTTTTATGCCACTCATGACTTGTTATTATTCCATCAATCATCATCTCCGATACTTGTACTGACTGACTGTGAAGATCGGCATGCAGTAGAAGTAAAATTGTTATTACACAACAAGAGCAGAAATATTATTGACTTGAGTCAGTCTTTAGTGTGTACAGAAAGATAAATTACTAGTACACTTTGACTTCACTTTGTGCTCAACAAACAAACAACGAAAACACAAACACCAAGCACTCAGAGTCAGGTGTCCAATGCATGCCATTAATTGTCATTACCTGTTCCTTATCATCTTAAGTTAACGGTCCGTCTATTTCGCCATCATCATCATGGACGGGGCTGTTGTGTCAATATACTCATTGCGCAGATTGAGTGAGTCCCCTTCCTGTATTGAATTAAAAGCAATGTATCACCAAGCTGCAGGAGAAGTACACATTTCTTATTTGCAAGAAGGGGAAAATTCACCTTGAGTTAAGTTTAGTGTGCACTGTAGAAAGTTGATTAGTGCACAATTACATAACTTCATGCACAACAAACACAACAAAATCATTCAGTCTGCGACTCTGCGTCCAATGCATGGCATCAATCATTACCTGTTCCATCTTATTTTCAGTTAATGGGCAGTCTCTCTCGGCTCTGAAAGGAGGATAGCTATAGTAGTCATCTGATTCATGCTCCACTTCTTTTGGCGGGACTAGGAAAGTTTGAATGTGTTCTTCTATTTACCATCAGCCAATCATCATTCATGAGGGCAATGGATTTGGGCGGGTGATTCAGTATGATGGAGCGGAGGAGCTGGATTCGGAGGACTGTACTGTCAAATTGCAGACACCTGAAACTTGTATATTAAATAAGAAGAGTAGAAGACGGTGGTAATGGATTAGTTGTGATTCACTAGTTTGTAACCGGAACGACAGACATACAAATAAAGGGGTGAAAAAAGGGAGGAAGACAGTAAGTGCAAGCCTAATTGTCAGGGAAGTATAGCTCGTCCTCAAACTCTGGGGGTTCAGCCAGTAGTAGATAATCATGTGACACACTACTTCTGTCACCTGAGCCGCTGTCCTCATCTTCCTCCATTGCTTCATGTGTTGTGTAATTCGGTGGTATGTAGTGCTGATTCATTTTGATCATTGTTAACCTCTCCACGTTTTTGGGCGAGAGACTGGTCCTTCTCAATGTTACAATGGAACCAGCAGCACTGAAAACACGTTCGGAAGAGACACTTGCGACAGGGCAAGCCAGATAGCTTATCGCCAGCCTGCTGAGCAGTGGCCATTCAGACCTTTTCCTATACCAATACTGCAATGGGTTTTGATCAATGTACACCTCTGTTGGGTCATCCAGATAGGCCTGGACCATCAGCTCAATGTTCAGGGGTGCTGCTGGTAAGCTTTCGGGCTCTTTTCTCTGTGCATCAGCACTGTGCTTATTAATGCCTAACTGTACATACCAATCGTCTAACGATTCTACTGGGCCTAATGATCCAGTTATTGTTGCTGTTGTCAATAGTGATGGTGAGTGTTGTGATCCAAATGCACTGCCCTCAGCCGATGAAGTTGCACTTGATCCTGCATGCCCTGCTGCAGTACTTCTTGTGGGTTGATCTTGCTGGCTTTTAATTAGCAGCCGTTCGTTTTCCCACTTACTGGCTGCCTCAGCTATACAAGTTTTGTAGCGGGCAACATCAATCTCTGAAAAAGCAAAGAATGTCTTCAGTCCAAATTTTGCACGTGGATCCAGAATAGTGGCACAAATGTAATGTTCTTGTGACAAAAGTTTCTTTTCTATCCTTGTATTTTCAGCTAAGTGACGGGCTAAGCTCTCCACCAAGTCATAGGCTTCCCTTTTGTCCTCTACACCTTTGTATGATTCAGAAACCTTCTTCAGCTGATGCTCTAGCATTTGCAATATTGGGATAGCTTGGCCCATTGTACAGTCCTCCTTGCTGACTTCACGTGTGAAGGCCTCAAAAGGACGAATCATCTCAGTCAGGCATTTAATTAGGCTCCATTGCTCCATCTCAAGGTTCATGCCTTTAACAGTAGCATCCCCTCTTTTCCAGACATATTCATGGAGTGACCTGTACTGCTCATACAGACGATCAAGCATGTAATACGTTGAGTTCCAACGTGTTGCCACCTCCTGGATGAGTGCCTTGACTGGCATCCTATTTTCACGTTGGATGATCCTTCCGAGCTTTAAAAGAATGGATGAAATGAGTGCATATTCTTCGACAGATGGCCAGTAAGTTGCTGACTATGGGTTTCTTTTTTCAGAAAGTCTTGAACTATAATGTTTATGCAGTGCGCCAAACACGGAACCCTGAAATAGGAACCAAGTTCCATGGCCTTAAGTACATTACTGCCATTGTCTGTGGCAACAAAACCAATACTAAGCCCTCTTGGGCGCAGCCATTCCAAAACCTTGATGCGAAACTCTTGCAAAATGTTTACAGCCGTATGAGATTTCTCCATGGCAAACATGGCTACAGTTGCATGTTTCCGAGTACCTTTAAAAATCGCAGCTGTGTCAACAGCACCTTGTGCAGATAGCTTATCTCTAACCCCCACAAAAGAGACCCAGTGTGCAGTGATGCACATGTAATCTGTGGCTTGGCAACTGGTCCACATGTGTGTTGTCAGGTGGATATTGTGAACAGCACTCTGCTGCAAAGCTTGTCCAACCATTTCCAGCACATCATGATGTAGTGCCGGAACAGCAATTCTTGCGAAATAGGACCGGCTGGGAACCTTCCATTTAGTGCAGATGGCTGACACAAATTCAAGGAAACCCACCCCTTCCACAAATGAAAAAGGAAGAAGGTCCAGCGCTAACATTTTAGCCAGCTTCGCATTGTACAACCGTGCCGTTGGGTGGTTGCGTTGGAACTGCCCTCCATCCTAAGCATGCTCTCAATGGTAGGCTGAATTACTTTCCTTTGTGGTGCTGTTTTCATTAACCCACTTAGGCTCAACAACACAGTTTGTCTCATTGCGGTACTCGGTCGCCTTGGTGTCTAATGCCTGACTCTGAGTATGGCTCCTACTGCGGTGCCACTCAGATGTTACTGAGGAGGATGTGGGCGGTACCACTGCACTACTGGGGACAGGGCTAGAAATGCCTCCCTCTTCACCTTCCACCGCAATAATATCGCTCCCTGATTCTTCCTGACCAACTTCAATGGGTTGAGTTTTTCTACTTTCTTTTAACTGAATTAGGTGATTCTCCCATACGATAGTGTGGTGTATTCTGAGATGACTTGCTTGGCCTCCGGTACCATAGTTTGTACCAAGCTTACCCCGCCGAACACCTTGCCGACAAATTGAGCATATAGCAACGTTCTCCTCCTTGGTGCTAACAGAAAAGAAGTCCCAAACTGGGGAGGAGAACTTTCTGGCACTGCTGGATGTGCCACTTTCAATACCAGATGAACTGGAGGGTGTGCTTGAAATGTGACCCTGTGCACCTAGATTGTGACTTTTACTACCACTACCTACTGAGATGGTTGAGCTGGATGTAGGTCCCTGCCGGGCCTTGGAAAATATGGCAGCTGGAGGTAGTGGTGGTGTAACTTGTGTTGGTGATATCCGTGCTACATCCCGCTCAGTAGCAGCCTTTCTGGGTAGGGTGAGAATGTTGGTCTCCAATCCCTTTGGGGCGGGAGTAATGTGTGTGATGACTGGCTCGTCTTCATCAACATCACCCCCCTCTTCTACCTCTACCTCCATAACTCTAAGTTTTTCTGGGACCTTCCTTTTCAGAAGCATTGTCTTGTGGCGTATATCACTCTCAGGCTGAGCTGGTGGGTGCCAAGTGGCATCACGATCATCAGAAGCGGGGCTTGAAGAAGAAGATGATGGACTAAGCCTCCTTTTCCTTGCTGGTGGTCTGGAAGACAATAGATCTTCTAAAACAGTGGTTTGACTTTGCTCCACTTTGTCTGCAGGAAGCTCGCTTTCCTGAAATGACCCTATGTCAGGAGCAACAACTACTATGGTGGACTGTTGCGGCTGCTGCTGTTCTTGTTGTGGCTGCTGCTGTGCTTGTTGCGGCCGCTGCTGTTCTTATTGCAGCCGCTGCTGTTCTTGTTGCGGCCGCTGCTGTTCTTGTTGCGGCCGCTGCTATACTTGTTGCGGCAGCTGCTATTCTTGTTGCAGCCGCTGCTGTTCTTGTTGCGGCTGCTGCTGTTCTTGTTGCGGCTGCTGCTGTTCTTGTTGCGGCTGCTGCTGTTCTTGTTGCGGCTGCACACTTATCTGCTGGGTTTGCGCCTGTGTTGATTGTGTACTACTTTGCAATAATGACATTTCTTCAACATCGCTGCTCGTTAGTAGACTGGCTACCTCTGCGACACTAAAGCCCTTGGGCCTAGGTTGGTGGGGTTGGACCGCTGGTGCTGAGGTGCTGCTCCCAGCTTGGTTCCTGGACAACGCTGCTGCAGGTGTAACTTTTTTGGTGCCAAAATAAACATTGGCCGGCACACCACCAGTCGTGGTTAATGGCACTTCCTTTTTCTGTTCCTTCTTCTCACCAGCAACTTTCTTGGTACTGGACCTGGTACCTTTCTTTGGGGCCATCTTCTTCAGATGTCAGGCAGGATGCAGATGCACAGCAAGTTCTGGTCACATGTGGACGTGATGCGCAGCAGGACTTCTATCTGGCTGGCAGTACAACGGGTAGCCGGGTGATGCTGATGACACCTCCTCCTCTGGCTTTTTGTGCACCTAAAAGCAAATAAGCCAGGAGAAGAACATCAGTGAAATGTTGCATTTGTTGTTGTGGTTCAGTTACTTACTACTGTACTAGTGCAAACAAAAGATATAGTCTAGCCATTTATGACTTTTTTTTAACAAGGGCTATGTTATACTACTGTGTACAGTCACACACTACACTCTCAGGAAGGATAGGAAAGTTAATAAGAACCACCAAAATAAAAATGTAATGGAAGTGGGGTGGACCCTATTTGCCATTAAATTATTTGAGCATCTCAGCATCCATGGAGCTGCTGCTGGCAAAGGGGGTGGATGGATGGAAGCAGTAAGCCAATAGGAAAACCATGCAGGCCTATATGGCAGAAGCAGGACACTAATAACTCCCGGTACAAAAGGGGGTGGTGATGGACGGAGCATCAGAACCAATCAAACACTCACACCCAGTCAACAGATCTGGGTTTGATCCATCACCGTTCTTTAGCCCACTCTGCCACCCTAGTTCAGACATGGCCATATGCAAATCAGTCTTACCCTGTGCCTCATGGGAACAGTCCAGCCCGAACTGCCAAGCCATGCCTTCCCTGGACCGGAAACAAGCTTCCTAGGACCGGTTTCTGGCATTTCAGCCGTCTTCAGCCAGGCTTGCTTGAATCCAGTGGCAAAGTGAGCAAGGGACTCACGTCTGAGCATACCCTGCCAACTTATGGCGAACAAAGCGGTACAAAAGGGGGTGGTGATGGACGGAGCATCAGAACCAATCAAACACTCACACCCAGTCAACAGATCTGGGTTTGATCCATCACCGTTCTTTAGCCCACTCTGCCACCCCAGTTCAGACATGGCCATATGCAAATCAGTCTGACCCTGTGCCTCATGGGAACAGTCCAGCCCGAACTGCCAAGCCATGCCTTCCCTGGACCGGAAACAAGCTTCCTAGGACCGGTTTCTGGCATTTCAGCCGTCTTCAGCCGGGCTTGCTTGAATCCAGTGGCAAAGTGAGCAAGGGACTCACGTCTGAGCATACCCTGCCAACTTATGGCGAACAAAGCGGTACAAAAGGGGGTGGTGATGGACGGAGCATCAGAACCAATCAAACACTCAGACCCAGTCAACAGATCTGGGTTTGATCCATCACCGTTCTTTAGCCCACTCTGCCACCCCAGTTCAGACATGGCCATATGCAAATCAGTCTGACCCTGTGCCTCATGGGAACAGTCCAGCCCGAACTGCCAAGCCATGCCTTCCCTGGACCGGAAACAAGCTTCCTAGGACCTGTTTCTGGCATTTCAGCCGTCTTCAGCCAGGCTTGCTTGAATCCAGTGGCAAAGTGAGCAAGGGACTCACGTCTGAGCATACCCTGCCAACTTATGGCGAACAAAGCGGTACAAAAGGGGGTGGTAATGGACGGAGCATCAGAACCAATCAAACACTCACACCCAGTCAACAGATCTGGGTTTGATCCATCACCGTTCTTTAGCCCACTCTGCCACCCCAGTTCAGACATACGATTGAACCATTGCCCACTCTGATTCTTCAGATACCGAGTAGAATATCCTCATTCAAGTACCGGTTCTCAACACCCAATGGTGAGTACCACACCACCACGGAGAGTGGACTGAGCATCATGCCTTAAATAAGACCCTTTGCAGGTGTACTCCTTGCTTTTTCCGTCTCTTTTCATTTTAGGAGCCATATGGGCCCATTCCACATATCGTCCAGCATGATTCTTCCCTGCTGATGTTGGTAAATAATACCTTAATTCTACGAACTGACATTTAGTTGTCTTACAGACACACCGTATTAATACTATTTATTGTCCCCAGGTGTAAACCCATCCCCCCCTTGTTGGTCCTGAAGAAGACCCCGCTTCCAAGAATTCCTAATTGCTGGCTCGATTAGGGGTCGAAACGTCGACTTTCTCCTTGTTTGTTTCCAATACATGAGACTGACAGTGATTATATAACTGCCTTCCTTGTTCATGTTATTGCATTTGTGTTTCTTGCCATTTAAGTGGCAGGTTAGGTCTTCAAATTGTTTTTGGATGTTCCCAAACACACGACCTTCCCCCTCACATCGTTTGCACTTATCCCTATTTATGTTGCACTTATCACTTTATTTACACCCATGTAAATTGAAAATGATGATTTTGACATGTTTTTGTCTGTTGAACAGGTTAATATGCTGACCTTTCTGTGCTCAAATGATTAAATCCAGTCATTTATGTATCTCAATAGGTGCTGTCATAATTTTGTTTAAGTTTACACAACAAACGTGTGTTCTAATGTGTCAAATTACTCAACTGTGACTGTCTTTTCATGTACCACCACATGAATCATGTCAAAACACCCACAAACAACAATCCCTCAGAGTGTAATCCATGTCATTTACCTGTTCTTCTAATTGAGGCGTGGACAGCGTGGTACAATGCCAATCCATTGTTCATAAAACAGACATTGGCCAGTCTAATTCAAATAACGTGGGGCAGTCTGGCTAGGGAAATAATAAACTAAGAAAGGATAGATAGTCATGGCCCAGGGTTGGAGGCAGGCACACATGTGTTTGTATCTCTAATGTCCTTGAGGGAAATGGGTAGGGGGGCATCTTCACTGCACACTGTTGCAACTCTAATCTGGCAATAAAATATGTCTAACAGTAAGACAGCGGGGCTGAATTAGTCAACCAGAAACAAACAAATGAAATTAAATAATGTTCCCTTAGCTCTATCTTTTTTGGGGGGTTTCAAAGCAGATCAGCGATAGAGAGAGAAAGTACTATGGTTGTTGGCCCAGACCTAGCAGTCAGGGAAGTAGAGCTCATCTTCAAACTCAGGTAATTCGCCCAAAAGTAGTTCATCTAACCACGACCTGAGTCTCCCTCAGCTTCCTACTCTCATACTTCAGGTATGGAGTAATCTGGTGGTATAAAGTGCTGATTCTGTTTAATCATGGTTAGTCTCTTCGCATTTTGGGGTGAGAGACTGGTCCTTCTCACTGTGACAATGGCACCAGCAGCACTGAAAATTCACTCAGCGGAGACACTGGCTACCGGGCAAGCCAGATAGTTTATTGCCAGCCTGCTGAGCACTGACCCTTCCCATACTAATACACCAATGAGATATATTCAAAGTAGACCTCTTCTGGATCATCCAGATAGGCAAGGACCATCCATTCAATGGTCATTCGTGCTCCACCTTGCTTGGCCTCTTTTGCCTTTGCCTCTGCACTAAACTTAAGCCCTGCCAGTAGAAACCATTAATTTGCAAATTTTAGGGCTGATGCTCCTGTGCTTAGTGTTGATGGTGTTCTTGTTGTTGGTTTTGGCTGCTGTGAGCCAACAGCAATACCCTCAGGCTCTGAGCTTGAAGGCTGCCCCGCAGAACTTGTGCCCTGGAGGAGTGGACCTCTAAATCCCGGGCAATCTTTGTCTAGCTCACTGGCTTCTGCAACTCTCCATGTTTTGTATTTTGCAACATCTTCGTCTAAAAAAGGAATGAAAGTGGACAGTAATCGTTTGTACCATGGATCAAGGATTGTGGCATAGATGTAATGTTTGGCTGACACAATGTCTCTTTGCATTCTTGCATTAACAGACAAGCGAAGGACTAAGCACGCCACCAACTCATACGCATCCTTTTTTCATACACACCTTCGTACATTTCAGACACCTCCTTTAGCTGTTCCTGTAGCGACAACAGGATAGCTTGGCTCATGGTACTGTCCTCCTTGCTGACTTTGTGCGATCACCTCAAAAGGAAGCAGCATCTCTGTCAGGAGTTTGACAAGGTCCCATTGGTTCTACTCAATGATAATGCTTTTCACAATTACAACCCCTCTTTGACATATTCCTTGATCGGTCTGTATTGCTCAAACAGATGTTCAAGCATCTAATAAGTCGAGTTCCGTGTTGGCACCTCTTGTATGCGTGCATTAACTGGCATTTTATTATCACGCTGAATGCTCCTCAGCTGTTTCCGAGCTTTAAATGAATGACTGAAATGAGTGTAGATTCTTCTGCAGATGAACAGTAAGTTCCTTACTTGATTCTCTTTTTTGAGAAAGTCTGGTGCAATGATGTTGATGCAATGTGCCAAACACAGGACCCTGAAATAGCCACCATCGGACATGGCCTTAACTATATTAGTACCATTGTAGGAGCTAACAAATTCAATGTTAAACCCTCTTGGTCGCAGCCATTCAAAGACTTTGTTGTTAGTCTTACAACCTGCAGATATTTTTTCTCTAACCCCCAAAAAAGAGATCCAGTGTGCAATGATGCCCATGTAAGCAATGGCTGAGCAACTGGTCCACATGTCTGTCATCAGGGGGATAGTGTGAACAGCAATCTGCTGCAAATCTTTTCCAAGCAATTCCAGCACATTATGATGTAGCGTTGTAACAGCAACTCTGGCAAAACAGGACCGGCTCAGAACCATCCATTTCGGGCAGATGGCTGCCACAAATTCAGGAAAAACCACCCACTCCACAAAATAAAAAAGGGAGAAGGTCCAGTGCTAACATTTTAGCCAGCTTTGCATTGTACAAACATGCTGTTGGGTGGTTGCTTTCATACTGCCCCTCCTGCCTAAGACTGGCAGGAATAGTAGCCTGGATTTTTTCTTTTATGGTGCCACAGTAGCAGGTGACTTCTTGGGAGAAGACATTAGTAGCCTCAATGTGCGTTTCTACAGGACAGTCACTGCACTCTCTTGCCTTGGTGTCTGGACCTGGGTCTTGTGCCTTTGTGATGTTACTGAGCCTTACTACTGCACTGCTTTGCATACCAAAAATGTCTTTCTCTTCTTCACCTTCCACCATGATCGGATTGGATTCCCAGCTCAGCCTTTCACTCCCTTTATCCACAACACTTGCACTTTTTTGCCCACTAAGGTGCGCCTCCCACTGGATCATATGGTGCTTTCTCAAATGGTTTGTTTGGCCCCTGGTACCATAGTTTGTACCAAGCTTACCAAGCCTAACACTTGTCCCAAACTGGAGAGGGCAACTTTCTGATGCTGGTGCCACTGCCAATGTCAGATGAACTAGCGGTAGGTGGGCATTTTGACGTCTGACTCTCTGTAGTACCTACTTACACAGAGGTGGTTGTGGATCTAGGTCGCTGCCAGGATTTTGCGAATATGGCAGCTGGTGCCACATCCCTCATAACAAGTTGGGACGGGACATCATCGGTCTCCATTTGGGCTGGGCTAACATCCATGATGAGTGGCTCTAAGGCTTTCAGGAACCTTCCTTTTCCTTAGTCTCTTGAGACATGTCTCACTCTCAAACTGAGGCGGGATCCACGTGGTGTCTAGATCATCAGAAGGGGGACTGTGAGAAGCAGATGATGCACTATCCCTCCTTTTTCTTGCTAGAGATCTGGAAGACAATGGATCTTCTGAAAGAGTGGCTTCCTCTACTTCCTCAGCTTGAAGCTCAAGCTCCTGAACTGTTTCTACTTCGGTAGGAACTACTATTGATGGTTGCAGCTGTTGTTGCTGTTGTCCACTTCTCTGAATTTCCTGCAACAATTGGGTACTACTTTGCGATAAAGATAAGTCAATTTAAACATCACTGCTCGTCGGCGTTGCTGTGATTAGGCTGGCTGCCTCTGTGACACACAGGGGCTTGGGCCTAGGTTAGGGTGGGTCCACTGATGCAGGGATGCTGCTCCCAGCTTCCTCCCCAGGGGCCGGTGCAGGAGGCACAGATTTTGTTTCCCTAAAAAGGTCTGGGTCAACATAATAGTGGTGGTAAGCTCCTTCTTCTTCTCACTGGCCACCTTCTTGGTAGCACCTCTCTTTGGGGCCATCTTGAAGCTGTCCATTAGCAGTGGCACTTAGCTTCACAAGTTGAAGAGATGTCTGTGATGTGTGGGTCAAGCATCATGTCGTGCACATGAATTTTGTCTGGCAGTACTGTGTGTGATGTTGTCTCTTATGCACCTAAAAGCAAAGAAGCAAGAAGAACATCAGTGAAACGTGGCACTGTTGCAGTTCAATTAGTAGTGCAAACAAATAATAGCATTTAATTGGTCACTGGTTACTTAAGTTATTATAAATAATTAACAATACAGTGCATTCATTCATAAAATGGAAAACCACACTAACATAAACCTTCACAGTGTACACTCAGGAAGGATAAGAAAGAGCAACAACAATAACAAACAAATGCAACTGTTTGCTGTATCTGCATCACATGGGATGTGGCACTCGGTAGGTGCAGCTGACAAATGACAATGGAATAATCCTTAGACAATGAATGCTGTTGTGCACCTATAGCAGACATGGGTGTTGATTTATTAAAGCCAGACGTTATGAAAATGGTTTAAAAAAATCAACAATAAAAATACATTAACATTTTTTAATACAAACATACAATAATTGAATAATACAAAATTGCAAAAAATTACAAAACTGTAATAAAAATCATAAACGTTAACAAATAGTTAAAAAATACAAAAGAAAGAAAATTAACATAAAAACAAAATTCAAAAAAATGTAACCAAAAACATTAGAAGTAAGTGAAATTATCCTCAAAAATTTAATAATAGTTTATTAAACTGCTGTCTCATTCTTCAACCATCCATGCAAGCATATGGCAATGGGCCACACTGGCCGGATGCACAAAATGGCTGCCTGCCATTGCCACATGGTCATTAACAACATCAACACTGAGCAAAAAAGCATTGGGAACAAAGAGAAGACATTCAGGCCTATGGCAAAAGCACACTGTCTGGCAACACAAAATGGCCACCAGCCACATGGTCACAACAGCAAGCAAGAAGGCATGGGGAGCAAACCTAGAAGAACACATGCAGGCCTATGGGGAAAGCTCACATGGCTGGATAAACAAAATGGCTGCCAGCCACATGTTCATAACAACAACCAGCAAGAAGGCCAATGCAAACTGGCCCCCAGCCACATGGCAACAAGAAGGAGGAGGCCTGGAAAACAAAGACCGCATGCAGGCCTATGTACAATGACTATATAAACAAGCATTTACAATGCAACGGTCTCGGCATTGTGAAAGTTAGAGCTATTGGCATTGCTCATGACATTATTTTTGTTTATGTTTTTGTTTTTAAAACATTTAAAGAAACGGCATTGTCATGAGCAATGGCAATAGCTCTAACTTTAACAATGCCGCGACCGTTGCATTGTAAATGCTTGTTCTCTTACTTTTGAAGTAGCTGGACTGGAAGCAACTGAAAGACAATCTGCAAATGACATGGATCAAAGTGGATTAAGTTGCGAGTAGGGTGGCTGGGTCGCCAGATGATGTTTTTACAGCAGTCCCTCCCTCGGGCTGGAGACAGCCCAGTGAGTGAGTGTTTGCTGCTGGAAGGAGGGCGCAGCAGGTCAAGAGATTACACATTAGCGAGGCTGATTGTCGCCCTCCTCCTGATGGTTGTTAAATCAGACAATAATAACACTTGTTATCTACAGTGCTTTGAATCAGCAGACGTGTGGTATAAAGCGCTGTATAAAAAAAAACATGTTTTTGTAGTTATACTGGGTAAAGTCAGCGCTTGGGTGCCCCTTGAGGCGCTATATTAATATATCCGAAGAGAAGCAGCAGCGCCATGGTGGTTGGATGATCACCACCCTAGGGTGCCTGTATGCCCAGGTGTCGGTGGGCAGCTACGGGGGCTCGGATGGCCCAGTGCATCCTGGCACCTCATTCAATCTAGTTTCCAATCTGCCTTATTTATTCCTGAACGCTTCAACACATCAGGTTATTCTGGGAGTTGAAGTCCTGGGTTACTTCCAATAGACGCACTGGGTTGACAGGTAACGCACCGGAGGAGAAAGACCGCATTGGAAAGGTTGTGTCCTGGTGACGCGGGGTCACCTGATACGTAACTCTGTGTAGGAGGATGTCACAGCCTGTCCATCCTACTCTGCTCGCCCCAGACCCACCAGCCTGTCGCACAGTGGCACCTAGCACCCACTCCAGGAGCCTGCCACGCGGGTAAGGACCGAGACAAACCCCGCATTGTCAGCAGGGCCTCTAAAAGGCAAAGAGGGGTCAGGAGTCTTAAACCGCCCTCTCCCTTGCGAGCACAGAGCAGAGACTGAGCAGGGGAAACATAAACCCAGAACTGCCTGCCCCCCCTCCCCCAGACAACAAAACAAGGCAGACAAAGGAAAGAAACCCGCCTTGGACGGCCACAAATTAAGCCTCCTACCAGAAACGCCAGCACTTGAAAAACAAGCGCGCGCCTCGCGCTAAAAGGGGGGGGGGGCGGCCCAGAGCACACAAAGGCCCCGACAACCTATAAAATACCATAAGGATGCTATAGAAACACTCCCACCGGACTGGGAAGAGACCCCCGGGATGGATATTGGGAAGAGACCCCCGGGATGGATACTGGGGAGCTGCGGCCGTGAAGGATGGGAGGAATGAACACTAGTGTCAAGAGACGCTGCGGTACAGGGACCCGGGGCCCATATTGCAGCACCGTTGGCTCCCGGTAACAAAACCGACCCCTGCCCTTCGGGCCCACCAGGACTGAGCCCGGTGCCCGCTGCAGGAGTGTTCTGTAATGCACATAAAACATTCATCCGCCTTTAAAGTGCGGTCTGTTTCTCAATACACCCGTGTGCGTTCAGCAGGAGACGACCACCCGCCTGAGATTGGAGGAACCCTCTGACTCAGTCACAAGCTCAATCGATTCCCCCCCCCCCTCCCTGAGCAAATCCAATGCGTCCGGGCTCCACTCTTACAAATAAACCAAAGCAATGAAAAGTTAAGAAGCTTCCGCCGCGAGAGTCGGGTCAGTCATGCTGCTTCCACCCAGACTGGCGAGGGAGCCGCAGACTGAAAAGTAAACTAGCAAGACCACTCGCCATGCGTAAGGGTTCTCCCCCTACCCCCCCCCCTCCGCTCCTTCCTCAAGTAGATACCAAAACCAGGCCAGAACTTGAACCCTCATACTTGCACCCACTCGACCAATCTCCCCCAAAGAGCCCGGGGTGACCGCCTTGTGCAAACAATAGACGCCCTGATCAGATCACAGCAGCGGCCACCAAACAAGGCAGACAAAGAAAAGAAACCCACCTTGGACGGCCACAAATTAAGCCTCCTACCAGAAACGCCAGCACTTGAAAAACAAGCGCGCGTCTCGCGCTGAAAGAGGGGGGGGGCGGCGGCCCAGAGCACACAAAGCACCATGTGAAACCAGACAACCTGGGGTTAATCCTGACTTCCCCACTTTAACCAAATTGTGCGATTCTACACTAACAAAAATGTTTGCAAGCAGCCGTGGTATCCACTAACCTGCTGGTCAGCTAAAAATCTAAACCCTTCTGGTGTAAATTTGAGAGTTGCATAAACGACACAGAAGACCCTCAAAACTGCACAATACTGAAGACTGATCTCCACCAAAAAGTGTAGAACACTCCAGGGGCCATCAAAAAGCAAAATGCCACGTCCGTGCTTCCATCGGTGATCTTTCAAAGGCCTGCTAGACCAGATATCATAGTCGCTGCTGCCCAGATGTTTTAATGGTACCAACTCCCAGCCTGAATGCACGCCACAGGACCGGACCGAATGGAGGTCACCCCATACAAACCCCCCTGAAGATACGCCCTTGGCGTCGGGGACAGGAGCCGGGCCAGCAGCGAGCAGCAGAGGGAAACGCAGCAGATGAGGCCGGGAGAGCAGGAAAGGATTGTATTCAGGGGACTCCTTTCGTCGTGTTCCCGTCTCTGCTGGGACCCAGGATGGATGGATGAGCCCCTTGGAGAGATGCCATTCAGGGCACCGGGGTGAAGCGCTGCCGCCGCCCCTGCGTGACCCAAGCACACTCATTTGTTTCGGGCATGGGTAGATTGGGGGGGGGGGGGCAGGGTACATATCTGTGTACCTGAGTTGATGCAGAAGGTCCCTCGCTGGCGACAGTGCCCTCCTGTGCTTCACCCTCGTGATCCTTCTGCCTTCACAGAGAGAGAGACACAACCGCCTTTCTCCGAGGCAAAACAGAAATGCCTCGGAGAAAGACAGCGTCGTTTTCGGATTCGGGGGCGTGTTTTGCTGTTGTCTCCTCCTTGAGACTTCTTGCAAAAAACACGCCCCCCGATCCGAAAAGGACGGGGCCTAATCAGAGTGACTGACCTCTTCTCCAGTGGCTGGCCAGCATTTACGAGGCCAGCCAATGGAGAACAGGGGAGAAGAGGGGCTGGTTCAAGCCCCTCTTCTCCAAGTCATTAAATCTCCGACTTCCGGTTCTGCCTTTCGGCAGACCGGTAGTCCTCGACCTAAAAATGGCACCTGGCCACATTGCATGGGGAACAAAGGCAAGTGGTGGCCTATGGCATACACCCAGGAAACATGGTAAGACAGAGAGAACGTAGCATTGATTAATTCAGCAATGCCAAAAAATAAAAATCAACAGGGCTAAAAATGTTTACAACACACATCCTCCAAACGCATTACCCCACTTATACACTGTCTGCAGAAGAAAAAAGAGAGAAATACCACAAAAAACACTTTTTGTATTTTAATCCAATGCCACCCAAGGCCTAGATGATGTTTCAATTTAACAGGCACCATAGAAACAGTTGTTTTTCATGCACCCATGGCTAGCACTGGGTCTACTGGCTGGAAGGCCCATTCCATTAGCAACTGGGCTTCATAGTGAATTGAAAGAATATAGCAATTTTTTCTAAAAACAGAGAAAATCTACTAAACTGTGCAACATTTTTCCTTTACAAAAGAAGAAAAATCACATTATAAAAAAAATCATCAAGAAGGCATGGCTACAACAAGGAAGATATGCAGGCATCTGGCAAAAGCACACTGGATGGTTGCACAAAATTGCCACCAGGCACATGCTCACAGCAACAAGCAGGAGGCCTGGAAAACAAAGATCACATGCAGACCTATGGCAAACGCACACTGGCTGCCTATATAAAATGGCCACCAACCACATGGTCAAGCAGCTAGCAAGGAGGCATGACCACAACAAAGAACATATGCAGGCCTATGGCAAAAGCACACTGGCTGCCTACAAAAAATGGCCGTCAGCCACATGGTCACAACAACAAGCAGGAGGCCTGGAAAACAAATAACACATGCAGGCCTATGGACACTGACTATTCAAAATGTCCCCTGGCCACATGGGAAATAGAGACAAATGGTAGCCTATGACAAACACACTCACACAATGGCCACGTAAAGGTTGGTAACACAGAGAGCACAGCATGAATTCAACAATGCAAAAAAAGAAAATTAACAGGGCTAAAAATGTTTACAACACACATCCTCCAAAGGCATAACCCCCACCCAAACACTGGTTTGTAGAGGAAAAAAGCATGAAATACCACAAAAAAGAACACTTTGGTGCCGATTCCGATCCTGGAGAAACCGGGTATGAACCGTCAGTCGGAGCGTTTTCTCCGTCCGACTCGTACCCGGTAAAAACACTATACAAACATGCAAGTACGATTCGTACGGAAACACCATTTCCGTACGAATCGTACAAAACACCGACCGACACAAAAATACATACGAATGTGATCCGGGACAGCGCATACGCGACATGCGGACGGAGTTAGGCAGCTTTTTACGTACCAGCAAGTACGATTCGTACCGACAGCACTCCGGACAGCAATATTTTTACGGCACCCAAAAAGTGCCGGAAAAGCTAAGTACGCTGTGAAGCGTGAGGAAAAGGGGGCCTGGTACGCGCCGAACACCCCCCAAGCCACCCCGTATGTATGCACCGGACCCCCAGCCCCCCGTATGTACATGCCGGACCTCAACCCCCCGTATAAACGCACCGGACCCCCACCCCCCGTATGTACGCGCCGGACACCCAGCCCCCCCGTATGTATGCACTGGACCCCCACCCCCCGTATGTACGCGCCGGACCCCCAGCCCCCCCGTATATACGCACCGGACCCCCAGCCCCCCATATGTATGTGCCGGACCCCCAGCTCCTGTATGTACGCGCCAGACCCCCACCCCCCGTATGTACGCGCCGGACCCCCAGCCCCCCTGTATGTACGCGCCGGACCCCCAGCCCCCCCGTATGTACGGTGCGTACCCCCACCCCCATATGTACGGTGCGTACCCCCACCCCCGTATGTACGGTGCGGACCCCCACCCCACCCGTGTATGTACGGTGCATATCCCCACCCCCGTATGTACGGTTTGTACCCCCACCCCACCCGTGTATGTACGGTGCGTACCCCCACCCCCATATGTACGGTGCGGACCCCCAGCATGTAGCGGGGGGGCTGGGGGTCCAGCACGTACATACAGGTGGGGTGGGAGTACGCACCGTACATACGGGTGTGGGGGTACGCACCGTACATACACTATATTTTGGCAATTCGATATTCTGTCCATTCTATATTAAAAACTCGATATTCTGTCCTATCGATATTTTGAATTCGATATTATGTCTGTTTACCGTCGATGGCGTGTCCAAAATGACTTGATCGCGTTCTCTTGCTCCCTGTTGCTTTGGATATGACGTGTTCGGTGTCTCTTTCTCCTTTTCGCGTTCAATTAGACGTGCCCGCGTCCTCACGCTCTCGCTCGTGGTGGAGAATGACGTGTTCGAGATCTCAATCTTCTCATACTCTCGCGGTGCATGATCGTGAGAAGAAAGACGTGATCGCAAGACAAATGACGTGATCGCAAGACAAATGACGTTAATGCAGGCGCGAACTGTCGCGAGACAGCGCAAAATGGCTACCAACAATCCAACATCTCGTGGAGAATGTGACCGGGTCGGGAAAACTTGTCGGCGAACGCCGGGATTCAGGTAAGGCGATCGCGCACACGCGAGAATGTATTTTTTTACAGCGCGAGCAAGAAACAAATTACCGCTAAGATGCGGATTGCGGAAATTTTGACATTTTGCGCTTTCTGTGGAACGCGAAAATGCCAAATTATTGCAATTTCCGCGAGCGGAACGTAATTTTTGCCCAGGCCTAATCACCATATTAGTTGGTTTCAGTGAAGTTGAAAACTCCCTTCTTCTGGTGGCAGTTATCGAAGTAGTCATGCTCATTCCCTGAGTCCTTCTATCATCCCTGATCCTCCTGACTCCGAGTAAGGTGTCCAACTCTGTACCGGCTGTGTCCCAATTAAAATGCAATTGATTGACCTGTAGGACAATGCTGTTTATGCACAGCAAGAGAAACTTGAGTAATTTTTTGTGTAGACTAGATTTGCGTTTGCGTTATCTATTCTAAAGGGACTGTTCGGGTCTGACACTTTAAGGAGTATGAAGCAGAAAACAAAGCAGTGTGGAGTTGTGTGGAGCCAGTGAACAAATCTTGCTAACTCTCACAAGGGAAGGAAAAAATCACCTTCAGCGAAAACATTATCAGCCATCAGTAGGTCACTGACATTGTAAATCATCACAAACACATGTAAACGTAATAGTTACAGATAAATGAACACCCAGTGTCACTACCTGCCACCACATGAATCATGTCAAAACACTCACAAACAACAATCCCTCAGAGTGTAATCCATGCTATTTACCTGTTCTTCTAATTGAGGCGTGGACAGCGTGGTACATTGCCAATCCATTGTTCATAAAACAGACATTGGCCAGTCTAATTCAAATAACGTGGGGCAGTCTGGCTAGGGAAATAATAATCTAAGAAAGGATAGATAGTCACGGCCCAGGGTTGGAGGCAGGCACACATGTGTTTGTATCTCTAATGTCTTTGAGGGAAATGAGTAGGGGGGCATCTTCACTGCACACTGTTGCAACTCTAATCTGGCAATAAAATATGTCTAACAGTAAGAAAGCGGGGCTGAATTAGTCAACCAGAAACAAACAAATGAAATTAAATAATGTTCCCTTAGCTCTATCTTTTTTGGGGGGTTTCAAAGCAGATCAGCGATAGAGAGAGAAAGTACTATGGTTGTTGGCCCAGACCTAGCAGTCAGGGAAGTAGAGCTCATCTTCAAACTCAGGTCATTCGCCCAAAAGTAGTTCATCTAACCACAACCTGAGTCTCCCTCAGATTCCTATTCGTACTTCAGGTATGGAGTAATCTGGTGGTATAAAGTGCTGATTCATTATAATCATGGTTAGTCTCTTCGCATTTTGGGGTGAGAGACTGGTCCTTCTCACTGTGACAATGGCACCAGCAGCACTGAAAATTCACTCAGCGGAGACACTGGCTACCGGGCAAGCCAGATAGTTTATTGCCAGCCTGCTCTGCACTGACCATTCCCATACTAATACACCAATGAGATATATTCAAAGTAGACCTCTTCTGGATCATCCAGATAGGCAAGGACCATCCATTCAATGGTCATTGGTGCTCCACCTTGCTTGGCCTCTTTTGCCTTTGCCTCTGCACTAAACTTAAGCCCTGCCAGTAGAAACCATTAATTTGCAAATTTTAGGGCTGATGCTCCTGTGCTTAGTGTTGATGGTGTTCTTCTTGTTGGTTTTGGCTGCTGTGAGCCAACAGCAATACCCTCAGGCTCTGAGCTTGAAGGCTGCCCCGCAGAACTTGTACCCTGGAGGAGTGGACCTCTAAATCCCGGCCAATCTTTGTCTAGCTCACTGGCTTGTGCAACTCTCCATGTTTTGTATTTTGCAACATCCTCGTCTGAAAAAGTAATGAAAGTGGACAGTAATCGTTTGTACCATGGATCAAGAATTGTGGCATAGATGTAATGTTTGGCTGACACAATGTCTCTTTGCATTCTTGCATTAACAGACAAGCGAAGGACTAAGCTCGCCACCAACTCATACGCATCCTTTTTTCATACACACCTTCGTACATTTCAGACACCTCCTTTAGCTGTTCCTGTAGCAGTTGCGACAACAGGATAGCTTGGCTCATGGTACTGTCCTCCTTGCTGACTTTGTGCGATCACCTCAAAAGGAAGCAGCATCTCTGTCAGGAGTTTGACAAGGTCCCATTGGTTCTACTCAATGATAATGCTTTTCACAATTGCAACCCCTCTTTGACATATTCCTTGATCGGTCTGTATTGCTCAAACAGATGTTCAAGCATCTAATAAGTCGAGTTCCGTGTTGGCACCTCTTGTATGCGTGCATTAACTGGCATTTTATTATCACGCTGAATGCTCCTCAGCTGTTTCCGAGCTTTAAATGAATGACTGAAATGAGTGTAGATTCTTCTGCAGATGAACAGTAAGTTCCTTACTTGATTCTCTTTTTTGAGAAAGTCTTGTGCAATGATGTTGATGCAGTGTGCCAAACACAGGACCCTGAAATAGCCACCATCGGACATGGCCTTAACTATATTAGTACCATTGTAGGAGCTAACAAATTCAATGTTAAACCCTCTTGGTCACAGCCATTCAAAGACTTTGTTGTTAGTCTTACAAAATGTTTGCAGCAGTATGGGATTTCTCTATGGCGAACATGGCTACTGTTGCTTCTGTCAGAGCACCATTAAACATATCAGCAGGGTCAGCACCTGCAGATATTTTTTCTCTAACCCCCAAAAAACAGATCAAGTGCGCAATGATGCCCATGTAATCAATGGCTGAGCAACTGGTCCACATGTCTGTCATCAGGGGGATAGTGTGAACAGCAATCTGCTGCAAATCTTTTCCAAGCAATTCCAGCACATTATGATGTAGCGTTGTAACAGCAACTCTGGCAAAACAGGACCGGCTCAGAACCATCCATTTCGGGCAGATGGCTGCCACAAATTCAGGAAAACCCACCCATTCCACAAAATAAAAAAGGGAGAAGGTCCAGTGCTAACATTTTAGCCAGCTTTGCATTGTACAAACATGCTGTTGGGTGGTTGCTTTCATACTGCCCCTCCTGCCTAAGACTGGCAGGAATAGTAGCCTGGATTTTTTCTTTTATGGTGCCACAGTAGCAGGTGACTTCTTGAGAGAAGACATTAGTAGGCTCAATGTGAGTTTCTACAGGACAGTCACTGCACTCTCTTGCCTTGGTGTCTGGACCTGGGTCTTGTGGCTTTGTTTTTTTTTTTAATGATTTTTATTAGCAATTTTCACAAAATTATATAATATTTACATAAATCCCCCACCCCTCCCTTGGACCAAGTTTTTATTTCGCATCATACCCATCCACAAGAAAAAAAAAACAAAAAAAAAAACAATTCGGTAAATCTATGAGATAATACAGCATGTATTGTCAACATCTGAATAATTACAATAACTATTCTCCCAGATAAGACCATATTGTGGACCAAGCATTTTTTAGGTGTGATCTAGTTGCCAATGTAAAAGAGGACCCCAGATGTGCATCCCTCTTCTCTTTTTTCTCCTCCCTTTAGTTTTATATATGGCCACTTCCAGAGTACAGATTGCTAATAATCTATTTCTCCATTGTACAAAAGCCGGTGAAGTAGCATCCAGCCACGCTGAAGCTATACATAGTCGGAGGACAGCCATGGCTACAAAAATAAGGCCCTGCATATGATTAGGTCTTTGATTATTAGATACTCCTAGCACAATTTCCTCCCGAGTGATAGATATATTAACTTGAAGAATTTCAGAAAGGAAGTCAGAGATTTCTTTTATCAAACCTGATAGTTTGTCGCATGAGGCAAACATGTGAATCATGTCGGCAGCACCCATCGAGCAACGTGGACAGATTGTTCCCTTTCCTACTGTCCATTTTGCCATCTTATATGGTGTATAATAAAGGGAGAAGAAAGTTTTATAAAATTGTGCCTGGAGATTTATAGACATTAAGCACACTTGTGATAATTCATACGCTCGCAGAGGAATATTCGGATGGACTGCAAGAGAGGTCTGCCACTCCATTAGATGTTTTCCCAAGTCATCAGGGAGTTTATCCCTAAAAAGTTCATAGATGACCCCAATTTTAGGCGTATTTGGTCTACATATAGTATCTAGTATGATATTATTTTGAAATTTGTCAAGACCCCCTGTTTTTTTTTGCAAAAAATCCCTGATCTCTAAATATTTGAAAAAATCTCTATGATTGATGGAGTATTCAGTCTGTAGGTCGGAGAAAGTTTTTAGGCCACTAGAGTGGTAAAAGCAGCCTAGATGTTGAATGCCATTCTCGATCCATCTTGCCATACAAGTGTCATGGAATAAAGCGGGTAGGTCATAATTAAGCTTAATTGGGGTGTAACATGAGAAACGGCTCAATCCTAGCAATTTTCTTACATTAATCCAGACTTTATATATATTGGAGATAGTCTTGAGTTTTACTTTCTTAAAATAGTTGTCGTTCATGTGTCGCCAAAGACAACCCTCACAGCCTATCCCTAGGATCAATTCTTGAGGAGTGATCCTATCGGAGTTGTGCCCGTCTTCTATTGATAAAAGCACGATACTATATCTAATTACCGTAGCCCAATAGTATAGCTTAAAATTAGGCATTCCGAGTCCGCCTCTGTCTTTGGGCAGCATAAGCCATTTAAGTGCTCGGCGAGGTCTCTTATAACCCCAAATAAATCTGGAAAATATATTCTCTATGTTTTTGAACTGTTGGGGAGTGAATTCCAGGCATATTGTGCGAAAGAGATACAGGAATCTAGGTAAGAATAACATTTTGATAACGTTACATCTCCCGCCAATAGTAAGATGTAGGTTGTCAAGTCGGGTTAGTTCTTTCTTAGTGTGTTTAACCAGTGGGTCTAAATTTAAACTCACTATACTATCAATGCTTGCAGTTATATCAACTCCTAGATAGACAGCATGTTCCGTTACTCTATAGTCAACCATCTTTAGGTTGTCGTTAATGACTATCTGTGTTTTGGATGAGTTCAGCTTATATCCGGAGATTTTACCAAAGCTATTCGCTTCCTCTTCTATCACTGCCATTGCTTGAATAGGATTGCAGGTGACTATGGCAATATCGTCGGCATACGCTAGGATTTTTGTATCAATATTAAATGCCTTTATCGGAGTCACTAACGGATGATTTTCTAATTTCCGTATAAACGCATCTATATAGACTGCAAATAGCAGGGGAGAGCATGGGCACCCTTGTCTCGTTCCCCTAGTGATCTTAAATCTCTCTGAAACTGTCCCATTGATCATAACGCTGGCACCTGGATCGACATATAGTCCTTGCATGGCTTTGATAAATTGTAATGTAAGACCACACCTACCCATAGTTTCCCATAGGAACCTCCAGGAGACCCTATCAAAGGCTTTTTCTGCATCTAAAAGTATTAAAGCCATAGGGTCTCCTGTTTTTCCTGCGAAATCAAAAAGTGAAATCACCCGTTGGACATGATCCGATGTTGATCTTCCTGGGAAAAACCCGTGTTGTCGAGGAGACACTATATTATGGATAATAGGTGCTAACCGGGCGGCCAATACTTTTGAGTAGATTTTCGAGTCCCCATTTATTAGTGTGATCGGTCTATAAGAACCCATTTCCATGTGGTCTTTATTTTTTTTCAGAAAGACCATAATTTTCGCTGTAGACCATGAGGGAGGTGGCTTACCGCCACTAAAGATGGAACTAAACAATTCAAGCATAATTATTCTAAGCTGTATTGCAAATTTTTCATAGAATTCTGAAGGTATTCCATCTATCCCAGCAGCTTTTCCATTAGCTAATGATTTCAAAGCCATCTGAATTTCCTCCCACGTAGGGGTACAGTTTATATTAGCCTGTTCCTCCTCGTTAAGACAAAATCCCTCATATTGCTCGAGGTATTCATCCATGCTCTCCAGTTCTTTATTAGGCTCTTTATATAAATCTTCGTAGAATCTCTCAAACGCCCTTCTAATCTCTGAGGATTCCAATCTCACTCCACCATCTAAGTCTTTAATGCTCTTAATTGTATTTAATGTCTGTTCTTCTCTTGTGCGAACAGCTAGGTGGTGTCCAACTTGTTCGCTGAGTTCATAAGTTTTTTTTTATAGATCGTAGCTTTACTAATAGCTTTCTCAATAAGCACTTCCGATATCCGATTTCTTGCCACAGCCACCCGTTCTAATTCATCAGTTACCTGGCCACTTAGTGTTGCTTTGGCTAATTCCGCCTCTGTCATACTCAGGTTTTGTTGTAATCTATCGAGCTGAGCCTTTCCTTCTCGGTTGGACCTAACAGAGAACTGGAGAGATTCTCCTCTAATCCCAGCTTTCAATGCGTCCCAGACTATCTCTATTGGAGCACTACCGATATTTATTTCCAAGAAAGCTAAGATCCAATCTCTCATATGGCTAATATAATCTTCGTTCTCTAGAAAGGCCCTTTCAAACGTCCAACTCCTCCGTATGGAGTTGCTTCTATTGCATTCGAGATTAAGTGCTAACGGGTTGTGATCAGAGAGTATCCTAGGTAGTTTATTAACTGTACACCTATTCTGCAGTGAATTAGAAATGAGGAAATAGTCAAGGCGTGCATGGCGTGAGTGGGGAAAGGAATAGAAGGTAAATCCATGATCACCTGGGTGTTTCATATGCCAAGTATCAATCAACCCATGCAGTGAGCACAACTCCTTAAATGCCCTGAAGACCCTAGGTTTTCTCCCTTGATAGATAAATGTCGGATCTGTCGACCATTGCCCCGGAAGATTTAAGTTAAAATCACCACAGATAATTAAGGGTAATGGCCAATGTACCAGCTCGTTAGTAATATAGTTCAAAGCTTCAGGGTCATCTCCTACATTGCCATATACAGTACAGATAGTCATCCTATTTTCCCCATTATTATATAGACATTCCGCAATGGCCCACCTACCAGTTTTGTCGGAAATTGTCTTTGTAAATTGAAGATCTCCCCCTTTAGCTAAAATGGCAACCCCTTTAGTTCTAGTAGGTTGTGTAGAAGCTATTATCAATTTATACCCTAGCATTTTTAAGATATATAATTGTCTACCTTCAATGTGGGTTTCTTGTAGGCATATAATATTTGGTTCCATTATTTGTAAGCCAATAGCAACTTTTTGTCTTTTTTTTAGATCGTTTAGGCCGCATATATTCAATGAAATAATTCTTATCCTATTCATTAGAGATATATTTCCGTATTCCCATAGCTATGTCCTTTTGTTTACCATACAGCTTGGTCTCTATTTTTCCCCCTAAATGTGGATCATTACGTTCTACTCTTGGTTCATCCTTGGTCCGCAAACCCCCCCTCCCCAAAGCCCCTCGTCCCCCAGGGTTCCCACCCTCCTCCCCCCCTTACCACCCAATGAAGCGTCCTGGGTCAGCAAGTACCCAAGTGTGTGCATCAGCTAGATCAGCGCGTATCAGCACCCTCTGTGTATCGGCCCGGTGAGACGGGTATACGACTTATAGTCAAGTTTCCAGGTTTTGTTTGTGGGTTTATTTGTTGATAAAAGTTTTAAGCCTTTTTTTTTTTTTGTCCTTATATCATTTTCCTGTCTTAGTTATTTCTTTTAAGTAGACCTCTGCTTGAATTTCGCTTGTGAAGCTTCTCGTTGTGCCATTATGGATTATTTTCAGCCGTGCCGGATTTTGCAGAAAAACAGTTGCCCCAGTTTCTTCAAAAGGGGTGATTAATTGTCGCAGCCTCCATCTTCGCTCGACGGTCGCGTGAGCATAGTCTGGTCTAGTAAAGAATGAGAAGCCCTTGTATTCTCTTTTTTTTTGTAGGTCTTGCCTGGTCGTAGATAGTTTCTCGTAAGAGAAAATTCCCAAAGTAAACCAGAATAGCCCTTGGGAATTGAGGAGGCTTGTGCAAATGTTTAGGGAGCATCAAAGGAAATCGGTGGGCGCGTTGGATTTCTTTCTCTAATTCCCAAGTTTGTAGTTCCGGGAAAGCAGTCCTCAAAAGATTTATCATAAAGCCCCTTGGATCGTTGTCCTCATTGCCTTCAGGGATTCCGAGAAAGCGCAAGTTATTTCTTCTAGATCGATTTTCTTGGTCTTCGATCTTTATCAGTAGGTCTTTTATAACTGCCTCTTGATCTTTTCCATGTTTTTGGAGTTGAGCAACATCGGTCTCAAGGTTTTCAGTACGTGCTTCTATTGTAGCCATTCTCTCAGAAATTTCAGTGCAAGTTTTATCTACTTTATGAATTGCTCCTTGTAAGTTTTGGATAGCAGAATGGTTCCTTTGACTATCCATTTGTGTATCTTGATGGAGGCTCTTAATGGAGCTAAGCACTGCAGCTAATGATGGTTCTGCAATTGAGCTTGCATCAGTTCTAAGACCGGTTTGCTGTTGGTTTTCGTAACGTTGTTTATGTTCTGATCTTCTCTTAATTTTAATATTGGGGGTTTTTCGAGCAAGTTTAGTTCTTGTGCCTGGTTGTTCCGATTTACTCACCAATTCGACGGTTTCTTCATTTATGGCTTGACCCAGTTTTTTATATTTCGCACTCCTTTTTTCCAGTCTTGGCCGTGTGTTCAAGCCTTGCTCAGAGGTAGTTAGTTTATCCGAATCTAGAAGATCGGAGCCATCTGAGCTGCCAGAATCCGAAATTTGGTCTTCACTTGTATCTGTTGTCTTGCAGGATTCGCTAGAGATAGACAAGCCTGTTTCATATAGGTCTGAATCCGACTCTTCGGAGAGTGAATCGTTTTCAGGTGGGGTAGGTTTCTCCCTGTCCGGTGTTGGTAAACGGAGTGAGATGGATAGGGGGATGTCGAGCACATTTTCTTTCAGAGTGTCAGATGTATTCTCACGATCAGTCATATGACTCAACCCGGAGAAATTCAGGGGCTAAACCCACCAGAACAAGAAAAACGAAAACTGATCAAATAGATCAAAGAGACAATATTAATCCAAGCAAATGCAGTGCCTTTGTGATGTCACTGAGCCTTACTACTGCACTGCTTTGCATACCAAAAATGTCTTTCTCTTCTTCACCTTCCACCATGATCGGATTGGATTCCCAGCTCAGCCTTTCACTCCCTTTATCCACAACACTTGCACTTTTTTGCCCACTAAGGTGCGCCTCCCACTGGATCATATGGTGCTTTCTCAAATGGTTTGTTTGGCCCCTGGTACCATAGTTTGTACCAAGCTTACCAAGCCTAACACTTGTCCCAAACTGGAGAGGGCAACTTTCTGATGCTGGTGCCACTGCCAATGTCAGATGAACTAGCGGTAGGTGGGCATTTTGACGTCTGACTCTCTGTAGTACCTACTTACACAGAGGTGGTTGTGGATCTAGGTCGCTGCCAGGATTTTGCGAATATGGCAGCTGGTGCCACATCCCTCATAACAAGTTGGGACGGGACATCATCGGTCTCCATTTGGGCTGGGCTAACATCCATGATGAGTGGCTCTAAGGCTTTCAGGAACCTTCCTTTTCCTTAGTCTCTTGAGACATGTCTCACTCTCAAACTGAGGCGGGATCCACGTGGTGTCTAGATCATCAGAAGGGGGACTGTGAGAAGCAGATGATGCACTATCCCTCCTTTTTCTTGCTAGAGATCTGGAAGACAATGGATCTTCTGAAAGAGTGGCTTCCTCTACTTCCTCAGCTTGAAGCTCAAGCTCCTGAACTGTTTCTACTTCGGTAGGAACTACTATTGATGGTTGCAGCTGTTGTTGCTGTTGTCCACTTCTCTGAATTTCCTGCAACAATTGGGTACTACTTTGCGATAAAGATAAGTCAATTTAAACATCACTGCTCGTCGGCGTTGCTGTGATTAGGCTGGCTGCCTCTGTGACACACAGGGGCTTGGGCCTAGGTTAGGGTGGGTCCACTGATGCAGGGATGCTGCTCCCAGCTTCCTCCCCAGAGGCCGGTGCAGGAGGCACAGATTTTGTTTCCCTAAAAAGGTCTGGGTCAACATAATAGTGGTGGTAAGCTCCTTCTTCTTCTCACTGGCCACTTTCTTGGTAGCACCTCTCTTTGGGGCCATCTTGAAGCTGTCCATTAGCAGTGGCACTTAGCTTCACAAGTTGAAGAGATGTCTGTGATGTGTGGGTCAAGCATCATGTCGTGCACATGAATTTTGTCTGGCAGTACTGTGTGTGATGTTGTCTCTTATGCACCTAAAAGCAAAGAAGCAAGAAGAACATCAGTGAAACGTGGCACTGTTGCAGTTCAATTAGTAGTGCAAACAAATAATAGCATTTATGTGGTCACTGGTTACTTAAGTTATTATAAATAATTAACAATACAGTGCATTCATTCATAAAATGGAAAACCACACTAACATAAACCTTTACAGTGTACACTCAGGAAGGATAAGAAAGAGCAACAACAATAACAAACAAATGCAACTGTTTGCTTTATCTGCATCACATGGGATGTGGCACTCGGTAGGTGCAGCTGACAAATGACAATGGAATAATCCTTAGACAATGAATGCTGTTGTGCACCTATAGCAGACATGGGTGTTGATTTATTAATGCCGGATGTTATGAAAATGGTTTAAAAAAATCAACAATAAAAATACATTAACATTTTTTAATACAAACATACAATAATTGAATAATACAAAATTGCAAAAAAATTACAAAACTGTAATAAAAAATCATAAACGTTAACAAATAGTTAAAAAATACAAAAGAAAGAAAATTAACATAAAAAACAAAATTGAAAAAAATGTAACCAAAAACATTAGAAGTAAGTGAAATTATCCTCAAAGATTTAATAATAGTTTATTAAACTGCTGTCTCATTCTTCAACCATCCATGCAAGCATATGGCAATGGGCCACACTGGCCGGATGCACAAAATGGCTGCCTGCCATTGCCACATGGTCATTAACAACATCAACACTGAGCAAAAAAGCATTGGGAACAAAGAGAAGACATTCAGGCCTATGGCAAAAGCACACTGTCTGGCAACACAAAATGGCCACCAGCCACATGGTCACAACAGCAAGCAAGAAGGCATGGGGAGCAAACCTAGAAGAACACATGCAGGCCTATGGGGAAAGCTCACATGGCTGGATAAACAAAATGGCTGCCAGCCACATGTTCATAACAACAACCAGCAAGAAGGCCTATGCAAACTGGCCCCCAGCCACATGGCAACAAGAAGGAGGAGGCCTGGAAAACCTAGAACGAATGCAGGCCTATGTACAATGACTATATAAAAAATGGCACCTGGCCACATTGCATGGGGAACAAAGGCAAGTGGTGGCCTATGGCATACACCCAGGAAACATGGTAAGACAGAGAGAACGTAGCATTGATTAATTCAGCAATGCCAAAAAATAAAAATCAACAGGGCTAAAAATGTTTACAACACACATCCTCCAAACGCATTACCCCACTTATACACTGTCTGCAGAAGAAAAAAAGAGAGAAATACCACAAAAAACACTTTTTGTATTTTAATCCAATGCCACCCAAGGCCTAGATGATGTTTCAATTTAACAGGCACCATAGAAACAGTTGTTTTTCATGCACCCATGGCTAGCACTGGGTCTACTGGCTGGAAGGCCCATTCCATTAGCAACTGGGCTTCATAGTGAATTGAAAGAATATAGCATTTTTGTCTAAAAACAGAGAAAATCTACTAAACTGTGCAACATTTTTCCTTTACAAAAGAAGAAAAATCACATTAAAAAAAAATCCTCAAGAAGGCATGGCCACAACAAGGAAGATATGCAGGCATCTGGCAAAAGCACACTGGATGGTTGCACAAAATTGCCACCAGGCACATGCTCACAGCAACAAGCAGGAAGCCTGGAAAACAAAGATCACATGCAGACCTATGGCAAACGCACACTGGCTGCCTATATAAAATGGCCACCAACCACATGGTCAAGCAGCAAGCAAGGAGGCATGACCACAACAAAGAACATATGCAGGCCTATGGCAAAATCACACTGGCTGCCTACAAAAAAGGGCCGTCAGCTACATGGTCACAACAACAAGCCGGAGGCCTGGAAAACAAATAACACATGCAGGCCTATGGACACTGACTATTCAAAATGTCCCCTGGCCACATGGGAAATAGAGATAAATGGTAGCCTATGACAAACACACTCACACAATGGCCAGGTAAAGGTTGGTAACACAGAGAACACTGCATGAATTCAACAATGCAAAAAAAGAAAATTAACAGGGCTAAAGCAAGCCTGGCTGAAGACGGCTGAAATGCCAGGAACGGTCTGACCAATTCAAAATCCTTTAGAATACCCTCTGCAAACAAAACACTATAAAACCATTTCCGTTCGGTGTCCCTGTGGACAAATGAGAGTTCCTTACAGAGTGTATTATCCCTGTAATACACCCAACCTGTGTAGATAGTAAGACCTTCCTGGGGCAGGTACTCCAGAGACTGCCTCAACATCTTCTTTTCATTTTAGCTGGGCACTACAGTAACTCTGTCCTTCAAAGGGAGCAAACAGTTACCATGTGTTTACTCATTCATGCTTTCCGCCTTCTGCCTCACATATCGGGAACTGGGGATAATCTACTATTTGCTCCGCTTGTATTTTAATTGTGAATACTTTTAAACACTGTAACTGCATCCTGTGCATTGTTTGTAGAAGGGAAACCTACCTGCACGTCTCTTCGCTCCTCGAGCCCGATTCCCAGCACGCGCTCCCAGTTCCTGGCGCTTGGGGAGAAGGGGTTCGGCCATCTTGGGTGAGGGAGGGGTAACGCTGCAGATGCTGGCCGCCTCCCACCCTCCTCACACCGGATATAAGGGCATGAACATCCGTCCGCGCAGCGGGCGGGCGCAGCGGGCGCGCCGGTGGCACGCCGAAGGCGCGCCAAAGGCAAGCCCGTCTGCGCCCGTTCGCGCCTGGCCCGCGCCCAGGGCCAAGAACCCTGCTCTAGCCCCCTCATATCCCAAGTTAGCCTACTCACGTATGGCCCTTATGAAGCTCCAACCAACCCCCTCATTTTGATGCACCAAACACAACTTATTACAAATACCTAAGGTCGCCAGCCTTATCTGGCCTCACTGTAACAGCACGATCTTCATTAACAATGCGAATTCCCAGCCTAAACTGCAAAACGATGTTAATGAGGTGGTTATTCTTATGGCCCTTATTAATGCACGGTCATTGGGCAAACACAGACAAGAAATAGCGGACCTTATTATTGACAACAACTTAGATGCCCTCTACATCACCGAAACGTGGACTGATGATGCATCAGCCCCTGATCTAGTGGTAGCACTGCCTCCTGGCTATAAAGCCTATCGACAGGACAGGGTCGGTAAAAAGGGAGGGGGTCTGGCAATTATAACAAGAGACCGGTTCGAGGTCCGAACATCACCCATTCCCAGTACATCATGTGAAGCCATATACTTCAACATATCGCCCCCCTGGGTCGAGAGCAGCTTTCCTGACCAACTTACACGTGATAACTGAATTGATAGCCACGGACGACTCCACAACTATAATGGGCGACATGAATTTCCACTTAGAACTAGAAAATGACAGAGATACTGCCGCCCTTACATCAGACCTAGCCACAATGGGCCTCAGACAACTGGTCACCTCTTCCACCCATCAGGCAGGACATACATTGGATGGTATATTTTCCAACGTAGAGGACCTGCACATAATAAACATTCTTCCTATGTCATGGACTGATCATTTCGCCATATTCAGCGGCCTGACTATCAAGGAACAATGGAGGAAGAAGGTCACATCTATCACGCCAGGCTCTTTTAAAGTATGGAAGAATCTAAACCATACCGAACTAAAATTACTACTGGACAAAACATGCCCAGAGATATCTGATGAACCCAATACCGCCATCCGTCAATTTCATGAATGGATAGGTGTTGCCACGAACCACCTAGTACCTACTAAACTCCATTCTAGAAACAGAAGCACACCAACCGCCCCGTGGTACACAGAGGAATTACGAACTCAAAAACAACTGAGTCGGAACAGGGAAAGGCAATGGCGTAGAAACTACGATAATGAAAACAAGATTAAATATAAAGAATCTTTAACCATTTATAAAACTATGATTACTGCTGCCAAAAAAGCTTTCTTTTCAGAACAAATCGAAAAAGCCAAAAACTCTGGTAGGCAACTATATGATATTACTAAAACCCTATCTGTCAATGTACCAGATTTAAATCCGTCCCCGTCTCAACCATTATGCAACGCATTGTCTGAATTATTTTATTCTAAAGTCAACAATATATACCAAGCTTTCATCTCAACAACTAACACCTCCAGAGCCTCTACCTCTCAAACCACCTCAGGAAACACCTTGTCAAGTTTTCAGCCTCTCACCACTGATCAAACAAAAACCATTATCATGTCTATTAAAACGGGATCGGCCCTGGACCCCTGCCCTTCTTCAGTGCTATCCAAGGTGATAGATGTAACTGCTCCAGTCTTTACTCATGTTTGTAACACCATCTTGAGTTCTGGGACTTACCCAGACTCCTTAAAAAACACACTGATTAAACCCCTGCTTAAGAAATCCAACTTAAATAAGGAGGAACTAAAGAATTACAGACCTGTAGCAAGCCTCCCTTTCTTAGCTAAGGTGACGGAGAAAGCCATGAACCAGCAGAGAAACATCAGCTACTGGATGACACACAGTTTGGCTTCCGAAAGTATCACGGAACGGAAAACGCCCTCATTAAGGCAGCAGACGACATCAGAATTGTCCGTGACCAGGGAGGAACAGCACTACTTGTATTGTTGGACCTCTCGGCAGCTTTCGACACGGTCGACCATAAGATCTTGGTGGACCGTGTCGGAAGGATGGGGATTCACCACACTGCGAGAGACCTGCTTTCCTCCTTCTTGGCCGATAGAACGCAAGTGGTTACACTGGGGCCATATCAATCGGCCAAGCGTTCACTTCCGTGTGGGGTTCCTCAAGGCTCCTCCCTCAGTCCGACACTATTTAATATCTATGTGTCGGACCTTGCAGGTGTGATCAAAGCATTCGGGATGAGCCTAACCTCATATGCTGATGATACGCAACTGGTGTTGGGCATTAAAGGCGTCGGACCGGAGGTGGCAGAGCGCTTTAAAAATGGAATGGTGGCAATCGGAGAGTGGATGACAGGTAACTGTCTGAAACTTAACTCCGATAAAACGGAGGTGGTCATCTTTGGTTCTCTTTCCCCGATCTGGCCTGTATCCTGGTGGCCACCAGCCTTTGGTACTCCCCCCAGCCCGACCCCCAAAGTCAGGAATCTGGGAGTAATTTTTGACGATCACCTTAATTTCATGGCACACGCAAACAAAGTAGCAGCCACAGCCCATCATAAACTCAGAATGATAAGGAAAATCATTCCTTTTTTACCAGACACTGCCGCTAAAACACTGGTTAGTTCTCTAGTACTCTCATCATTAGATTACTGCAACTCACTTTTCTTAAATGCCCAAGCCAGGGTAACAAAAAAACTGCAGACAATACAAAATGCAGCAGCACGTCTCCTGTCCAGAACACCTAAGTTTGCACCTATCGCTGACACCATAAGAACATTCCACTGGTTGACTATCCAAAACAGGATCAAGTTCAAATCACTTTGTATAGTCTATAAGGCGCTTCACGATCAAGGACCACGCCCCCTTAAGGACAAGCTTATACCTTACAGACCGGCTAGACAGCTTAGATCTACAACTCTTAACCAACTAGCGGTTCCGCGCTCCAAAACAGTGTCCTGGGGTGCCCGTCGGTTTCTAGTCGCGGCTCCGAAGATATGGAACACTCTACCTCAACATATTAGAACCTGCCCCTCACTTTTACAGTTTCGGAAGAAACTGAAAACTTGGCTGTTTAACAAGTGATAGTGCCCATGATCTCCCGATGTTACCCATACCTCGGGGAAAGACAGCTGCTAAGGTCTAGCGCCGAGACGCCTACGGGTATTCGTTCGCGCTTAACAAATGTCAGAAATAAATAAATAAATAAATAAAAATGTTTACAACACACATCCTCCAAAGGCATAACCCCCACCCAAACACTGGTTTGTAGAGGAAAAAAACATGAAATATCACAAAAAAGAACACTTTGGTGCCGATTCCGATCCTGGAGAAAACGGGTACGAACCGTCGGTCGGATCGTTTTCTCCGTCCGACTCGTACCCGGTAAAAACACCATACAAACATGCAAGTACGATTCGTACGGAAACACCATTTCCGTACGAATCGTACAAAACACCGACCGACACAAAAATACATACGAATGTGATCCGGGACAGCGCATACGCGACATGCGGACGGAGTTAGGCAGCTTTTTACGTACCAGCAAGTACGATTCGTGCCGACAGCACTCCGGACGGCAATATTTTTACGGCACCCAAAAAGTGCCGGAAAAGCTAAGTACACCGCGAAGCGTGAGGAAAAGGGGGCCCGGTATGCGCCGAACACCCCCCAAGCCCCCCCGTATGTACGCGCCGGACCCCCAGCCCCCCCGTGTGTACGCGCCGGACCCCCAGTCCCCCGTATGTACATGCCGGACCCCCAACTCCCCCGTATGTACGTGCCGGACCCCCACCCCCCGTATGCATGCGCCGGACCCACAGCCCCCCCATATGTACGCACTGGACCCCCACCCCCCGTATGTATGCGCCGGACCCCCAGCCCCCCCGTATATACGTTGCCGGACCCCAGCCCCCCCGTATGTAGGCGCCGGACCCCCAGCCCCCCGTATGTATGTGCCGAACCCCCACCCCCGTATGTACGCGCCGGACCCCCACCCCCCGTATGTACGCGCCGGACCCCAGCCCCCCATATGTACGCACCGAACCCCCAGCCCCCCCATATGTACGGTGCGTACCCCCACCCCCATATGTACGGTGCGTACCCCCACCCCCGTATGTACGGTGCGGACCCCCACCCCACCTGTGTATGTACGGTGCGTACCCCCACCCCACCCGTGTATGTACAGTGCGGACCCCCAGCTCGTAGCGGGGGAGCTGGGGGTCCGGCGCGTACATACGGGGGGCTTGTGGTCCGGCGCGTACATACGGGGGTGGGGGTCCGGCGCGTACATACAGGGGGTGGGGGTCCGGCACGTACATACGGGGGGGCTGGGGGTCCGGCGCATACATACGGGGGGCTGGGGGTCCGGCGCGTACATACGGAGGGCTTGGGGTCCGGCGTGTACATACGGGGGGGCTGGGGGTCCGCACCATACATACGGGGGTGGGGGTATGCACCGTACATACACGGGTGGGGTGGGGGTACGCACCGTACATACTGGGGTGGGGGTACGCACCGTATATACACGGGTGGGGTGGGGTACGCACCGTACATACGGGGGTGGGGGTACGCACCGTACATACACGTGTGGGGTGGGGGTACGTCGCGTACATAGGGGGGGTATTCGGCACGTATGCGGGCACATGTTTGGACATCTCCATGGTTGCTATAGAGGTTCCCTCCATACGATGTTTTTACCATACGGTTGTGCATTCGGACGGACGGGACGGATCGTACTTGCGCGTTCGGACTTCGGTTTACCGAATCGTACGTAAAACTGTCCGGGGACGTGTCGAACACCTTTTCCGACCCGAGGACGTGTCAGGGAATTTTCCCAATGCGATTCGTATGGAGTTTTTTACATACGAATCGTACTTGCCAGTTTGTACGGGACTTGTACGATTCGTACGTAAACAAATCCAGATGCGATTCGTAAGGGGAATATTTTTACAGGATCGGAATCGGCACCTTTGTATTTTAATATAATGCCATCCATGGCCTAAATGATGTTTCAATTGAACAGACACCACAGCAACAGTAGTCTCATGCACCCATGACTATTACTGGACCTACTGGCTGAAAGTCCCATTGAAAGATTAGGCCACATTAATGAATTAAATCAATATTGAAAATTTATTAAAAAACAGGGAGATAATATTGTGAACTGTGCAACATGTTTCCTTTATAAAAGGAGAAAAATTACTGGTGAAGAAATAACTAGGCCCCTACTGAAACTACAGGCCACCCACCACAATACATTTTTAAAATTGAATAAAAGTACAAATAAATGCAGGTGCATGGCCCCAATCAAACAAACAACATCGGTTTTTCAACTTACTTGTGAAATCTCAAATACAAAGGGCATCATTTATGAAAAAGTATTGCATCGCTGCGGAAAAACAGTGATGCAGCACTTTTCAGTGCGCCATCCTTGTGACATCATGAATGCACCGTAAGTGCTGAACCGCGCTCCATGTCGCAAGGATTTACAGATAGGTCAGTGTTCCTGATGTATCTGTAGGCAGACATTTGCTCGAGTGTGTCTGAAAACAGACACAACTCCAGCAATGTGTCTTTTCACATAGGGCAAGCCCCATGTGAAAAGCCCTGCGTCACTCCTTACGCCTGCTTCAAGCAGGCTTACGCATTTAATGTAGTGATGCCCTAGAAGTGGTGCAGTGAAATCTCATAGATCTCCCTGCATCACTTCTACATGGCTTTCCTGCATTGGAATGCCCACCCTGCATACATTATAACATGAATGGCCCTGCACTCAAGACAGCAAATAAATAATTAGTGAAGGCCAATTATTGTCCATAATCAAGCACAAAGGAATCAGTTGGTGTCTTCCCAAATGAAAAAAATGCAATGGTCGTTTTGATTGTAGAAAGAGGTTCCTTTTATTCTTTTAATCCATAGATCAATTAAAATACAGCATGCAATGGACAAGACTGCCAACGCATTTTGTCGTCATCAGGACGTCTTCAGGGCTTAATAGGTCAATGGTATTTCTCAGAAGTTCATAGAGGTGTAACTCTTGTGTGAACAATCATATTGAGATTACAACAAGTAAATAAGTTGTAATTCTCTTAAAGTCAAGTAACAGTGTCTGGATCCCAAGTTCAAAGAAGACCGAGCACCAGAAAGCACAATATATGTGTCTCCACAAGTGATAAAGCCTGTTCGAGTCTCAAGGCGCTGGCCCAAAGTCCATAAATCCAATGGTATATGCAGCAGACACAAAGAGTGATAATACCAGCTCCCCAGCTCTAAATCCAAATAAAAAGTGACCAGGAGATGGACAAAGCACTGGGAAGAGCCGGCTGAACTGGAACAGGAAGTTGGAGACTCCTTCCAATTTTTAAAAAGGACTCCTCGCACTAAAAGTAACCACTCCAAAGATTCATTTGAGTAGGTTTTTTTCTCCAAATCGTTATTTCGGGAAGATTTTGATGCGTCTCCAGGAGAGAATCTTCACCAGATTGCAGCTGCAGTAGATCCTACACGTTCTGGATCACATACATCACAAAACATCTGCCGGAAGTCGCTGTCGTGACCAAATGACGTGCTGGCCACCACAAAATCTAGTGGCAACATGCGGCCAGCTAGCAAATCACATGGCTCTCCCAAACAACTCTGAAAACCTTGTGGGTGATCACAAGCACCCAGTAAGTTGCTACTTTGCATGTGAAAAGATATTTTGGGCAAGCTAACAGAAAAAAAACCTCAGCTCCGTTGCGGAGTTCAGAGTTTATCAGTAACTCTGCATTCTACATGGAACAAGGAGTTGCCGAATTCCGCCACCTCATGAGAGGAGTTTTACACCCAGACCTACAAAATACCTTAGCTATGAATCCCCATTACAAAGTTTAGCAGTACAGACAGACCACCACTGGGTCTTCCTCTCAGCCCGTTTGTTGCTGAGAAATGTTAGCAAATTACTTTCTTGGTCCTTTAATTGTCGGCCCTGCCCTGCTATGTTTCATGAGCAAACTTTTACTGCCACTAGATTCACCTCAGACTGACCATTACCATCATCAGGAGGAAGAACTTTTCCCAGAGATTTTATACCAGGTTTCTCGGATAGATTAACCTCGGTCGTGCCACCGTGAGTGTTAGGGACAGTAATGGGGAAATTCTGAAGTTTGTTCGATAGAGCTGCATCTGGACTATTAAATATCAACAGGTGCGTTAGTTCTGATCCCATTTTTAATGATTTTCATACTGTTTCTCAAAAAGTGAAGATATGTCTGTGGCTCTACTTGTTTTATATTCTTCCAGCCTTGAGTTACTTTAGATTTTTGTATGCAGATCTTCATTAGCCTTACCAAAGAGGATGATGGAGCAACTCAAACACTCACCCCCAGTCAACTGATCTGGGTTTAATCCATCATCATTCTTTAGCTCACTCCACCACCCCAGTTCAGACATGGCCATATGCAAATCAGTCTGACCCTGTGCCTCATGGGAACAGTCCAGCCCGAACTGCCAAGCCATGTCTTCCCTGGACTGAAAACAAACATCCTGGGACAGGTTTTGGGTTCATAACCGTATTCAGCCAGGCTATCTTGAATCCAGTGGCAAAGTGAGCAAGGGACCCACGTCTGGGCATACCCTGCCAACTTAGGGTGAACAAAGCGATACCAAAGGAGATGATGGACAGAGCGTTTGAGCAAATGAAACACTCACCCCCAGTCAACTGATCTGGGTTTAATCCATCATCATTCTTTAGCTCACTCCACCACCCCAGTTCAGACATGGCCATATGCAAATCAGTCTGACCCTGTGCCTCATGGGAACAGTCCAGCCTGAACAACCGGTCCTAGGATGCTTGTTTCCAGTCCAGGGAGAACCTGGCTTGGCAGTTCGGGTTGGACTGTTCCCATGAGGCACAGGGTCAAAACTGATTTGCATATGGCTGGGTTCAAACTGGAATGGCATGGTGAGCAAAAAAACGATGGATTTAGGCCCAGATCGCTTTACTGGGGTGAATGTATGACATTGTTCTGCATTCTGTCCATCAATTGTTGTTTTTGCATTTGTCACCCCGAGTGGGACGGGTATGCCCAGACGTGAGTCCCGTACTCTCTATGCCACTGGAATCAAGCTCTCCTGGCTGAAGAGGGGTGAAACCCTGAAACCGGTCCTAGGATGCTTGTTTCCAGTCCAGGGAGAACCTGGCTTGGCAGTTCCTGCTGGACTGTTCAGATGAGGCACAGGGTCAAGACTGATTTGCAAATGGCTGGGTTCAAACTGGAATGGCATGGTGAGCAAAAAAACGATGGATTTAGCCCCAGATCTCTGTATTGGGGTGAACATATGACATTGTTCTGCATTCTGTCCATCAATTGTTGTTTTTGCGATCTTCATTAGCCTAGCTGGTCCTAGTAAATTACCTCTGCGCAAACTTATCCATCATGGAGCGAACCCTTAATAAGTTGCTAGTGCATATGTGTTCTAGTCCATGGCACTGGTGCAAAGTCTTTAATATGTTCTTTTGATTGCAGATGTCAAACAGAACTTCTGACATGTATGAGAGGCAGAAACCAATAAGGAAAGATGAACTGGAACTGTCTCAACTCTTTTTTTCACCTGCGGGAGGCTCTGCCTCTCGCTTGCCGAAGTAGTGGTGCATTCCCTCCTGTTGCACTCAGTGAAATGTATCAGTTTATTGCATGACCCCCAACCCATGTTCCTGAACAGTATTTAATGGTGGATTTTGCTAGGATTTCACAGAAATTGTTACAAGGATATTCCTATCTTGCTTATGATCCTCTAAAGATACTGATATGCTGATTTCTTTTTTTAAAGACTTTTTTAGAGCCCACAGTAGGGGAATCCAGCCTGCTGGCTATTTCAAGTTTTTTTATAAGACCTTAGTTGGAGGATCCCTTCTCAGACGTCTGTGGAATATGGCTCCAATCCTCTACAGCTGGCAGTGGTTTTAGTACTTGTGAGGCTCCAAGGTCACCCAGTGGGGTTTCTGACGAAGGACGAAGGAATGTTAACATGCTCCTGATGTTTTTTACACTTATTGAAACCTGTACTTTGGAATCAAAATGTTTATAATTCCTCGTTTCTTACTAGTATATGGTTGGAAGTAAGTTAACTAGACCTCTGGATTATGCACTGGGTCCACCACAATGTCTGACCTTTTCCTCCTTTCCTCACCGCAAGGTATATTAAGGGTTCTGTTGTCAGTAATTTTCTACAATACTTTAGCCACTATGTGATTGTTGATGACTAGGAAGTTGGTTTGCCTCTTTCATTGTGGATCCTATTGAAGCAACGGTCTCCAGAGAGCACGACCCCATAACTGTCCTTACACCGCTGCCCAACAAAATACCTTCCAGTTTATGAGGTAATACTTTACGTAAATCTACAATGTCATCAATACAAAATATCTGTTGAAGCTTAAAAGCTAATGAGTCCAGCAGAGCGTCGTGACATACCGTTCCACATTTTGGCTGATTAAAATTTGTTAGGGTTTTTGCAATATCCTTCAGGAATGTTGTCTTATTATCCATGGCTTCCATTTGATAATTCAGTGAGTCTGGGATCTTTGCTAAAGTATTAGTTATTGCATTCATAGCCATAAGGAGTGAATACGTAGGTGGCACATGCCTGTTGAGATCTAGATCTACTTGTATTGAGATACCTCATTTAGATGGTGGTACTTGCATAGCAAAAGAGGTACGGTGTTCCTGGGTGGAAATCAGGAATGCAGCGGAGCGGGTAGGTGAGCCGGACTGCTCTGAGCGGGAGCAGCGACACTACGTTGAGTGTCCATATACTCCGCTGCAGTCTGATGAAGCCACACTTGAATCCTTAAGAGGTTGGATGCTTTTCTCCGGGGGAACAGCCTACCGAGAGAAGAAGTGGTATGTAGAACCACACCACACACTGTAGATAGTTTTCATTTAGTCACTAGGTCTTGAGGAATCGCCAACTGATCTATTAGAGACATTTTATAGGCGAGAAACATGTTGACCACTAAGGGGTAGAGCGTAATTTTTGTCAGATTAAAACAAAATAGTCGCCCTCTTTCTTCTTTTTACTTTTTAATCAGGTTGTGACCTCTCCAGAATAAAAATAATTATAGAGGATTCCCTTACCTGTTTAATCCCACACACCACATCTACATCTTACCAGGTCCCTCACACCCACGGCACATATACGGCAAGGAACAAAAGATCTCCGATAAAGAGCCCCTTTAGGGGTGCCCGTCGAACATTGCAGCGCCCGCTCGACGAGGAGCAGACCCATATGATGAAGCATGACACCTAGCTTGCTGGGTGTGTGAGGGTCCTTGTTCCGAAAGGAGGTATTTGCCACCTCCCCACCACTCTGAGTACTCACCAGGTGGCCAACTTGCCACCCAGGAACACCTTACCTTTTTTGTCTTCCAGTTCTACCCAGGGCAAGTACGGTGGACCTTTATCAAGCCCTCATTGTCCCCCTTGTTGTTTACTAGGTACTTGTATGGCTTCACCACAAAACGGTGTTTGTATTTGTGCTTCTTCCTGATCGCTCTGTTGAGATACAGCAAGCTCTCTTCATGAACATCCCAAAAAATACATAAAAAATTGTCTGTGTCCACCTTATAACTAGTTAGACAGGCTAAATTTAAGTCCTGACCGGGGGAATCCTCTCTGCTGTATATTGATTTATTGTCATTGTCTGAGGCTATATCTGAAGTTCTGGGAGCTAAACACTTGAAGGAGCATTTACTTGCGCCGTCACAGGCTGTATGTTTTGTTTTACACCTGCTGCATTTGTTGGATTGTTTATGGGGATAATCGGTTGGGCTTCAACTGAAGCTTCTAATTTCGGTTTAGTTGAAAATAAGACATTATTGACTGTTGTTTGTGTTTCATTCCTCTCATCTCCTCAGCTTTTTGGTGTTAACTGGTGCTAACTCTTGTGAATCATTAGCCATTGGGATCGCTTTTTCGGCTTTGAAGGGGACCGGGCCTTGTGCTGAAAAGTACCCTGTGAGGCACTTTTGAACCCCAACTCTTCCCCAAACACCTTTCTTCCATACCCCCCAAAAAAACTTGCTGAGGATGGTGCCAATGTCCTGTGGTGTTTTCACACTCCTTAATGGACGTTGGCAGTTCAAAGCCTGTGAAAATGAGCTGGAAAATCACTATTTACAGTGGTTTTCAGCTTGTTTTCCCTGCCACCATGTGATATCGTCTCCTCAATGGGTAATCGTGTGATGGGGCCTGATATCATGTGTCACACGGTGACACAGTTTGAGTTGACAGGTATGTAACATGCATTATAATGACTGGCATACCCTCCTGCAAAGGAACTGTTTTTCAAGCTAAAACAGTGAGATATCCTAACATTGCTAGAAGATCTCACTGATACTGCCCAAGGTATTACAGACTGTTAATGCTCTAGATGCAGTCAGCACTCCAATGGTTAGAAAAGCAATCATTCAAGTAATTTCCTCTGAACTTTAAATATTTGTTGACTCTGCTGACTTGTTGACATATCTTACCATGTAAAACATTTCAACAGGACTTTCAAAAGAGTGGGCTGAGAAATGACACAAATCAAATATACATAGTGTCAGACGGGCATGCAGAAGTAAATATGAGATGTATATTTGCATTACAGTGTGTCAATGTCAGACATAGGTAGAAGCTGAGAGATTGCAATGTACACACACACACACACACGTTGAAAATCGTACACAGCTGCACACACCCAGCTCCTACACATGAACATACGCAAACACACTAAATAGAGGGAGAGGATTGTACTGGTGACCACAAAATATCGATATAAATGGACATGCAAACACATTCTCTTCCAAACATCATAAAGGGGGAGAAAGGTTCACAGGAGTACATGTAGTGCCTTCACAACTGAGTCTACGCCAAAATAGAGAGGTGCACACAGGCAGACATGCAGTTGATACTGAAGTTGTGCCCATAAGCACACAAACATAATGATATAAGAGAGGACAATGCACGGGCATTGCAAGAGTTCACAAGTATATATATGTAGAGAGTGAAAGAAGAGTGAAAGAGAGAGGTAAACAGAACATATGACACATATATTATCCAGACATATGAAAACTAATAAACATAAAAGAAGAGGGTGGGCACATGGGAGCTGACATCCTTTGAGTGCCCCGCCCCCAACTTTTGCCTTCCATCCTATGGTTTTGACTGACTTTAGGACTCTGCATACTTTACCACTGCTAACCAGTGCTAAAGTGTTTGTGCTCTGTCTTCACAAAATTATATAATTGTCTTACACCCAAGCAGCATATTTAAGTCCCTAGTAGACTGGTCCTACATGTACCAACAGTCTGTAAATTAAATACTACTAGCGGGCCTGCAGCACTGATTGTCCCGCCCACTTAAGTAGCACTTTAAACATATGTCAGACCTGCCATTGCAGCCTGTGTTTGTGCAGTTTAAATGCCATTTCGGCCAGGGAAAATAAACCTTTTGCCAGGCCTAAACGTTCCCTTTTAATACAATTAAGTTACCCTTAAGGTAGGCCCTAAACAAAACAGAGGGCAGGTGTAGTATATTGAAAAAGTTGGACTTGTACTTTTGACTTGTACATATCCTGGTAGTGAAAAACTTTGTAAGGCCTTTGTCTCTCATAGCATAATATTGGGTTGAAGTATCACATTTATTAAGTGTGAACTGTCAATTCGGAGCAGTTAGGAATCTTGAGTTTGGTGTCTAAAAATTCTAATTTAAAACCCTTTTTAATAGTAAAGTCAGATTTTAAGTTACAATTATAAAAATGCCACTTTTAAGAAAGTTGACATTCTTTTGTTCTATCCATTTGTTGCCTGCAGCCTGTATATTGCATCACAAGAGTAGGTGTAGCTGGCAGTTGTTCTTTGTATATTGCTCCCAGACAGTGAGACAAAGGGGAATAGGTTTTGGTGGGATGGGCCATCTCTGACTTGATGAGGGGGACGCACTGTAACCTACGACACTTGCACATCACAAAGTCTCTGCAATTGCACAATCACAAAGGGTTTGACACTAGTCTTTTGTTACCCCAGACAAGCTGGGGTCATGGCAGGGTGGCAGGAAATTATAAGCACATCTGGGGGTGGAAACCTTCAGAACATTCTCCCAATTCAAAGTGGCCCCTTTTGAAATTTTTGTTTGAATTTGTGAGAATGGACATTCTGTTGGAAGTTTATGTTAATTGGTCACTGCTCTAGTAATCTGGTTGGTGTTGAAAGGGATGGAAGACCATCTGAGATGGAGGGACTGGGACAATGAATGGATGCTGTCTGGACTAATGGTAATACAATTGCAAATATGGGACCGTTGGAGACAGCGATGAAAAGGGAGGATGTTTTCATTTGCACTGCATACAATAGAGTCACTGGTAGAACAGATCGCATTTAGAACCCTGACTATACAAGGGTCACGAGGTCACACAGAATAGAAAAAATTTGAGTTTTTTGCAAAAAGAGAGAAAGAGGTTTTTGGCAGGTATGTGGTACCTCATGTTTGAATAGTGGATAGAGCTACTGCAAGCTCTGAAAAATCAAGCTTGCTCCATTTCAGGTGAGCATGGAGGTGAGTTCCTGATTATAGAAGGGTGGAGGAAGAGATAAGGATGTAAACAGCAAAGGAGAATTGCCTAGCGCAGGAGAGGGACTTCAATGACATCTGCGGCCCAAATTAAAAGTGGCCTTCCTCTAGTGGAACAGTGGCATGTGGTAACATCGTATCCCGCACTCACAATATACCAATATCAATAATAACTTGGTTGCAATATTAGCAAGGGATTCTAAATTAATCCCCAAAAGGCTCATGTGGAATGGGGCATATCACCATTTTACACATGTGAACCCTTAATTCCCAGCCTATTCAATCAAAAGCTTTCCGGTCTGTAATATTATGAGAGTGGTAATATAATTTTGTCTTAAAATTCATTTTTCTCCCCAAACCTTTTTAAGAAGCTTCTCATAATAAGAGCCTCATCGTTTGCCATGAAAACCGAATCAAGCACGTTGGCTGGAGAGCACTTAACCAAGCCAGACTTTACTCTCACTCTTACTGATAGAATGAGCCCTATGCGGACAGGAATGTGTATGTGTGGTAACAATGGAAAATGAGAGACTCGGGAGAAGAATTGAAAAATAACTCTAAGAATGTAAATATATGAGGCAAACAATGTGTTAATTGGTTAAACTGCTGTAGAGTTTAGGAGAAAAATTATAAGAAGAGGGGAAGCGAGACTCCATTAAAGTGTAGAACGCTGATGTATGGATGAATGGGGAGTATTTCAAGTATGTAGTTATGGTAACTTGGGAAAAAATAAAGCAGCAATGTAAAATACGACTGTCAAGGAGTAAAGCAAGTGGTGAAATAAATCAACAAAAGGCATGTCAAGTTAAAGCAGGCCAGCATTAATCACTGCCACAGACCTTTAGGGATAACCTTGTGGGCAGCGGAAGAATTGAGTCTAGGGCCCCCTCATTTACTAAAACTTTGCACTGGCGCAGATGCAATGCACCGCAACAAAAAAACAACAATATCAATGTCCTTACCATTTTATAGAGCTCACGTACAGCGTTAACCCCTTCTGTGCCACGCCCTTTCCCCCTCCTGTGCCGGGCGTTACATTAGTGGGTGGGGTTCATGACGAGATAGTCTCGTCATGGGCACAGCGCGACCGTGCTCCATGACGAGACTATCTCGTCATGGGCACAGAAGAGGTTAAAATGTGTTATGTCTTGCAAGCATCCACGCACACTTAAGTAGTTGAGGGCCTGGGTATCTCTAAGCAGAAGTTTATTGCCATGAACAACTTTGATGGTGCAACATTCGTCAGAGGATGTGGTGTTACGTCCAGGGCTGTCGACTGTGATACTGGTGTAAAAGGTTCGAGTCTCAGGAGAGGCGCAACTAAGGCCAAATTTCTGGGAGGGCTACTAAAAATTTCGGGGGGGGGGGGCTGATTCTTCCAGCAATAGGCAGAGTGGCGGTGTAGGGGCTCTAAGAAGGGGTGAAAAACAACACAGCCTTGACAACAAAGCCTTGTTAACAAGTAAATGGTCTTTTAAAGACCTATGAAGTACTCAGGTGCGGCTGCTATAAGACAGACTCCAGACCAGCCAGCGAGCCTACAGCAGCTCAAAAACTGTCTGTGTGTAGCCCGGGAAGCTGTCTCAGCCCGGGCTGATACACACGACAGGGGGTGGGGTGCTGAAGTCCCTTGAGCCCAATGGGCGTTGCGAGCCTGAGTCTCAACCTCACCTCCATACCTTGCGATACGGGGCAGATCAATTAATTTTCCCAAGCCCCCCCCCCAAAAAAAACATGAACGTGTCCTTGTGTAATATATAACTGGTGCTCATGTAAAGTGCTCCAATACCCCGTGGGGGATATTCTCAAGAAAATGTGATAACCTTCAACATCGCAGTCTATCGTGGAAAAATGACACAGTGTTAATGAAGCATTCTCAACACTACGGCACCATGCTATATTCCCCAGATAACGTGTCAACTGGTCAGCGGGGAGACGGTGGCTGGAGTCGGGGGACCGGACACTGCTCAACATGACCGGACACAACAGCACAAGGGTGAGCAACAACCGGGGACTGGGGGGACGGGGGAAATGGGCACAATGGCACGCACGCACAATTGAGCTGAGCACATCTGTGGACAAACCATGCCCCAGACCCCAACTCCCACCAAGAGAACAATGTACCCAAGTATGCTACATGTCAGCACTGTACAAGCACAGAAGTCAAAGGAACACCGCATGAAAGGGATAAGGGGCAGAAAAACAGAGCAAAAAAGAACTATTGATGGACAGAATGCCGAACAATGTCATACATTCACCCCAGTACAGAGATCTGGGCCTAAAGCCATCGTGTTTTTTGCTCACCATGCCATTCCAGTTTGGACCCAGCCATATGCAAATCAGTCTTGACCCAGTGCCCAATGGGAACAGTCCAGCCCGAACTGCCAGGCCAGGTCCTCCCTGGACTGGAAACAAGCATCCTAGGAACGGTTTCGGGGTTTTACCCCTCTTCAGCTAGGATAGCTTGATTCCAGTGGCCTGAAGAGTACGGGACTCACGTCTGAGCACGTCTCAGCCTCTGAGTGATGTTGTCGCGGCTTTTTGCACGGGAACGCCTACTCTGCATCTCATTAGCGATAGTTGCCGAGGTCATCTGTGGCGATGTTTTTTGCAGCTGCTATCACAGGTAAACTGGTGCCATGGGCTGTTGGCACCAGCTTGTGAATGGGGTGATAAATTTATCGCAATTTTGGCTGCGATAAAGTGCCGTTAACTCCGTGGTAGCTCCTTGAGAATATGCCCCTATGTATGTTGAAGCAGCAACATTTACATGGTTCGCTGTCCACATTTATCTTGTGGTACATTTTTATGGTTTCTAATAAGTGTAATTAAATTATATCTAAATATATACAAATGCCAGTCATTTAAATTATTAGTAGCAGGCATAACCCTATATATGTGCACCTATATGTACATAGAAGCAGTAAATTTGACACGGTCTGATCTTCACGTTTCTTGGGGTGCAACATAAAGTTCCCCCTTATATGAATACATCTACTTATATTAGGAGGCATAGTTCAAAGTACAGCGACTTGTACTTGTATAATGAGGACAATGTCCGAGTGTACTATTGTGCTATATTCTTGAAGTGTTGCTAAAATTGGTTGCTGTGGAATCCAAAGAAAGTAGCTCCACCCTTGTGACTCTGACTAGGCGGAAGAGTTTCTTAGGGGAGCAGGGAGGTCCGTTCTATTTGAGAGATGTGCACTGCTCCTGCGTGGCCTGTGGCCGGGCAGCTTTGCCCCCGATCCGGCTCGTGCCGTCTGCCAATTCATACTGTGGCGGATCATGACCTTCGTTTGCATATTTTCCCATGACATCGCCTTTAATGGATGCCTGTGCCGTACTTTAGCAAACATTGAAGATTTCGGTAAACGGCAGCCGCATTGGATTTCTTAATACCACAGAACATCTCAGCTTTCCTGAAAATGTTCATTGTTAAGCCAGATCAAATATTGTGTAAGAACACAAGGGCTGGTCGCAGCCGTGCTCTTCAAACTGATTAAAAATAGACCAGTGGGAAAAAATAATCTTTATTAAGCGTATCCTGCCTTATCATAGGTGAAGATTAGCAATCACTGTCTGTAGCTCAGGGCAGAACCCACCTCACCAAACCCAGGACTCTGGGGTGGAATGGAATCTAACTTTTACAGTGCATGTTCACCCAGCAGGCATCTAGGCGCTGAAAGACAAAAACAAAAACAGGAGCAAACTTTGAAATGGACCAGTTAGCTAAATATATACATTTAGATGATTTCCTGTAAGACCAATATGAACAAATATATTTGATATCAGCTGGTAATTCATACAGCACCCGGCCTCCTGCCCTAGACTTCTTTACAACTGATAGTGAGAGATGTCTTTGTTAACCATGCAACATCCTTGGTACACAACCGAGTGTAAAAGGGCCAAAATAGGTTTAATATCTGCGGGCAAAAACAAACTGCGATTGGGATGCTACACAAGAGACAAGAAGGGAATAGACAATATAAAAACAGTTGGCCAACAGTGAGAGAGTATGGGATGACACGTATTGGTGCGATCTATTGGAAGCATCCAAGAATCAGGGCACAAGTCCTAAAAAAATAAGTGGGGTGACGAACCTAGTCAATCAGTATGCAAGTGACATCACAGGCATGTGACATCACCGCGTGTGACATCACGGCGCGTGACGTTACAGGAAGTGGCATCATAAAAAGTGACATCAGATCTTAAACCCTCACATATATGTTTATCATGTCTATCATGAGTACATTAGAGCACATTTCGAGTATACAGGGCAACCCTCCTGATTTAGGCAGAAGATTCACACTTTTGTAAGCTACACATAAAACGATGTTGCCTTTTGTCAGCGTACATTTCCTCTACCCATAGTGTTTTACAAGAAAAAATGATGGTATTTAAATTATTACAACACCTCCTCAGGGGTGGTAAGCCCTATATAAATGCTATTTATTTTGTGTAAATACTAGGAAAGACCAACACATCTGACATATTTACAGGGCATGCATATCTCCTAAACAGAGCCTGAACAAAGTGAAAAGCTGCTTCTCTTAAGTATGTGTGAAGTGCTAACAAGGTGTGAGCCTTTGTTTCCCCTCTGCTGCATTTGCTTCTAGGTGTGGGGCTCTTGACTGCTGGCAGGCCAGCCTGGAGACTCGAACAAAAGGAGGCCTGATGACCCCTCAGATTTGGCACAGCAGGAGTCTGAACTAAGAAAGCCCCCTCCTGCCTGCATGCTGCTGCGGATCCAAGGCAGACAAGAACTTGTAGGCGCTGCTGAGTGTGTCCCGGTGTTTGCAAATTACATAGGGATGAATTCAACAATTTTTTCAGTGGGGCCCAACTTCTTGGCAGGGTGGACAGCGTCAACCCTGTGAAAATAGTGGGTGGACGCCGTCTACCTGCATGTACCCCCGACTCGTGCCCTGCCAAGAATAAAGATCGCCGCTCCTTTTGGCATATAATACCGCACAGTAGCCAGCAGACCACCACCTCAGCTGAGTTTCGTATAGGGCCAGAGACTTGGGAAAAACACTTCTTTGATGTATACTCAGTATATAAAGCCCAATATCACGACTTTGACCAGTGTACCCGACTCTCATGGGAAGCAGAGCTTTATCGAAAATAAATCCTCTCTGAAGCTGTCGATTTTAGAGACTAAAAAAGCTATATTGTTCATATGATCAAGGAAGGTCCTGGCAATTTATTTATCTCTGGCACTTCATGTCACTAAAAGTCAGATGGGCAGTGGAGGCTGGCTTGCACTGAGGGTGGTGGGATGGGTGCACAAAAAAAAATGTACTTACCTTCGCAGTGAAGGCTGCACTTTCTCCTATCTAGCTGTCTAAGACAGCTAAATTAGAGAACTTTAAAATGCGCATATCTGGCTGGCCGTCTCAAGAGGGCCAGGCAAAGAGACATGCACATTTTAAAGTGTACAGCGCAGCTTCTCCTGCCACTCTGCACTGCTGGCCCCGCCCCCAAAAAATGTTTTGTGGCTGAATTCCAGACGGATTTTTGTTAAAAGATGTCTATACCTTGCCTTTGATATTTTTGCTGTTTAAAATTTGTAGAAATGTTAACACATTGCTGTAAATTTGCGTTTTATTCCTGATATTTTAATGTATTGTATATGTATGTTGTTTGTTTTATGGGGATGAACCCCAAAAGAAACAATGGGGCATATTATCAAGGGGCCGCAATAAAATTATCGCCGCTTTAGCATCCGTTTTCAGGCGAAAAGCGGCGATAATTTTATCGCATTATCATCAAGGACACGCTAGTGCGTGATTCCTTGACTTAGCGTCCGTTTTCCACACGCCTCGCCTCGCATCGATAATGAGATGCAAAGGAGGCGTGGCTGTGAAAACAACATGGGATAATATCGCGAAGGCAGCTTTGCGATATTATTAACGAGGGGTAGCGATATTTGAAATCGCGCTAAGTATGCCTTAACCCAGGAATTTAATGTCTGTTAAATTCCTGACTAAGGCATACCTAACACGGGGGGTGGATTGTGTGGCTAAGACCACAGGCCCTATTATCTAGGATATAGCCGTTTTCCTTGGAACATCGCTGGAAAACCAGCGAGGTTCCATGGAAAACACCGCTATTGCTGGAATAATTATCACCATTGCGCTATGCGTTGTTAATACAGCGCTAGCATGGCAATAATTTCCAGCGATAGCTGGCGATACAAATCCTCACGCTAAGAGCGGCCATCGATAATTATCGCTGCGGCTTGATAATATGCCCCAATGATTGATCTTGTTGAAATCAGGGAGCTAATGGAGATTTTTCCATGTCATAAAATATATTCTACTTTATGCACATGACTTTGAAGACCATCCTCTGCTAGACTGGAAGCAAAGGTAAGTTGACTTAAGCGTGTGAAACATGTTAATTTTTTCTCAATCCACGTACTACCCTGAGGGCGAAATTTTCAATCCTCTGTAAAGATATTGGTGAATATTGTGGCAGACTTAGATGAAGTAGATTGCAATAGTCTATTCTAGACAGAACAATTTTCGAGGCTGCCTGATCATGCAGGGGTTTAGAAATGAACAGATGTGTTACAGATTAACATTTGTGTGGTATTGCCCCAGGTAGTGTCCTTCAGCTGCTGAACCCATTTTTGTTTGCCATAGAACTCTATGCACCTTACCCCGGCAAACCAGTGGAAAAGAGCATATGATGTTCCTTTTAAACACAGTAAAATTGGCATATAACTAATTGGCACATTGAATTTACTTATGTGTTCCTAGTATATGATACTACCTGTACCCAGGGCAAGCATATTAAATGCTACTTATGAGGCTACTCATTGTGTCACCCACTGCAGTAGCAATGTAAAATATGTTTCCAGGCCTGCCACGGCACCCTGGCTGTGCAGTTTTTAAATTGCAAATTCGACCTGTTAAAATCCCCGTTTTGATATGTCTAAACCTTCCCTCTTGATATTTATGTCACCCCAAGGTACCAAGGTAAGCCCTGTTGCAAAATTAGGTAGGTGAATTATATTTAAAAGTAGGACATGTTAAAATGAAGGTTCCCTCCAAGCTGGGATTTCTCTGTGGAAAGGAAAACACTAGATTTTAACAATGTATAATGCTTATTTCAGGGTTTTTGTTCAGTTTGGAAGCTGCTGAAAAAATGATCCAGTTACTCATTTTTGCAGTAATTACAAATCCAACTTAATGATAACGTTGGAGTTTATATTACTATCAAGGAAAAGTCACTTGTCGAATTTTGTCTTTTTACTTTGTAAAGCCAAAAGGCCTTTCTGCCTGTGTCACACGACTGCTGATGGCTTCACTGTGGGAAGATGTGGATTGCTCCCTGACAGTAGAAAAAGGGCTTTGGGTGTGAGGAGGTGCATACTTCTCTGGGTAGGATTGCCTGGGGGCTGTGCCCGCCCCCTTCCTGAGCTTATAAGGATGCCACCCGGTCTCATGTAGAGGGAGCTCACACCAGGGCCTACCTTCCTTTTGCGGCTTCAAACCCAGTGGGAGGGGTGAGCTGCCCAGAACTGGTTTAGGGAATGGTCAAAGGTTTGCCCTCCACCTACAGTCAGCACTGGACATACAAGTAAACCCCACAAACCTTTCCTCAGAAGAGCCCTGGACCTGTAAAGAATCAGAAGGACTGCCCTGATGTTTGAATCTTAATGAAAGACTGGACCTGCTTGTATTGAACCAGGACCCCAGAAGTGACTCTAAGGGTCCGAAACCTTTTTCTTGGAAGAGTCCAGCTGACCAGTTACAACTGGACCTGCCCTGGACCCTGCTGCTGTCCTGTTGGAGTGAGTCCTAAGCCCCAAGTGCACCCCCAAGTCTCAGTGCCTTGGTGCTTTTGTTAGAGTACACTCCTCCTGTCAAAACTGAAAATGCTGGGACTTTGAAACTGTTTAACACCTTTTCTATGAAGAATCAGCTGGAGACCGGGATCATTAGACGGGTGAAGCTGTTGATGTTGAATCGCCAGTCTGATCTGACTTGCTGGTTTTCCCCACTGAAGATGATCCAAATTCCAGAATTTTTTTTACGTCCGAAAGTAGAGGGCTTCACCGAGACCGATGTTAAGCCACATTCAACCAACATCAAGGCCATCTTGGTGGGTGCACTCTAGACTGTGGTTGCACAGAGCTTTCCCTACCTGACGACTGCACCAAGACCCCGATCTCCAGCACGTCACCTTCGTCAAGCCCCACTTGACCAGCTTTTCCTGCTGATGGCTCGTCAATGCCCACTTTTTCTCCAGTAACTTTCTTTGTCCGAAAGTAAACATTACTCTCGTATAAACCTAGTCCCTGTATCTGACCGGCTGTCCATTGGGGGCAGCTTTAACTTTGACTTTGACCCTATTTACCGTGACCAGATACCATTGGTTGGAACTTTGCACTTTTTGGTGCTATTTTTGACTCAGACTTTAAAAACCACATTTCCATTTCTATTTAATGGATTTCTGTCTATTTGGTGTCATTTTATTCTCTCTTTTTCTAAATTGGTTGGGAATTTTTCATGTGGTTTCACTTTATTACTGTTTGAGTACTGCATAAATACTTTACTTATCGCCTCTAAAGTTAAGCCAGACTGCTCCGTGCCACAGCAATCAGGGGGTTAAGCACAGGTTTATTTTGGGGACTTCTCTTGGTTCAACCTGCCAAGGATTGTGATTATTATTTAAAGCGGGTTCACCCACCCTTCAACTAATACTCTAAGGGGCATATTCTCAAGGATCTTTCGCCGACTTATTGGCACTTTAGCGGAGCCAAAGTCGCGATAAATTCATCGAACCATTCACAAGCTAGTGCAAACAGCTGATATCACCAGTTTTCCTGCGATAGCATCCTCAAAAAACATCGCCACAGATGAACCCGGCAACTATCGCTACTGAGATGCAGAGTAGGCGTTTCCAAGCAAAAAAAAGCAGCGACAATACCACACCTCAAAATTCTCAACGACCAGCCAGATCAGCGATAAGAACACAAAACATGCGATAAGGCGCGTTAGCACCAGGAAATTAACACCTACTCTGACCTGGTGCAAAGTCGGACGACAACCGGACCAGAAAAGGGAGCCCAGGCCACAGCCACACCAGAAGACCAACAGATGCCATGGACCCACTGATCATGCAGCTCGGAGCCCAACAGGGCCACAACACCCTCCACCACCAAGACCACCACCCTCCCCGGACCTACTCCAGACCACCACAGAGGCAGCGCAGACAAAGACAGCGGACCTTCAGAAAACACACCAGCCTCACAGACCCAACACCAGAGAATGTCAGTGCCCACCACAGGCTCAAAAGGACAACCATCCCACGCATCCTGACCACCATTGCCCACAGGCTGACGGCACCAACACAGCGGACAACCAACATCTCACCTCAGACAAAGCTGCTGGCCGTGCTCCACGTGTTGGCCTCTGGTACCTTCCAACCAACAACTGCCAGAGTCGGAGGAGTCTCACAGCCAGCCCAATCTAAGTTCCCCACAACTGTCTTGGATGCCATCATCAGCCTGGTACCACACTACCATTACTTCCCACACACTGCGCAGGAACAGCAGGAGACCAAGCAAGGCATCTACGCCATAGTTGGCTTCCCGCATGTGTTAGGGGACAATTGACTCCACACATGTCTGACTTGTGCACCATGGCAACACTGCACACAATAACCACAACCTAAAGCACATGCATTCCGTCAATGTGCAGGCAACAGTGGACCACCGGGGAATCTCCACCAACCTCGACGCCAACCACCCAGGAAGTGTGCATGATTCCTACATCTTCAGACAGTCCATCATCAACCAGCGCTTCCAGGCTGGTACTTAAGGAAATGCACTGCTCATTGGCAAGTACCAAATGAACACACCACACACCTCAACTCCACAATCATGCAACTCACAACACTTTTTTTAATTTTTTTATTTTTGGAGTTTTATATAGCGCTCACAGGACCCCAAAGGGGTATCAGAGCGCTTTACAGCATACATGTAAAAGAAACATAAACATTTGAATACAGTGAGTAGTATCAGGGTGCTGGAGGTCCTATAGATCGAGGTCATTGACCAGATGCATGGAGATGACGCTTTAGGAGAAAGTCTTTTAGTTGTCTCTTGAAGTTCGTGAAGGAGGGATTGGTTCTGATGTGGGTAGGGAGAGAGTTCCAGATTTTTGGGGCGTTCCCTGAGAAAGAGCGGGAGAGGGTTTTTTGTTTTTATCTTTTTGGGGGGATTAAGAGGAGCGAGTTGGAGCTTCTTAGGCTTCTTGATTGTCCAGCTTTTGTGAGTTTGGCTGCGAGGTAGTCTGGTTTGCCTGTGTGTAAGGCTTTATGGGTGAGGCAGGCAGTTTTAAATGCACAGTGAGCTTCGATGGGTAGCCATTTTAGGGTCTGTAATGCAGGGGTGATGTGGTTGTCTTTCTTGGTAACTGTGACCATTCTTGCTGCTGCGTTCAGGGGAGCTATGTGTGTTTTAGCTGTCCCAGTTAGCATGGCATTTCCATAGTCAAGTCTGACAGAACTAGAGATTGGGTTGCGATTTTTATGTCATTGGGGGTATGAAAGGTTTGATTTTTTGTTGAGGAGTTTTAGGCTGTAGAAGGCGCTTTTTGCTGTGGAGTTTATGTGGGAGTTCATCTTGAGATTTGAGTCTAGAGAGATCCCTAGTGATTTAGCTGTTTTCGCTGGAGTAAGTTTGCAGTTTAGGGAGTCAAGGTTGTTTATCCATTCTTGGATTTGAGGGGGTTGTTCATGATTGGAGAAGACAAGGATTTCGTTTTTTTCTTGGTTGAGTTTGAGGTGGCTGAGTGTTAGCCAATTTTCTACTTTGGAGAGTGTGGAATTGAGTCGAAGGATGTCATTGAGGGAGGATACCTCTAGGTACAGCTGGGTGTCGTCAGCATAGAGGTGGTAGGCGATGTTTGATTGTTTTAGAATGGCAGTGAGCGGTTCCATGTTAATGTTGAAGAGTGTGGGGGAGAGGACTGAGCCTTGAGGGACACCTCGAGTTGAGGGGGAGGTGTCGGACAATAAGTTTTTGATCTTTATGATTTGGGAGCGGTTATGAAGAAATGAGGAGAACCATTTTAGGACGTTGCCATCTGCTCCGATACGTCTTTTTAGGGCCTCTAGGAGTAGAGTGTGGTCAAACATGTCAAAAGCAGCAGATAGGTCGAGGAGGACAAGTAGGCAGCATTTGTTAGAGTCAAGGGAGCTGTGAATGTCATCAGTTATGCTCAGTATAGCGGTCTCTGTGCTGCATCCCTTTCTGAACCTGGATTGGTGTGAGTCAAGTAGGCTGTTAGATTCCAGATGTTGGTTCAGTTGGGCGAGAACACATTTCTCCAGGATTTTGGCTAGGAAAGGAAGGTTGGTGATGGGCCTAAAGTTTTTGAGGTCATTTGGGTCTGCATCAGGTTTTTTTTAGAAGGGGGATGACTTGGCCTTGTTTGAGGCAGTCGGTCATCAGACCGTTGTTTAGGGAGCTGTTGATGATCTTTGTCCACAGTGGGGTTAGGATGGGGTTGAGGTTCTTCGCCAGGGAGGTGGGGAGAGGGTCTGCATAGTGGTTGGAGGGTTTGGAGTTGGCAATCACCTTGGAAATGTCCTCTTCAGAGAGAGATTTGAAGTCCTTCCAGCGCTTGGAGGAGGATGGTGGTCTTGGGTGAGCGCTTATTTTGGTGGTTGACAGAGGGGTGGTCTTGGCTTCGGGGAGAATGCCGTGAACTAATTATTGTTGAGGGTTTGCTGTCTTCCGATTGAGGGTGTAGGTCTAGGGAGAGCTCGATATTGGTGATTTTGTCATTGAAGAATTTGGCTAGGTTGGTGCACTGAAATTTGGAGGCGGGGGTTAGCTTTGGTGGGTTTGGAGGTCTGTTTCTGGATGATGTCGAAAAGTTCTTGGAGCAGTTTTTGGCTTTGTCTAGTGCACTCCGGAAGAAGGAGGCTTTTTCCTTGATTATGTGCTTTTTAGGTCTCGATGAGCCAAAGGCTCAAAGAGACATTTTGTATGTGGGATTTTCGAAGTGCTACCCACAGTCTTTTGGCTGGCCTAAACCTTGAGTGCACGATCACATGCACGTGCACAGCTGCTCCCACTCCCCCCTCCCTTCTCTATAGCTTTGGCTCCTTTGTTTTTTATTACACCCTCCCTTCTCTCCCCGCTGTTTTCACACTACCCCCTACCTTCTAATCAGTTTCCTTTCTGCTCCCTTGATCGCGTCTCCGATTACTTTTTTTTTTGTTGATTATCTTACTGGCAGGATACGTCGCTGTTCCTCTATAATGTCCGGTTTCCCTCCGTCAGCCACACTCTCTCAGCTGTCGTGCCCCCTCCAGCGCCTGCTGCTTCAACTCTGAACCGGACAAGGCGAGTTGGGCCGTCGGTCCTCGTCACGAGGGCAGCCGTGAATAAGACGCAATCAAACTTTGCAGAAAGAAACACCTTTCCTTCCATTTGATTTTTTGTTTCCAGGCGGTTGAGCGCGGCAGGAGTCGTTCGGTCGTATACCCCCTTACAGACCACCTTCCTGGGAAGAGCCGGCTCAAAACACTGTTCACAGGGTAAGATCTCTTACTTTCCTTTTTGTTTTACTTAAAAATGTCTCCTCAAAGTTGTGCGTTTTTGCATTTCATATTTGTGAGAAAGTGCCCTCTTTCTTGCATAGTATGCCCCCACTTTTTGCTAAATTGCTGAATGTACTTTGACTGAGTGTACCCTGGACTCCTGCCAATGAGGTGCCCAGGGCCTATGTTCCTTCCTTAAACACACAAACTCCAAATTGGCAAACCCTGGCCACATGTCAGCCCCTAGTAAATGGTACCTTAGGTACCCAGGGCCTTGTGACCAGGGAAGGCCCCTAAGGGCTGCAGCACTCATTGTGCCACCCTTAGGGGCCCTGTACCCTTACACACACATACTGCCTTTGCAGGCTGAGTGTCTGGGTGCAGGACAAAATGAAGAGTCGACATGGCACACATCCCTGTGTGCCATGCCCAACACCCACACTGCCAAGGCATATGTCAGTCACCCCTCTGGCTGGGTGCCTTATGCCCATGGTGTGGGCACAGGAGCAGGAGCCCTGTGCCCCTACAGTACCCAGGTCCATTCCCGGGCACTGTAAGTGCAGTGCTGCCATTTAAGAGTACATGGTGCTGAGAGCTCGTCAAACACGAGCTCCACAGCACCATAATGGCAACACTAAAGACTGGGAAGTTTGGTATCAAACTTCTCAGCACATTAAACCCACACTGATGCCAGTGTGAGATTTAATGTACCAAGCACCCCAGAGGGCATCTTACAGATGCCCCCTTACAACTAACCTACAATCCACGTCTGCTCTGAGGCTGCCCAGGCTGCCACACAGCAGACATGTTGCTGGACCCCTGGGTGGGAGAGCCCCTGCTCTCCCGGGCCTGCAACAATGCACATCCTGGGTGAGGTGATAAATCTCCTCCCCCAGGATGAGCAAAGGGAAGCTTCAAAGGCCTGCCGCCTCTAGGAGTTTCCCCAGGCCACTGCAACCCCCCACTCTGGCGGGAAGCTTGGCTGGAAACCCCATACAAGGACAGGGGATGTGCCAGCCTGCCCACCCCACCCCTCAGGTGGGGGAGGCGAGGTGAAGCACATCTCCGGGCTCTCGCCATCTTGAAGATGGGAGGCCCTACCCTATCAGGATTAGGCTACTGCCCCCCTCCCACAGGAGAGGGGCAGGATAGGGGGTGTACCCACCCCAGGACAAGGACCCATTGGTCTCTGACCTTCACCTACCTGTAACACCCCTAAATCTAGTATTTAGGGGCACCCTGAACCTTCCTTCCCCAGATTCCAGATTCGAAAAACTACAAGAAGAGCAAGAAGAACAAAGACCTGCCCTGCAGCTGCTGAAAAGGGAAGAAGACACCAACTGCTTTGGCCCCAGCCCTACCGGCCTGTCGACTCCCGGACCTGCACCAGCGCGGCATCTCTCATGGCCAGCAACCTCACCAAACCCCGGAGGACTTGGCTACCTTTTGGCTCTAAGCCCCTGGGACTCCCATGAGTAGAGGCTCTACTCAGAAACCTATTTCTAACCCCTGGTAGCAGCCCGGAACCGCGAACCCAGCACACTCTGCACCAGCCAAGCCTGGCCAGTGCCGGAGTGGACAAAGACCCTGAGGACGACCCCACGGTGACTGTGACCCCGAGTCCGGCACCCAAGGACCCCCCTCGACATTCCGGAAGAAGCCTGCAGCCTCGGACCAAGGTGCCCCCCCCAACCGCGATCATCAGAGGGTAAGATTTCCCGACACCAAAAGGCACCCCTGCACACGGCGCCCTGCGGCCCCCTGTGCCCAATCCTGGGGTACCTACCTAACCTACAACTACCCAACTTACCTCTCGAAGTGGTGGTGGCACCTGGAGCATCCTCGTCCCCGAGCTTGCAGCCTTTTTCCTAACCGGAACATTCCCATTGATTTCCATTGAGCGCCCGAAGGCTCAAAAGCACCCTGCACCCAGCCGCCCGAGTGGCCCTGGCAATGCAATCTCTACACTAGCCTACTTCCCCACTTGCCCTGAGTGAGTGACCAGGAGCCCAGCTCCCACAGCCGCGTGGCCTGCTAGTCAGCAGCCACCAAACCAGGCCCCCCTATTCCTCATAGGCTAACATTGGGCCTAACTCTCTCTGCACCCGGCCGTCCTGAAACCGCTGAGGGTGAACTGACTGTACCTACCTGACCCTGGGAGACCCCTGAGTCTATGCCCAGAACTTCAACTCTGCCAGTCGAGAACTTACCCTTAAACCGCGAACTTCATTTTCCTCATAGGGTAACATTGGCTGGCTTTTTCTTGGAAATTCTTCTAAGTGTGAACTTTTCAAAACCCAAAATATTCACCAAAAATCAGCCGAGTACCAAAAACGAATTTACTCACCTGCTCTTAGGTGAGCTCCCAGTGCTGGATCTTGGTGCCCAGCACTGACTCTGAAAAGTACCCACAACTATACTTACCTTTAACTCATTTTTCTCCCATAGGAAACCATTGACTGCTTTTCTGTGAAAGTTCTTCTAAGTGTTGATTTCTGCAATCTTGAAATATTCTTTTAAAATCGTACAATTTCTGCAAACGTAATTACTTACCTGTTTCTGATAAAGACCCCAGTGCTGAGTCTAGGTACCCAGACCTGGATTACAAAAGTAACGATAAAGTACTCTACCTGCAACTTGAATTTCTTGTCATAGAGATCCATTGAATGTTTTCTTTGAAATATTTTCTAAGTATCAACTTTTGAAATAGCTAAATATTATTAAAAAATCAGTACAGTAATTAAGTCGACTTTCACCACTTGATTCTGAATATTGTCCCAGGGCTGGATCTAGGAGCCAGACCTGGAATCCCAAAAGTAATCTGAAAAGTAATTGATTACAAATAACCTGAATTTACCATTGAGCTCAATGCATTGTCATGTTTAGGAAATAGGATTGTTTATTGCAACCAACTGTGACTATTTACAAAAATCCATTGCTTATTGCAAAAGTATTTATATTCAACCTCTCATTCTGAGAAAGTATATTTTTATTCCCTTTGTGGTTCTAAAAATAAAACAAGCATATATTTTATATATATAAACCATTGGCCTAGAGTTCAGTTATTGAGTGTGTGAGACCATTTGCTGACTGAGTGTGTACAACAAATGCTTTACACTGTCCTCTGGTACTGCCTTACTGCTTCACCAAGCTACCACTTTAGAGAGTAAGGTCATACCTAACTTTAACCTCTATCAGCCCCTGGGGGACTGTGGACTCTGTACACCCTGTACCTATTAGGGAACAGTATATACAGAGCCACTTTCTCACATTGGTGGCAGCGGTGGGATACAAACTTGCACTTGGTTACCTTCTGATCACACGACAGAACTCTTAAAAATTGCCTTTAGAATTCTGATTGGTCTTTCCAAAATTACTAAAAGTCTTGCTAGGGCCTTGCTTAAGTCCCATTAGAATTTAGAACAATAAAAGTCACTATAGTCAGGGTAGAGGGCTAGAACTGTCAGGTTAGAATGTCTCAAACAAACCCAGCTATTAGTGACAATAATAACATGGACCTGGTGGAGGAGCTCGACCTCACACCTTACTTACACTTGTCTTTCAAGGAATTGAGGTCCTCATGTAAACTTAAAAAATTACAAATGGGTCTGCATCCAACCAAACTAGGGCTCCAGGAGCTCTTGGCTGAGTATGCTAAGGACCACCCATCTGAACATGGTGATGGCCAGTCAGATGAGGAAAGGGAAGCAGAAGAGGTTGACAACAACCCCCCTGGGCTATTCCCTAGGGAGGAGAGGGCACCCATACCCTCCCTCTCAAGAATTAGCATCTGGGAACCTAGAGACTACACAGGTGGCTCTGGTCCCAGAGAGAACACTGGGGGACCCCCCAGTGAAGAGGACAGCCTTGTGAGGCTGGCCAAGAGATTAGAGCTAGAGTCCAGGCTCCTGGCTCTAGAAAAAGAAAGGAGAGAGATGGGTTTAGCACCCATCAATGGTGGCAGCAATGACAAAAATAAGGATAGGGAGGAAACTTCTGACCTTAAAATCCCCAAAGGGATTGTCCCTAAATTTGAGGAAGGTGATGATATCACCAAATGGTTCACAGCCTTTGAGACAGAGCCACTTTCTCACAATATTACGTTATTTCTTTTCAATCTGACAGGTTTAAAAAAAAAAAAAATTCGGAGTCTATTATCCTGTGGAAAATGTGTTTTGGTGACATAGCGAATATCTTATTCTGGGCGGTTTCTATCGATCTTTGAATTGCTTCTCTCCGACCCTCAGATGTCTCAAAACTGCACTGTCGCTGCTGGTCCCAAACTGCTTTTCGAGCTCGTGGGCAAGGGAGCGGTCTGGTGAGGGTTTGTGTTACACTGTGAAAACATAATGCTTGACAGCAATAAAAACAAGCACAATTGCTGTCTAGGTGCTAAGCCGTGGCATAGCAAGGGGGGGCGGACCGCCCATGGCAACACGAGTTTTGGGTGCAGCGGTCTTCCCCACACCCTCGCTCATACCAGCAGGAGCAGCCATTTGTGGGGTGGTACCAACACCAGAATAGTGGCAGCCTCCCCCCTGCCGTGTCAGGAATCCGTCAGCATCCCCTCCCCCGTTCTTTAATGCTGCCGCGGGCAATGCTCTAGCTACACCACTGGTGCTAAGGCAGCTTCACCTTGGTGCCTGGCCCACCTCGCCCCTCTCTCATGCATGTTACCTCCTTTAGATGAATCTAAGTATGTCTCCCCACCCCAGGGTTAAGTATATCTCAGGCAAGTCTCAAGGGCACGTTCTTGGCAGCAGGCATATTAACCCTCTGTGCTACCTTAGTTGAGCCAAAACTGTCACTAGACAAAACTGTCCATCTCATTCTAGAAGGTACATTAATCACCAGAGTTATCACTGTAGCCCCCAAACTGCTGGATATACAAAACCTTTACAGTGTTTTCAAAACTGCTGCACTGTTACAAAACCAGCTCCCAATAACAAAACCTGCCCCCACCCTTTCAGCCTCTCTGGGAAACACCTGATGATCGGTCCGCTCTTGCTCCTGTGATACAGATAACAAGCATTTGCAATGCAGTAGGTCTTTAAGTTATTGGCATTGTACATGACAATGCCTTTTACTTATATGTTTCCTAAACCAACACATAGAGAAAAGGTTTGTCATTTACAATGCCAGTAGCTCAAAGTCTCGCAAATGCGAGACCTATTGCATTGCAAATGCTTGTTGTAGTTGCTGTGTTCTTGTCTGAGCTGGGAGAGGTTGGTTGAGGATGGGTTTCCTCTCCAGAGTCTCTCCGTGGCTCTTACTTTTCTCCTTTCTGAGTTGAGGTCATTGTTGAACCAGGCTCGGGAGGGGATCTCTCTGACTCTTTCCAGTTTCAAGGGGGCTAGTTGGTCAAGAGCAGTTGTATTGTCCTGTTGTACAAAGTAGTGAGCTTGACCATGTTGAGGTTGTCTGTGGAGGGTGGGAGAAGTGATGTTTTGGTTTCTTCGAGGACAGAGAGGGGGATGGCCTTTAGATTTCTCCTCCTTTGATGGGTAGTTTGTGTTTTGATTGGTGGGGCTGCGGTTTGATTGATGTTGAATCTAATGATGTGGTGGTCTGACCAGTCGATTGGGAGAATGTTAGTGATGGTTATTGTTTCATTTTTGGCTATGATTGCATCTAGAGTAGAGCTCTTGTTGTGGGTTTGACTCTTTCAGTGTTGGGTGAGTTCATTTGTGAGGAGGAGCTCATTTAGTGATTGTATAACAGTGTCCTTTTCGTTATTCCAGGGGAGGTCGAAGTCACCCAGGATGATGTTGTCGGTGCTTGCTAGGGAGCAATGTGTAAGTAGGTCCGAAAATTGTTCTCCGCATGCAGGTGACTTTAAAGGGGGGTGGTAGATGAAATGACATTTTGTTACTTTGTTGTTTTGAATGTTAAGTTGGTGTTGAGGTATTCGAAGGTAGAGAAGGAGTGTGTTTTGATTTCAACTATATTGATGATGTTCTTATGGATGATGGCAACGCCGCCACCTCGTTGGTCTATTCTGTCTTTTTTATTCAACTATATTGTTGATGTTCTTATGGATGATGGCAATGCCGCCACCTCGTTGGTCTATTCTGTCTTGGGAATGCACACGTCACAAACTCACATACAACATGCCAAACAACATGCCCACCCACCAGACATGACAGTACAACTTACTGTGGCAACCTGGGCCAGCCATGCATATAAGCCATCAACGGTATGGCACCTCAGCCACATAATAGCAGATTGTGGGAAGAGGTGGGGACCAGGCATGTGCGAAGGAGGCAAGTGAGTGATGAATGAGAATGTACACATTGCCAAGTGTGGCATGGATGTGATGGCCAGACTGCAGTATGCAGATCACACACATATCCATGTCGACATACACCGCTGGTGTCTGGAATGTAGTGGACAGTGGACGCAACCATGTCACCCCAGCCAGTGGGGAAGATCCTGGAAATGTAGCTTGTTACGCCCCCCTGTGTAGGCATGAGCAGAGTGGGCTGGCCCGGCGTACGCCAGGCCAGCGTAGGTGTGTGCATAAAAAGCACATAGCTCTGGGCATGGTTCATTACAAGACATGTGCAAATGCATGTGTCCCTGTTGCAGTGTGGGTCTCCTTTGGGGGTGTAGGTGGTCCCTGATGGGACTGAGACACCCAAGTATGTGATCTAGTTCGGCTACCATGAGCTCTGACCCCACTTGCAATTGTTCAGCCACCTCCTTTTGGCATTCTGACACCTGGCATTGGAATGCAATGTGTGTCTCTGTGGAGTGTTGGGAGCCAGCCGTGGTGGCGGGTGCTTCCTACTGTGTGGTCTGTGCAGGGGCTGGGGTCTCCTCTATGTAGCTTAACTGCCCTGCTCCTGGGGGTGGGTTGCCTAAGATGTCCATGAGCTGTTGTAGGGTGTGGGTGTCGGAGGTGTGGTGGTCCTCTCCAGCATCACTGATGAGTTGTCTGGCCTGCTCTGCTAGAGGTGTTGTTTGTCCTTCTGCAATGTGAAGGGGAGATGCATTTTGACATTGTGTTGACATGTATGTCGGCGCATAGTTTTTGTTTACATGCAGACTGTATGACAATGTATATTGTGACTGTTTGGGAGGTGCTGCAATTTGAGGCGGGACAGTGGACATGTGGACTACATGATGGATGTGAGTTTGTACACATACATTTCCATCTCACAGTTTCCTGCTATGTTAGATGTCATTGGCCTGTTTCTGCGCATGGGCGGACCCAGTTGTGTCCTCTGTTCTTCAGTGTCGGTGTTGCACTTTGTACCACATTGTCGTGAGATGTGCTGTGATTGCTATGTGTGTGTGCTGCAGTGTGCCACGGGGATGAGGGACATGATCCAGGGTCATTGTGGGTGTGCGGTGTGCCATTGTGCCCATCACCCCTGTCCCTGTTCGTTACTCACCCTGTTGATGTTGTGTCAGGTCCTATCGTGCTGTGTCCATACTCCCAACTCGTTGCACCATCTCCACCCTGAGGACTGTGGCCTCCATTTGCTCTTGCCCCTCCTGTGGCATGCAACTCCCACCTCCAGTCGCCGTTGTTGCCTTCCTGTTGGCAGCGGGTTTGTGCTTGGTTTGGCTTTTCACATCATGCCAGCACCTCTTGTCCCCCTCCGTAAACCTCCTCGACACTCCGACTGCATTCACGTTTGTCATATTGACATTCAGTTGATGGCAGTGTTCTGTCACGTCCGTGGTGCTGATCTGGTTTTCCTGCGGACTGCTCCCTGTCTTCCTCTCCCTCATCTCCTTGGCCTTCCCCGACACCGTTGTTCCTTGCGGGTGGTCTGTGGGGCTTGTGGGGTTCATGTTGCCCTCTGAACTCTGTCCGGGGGCATCCATGGTGCTAGGGAGTTTCTTTTGGTTTTGGTGTGTTTTTTTTGTTGCTTTAATGGTGAATTTTCCTGCATGACGTGTGGGAATTGCAGGCCTGTCGCTGGTTTTCGCTGCTTTTTGTATCGCGATTGGCTTCATCGCAGATTTTTTTGGCGTTCGTGTTTTGCATTTTTGTGGCGTCGCGTTGACTTTAACGCGGACATTTGATGCGTTCTCGTGAGCTTATCACATGGTACCGCCGGCTTGTGAATACCACGCTAACACTGAGTTATTTTCCCGCGATAGACTGCGATTTGAAGGGTTGCATTAAGCTACTTTTGTGGTAGTTATCACACGTTCTTGAGAATATCCCCCTACATTTCTTACATTGGTGTTCAGTGGTGAGAATAAGTACTTGTGTTTTTGCAGTGCCACTCAGTTACTGTGCAAACTTAAAAATCCCTTTTTATTTTCTGACGTAAAAATGCATTTTTCATTTTTAAATTCTCCTTTATTTTTAAGTGGAGTTTTTGATTTATTTTCTTTGTTCCTTTTCTATGCCCACATTTTTGCACCTATGATATTTTTCAAAGAATGGAGGTAGATCTCAGCAGCATTGAGGACTTCACCAGGGGAGAACTAAAGAAGCTTTGTAAGGAGAGGGTGCTGGCCCTGAGGAAGGGCCAACCAAAGTGGACTTTCAAATTGCCCTGTAAGCCTACAAGGTGGGTGGTCTGTATGCAGCAAGCTGCAGCACAGAAGCAAGAGAGGGATGGAGAGGGGGATGTGGAAGAGGTCCAGGTGAATGAAGGGGTTTACCTCTACAGAGGCCCAAGGGCCAGTGGAGGAGGAAGAGGTGCCCTTGGGTATGAGACCCCCAGCATGAATGTGGCTGGGAGCTGTTTGCCTTCTTCCAGCCTACTCCATCTAAATTGGAGAGACAAGGAGAGTGGGCCCTGAAGCTGCAGCGGGCCCAGCTGGCCATGGAATAAAGAAAGCTGAGGGAGGAGCAAAGGTCCTCAAGGACAAAAAAGGCAGAAGTGCAGAGAGCCTTGAAGGAGAAAAGATTAGTTCTAGAGGAGAAGAAGATACTGCTGGTCAATGAAATCAGTCAGAAGGAACTGGACCTGAAGGTAAACAAAGTCCAGTGATGATGGTGGCAATGAAACAGAAATATCGAAGTGAGATAAAAGGGTCTACATCCTTAAAGACCTGGTTCCTAGCTTTGTGATGGAGGATGATATTAACAAATGGCTTGAGGCCTATGAAGTGGCCTTGAACATGCATAGAGTCCCTAAAATTACGTTTGTCTGTATTAAGCAAGCTCTTATTGTCAAATTTGGTCTGACTCCAGAGAAATACTGTTCAAAGTTCAGGCATGGCCAGAAGCTGTTTAACCAGTCCGGGGTTGATTTCATGTATTACTCTGGTAAGGCACAGATGGTTTGATAAAGGGCAGCAAAGGGAGTGATTATAAAAGGCTGTACAATGTAATCATGAGAGAATGCATGTTCACTAATTATTTTACAGAGTTGCACCAACATCTTATTAATTCCAAGCTTACTGTGCACAGAGAGTTTGGGGAGGAAGCTGATCAATACCAGGGTGTCAACTGGGGGGAGCACCACCAGAAGAGTAGGCAGGGTCCCCACCAAAAGAAGGAGGAGTGGTGCAGGAAAACCCAAAAGGAAGCCTCTAAAGGCCCTAAAAATGTTTTTAGGTGAACAAATCCTGTCCAATTCTGAGCAGAAGAAGTGTGAGTTTAATGGTAATAAGTTCCTAGGCTACTTACAACACAAGTACTATGAATGTTACCAGTTTTAGGCACAAAAAGGGGGATCTAATCTGTCTCTACAGGAAGCAGCGAATTAATGGTGTGCCTAATCTGGGAATTGCCAGTGTAGTGCTGGGGAGGAGGTTGCCTGAGAAAGTTTTGGGGGCTGTGCAGAGGCTATCCTACAAAGATATGATGCTTAAGGCTCACATGAGTGACAGTACTAAAATATACAGGCAATGGCATGACATCAAAGGGTGAACAATCGTAGAGACATGGGAGCCAGTATCATTACTTTTAGATGTCATCTGGTGTTCTCAGATCAGGCAGTCCCTGATGTAATCCACCAGGTTGTGACAACAGCACCCAGGTGAACCACTTTCCAATGGAGCTTGTTCCCTTTGAATGGGAAGAGGGCCTCAGGTTCCTTAAAGGTAGCTGTGAGTCTGGCCATATCTATTGATCGTCTGTTGGGAAATGGCTTTGAGCACACCATCTGGAAAGAGGTAAAGCTCAGGTCTCACTAGATGTTGGGTTTGCCTGTGTGGGTGTCTATGGACATACAGTCCATAGCAGCCCAGAAGGTGATTCAGAAGGACCTGGAGCATGGAACAGTGGGCTACGTGCTTTCCATGAAGAGGAGGGACTGTCTTATGGCTTATGCTTTCCCATGTAAAACTGTGCATGTGTTGGACAACATAACCATCACAACTGTGCGAGACCGATTTCACGCACACCACCCAGATATGTTGACCTAAGTCCTGCTAGCTCATAGAGCACCATTTGTACCCCTAATCTTACAAGGCAACAAATGGATTGTTTATTATATTGTAATAGCTCTGTCGCCGAGCGGCCATTACAAATAACAACATTTTGCATGATAAACGTAGCCCTTGTGCAAAGTTTTCAAGGTGCTTGATAGTTTGTCTGCAAAGTGGTAGTGTAAACAACGTTTAGTTAGAAATATATATTACCTTGTATGTGCACACAAATCAATGTATGCCAAATGTCATCCTGTTCAGGGATAGAAGGCAACTTAAGAACGTGAGCATGTAAAATGGCGTTTCTATTCGGCCCGAATGTAACAACGTGACACCCACTCCTTGGCAGTGAGATGACTAAAAAACTATTGAAAACCCATGCTAAACATATACATAAAAGCCTAAAACCCTAAAAGTAGAAAAAGGCACTATGCTATTTTAAGGATAAAAGAATTCAGAAAGTCAGGTTTGTGAAAAAGTTAACTTCCGATTTAAAACGCAAGTTAAAAGTGTGGCAATTTTAAAGAAAAATTTATGATGTTAAAAATATGTCTGAATTAAATAGCTTTAAAGATGGGTGGTGAGCGCACTCGATTTTAAAGAATAAACGAAATTTAACCGGTAGGCGTGCAATATTGCCTTATGCTTGCGTGGCACGTGTTATGTAAGAGAGGGGGTGGCCTAGTATGAAGTTTACTAGGACTGCAATATGCACAGCAATGAAATTTTTCAAACATTTAATTCATTTTACATCAAAATAAACAATGATCATATTCAATTTTTCACATGAATTTACACAAAATACATGATTATTCAATGTATATGCATTTATGCAATAATAGACATAAGTAACTATTTGCGTGACTTTTCAAACACCCAATACATTTCGGGACATTTGTGGTCCCTTCGTCAGGGGTAAACTGTTGGAGAAGAAAGGAGAGTATATATCAAAATCTGCACGTTGCGTGAACAGGAGGTCGTATTATTTGAAATTAAAATAGGTATACGATACCTTGTCATAGTTCACATGAGTTACATGTTCATGTTTCTAAGGAAAAAATTCAAAATAATGGGAATATGAGAAATACTGATCTCACTGTTAGTTAGTGATGATTAATAATGCGAAAAACCCCGATATCGTACCTGATCAGTTGTGTCATATTACGTGATGTTCGTATTGCAACGTAAAAAATCTGCAAAAATGAAAGCTATGTGTTAACTGTGCTGTATGAAGCACTATGTCTGGGTACGCTCGATGCTTAGAGCGAAGCTTACCTTGTTGTTGAAAATTCAGGTGGCGGTGAATAACCGTTACTGAAGCTAAGTGTTGCTGATCTGGAAATAAAGGGCAAAACCTTATAATCCAGTCAAATCTGCTTATGAAAACCCATAGAATTGGGGTAAAAAAATGGAATGTGCTTACCGATTCAGAAAAACGTTCGTGGAGCGGTGTGTTTCCCCGAGCGCCCTCGATCGAGGTTAGTAGCTCGTCAATTTCAAATGAGTAAATAGTCGCGCTGCGAGCGTAAGCTTGGGAACTAAAAAAAGACTATGAGGAAACTTAGTCGGAAAGAAAGACTCAGGTGCTACTCGTATGATCGATACGAGCCTAAAAAATCTAATTATTTTTCAGTGAAGTGTATATGCGATCTTTGTTGGAAATCAAATCTAGTAAGAATCACTACTGGGTAATTCGGCAGATTTACGAAATTAAGTGAAAGCACCGTGAACGTGCTTATCGTACACGGATCGTTTGTCAATAAAGTTATAAAAAACGAACGTAAGCGGTTGCAATAGGTGAATGTGATTGTGGATGATACATTTTGATGAATAAAGTTATATAATCGCCAGGATTTGCATTACCTGGCTTCATAGAATAGTGTGAATAAACATAGTTTACACAATGAACTTTAGCAACAATATATCAATTCGAAACATGTTCTGGTATTACAAGTCGTGTGGAATGTCTGGTCATTTACAGCGGCAACAATTTAATACAAAACATCACAATGAACAGAAAATTCTGTAGTCCTTTGCTAAGGGAGTTCGAACAAGAGGGAACTAATGTGTTTTGGAATGTATAATCTCAGGTACGAGATAAACGTGGGTAGAATGCATTCTAAGTTGGAGTACTTTCTGATTGAGTCGGGATCCCGAAGTGGAATGCGAGTATCAAGTGTGAGTATTGTTTTTTAGAGAAAACAAGCCATCTCAAATTTGTCATTGAGTCCGTGCGGGGTAAGAGTTTTCAGCTTCTTTATCCAAAATGCCTCTCTTTGTAAGAGGTACTTTGAGTTGTCACGATCTGTGTGTTTTGGTACTTCTTCAATGATTTGGAATTTCAGTTGGGCAATTTGATGTCGTGATTCCTCCCAATGTGTCGCTATACTGGACGTCGTGCTTTTGGTACGTATTTTGCTTTTATGTTCCGTCAGTCTGATTTTCATTTTCCTCTCAGTCTTGCCGACATATAATAGCCCACAGGGGCATTTGATGGTGTAAATGACATTTTCCGAGTTGCATGTTGTGCTGCTATGGATTTTGATTTTTTGACCCGTTAATGGATGCAGTAAAGTGTCGCCTGTAATTACATTATTACAGTGTGTGCAGTTCCAGCATTTTTGTGTGCCTTTACTTAGTTCAAGAGTCCTTGTTGGTTTTTGTTTTTTGGATAGTAGTTCCTTCAAGTTTTGGGCTCTTGTGAAAGCGAATAATGGTTTCTCTTTGAAGAGATTTTTGAAGTCAGTTTCTAATTGGAGTAAGTTCCAATGCTTGTTAATAGTTTGTTTGATCTTCCTGGATGCTGTAGAATATTTAGAGACAAAAACTGTACGTGTGCTTGTCTCTTTTGGGACTTTCTTCAATAATTCTTCGCGAGGTCGGATCTTGACTTTGTTAAGTTGTTCTGTGAGGAGTTTCTCAGGATACCCTCTGTCTGCGTAATTCTTTATTTGTTGATGCCATGTGGATTCACATGCCGTATCTGTAGAAGAGATTCTTTTGGTTCGCAAAAATTGGGAAACTGGTAAATTCCGAATCAACGAAGGAGGATGAAAACTGCTGAAGAGCAGAGCATTATTTCTGTCTGTAGGTTTTTTGTGTACACTCGTTTGTATTTCGCCTTGTTCAATGTCAACCCATACATCTAAGAACGCGATTGATTTGCGGCTTATTGTGTGGGTAAATTGAATTCGAGGATCTATCAAGTTGAGTGTCCGTATATCTGACTGGTTCCAAATGAGGAAGATGTCGTCTATGAAACGTTTGAAAAATATGAGACCTTCTTTCCATGTAAGGTCTCGGAGGATGTAATCATTTTCAAATTTTGCCATATACGTGTTAGCGTATGCAGGCGCTCCTGGAAAACCCATAGATGTTCCATTTAATTGTATGTAGTACTTTTCATCCCAGCAGAAATAACTGTTTTGTAAACAAAACTCCAACAATTGTAAAATGAAGTGTTTGGGTATTTGTGTATTTTCTTGTTGCAATAGAGCCCATTCTACTGCTTCAATTCCGCTGGCATGTGGTATCGAGGTGTATAATGCTACTACATCTATAGTGCATAAAATCCAATTTTCTGTGTTTAGGTGTTTAATCATTTGTAGATTTCTCAGGAAGTCCGTGGTATCTTCAATATAGATTCTTACAGTCATTTGTCCAGAACTGGGACACTTATATTGAAGATACCACGGACTTCCTGAGAAATCTACAAATGATTAAACACCTAAACACAATTAAATGGAACATCTATGGGTTTTCCAGGAGCGCCTGCATACGCTAACACGTATATGGCAAAATTTGAAAATGATTACATCCTCCGAGACCTTACATGGAAAGAAGGTCTCATATTTTTCAAACGTTTCATAGACGACATCTTCCTCATTTGGAACCAGTCAGAACCAGAACTCATCAACAATATACGGACACTCAACTTGATAGATCCTCGAATTCAATTTACCCACACAATAAGCCGCAAATCAATCGCGTTCTTAGATGTATGGGTTGACATTGAACAAGGCGAAATACAAACGAGTGTACACAAAAAACCTACAGACAGAAATAATGCTCTGCTCTTCAGCAGTTTTCATCCTCCTTCGTTGATTCGGAATTTACCAGTTTCCCAATTTTTGCGAACCAAAAGAATCTCTTCTACAGATACGGCATGTGAATCCACATGGCATCAACAAATAAAGAATTACGCAGACAGAGGGTATCCTGAGAAACTCCTCACAGAACAACTTAACAAAGTCAAGATCCGACCTCGCGAAGAATTATTGAAGAAAGTCCCAAAAGAGACAAGCACACGTACAGTTTTTGTCTCTAAATATTCTACAGCATCCAGGAAGATCAAACAAACTATTAACAAGCATTGGAACTTACTCCAATTAGAAACTGACTTCAAAAATCTCTTCAAAGAGAAACCATTATTCGCTTTCACAAGAGCCCAAAACTTGAAGGAACTACTATCCAAAAAACAAAAACCAACAAGGACTCTTGAACTAAGTAAAGGCACACAAAAATGCTGGAACTGCACACACTGTAATAATGTAATTACAGGCGACACTTTACTGCATCCATTAACGGGTCAAAAAATCAAAATCCATAGCAGCACAACATGCAACTCGGAAAATGTCATTTACACCATCAAATGCCCCTGTGGGCTATTATATGTCGGCAAGACTGAGAGGAAAATGAAAATCAGACTGACGGAACATAAAAGCAAAATACGTACCAAAAGCACGACGTCCAGTATAGCGACACATTGGGAGGAATCACGACATCAAATTGCCCAACTGAAATTCCAAATCATTGAAGAAGTACCAAAACACACAGATCGTGACAACTCAAAGTACCTCTTACAAAGAGAGGCATTTTGGATAAAGAAGCTGAAAACTCTTACCCCGCACGGACTCAATGACAAATTTGAGATGGCTTGTTTTCTCTAAAAAACAATACTCACACTTGATACTCGCATTCCACTTCGGGATCCCGACTCAATCAGAAAGTACTCCAACTTAGAATGCATTCTACCCACGTTTATCTCGTACCTGAGATTATACATTCCAAAACACATTAGTTCCCTCTTGTTCGAACTCCCTTAGCAAAGGACTACAGAATTTTCTGTTCATTGTGATGTTTTGTATTAAATTGTTGCCGCTGTAAATGACCAGACATTCCACACGACTTGTAATACCAGAACATGTTTCGAATTGATATATTGTTGCTAAAGTTCATTGTGTAAACTATGTTTATTCACACTATTCTATGAAGCCAGGTAATGCAAATCCTGGCGATTATATAACTTTATTCATCAAAATGTATCATCCACAATCACATTCACCTATTGCAACCGCTTAGGTTCGTTTTTTATAACTTTATTGACAAACGATCCGTGTACGATAAGCACGTTCACGGTGCTTTCACTTAATTTCGTAAATCTGCCGAATTACCCAGTAGTGATTCTTACTAGATTTGATTTCCAACAAAGATCGCATATACACTTCACTGAAAAATAATTAGATTTTTTAGGCTCGTATCGATCATACGAGTAGCACCTGAGTCTTTCTTTCCGACTAAGTTTCCTCATAGTCTTTTTTTAGTTCCCAAGCTTACGCTCGCAGCGCGACTATTTACTCATTTGAAATTGACGAGCTACTAACCTCGATCGAGGGCGCTCGGGGAAACACACCGCTCCACGAACGTTTTTCTGAATCGGTAAGCACATTCCATTTTTTGACCCCAATTCTATGGGTTTTCATAAGCAGATTTGACTGGATTATAAGGTTTTGCCCTTTATTTCCAGATCAGCAACACTTAGCTTCAGTAACGGTTATTCACCGCCACCTGAATTTTCAACAACAAGGTAAGCTTCGCTCTAAGCATCGAGCGTACCCAGACATAGTGCTTCATACAGCACAGTTAACACATAGCTTTCATTTTTGCAGATTTTTTACGTTGCAATACGAACATCACGTAATATGACACAACTGATCAGGTACGATATCGGGGTTTTTCGCATTATTAATCATCACTAACTAACAGTGAGATCAGTATTTCTCATATTCCCATTATTTTGAATTTTTTCCTTAGAAACATGAACATGTAACTCATGTGAACTATGACAAGGTATCGTATACCTATTTTAATTTCAAATAATACGACCTCCTGTTCACGCAACGTGCAGATTTTGATATATACTCTCCTTTCTTCTCCAACAGTTTACCCCTGACGAAGGGACCACAAATGTCCCGAAATGCATTGGGTGTTTGAAAAGTCACGCAAATAGTTACTTATGTCTATTATTGCATAAATGCATATACATTGAATAATCATGTATTTTGTGTAAATTCATGTGAAAAATTGAATATGATCATTGTTTATTTTGATGTAAAATGAATTAAATGTTTGAAAAATTTCATTGCTGTGCATATTGCAGTCCTAGTAAACTTCATACTAGGCCACCCCCTCTCTGAATTAAATAGCTCACACACCTCAAAACTGCAATAATGTTTATGTATTCCAAGGGGTAAACAAAACATTGCCATTCCCAGCAACTCCAGGTACACCTAACACATCAGTCCCATAGAACAGATATGTCCCAGTCCATCCCCGTCAGCATCCGCCAAGGGAGGAACAGCCAGAACGGATTTGACCGAAGATGAGCCAGAATACAGATCGCCAGGAGCCGCACCATCCCAGGAGGGCTCAGAGTATGCATTTAGGAACAATGGCATGTGCAAAGGACAGTGGTGCAAGTGAGCCATTAACGACCCGCCAGCAGGTCAATGTCCGGATATTGAACCAGTTGCGTTCCCACGCACATGTCCAGGGCACTCACAAGTGCACTCAAAAGTGCACAGCAGACAGTGGAAAATAGGCTGCATGCAGTGTAGCCAGACAGGCCGAAAGCACAAGAACAAGTGGTCGTTCAGTTCCTAAAGTAAGGGTGCGCCAAAGCGCTGTATCATTCGTTCATGACACACGAGCATGTGTAGTAGTGCTATCCCCATTTGGCCTTGTGATGGGTCATCCATTGCGGAGCAGAAATAAATAAAAGCACAGTCCCGACAAGTAGGAACAGGACAAGTGGTAAGCCTCCAAAAATACTTCCAAGCAGGAGTTTATGAATAATGGAATAACTCCGAAGACCGTCTGGAAGGTACTAACCAAAAAAAGTGTGCTAGCCCGCAGTACTAGATAGGTTAACATGTGATTCAAAAGTTCCCCGTAATGGGATGGGAAATTAGTGCAAAGTAGCAACTGTATCTCAGAAGAGGACCTTGCATCTTGAAGATCAAGCGTCTCCCTTTCAGATGTTAAAACCACACACTTCTGGAACCATAAGGCTTTCAGTCTGCTTACAGCATCAAAGCGTTCATTTGTAAATTCTATTGAAGGCCAAAGCATCACATCCCTAACTGTGTGGGCAAGTGGAAACAGAACTTGTGTACAACAGGTCACGACCACAGACACATTATCAGATAGGTAATGCCTGGTCTCATCCCATAGCAGCCTTGATCATTCAGCAGCAAGTAACTCCAATTAGAGAGTAATCTGAAAGCCGGACGGATCACAGACCCTGTCAAATAACGTGACAAATTTACCTTAAATGCATTACATCCACCATGAAGCGAACTTCGCTCTCCAAGGGAACTCTTCACGGGTGCTCTCTACAGCAACTCGAGCTTTTCAAGGCTGCTATGCTCACCGAAGTGTTTGTCACAGATTAAACATTCTTCACTTCTTAACATGTCGCATAGAAACTTTTCTTCAACTCTTTAATTTAACGGATCACACTGTGACAAAATTATGAGAGGCGCACGCTGCCCCTAGCGCCAGCAAATTGGAGGCCATATCTCATCTTTGGGTGGTTCTTTTCCATCTACTCCCCGGCCTTTAAAAAGTCCATCAGATGAAACACGTGTCGGCTGCATAAGCCTTTATGTACCAGATACTGTGAAAAGCAAAATGGAATATATAATGCACAAGAATAAATTACTTTATGGACTTTGCAGTAGTGATTGATTGTTTTGAAAAATTTCGACTAAATGAACTGCTTTTGTGTGCTTCGGTACTTAATTTTTGACGTGAAGCGCAACTTCCCTGCACACCAAGGAATGTATGAAAGCACTATCACAGTCAGTCTAGCTAAGAAAAACCTCAGTTTCCCTAGTCCTACATTGTAATTTGAAATGTAAGATCCATGACTTGTGAACATACCCCTCACCTAGCACCTCATATCTGCCCACTTGATGATGTTGTAAGCAGTATTCAAAGTGAAATGTTGAAATTGGCACGGAAATGAACCTGAGGCTTATCCACTCTGTGGGAGGTATTTACAAAACAACGAATGGTAGTTTTTGTAACTTCTCTATATGTAACATTGTGTATGTTGCATCCTTTTTTGCCATGATGGTCTGTAGTTTAGTAAGATTGGTAAAAATAAACTAGTGGCATTAAGGTGTTTCCATGGAATGAGACCAGCACAAAATGTCTGTAGGGTCCAACTCAGTAACATGATAGTCCTAAGCTGTGACAGCCCATGTTGTAAAGAAGACATGTCACTCTATATGATGTCAGTTGCAGAAGACACAATGTTACCCTGAGAATAAATTCTGGTGGATTGAGTAGTCATACCATCATTTACTGCTGTCAGAACCCTTTCTAAATTTGCCCAGTCAATTTTGTGCAATCTCTCAGCAGATTCCGTCTGTGAAATTTTAAATGCTTCAATGTATATTACATCTAGAAAGCACTTTTGATGTGGTCTGTGAGGACCCAGTAATTTGCCCTCTAATCCAATGTCATCAGAAAGAAGGAACAAGTGTTGTTTCACCTAAGACAATGTTGAGGTTTATAGCCAATCTAGGCATAACTTCTCAACCCTGTAAGTTGTTACCATTCCTGAGTGCTGTGTCTACGCACATCTTGGGTCAGGTCTACTGATCCCAAACCCGAAGGTGTCCCCCAGAAAACAAGCATGTTAGTGACTAACGGCCACATCACCATCCCTTCTGATTGGTACGTGAAGAATTGTATGAGCGATTGTGAACCATAGAATCATAGAATCTAATGTTTCCTCTGTGAATTTGTGAATTGTTGCCAGTTTGCAAATCATGCAAAAGCGAGAATGTTTGGTGCATTTAGATCTTTTATCATGGCCAGGACAAGACAGGATGTTTACTGCACAGTTTTGTGCAGGAAACTCATTTGGTGTGTTATAAGGCATGCTCTAAATAAAGCCGCTTTCCCCTGAACCTGCCAATCTTTTGTTCTCCAAATAGATTTCAAATCAACATTGTCCTTCCAAAGGTCAAACCCTTGTACAGACAGCTCAGAAGTGAAAGATGCAGAATAAAACAACTTGGTTTCAGTGAGCATAGTTTTATTAGCCTGTGAGGGTGTGAGTTTAAAAAGGCTCTGGGTCAGCTGGATTAAGACCAGAAAAATATGCAAACTTCTGTGCAAATGCTTTTGAGCTACCCTATGGTGGTGTAGGGCAGGGTTCCCACCTTGAGCAATTTAATACTGCATGTGGAGTACTTGCTTTATGAAGAAAATGGTCACCATAATGGTGAAAACAGAACATTTCATAATAAGTAGCTGTGTCATCATATATTTTATCATTGTAAAAAACTGTTAAATTATGTAGATCATCTTGAATTTAGAATGGGGGAGTTCACCAGTTCAACAGCAGAGCATTCTGGGAGATAGAATCCATCCAGAATTAAGAAAAATATTGCCACTAAACCAATCTAAATGAAGAGGAAAAGTGATGCATAATTGAAATCTGTGTTTCCGTACATGTTGTTTATGAGGAGGTTCTTGATTCAATAGGAAGAAGTGATACTTCAGTGTTAGCTGTCCCCAGCCAGGGAGAAGATGCTTCATCGCTGATCAAAGCTTCCATTGGTATTTCCTGTAGGGTAGTGAGAGGAGACAGGTAACTACCCAGATGTTCTCTTGGCCTAGTGTCTAGAACCAGTCACATGATGTGGTTTAACAAGATCTATTGACACAAATCTCTTGTTTTTGCAACTAGCAAGGGACAGTAGAAGTACATTTCTCATACCTTCAACGGCCAGGACAGATGGCCAAAGTTCCTTTTTGTCCACTATCTTCTCCCGGACGTGATCACCGATCTTTGGAATCCAACCAGGATTTGTGGGTGCAACTTTGACTGCTCAAGTGGCGGTACATTTCACCTGGATGGTGCTCTGAGCTTCGCAAAAGTTGTTCAGATCCTAATAAATATCCAAACGTTCATTGATGTCAAATGGTGTTTCTGTCACGTTTGTACTGGGACTCTTGGGGCCCGATTCACAGAACTAACTTAAGACAAAATCCTAAACTTACTACCATTTTGGTATTCACAGAAGGCACTTACTCATGTTGGTATTCACAGAAGGCATTTGCTCATTTCGGTATTCACAGAAGTTAGGAGTCCTAACTTTAGGGCTCCTAAATGCCTTCTGTGAATACCGAAAGTCTTAAAATTAGGATTTTTCTCAGTTTAGTAGTAGTATAGTTAGGACTCCTAACTTTAGGACTCCTAAATGCCTTCTGTGAATACCGAAAGTCTTAAAATTAGGATTTTTCTCAATTTAGTAGTAGTAAAGTTAGGACTCCTAACTTTAGGACTCCTAAATGCCTTCTGTGAATACCGAAAGTCTTAAAATTAGGATTTTTCTCTATTTAGTAGTAGTAAAGTTAGGACTCCTAACTTTAGGACTCCTAAATGCCTTCTGTAGATACTGAAAGCCTTAAAATTAGGATTTTTCTCAGTTTAGTAGTAGTAAAGTTAGGAGTCCTAACTTTAGGACTCCTAAACTGAGAAAAATCCTAATTTTAAGACTTTCGGTATTCACAGAAGGCATTTAGGAGTCCTAAAGTTAGGACTCCTAACTTCTGTGAATACCGAAGTGAGTAAGTATCTTCTGTGAATACCAAAATGAGTAAGTGCCTTCTGTGAATACCAAAATGGTAGTAAGTTTAGGATTTTGTCTTAAGTTAGTTCTGAGAATCGGGCCCCAATTGAGGTCTAGCAATTTGTAGGGACTCTGACCACCCAGGAATTTTCTAGGCAGATTATTTAGGGCTCTTTGGAACCCTAACTGGTGATGAACCGAACTGTGACCTGAACCTAATACCCTATCCGTTAAAGACATTTAAGATGTTTAAGTCCTGGCTATTTGTCTGTATTACCGCATTTCCCTCGGGATGATAGATCAAGGAGTACCACACAATCACACCCAATTTTTCCCTGATGTCTCTGTAAGCCTTGAGGCAAACGCTGGACCCTGGTCTGAATGAAATAAAGCTACTGTGTATGTTCCAATAAAGACTTACAAATCCTTTATAATAGTTTGGGCATCAGCTGACCACTGTGCCAACCCCATAGGAATTGAGAGCAGGAATCCACTACAATCATTATGTATGTGTAAGCCCCATCTGATTGCAAAGTGCTGCAGTGGTCCACATAAACACAAGTGAGAGGTTTGTCTGAAATCAATAGAGGTGTCTGTGGTTGACATACTAGTGTGGAAACCTTTGCCTGCAATCAGATGTTGCATTTAAATCCTTAGTCCATTTGTATAGACCTGGCCACCAATTGTGTTGCTGCAAGGATTAACCCTAACCTACGATCTGACTGGTTATCACTCAATCCCACACTCCGGGAATCTGAGCAAATGGAATGTTTTGCGCACTAAACTGACAGGAGTATTTTGTAGGAAAGCTTTTTGGCAAGTGGGTGCCATCGTGCATAGCGTTGACAGCCACCATGATGTCTCCATCTATCCTCATGCTAAAACGAGTAATTACAGCAACTGCAGCAGTTTGCACTGTTGCTTTTGTGGCTTTGTCAGCCATGGAATTCCTTACAATGTGTATTCCTATGTGCTGATGACTCAGTGTGCGTGTATGACATGAGTCTGTGGCAAGCATTCTTTTAGTTTTGCCACCTGTCCCCAAACCATCTTGTGCTTTATGGTGTACCCTTTGAAATCTCGTAATCCATTCTAGCTTGAATAGTGTACGTATACTATAAGTGTGGGGAATCCATGATCCGTATTCTCAAGTGCCAGAATTAGAGCTTGAAATTCAGCCAGCTGCCCTGAGCAATCATCTAGTGATTGTGTGTATGTTTTGTGAGGGTGGAATTAACAATAGTCTTTTCTACAGTTAACAGTGGGGCACGCTGCAGAGTATTGGTATTTTGTCCCTATGGAAGACTGTGCAGAACCATCAGTATAGATGATGTAATCATACTGATCTAGAGGGGTGACTTAATAAGGCAGAGAATATTCATTTCCATACTGCAGATATGCATGTGTTTGTGGTACTGAGTCAAATCTCTAATCTGCATTTGTTGCTGTGAGAGAGTTGGCCCATTATATCCATTGTGGATGTAAAGCTTTTGCATCTGGAATGCAGGCCTTTGTGAGAGCCACTAAGGCTGGGACTAGAGTCACAACAATAATGCTTTTCCCCTGAGCCAAAGATCTTTCTCTCACTACAGCAGTTTGTACCATTGTCAGAATCTTTTATGTTGGTGCAAAACGCACCTCTGCATTGGTGTATAAATGCTATTAATAGGCAATTGGTACAGTGTCTCCTTCATTGAATTATACAGATCACCAGGTTTGTGGTGTTTATATGTGTGTGTAAGTGTTTGGATACTAGATTGTCAGCATGTACTAAATGTAATATTTGTGCGTGTTCAGTTGTCCAATGTGTGCTTGAACAGTCTGGATGGATGAAGTCATGGGATGGTTTTACTAACTCTGCCAAAGTTCAGGAAACCCAATATTGTTTGGAGTTTTTTAGTGTATTTGGTGGTTGTAGAAGTGCACACTTCGGCCTTCCCTTGACAAATCGTATCCTAGAAATAGGACATTGAGGTGGGCTATTTTTGATTTTTTGAAATGTATTCTGTAGCCCATGTAAACAAATCCCAAAACTATGCAATCTACTCTAGCCAAGTGAGTTGAAAGGCCATCATCCATTAGGTTTATGTCATTGACATAGGACAATGCCTGGTCATCACAGTCTTGTAAAAGTTCTGTAACCTGGGCTGAAAACAACCCTGGACTATTCTTATTTATACACCAGGGGCAATCGATAGAACTCTTTTTGAGAACCAAGCACACTGAATGTCATCAAGTACCTTCTTTCAGGCACTATGTTTTGGCAGAAAAATACATTTGAAATGTCTAAAGTTGTTTTGTATTTTTTCCGCACTATGTGGTTCATTAGTGCTGAAGTGTGCACGTTTTGTACAGCAAATATATGTGTGGCTGTGGCTGTAATCTAATACTAGACAATAGAATGGTCTGGTTTCAGTACTGGAAACAACAGATTATTCCTAGGGCAGGTGCAACTTTCAATTACACCTTGGTGTTGAAGTTGTGTGAGTATCTCTCTAAATTGTTTTTTAGCCTCATGTTTAATGAGATATTGTCTTTGAGGTTGTGGGGTTATCCTGATGTAATAAGGGGAACCGTGATCCCACCCCACATGGTTGCGGTATAGGAGCTAGTGCTATAACTGTTTGGCGAGAAAGTAGGATGGCAGTGGTGTAGAGTTCCACGTCAGAGCCTCTACCCCTGATACCCCGCAAAAAGAATGTCGAAGGAGGCATCAACAGTTTAACAGTCACAGGACGTACCTATGGGTAGATGAGGATGAGAGGCGCTTGTGCAGGCAACTTGGGGCCCCTCCTGGCTGCTGACGGCTCCCTAGCCGGAATGTCCTTTTCTGGAGCGCTATCGCGGATTCGCGCATCAGGAACACACGCGTAGCCCTGGAGGCGGGTACGGAGCAGTGTTTGATGGCTGCAGAGAGTCTTTCACCCAGGCGGTTTGCCGATTCGCTGCCCTGTTCTCTGCGCATTTGGGCTGGCTTGGTGTCGGCTGTCAGCGGGGGAGTTGTCCAGAGAGTGCCTGGTGTTCTTTCCAGCTGGTCTTTTGTGGTTAGCAGGTAAATGCCATCGAAATCTACAAGACAACAGAAGGAGGCAGCGGGGAATAACTTCAACCAGCCACATGGGCTGAGGCAAGAACTTTCTCCTGCGAACACTGAGGCTTGTGCAGGGAAGCCCCATTAGACTCGCACTTTAAAAAAACAGCATGACAAAACAGGGGGTGTGAAGCAGAGGAACATTCAGGAAAAAGGTCATTCTGGGGGCAAGAAAGGCATTGTGACAAAGGCTTTAGAGGAAGCTGGAGCAGCTTCTGATGGTAGCAATACGATTGTCACCTCAATTCTTCCTCTGCCTGCTATAACGGCATTTTTTAACACCAGGGATGGATTTGGAGACCAGCTTCAGGTTACTGCATTGGTTGAAGAAGGGATTCAATCTGGGGAATGAATTCCTTATGCTGGCACAAAGGGCAATTCTCTGGTTAATAGGGAGGACGAGCTACGAGGTAGCACAGGTGGATAATGAATCGCCACATGAACAGACGGAGGAGGTTGCTGTCTCAGTACATAATGTACTAGACACAATGCTAACACCATTATCAATTATGGTTGAACAGACGGCATCAGAGAGCTCTACTTGGGATAAAAATTAGAGGGCTCAGGAAGGTATCGGGAGGATACTTAACAAGGTTCTGGACATCCAACCTCAGGATGAAAGGCTATCTGAAATCCCACTTGGGGTCACCACCTGAAATATCGATATCAATATGGACAGGCTTTTACCAGCCGATGCCGTGTCTGATGGGCCGAATACATTTTACTCTCTAACAGAAGACCCTCATTCGGCTACCTCAGACTCTGAGTTAGCCTATAGCGACTCGGATCATATCGCTACCACCTCAGGCTCTAGCACATTGGAAGCCCCGGAAACTGCCCTTAAGCATCAAAAATCTCGCAGAGCTTCTAAAGGTTCAAAAGGACATAGGGAGGGGGGGCGTGGCCTGCAGCCAAGCAAGATGGCCGCAGCCTAGTTGGGCTCCGGGGGAACGATCGACTCCCCCCCTCATCCGTCACATATCCGGGCAACGATCCGATCCCTAAGGTCTGGAATCGTGCAGCGGACACCCAGCGTTGCACCCCGGTCCAACTCCGGGGTCCCTCGGACGCCCACGACGGAATCGGCGAGACCTGAACCTCTGCGGCCTACCTCAGCGTGTGCGACCGGGGCCTCGAGTGACGGGGCGCCCTGGGCGAGGCGTGCCCGAACAGATCTACACTGCGGCGGTGGCGGAGGCTGGACGCCTGCGGCAAACACTGGCGACGGCGACACCTGAAGTGGCTGAGGCGGGAGTGAGGCGAGCATTGGACGACCCCCGTCGGCCCGGGACGAAGGGCCTGCGAGAGGCGCAAGGATCCGCTGTCCATCCGGTGGGCCTGCCCGCGCTCAAGCGAGCTGCTGCCGGCCCCTGGGCCTGCGCTGCACAGGAGACTACGCTCCGGACCTGCATCGGGCCCCGCCGAGACGGGAGGCCGGCCCCTGCCGATCCGTGCCGACCCCCCCCCCCCTCTCTCTCGGGGACGACCAGAGACGGGGATTGCTCCCTAAGCTGCCTGAAGGGTTCGGGCCCGGCCTGGGGGCCCCTGGTGCATCGCTCCCCCGTTGCTCTGCGGGAGTGACATTCGGGAGGTATCGCTAACGCCATGAGCGGGAAAGGAACCAAGGGGCACCACCAAGGCAAGCTTGCTAAGTTCGCCTACACCAGGGACTCCGAGGTGTCGGACCGCGGCGGCCCCACCGGGAAGATGGCGATGACCACCGACTCGCCGAAGGTGACGCTGGAGGACATCATGATGGCCTTAACGCAGGTGCAATCCACAGTGGGGTCAATCTCTACGGACGTATCCCTGCTCCGCGCAGACTTCCAGAAGATGTCCGCCAGGGTTGCAGAGGTGGAGCAGGCAACGGAGACTTTGACGAAGGACTCCAAAGGCCTCCTCCAGAGAGTGTCGCAATTGGAGTCGGAGAACAAACGCATGGCGGCCAGGCTGGACGACCAAGAAGGGCGCTCTCGCCGCAACAATGTGCGCATTATTGGGATTCCCGAAGGTGAGGGGCACCCGGCCATGGACCTCTATGTGGAAGAATTGATTAAGTCCAAGTTGCAACCCCGGGGCCTCTCGACATTCTTTTCAGTGGAGCGCGCACATAGGGTACCGGGAGGGCGCCCGAAGGTGGGGGCGCCTCCGAGGCCAGTCCTGGCCCGCCTGTTTAATTTTAGAGACCGGGATGCCATTCTACAGGCGGCGCGGGTGGCACCGCCGATTCGGCTTCAGAACTCCACAGTGTCCTTCTTTCCGGACTATACGGCTGCAGTGGCGGCGCAGCGGCGGAGCTTTGTGGAGGTCAAGAAGAAACTACGGGCTCGCGAACTTCCATATGCAATGCTCTTCCCGGCGCGTCTCCGGGTGGCGGCGGAGGGCAAAACTTTCTTCTTCGACACACCAGAGGAGGCTCATGACTGGTTGGAGGGGTGGCGCCGTGCTGGTGGCGCAGGGCGTTCGAGCCGAGGGACAAGGCATCCCGGGAGTGAGATCGATCCTACTGGACATGAACAGCGCCTTGAGGAGGTTGAGGAGGAACCCACGGGTTGATGCGGCGGCTCGCATCCTGACCGAACTGCAGTTCAAGACTACCCGCTGGGAACTGATGTTGTTGTAGTGTCCGCATACTGATTTGGTGGACATGAACGATGAGACCTGGGGACGGGGGATGTCCGGGTCCCCCTCGGACTCCACGCTCCCTAAAAAGCGCAAGTACTGTTCGGGGTTCAAGGGACTGAGCACTCTGCTAAGTTGGGGTGGCGGGCAGTTCTGAGTCCGTGTGGCAGGGAGGCAGGGAGGGGGGTGGGGGGACGGGGTATGTTTTTTGGTTTTGTTTCTTTGTTTTGGTTTGATAGGACACAGCTCTTTGACTTACATCATACACATGTTCTGCGCACAACCTGGGCCACACTATGCTCTACCCGCTTATGGCTTTATCTCCTCTCCCACCCGCCGTGAAGTCAGACTTGGCTACTCCAATCGCCTCTGACACTGACTTGACCCCGGTGCAGCCCCTCTCCTTACTGACCTGGAATGTACGGGGTTTAGGAGACAAAATCAAACGAGGTCTGGTCCTGCATAGTATTAAACGGTGCGCCCCGGCGCTGGTCTTGCTTCAGGAGACCCATCTCACCGGCACAGCTACTAAAGCGCTGGACAGATGGGGATATAAGATGGTGGTCCACTCTGAGTTTACTTCTGGGTCCCGAGGGGTAGGCATCTGGCTGCGCAAACAGTCCCAATTAATAGTGCTTGATGTACACACGGACGGAGCCGGGCGATTTGCCGCGGCTCACATACAATGGGAAGGGCATCTTTATAATGTAGTGTCGGTCTATATCCCTCCTGGGTTGCATGCCACGGCGTTCCCGGCACTTAGTGAATTTCTCCTCACCTTACCGGAGGGAGAGGTGCTGCTTGGGGGTGACTTTAATGCGGTGATGGACGATCATATTGACCGGTCTCCGCCTCGGGCACAGGGTAGCGGCGCAACGCGACTAGCAGGCTTCGTGGCAGCGCTAGGGTTCACAGATCTTTGGCGCTGGCACCACCCAGAGACACGCTCCTATACATTCCATTCCGGGGTGCACAACAGTCTAACCTGCATTGATCACTTTCTGGGCTCCCCCGGATGCCTCCATAACGTTGAAAGTATTGACATTAGACCCAGAGGCATCTCTGACCATTCCCCGATCCTCCTGCACTACCACAGTTCCCACCTGATGCGCCGCCGCGTTTACCCGATACGCCCCAACTATCTGCGTCTCCCGAAGATTAGTAAATCCATCACACAGGGGTCGAAACTCTACTTCCACGAGAACGCCGCTTCGGTTGACTCTCCCACAATTCTTTGGGAAGCGTACAAAACGGTGCTGCGAGGCCAGGCGATGGCGGCCATCACAGGACATAAGCGCCTGCAAACGTCGGAGTTGCAGACGCTGGAGCTTGAGCTCCGGGCTGCGGAGGCTCGTCAGGCCGAAACCCCCTCCCGTGAAACCTCCCATGACCTACGAGTGGCTCAAGTAAAACACAGGGAGCACCTGGCAGACCGTGTTAAACAGCGACTTGAGGCCTCACGGCATACGGTCTACGATGTCGGCGATAAAACCGGCAGGCTACTGGCGTGGTTGGACAGGCGAGACAGCGGAGCCCGATGGATAGCGCAGTTAGCTACGGCCGAGGGGTCGACAACGTCAGACCCACGAGAAATAGTGCGCACCCTGGCGGGGCATTTTCGTGGTGTGTATTCCTCCAACTCCTCCATGTCGGAGGAGGTGGCGCTGACATACATTAGTGACCTGCAGATGCCTAAGCTCTCCCCTGAAGCCAGGGAGTCCCTGGAGGCCGATCTTACGGTCGAGGAGCTGCAGGTGGCTATTGCGGCATTACAACCTGGCAAGGCACTGGGTCCTAATGGCATCCCGATTGAGCTGTATCAAAGGCTGCCCGAGATGCTGACCCCACACTTGCTGAATATGTACAAACATGGCCTGGAGATGGGGGAGCTCCCCGCGGACCAACGGACGGCCACCATCGTGGTACTGCCAAAGCCGGGTAAGCCGGCGGACCAATGCGCCTCCTATCGCCCCATCTCTCTGCTTAATGCAGAGGCCAAGATCCTTGCGAAACTGTTGGCCCTCCGACTCACGCCACACTTGACTGACATAGTGCACCCGGACCAGTCGGGCTTTATGCCCGGGAGGAGCACCTCCCACAATCTGAGGCGCTTACATAGCGTGCTGGCCCGAGTGGACCGAATTCAAGAACCCGCTGTTATTCTCTCCCTTGATGCCCGTATGAATAATATGAAATTTGTAATGCGCTCAGCTTACCCAGGGGCGTCCCGGCGCAACAGACCAGAAGGGGAGACTCAGCTAGTCACTACTGTGGAAACAGGTAGGTCTTAAGAAGTTTCCTAAATGGTAGGATCTTGGGCTCTGAGCGAATCCTGATGGGCAGAGAGTTCCAAAGAGAAGCCACCTGCACCGAGAAACGCCTACCCCCAGAACGAGCTTTTCTTACTCTGGCTGACTGCAGAAGGTGTTTTTGGTCCGAGCGCAGCAGACGTGGAGGTTTATAGGGACGGGCCATATGCGCAAGGATAGGGGGGCCTTTGCCATGTAGAATTTTGTGGGCAGTACATAGCGCCTTAAATTTCACCCGCTCCTTCACGGGGAGCCAGTGAAGCGCTCTGAGAGCAGGAGCAGCAGACTGCCTTCTGGAAACATCCATAAGGATTCTCGCAGCTGCGTTTTGCACCTGTTGGAGAGTTTTAAAGGTCGCTTCGGGGGCACCGAGAAACAGCGCATTCCCATAATCGAGCCTCGATAGGATTAGGCCACGTATCAACAGCTTCCTTGCTGGATCAGGAAGCAAAGGTAGCACCTTTCGGGCTGATTTCAGTAAGCCAAAGCAAACCCCTGCGGTCTTCCTGGCATGAGTCCGGAAGGACAGATCTTCTTCCAACCATACTCCCAAGGACTTGATCTCCTTCTTGGGGGATGGTGGATCACCAAGAGACCGGGGCCAACAGGTCGCAATAATGGAGGGACTGGGATTGCCCAGGAGCATCAGCTCGGTTTTACCTCCATTGAGCTTTAAGGCAGAGATGGACATCCAACGATAAACATTGGCGAGGCAGTCGTGTAAAACCTCAGGTTGTTCCGCCAGCTGAGTGAGGCCGACCACCAGCTGAGTATCATCAGCATAGCTGATGATCTTCACCCCCGAGGGGGCGACCACTCTTTCAAGTGGAGTCATATATATATTAAATAAAGTAGGGCTCAGCGATGAGCCCTGCGGGACTCCACATTGAAGAGGGATTAGGGCAGATTGCTCTGACCCCTCCCAGACTTGGTAGAAACGGTCAGATAAAAAAGATCCCAACCATTTCAGGGCCGACCCTGAGACACCTACCTCTGACAGACGTTGGAGGAGCACTTGATGACTCACAGTGTCAAAGGCAGCACTCAAGTCCAGGAGGATCACTGCCACTGACCCTCCTGTATCTAGAGTGCTCCTTGCCTCCTCCACTACTGCCAGCAAGGCAGTGTCTGTTCCATGGCCGGGACGGAAACCAGTCTGGGAGTCTCCTAGCAGGTGGTTAGACTCAAGATGGTGAGAGAGCTGACGGTTAACCAGCTTCTCTGCAATTTTTGAGAAACCAGGCAGAAGTGAAATTGGCCTAAAGTTGGTCAAGTTGGATGAGTCCATTCCTGGCTTTTTCAATAAGGCCTTCACCACGGCCTTTTTCCATCTCTGGGGCACTATGCCCTGCGTGAGTGAAAGGTTCAAGAGGTCAGTCAGAGGAGTTGACAAGGTGTTAGCCACGAGTTTAAGATGTTTTATGGGGACTGGGTCACTCGGGGAGCCACTCTTCATCTCTAACAGGACTTTTATGACCTCCTCTTCCGAAAAGGGGCCAAAAGATGCTAGCTCAATCAGGCAACTTGTAGGACTAGCAACCGATTCATCGCTTTGAGGGATAGTAGGTAAGGAGGATAATATTTTCTCTATTTTAGAGTGGAAGAAGCTGGCCAGTTCCTCACATTTTTCTTTGGGATTATCATGCAACACTGGAGGGACCGGAGCTTTCAGAAGTTCCTTGAAGATTTTAAACGATTCTCCTGAAGAATTGCTTGCTCTCTCAATCCGGTCGCTAAAGAAAGTCTTTTTAGCGTCCTTCAGTGCGCTTTTATATTTCCTAAGTTCCCTTTTATAATTGGCCCGGCTATCTTCCGTCCACTCTCTCCTCCAGGCACGTTCAAGCCTTTTACAAGAGGTTCTGATGCACCCCAGTTCGGGGGTATACCAGGGGGCAGAGCCAATCCTTCTCTCCCTGACAAGCCTTCTTTTATTAGGGATCAGTAAGTCCAGAGAGTTGGTAAGCCATTTGCCCAAGAGCTGGTCAGCAGTGTTGGGGTCATCTGTGAAGTGAGGACAGGTTCTAGATAGCTCTTCCGCCCAACTGTCCACCGGGAGCTTCGACCAAAGTCGATCCACAGTATGTTGTCTAGGAGCGGGGTCTCTGCGGTTCCCCAGCAGCCAGCTAAACGGAACAAGATGATGATCAGTCCAGGGGAGAGCCAACATCTGAAGAGCCTGCAAGTTCACAGAGTTAGCAAAAACTGCATCAAGCTGATGGCCTCTGTTATGGGTAACTCCCATATTAACAAGATGAAGGTCCAGTGCACCAAGCGAGCTTACAAGCTCCCTTGCCACTACATCATTGGGGTCGTCAAAATGAAAATTGAAGTCCCCAAGGGTGACGAAGTGGGACGAGGCAGCAGCCAATGGGATGACAGCCTCCATGAAGGAATCCACGAAATTCCCTAGGGTAGCGGGCGGCCGATACACAAGGAGGCCAGAGATAGAGACAGTTGAGGAGATGCAAAGGGTAAACTGACAACTTTCAGCGTTGTTAATGCCACAGTCGACTGCTTTGCATACAAATGTGTCTCTGTAAACAATGGCCACTCCACCCCCTCTCCCATCCGGCCTATCAAGATGGAACATAAGATACCCCGAGGGAAGAGCGTTGACGATGTCGGGGTCGGAACCTGTAGTCAGCCACGTTTCCGTCAGAAATAAAACATCCAGACCATGGTCCAGAAGGAGGGAATGAACTTCGGTAGTATGACAAGGCAATGATCTACAGTTGAGCAGTGCCATAGTAAGAGAGTTAGGGTGCTTACAAGTATTGTACGGGCGACAGTCAAGACAATGATTGAAAACGGAGCCCTCAGCCCAATAATAGCAGCAGCTGGGGTGTCTGGGCGTGCGTAAAGCAAGCAGTGTGTCCCGTGAGTACCTGTAACAGGGGATCTGAGGGCAAGAGGTGTTTAGCAGAGTGGTGTGCCCTGGGCCCGTCTGGGCCCGGACGGGCCCAGACGGGCTTGACTCTGGCGAAACTCCGGCGATAGTCCGGCGATGACGCTGCGTGATGACGCTGCGCGTCAGCATGGCTAGCTTTATGCACACCGAGCGCGGGACACTAGAGACACTAGCGCGCTACCTGCGCCTCCTGCAATGTCCCCCCTCCCAAGATGGCCACCAGCACGAGACAGTGGGCAGGGACCCACTAAAACGCGGTGCTTTGACCAAATTAAGGTGAGAGTAAGGTGGCAGCAATGCAGGTATGCGAGTGGATTTAATTTAAAAACAGGGGAAAAACGAGTAACTAAAATTAAAATAAAACACAAAAACGGGACGTTTTAAAAATGAATTACAGCAGCAGCCAGCAGCAGAATAGCAGTGAGTGCGAGGCTATCCTAACGCTAGTGGTCAAGATGTTAAGGGTGCTCACCTGAGATTTGCCTGGCTTTATGCACACCGAGCGCGGGACACTAGAGACACTAGCGCGCTACCTGCGCCTCCTGCAATGTCCCCCCTCCCAAGATGGCCACCAGCACGAGACAGTGGGCAGGGACCCGCTAAAACGCGGTGCTTTGACCAAATTAAGGTGAGAGTAAGGTGGCAGCAATGCAGGTATGCGAGTGGATTTAATTTAAAAACAGGGGAAAAACGAGTAACTAAAATTAAAATAAAACACAAAAACGGGACGTTTTAAAAATGAATTACAGCAGCAGCCAGCAGCAGAATAGCAGTGAGTGCGAGGCTATCCTAACGCTAGTGGTCAAGATGTTAAGGGTGCTCACCTGAGATTTGCCTGGCTTTATGCACACCGAGCGCGGGACACTAGAGACACTAGCGCGCTACCTGCGCCTCCTGCAATGTCCCCCCTCCCAAGATGGCCACCAGCACGAGACAGTGGGCAGGGACCCACTAAAACGCGGTGCTTTGACCAAATTAAGGTGAGAGTAAGGTGGCAGCAATGCAGGTATGCGAGTGGATTTAATTTAAAAACAGGGGAAAAACGAATAACTAAAATTAAAATAAAACACAAAAACGGGACGTTTTAAAAATGAATTACAGCAGCAGCCAGCAGCAGAATAGCGGTGAGTGCGAGGCTATCCTAACGCTAGTGGTCAAGATGTTAAGCAGATGTATGGCATTCGATATGGTGGAATGGCCCTTTCTCTTCGCAGTACTGTCTCATCTGGGGTTTGGGCCGAAATTCCGGGCCTGGATCCGACTCCTGTATACCAAACCGCTGGCCCATGTCGCGGCCAACGGGCACATGTCGGAGGATTTCCCCCTGGGGCGAGGAACGCGACAGGGCTGCCCGCTCTCGCCGCTGCTCTTCGCCCTAGTACTCGAGCCCCTCGCGACATGGATACGGTGGGAACCTATGATGAGAGGCCTTCGATGGTCGGCGAACTGGGAAGACCGCGTCTCCCTATACGCGGATGACATACTGCTTTACTTGTCATCTCCGAGGCGATCCATCCTTACATTACTTAATATTTGTGAGGTGTTTGGCCGGGCATCCGGCTATACGATCAATTGGTCGAAGTCGGTCCTCATGGTGCTGAGGGGCCCCCCCCCTCGACTGTCGGAGGGCTGCCAGATACAGGTGGCGAAGGGGTCGTTCAAATACCTGGGGATACATGTTGCCTTGGATCAGATGGAATTTTTCAGGTGTAACTTACGCCCTCAACTGGACCGCCTCAAGCAAGATGTGCGGCACTGGGGAACGTTGCCCTTGACCCTGGTGGGGAGGGCGGCGCTCTTTAAAATGATGGCCCTGCCGAGGTTTCTCTATGTGTTGGAAAATACTCCTTATCCGGTGCCACCGGCTTATTTCCGAGCGGTTGCAGCGCAAGTCTCTAATTTACTCTGGGGCAACAAACCAGCACGCATTGCACAGGCGAAACTGGTCTGTGGGTGGTATGATGGGGGAATTGCTCTCCCAGATATCCAGTTGTATTATTGGGCGGCGCAGCTCAAGGTGATCAACCAATGGCTCCATGCGCCGCAGTCCGATCCAGCGTATAAGGCAGATAGGGATATACTGGGCGAAAGGGGTATGCTTGCCCCGTTGTATGATGCCCGGCTGGCCCCGCAGCTGATTGGCCCTCTGCGTCAGACTGTGTCTCTCTGGCACGTGGCACAGGCCAGGCTGGGGTGGCGCGGAGTCCTGACGCAACTTACGCCTCTCTGGGACACGAAGCGACTGGGACGGCTCAGGGACAGCAAGGGCTTTGCCGCTTGGGACGCTATCGGGATCTCGGTGATAGGCGACGTGTGGCACAAAGGGGAGGTTGTTCAATTCGCTCGTTTGCAACAACAGTATGAGCTGGCTCCCTCAGAATGGTTCCGATACCTGCAGATGAAACACGCCCTAACGACACAATTAACCCCAGGTGTGCAGGTTCCAGAGGCATCTCCACTGGAAGACAGGCTGCTGACCGAATACATGCCTAAGCGGGCCACATCTTTCACATACCGCAAACTGATCAACAATTTGCCGGACCCTATGGGGGTCTTGCGGGAGAAATGGGCTGACGAGGTCGGCGATTTTGATGACCCAGATTGGCGGGAGGCGCTGGCATCACCGCGCGAGGCGGGTATACCCTCACGGCTGCGTCTTGTGCAACTTCGTATTCTACATCGCTCATATTTCACCAGAAGCCTATTGCACAAACTGGGCAGAGCACCACATCCCTTCTGCCTGCGGGGTTGCGGGGAGGAGGGGACCTTCTATCACCTGCTCTGGGACTGTCCGGTTCTTCAACTCTTCTGGGGGCGAGTGCTGCGAACGATGTCGCAGGTGTGCGGGGTATCACTGCTGCCAGAACCCAGACGCTGTCTGTTGAATGTGTGGGAGCCCACAGATCTTAATCGCCAGGCGCAGGGCTGGGTGACAGTAGGGAACATGATGGCTAAACGGATCATAGCCCAAAAATGGGGAGCGGTGGAAACACCGCTACTGTCAATGTGGAAAAAGGACATGGATGGGGCTATGTTTGCTGAACGTTTTGTATTTATCAGGCGGGGTTGTCCTCGAAAATGGGTCAGAGTGTGGGGAGCATGGAACAAATATAGGGGCAACATATGTGATCCACCGCCTCTTTCTGATGAGGAGTCTTCTGACTCAGATGACTAGAGAAACTGAAGGGAAGGAGGGGAGGGTGGTTGATAATGATGTCCTCAGAGGGCCCGATCTAGGTCTAATTGGAGAAATGATGATTATGTATGGTGTTTTGTCTACTTTAATGTGTATACGGTCTGATTTCGTGTCCTTTGTTATACCTTTTGTGAAAACAATAAACATTTCTTTAAAAAAAAAAAAAAGGACATAGGGAGGTACGGAAGAAGAAAGGCAGTGGTACCTCTAGATCCGGTTTGAAGTGGGACTATTCGGATACAAGGATTATCGGACCTTTGGAATTTGCTTCAGCCCCAGCGTGCAATCCCTCCTCCGAACATCAGGGGGAGCTTGCAACTAAAGCAAATTCGGTGGCGAGTCTGATTCTCGAGTTTAGCCGGGCAGAAACCAGAGCTGATGGGAAAAAGGTAAGACAGATTACAAAGAAACTGGAAGGTGCAGAACGGAAAGTTGGGCGTACCTGCGGTGAAATCTGTGAAAGACTGGATACAATGGAAGCAAGAACTGCAGCGGTGGAAAAGGATTTGGGTGCTCTGAGAGAGCAAACAAAGACACACGAAGCTCAACTGACTGACGTGATGTGGAAATTGGAAGATTTAGAGAATCGCCAGAGAAGGAACAATCTCCGACTTCTTGGGATTAACGAAGGCCTGGAACAGGATGACATTCGGGGGTTTATGCTAGATCTTTTCAAAGAGTCTTTTCCGCAGATCACTGGATGGGGCTGGGAGTGAGAGATTCAGAGGGTTCACAGGTTTCCTTTTGCCCGCCATAAAGCACCTAATAGAGATTTAAATCAACCGAGGGCAATTTTGGTCTTTTTCAGTAACTTTTCACTCCAGCAGGCCATTTTTTGAGAAAGCCTGTCCGGAGGCTAGAAGGCAGTTTAATGGGGCCTCTTTTTTTGAACGCCTAGATTTCTGTGGAGCGCAGATGGCGATTGCGGCAGTTAATTAAGCTGTATGAAAATGCTGGCTTTGAGGCGTTTCTATTGGCTCCGGCAAGGCTAAAAACGATTGTGAAAGGGTCTGTTAAATTTTTTACCTCGGAGATTCAGGCTAGAGACTATCACGAACAAGTACAGGGGGAAAAGAGAAAAGTGTAAAGAGTTGTACCTAGCCAGGTTGATGGAGGGTACTGGGGGCAAAAATTACATAAATCATATAGATGCTATACTATTTATAGTAGGGATCCTTCTGAGGGCAGGATTTTTGTATAGGGTGTTTCTTTTTTTGGAGGGGATAAGAGAACTCAATAAATGGGTATGTTATGTAGGGGTTGGGGGTGAAGGTGCCATGGCGCTGTGTGCTTTCTCTATCATACAGACCTGGCAGGTCTGGCTGCTTTCACAGGGTGGGGGAGGGGGGAGGGAAAGGGGGGTGGAAGGGGTTGGGGGGGTTCCTGAGGTGGGGGTTTTTGCGGTGATAAGGTCAAAAGCAAATTTCATCTAAAGAATGTTGGGGCATATTAACAAGGCCAGTATCGCCGCTTTAGCGGCACTTTTTGCCGCTAAAGCGCTGATATTTTCATCGCCCTATTTACAAGGTGGTGCTAACATGCATTAGCGCATGTTAGGACCCGTTTTCCCGACGCCTCGCTTTGCATCTCCAATGAGATGCAAAGTGGGCGTCACTGGGCGTACCCCTGACGGACTACCTTGTAAAATATCGCTAGATGTACATTGAGATATTTACAAGGAGGCCCGCGCATTTTAGCAGATGTTAGTTTTTGGCGAAAACTGCGGTTTTCGCCAAAAACTAACATCTGCTAAAATGTAGACTTACCTATACCTAACAATAGGGGTGGATTATGTTGATACGACCACAGGGTCGTATCAGCAATGTTATCGCCGTTTTCCATAGAACATCGCTGGAAAACCATCGATGTTCCATGGAAAACACCGCTATCGCTGGTAAATTATCGCCATTGTGCTATGCGTTGTTGATACAGCGATAGCATGGCGATAATTGCCAGCGATCGCCGGCGATAAATAAGTTCTCGCTAAGAGCGGCCAGTGATAATTATCGCTTCTGCTTGATAATATGCCCCGTTATGTGTTATTTTTTGGTTTTCAGGGCATCAGTAAAACTTGTAAAACAGTGCGCTTATAAAATTCGGACAGAGAGCTTTTGGAGGTATGACAATATGAAGAGAAGAAATGTGAGGAGGAAAGTTGATCTAATGTATGATGGCTAAGTTATGTATTGCTGCTATAAATATCTGTGGCCTTAATGATGGTGCTAAAAGAAGAAGGATCCAAGAGGATCTTAAAGTTTTACAAGCAGATTTGCTGTGTCTTCAAGAGACTCATATAGCTTGCAAGGATTATAAATTACTCGCTACTTTAGGTTTTAAGCTACTCGCATACACTGCGCAAGACGTAAGGACTAAGATGAAAAGTGGAAGTATAACGCATGAGAGAAAGGTTGTGGATAAACTTGGCACATGGATAATTATGGAAGTCAGAGGAGGGGCTAGTATATTTAAATTATGCTCAATATATGCCCATGTATTAGACAACCCTGTGGTTTTGAATTTTTTAACTATGGAGTTACCTTCGTGGCCTGCACCTTATCTAGTTTGCGGGGATTTAAATATTAATGGATACAGAGGAGGGTCAGAGAAAGAGGCGGTGTCAAATAAAACCCGTAAACCTCAATCGACTAGGGGGATGACACATTTGATCAAGGATGTTGGTTTGATGGATGTGTGGCCTAGCCTGATGGGCAGGGGTCCAGGCTATACTTTTTACTCCGCTACTCACTGTAAATTTGTTAGGCTAGACTACATTTTAATCTCACCAGCCCTTTTGAAGGATTCTCAGTGGAGTTATTCCCTAGAGTAATGTCGGATCACAATCCTTTAGTTTTTGAATTCCCACTTTCAGGATTAAGGAGGGAACATATTAAATGGACTTTTGAAAGAGCACTTCTCTTCGATCCGGAGTATGTTAATTATATGAGGGGCTGGATCAATGAATTCTTTAGTTACAATAAGGGCAGTGGATCTCCAGGAATGATCTGGGACACTTTTAAAGCTTCAGTGAGAGGCGAGACCCTGCGATATAGCTTGACCAAACAAAAACAAAGTGCAGTGCAAATTAAAGGCTATTATCAGAAATTAGCTATTCTGGAGACCAAATTAATCTGTGTGGTTAACAATGGTGGGAATCCCTCCATAGCTATGGATTTAATAATGGTCGCTAAAGCCGCTCTTAATGATTTCAATATGGAAAAAACGGCTGGCAAGTATCTTGCAAAGAAACAACAATGCTATAAATATAGTGAGACAATTGGCCGAATATTAGCTATTAGGACAAGGCAACAGGTAGCGGCAGGACATATTAAGCAGATAAAGAATATGCAAGGAGCTGTAGTGTCGGATTTGGCGGAGATCAGGGATGCCTTCAAGGAGTTTTATGAGGCACTATACGCAGCTGCAGTCGTACCGGAAGAAAGTGAGGTATTGCATGAGTATGAGTATGTTTCAAATGTGACGGTGTCACAGGAGGAGGCTTTTTTATTGGGGGCCGAAATCTCTCAGGAGGAGCTCTATATGGCTCTTCAAGCTCTTCCATCAGGCAAGGCCACTGGTACTGACGGCATACCATTCGAATTTTATAAAACTTTTGTGAATGAGATCGGCCAGGAAATCATGGGATTGTTTAATGAGGTTAGAAATGGGATCGTACAACCGGTTTCATGGGGGACTGCTAATATTATTATTTTTTAAAGAAAGGGAAGAATCCTATTACACTTCACTATTTTTAAATACTCAAAAAAAAATTGCATCTCTTAACTCTAAGGCCATTCACATTCCAGGATATTACTTTTATTTTGTTATTGCCCAGAATTTTGGCCATCAACTTTTTATTATTTCTTTCACATCATCATCATCCTTTAAGAACATCTCTTGTTTTATAAGGATCTTATCTAATCTCATGTTCTGTGCGTTGGACAATATTTTTTGTGCTTATTTCCCTAATGCTCCCCACCTACACAAAAAGAAAGTGCACATATTTAACAAAAATCTTTCCCCCACCCTCCCCTGGAGAACCCTGCCTGCTGTCATTGGACAAAGCTGTTTTTTCCTATTCAAGCGCCGTCATCATGAGGCTCTAATTTTACACTGGGAATGATCCCCTATTTTTGTGACTTAATTTGCTCTATAAGATAGACCACTTCTCTTGGTTCTCTAATGTTATATGTCTGGTTCTTCCACATGATCCTTAATGAGGCTGGAATTTCATTTTAACTGTTGCCCCCAGTGATCTAAGCTCTTGCATATAGTTTTCCAGCTCGCACTGCCTATCTTGTGCGGCTCTTGAAATGTCAGAACAGATTTTAAAGTTAGAGTCTCCTTTAGGGAAAGTACCTGCTGTTAGAGCGTCACTCAATATCTTTTCTTTCAAGGTGTAGGTTTTAAAATTCACTAGAATTTTCCAAGCATTTTTCCTCAATTTACCTAACCTGAATGGGTCTCTGTGAACTCTCTGGATGTCTTCATCCAGTGTTTTCTCACTCACCCTAGGGATGTAGTCTTTCAATAAGCTCACCACAAACTTTTTTATGTGCTGTCCTTCCAACCCCTCCGGAACATTTAGTATTCGCAAATTATTTCTTCTTGCGTTGTTTTCCAACATTTCAATCTTTTCTCTGAGCTTCTAATTTGATTTGAATGTGCCAATTTCCCCCTGGCAGGCTCTTACTTCTTTCCCGGTTTGTTCCACTATATTTCCATTACAAGTACTCAATCCATTAACCTCTTCTGTGCCCATGACGAGATAGTCTCGTCATGGAGCACAGTCGCGTTGTGCCCATGACGAGACTATCTCGTCATGACACCCACCCACGAGGGAAACGCCAGGCACAGGAGGGTTAAGGAGTTTACTTTATTTCCCAGTGCTTCACAGGTTGCCTGTATCTTTTCTTGATTTTTATCTGACTTAGCAAAATTTGCCATCATCTCTCCGATTAACGTCCCCAAAAGATTATCCATCCCAACTTGTGGGGCTTGCTCCGGACTTTTTCCTTGCCCACTTGGAGGGGCACATAATGCTATCTGTCTCTGGGCCTTCCTGAGAGACTATTTGAGAGTTCACCCCTGCCTCTTCGGGGTCTTGCAATACTAGGGCCTGAAACCGGTTTAGTGTCTCTACTCCTTCATCCCTAGGGGATGACACCGCAGTTTGCATTTCTTTAACCCTACCAGGCCATCTCTTTTCTTCAGGAACTGAGGATCTAACTGGCAGTTTTTCTTGTATTCTAAAAAAGGATCGGAGGGAGGGCGTCACCTTAATTTTTGCTCCTTGTCTGGTTTGATCTGCTTTAGCGGCTTTAGTTCACAGTACGGTGATACTCCCCCCCCCCCTATTGATTTTGGAGCATTCTGCGTGTCTCCCAACTATCTGCAGTCATTTATTACAGTGTTAGTGGAAGTTTTTACTTGATCTTCCCCTGAGCAGCTTGGACCTGCCCTCTCTGCAGTCTCAGAGACGAAATGCCTGCTCCTTAAAGAGTAGCATAAGCCGTAATTTGGATTTTTAGGGGGTTATTTTTTTGTTCCTTAGTAATATTTTGAATTACTGTTGCGGGTAGTGCAGGGTGTTCTGCCAGGGGCCTGACTGGAGTGTTTAGGGCCACTGAGTCCCCATTTTCTACCCCTCCCCCTTCCCCTTACCGATTTCATTCATGCCAGATCTTTTCTCTCTCCTTTGCTTCCTTTACTTCGGGTGCCGGTCCCTGGGCTTGTTTTGGGGCAGGTAAGCCAGTCACTTGTGGGACCTCGATAGACCACTCTGGTAATGTCAAAGGAGTCCCGTCGCAACTTCCGCCAACACACGCCCCGGGAGACTCAAACGCAGCTCCTCGCCGGTTCCTGCTTTGAGACTGCGCTGGCGAGGAAACCGCTTCAGTGACCCCGCTGCATCTACCATGGGCCACACCGAGGGGGAATATGCCTCCTGATCCAGTAAGTTCCTTCCTTCTTCATTAAGGCATGGATATTTCTCTTAAGTTGCGAAGTTACGGAGGTCAATTTCTGTCGTTTAGTGCCTCGTTTAGAAGGAGCTCGCGACCAGACCTCCTAGCCGGCCGCCATGTTCTCCAGCCTTGTGCCCCTCTAGGTAGTCTCCAAGCATTTTGTGAGAGTTCTGTGTTTTTCTTGTGGTCCCATATGGGGAACCAATGCTTCAGGCTCACTTTTGAGAACAATCCAAAGCAGAATTTCCTCCTGTCTGACGGGAATTTTACCCATGACTGCATTGATGGTTTATGGACTAATGCCAGGTGCAGCTAATTGTGGTTGTGTAGCATGAGCAGCCCTTGCAGGATGTATTGTTATTGTTCACATGACAAATTATGTTAAACATCCATATGTTTTAGCCAGATTTGTATATAGCATACGTAGGTCTGGAGCTGACAGATTTTCTATATCTGGATAGAGTGTGTTAATGGCTAATACTGGCCATGTTGCTCCATCATTGCTATGTGGACCTTGTCTAACATTGTTGTGTGTGTGTGTGGTAGGGTGCCTTCAAACCAATTTTGTTGTTCTTGGTAAGTTAGTGGCATTTCTAGAGCTTCATAAGCTGTGTAGTTGCTAGTAACGGCAGCCTTAGTGTATGTTTGAAACTGTACTGTTTGGCCTTCTGTGAATGTAACCCATGAATAGAATACCTCTGTCCTAAATGCTTCATTGGCCTCAACAATAAAGGTGATGTCACCAACCATAAGGGGTAGTCTACATCGTAATATAATTTGTGTAACTGCATGTCTGTAGTTCACTGGTATGTTAGTTGCTTCGTCTTCATAGTTGCTGCCTCTTCAGCTATATGAATATGTGGAATTCAGAGGGGGTACCTCTATGGGGTGATCATTTGAAAGGTTCAAGTTTGAACAACCTACAGCCAATACATCGGATTTACCTACTCAGATTAGGAGGATCTGTCTCTAACACCACGGACGACTCCTGTTAAGAGGTGAATAGGGGTCTTTGGGTATACAAAAGAAAAGTACTTAGGCGATCTATTAAGTAAGAACCCAAACTAGAACTTTGGCAGTGCGATGTCATACGGCTCATACTTTCCCATGTAAAACTGTGCATTTGTTAAACAACATAATCATCAGAACTGTATGAGACTGATTCCACGCACACCATTTGGATATGGTGACCTTAGTCCTGCTAGCTCACAGTGCACCATCTGTATCCCCTAACCTTACATGGTAACACATGGATGTGCAACCTCAGAACATGACAACCTTGACTCCCCAAGGAAATCATGTTATCAGATCTAGAACCCTTTTACTTAGTTACGCATGCATACCCAAAGAGATACACAATAAATACACAGTAAAGTGTTTCAATTTGTATTAAAGCATTGTGTTTCTTGAGTAAAACACTTCTGCTGCAATAATCAATAGAAGGAAAGAGAAGAATGTGAACAGCATTACTAGAATGGTGAAAAAGATAAACAGTTCAACCATTTGCTTATTATAGAGAACATATGCTTGCATACAAGTACTGTAAAATATTTTACTCCTAGCTAGCACATCCTAGCTAGCACATCCTAGCCTATCACATCTAGGGTGACTGAATCTGCCAAATCCCTGTAGGGTAATCTAACCCCCAGGTTGCATTTTGGTGTGTATCATCAGGCTGTCCATCTTGGGAGAGAGCTGGGCAGCATCCTTTACATGAGGTAAACAGGAATCAGCTGGGCTGAAATTCCGGCATGGGTCGGCCTCTTAGTGCCAGCGAAATGCTCCTCTGTCTAAACAAAGTATTGCTGTTGTTTATATTATAAACATCATCCATGCTACCATGCCAAAGTCCCAGTCAGGCCACTATTGTTTATTCAATTGTGATAGGTCTGTCGCTGAGGGGCCAAAACAGATAAGAATTTATGCGATGAACTTATCCCTTGTATAGAATGTTCAAGGTGCTTGGTAATATGCCTACAAAGCAGTAGTCTTAGCAAAGTTCAATTCATAGAATGTTATTCTGTATGAGCATGCAAATTAATGTGTCTCAAATGTCATCGTGTTCAGAGAGAGAAGGCAACTTAAGAACATGAGGTTGTAAAATGGCATTTCTATCTGGGCCTAATGTAACCACGTGACAGGACAGGGGGCATGGGAAAACTGCCCTGGAAATTCCCATGGTTCGGGAGGAGGCTGATACCAGGGTGACGTCTGGATGGTACAGGGGAAGACATTGTTTCTCTGGATTAGCTGAGAGCAAACTGAAGGAGGACTGTGCCAGGCAGACTTCTGCATGGCGCATAAGGAGTGCCCCACTCTTAAGGGCCTGTGATGGTAGGCAGAGGCCCAGCCAGTTGTCGACACCTCTGGTGATCACCATACTATTGGCAGATTGGTCTCCTGCATAGTGAGCTTAAGATCAATGAGGCTAGGTCAGCCCATGTATTGGTGGTCCCCTAGTGTTAGCATGCCTGCATACTGGAGTTGGCTCATGATCTCTCTGGCAGGACATCTGAAGCAGGTCAAAATCTTTGACCCACTGGTCACCAACTTAAATTAGCCTTGAGAATACATTCAGATGCATTCTGCAGATCCTGCGTGGCCTGTCAAGCAAGTGGAAAGTCAAGGGCAAAGCATTAGCCCATCCACTTCCATTCCCTGTAGTTGAAACACTTTAAAAAGTATGGGCATTAATATTGTTGTCTTAGACAAAAAGGTTTTTCTTGGACTTAGTTGAGCATGCCACACTGTCAATCAATCAATCAATCAATCAGGGATTTGTGAAGCGCACTACTCACCCGTGAGGGTCTCAAGGTGCTGTAGTGAGGGGAGTGGGGTTTTGTGCAGCTCCGTCTCATCCAAAGAGCCAGGTCTTAAGGCTTGCAGAGTGGGATATCATCTGATGCTGAGAGGGAGTTTGTCCCAGGTCTTGCCTGCAATGTAGGAGTAGGTTCTTCCTCCTCTTCTAGCTCCGTGGATGCGTGGGGTTTCAGCCAGTGCAAGATCAGGGGAGACTCTTTTGTTGAGGTACTGTGGTCCGGTGTTGTGGAGGGATTTGTAGGCATGAGTGAGCAGCTTGAAGGTCACTCTCTTTTCGATGGGGAGCCAGTGGAGTTCTCGTAGGTGCTTGGTGAAGTGGTCTTGTCGTGGGATACTGAGGACGAGTCTGACGGTGGTGTTCTGGATGATTTGGCGTTTGTGGAGTAGGGATTTGTTGATCCTTGCGTAGAGGGCATTTCCGTAGTCCAGTCTGCTGGTTATGAGTGCATGGGTGATGACCTTTCTGGATTCGGGGGGGATCCATTTGAAAGTCTTGCAGAGAATGTGGAGGGTGTTGAAGCACGTGGAGGAGATGGTGTTGATCTGTTGGGTCATGGTGAGGGAGGAGTTGAGGGTGTGGTCTGTGGGTGTGGGAGGTTTGCCGAGGGCAATGGGCCACCAGGCGTTGTCCCATGCGGAGGGGGTGGATGCGAGGATGAGGATGTCTTTCATTCGATCCTGGAAGTTGTGTCTGGTGGTGTTGGTTTCCTTGCTGAGGAAGAGGATGAGTTGGGTGTCATCGGCGTTGCATTGGTTCAGATGAAGAACTGCGTGGCTTGTATCGTGTTGCATCTAGGGGTGGGCTGAGAGCACTGAGTCCCACTATGCGGTATACCGTGGAGTCGCCCAAAAACTCTGCCCTGCTACGTGGAGTTCTGCTTCTGGCGGAGTTTGCTGGCATGCCCGTTCACGTTGCGTTGGGAACCCGGAGTGCGTTCACACTCCAAAATCACATGGGTAAGGTGCTACGTGGTCCTGAAGTGTGATCATGTTCTAAATCACGCGTAACAGCACCATGCGGGCCGCATAGCTGTGGCCATCTTGTTTTTCTGCTCTCTGTTATGATGCTGGGCCTAATTTTGAATCTCTTTATAATCTTTGTGATCCTCCTCCTTTATCACTTCCCCTAAGAGAGGAGGAGGTGGCAGCACTCGCTTTTTTTGTGCAGCACCACCTCTCCTCAATGCTGGGAGCATGCAGCAGGCCTGGTAGTGGCTACTCCCTGTGGTAACGTCAGCGGCGCTGGGAGACGGTGCACCAGTGCATGCAGCTCCACAGTGAGGTTCGGCGCACCGCCAACAGATGAGGCAACACTGGGCCAACATTCTCGACAGGGAGCAGGACCTGCTCGACCTGGTAGGTTTCAAGATTCCGGGGCTCAATGAGTATTAATTATTTGTTGTGTTGGCTTTCTACAATGCTAATCCCGAATAGCATGCTTCTCACATTCAGCGGTAAATTATGTGTTTAGTAGCAGTTACGCTGGTATATTATTATTAATATTGTGTGATACAGTTTCTAGTTTCTGCTAGGCAGGTGCCGCTGCCTATTCACATTCATCAGGCACTCACTTTGACTGATTTATAAAGAAGCCATTGGAGACTGTTTCTTCTGTCACTATAATGAATCACTGAGTAGTGCATTCTTTCTGTGACTTTGTTTATGTAGCTCGTACAGTTCGAGATTATTTATTTAATTGAATTCACAACAATGATGGGAAGTATGCAGCCATCTATGCATTGCAAAAAAAGGAGAGTGAGTTGGCTCATCAAGAGTGTTGGGAAATGGGAAAATAATAAATCAAAGATCATTAACTGCAATATTTAGTTTTTGTAGAGGAGATTTGGAATATGGATTTAACGACAGTCGATAGACTCGAGTTGAAAGAAACTAGTAGTACCATATGGGATCTGTTTTATCTACTGCATTTGCTTTTCATAAAACCTTTTTTATCATTAATTATCATAATCACTAATCTATTTTTATTTATCTTCTTTATTTCATTCATCAGCACCCAAAAGGAAGAAGAGAGGCGGTTGGGATGGTCTGGGGCAAGCTGGTCAGCCGGTATCAACCACCAGCGCTGCTGTCGAGGGCTCTGCAGATCCCAGTAAGTCCTTTTATGATTGTTGTGAACTTCTTAGGGTAGAACGGACCGTAGAATCTTGGGGTATATTTTGTCTATTGGAATGTTGGTGCTATTTATCTTAATTTGTGACGATTCAGATAGCAGGCCTGAGTAAGCTAGTATTTGTTTAAATTCGAAAAATCACTATGTATGTTTGTTCAGAAGACTTTCCCCTTCCAGCTTATGCATATCTCTGACACAGTTCAGTTCATGAAACAGTGGACATGGTCATCATTGACCACCCAACCGCCCCCCAGTGTAGGGTGCTGCAAACCCATTCATTTATTACTTAAAGAAAGGAAATGGTATATGAGTGAAAGGGTGGGTAGGACATTCTTGGCATGTGTCACATTTAACCATGCAATACCCACGTAAGTAATTCCAGAACATATATCATGGTTTACCATAGCAGAATGATTTACTTGTTTGGATTTCACCCTTGTAAATTGAACCATGAGTGAATAAGCCAAAGATGATTAATCGATGATCAGTGTAGTGGGCCCTCTATTATATAGAAAAAAAGAACTACCCTACCTGTCTAATCCCTCTATCGTACGCCCTGCAATAGAGAAAAGCAAGTTCCCTTTCCTTGGTTCTTGACTAGCAAATGAATTTGGGAAACGTGGTGGCGGTGCAGGCCACAGACTAAACTAGGAGTAAGAGCATGATTTAATATCAAGTTTGGCATATGGGATACACAGTGACGAATGTGTCAAATAAAATCTATATAATCCATTCCTTTGCCTGTAGTGCAGTCCATTAGATTCATTTTCCTCAACTTCTACTTACGGCAGACAGGATAATCTATTAATATCCACATTTCATACATGAGGTGTGTGACTGACTTAGTATCATATTTATTATTCTTCAGCCTCTTTGGAGACAGGGTAGAAAGAGAAATGCAATTGGCGAAGAGCATGGCCATTGGAATTAGATAATTGTCAACTACAGCTGCAGCCTGTAGCAAATTAGCAGAGGCCCTGGCTAGAAATGAGCATGGCTTCAATATTTTACCACCACACACAACTTTTACTCCATAATAGTGCATAATGCCGTACTCATCAATGAGAAGTCATTTATTTTTCAACTGAAAGTGTCAGACTCTCATTAAAGTTACTTGAAAAGCCTTTAGAAGAAAAAAATAATCCAATCACAGCTTTTTAATCCTGTGATGTTATTCCCTGCCAGTCTGCCTGTTACTTTTCTGCCACACAGTCACTGCTTTTTTATGTTTGACAACATGTGTGGGTAAAAGAAAACAAAAAATTGGCTGTGTGACTCTCCTAATTATAATCATCACATCAAATAAATTCCAATGGCCGTAGGGGACCAGCAATGTACTGCTATTGTGCCACGCTGTTATTTAAAACTATTGGGTGCAAAGAGCATTATTTAAAATGTGTCTTTTTTGTTTTTCTCAATATAGCTGCTCCTGCTGGTCCAGCCGGACCCACCAACAGGCAGGAGAGAGCAGCCTATTTGCGGCGGCAGAGGCTGGAGCATATCCAGCTTGCATACTGGTGGCTGGTGGTCCTGGAAGAGGAGCAGGAGGTGATCAATGCTCAGCTCCCGGACCCCAGTGCAGCCGGTCCCCCTGAGCCTCCAGCTCCCAGCCACCCCATCGCCGGCGCCGCTGCCAGCCAACTGCTGCCACCCCCGATCAGAATGGCTACAGTCCATTGCTGCGCTGCGTCCTGCAGAGGCTGGACACTATCAAGGCCCGGCTCACCTCAATGGAGCAGAGCATGGACCGGCTCCGGACCAACATTTATAATGCCCTCTTCTAACCCTTTTTATAATATTTTGTTTTGGTGGGAGGGATTTGTTGTTTGTTGGGCTGGGTGGAGAGGGTGAGATGTGAGTTGGGAATGGGACTCTAGAGACTGATGAACATTTTGAGTTTTGGGGCTAGGTTCAGTTTTGTTGGGGAGAGGATTGGGCATGTTGTTTAGGTAGAGAGGATGGGTTGCTTTGTAAATAAATAAATAAAGGGGGAAAATATTTTTTTATAATCTAAATTTATTCTTTAAGTAGTTTATTTTACTTTTACTTTGCACTGCTGCCTTCAAGTAGTTTTACACAGTCTGTTTATGTGCTTGTAAGACTAGAGATATTGTAGCGCTTAGTTATAGAGTCCAGGCTTATACTTCTCTAACTATCTTGACCTTTACCTGAATATACATGCAGCAATAACAGGAGAGGCATCAAAACCTTACACGTGATGTCGCACTTCCAGTTCCACCCAGGTGAGATCCAACTGTAGGATTTTCTGAATGATTGATTGGTGATTTTCCATCGTAGGCAACTAAATGGAAGTAAAAAGACTGAGTAAGTGGGTTATATATATTTATCAAAGATTTACAGACAATTGACACCACCAGTAGTACGTGATGGTGATAACACAATGAGAATGCCTGGTTAAGTTTTTAATAATGTGAAGCTAGCAGTATTATTTGTGAAATCCACAAGTTATCAAAAATTGACTCAAAATCTGGGGTCAACAAGCTTAGGTTAGGCGTTTACGGCCAGTGATGATGATGCTGACGACTGATGTTCTTCATTCTATATCTAAAAAACTATGGATCATTTTTAATGCGTAGGCTGGTAATAGGCTGGTGTGGACTACTGCTTCAAAGATTCTACAGTAAGTTGGTCTTGCCTTCACCACATCCACCCCACAACGTGTGTTATCCATTGATGGTGTAATTTTAGGCCACATCTCAATAAATCACACAGCTCAGGGAAAGCGAGGTAGGAGTTTGATGAGTGGATGAGTAATGGGATTAGGGGAAAGGTTTAACAAAGACAAACACTACAACACAAGGCCAACATTCATCTGGGCAATAAGCAGCAGCACATCATTCGGCATCAATCTGTTGTTAGAAGGAAATAAAGGAATGAGTATGACAGAGCACAGATACATGCATTCCAAACAGTCCTTCTGCCCCGGGCCAAGACTCAATTTACCATAAATCCAAATGTTCTGTCTTGTAGGTTAGGGAGTGAACCCAGCCACCCACTTCTTCTCTTAGTTAATATGATTGTTAAAAGAAGAATGATACTGTATTGCAAAATTAGGTGGTGCGTCTACATTCTCTTCAGGAATGTCCACTCTTTGTGGCCTCTCTGCACTGGTCTGTTAGGTAAGCAGTAGTGTTGTTGAGCTCATCTAGCTTTTGCCTTTATTTCGTGAAGAAGACTAGAAGAAGGCTTGTGGATTGTAAAAGAGAAACTGTATTTTAGAAGGGTGTAGAGGGACAGAAGTAAGGTAAGCTTCATGAGGAGTTTATCATGATAAGAAGACTCAGAGGCAGAACAATAAAAAACAAGAGGGGATGCTCAGAGTTTCACTTTTGCCACAAGTCCAACATACACACACACACACAGACGCACACACACAAGCACACACACACACAGAAGCGTTTCACAAACACACATCTCCTCTCTCTATTCCAAATGGCTGAGTAGTACTAGGCTACAGACTCTTGGTTTGCCTTTGAACTGAAGCTGATACTCAAACACTTCTTGCTGTGTGTTGATGAGATAGTCCTGCAGGTCCCAGTCCCGCCCTGAGGAGTTCTTCCATGATCATCCTCCAGTCCTGAGTGACTCTGAGTAACCCTGTATCAGTCCAGAACCAGACCAGTCATCATCAGCATCATGAATTGTGAAGACCAGAACCAAATAGACGTGGAGTGCAGGGCACGGCTGTTGAAGAACACGTGGAGAATGAAACAGAATTGCAGTATTTTGTATAGGTTTTGTTTTATAACTAAATTGACTGTTCTCATGTCTGAAGAACCAGAAAAAAAGGAGAAAAGCCCGCAATTAATTAAATCTGGCTATGCGTGAAAAGTATGATCATCATCAGCTACAGGGAAAATAAAATAGGTGCCCATCGCTCAAGCCCCAAACAATGCAAATTAATGATCAATTTCTCATATAACTGTTCAACAACACACACCCTCCCTAAATGTCTGCCACCACATAAATCATCAATCAACTTAAATCATCACTCATGCAATCAGTCACTCACTGTTGCAATAGTTAAAGTTACCTCATCCAATCCAAGGCAAGCAGGTATTGGGTATTCAATCATCTTTGAAGCAGGCAACACATTGAATTTGGTATTGGCAGGCAGTCCTGTACATAATAAATGATTTTATGGAGCAGCTGTTATAGTACTAATTGATGCAAAAAGGGATAGGCATTATGCAATAGCCATGCGAGGGGGGCAGGCATTGTCCCCAATGTCATGAAGGAAGAGTGGAGGCTTCTTCAATGCACACTGGTCCAACTGCAATCCAGCAATATATATGTGACTCATAAAAAAATGTGGGGCAGCATAAATCTGACACAAAAACAATAATGTTCCCCTAGCTAATGTTTTTTATGTTTCTTTGCAAAGAAAAATTTCAACGAGAAAACTTGAAAAGTTCTATGGACCACTGGCATTCTTGGTCCGGGAAGTAGAGTTTAACCTCAAACTCAAGTCGTTCAACCAGAAGTTGATCAGCTAACACATTTGATTCAATTTCAGACCAATCACACTCTTCTTCCTCCAGTGCTGCTGTTTCAGGAATGGTGTACTTGTGTGGTATAAATGTTGGCTCATTTTGACATTGTCAATCTCTCCACATTTTTAAATGAGAGACTGGTCCTTCTCACTGTGACGACCGCACCAGCTGCACTGGACACTGGCAACAGGACAAGCCATATACTTTATTGCCAGCCTGCAAAGCTCTGGCTATTGGCACATCTTCCCATACCAATACATCAATGGATTTTGATCCACATAGACCTCTTTTGGATCATCCAGATACTCTTGGAACATTATGTGGATGGTCATTGGTGCTGCCACTTGCTCTACCTGTCTCGCCATCACCTCTGCACTGGACTTGAGCCCTGTCAATTGAAACCAATACAATGCAGAGGTTGGGTCCAGTCCTTCTTTTGCTGTTGTTCCCGGTGTTCTGGTTGATGGTGTTGTCGGCTGCTCTGAGATAAGACTGGTCTCTCTGGAAGTTGAAGGCGGCACCCCAGAACTGCAGGGTAGGACTCGGAGTTCCAGCCATTCTTCTTCTAAGTCTCTGGCATGCTCTACAATCCACCTCTTGTATTTTAAAACATCCCCTTCAGAAAAAGGGATGAAAGTGGGCAGAATTATTTTGTACCATGGATCAAGTAGTGTGGCACATATGTACTTTTTGGGCTCAATGATGTCATGTTGCAGCCTTATATTAGAAGCCGTTTTAGTTTTAAGCTCTCTATCAAGGTATGTGCTTTACCTTGTCTTGTAAGAGATGCAGCAATGGGATAGCCTGTCCCATCGTACTATCCTCCTTGCTAACTTAAAACCTCAAAATGGAGTAGCATCTTGTGTCAGGCATTTGACTAGACCCCATGGTCATAGCTTTCCCAACTGCATCCCCTCCCCTTTGAATGACATAGTCATTGATCTGTTTGTACTGCTCAAACAGATGTTAAGCCATGTAAAAGGTGGAGTTCCCCTGTGTTGGCACCTCCTGTATCAGGGCTTAAACTGGTGCTCTAATATTATGTTGTATAAAATCTGCAGCTGCTTTTGGGCTTTAATAGAATGGATGAAATGGGTGCATATTCTTCTACAGGTGGTCAGTATGTTGCTGACTATGTCTTCCTTTTTGAGGTAGTCTTGCACCACCAGGTTGATGCAATGGGCCAAACACAGGACCCTGAAATAGCCTCCGTCTGACATGGCCTTTACTATGTTACTGCCATTGTCTGTGGCAACAAATCCAAATCTAAGACCTCTGGGTCACAGCCGTTCATCCACCTAGCTGTTAAATTTCTCCAAGATGTTTACAGCTGTATTTGATTTCTCCATGATGAACATGGCCACTGTTGCATGCCGCCAAACTCTCTTAAAACTTTCTTCAGGGCCAAGACCTGAAGATATCATATGCTTTACACCTGCAAAAGAGATCCAGTAATGCACATGTAATCCGTCACCTGGCAACTGGTCCATATGCCTGTCGTCAGGTGGATGGTGTGAACAACACTTTCCTGAAAAGCTTGTCTAACCAACTGCAGGACATGGTGATGCAGCACAGGAACAGCCACTCTGGCAAAATAGGTCCTACTTGGTGCCTTCCATTTTGGGCAGCTGGCCGCCACAAATTCTAAAAATCCTACTCCTTCCAAAAATGAAAAAGGAAGGAGGTCCAGCGCTAACATTTTTGCCAACTTTCCATTGTACAAATGTGCCGTTGGGTGGTTTCGCTCGTGGGGCCCCTCCTGCGTAAACATGCCCAGAATAGGAGCCTGGATTTCTTGGAGCACTGACACAGGCGTCTTTTGAGAAATAGATGCTAGTGGTAGACTCAATGTGCATCATGGTAGTTGGGCAGTCACTGTATGCCACAGTGTCTCCATCATCTAAATCTAAGTCTTTTTGAGCCATTGTGAAGTTGCTGAGGTGGGTGATTCTACTGGTCCACTGCTGGGGACAGGGCTACTTTGTGTGAAGATGTCACCCTCTTCTTCCTCATCATCACCTTCAGCGGTGATTGGACTTGTCGCTGATGTTTCCTGGCTCTCTCCACCACCACGACCACGTTCAGCAATTTTTTTAGGTGCCCCTCCCATTTGTTTGTGTGGTGTTTTTTCTATGGGTCGCCTGGCCTCCAGTGCCATGTTGTGTACCAGGCTTACCTTGACGAACATTTGTGTGGCAAATGGTGCATACTGCAATGTGATCCTCCTTTTTGCTTAACTGTAAACAAAAAAGTCCCAAACTGGGGAGGAGTACTTTTTTACTGGCCCACTGCCAATACCTGAAGACAAACTGGAGGTAGGTGGCCATGTCATTGATTGCCTCTCTGCTTCTCCTGAGGCAAGGGTTGGTGAAGGTCTCAGCAGAGGCTTTGCAAATATGGGAGCTGGTGGCGTGCAACCTGTGCCACATCCCTTTGAGCTTATTAAATAGATATGTTAGATTCCTCTGTGTCACCTTCCATCATGACTACCTCATCATCGCCATCCTCCTCTTCATCACCTTCCATAAGTCTAAGGGGCATATTATCAAGGGCTGGCGATAGAATTATCGACGCTTTAGCGTCCGTTTTTTGGCGAAAAACTGCAATAATTTTATCTCATTATTAACAAGGACACACTAGTGCGTGTTTCCTTGATTTAGCTCCCGTTTTTGTCACAACTCGCATCGCATCGATGGTGAGATGCAAAGTAGGCGTGGTTGTCAAAACAACACGGGAAAATATCGCTAAGGCAGCTTCGTGATATTAACAATGAGGCGTAGCGATAATCATAATCTTGATAACTCTGCTTTAACACAGGAATTTAACGTCTGCTAAATTCCTGACCAAGGCATACCTAACATGGGAGGTGGATTATGGGGTTAAGGCTACAGGGCCTTATCACCAAGCTTTTCGCCGTTTTAAAAGGAACATTGCTGGTTTTTCAGAGATGTTTGGCCATTTCCCCGCTATCGCTGGAATATTTATCGCCATAGCGCTAAGCGTTGATAATACAGCGCTAGCTTGGCGAAATATTCCAGCGATAGCCGGCGATAATATAAAGCGTGCTAAGCGCACTCAGCGATAATTATCGCTGGGGCTTGATAATATGCCCCTAAGCCTTTCTGGAACATTTATTTTCCCTTGCCTCTCCTGTTGTCTCGTGGTCTCTGTTGGGATCCACTCCATGTCCCTATCATCATCATCAGAAGTGGTGCTGCTTGAAGAACATGGTGCTGCAGTACCCTTCTTTTTTCTTGCTGGAGATGTGGGAACCATTGATTCTAAAAGAGGCGGTTCAACTTCTTGCTCTGAAGGAAGCTCAACCTCGTGTCCTGCTCGAACATCAGAAAAATCCATTGCTGGCTGCGGTTGCTGTCCACTTTGTTGTGTTTCCTGAAAAGATTGTGTACTATTTTGCGAAAGGGACAAATCCAATTCAACATAGCTACTCGTTGGTGTTGACATGATTGCACCGGCTGCCTCACTGACAGACATGGTTCTGGGCTTAGGTTGGGGAGGTGGTGAGGTTGATGGAGACCAGTGTGGCAGGCACAACTTTCCTGAAAAAGGTTGCAGTCGGCACGCCAGTGGTGGAAATCTGCGTCTTCTGCTCCCCAGAAGCCACTTTTTTGGCAGCACCTTTCTTTTAGGCCATCTTGAAGCTGTCAGTTGGCAGTGGCACTTAGCTTCACAACAAGCTGAAGAGATGACTGTGTTGCGTAGTCAGTCATGCGTCATGTCGTGCACAGGCTTTCTGTCTGCCAATACTGTGGGTGATGTCTCTTCTCTTGTGAACCTAAAAGCAAAAAAGCCAGAGGAACTTCAGTGAAACGTGGCATTGTTGCAGTTCAAGTAGTAGTACAAATAAATAATATCATTCAGTATGGTTACTAAGTTATTATAAATAATTCAGAATAGTATACAGTGTTCATTCCTAAAACGGAAAACTACACCAATATAAACTTTCATGGGGACTGAGCACTCAGGAAGGATTAGAAAGAGCAACAACTACAAAACAATACAGGAGTAAGTCTTTGCTTTATGTGCAATGCATCATGTGGGATGTGGCACGCAGGGGAAGCAGCTGACAAATGCATTGACAATTGAATAATCCTTACACAATGATTGCCTTTGGGCACCTATAGCAGACATGGGGTTGATTCATTAATGCCAGATACTATGAAAATGGTAAACAAAATATGGGGGGAAAAACTAACATTGCAAAAAATTAAAATTAAGAAAATTATGAATAAGTGACACTATCCTCAAGCATATAGTTTGTTTCTATTTTTTAAACTGTTGCTCAACCATCCACGCAAGCATATGGCAAAGGGCGACACTGGCTGGACACACAACATGTCTACCAGCCATTGCCACATGGTGAACCAGCAAGCAAGGAGGACCGGCCACAGCATAATGATAGAAGAACAACACATACAAACCTATGGCAAAAGCACCCTGGATGCCTATACAAAATGGCCACCAACCACATGGTCAGGCAACAATAACCAGCAAGGGGGCATGGCCACAAACAAAGAAGAAATGCAGGCCTATGGGGAAAGCACACTGGCTGGCTACACAAAATGGCCACCAGCCACATGGTCTGACAACAACCAGCAAGGGGGCATGACCACAAAGAAGAAATTGAGGCCTATGAGGAAAGCACACGGGCTGGCAGCACACAATGGCTGTCAGCCACATGGTCTGACAACAACAACCAGCAAGGGGGCATGGCCACAAACAAAGAAGAAATGCAGTCCTATTGGGAAAGCAAAGAACACTGGCTTGTTACACAAAAAGGCCGCCACCCACATGGTCACAACAAAAACAACAAGCAGGAGGCCTGGAAAACAAAGTACACATGCAGCCCTAGGGTGGACACAGACTATAAAAAATGGCCCCTGGCCACATGCCATACTGAATCTTGAACAACAAAGGCAAATGGTGGTCTATGCCAAACACACATACACACACACACGCAGTAGCCAGACAAAAGAGGCATGGTAACACAGAACACAGCTAGCATTAATTCAGCTGCCAAAAACGAAAATGAACAGGGCTACAAATGTTTACAACAACACACATCCTCCAAATGCATTACCCCACCTAAACACTTTTTGCGTGGAAAAAACTTGAAAACCACAAAAGATTCACATTTTGTATTTTAATCCAATGCCACCCATGGCCTAAATGAGACAGTGAGACAGTGCACCCATGAGTAGTACAGGGCCTACTGGCTGGAAGGCTAAATGGCAAACTAGGCCACAAAGTGAATTAATTTAATCAATCAATATTGTAAACATATTTAAAAACAAGGAGAAGAAAAAAGAAAATGCACTGAACTGTGCAACATTTTTCCTTTACAAAAGAAGATACATTTCTTGCACAAACAAACTAGGCCCCTAATAAAACGTCAGGCCACCCACCACGATAAATTTAAAAAAATCAAATAAAAGTACAAATAAATCCAGGTGCATGCTCCCAGTCAAACACCCTTATACATCACTTTTTCGACTCACTTGTGATATCTCAAAAGCAAAGTCCTTAAATCCAATAGTATTTATGCGGTAGACAAGGAGAGTGATCCTTCCAGCTCTAAATCCCAATGGAAAGTGACCAGGAGAGGTACAAAGCACTGGTAGGAGCCTGCTGGTCAGGAACAGGAAGTTGGAGGCTCTGGGCACTTCCTTCTGGTTTGAGAAAAAAAAAGTTTTAAACAAATGGCTTATTGCAAAATAAAAACAACTCCAATGGCAACTTTGAGAAGAAAATCCACTCCAAAATGCCTCTCAGCTGCATTCTCAAGCAGAAAAGTTGTTCGACCGTTCTGTTTGTGATCGCGATCGGTTCGAAGAATGCTAGATTGGTGCAGTCACAGCCACAAGTCATGCGAGTGAGCGTAAAGTCTAGCGGGAGCTCTCTAGCAGTGTCTTGTGTGAGCTCGCAAGCAGCCTGAAAGTCTTGGCACTCGCAGTTGAGTTTCAAAAGAAGACTCAAGCACGCGAACAGAAAATAAATCTGCTTCGTGCCCGATTGGTGGAATTCAGGAATTGTGTATTTCTGGGCGGAGTGTCTGAATTCTGCAAACTCTGCGAATGGAGTGGAGTTTACCGCCCAGGGTTAGTTGCATCCTGCTGCGTCCATCTTGAGGAGGACCGCAGCTGAGCTGGCGGAGCACTGTTATCCCTACTTCCAAGGATCAAGGACTGGTGAGGCACCAGCAGGCAATGTCCAGGTGCAGGGTTCAAGGGTGTTGGAGTTTCTTGTGTCCCTGCAGTTCAGAACAGGAGGCCATCCAAGCAGCTCTTGAAGTCACTTTGGTAGTCCTGGGTCCAAGGTGCAGGCCCAGTCCTCCTTCCCCAGATAGCAGAACAGCAGAACAGTCTCTCTTGCAGGTAGGGCAGCAGGGCAGTCCTTCTTGCAGCAGAGAAGCGGGGCAGCAGAGCAGTCCTTCATCTGGGTCTTCTAGAGGTCCAGAAGTGTTCTGAAGAGTGTGTCCGAGGGTCCCATTGTTATACCTGTTTCCCACTTTGAAGTGGGAGAAGCTTTTGGAATTTCTCCCTACTGAGGTGTCTGGAATGTTCTGCCTGCACAGGCTGTCTGGGGACACAATAGGTTAGTGTGAGCTCCTTTGTATATGAGCTGGGCCAGTGCCTTTGACGTCCAAGTGTGGTAGGTGACAGCTTTGCCCTACCCATTAAGTAAGGGTAGCTCATCCTGCCAACAATCAGGCCAACTATTGTGATTCTGTCTGGTAGGAATACACAAAGGCCAACTGCCAAATACACCTAGTCATGTGACCCATGAACAGGCTGCAGGCAGCAAATGGTTAGGACAAGAAAATGGCAACTTTGTAAAAGTGGCATTTTCACAATTGTGACTTAAAATTGGAGTTCAACATAAAAGAGGGTTTTTAAAATTACAATTCGTCAGACACCAAACATGACTTTCCAATCGGCTCCCAATCAAAAGTTATCACTTATAAAGTGAATGTTATCTTAAGGGAGAGGCAGGCCTAGGTAGAGAAAAACTAAATACAGGAGGTTTTCGCTACCAGGACATGTAAAACTTAAACGTACATGGCTAACTTTTTTAATACAATGCACCCTGTCCTATGGGCTGATTAGTGCTTACCCTAGGGGTGACTTATATATATGAAAAAGGAAGGTTTAGACCTGGCAAGAGATTTATTTTGCCAGGCCGAAATGGTAAAAACTGCCCATTCGCAGCCCTGAGACATGTTTAAAAGGACTACTTAGGTGTGTGGCACAATAAGGGCTGCAGGCCCACTAGTAGTATTTAATTTACAGGTCTGGGATACATGTAGTATCAATTGACTAGGAACTTACAAGTAAATTAAATGTGCAGATAGAGTGTAAGCCAATATTACCATTTTTAAAGGCAAAAGCACAAGCACTTCAGCATGGGTTACCAGTGGTAAAGTGAGCACAGTCCTAAAGCTAACAGAAACGGGTTCAGAAAACAGGAGGGGTGAAGGCAAAAAGTTTGGGAGTGACCCTCCAGACATGGCCAATTCCAAAAATTTCCTACAAAGAAATCTAACACTTCATGTAACAAAATACCTATCTGTATGCTTTCACACAGAGAAATTACAATTCACCCTTAATTCCTGTCGATTTTAACATATGATTTTAATAATCAAAATTTCAAGTCCAGTTTGTTTATCATAAATTTTCATAAATAACAGATCCAACCTATGAAAACAGAAGAATGTTTTTCTAATGAACCGATCAGACCTGTAGTTGTTATCATTACATTATCACCATAACCAACTGAGGTCTCCTGTACTGAGCATAAGCTTTCCCACAAGCCAACCACCAGGCATACAGTCATAAAATTCGATAGCATCCAAAATTATAGGTGACAACGCAAAATAATCTGTCTCCTAGGAGGACCTAACAAGAATTCTGACAGTAAAAATCTTCTATACCCATGGTTTGTCACAGGGACGTTATCCAGCAGGGGTAACCTGCACCAGAATATCTTGCCTACTATGTTATTCTGTAAGATTCAAGGTAACAAAATATCTATCACTAGGTAGCATATGCTTTTCACAATCATACATACCAGTCCAATTGTCTTTATCATAACTTTACATTATAAACAATCAATCCCATAACCATTATCAATGTGCTTGTCACAATAACCAGCTTGATCTACTGTGTTGGTTCATAAGCCTTCCCACAAGGCAACTATTATACAAACCATAGTAAAATTTAAAATATGTAATTAATAAGGCTGTCAAAACAATACTAAATCCATACTAATAGAGCCTACTGAGTATTTCCTTCCATAGTGCGAAATGACTATACAAATGGTTTGTACTGGTGGTTCACCAGCAACACAACCTTTGCTTACTACAGCATTCTGCAAGACCTTATGTAACAAAACACTTGGTTAAAACCATTTACCACAGCATAAAACCAAACAATAGCTGTTTGCCCTTAACATACTTTTCACAATGAGCAAGTAGTGCCCTACTTGCTTTGTCATAACGTTTCATTATAAACAGATAACACCAAAGGATTCTAACATTACTTTTCCCAGTGAACTGATAAAGTCTCTAGTCTTTGCCCATAGCTTGACACTATATACAACCAAGGCATATGGAAGCACAGAGAATCTGGCAGCCATCAAGCATACATTTATAAAATTACATATATGTACAAAATTACAGTTTGCAACACAATACTCAGCCGTGATCAAAGGTCCTAACAATAAATTCTACTACCATTGTTTGTCAGAGTGGGTAACCAACACCAAAACCCTTGCCTAAAATAGTAATCTGCAAGATTACATGTAACCTAAAACCTTTCTATGGCTTGTAACATAATGTGACAACGATCCACATTTAGAATCCTACTGACATCACCATATGCTTTTCACAATAAATAAGACAGGCCTATTGACTTTGTAATTACTTTTCAAAATAAATAGGCTAGAGAAATTACATCAGGTATAATATTCCCCCGAACACTAATCAAGCCTATCACTGATATCACTGGCTTGTCGCCATTACAATCCTAGGTCTAATGTACTGAGTATAAGCGTTCCTTCAAGAAAATGGTCAGTCATACAGTCATAAAATTTCAAAATTATAGAAAATTACAATTGACGAAGCAAAATAGTATCTCTCCTTTCAATAGTATCTCACAGTTTCAATATTCAACAATCATAGCTTGCCAGAGGGTGTAACCAAGACCAAAACTTGTGTCTACTAAAGTACTTATCAGACTCCACGGAACAAAAAAACTATCTGCATGCCTTCACTCAGACTAATGATAATCCACCCTTAAATGTCTATTGATTTAAACATATGCTGTTTACAATCGATATGTCAGGCCTACTGCCTTTATTGCAACATTTCATGATAATCATCAGGCACATAGCTTTTATTATAGGCTGTCACCACAACCAACTTAAGCCCACTGTCCTGAATGTAAGTTTTCAAAGGCTTTCAAAAGGCAACCATCATAAGTACATATGGATATAAAACAGTTGGCAAAGCAAAATACTATCTCTCTTAAGAATGCTTATTAAGAATTATTGTAGTGCATATCTTCTATCCCAACATTTGTTAGGGTTGATCAACAACAACAAAAACCCTTGCCTACTACAGCAAACTATAATATTCTATGTAACAAAGTGCCTACCTACTGACTTTACCACAGTTTAATTAAAATCAATCCTTATAAGCCTATTGTTTTTGCGCATGCTTTCCACAATAAGTTGTTCTGGCCTACTGGCTTTGTCATAACGTTTCATAATAAACAGATCAAACCTATGAAGTCTGGCATGCTTTTCCCAGTGAACTGACAAAGCCTTTACCCTTTACCATTGGCTTTACACTTTACCTAACACTGGCCTATTCAAGTACACATAAACTGGCAACAATTATGCTTAGAATTATAAAATTATACATTTGTAGAATAAAACAGCTTGCACAACAATGTACAACCTCTATCAACAGGGCCTAACAAGAATCATCACAATGAAACCTCCTGGGAGTTTCTCAGAATGAGTGGCCAGCATCACAACCCTTGCATACCCCGTTAATCTGTGCGATTCTAGGCAACAAAGTTCATATCTGTAGGCGTTAATAAAGATTGATAACAATCCAAACCTAAATACCTATTGACTTTAACATATGCCTTTCACTGTAAATATTTCAGACCTAGTGCCTTTATCAGAACATTTTATAAGTAACAGATCGGGCCTATTACCATGATCATTGGCTCGCCACCAAAACCACCTCAATCCTGCTGCATGTAAATGTAACAACATGACAAAAAGTACAAAATATGCAGTCTTTTTAGTGGAAACATACAAATTAGGGCCAGTCAGATTCTGTACTCAGGGTGACCAGAATGTGGAAGGAGCCTATATCCCCTCACTCTCTAGATCTCTGAAAGGTCAGGTAATAATTGTACTGTGGACCTAGACATAAAAACCCATGTAGGTTAATGACTACCCTCTTCTCATCTGTGCTGCTGCCAGAGAAAAATATGGTAAATTATCTAGCTGCATGGAGGGCAGTCACTTTTTTTTGGAAGCACATAACTTCTGCCCAATCAAACATTTCTATCCTGGCTCCCAACATGTGGGAGAAGCCAAAGTCCCTCTCTTGGTGATTCTTACATGATTGTCTGGCGACAGCTGTGCTGTCAAGCCGGCAGATAATAATGGCAAATTTTCTATGAGTTCTCAAATTTCTTACTAATCCATGTCAATACAACATTCTGAAATGAAGACTAAAATGTAATTTAAGCACCAGCAGCCCTCTGTCAGATACGCCCAAGCAATCTAGTGAAGATTCCCACAGTGTTCTCAAATGAGGGGATTATTTTTGTCATATAATTTTTGGTTAGTGTTCTATAAAGCTAAAATGAGGTAAAATGTTCTAGGAGTTCTTGAATATCTTCCTAATCCATTTCAGGAAAACCTTCTGGCAAAAAAATTTAAACATGTACTTTCAACACCAGAAGCAGCATGTCAGTTAACTCAATTGTTTCCATAGTGATCAACTGCAGCTTTACCACAAGTTTGATCATCTACAGTGCTAGCATTCTTTATTTATGACAAAGTGTGGCCTACCTGTATACAATCTTGATAGCATCAAATCTATATAACTAAAAGCGTACCTAAATAAAAAAATGAGGAGTTTCTCTTTGTCATAGTAATTATGGTCAGTGCTTTAGAAAGCTAAAATTAGATCACATTTTCTATGAGTTCTCAAATATCTTCCTTAACCATTTCAGTAAAACATTCTGACACTCAGAGTCAAATGTACTTCCAACACCAGCAGCAATCTGTAAGTTAATTCCCTAGTGATCAACTGCAGTGTCACCAAAGAGTGCTAATGAATAACTACAGTGCTAACCTTGTATTCATGACAAAAGTTAGGCACCCAAGTCAAGTAAATCTTTATTTTGGATTTTTTTTTTTTATCCATAAAAGAACAATGACAAAAAGCAATAATTACAAGATAAGAACTTGAATTATATGAAAAGATAAAAAAACTGAATACATTTGGTTTACATAAGAACACAATATTTACACTTAAAAAAGCTATTCAGGTGATGAGGTAGATATGCAAAAACCGCAGTTCAATATCAACCAAAACATGGTATCACAGGTGGTTTTTTAAAGACCGTACCCATCTACATTTGTGGTGTTTTACATATAAGTCCAGGCCTTGGTAGTTAACAAAACAATTGCAAATGGAATCAAATTTGAGAAATCTCAAAAATAATCATGAATTTCCTCATATTGCAAGTCATCCAAATAGATTTAAGATTTTTGTCTATGAAGGGTCTTCTTGATGTAATCAAGGATAATGCAACATATATATAAAGTTGGCAGATTTTTTGAATAAATAAAAGCCACTTGATGATGAGGAAACCTTGGGATAATCAAACGAGCCTTAGCGCTGATGACCTAATATCACTATAAAATCTACAGAGCAGTAAAAAAATGTGAGGTTGTCTGTCTTACCAGCATATCACATGGGCACCTAGACAAATTCTGGAGACATGCATGTGTTTTAGGAAAAGACACTAGATGGTGCATCACCTCAAGGCAAAGTCTAACAGAAACCTATTATGGGTGTTCTTCACAAGGGTGAAGTATAACTGAACCCCCATTTGGATTGCACCCATGCAGAATCTGGCAACTGCAGATTTCTTTTTTCCTGGGCATCTCTAAGAGACTCCCTTTGCCCCATCAAAATCAAATACATTTCTCTTTTGGTAAATTGCACGATGTTATGAGGTTCTGATGGATTAAGGCTTATGCCCAGCTCCAATTGCAACGATTTGATATGCAAAGACATTGGTATTTTTCCATGATTATTGAGGCCTAAACAGTCCCTTATGATTTCCCTGGTAATCTTAGAGCCCTGTTTTGACCAGAGGCTATGCCATTTAATTAGTGTGTTAAGGTCCATAATGTCCTCCATGCACTCTGTGCCCAGTTCTTTGTAAACAATATACACAGGGATTGATTTAGGCACTACCAAAAGCCTGCATAAGTAGATGTTTTCCTGTAACTGTGGGGATCTGCTCTTTTCTTTACCCCATCCTGGACAACCATATAGGGCCACTGGAAGACATTAAGGGCACACACAATCCCCGTTCGCCATAGAAAAGTCATATGTTAGTGACATTTCTGTGGCAATTTGTGTTTCGCGTAATTTACAAGGCAGTGTTACTCCACTCAACATGGGTTAACGTTGGCCCCCTTTAACGCTATACTTAGCGTGAAGGGGGTGGCCAATGGGTGTTAGGCTGGGCATTCCACTGCAAAACCCATTGATTTTGACGCTGCCTCATATTGTCATGGGCGGCATAAATAGGGGCAGTACCAAAATTAGGACCAGGGAAAACAAGTGCAATGAGGAAATTTTTTTCATTTTAATTTCTCCTAGTTTTTGCTGTTTTCATGTGTGCTGCGTTAGAAACAGCAAAAGGCCTTGGATTGTTTATGTTCAGGAAGGTGTCCCTTCCTGCACATTAACAATCAATAAAAAAATGATGTTTTGTAACTTCTATGTGTGCTGCATTAAGCAGCACACATAGAAGTTTCAAAAAGCCTCTTGACTGTACACTGTGTGCTGTAGATGTTTTTTTTTAATAAGATGTAATGCTGTGTTACAAGTTTGCCTTGTGTTAAATTCAATAAAAACAAATAAAAAAAAAGAAGTTTCAAAACGCCATTTAAAAGGGACACCTTCCTGCACATAAACAATCTTCCCCTCAAAACAGACACCCTTGTACTATGGTGCAAGGGTTCCTGATTTGGCGATAGGCTGTTAAATTTAACGGCAGTGCAGTTGAAAACTCAGAGCTGTACCATATTGTTGTAAATATGGTGCAGTCCTGCATTTCAGAAGCGGTGGAGCATGGCTTTAAGCCAAGGAGACTAACACCACACTTTTCTAAGAAATATGCCCCTTACATCTATACAATTTAGTAAACTCTCTCAAGGGTTTATTGCCTACTTTTCGGGTGAAACTGGGTACAGCAGAAATGGTCCTGATGAATTTTAACTTGGTCTGTTTCAGGTGGGGTATCCAAATCCTTTCTCGGAAAAAACAATGCCAAGATAGCTAAAGGTGTTCACCTCCTCAAGCTTTTGACCCTTCGTGTAGTAACTGTTCTCCTGTTTTAATCTTTTCCCGCAGACCATGGTATCCGTCTTGTCAAGGTTAATTTTTAAATCTTTACTCTCCATAAATATCACAAAATTTGTTATCAGTCACTGGAGGCTGCGACTGCGAAGAGTAAAATTGGAGTAGTAAGACCCTACCTTAGGGGCATAAGCATGTATATCTTGGAGGAAGCCATCCACACCATTTACATATAAAGAAAATAGTAATGCTGTGAGTAAGCATGCCTGTCCGATCCCCTGGGTCCCCCAAAAATTATTTGTACTTTCCTCATTTTTCCCATAACACACAAGAGAAAAGGGGAGCATACAGCTGGGAGAGGTGACATACGATGTCAGTTGGGGCGCCCATATCTATTAGCACCTGCCATAACTTGGCATGGTTCACAAGGTCAAAGGCGCTAAACAAATCTTCAAAACACATGTAAACATACCCCTCCCTAGCCATAGTGTACTTACTGATAATAAGATGTAAATTAATTCCTTGTTCGACGGTATCTTTCCATATTGTGAGTCCATTATTACGTTCTTATCCTGGACCCAGTCTTCCAGCGGGGCCAAGATCACCCTACCCATAGTTTTCACAGAGGAATCCAGGAGATATGAGGAGATAAGCTAGTGCCGCTTTTGTCTCCTTTTTTAAAAAATAGGGACAATCACACTATTACTCGGAAAGTGGCCGTTAGCTGCTGTGTTAAAAATTTGATTCAAAATTGGAACTCAGAGTGGAGTGTGAGATTTAGAAACATCCACTGGGATGCCATTGGGCCTCGGGGCTTTACCTTGGGCACTTGCTTGTAAGCTTACACTAACCTCCTCCATGGTTATTCTTTTCAACAGCTAAAAATGAATTTAACTTGGAGGGCCTAAACTTGTATTAATGGCGATGCCATCTGGGTTGAAAATACTTCCAAAGTGCTGAATCCAGCCATTTGGCAATCCAGACAAATCCAGACCTGGGGTTGTACTTTCTATGAGAAAGGGGGAATTTACTGTTTTCCAAAAGAGGGTTTCCAGTTTGCCTGCTCCTGGAGTTCCTTCCTTCTTTTTCCTAACACCATCCTCAAATGTTCCCCTAATTCCTTTATTTTTTCTCTATTTCTAGGTGATTCTTGTACAGCCTTTCAGAGGGTCTGATTTGCGGTAGTGCAATGGGAGTTAAACCACACTTGAACCGTTCTTCTATTCTCAGCATCTTTAACAGGCCTGTGAAGGTTTTTTTTCAATTGTCGATGTTATTTGAAAACAGGCCTCAACCAAACTATCATAATCTGCCCCCCATCCCTTGCAGGTTTTCCATTGGTCTACGATAATGGCCTCAGGTACTTTGGGCTGGTTTACCCCAGTCCATTTCAGGGTGGCCCGATTTTTCCCTGAAGTTTTAATCAATGGAGCTACTCCTGTTTCTTCTTGGTTGTGATAAAACATATTCAGGGAGAGAGTTAAAACAGCATGATCACTTAACACAGTGCTTTCTACTATGAAGAAATTGATCAAATGCAAGTCCTTAGCTGAAATCAGTATGTGGTCAATGGCAGAAGTGTGGCCATTGCCATTGAAGGTTGGCATCACCGGGCCATTTCCACATAGTTCCTGTTCTATGATTTCTAGAATTAATGTGTATAAAAGTTCATTGAAGGATTCCCCATTGGGGTCATTAAAAAAATGGGGTTGTTCAGCCCCAAAACAATCCGAAAAGCCACATACTATGCTATTTTTGTTCATGCATTTAACTGTGTTAAAATCTGCTGCCCAGATGAATGTGTGATCTGGGTCCACCTTTTCCTAAAAAAAAATCTTGGCGGTAAACTCTGCTCCGTGAGCAGAGTTTACAGAGTTTATGCTACTCCGCTTGGAGGGCAAAGTTCAGCAAAAACTCTGCCTACGCAGCGGAGCGGAGTTCATTGGTGGAGGGAGACTTACCTTCCTTCTATCATGGGAGGTGATACATGTTATGAGAATGCCTTGGTTGGGAGTTCAAGCAAAAGAAAATGCAGGTGATTGTTTAATAGCCAATTTTAGACCATGTATCGGTGCGAATCTACAACAATATCTAGCACAAAGATCCATTTTTCCGAGTAGAATAGAAGCCCTCCATGTAGGCTATTTTTACAGACCGGTCAGACACGGTATAGGCAATATTTATGCTACAGATTCCTGTATAAAAAGTGCTTCCAATTTATGGGCAGGTCAACAGGGTGGTCAGCAGGTATGTTTTGTAAGTCCCCTCTTCCGGTCATTACATCTAACAGATATACTCCACTAACCCAGCTAGATGATCAAGATTGACCAAAACAGGCCTTGGTGCTACCTAGAGGGGATGAAGGCTTGAGGCCCCTGAAATTAAGTGGTCTAAATAAGAGTGATCAAGAGGAGGTTACACCTGCAGCTATCCCAAATCATTATTTAACCATCAAGAGCTGGAATGTGGCGGGTGTGAATTCTAAACTACATAAATTGCACTGGCTAAACATCATTACATCCAGGCAGATGATATGCCTGTAGGAAATGTGGAGCAGGGGGGATTTCTATGCAGGTGGTTTCTACTCCATTTTAACACCGGCTATCCCTATGGTGAAAGGGCAAGCCAAAGGAGGTCTGCAGTAAATATTTCTAATATGTCACCTATTACAGTGAAGAAAATCCTAACTAAATCCCTTATTACCAAGTGGCCTATTTATCCATAGACCAAAGGTAGAAGGTCATTTTAATACATTTCTATAATAGGTTTTTAATAACACACGTAGCAGAATTATCACTGAACTGGGAAATGAACTGGAGGTTTTTACTAAGGGTGGTCGGAGCTCGCGTAGTGGTAATCTGGGGAATTTCACAGAGTTACTGGAAAAATACAGTGAGATTCCGTGGAGTTCCTTTGCCTGGCAGAGTGCCCCCCTGCTCCTCCCCCAACCCCTGCACCCCTGCTAAAACCCTGCCCCCCACCACCCTCCTGCTAAAGCCCCAGCCCCCCAACCCTTTTGCCCCGTAGCAAGGCCAAAGATAAGAGACTATAGTAAAGAAAAGAAGAAGACTAAGAAGAGACTTACCTTCCTCCCAAATTGGTGTCCTGCTCCTGCTGCTGGGCCTGGCTCCACTTCCGCTGCTACTTAAATTACAGGAAGAACTGCAGTGCGCATAGCGTACTGAGTGAAGGCATGCCTGACCCTATCATGGAGAGCCATACCATGTGCACTGCAGTTCTTCCTGTAATTCAACTGGAGTAGCGGGTATTGCACACACAAGCCTTGGATGGCCACAGAGATATCAATTCTGCCAAGCAGGAAGTGTTGAACATTTGGCATAGAGTCTTCTCATCTTCTTGAACTGTCTCTCCACATGCATGCCATTTTCTCTGCCAGTAAGCTTGTCACATGGCCTGCTTGTATGCAACATCGAGAATGCGTAAGGGCAGATTTCGCCATTGTGGTCTACTATATAGGTAAATTAACAATGTTTATCTTCCATTAATTCTTTGAAATCATCGAGAAATGGTAAATTGTTTACAAATAAAAGTTGTACATGTATACATAAGAAAGAATGACAAAGCAACTGCTATTTTGTATGCTTAAAGAAAACATCAACAATAAATACGGCTAGTAGCAATAGTTGTTCACAGTTACAAATCATGCCCAATGCATTTCGGGTTTGCCAATAATCCCTTCTTCAGGGGCCACTGCAGAAAAAATATAAAAAAAGAAAAAGACTTATATGGTTTAACTGTTATCAAATACATTAAATGTAACCTGATAGATGCAGCGTACATGTCCAAGATGGTGAAACAATCCCTGTACGTATACAACCCAGGATAGTTATCTTACAAAAGTAAATGACAAAAGAACCAATGCACAAAGCATCAGAAAACAAAACTAGTGCTTAGTGAAAAGAACAAGCAGGAGGTAATAAATAAACGTGCCAAGTGAATGGAGACACATAACCCAAATCAAACCAAAAAATGTGAGGGGATCTGATAGTGAAAGACTACTATGTGCTGACGTGACAGCACTTACTCGTAACACAAGATCTTTAATATTGCTGCCAATTGAAGATTAAAAACGATGTGAAACCTTTCTACCGACTGTAATTCTGGAAACAGAAGAGAAATCCATGTATTTTAGTGACTAATAAGAAAATGTAGACTCAGGAAAACAGAAAGCTATGCAAGGTTCACTCACTGGTAAATAGTAACCTCAGGAACCAGCTGTCGAAATGCGATGTGAATGAGAACTACGACAAAACTGACAATGCAAAAAAGAATTTTAGACTTAATTTAATTGTGGGTAAACTGAAAATAAAGACGCCCTGTATGACAAATAATTATCTGGAGGTAATGATCAGCCAGTTGAAGTAAGTTTAATCTGACCATGTGATTCACGAACGAATATGTTACCAAGCTCGAGCACTGGTGCCTGGTAAATGCACAGAAACCTGTAATAAAACACCCCGTTGGTAAATGACGCGCTGGTAACAATGCATGTATTTAAAGTTAAGGATCTAAGTAATGTTGAAAAGGAATGCGTCCTACTTACCGAGTCTATCCTGAAAAGTAACCAAAATCACTGCTAGTTGAAAACACAATCGCGGTAGAGTAATGTATGTGAAAAAATTAGGGGAAACAAGACCAGCTTTAAATAATGGCTGCATCGCAGAGCGCGCAAAAGATCAAAAGAAATTGAACAGAAAAGAGAGACTAAACCGAAAATGAAGTATGGGCGCCATATTGGAAGAGGAACAGAATTAATCTGACCAAAGCAACGAACTGATAAAAGAAAAACCGGCGCATTGGTTACTCGAAATATTGGATATTATAAACTCACATATGGGTCATTTTGTTCCTGCGAACAACGGGAAAAAACATAAATAATGCACTAATGCTTGCCAACACAGCATATAAGTAAAATGAATGAATACTGAGTTACTATATGTAGGCGCCATCTTGGGGATGAAATATATGAACGTAATGGCCAAAACAGTAGAACCACAATGTTAAGTGACATGCTGTCTTATGATGACAAATGCATCGACCAACTAAAGAAAGGGAGAAAGAAAAGGAAAAAGAACGACAGTACTCGACCTAAACTAAGAAAGGAGAGGAAAAGATACCATAAACGCTACCCTGTCAAATATATGTGAAATAATGATGACATTACTCTCGCTGTGAAAAGAAAACAGTGTTGTGATCTAAATGAAAACAAAACACACACAGATGTGAAAAAATTTAAAAATGTGAAAGACAAAATAATAATTGTGAAATAAAAATTAAAAAATAATAAAATGAATGAGGATAAAACATAATTACCTAGGAAGAGACGAATATACAGTCTAAACACATTAAAGAAAGCATTGCATTTTTAGTTTGTCATTAAGCCCTGCAGGCACTAACGTTTGAAGATATTTGGTCCACCAGACTTCTCTTTGAGCCAATGTCCTAGCAATGTCCATTCCAGGTTGTGATGTAATTATTTCAAGTATCATGAATTTCAGCTGAGCATCAGTATGATGATGTTGTAACCAATGTGTCACGAGGTGTGACTTGAGACTTTTGGTGCAAATGGAACATTTGTGTTCTGAAATTCTGATTTTGATCTTGCGAGATGTTTTGCCAACATATAGTAAACCACATGGACATTCAATGGTATAAATGACATTGCTGCTATTACAATCACCATTATATTTAAGTGAAATAGCTTTCCCTGAATGAGGATGGTTGATTATATGTCCTGTTATTACATTATGGCAATTAACACAATTGAAACATTTGCACATGCCAGTAAATTGTTCTTGATTCACTGTATAGGTGTGTGTTAACAGATCCTTAATGTTTTTACTGCGCGTGTACGCGAAAAGTGGTTCATGAGCAAATAAGCCATTGAAAGCAGGTTCATGTTGGAGCAATTCCCATCTAGACTTTATGATTTTTATGATTTTAACTGAGTTGGTTGAGAATTTAGAAACAAAAACTTGACGATTCCAGAGCATATGTTAGACTTAGCCATTGCTAAAACACGTAAAAAAGAACGCATTGAATTACTTTCTCCGCAGTTGAGAAGCAGCCAAAATCGTCAGGTTTTTGTTTCTAAATTCTCAACCAACTCTTTTGTCATTTACTTTTGTTAGATAACTATACTGGGTTTTATACCAGGGATTGTTTCACCACCTTGGACATGTACGCTGCATCTATCAGGTTACTTTTAATTTATTTGATAGCAGTTAAACCATATAAGTCTTTTTCTATTTTTTCTGCAGTGGCCCCTGAAGAAGGGATTATTGGCAATCCCGAAATGCATTGGGCATGATTTGTAACTGTGAACAACTATTGCTACTAGCCGCATTTCTTGTTGATGTTTTCTTTAAGCATACAAAATAGCAGTGTAACGGTTCTCAGGGTTTTCTGCAGGAGCGTCAGGAACCTGAAGGTTAGATCTCAGTCCTCCCCTACGGCCCTCCGACTCTATCAAACACTAGAGTAACGGATGACACGCCAGGGGAAAACAGGGAAACAAAACAAGGGAAGGCGGGTGTGACTTCTGTGGTGTGGCTGTGGCTGGATCAAGGATGAGGCTCTACTCCGCTGTAATATAAAGGCCTGGTTAACTTCAGTTGTCACAATGTCATCTCTAGATATCTAGACATCACTAACCCTGGAATCCTACATACCAATGGTCTGTAACCTCCAATCTGAAGCAGTGTGACTCTTGGGAAGTTCAGGCCGGGATTTCCTATACCACACAAAACAGATGATTCAGAGAACAACCCCCTCCACTGAAAACATATGGCTCTCCTCAAACGAATAACTCACCCCACTAATCATCAATAGAATCACAGGTTCTCCAGCTAGGGTTCATTTTACATGTTAAAATGAGGTTCAAATCAGGTGTAGGGAGAGAGCTGTGGAAAGAACAAAATAACACTTATTACCCCCCAAACTGTATTTATATACTGAAGGTAAAATAAAAGGCAGCGCACAGCGCTGTTACCGTGCTTCGGTTGTACAGCAGTTACAGGCACAGTGCTCCACGCTAGCGTCCCCTACGGACTTCAAGATTCTTCTCCCACTTCTGCCCCGTGGGAAATCTCACAAGACTGTGTGGAGATTAGATAGGTCTTACAGCGGAGAGGCAGTAAGGAATATGCTTGATGTGATGGCACAAACAGCGGGCCAAGCGCCAGCGAGGCGTGTCAGACCACAGAGATACGTAACAAGAGACTGAGGCTATTGAGGGAAGTAGGTGTGTGAGAAAAACGAAACAAAATACACGGGACTGAAATATCCTATTCTATCTTAAGTGAAGGAGCGGTTAGTGGGGTAAAGTAATGGGAGCTAGGAAACCCCCTCAGGAAGTGGAGACGAAAGGAAATCTGCTGCAACTTGAAGGGTATTGGTAACACTCACGCCTCACGCCGCAGCCAAGGGGTGGATGCAACATCGGGAACAACGGGAACAAGGAGGCACGAAGACCGTACCGAATTTGGAGGACCACGATTCTTTTTAGAGAGCGTCTCTACCGAAAACGCCAGAAACGCGGGCATTACCCGCGAAACGCTCAAAACGCCCAACACGAACTCCGGAAGCAGGAAGCAACAAGTCGGAAGTCAGGCAACGCGAACAAGGAATGGAAAGAGGGCTCAAGGCTAGAACGCTAAGCGCGTTCGAGAGCGCTTAGGGACCTTATATACTGGACCGTCTTCCGAGCCGGACCTCGGGGCATGACAGCACACTCCCCCCACAACGGCCCCCCACTCTTTTGGGCTTCTTTGGATGTCTCAGGTGAAAAAGGCGAATAAGTCTAGGGGCATGCACATTGGTAGCCGGCTCCCACGTAAGTTCTTCCACCCCATATCCCTTCCAATGCAATAGGTACTGGAGAGTGTTCCGTACTATGCGAGAGTCTACTATTGATTCAACTTCATACTCTTCGGCATCTTGAAGAGTGATTGGAGCCGGTCGTCTCGGGATTTAGGTACCAGGTTCTACAGGTTTCACCAAGGAGACATGGAACACCGGGTGAATCTTGAAAGAGGCAGGCAGTTCAAGTTTCAGGGCCACCGGGTTAATCACGCTCTGTACCTTGTAAGGGCCTATGTACGTAGGGTTGAACTTGCGTGAACCACTGAGTGCCAGATATTTGGTGGAAAGCCACAGCTTATCCCCTGGTTCGTAGATGGGTTCTAATCTTCGGTGCAGATCCGCCCCCTCCTTGTATTTCACCTTTGCGGCTTCCAGGTTTACTAAGGTACTCCTATGGATTTCTTGCAATTTTAGTACTAACTCATTGGCTGCCGGGGTAGGGCCTCCCTGGGAAACCCCTGTAGGCAATAATTTGGGATGAAGCCCATTAGAACAAAAGAAGGGCGAGTGACCTGTGGAGGAATGTGGGTTGTTGTTATAGGCGATCTCCGCTACCCACACCCACTCATCCCACTCCGCGGGCTTATGTAAGACTTGGGTTCTGACGTATTGTTCAAAACATTGATTGACTCTCTCGGTCTGTCCGTCTGACTGCGGATGATGACTCGAGGACAATCTGACATCTATCCCGAGCAAGGAGCATAAACACCTCCAAAAACGAGACACAAACTGGGCCCCCCTATCTGATACCAAAACAGAAGGAAATCCATGGACACGGACTATCTCACGTAAAAACACTGAAGCTAGTTCAACTGCAGTAGGCAAGCCACTCAAAGGGACAAAGTGAGCGGTCTTTGTGAACATATCCACCACCACCAACAAGGTATTATTCTCGTTTCTGGTAACAGGTAAGTCTACAATATAATCAAGGGACACAGTATGCCAGGGACCAGGCGGTGCAGGAAGAGGCAAGAGCAAGCCCACGGGGTTTTGGCGGAAGACTTTGGTTTGCGCACATACATGACAGGTTTTTACGTATGCAGCTATATCCTTAAGCATGCCCGGCCACCAGAACCGTTCTCTTATCACTCGTGTAGTCTTTTTTATCCCGGGATGTCCCGCCAAGGCGTGGGAATGGTACCAGTCCAATACCTGTTTCCGCAGTTCTCTGATGGGCAATACCACTCCACCCTGCACACATACACACCCCTCCTGGGCGGTAGTCGAATGTGAACCCACTAAGTCCCTCATCTCTGATGCCAACTGGCTCTGTCTAACCTGATCTTGGAACTCTTCCTCCGTGAGCACCCCACCTATGATGGCCTCTCTGGGGACAATATTCGGGGATTCCAAGGGTACATCGGGATGATCAAAACCTAAGCGGGATAGGGTATCGGCCTTGCCGTTCCTTCTCCCCGGTCGGTATTGGATACTAAAATCGTACTCACAGAAGAATTGCGACCAACGTATTTGTCGCATGGACAAGGCCTTGGCTGACTTCAGGTATTGGAGGTTGCGGTGATCAGTATATACCATTGTCTGATGTCGAGCGCCTAATAAATACTGCCGCCACTCCTCAAAGGCCTTTTTTATAGCAAGAAGTTCCTTTTCTCCTACGGCGTAATTGTATTCCGCCGGAGTGAACTTATGTGAGAAATAGGCTACAGGATGACTCAGGCCACTGACAGGATCTGTTTGGCTTAGAACGCCTCCCACAGCCACTTGCGAGGCATCCACCTCCACAACAAAGGGCAAAGCGGGATCTGGGTGGTTTAGAACAGGAGCTCGGGTGAAGGCGAGACGCAACTGTTGAAATGCATTCTCCGCTTCTCTAGACCATGTATATAGGACTCCTTTCTTTAAAAGGGCCGTAAATGGTGTTGCCAAATCTGAAAACTTCTTTATGAACCGCCTATAAAAATTGGCAAAGCCCAAAAAGATCTGCATTTCTTTGACGGTACTGGGCGCCGGCCAGGAAAGGACCGCCTTTACCTTACCGGGGTCCATCGCCAGACCCCATGGAGACACAACAAAGCCCAAAAAGGGCACCTCTTGGGTGTGGAATGTGCACTTTTCCAATTTGCAGTATAATCTGTTCTCATGGAGGCGTTCTAATACCTTCCGCACATGGAAAATATGATCAGACATGGAAGCAGAGAAAATCAACAGATCGTCAATATAGGCTATCACATACTCATCGAGCATGTCTCTCAGTACCTCGTTGATGAAAAACTGAAATGCTGCAGGAGCATTGCAAAGCCCAAAGGGCATTACGAGATACTCATATAACCCGTATTTAGTACAAAATGCCGTTTTCCACTCGTCTCCCTCCTTGACCCGCACAAGATGGTATGCGCCCCGTAGGTCTAATTTCGCGCCACGTACTCTGTCAAGGAGGGAGGCGATGAGGGGTAACGGATACCTGTTCTTAATGGTAACTAGATTTAATTTTCTGTAATCGATGCAGCATCGTAAACCCCCTTCTCGCTTGGGTATAAAAAACAATGAAGAAGAGGCTGGAGAACGGGAGGGTCTGATGAACCCCTTTTCCAACATGTCATCAAGGTATTCTCTAAGGTATGCATTTTCTTTTTCTGTAAGTGAGTAGACTCGACTACAAGGAATTCTGGCTCCAGCCTCAAGAACTATACGGCAGTCGTAAGCCCTATGTGGGGGTAGGGTTTCTGCTTCTCTAGGGTCAAATACTGCCTTCAAATCCTCGTAACAGGAAGGCAACTCAGGTATGATTTCTGTGGTTTCAGAAACACTGCTCCCTTGAGTACTTGCTATCACGACGAAAGGAAATCTGCTGCAACTTGAAGGGTATTGGTAACACTCACGCCTCACGCCGCAGCCAAGGTGTGGATGCAACATCGGGAACAAGGAGGCACGAAGACCGTACCGAATTTGGAGGACCACGACTCTTTTTAGAGAGCGTCTCTACCGAAAACGCCCGAAACGCGGGCATTACCCGTGAAACGCTCAAAACGCCCAACACGAACTCCGGAAGCAGGAAGCAACAAGTCGGAAGTCAGGCAACGCGAACAAGGGACGGAAACAGGGCTCAAGGCTAGAACGCTAAGCGCGTTCGAGAGCGCTTAGGGACCTTATATACTGGACCGTCTTCCGCGCCGGACCTCGGGGCATGACAAGCAGTTGCTGTGTAATTTTTTCTTATGTAGACATGTACAACTTTTATTTGTAAACAATTTGTCATTTCTCGATGATTTCAAAGAATTTATGGAAGATAAACATCGTTAATTTGCATTGTTGATTCGTTAGTTCTCTCTTTTGACAGAAAGTGTGTACATTAATAACATATTGCTTATTGCTGTGCATCCAGTACACGGGTGGCAGTCCACCTGTTTCCTCTTTTTCTGTTACTTAGGTTGGCTACCTTAATCTAGTTTGCATGCTGCTCTTTGTACCAGTGTTTCAAACAATTGTGTTCTTGTAGTTCAATAGTAAGAGTGCACTGACTATTTCTACATTTACTACTATATAGGTAGCCACATTGCACATTTCTCTTCCTCTTTATTGGTGGTCTCTCCATCCTAAAAATGTGCCTCTGGAACAATGTGTAGCTGAATTGGAAGAGACCTTACCAAAATTAGTGTTGTGTTGGGTGTGTGACTACTTTCTGGTGATTGTGGTTACAATGTGACTGTTTTCCCATTACCTTAATCTGTAACATATATTTAAATGACCCAACATTATGTTTTAGTGAGGCATGTATAATATTATGCTTAACTATATATATATATATATATATATATATAACTCGTCAAATGGCCCAAGGGAAGAGCGCTCTCTCTCATAGCGGGTGCCAGTGCAGAGAACGGGCCAGTCCTCGTTATCAATTTTCCACCAACTTCCTCAAAAAGGAAAACACTGCACACCAAGGAAGTTGTCAATTTCAGGATTTATTCTCCGTGCAAGTAGTCACCATTAACCACCACCAACGCATTTCAACCTAAATCGGTCTTCCTCACCGTGAGCAAGACCGATTTAGGTTGAAATGCGTTGGTGGTGGTTAATGGTGACTACTTGCACGGAGAATAAATCTCACCGTGAGGAAGACCGATTTAGGTTGAAACGCGTTGGTGGTGTTTAATGGTGACTACTTGCACGGAGAATAAATCTCACCGTGAGCAAGACCGATTTAGGTTGAAACGCGTTGGTGGTGGTTAATGGTGACTACTTGCACGGAGAATAAATCCTGAAATTGACAACTTCCTTGGTGTGCAGTGTTTTCCTTTTTGAGGAAGTTGGTGGAAAAAAAATAATTATATATATATTTATATATATATATATATATATATATATATATATATATATATATATATATATATATATATAATGTACTGGCGGTCGCCAGTAGATAGTTATAGTTAGGACCTATTTTCCATAGGAAATCCGCAACATTCTATTGGGAATTTCTTTAGCGCCGATTGACGAATCTTCACGAAATTCTCCAAACTTTTGGCCAGCTCCGCTCCGCTCCTACCCTGAAAGTTTCGTGGTGATTCGTCAAGCGGGGGCCTAGAAAAAATTTCCCATAGGATCTGTTGTCGCAGCTACAGCCCGAACCGCTGAACGGAATGACACCAAATTTGGCAAAGAGGTAGTCCTCAGTTCGCACTCGTGCCTTTTGCATACTTGGTGTGAATCTGTTCAGTAGTTCCTGAGAAAATTAGGGTAAAATATTTAGTGATATCTATGGCCGGGGAGGATCCGCGGACCCTACCCGCACCGTAAGCGAACCCTCCCCGAACGGAGCGCGCACCCTCCCGATCGCGCACTGAATGCTAATTGGCTGTCGAGCGTCTGTCTACATTCGAAACCAGAAACTGTTGGCGGCCATTTTCTCCCTCGGTAGAAGCGAGGCTGAAGAAGCAAGGGGAATAAGTGCGTAAAACATATAAAGGGGGCAGAGTGGAAATACTCTGACCCTCTAGAGGTGCTTAGGGGGTCCCAGAAGGACCCCCTGGGGCCCCCCTTTTCTAAAAAAAAAGCGGCGAAATGCACACATGGTGCGCGCATCCTATTGCTTGGATGCACGGATTCTCTCGCGGTGGGTTCGCGGATCCAAGGAAAAAAAAAATGAAATTGTTGGGAGATAAAGATTAAGCTTAAGTGTTTTGTTCTTAAGTGGCTCTAAAAAGAGCCGTTGTGTCCATTGAGAGTTTTTGGTACTTATAAATAAGTACCTATACAGAGTCTAAAGTTGTTGAGGAAGACTCTGTTTCCTTCATCAGTAAAGTGTACTCCATCTCTCCTATACATCTCTTGCATATGAAAGCGCAGATTGTTATTGGAAATGGACCCCAGTCTGTAGTCTCGGAGAAAAGCAGAAACAGATTTCTTCACATGTTTCCTAGCTTTCTCAATCTGTGGACAAAAAGGATCGGACCAGTTCCATTTCTGCCTTTGGCATATGTTAGAATACACAAAGGCAGTTTTAGGGAAAAGTGAAATCAGTTGTGCAAAGGTGTCCTTCATAAGCATTTCCAGACCTACCCCAGTCAAAGTGCCTAGGTCATTGCCACCACAGTGCACTATTATGAGGTCAGGGTGTTGGATTTGCATGAAGGATTTCACCAATGGCATCAATTGGTGCCACTTTAACCCTCTCTGTCCAATCCATTTAATGTCTACATTTGGCAAACCTAGGTCTTTGTGAATGCCTTTGTTTTCTGCATACCTTTGGCTCCAGAAAATGTAGCTGTGTCCCACAATCCACACTGTAAGCAACTTGTAAGGAGGTCTGGATGCACTCAGATGGTCTCTGTAAATGAAATGGCAGTTTGGAAAGTAAGATGTTTCTAAAATGGTGGCTAAGATGCAATTTTGAAAAAAGACAAGAAATCATTGGTTGTTTGACAACCTTCTACACTGAAAGGTAGGGTGCATATTTCTGTTTTTTAAACGCTTGATTCTTATTGGTTAACAAAAACAGATTGTAAGGAACATTATATATGATAATTATATATGGTAAGCTGATATGTTGAGAAGTCAAGCACACTTGCTGTTTTGATTAGCAACATTGTGTGTGCTGAACTTGTGACCTGTGTGCTCAGTACAGTGTTCCATGACCTGTTTCTATGGAAACGGGCAGAAGGCAGATTGGGGGAAGGGTTGAAGTTTATGTCATTTGGAAAGGGTTGAAATGTTTAACCAATAGAAATGTGTGTTGGCTTTTGAATTTATGTGGGAAGGAATGTGATTTGATGTTTACATGTATATGTGTGGAAAATGAGAGGGAAACTTTGCCATTCTTTGGTTTTGCTGACAGGTGCACAGTGCAGAGATTCTGTATAAGAAAATCTGGTGTGTGACTGATATCTGGTGTGTGACTGATATACTTCTTAAACTACAAAACATCTTGAAAGGTGAGTTATTTTATTGTGAGGGGATGTATGTAGACTATTTTTATTTTAATCAGTCTAATGTATTTTTTCTGCTAAAGTGTAGGGAGTATTGTTTTTTCTCTACAATCTTATTGACAGCGTGTGTGCATGTAGAAACCATTTTGTGATAAGGATTTGTGTTTTTTCATGTGTTTGTAGACAGATAGCTATGCAGTTCTTATATTTTGGTAGATTTCGAAACCACTTATTGTTTATGAATTTGTGAAATGAGTTATGTTTCTGTAGCAAAATGTAGTACTCCTTGTAGATGAAGAAATGTATTTTGGTATAGTGTAAGGTATAGTGTTGTTTGTCTAGAATCACACAGAGAGCCTGTGTGCATTTGGGAACCACTGTGGAGAAGCGTTTGGTAACATCGTGCATTTGCTGACAGATAACTGTTTTGAAACTTGTCATGTTGTCAAGTTTTAGTAGCATTAGAAGACAGTATGGCTTATGCTTTCATTAAATTAGTTAGGTATTGACAGTAAAGTGTAGTCGTGAAATATGTAGATTGTGTGCAGTTCCCTTACCATTTCCAGTGTAGTGAATGAGTTTTGGTAAACTCCTAGGAATACTGGTGCTTGTCTAGAGTCACACTGTGAGTCTGTGTGCATTTGGGAACCACTGACAGAGAAGCGTTTGGTAACATCGTGCATTTGCTGATAGAAAATTGTTTTGAAACCTGTCATGTTGTCAAGTTTTAGTAGCATTAGAAGCCAGTCTTTGCTTATGTGTTGATTAAATGAGTCAGGCATTGAAAATAAAGTGTAGTCGTGAAATATGTAGATTGTGTGCAGTTCCCTTATCACTTCCACTTTAGTGAATGAGTTTTGGTAAACTCTTAGGGATAGTGGTGCTTGTCTGGAATCACACTGTGAGTCTGTGTGCATTTGGGAACCACTGTCAGAGAAGTGTTTAGTAACATCGTGCATTTGCTGACAGATAACTGTTTTGAAACCTGTCATGTTGTCAAGTTTTAGTAGTATTACAAGCCAGTTTTTGCTTATGTGTTGATTAAATGAGTCAGGCATTGACACTAAAGTGTAGTCGTGAAATATGTATATTGTGTGCAGTTCCCTTACCTCTTCCACTGTAGTGAATGAGTTTTGGTAAACTCCTAGGGATAGTGGTGCTTGTCTAGAATCACACTGTGAGTCTGTGTGCATTTGGGAACCACTGTCAGAGAAGTGTTTGGTAATATCGTGCATTTGCTGACAGATAACTGTTTTGAAACCTGTCATGTTGTCATGTTTTAGTAGTATTACAAGCCAGTTTTTGCTTATGTGTTGATTAAATGAGTCAGGCATTGACACTAAAGTGTAGTCGTGAAATATGTAGATTGTGTGCAGTTCCCTTATCACTTCCAGTGTAGTGAATGAGTTTTGGTAAACTCATAGGAATACTGGTGTTTGTCTAGAATCACACTGTGAGTCTTAGTGCATTTGGGAAACACTGTGAAAGAAGCATTTGGTAACATCGTGTATTTGCTGACAGAAAACTGTTTTAAAACTTGTCATGTTGTCACGTTTTAGTAGCATTAGAAGGCAGTTTTTGCTTATGCTTTGATTAAATGAGTCAGGCATTGACACTAAAGTGCAGTCGTGAAATATGTAGATTGTGTGCAGTTCCCTTACCTCTTCCACTGTAGTAAATGAGTTTTGGTAAAGTGCTAGGATAGTGTTGCTTGTCTAAAATCACACTGTGAGTCTGTGTGCATTTGGGTAAGGATTGTGAGAGAAGCATTTGGTAACATCGTGTATTTGCTGACAGAAAACTGTTTTGAAACCTGTCATGTTGTCAAGTTTTAGTAGCATTAGAAGCCAGTCTTTGCTTATGTGTTGATTAAATGAGTCAGGTATTGACACTAAAGTGTAGTCGTAAAATATGTAGATTGTGTGCAGTTCCCTTATCACTTCCACTGTAGTGAATGAGTTTTGGTAAACTCCTAGGGATAGTGGTGCTTGTCTAGAATCACACTGTGAGTCTGTGTGCATTTGGGAACCACTGTCAGAGAAGCGTTTGGTAACATCGTGCATTTGCTGATAGAAAACTGTTTTGAAACCTGTCATGTTGTCAAGTTTTAGTAGCATTAGAAGCCAGTCTTTGCTTATGTGTTGATTAAATGAGTCAGGCATTGACACTAAAGTGTAGTCGTGAAATATGTATATTGTGTGCAGTTCCCTTACCTCTTCCACTGTAGTGAATGAGTTTTGGTAAACTCCTAGGGATAGTGGTGCTTGTCTAGAATCACACTGTGAGTCTGTGTGCATTTGGGAACCACTGTCAGAGAAGTGTTTGGTAACATCGTGCATTTGCTGACAGATAACTGTTTTGAAACCTGTCATGTTGTCAAGTTTTAGTAGCATTAGAAGCCAGTCTTTGCTTATGTGTTGATTAAATGAGTCAGGCATTGGCACTAAAGTGTAGTCGTGAAATATGTAGATTGTGTGCAGTTCCCTTACCTCTTCCACTGTAGTGAAGGAGTTTTGGTAAACTCCTAGGGATAGTGGTGCTTGTCTAGAATCACACTGTGAGTCTGTGTGCATTTGGGAACCACTGTGAGAGAAGCATTTGGTAACATTGTGCATTTGCTGACAGAAAACTGTTTTGAAACCTGTCATGTTGTCAAGTTTTAGTAGCATTAGAAGCCAGTCTTTGCTTATGCATTGAAAAAATGAGTCATGCATTGACACTAAAGTACAGTACCATGTAGTATTATCTTTACTGCCCCAGAACTGAAAATTTAATATTTTTACCCAGGCACTGTCCTAGAAGTAGTCTGATGATTTAGTCAGTTTCTAAGTACTTATGTTGTGAACCATTCATTACCAAATAGACTGCTTCAAATGTCCATGCAGTATGCATGTAGTTCTCTAACCACCTACACAGTTGTTTTTCTCACCTTCAATTTTCTAGACAGTTTCCATACACTTCCAGGAAACACCCTATCACTCGCTTTGCAGTCCTCTAGTGACCCATTCAGGACCATGTACTAATCCATTCACTGTGCCAAAACCCAAACACTTATAAATTCACCAAGACACTCTCTTTCCAGTACTCTAATGATTCAGTCAATGCCTAAGTATTCATGCACTGAGCTAGGCCTTAGCACATGGACTTCTTCAAACCCCTATGCACTGTGCATGCAGTCTTCTAACCACCTAGACACTTGTCTTTCACAGTTTCAATTCCCTAGTGAGTATCCATACAGTCCAGCAAACATCCTGTCACTTCCTTTGCACTCTTCTAGTGAGCCATTCAGTACCAAGTACTAATCCATTCCCTGCGCCAAAAGCCTACCACTTATAAAATCACCAAGGCACTATCCTTGCTGTAGTCTAATCATTCAGTCAGTACCCAAGTACTCATGCAGTGAGCCAGGCCTTAGCACATGGACTGCTTTAAATGCCTATCCAGTATGCAATCAGTTCTCTAATCAGCTACACAGTTGTCTTTCGCAGCTTCAATTCCCCAGTTAGTATTCATACACTTCTAGCAAACACCCTGTTACTCACCCAGTGTGTCTCTTTTTAGTACTGTAATCATTCAGTTAGTTAGCATGTAGTCTTTTTGTGAGGTAGGCTTTAGGGCATGAACTGCACCAAAGTAGAATGCATTATGTATGTAGTGTTTTAATCATCGTCACACTTGTGGTTCAGGGCTATCGTTTTTTAGTCTGTTTTTATATAAAATGTGTTTGTACAGTAATGGAATATTGTAAATTTGAAAGTTATTAATATACATTTATTTGTGACTCTTTTTTGCAGATACTGTTTTTCAACGTTAAAATCGAGAAAGTATGCCAGAAAAAAAACAAAAAAAAGAAAAGAACAGAGACAGGAGGATTATTTGAAGAAACATCAACCACAAGTATTGAATGAAAAAGATAATGTGGCTAAAAGGAAAAAAACTTCTGGTAAGATTATGAAGCAATTTATTAAAAATGTTTGTAGGAGCAAACAGAATGTAGAGAATGCTGCAACTTCAAATAATTTTTTGAGTAAGAAAAAAAATCAAAATAAGACGAAAAAGTAAAAAAGCAAATGTTCAGTCAAAGGAGATAAAGTATGGTAAAAGAAGACAAAATCAGTATAAGGAATTACGCAAAAAAATATTTTACAAGAGAGTAGTGCATAATTTGCTGAAAGATGTAAAGAAATATAAAAAGAGAGCTTTATTTTATAAAAAGAAGAAGCATATTGAAAGCATTGTGGAAAAGGCTTTTGAAGTAAAAAGGAAACTGTTTATTTTAGTGTTGAACAGAATTTGATCACTAGATCAATCAATATATGTAATGAAGGCCAAAAGTAGGAGGAAAAGAGTTATTAATAAGATAAAAAAAATTGTGATTTTTTGGGGAGAATGGAAACACAGTTCTAGTTCAGAGCCTTTTTTTAATGAAGAGAGTTATTCACTAAGTGAAAAATTATTGTATGCAGTTGGCACCAGTGGTAGAGGTTATGAGGTTAGTGATGGTTGTCCAATGGAGAAAGAGAAAATGGTTGAAAGAAATGCAGAAGAAGTGATAGCTGATGAAGTTTTAGGGAGACGTGCTAAAAACCCTGTGTACACTTGGGATTGCAGTAGTGTTTGTAGTGTACGACAGGAATCTATTGAAAAATTATGTAGTTTTTTACGAGTCTATACTAAAAAAAAGTGTAAAACAAAAGATTAAGCTGTTGCAAGGACTAGACCCTTGCAGAGTGAGAAAACATACTGGTTTGCAAGGTCATTCTCTGGCTTGTCTTTCTAGGAAAGTTTGTGAAAGTGTTTTTCACCATCTCAGAATGCTGGCAGTACATCATACTCAAATGCAGAAGTTAGTGAGAAGGTTGTATTATGCAAAAAGTCCAGCACTAAAGTTAAGTGAGTTGAACTGTGCTCTTTTGCGTGGGTCAGTTTCAGATGTGAAGCAGGTCTGTGAGGATATTGAGTTTTGTTACTTTGGGCCTCAGCAAGAGAGTAAAGAAACTGACACATTAGTAGAACAAAATGTTGAAGACAATGTAGAACCTGTAATTACAGAAAAATTTGAGGATGAAATGACAAAGTTTAAGGTAATTTCAGGTGAAAGACCAAATGTTTCTTGTATTTGTTGTCCGCGCAGTCACTATAAAAATCCGACTAGGGGTGTCAATCTGTATTTTAAAAGTGAAATAGAAAATAATGATAAGTGGATGGAATTTACAACTTATTTGTTGGTAGAGGATTGTTTTGATTTGGGATGTGAGCAGCGTATTTGCAGATATTGTTATAATAAATTAGATGAGAATAAAATGCCTGCTAGAGCTGTTCATAAAAATCTAGAGTTGGTTGCTATTCCTCCAGAGCTGATAGATTTAAATACGTACGAGTCTATTCTGATACAATGTGTTCACCCTTTTCAGGCTATTGTTCGTATGGAGCCCAAAACAAGTAAATTACCTCCATCAGAGTTGCAAAGAGGATTGAAAGGAAGAGTTGTGTATTTACCATTAGATTTAAGGAAAAATGTTGAAACTATTGGTGTAGAAGATCATGCAGAAAATGAGCCACTAGTCATTCTAGTTGATGGAGTTCCTACTAAGAATAAGAAAATCTGGCAAGAGTTAGTGGATGTTAGAAAAGTGCAAAAGGCATCATTGTATCTGATAAAAAATAATGAGTACTATAGAAATGTGTATGTTGGAGAAGAAGAAATAGATTTAGCAGAAGATAGTGAAACCTTAAGTGGACAAATTGAAAAAGTGGACATGTCCAGATGTGAAGAGATCTATGAACATTACAGTGTACATCCACTTCATTCCAAAGAGGTGATGGGGAATACAATTGAGTTGTTTCAAATGAAAAAAGCAACAGGAAGTCCCATGAGTGTATGGGAAGAGAGTTTGGAAGCTCGTTGTTTCCCGCAGTTGTTTCCAACATGAAAAGGTGGACGATATGATGAACGTCCTGTGCAGATTCCTGCATCTGAATATCGGACAACAAGATTATATGCAGAAGATCCAAGATTTCGACAATGTATCCCTTATATGTTTCATCTTCTGTTTGTGACTTGTCTGGACTTTCATATGCAGTAAATCACATTTTAAAAACTGGAATGCATCTGTAAAATGTAACTGCAAAGGATTTTATGGTTAAAGTGCATCAGAGAGATGATCAATTAGAATCTCAGTTGATTAATCTGATGGCATGTCAGCGTGGGACTAATGAATATTGGTACCGTCGACCTGGAGAACTGAAATGCATGCTACGGAACTTGGGAACTCCTACATGGTTTGCTACACTAAGCTGTGCTGAGTATGCTTGGGATGATTTACTTGAATTTCTTCGAGAGGCAAATTCCAATATAAATAATATTGAATACAAGACACCTGGAGGATTGTGCTCTTTGGATCCTGTCAATGTATGCAGATATTGCAATCATAGATTAGATTTGAAGCTATGATGTCTTTCATCTGCAATAAAAAGAATCCTCCTCTTGGAGAAGTTGTGGATTTCTTTTGGAGAAAGGAGTATCAAGCAAGAGGTGCTCCTCACATACATATGTTGCTATGGGTCAAGGATGCCCCCAAATTTGGAACAGATTCAGATGAAAGTGTTTTGTCTTTCATTGAAGATTATGCTACATGTTCTGTACCAAATAGCAGAGAAGACAAAAACTTAAAAGAACAAGTCTTACGATTTCAAAGCCATAGGTGTGGAAAATACTGTTGACGAAAGTACAAGTCAAAGGATAAGTTCTATACCAAATGTCGTTTTGGATTTCCACGTCCTGTATTAGCCAAAGGAAGAGTGAACAGTTTCATATCAGCTGTACGACATACCATCACAAGAAAGTCTCCGAAAAACACCTACAACTTAAGAAGAAGCGAAGAATCGAAATACATAAATGACTACAACCCAGTTATTTCATCCATGTGGAATGCTAACATGGATATTCAGTATGTTGCGGACAATTCTATTGCTGTTGCTCGATATGTAACGTCTTACCTTACTAAATCAGAATAGACTGAATTGAAAGAAATGTGGGAAGAGATTTCCCACGAGAAGAGTCTAAGTAAGAAATTATACAGTTTCAGTTTGAAAATGGTATAGCATCGTGAAATTGAAGCATATGAATGTTTAGATCGGTTATCATCTGCAAGTCTATATTCCAAAAGTAGAAGAATCATTTGGGTGAGTCTAGGTCTTGCAGGAATGCGAAATCGGGTACTGAAATCTGTTCAAGAAATTGAATATTTAGCAGAAAATGACCCTGAAAGTACAGATATTTTGAAAACCAATATGTTGGACACATACTATCCAAAGAGAAGTCATCATCTTGAGAACATGTGTCTCTATGAAGTGTTGCAAAACTACACTTTTAAACGGAATATTACAGAGAACATCAACGATGGAAAATATGGAGTGGTTGGTTCTGAAGGATGTCTGGTGAAACAAAGGAAAGGAAATTTAATTAATCACAGAAAACTGACGAAAGGGAATTTTACTATTTAGCCCTTTTGCAAATGTTCAAACCATGGCGTTCTGAACTGGAATTACTTGGAGATTTTCCCAGCTATGAAGATTCATTTAATGCTTGTAAAGATAGCATACAATGCAGTGCTTTCACAAATTATGTGAAAATGTTGAATGATAAAATTGATCAAGAAGCTACAATTGCAGCTGAGATTGCTAGAGACAGTTCTCTAGATAGTCAAAGTTCTGCTGCACTGAGTCAAGATCCACTTGGACAACAAATTGTTGAAAATGAAGCAGCGATTGCCATGAATGAGGTGGAAACAGCAATGTATCAAGCACAAGAAGATGCAATACAGTTAGGAAACTTGGAAGAGCAACTAAGGGGTCGATTCCGATCCTGGAGAAATATTCCCCGTACGAATCGTATCCGGATTTTTTTACGTACGAATCGTACAAGTCCCGTACAAACTGGCAAGTACGATTCCTATGTAAAAACACCATACGAATCGCATTGGGAATATACCCCGACACGTCCTCGGGTTGGAAAAAGTGTCCGACACATCCCCGAACGTTTTTACGTACGACTCGGTAAACCGACGTCCGAATGCGCAAGTACGATCCATCCCGTCCGTCCGAATCCACAACCGTATGGTAAAAACACCGTACGGAGCGAACCTCCACAGCAACCATGGAGACGTCCAAACATGTGCCCGCATACGTGCCGAACACCCCCCCCATGTCCGCGCCGTACCCCCATCACCCCGGCATGTCCGCGATGTCCCCCCAGCCCCCCCGTATGTCTGCAACGTCCCCCCAGCCCCCCGTATGTCCGCGACGTCCCCCCACCCCCGTATGTACGGTGCAGACCCCCACCCCCGTATGTACAGTGCGGACCCCCACCCCCGTATGTATGCGCTGGGGGTCCGCACCGTACATACGGGGGTGGGGGTCCGCACTGTACATACGGGGGGGCTGGGGGAATGTCGCGGATATACGGGGGGGGCTAGGGGATGTCGCAGGCATACGGGGGGCTGAGGGGACGTCACAGACATACGGGGGGCTGGGGGGACGTCGCGGACATACGGGGGGGCTGGGGGGACATCACGGACATGCCGGGGTGTATGTGTTACGGCGCGGACATGGGGGGGCTTGGGGGGTGTCCGGCACGTGCCGGACCCCCTTTTCCTCACGCTTCGCGGCGTACTTAGCTTTACCGGCACTTTTTGTGTGCCGTAAAAATATAGCCGTCCGGAGTGCTGTCGGTACGAATCGTACTTGCTGGTACGTAAAAAGCTGCCTAACTCCGTCCGCATGTCGCGTACGCGCCGTCCCGGATCACATTTGTATGTGTTTTTGTGTCGGTCGGTGTTTTGTACGAATCGTACGGAAATGGTGTTTCCGTACGAATCGTACTTGCATGTTTGTATGGTGTTTTTACCGGGTACGAGTCGGACGGAAAAAAGGCTCCGACCGACGGTTCGTACCCGGTTTCTCCAGGATCGGAATCGACCCCTAAATGTTGAACAGAAACAAATATATCAACAAGTGAAAGAGCAGATTGACCATGGATTACTTCATGAAAAGAAAGACTGCTCATGTACATCATTTCAACCTATCCGAATGTATGTGAGTGGTCAAGCTGGAACAGGAAAGAGTTTCTTAATTAAAGTAATTACAAGTTATCTGCAAAAAACAAATGAGTCGCATTTGTCTTGTGTTGTCACTGCTCCAACTGGGTTGGCAGCACATAACTTTAAAGAAATTACTTTACATCGTTTACTAATGCTGCCAGTAGAGCATGAGAACAAATTGGAATACCACAAGTTATCTGGAGAAGCTTGTTGTGAAGTTTCAAGAGTCTTGAAGAAAATGAAACTTCTCATTATTGATGAGGTGAGCATGGTTACAAACTTGATGCTTGCCTTTGTGCATTTAAGAATGCAGCAAATTCTTAAAACAGAGTATGACGTGTTATTTGGAGGAAAACACGTCATAGTTTTTGGAGATCTACTGCAACTGACACCGGTAAAAGAACAACCGGTATTTTATAACACTTGCCCATGAAGATACCAGAAAGTCTCTTGGCAGTGTTGGTAATGTGAACATTTGGAGTAATTTTGAATACAAAGAACTGACAACAAATATGCGACAGGCAAATGATGCTGAATATGGAAGTATTCTTCAAGATATAAGAATTGGAATTCTTTCAAAAAAAGGGAAAGAAGTTTTGGAGAGTCGATTACTTTGCAATGTCTTTCCAAATGAAAATGCAGTTGCTGCAAAATTGTACGTGGAAATTGCTAAATATAAGTCAGTGATTAGCTAATGCCAACACTGCGTGAGTGTTCAATATTCAACGAAGAATTATTAAAATTGGAAAATGAAGAAATTGTCAAAATGGAAGCCATCGATAAAATACTACATGAAGGAATCACTATTATTTTAACGGGTAAGTTGAGATCAAAACTAGATTGTTAGAAAAAAAAATATCTAAAACTGCTGGTTTGGAAAAGACACTGTGGGGCCGATTCCGATCCTGGAAAAATATTCCCCGTACGAATCGTATCTGGATTTTTTACTGTACGAATCGTACAAGTCCCGTACAAACTGGCAAGTACGATTCGTATGTGAAAAAGTCCATACGAATCGCATTGGGTAAATTCCCCGACACGTCCTCGGGTCGGATAAGGTGTCCGACACGTCCCTGGACATTTTTACGTCCGAATCTGAAAACTGAAGTCCGAGCGCGCAAGTACGATTCCTACCGTCCGTCCGATTGTACAACTGTATGGTAAAAAGACCGTCCGGAGCGAACTCCTATAGCAACCATGGCGACGTCCAAACAGGTGCCCGGTACGTGCCGAACAACCCCTCCAGCCCCCCGTATGTACGCGCCGTCCCCCCCCAGCCCCGCGGATGTACGCGCCGTACCCCCCAGCCCCCTGTATGTACAGCACGTACCCCCACCCGTGCATTTAAGGCACGTACCCCCACCCGTGTATGTACGGCACGTACCCCCACCCATGTATGTACGACACATACCCCCACCCGTATATGTACGGCACGTACCCCCACCTGTGTATGTACGACACGTACCCCCACCCGTGTATGTACGGCACGTACCCCCACCCCGTAGGTGTATTTTGTTCTCTGTTGCACTCTGTTTATGAAAAATTGACAACAGATAGAAGTAAAATACAATCTGTTTCAGATGTTCGTAGTCTTTTGGATGTGTGTTCTGGTTCTACACAAAATATCCAACAAGATGCTCAGGAATTTTTTATGTATATGCTTACCATTTTTGAAAATTAAGGTGTAGAAATAGAAAATATTTTTGGCCTTTCTTACAAATGGGAACATCATTGTGAAAATTGCACGTATACATGTAGCACCAATGTAGACACTGAGAGATTTCTGTATTTAACATTACCAGACTGTAAATCAGTAGCTTTCAATAAATTAGTGAAAGGTGCAAATCAAAACATGGAGTGTAACCAATGTAAATCAGAAATGTTATCCACATTATTGTTAACAAAATATGGAAAATACATAATTTTAATGATGCAACGTTGTACAGCTGATGGAAGAAAATTGGATACTTTAATAAAACAATTTGTAGCAGCACAAATATCAATATCAGGAAGGACTTTTGTAGCAATTGCAATAATTTTCCATGATGGTCCTTCCACCACATCTGGACATTACACTGCCTATCTAAAATGTGACAAAGGCTGGACACTTTGTAATGATGCCCAGTTGGTTTTCAAACAACGTTTGCCTAGGGAATTACAAAATTCCTACCTAATATTTTTGAAGCCAAAGTTTTAGGAAGCTAATTCACTCTCTGAGGAATTTATTATTATAATTTAATAGAACTACCATTGGACAGTTTACATAAAGAAGAAGTGCAAAAATACCATTTGGCCTCAAGGAAAGGTATATTTTTGAATTATGGACTTTTTGGTGGTCATTTATTTGGTGATTATTTTAATGTGGCAACATTTACAGTTTTTATAAGTTAAAGTTATAACATTTTGTAATCTGTAAGCATTTCATATGTGTATGATTTGTATTTTCTGGTATTTTACTGAGAATAGTATGTTGGTTTTTTTTTAACAATCTTTCTGATTGTTTTTTTTTTTTGCCCGCTTTTAAGTGATGAGTGCCATTGAAATCACTATTTCGAGTGAAATTCAATTTATTCTGAGAACAGCAAAAAAGGCAAACAAATTACTTTGTGGAAATTATGTTGTGTTGTAAAAAATGTATTATTATATGTTATAATTTTTATTTTATTTTCTTTCACAGATCCAAATTTTAAAATGAACAATTTTTAAGAATTTATATTTGAAAGAAAAATAGGCAAAAATGAATAACATTTTGTATTTCTATTACTGTGAAGGTAAGTTTAACTAAGTCTCAATATGGAGAATGAAGAGGCCTGCAAGAATCTACAAAGTTGAAACACGTTTCTTAAAACACTTTGTTTATGTAGTTTTGAAATTTGACCATAATCAGATATCAAGTGACCTGCAAAAAAAGAGATTTGAGGAGTTCATAATATTTTATCTTTTTAGCTGTTGAAGGACCGCAATTATTTCAATCATTCTTCTTTGAACATCTTTGCAGTCAAAATTGTGTGCTTACCTTCTATCATTCGCAAGGAAGTTTAAAAACGGAAATATGTCACTTTTTGTAACATAGTTATTGTGTAAGATATTCTTTCATATTTTCAAAGAGAGGAAAAGGCACTCTGTGCACTTTTTATACTCCATGAAAATATAACTTCATCATGCAAACCACTTTTGGATGAAAGGGTGTTCTATAAGTGTTGTTGTGCATGATTGCACTTAATACTCATAGAACAAGACACATGTCTAGATTTATTAGAAATCGTAAATCTCGATATGTGTGTGAATGGTGCACCATTCTACAATTGGTGTAGGAAAGCACAACAAAGAGAATTGTTTTAATTTCTCCACATTTTTATTTCTTCAATGCATGCTGAAATGTTCAGCATACATTGAAGGAGAAAAATGCATTTTCTCATTGTTTTTGTACACGAAGGTGTGTCTTCCTGTAGAAAAACAAACAGCACATGCCACAGATATCCTTGCACTATTGTGCAAGGGTGCCTGTGTCACCACATGGCTGCAGTTTAAGCAGCCGTGCAGAGAGAAGCATAGATTTGCAACATATTTATGTACATATGTTGCATCCCTGTGCTTCGGAAGTCCTACAGCACACAGCAGTTAAAGAGGTTACTGTGTGATGCTGCAGCACTTCCTTATAGTTCTGCACTTATACATTCACCATACGCTACTAATGCATTCATTCAGTCAATTACGTACTACACATACATTCATCTAAACTTTCACACACTAACTAAGAAATTTAGCTCTTTTTTTAAACCAGGAAAGTTAGTTCTTAAAAGAACTTTTTTTTTTCTTCTTTTTTCTTTTATGTTTTTTTGGGGGGGGTTTTAACAATTTTGTGGGTTTTTTGGTTTTTCTGAAAGAAAAAAAAAACAACAAAAAAAACAGGAGAAACCAAACAATGAACTTCAGGGAACAGTAAAAAAAAAAAAAAAAAGAACCTAGCAAATATGACTTTCCTGCTGGCGGCAGATGAGGTCGATTGACTGCTCGCCATAGCACAAAGTCTTATTGCACTTAGTGCAGAGCACTTTTAAAAACTGAAAATGAGGACGGATGTCCAAGGTTTGGTCTGAGGGATGCACTCTTGACGTGCTCGGCTGCGATGAGGTGGATGGTGCAGGAGCAGGAGTGTCTCTCATGCGTCGGCACTCTTCACGTGCAAGCTTGTTTGGATGAAGGCTCCTCATGTGCTTCATCATACTTGCCATGCCGCAAGAGTATTTCTTGGTGGGATCCCCTCTCGATAAGACTCTTTTGCAAATCTTACATGTGAAAAAGGTGGCATTGGTCTTATTCTGTCCTTCGGGAAAAGTAAAAAATTTCCACACCACTGAAGCAAAACGTTTTTTCTGTGGTTCCTCCGGCAAAAATTCATCCTCAGAGATTTGAGGTGATGCAGGTGATGCCTGCTGCCCTGAAGCCATTTTTGGTTGCAAAAAGTTAGAACTAAGTGTATACTTAGTCTAAAAAAATCTTCTTCTGTCCAAAGAGATGGTTCTCCAAAGAAGCTCAAAGAAGAATGATTGAAACGGGTGGGGTAAATGTAAATGTAAATGTAAATGTATGTGTCTTGTAAAGCGCACTGCTGCCCTGAGGCGTCCTGGCGCTGGGTCTTTCAGTAGTTAGAACAGGAAGTGTAATAAACCAATCAAATCTCTTTTTTTTGCAGGTCACATGGGATCCGCGCACCGTGCGCTTACCCAGCACGCACCCAGCGTGCTTACGCAGCATGCACCCAGCGCGCATCCGCGAAATTGAATTAAAAAGAAATATATGATTAGATGTCAAAATATATTAGTTTTAAGACTAGTTTAGAGTTTGTCTTCAATTAATATTCACATGCAATACATAAATATGTGTTTTTAAATGTTAAATACTTCGTGGGATCCACGCACCCATCGCGTCACGGATGCATCGCGGAAGCACGTAAACATCGCATTACGTACATCGAACGTGTTGCGTATAGGCTGGGTGTCGCGTACCGGTCGCATAGCGATCGCACACTAAACACGTACCCAACGCATACCATGCGCGGATGCTATCGCGTACGGATCGTGAACGGTGCGCATAGGGTGCGCGGATCCAAAAACATTGAAAAAAATATATATCTAAAATAAAGTTTTGCACTTATAGTTGAAAAAATATTTTGAAGAAAATAAAACAATATGTTTGAAAAACACAGTAAGTTCAAATAATATTTTTTTAATTTGTAAAAGAATTAATTGAAGAAATATGTTTAAAAAATGATGATAAAAAAAGTATTTAAAAAAAAATAAAAAATAAAGAAAATGACACATTGAATTTGAAAAATATAGAAATGCAATCAAAATCATTAAACATGATATCTTTAGAGATAAGTTATAGATAGGAATTAGCATTTAAAAAACCTTTGAAATTCACTGAAAAAAACGTAGGTTTTATGCATGTTATAGTTAGGAATTGGCATTTAAAAAACCTTTGAAATTCACTGAAAAAACCAAAGGTTTCAGGGGCGTTATAGTTAGGAATTGGCATTTAAATAACCTTTGAAATTCACTGAAAAAAACATAGGTTTCAGGGGCGTTATAGTTAGGAATTGGCATTTAAAAAACCTTAGAAATTCACTGAAAAAACCATAGGTTTCAGGGGCGTTATAGTTAGCTGGACATTTCCCTCGTACAAAACCCTAGAAATTCCCCTGTTATAGTTAGTTCAGCTAACTATAACTCACGCCCCCGCAATGCACTGCTGATGATGTCACATATTACATCACTCATGACATGGTCAGTGACATCACTGATGACATCACTGACGACATCTCAAATGACATCACTGATGACATCATCCATGTGATAAATTAGTGCATCTTCTCACACCCTAATATAACCTTTGATACACCGACTCAAAATTTCAGACGGCCATTTTGACAACCATAGATACTCCAATACCAATAACTACTCACCCACTCATTGACTTTTAGGTCTACATACATCTCCACTCACTCACCTGTACAGTCACTCATACTTACAGTCACTCTGTGCATTTATACACCTATATAGACACTCACACACCGCCAATCGTCCGTTGAGGTACTGATACATCTAGTCAGTCATGCAAATAATTAATCACAGTAAAATGTACTCACTTATACAGTTAAAAACACTCAAGTTCACTTACTCATAAAAATACTAACAAATTCTGTGTCTTCCTGCAGAAAAACAAACAGCACATGACACAGATATCCTTGCACTATGGCGCATACAGCCACTCCCAAAATCACACACTCTCATATATAGATAGTTATATACTCTTACACACATATACACTGTGTTTCACATATGTAGTTACTGACACATGTACAACTGAGATATACATTCAATCACTAACACACCTATACATACACTCACCCAACCATACAGTCCATCACAGATGCACTCTTAAAAACATGCACCCACTGAATCACCCACTCACACATCTAGTCACAGAATCACACACACCCTACCCATACAAACACTCAGGCACCCATACAGATACTCAGACAACCAATCAATAACCCATATAGACACTCATATAGCTATTCACAAAACCATGCAGCCACTTATACACCAACACACCGACACATACAGACATTCACACAGTTTAGTCACTAGTCTGCAGTAAGATACATTTAATAACTCACTTATGGAGTCAGTTACGCACCTAGAAAATCACCCATTCACACACTTATACATCCACTCATTCTTCCATAGGCCTTTCACTATAAATATATAAAACATATTTAAACTTTTAAGAAAAACACACATTCACTGGATGATGTCATCAGTGATGTCATTTGAGATGTCATCAGTGATGTCATCAGTAATGTCACTGACCATGTCATGAGTGATGTAATATGTGACGTCATCAGCAGTGCATTGCGGGGGCGCGAGTTATAGTTAGCTGAACTAACTATAACAGGGGAATTTATAGGGTTTTGTATGAGGGAAATGTCCAGCTAACTATAATGCCCCTGAAACCTATGGTTTTTTCAGTGAATATATATATATATATATATATATATATATATATATATATATATATATATATATATATATATATATATATATATATATATATATATAAGTAAAAAATGTTGAGTCATAATATTGCGAACACTAGGAGAATAATGTCCCACACATGATTTGTATAGTCTTTTTGTGGGTGAAAAGTCATAAGCCATCATGTTTTTTTTTAATGTATTTATTTTATTGGTATTTTATGCAAACTGACAGTGGCATTTCTTAATCAAAGGTGCGTTACTTACAAATCTGTCGGATGGCATTTGGGAAGTTGCAACGTAAATGACACATCAATGGTACATCTCTTCCAGCGTTCTTGAACATGGTAGAGTTCTAAAAATGTATTTCATTATCTGCGCATTTATACAGCTAGTCTTAACAAAAGAAAGGATGATAGTCTAAAGGCATGCCTATTTCATGTATATCGTGATCAAAGGTTTCCCCGCATGGCCCAGTTCAGTTTGGAGCATTCAGAACTGTTGTGTGTTTGTGCTAGGTTCGATCTATGTCTGCAGAGCTCAGCCAGCTTACAAATGGGTCCCATATGTCTCTAGGGCGTGACTGCGCCTGCATTAGCACCCAGTATTCCGCCAGTTGGGTTCTACAGTAGGTCACATCCCAAACCCATTCCATCACCTTTGGGGGGCGAACAGCCACCCAATGAAGAGCCACCTGTCTCTTAGCCATTAATAATAGTATGGCCAGTAGTTTCCTCAGCTTCGTTGGTATGTGTGGGATGATTCCCAGCAGCGCTAACTGTGGCATGCAAGGCAAAGCTTGTCCTGTTATATTTCCAATATATTGTAGTACTGTGGACCAAAAATTGGCTATGGGCCTGCACTGCCATGCTATGTGAATGAATGACGCTGGGGACGCCCCACACCTCCACCAGCTATCATGTGTGCGCAATCCCATCCGCCTTAGTTGCATGGGGTTCTATAGAGTTGGTGTACGTACTTAAAATGTATCAGTCTGAACCGATAGTTTGGGGTCATCTGTTCCAGTTGTCTACAGCTAAAGTCCCATTGCTCATCAGTTATGTTCTCGCCTAGATCTACCTCCCACGCCGCACAAGCTCTCGACACGGTAATCGGGTGATCTTTTTGTGTGGTGGTGTAAAGTCGTGTGATCAGTTTGCGTCCAGATTCTACAATGAGTCTATTTTCAATGGCAGGTAGCTGCGGGGGGGGGGGGCTTGGAAATGCTCCAAATTTACTTTTGCAAGCCGCTCTCGGCTGATTATAAAGTACCACGTCTAGCGCTGATGGGGGAGTAGGCCCAGACATCTGTTGCAGTGTGAGGAAGGGATCCCCGGGGTATAAGTCTTGTCGAGTCAGTATGTGGTGTACCTTAGCATGGTCCCGCGTCTTATTGTCCATCAATGGTGGAACTAGTGGGTTATCTGCCAAGGGCATTGAGGGAGCATAAAGCATGTTTATATTGGGGCGTCTGCAGAGGCCTATCCATCTCCCCGCATTGCCTCCACAGTGTCCACTTCATTGCTCGGGCGCTCAAATGGTTTATAAATGGCTGTGTTAAGTGTGGGGGGGCAGCTCTGTCCAACTTGACAGCAACATGAGGTTGAAATGGGGTGGGGTTCACCCAATAGTGCAAGAATTGAGCCTGCACACAGTATGCATATAGGGTAAAGTCTGAGGCTGCCAGCCCGCCCTGTGCCTGAGGCAACGTGAGTACCTCCCATGAAATTCATCTTTGTCTCCCCGCTCAGACCAGCTTAACCATTAAGGAACGGGAGAGGAGTTGGCCTAACAGCTAGGGCGGTCGACCTCGAATATGGGGAACTGGGTTTGAGTCTCAGCAATGACGCTGAACATCCTGTGATTCTGGCAAATCACTTAATGTCCCCGTGCCTCACAAGAAATGAATGTGTCCTCATGTAATGCAACTGGTGCTAAGTAAAGCACTCTGATACCCGATTCGGGTCAAGTTCACGCTATATAAAACTCTGTAAAAAAAAAAGTGCATTGTGAGGGGGATAGGGACATTTACAAACAGATATAGCAGCTTTGGCAGGATAACCATTTTGGCCACCGCTATGCGACCTATTAGCGAAAGAGGGAGAGTCTTCCATCTCCGCACTCTGTCCTCAATCCAATTTACCACCTGTTAGATTTGGGGGTCTCTAGTTGGCATAGGTAGGTACCTGTGACAAATAGGGACCCTTGTGTCTAGTCAGGGTGAGAAGGTACACTCCTAAAATAACCCCTGCTCACCCCCTTGGTAGCTTGGCATGAGCAGACAGGCTTATCTCAGAGGCAGTGTGTAAAGCATTTGTGAACACATACAGTAATCAAGTGACAACACTACTGATGGACACCACACCAGTTTTATATCAAAAATAAGTATTCTTTATATAGACTTATCACAAGACCACAAACGACAAAAATCCTCAATACTGTACTTTAAAATGGTAGAATTTGCTTAGTTCTCTTAAGATGGTAAATGCAACACTCAGAGTTCAATGTACCTTAAGATGCGTAACGCAAGACAATGAAAGTGTTGCAAGGACGGTGATGCGTTGAACATCTGGTGCAAAGAAACAAAGATGGCGCTTTCTTCTTGATGCGACACGCTTCCCGGTGATGCGGCGGCATCTGCTGTGACGTCGATCCTTTTCTCTGGCAATGCGAGATGTTTCCACATGATGCGAGCCGCTACAGCCCCTGCGACACGCTTCCCAGTGATGCGACGGCATCTGCTGCTGTGTCGATCCTCTCCCCTGGCGATGCGAGTTGCTTCCACAACTATGCGAGCCGTGACAGGCCCTGCGACACTCTTCCCGGTTATGCGGCGGTGTCTGCTGCGATGTCGATATTCTTCTCCAGCGATGAGCAGCGACAGGCCCTGCAACACACTTACCAGGGATGCGGCGGCGTCTGCTGCGACGTCGATCCTCTCCCCTGGCGATGCGAGACGCTTCGGTGGACCTGCGATGAATCAACAATTCTTCTGCAACACGCTTCCAGGTGATGCGGCAACGTCTGCTCTAACGTCGATCCTCTTCTCCTTCACAAGGTAAATGAAATGCACTCAATGTCCTTTCTACTTTCTTTGGCAGTCAGGCAACCACTGCAGCCAATCCCCCAAGCAGCACTTCAGCTTAGGGATAGTCTCTCCTCAGTTTCTTTGGTTCCACACCTCAGCAAAGGTTTCTTCTTGTTTCCCAAAGTGATCTAAAATTCTGTGGTCTGGGTCCCCCTTTTTATACACAGTTTCTCTTTGTTCTCTGAAGGCAGAGTGACCTTTGCCTAGTCCAAACCTTTGGTCAGTCCTGGAGCACTTTGTTGACAAGACCCCTTCTTTCCTTTGACAGTGTAGGCCAGGGCCATCAGATGCACCACAGGAGGTGGAGCCAGCATTGTGGATGGAAAGCACATCCCTATTCAGGCTCCCAGGTGCAACTTCTCCCACCACTCTACATGTAGATAGCCTTAGTCAGCCCTGTGCTAACTCACCGTGCCTCCGGGAATTTCCCCAGCCCCTTTCACTCAAACTCCAGACAAGGAATACACAACCTAGCAGAAGCAAGTTTAGATGGTTAGACAAGAAAACACCTACTTTCTAAAAGTGGTATTTTCAAACACAGAATGTTAAAACCAACTTCACTAAAAGATGTATTTTATCATTCTGAGTTCAGGCATACTAAACTCGAATTTCTCCATGTTCCCTGAGTCAGTTAGGATTATAAGATGTAATAATCAAACTGCCTATTCTGGCCAATGGGGAACAGGTAGCCTTGCAATAGTGAAAAACGAAAATGGCTGTAATTCACTATTAGGACAGGCCACACACACCAGGGCATGCCCTACCTTATATTTACAATGCACCCTGCCCTTGGGCCTACCATAGGGGTATCTGATATGAAGAAAAGGGAAGGTTTAGGGACTGGCAAGTGGGTGCACTTGCCCAGTCAGCATGGCAGTAGCAGACTGCACACAGGCTCTGCAATGGCAAGCCTTAGATACACTTTAACAGGCTGCTTCTGTGGGTGGCACAACCAGTGCTGCAAACCCACTAGCAGAATTTGGATTACCAGCCCTGGGCACTCCTGGTGCACTGTACTAGGGTCTCACAAGTTAACCAAATCAGCCAATCATGGAATCACTAATCCATACATCAATTTACAATAGAGAGCATATGCACTTTAGCACTGATCAGCAGTGGTAAAGTGCCCAGAGTCAAAAACCAGCCAACAACAGGTCAGAAAAAATACAGGAGGAAGGCAAAAAGTTTAGGGATGACCCTGCAAAAAGGTCTAAGTCCAATACCACCCTTCCATAATTTATCGTCCAAAGTTCTTGCAGGTCATTACTTATCCAATGCCCAGATATCTTGTTGGCCCATTTACCCAGATTATGGGGTACTCCATGTCAAAGGGCTGTGTCCCAGCTGTCAGAGGGATTAGGTCGGATTTGCTCCAGGTCACCTCTACTCCCGACAGCCCACCGTAGCGCACCACCTCGCAAGTCATGGGCGAGAAGTTTTCTTTTGGATGTACCATATATAAGGTGATATCATCTGCGTACATTGACACAGTGAGTGCCCGGGTAGTGAACCCAATTCCTTTGTCAGTGTGGTGCTGCCTAATTCTGGCCGCCAATGGCTCAGTGGCTATTGCGAATAATAATGGCGACAAGGGGCCTCCTTTTCTGGTGCCCCTTGTAATAGATATCAGGTCTGAGACCAGGCCATTTACCCGCAATCGCGCCGTGGACATGGTATAGAGCAGCTGTTTTTTGCTTAATAAACAGTGGACTCATGCCCAGTCTGTGTAAAAGTGGGAAGAGAAACCCCCATTCAGCCATCACGGTTTTAATGTTATATGCATAGGTTGGAGAATATGGTGACATCAGAGTTTAACAGCAATGCTGGGCTGTAATTTAGCTAATATTGCTAACACAATTATTGTTAGGCGTTCATGCTGTGGATGCCTGTGGTGACTGCATTCATTGTTTAATTTTTAGGTCACCCTTTCGGATAACCTCCCTCCTACTTTCCTCTTTCAGGTCACCATTTTGGGTATCTTCCCTATTACTTCCCACTTTCAGGTCGCCCATTTGGATAGCCTCTCTTCTGCTTCCCTCTTTCAGGTCAAACTTTCAGGTAGCCTCCCTCCTAGTTCCCTCTTTCAGGTCAGCCTTTCGGGTGGTCTCCCTCTTCCCTCTCTCAGATCACCCTTTCAGGAAGCCTCCCTCCTACTTCCCTCTCTGGTCACCCTTTCGGATAGCCTCCCTCCTACTTCCCCCTCCCAGGTCACCTTTTCAGGTAGCCTCTCTCCTACTTCCCTCTCTCAGGTCACTCTTACAGGTAGCCTCCCTCCTACTTCCCCCCATTGCTCTTTGCCTTAGCTCAGAGGATGTTTCATTGTTCACATTGGAAACTTGCTCCCAAAAAACTTAACGTTGACCTAGACCAGTATTGTGAGCTGATAATTAATTCATCATATTAAAGCAAAGCTTCAGATTAGTCGTCAGATGCAGGTAGATTTTAATAGCGATACGATAGAAGTAAAAGATAAACCCATTGAAACATCTTGGATACATTTTTCTGGAAACCGATTTGTAAGTTTTAAGCATTTCAGAGATGTGATTCCTGTGGTTTCCCATTTCTAGAGTAATCTTTTCAAACGTATCTTTGCACATGTTTGCTGGTCAATACATATTTTAATGATTAAGCACTTTTCCACTTACCAAATAAAGCTTAACCACGGCTGTTAGTTGTAGTATCTTAAATGGTAGGAGACCTAGGACCCTTGTGGTTCTGGGCGAACTCTGAAAAGGAAGTTATTTGATCTGTTGGGAGGTGTTAAGGTGGGGCCATTAAAATCATTAGGTAATGTTTGCAGTGTGTGATCGTACGTAAAAGAATAAATGCGCCCTGTACGGCGCTCCATGTGTGGTGTGTTCATTTGCCTGCTCCCGGTCTAGGGAGGGCGCTAAATCTGGCGACAATGATGGGATACATGCCCTGAAGAAACAAGACTGTTCTCCCTACGAATTTGCAATGGTACAGCAAATTGTTTGTATATGCCATGTGCTCCTCAAATTGATGCAAAGCAGTCTGAAGTTGGCCTATGTGGAGTCAAAGACCTGGTCCGGCCCAGGAACAGCTGTTAAAGAAGTTGAAGGCCCTAAAGAGGAACATATTAGAAAAGTCTGCCGGAAACCCACTGGTAAGGCCAAAAAAAGAGATACTGTGCCACATCATAACACAGAGCCATCATCCATGCTAAGCAAATATTAAAGGCAGTGAAAACCAGGTATGAAAGCAGAATCTTACTGCCATAAGCAAGTGAAGCGCTTTACGACCTTTGATCAGACATGGAGACCCAAGCACAAACACACAGGTTGTGCTTGCTGAAGTTACAGGTGCTAGGGATTATTCTCCATCACGGTCACCCAGACGGCACATACCAACACAATTTCGGCAGATAGGAGTGCAACATACACGGCAGCCGCGTTCCTGAAACCACCACCATTGTTCGACACCGCCAAGAACATTGGCGCCAGCTGGACTGCATGGGTCGAGGCTTTTAGGATTTCATAGACACGCTGGAAGAAGCAGACAATAAGAAATCTGGCTGGCGATGAAGTGAAAGAAGTAATAAAGAAAATTTTACAAATTGATGCAGTATCATACTGTCAAATGATGGAAGGTTTAGAAGCCATGTTTATTCCCATGCCAAATGTTGACCATGAAAGGTACATTTTCAATCAGCATGACACTATGCCAGTGAAATGACTGATGAGTTTGTTGAGAGACTTGACGTGCTTGTGAAACACTGCAAGATCAGTGAATTTAATATTTGAAGAAGACATGTGCCATAGAGTCATTGATGGTTGCCTTTCAGATTCATTCAGAAGACACATGTTGAGAGAAAACACTCAGTATAGAAAAAGTGCTAATGGCCGTTAGGCCAGAAGATTGTGCAGATCGACAGGCCACTGGTATGGAAGCTGAAACAGCGCAGAGTGAATGAGCGTTAATCATGAAAAGCAGGCATAAGCTCAAGGTAGATGCACACAAGTTGATGTCTCTGAAGAAAAAAGAAGATGTGCTTCCGATGAGGATTTTTATTTTCCCCTGAAAGTAAATGTCCCGCCATTGGGCAGACATGTAAAGGCTGTGGAAAGGAAAAACATTTCAGGACGGTCTGCTAAGCAAAAGAGAAACCAAATGCGTCACAGTTTGAAGAGGAAATGGATGCCAGAAAGCTCCAGAAACATTCTCACCGTGCCCACAAAGCCAAAAGACAACATCAGTTATGACAAATAGAAACTAAACAAAGTTGATCATTGTCAAATTCATCATGTAAAGACTCTTCAACGTCATTATCAAGCACTGACAAAGACGATGGATGAGTGCTAATGATGTTGAATATGGATTGACATACATATGTAGGATTCGCTGCTTACAAAGATCGAAAGTCAGAAAAGAATCACAAGACGAAACGACCAGATTCCTTTGCACACTGCCATAAGATTAACTTATAGGTGAACGGTTGCCCCATAACCTTCATTATAGACAGTGGTGCATCGATTAACATCATACCAGTGGAGAGGTTCAACAGCCTATCTCCTGTACCAGGCCTTACTCCATCAAACACGAAGGTATACACATGGGCTGCTTCCAATCCATTACAGAGTCAAGGGTCATTCATCACAACCATGTGACACAGAATGATGCTAGTGCAAGCACCAGTTCATGTCCTTAAAGGAACCTCATTGAGTGCTTATCTGCTCAGTTCTACCACTGCTGCTAACATGGGACCAATATTTCTCAATTACAACCTTCATGCCCAGTGTGACATTGGAAATCAGTTACTGTCATTGTTTCATGGTTTAGGGAGACTCAAGACAAAGTAGGTGCAACTTCATATCAATGAGGACATTAGACTTGCTGCACACCGTCACCGTAGAATTGCTTTTCACTTACAAGAAGCCGTTGAGAAAGAACGAGAAACGCTGTTGAAGCATGACATCATTGAATGCTCCACCGGTCCAACACCATGGGTTTCGCCCATAGTGGTGGTACCGAAAAAGGACAGTGAGGTGCAGTGCACATCTATGTTGATATGAGCCAGGCCAATAAAGAAATTGAGAGAGAAAGACATCCTGGACCGAACATAGCAAACATGATCATGCAACTGAATGGAGCCGAAGTGTTTTCCGGTCTTGACTTGAACAAGGGAAATCATCAACTTGAGCTAGAAGAAAACTGTAGGTACATTACTACTTTTTTGACTCATGTTGGGTTGTTCAGATATAAAAGACTGAGTATTGGAGTGTCTTCGGCTGCAGAAATATTCCAGGATGTTATGCATCACATAATTTAACCTCCGACAAGTGCTTTTAGTTACAATGATAAGATGCTGGTATTTGGGACAATGCAGTCTTCCGAGTGCGATCAAAGATTCAAAGGAATAAAACATGCGATTGAGAATTCAACGGCGATTACATATCCCAAACTACATACTGAGATCACAGTAGATGTGAGCCCAGCAGGGCCACTGGCAATCTTTGCTCAACCCAATGGTCATCCAAATGCTCAGAGACACATTGTGGACTATGCCTTCAAAGCTTATCTGAGACTTAACGTGCCTATTGTCAGCTGGAAAAGGAGAGTCTGGCTGTAGTGTGGGCTTGTGAACATTTTCATGCATTTATATCTGGAAATCGTTTAACAATTATCACGGACCACCAGGCTTCACTCACTATCTTTGGTAATTCAAAGGCTAAGATTAAGCCTGGGTGAAAATTCCGTTCCGCTCGCGGAAATTGCGATGATTTGACATTTTTGCGCGAAAATGTCAACATTTCCGCAATCCGCATCTTACCGAAAAAATTTTTTGCTTGCTCGCGCTGTAAAAAAATTAATTCTCGCGTGCGCGCGATTGCCTTACCTGAATTCCCCGTTCGCCGACAAGTTTTCCCGATCCGGTCACGTTCTCCACAAGATGTTGGATTGTTGGCAGCCATTTGCGCTGTCTTGCGACAGTTCGCGCCCGCAGTGACGTGATTCATCGCGCCATCACGTCTTTCTTCTCGCGATCATGCACCGCGAGACAAGTGAAAACAAGATGGCCGCGCCTGTGAGCAACCACATGGGTAAGTTGGCGAGCCGCGACCATGCAGAAAATACCGCGAACGGGTGGGAAAAAAACTTGCGCGTCTTCGTGATATTTCCGCGTGTTTGCGGAGATTTTTAACATTTTCGCGATAGTTTGCGAAAGTGAATTTCGCAAATTCCGCCCACCCCTAGCTAAGATGCCCCCTCGCATTGAGAGGAGGGGGTTGCGACTGCAAGAGTATGGCTATGTAATTGTGCAAAAGGGGGAAAAATCAAAACCCTGCTGATTAATTAATTTCAACTCACTTGTAGAAGACACGTTTTCGACCGTTTTGCTGATTATGCTGACATCCAGAAATTCAAGCATGTGCAGGGTGAATTGTCTGCCACCCAAGAGGTTATCATATTGAGAGGCTCAAGAATCATGATACCCCAGAGCTTGAGACAGCAAGTTATTGAACTAGCTCATGAAGGACATTGTGGCATTGTAGCCACCAAAAGAGCCTTCAGAGCCCGTGATTGGTTCCCTCTCCTCGACGAAAAGGTTGAGAAATAATTGAAAGCATGCCATCTCTGCAACTGCTTATCCCCCAAAATGATGCAGCATCCATTGACAATGTCTGACCTACCTGCGTACACCTGAGAAAGAGTTGCAGTTGATTTTTTTGGAACTCTAGAAACTGTACATCATCTCATGGTAGTCATTGACAAATATTCTCGTTTTCCTCTGGTGGAGGATTTGTAATCAACAACCCATGACAAGTACATTGAATGACTTGATGCCATCATTGCGGTATGGGGCATTCCCACTGACCTCAAATCTGACAATGACCCGCAGTTCAATAGCAGAGGATTCAAGGAATTCCTCGTTTGACTCAATGTCAAGCATCAGAAGAGAGCACACCTCTGTGGCCTCAAGTGAATGATGTTGTAAAATGATTCATGGATACCCGTGAAAGACTGATCCAGCGAGCATCGATGGAGGGAATTAGTCTGAATGATACCTTGTTTTAAACCCTCCATGCCTATCGATTAACTCCTCATTCCACCACTGGTGAAGGCCATGACACCTTGCTATTTGGGAGAGCCATCACGACCAAGATACTGCAATAGACTCAGCCACTTCTCGAAAGCTCAAGATGAAGTCCTCTGATGATCAGTGCCAACGCGCCCATGAGACAGTTTTCGACAAAGGAGATTTGGTACTTGACAAACAGAAATGGGAACAGAAAACAGACACTCAATTTGTTGCTGACCCTTTGAGGGTTGTGACAAGCAAGGGGCCCCTCGTGACAGCACATCACTCCAGAAAGTCCATCAGGAGAGACTTGTCACACTTTAAACATTTGCCTCACTGTCAGCTCCTCATGTCGCGAGCGAGACAACTTGGCCTTAAGGTTCTACTCAAGCATCTGAGCCCTCGACATCAGTGCCTAGCCCAGGTGCAGCTCAACTATCTTAAACCACTCAATCTGCCAGACCAGTGTGAGCACCTTGAAGCCTCATTGAGGAAATGTGATGTTAATTATTATTTTGTTTAACAAGGGTGAGATGTAGGGTCTTGAATCGTAGGATCTCCAGCACCCTCGTGGTTCTCGGCAGACTCTGAAAAGGAAGTTACGTGATCTGTTGGGAGGTGTTAAGGTATGGCTATTAAAATCATGAGATAATGTGTGCAGTGTGTTATGGTACGTCAAAGAATAAAGACATCTGTTGAAGAGCTCACAGTGTGGCATGTACATTTGCATGCTCCCGGGCTGGAAAGGAAGCTATATTAGTCAACACCATATTTGATACCTCTCAATAGCACTTTTGAGCTGGATGTTATAATGTGACAAAAAACCCACGAATAACTGTACATTAGGATGCATGATGGATGTTCACATCTGACAAGTGCAGAAGATAGATCAAATTCCATGCCACCCTTTGTGCACGTGCTTCTCCGACTTTAAAAGCAGGACCTGGACTTGAAGCCATATATTTTCCCTTTTCATGGAGCAATCCTCATGCTTCTCCGCCACGAAACACCAATACATCCTCTGCTTCAAGTGTCCACACCTGGCAGTAAAGCGGAAAGGTCTTCCTGTCTTCTTTTTTACGACCTAGTATCACACCTAGTGTGTAAAGGTGTGAGAAGTTGGCCTGGCATATTCTGGTCACTAGTTATAGTGGCCACCTTGCACCAGTCCAATTCGACTCTTATGGTAGATAGGTTTAAGACAACCCTTTAAAGAAAGCTATCCTAGTGGTAGCTGTGGAGAGCAGCCTTCAGGCTAAGTCTCAGAGGAATGTAAAGCAGCTTGTTTTACCTTATAATCTCTTGAATTACCAAATGAAAGGACACCACACAGGTATATATATCAAATATATATGTATTTACTTCTAGACACACTCTACTAATCTCTTTATGAGATTAGAAGTCAGGAACACATTCAAATATCAACGTTTCACAATAAGTTAAGCACAAATATGGCTGGGGCCCTAGGGGCGTACCAGACCATATACTAAAAAAGAGGTTTAGGAAAGTTGACTTGCAGAATGACAAGGCCTAGGGCCTGTAGAATCGCTGGGGCTTCACTACTGCAGTGAAATCAGGTAAGTAACAGACCCACGGGAGATGCATGCAGCGTGTGAACACAGCCGCGGGTTCCCTATTGATTACAATGGAGCAAGTCGCGGTTTGATTTTTAAAGTTTTAGGGTACTTCGAGGAAGTGTACAAGCAAGCCACTTACAAGGTAAGTAATTCGAAGACCAACACACGCTAGGGCACCGGAGTGCACGAGTTACCTCACCCAGGGAAGCCGGGTGCATAGGTTTCTTTTGGTGTCGGGTCACGTCGCTGTTTTCTATGGAGACCAAAGATGATTTGCTGCTTGCGAAGACTTGAGAAGTGTCCAGTGGAATTCAAGGGTGGATTCAAGATGCAGAAGACCTGAAAATTGAAGGGACAGTGTTCACAGTCACTTGCCAGTGACCGGGGGCCAGGAAGCTGGTTTTCCACGGAAGTCGGGTGATTTCAGGTGATCAAGGGTGTTTTGCCTCCAGGGCGGATTGACGATGACCAGCAGCTGGATTCGGAGTGTCCCACAATGTCTGCAGCTTACTGAGGTGTCGGCAACCGGATTGGAGCCAACAAGTCTTGGCAGCAGCAAGTCTCATGGAAATCGAAGAAGATCAGCGTTGCAGACCAGAAAGGTCTGATGGACTCACCCAGTGAGGGTGAGTGAGGGCAGGCCTGGAGCAACTAGGGGAGCCCTTTTAGTTGTTAAGAAAGTCTTTGGGAGACCCACAAGCCAACGGGCAATGGATCGCAAAGACGCCTCTTGAGGAAATGCTTCACAGGAGCCCACGGTCCCTCTGGATGGGGTAGGCCTCTGATTTGGGCTATAAAACCTGCTGGAGGCTTGGGCCACAAATGGTCCAAAGCACAAGTTCATAGAATGTCGTGAAGGGGTTGACCTCGACAATAGTGCACGGTTCCCAGGTATTGCGGTTCCTCGTCACTCGTGGGGTCCACTCACCTCAGCTTTGCTAGGGACTCACAATGGCTATTCAGAAGTCAGGAAATCTACTTTTGGGTCTGCAGGGACTTCGAACTCTGGCGGGAGAGGGAAAGTTTGCGACCGTTGATTAGAGTTTTTGGTGCCTGCCAAGCATGGGAGTCACTCCTTGACTCCAAGGGAAATTCTTCTGTCTTCCAAAGCTGGTGGAATGTCGAAGGGCCAGGATTCTTCTTGTAAAGCGTCGTCCAGGGTTATCTGATTTGCAATGGCAAGGTTTCCTATCTTATACTGAAGATAGGGGAGGGACTAGCTTTATGACCACTCCTCTGGGAGGGTCAGGGTAGGGGGTGGTTACACCCACTTCCCTTTGTCCAGTTTCATGCCAGAGCAGGGACAGGTAGCCCCTGAACCGGTTTGAGCTGGCATATGCACAGAGGAGCCCACTGCTCCCTCAGTGCAGGACTTCAAGCACTCTAAGAGTGCACCCACCCAGCCCCAATACACTAAATCCTGTCTGGAAGGTGGTCACACCTCCCTGTGACAGGATGCCTATTGTTGGGCCTCCTCCACTGCGACTTTCAGTCAGCAGCAGGAGGGCAGCCCAGTGTCTGGGCTGGTGGCATCCATTCTGTGATGCCAGGGCTCTTTCAGATTTCTACCAATCATTCCAAAGTTAGCATTATAATACACTTAAGAGTATATGGTCTAACCGCATCCACAAACAGCCACAGAGAATAGACTCTGAGAGCTGCAGAGGGGCCCTGCTCAGGCAGAGGCACCCCCTCACATGGAAACCAAGCACCCTGCCCTCAGGATTGATAGGGCCTGCCATAGGGGTGGCTGATAGGTTTGTATGTGTTTGTATGGTGAGATATAGAAATCTATACCTCAGTCAGGAGTGCTAACACTACCTCACCCAGGCTGCAGTAGCAGGCCTGTGGTGTCAGATTGAGTCTGCTTCCCAGGGGTGGCATAATACATGCTGAAGCCCCTGGTAGGCCTGTGAAGTCCCTATGCCCTAGGTACCTAAGGTACCATATACTAGGGGCTCATAAGGTACCACAGTATCCAATCACTAGTGCATCTAATATGCACACCAAGTCGTTTAGAGAGAACAGAGAGACTGGGGCCCTGATTAGCAGGGACCCTGCCAGACTATAGCCAGAAAACAGTGCATACATCCACAAATATGGGGGCAACATAAGTGCAGATCCTACTCTCCTACAAAAGGGTTTTCATGTACTTGGCCAAAGATAGTTTCCCTAAGATACCTAGGATAGCTTTTCATACACACTCCTATGCCCGTCTAGTATTATACATACATTTTTAGAAAGAAAACATGGAAGAGCTTCCAAGCAGATGTGATGGAAGGAAATACGATAAATATATGTAGTCGAAGGGTGGGATTGAGCCGAATAATTTCTCACCTATATCCAATTAGCTGGCTTCTGATAGTTCAGCGAGTGTCCTGCTTTTCGTAGTTTTAGGGCTCGGTTTAGTTTTCACCTTAACTAGAATGATGTCCTCATGAATGCTAGTTGGACCTGGCCATGGGTGTGCCGTTTTCTCACAAGTTGTTTCTAAAAACATTTTCCAGACAACTTTGGAATTGGATGGATGTTAGTGATTCTTTTTTCCTCAAAACAACTTAAAAGGTATGTGAAAGACCTAATTTTAAAGTGAAAATCCGCATGCAGAAGAAGTCACAACTTTTGAGTAAAGATCCACGTATTTAAAAAAATTACAGCAAGTTAAAGACTCCACATCTGAGGCTGCCCACGGCCCATGCAGAGGACCCCCATAGGAGGGCGGCCACCTAAGTGCCACATGATGGCACAAACCCGACAGGGCTAGTGTTTGTACCCCCGGGTCCGGCGCTTCTGCGTCATTTCCGGCGTGCCAGTGGGCGAGGGACACAACAGATATATTTACCTTCCCCGCCCAGCTGGCAATCCTTGTGAAACTGAAACAGTAACACAGCATCCAAAAACTCATCACTCCCAGAGGGCAAACCGCCCCGGCAGGCACCCAAAACTCATCACTGTCAGAAGGCAACCGCCGCGGCAGCCATCAAAAGCTCATCACTGTCAGAAGACATTTGACAGACGAAAACGAGACTCTGCGATAAAACTTGCTAACACTTCTGCAAACCCAATTGACCGCAACCCACGGCCTATCACAGTGCTGACCTTGTGATCCAACCTCAACTGTGACAAAGCGTCACACATCAACAAGACAACCTAAACAGCGACTAAAAAACTCAAAATGAATGTGGAGTAATGAGGCTACCGCTTCGGTATCCAAAAACTCACCACTGTCAGAAGGCATATGACAGACGAAAACAAGACACAGACTGGCGATCCTTTTCGCGCCGGGCATCATGGGGAATAGGCAGCTGACGCAGCCAGCCATATTATTGTGAATTTCATGTAACTGAACTTGTCGCAAAAACAGTTTCATTTAATTTGAGTCCACCTGTATGAACGATGGAGGAGTGAGGCCTTCGCCCCCATGCAGCTCAGCATTTAAGATCGAAATAGATAGTTAGCACATGGATATTGCATCAGTCACCACAGAAAACTACCCTTTCTTAACCTGCCGCTCGCCACAACTTCACAACCAATGCATCTAGAGACCCTGTCACAAAAGTTTAGGTGTCCGATCCAAAGTGGCACCACCTGCGTCTGCTGACTGGTATTTTCTAAAGCAACCTGGACTACCCCTAGTAATCACACCTGACGTAAATGGTACCTGTGATGTCCTATTGACCCGTGGCTTTATCCCTTGGCCATGTATTCTGCTGTAACGGAGCGCTTCTGTACATTCGGGTGTGCCCCCTAGCGTGAAGATAGTATACCTAAAGTATACTATTTATACATTTTATACATAGAATACATTTGTCAAATGTCCTGCCCTAACGCTAGCAAAAACATTGCACTGCAGTCACAGCACTGTAAGAGAAGACCAACGAGACAAGCATCTCAAAGCCGATTGGCTGTGTCAAGAGGAGGCAATTAAATTCACCACCTTTTTCTCGGGTTGGCAGGCACAGTTCTAGAGAGTTGTTAAGTCGTCATCAGGCATATAGTTACTCTACGAACACTGCAAATGACGGACCTCCAGGAAGCAGATGGCTGGACAAGAACGTGTGCCACTACCTGGATGCTGTGGCCTAAGTAAGCCTCTTGCCTTCCAATATTTGTCCTGGGCATCATATGGCAGAATATGATGTACAAAACGTCCTACCAAAATGTCATAGCCAGAGTAGCAACAATCACAGTATCAAAGAGGTAAGCATATATGGGTACTTAAAGATTTACTATGCTTATCCCGACATCTATGTACTTAAAAAATATGTTTCATCATGGTACATAGACATACAGGGCTAAGAATAGTAAATCTATACTTAACTATATATATTTTCCTTAACAATAGTGGGATAGTTGATATTCTGGCTACAACATTTTTGTAGGGTGACACGTAAAGCATAATGTTTTGGTAGAACACCATTGTGGTACACCTAATGAGTGGCTTGATCAATGTTGTTCTCCCCTTTGTCATTGGTGAGAAACAACTATTCTCGTTGTCTAACATGGCACTGGGGCATAGTACCAATATCGGCAACAATTCTCAGTTTTCATACTGCAACATACATAAATAAACCACAAGACACCTTCTCAGTTTTCGTACAGCAAAATACATAAATAAACCACACAACACCTTTTTTAGTGGAGAAAATTGTTGCAGGTTTATTTGCATAACAAATATGCCAACATGGTGGGTTATCTTACGGGTGATCCAAGGGCAGGCCAGCCCCTATGCCGCCTGCCCGTCTGATGAGCCAAATTACACCGTGGCCGTCGCCAATCAGTGGTTACCAATTTTGGGAGGGGCCACCCCTCCCATCAGTGGACTGCCAGTCCATGCACTTACTCACGCCCCCGGGGGCGGAGAGTTCCAGGCAGCCCCCGGTTGCTCAGGCCCACAACCGCCCGTAGGACTAACGGTGCATCGTCGCTCTTCCAGGGGACCCGCTAAGACATCCCTGGGTATCCTTGGCTTAGCACCCTTGTTGTGCTGCTGCATATAGTACCCTTCTGTACCTTGCAGACTCTGGATGGCCCTGTAACTCCTCCTGCAACACAAAACAATAAGTTAGATTCTTCCCCTCCCCCTACTACCCTTTGGCCGTCCGCAGGGTAAGCGGTAGGGTGGGAAACAGCGAGACGGGCAGCGGTCAAGAGGCTGCACAGTGAGTGGGGGGAAGGTATTTGTACCCTTGTCCTCCCCCACCCCACGGCCGAAAGTGACACGGCCGACTGACCCCCTGGTCCCTGGAGCAGGGAACCTGGTATGCTGAAACCTGTGCCTTCCTGTGGCACTAAAACGGCCGCCCTGTTGGGAGGTTCCCTATGTGGCCCCACGGGCAGCCTGGCAATTCCTCTGCCTTACCAGCCTATAAACATCACTGATCTCCAAGATGAAGCTTCTTAAATAGGGCAAGCGGCAGAAACATTGTGATAGCAAGAAAGCCAAGGGAGAGGGAGAAGCATTTAGTGCAGAGAGGCATAGCAGAGAGGCATGTGCGTGGGTTTTGTTTGCCGCCCATGTTTGTTTTCCCAGGTTTTCTGCTTGGCCGGCTGCATGGAGGGCTGTACGAGCTCTGTGTCATACGATCTGTTTGCTTTAGTGTTCTGTAAACTGTGGTTTCTACCCTGCGTCCAAAGCAGATTAATGACACACAAGCGCGTCTTGTACAAATGTGACATGTGGCCGGAGGCCAGTGTGTGCTGTGGCCCGACAGTAATCCCGGCACGGGAACTTCGACTCTTCAGCCAGCAGTATTGGTCAGTTACTCAGGTAAATACACGCGGGCATCAGCAGGGAATGTGAGCTGAGTCAGGGTTCAATTAGAGATACTTACTGGCCCAATAAGGGAATGCAATGAAAGCAATGGCGTAACATTGCCTCCCCCTCTCCCTGGCCCCCGCGGATCTGGGGTCCCCAACCTCTAGGGGGCCCCCTCCGGCATTTTGCACGGGCCCGTGCACTGTGAGCTTCTGACTGGGTTCAGAGCGTGGAGGGGGGGGGGGGGGGGGGGGTCCGCAGGGGAGGGTGCTCACGTTTCGTTACGCCACTGAACGAAAGGAACTATGCTGATGCATTTGGGTCATGCCTCAATGCGTAGTAGGGTCCACGCTAAATTGTGAACCTGCTACGACCATTCTCTGTCAATCTGACTCCTGCTGCACCTCCCAATGTGAGGTATTTATGTTTGGGGCAGGACTTTATTTGTAGAAATCGGGCCTAGACACAGTTATGTGTGAATGAGCTTCAAAGAACATACCTGTATTTTATTTTTGTGTAATCTGTGAAGCACAAAGACTGCCTTTAGTGTGGCCTCGTAGTACTAGCCTTCTTCTAGAATGTCCACCTTTTACTTTGGAAGCTTTTTGTTGTAGACCATAGTATGCAAGTTGTCAGTGTAATGTTATGACCAGTCTCTAGTTAGGGGACAGTGTCTCATTCCGTTATCCGGATTTGTACAGTTTGGCGTTGAGGATGTAGACGTTTGGATAAAATATGAATAGATCAACAGCAACGTGAGCAATGGTCTGAGAAAAAGTGGAGTGGCTGGGCATGTGACACGATTAACCCGAGGTAGATTTGTGCGTAGTAAAATGAAACGTGTTCTTAATGTTTAATATGCATGTGAGCGAGCACAGCAAAATTTAACAGTCTGTGCATCTCGACATCTTTTTGTATGCTCCGTGGGGATGAGGAGGGGGGCTTTCTTTATTTTACTCTTTTAGCCACTTTCCAGGGGCCTAAAGCTATGAATCTGTCATCTTCAGGCATAGCAGGCTGGTCTCATATCTGTAGAATTACTGTCCACCGGGGAGACCGCCATGTTGCTCAAAAGGTTGAAGACAGCTTGAACTTTGTACGGATAGTGAAGCTTTTTTAATTCTTTATTTGACTTCACAAACACAGTAAAACAGGTCACCTTTGCTATCCACCGTCAAAGAAACTGTTAAACCTGGCATCCTTGACTTTTTGCCATCTGACCTCCTGTTTTACTGACTTCATTTTTGCTGGCTTTATGATTCTGGGCACTTTACCACTTCCAACCAGTGCAAAAGTGCATATGCTCTGTACTCAAAACATTGTAACATTAGCTGATCCAAAATTGGCTTATTTAATTTACTTATCAGTCCTTAGTAAAGTACAATACATGTTCCCAGGGCCTGTAAATTAAATGCTACCAGTGAGTCTGCAGCACTGATTGTGCCACCCACTTCAGTAGCCCTTAACATGGCCCAGGACTTCCACAGCTGACCCTATCTATATAGTTTTAAACTGTCATTTCGACCTGGCAAGTTAAACTACTTGCCAGACCTAAACCTTTCTTTTTTTACATATAAGGCACCCGTAAGGTAGGCCCTAGGGAGCCCTATGGGCAGGGTAAAGTGTATTTAAAAGGTAGGACATGTCTCTTTGAGTTTTACATGTCCTGGTAGTGAAAAACTGCTTCATTTGTTTATCACTACCTCAAGGCCTGTCTCTCCCATAGATGAACATTGGGAATGCCTTAAAACATCTTGGAGTTTGGTGTCTCTGGATTCACAATTTAAAATCACAACTCATAGTGAAGTTGGATTTCAAATTGTAAGTCTGAAAATGCCACTTCGCAATTTCTTACTTTAACCATTCTATGCCTCCGCCTGTCTCTGAATACCCGTCTGGGTTGGGTGACAGCTGATGTTAGACCTGTCATCCTTAGGTAGGGTGACCAGAATTTTACAGCCAAAAAACAGGACATTTCACGAAAATAGAAAAAGGACTACATGTTTACTTCTGGCGAGCTCACAGAATGACAGCGCTCCTCAGCAGAGAGTTACAGAATAGGCAGTAAGAACATACATAAATTGCAATTTTTTAAAACCCAGTTGCTTGCCTGTTAATAAAATTGCTTTCTTGAAACAACTGATAACTATCCCTTCTTTGTAAAACATAAAAATCACCTCCAGCCGTTTTCAGTCGACCGTCTCTAAAAACCGGGACAGGAGCTAAATTTCCTGAAATCTGCCGGGACAGATGGTGAAAAACCAGGACCGTCCAGGCAAATCCGGTACACCTGGTCACCCTATCCATAGGGTGGTCTTCCCCTGGCCTTTGCCTCCCACTTTTTGCTGTACCTTTTTGTTGGCCATAGGTCTTTGAGCACTTTACTACTTTTAACCAATGTTAAAGTGCATGTGCTTCTCACCTAAAACATGGTGACATAGGTATACACCCGATTGGCATATCTTATAAGTCCCTTGAAAAGTGGTACACCATATACCCAGGGCATGTAATTTAAATGCTATTAGAGAGCCTGCAGCACTGGTTGTGGAACCCACCCAAGTAGCCTTTCAAACCTGTTTCAGGCCTCTGTCATTGAGTCGCCCATGTGTGCAGTTTACTGCCACTTAGGATTGGCATTTAAAACCACTTGCCAAGCCTTAGACACCCCTTTTTATTACACCTAAGTCACCCCTAAGCAAGGCCATGAGTGACCCTAAGGTCAGGGTGCTATGTAACTAAAATGGAGTACATCTACTTTTAAGTTTTATATGTCCTGCCAGTGACAAACAATTTGTAGTGACAATTTGTTTGTCACTACTGTGAGGCCTGCTCCTTCTATAGGCCAGCATTGGGAATTCCCTTATGTGTTCTTAAGTGGTAATTCTTGATCTGAAAGGAGTGGCTTTATGATCTTGGTATAGTTGGAATAGTAATGATAAATCCTCTTTAATGGTAAAGTGGTATTTAACACTGCTATTTAACAAATGCCCCTTTTAGAATGTAGATATTTCTCTGCTCTTTACTTTGCTCCATGTGCATTGCAGCCTATCTCCAATACATGTCTGACCCAGGTGACAGCTACACCTTGTGCATACCCTCTAGACAGCCACCACACAGGAAGGGCTGGGTGTGACAGGGGATACATCTGCATACTGATATCCTTCATGAGCTGAGAGGGGGAGAGGTGACTCAACCTGGAGTCTCAATAGCCAAGACTACATCTGATCCTTAGTCCCAGCATATGGCACGTGGGGAACTAGGACAAGCGTGTAAATCCTCTTTCCCAAGTCAGCATGCTAGAGAAGGTGAAGGTAGTTTTTACTTTAGTTTGCTTGAACCACTGAGAGTTGCACAGCAGAGATCCTGGGGGCAGTGGATGGTGTTCTGTGTGGCTGTCGGGTTGGAGAATTCTTTCACTATTTTGAAGAGTTCTTTTGAGTGGTTAGCCGCAGAGTCAATGCGGGTGGTGATGGCTACTTGCTTGGCTTCTTTAAGCTGCCCTGATAGTTGCTGAGGGCTGCTTTATGAGCAGCTCTGTCGGTGGGGTTCTTGGTGGCGTGCCATCGTTTCTCCAGTTGGTGACAGTTTCGTTTGGTGGTCCTGAGTTCTGGGATGCACCAACTGGCATGTTTGGGGGTCTTGTTTGATTTTGTAGCTTTCAGTGGGGCGACTCTGATAGCACTGTTGATGATCCAGGCGGTGAGGTTGTGGCTGACCTGGTTGAGGTCGGTTGAGGCCTACTGAAGAACATGGGAGAAGAAACCGGGAGAAATAAGGATGGATGATAGATTTTGAGTGAGAACAAGGAGCAATTTGGGGCAAGGGTTAAAAATACAAATGACAACATTTGCAAAATACAAATGACAACATTTGCAAACTAGCAACGTTTCTGTTTTATGAGCCACATTGAACTTGTTTACCAGGAGTGGGGAGACTGCGAGCTATGCCTGCTCTTCTCCCCAGGAGGAGTGGCCTCAACGACAAGCCCGCACGAGTCCACAGACTACAACTCCCAGCATTCTTTGCGCACCTACGAGGAAAAAAAACTCACGCCGGCCCACTGCGCGGTGTAGAGCCACATTGAACTTGTTTACCAGGAGTGGGGAGACTGGGAGCTATGCCTGCTCTTCTACCCAGGAGGGGTAACCTCAACGACAAGCCCGCACGAGTCCACAGACTACAACTCCCAGCATTCTTTGTGCACCTACGCACATAAAAGACACCCGCTGGCCCGCTGCGCAGTGTAGAGCCACATTGAACTTGTTTACTAGGAGTGGGGAGACTGCAAGCTACGCCTGCTCTTCTCCCCAGGAGGGGTGACCTCAACAACAAGCCCGTACGAGTCCACAGACTACAACTCCCAGCATTCTTTGCGCTCCTACGTGCACAGAAGATACACGCCGGCCGCGCGCGGGGACGTGCCCGGGCCACATCCGGGCAAAGCCCAGGCCAAGGGTGGGCCCGGCATGCCCATCAGAGCCCATCGGAGGCTGGGCTGCCCACCTCACACTTGTTTACCGGGACAGAGAAGCTAAAAGGTACTGTTGACCCCCTTTATTTTCTGTCGGCTCCACTTTGTAGCTAGTTTCTGATTGCTTGCTTGTCATTTCTGGAAAATTCTCATTTAGGAATAAATGAGAAAAAGGAAGGGTTACAAGGAAAAGTAAGGGGGTGGCCTGCTGGGACCCTGGATGTCTTCCTAACAAGGGCTGAATCTGTCCTTGCTCATGAAATTGAGTTAACAGAGAGAAGGCTCTCCCTGGCCTCATTTATTGCTCAAAAACCCTCCTCCCTTGGAGGGTGATCCCTAGGTGTTGATCCCCCGATTTCTGGGCAATCTACAAGTGAGCCCGGCATAGCTATAGCTCCAATGTCGAGTTCGTCCTCACCCATTGATATTACATCTGGATGTCGTACTCACAACACCCCCCATCCCCTCCTCCCAGACAATCCCTCCTTGGAGAACCCTTACCCCATTTATCTGGACAGATGTAGTCCAGTTGTTGCATCCTGGGGCAACCCACCCTGTCCCCTTATAAACCTATACGGATACAAACACAAAAGGGGCGAAAGGACCTGCCCTCGGCTACCCCTAACTAAGTATCCCCATAAGTGCCTCAGTTTGAACACATGTATATATGTATGGATTGGATGTCTAAAACCTGATAGAAACCTTGTTAAAAAAAAAAAAATATCAAGGTGGAGTAATACAAGTGAAATGACATAGGGGGAACCCAAATAACAAGAGCCACCCCTAGAAAGTCCCAGATCCCAACTAAAGATGCCATGTATAGCTACTCGACCATCCACTACCGTTACAACTTTCCGAGACTGTCTAGTAACTCATCTGCCTCTTGCACTGATCTCATATTCTGCATTTTGTTATTGTGCATGAGTAGCAAGATATTTGAGCTGGGCCACCGCACCAAGCTTTCTAAACTTGTCCATCTTCCTGTCCAACTCCCACTGCCTATTCAGGGTGACACGAGAAAGGTCTGAACGGATTTCGTAGGAGAAGTCACCGGCTCTTAATGATTTCATTTTTAGGGCCAAATTGAGAATCTTTTTCTTTAAGGAGTAGGTGAGGAAGTTCAGGATAATCTTTCTAGGTTTTGTCCTGTCAGGATGCCTCCTGAAAGAATCCCTATAAACCCTTTGAATGTCTTTTTTCAAGTCCTCCTCCGATTCCTCAATCTGCATTGATTCTTTTAGGAGTGACACAACAAAGGACTTGAGATCTTTTTCTTCTTTCCCTTCCGGGACGTTCAAAATGCACAGGTTGTTTCTCAGAGAGTTATTCTCTAACGTCTCAAGCCTTTCCCGTAAAACCACCTCCTCCCTCTTGAGAGATGTTATGTCGGCTTTTGCTTCTCCCAGGTCATCTCTTAAATCTCCTACTGTGTTCTCCAAAACAAGTGTTCTTGTGTTTAGGCGGTCAATTTTCTTCTCGAGCGACTTACAGAACACCCTAATCTCCCCTTGATTGGCCTCGGAGACTGAGAACCCCTTCTTAATGTCTGCTGAGAGGGTGGAAAAAAGGGCTTCAAGAGAGGCCACTGAGGGTCCCCTACTTTCGCAATCTTCTGAGACTTTATCAATCCCTGTACTGCAGCTGGCTGCCATGCTTGGACCAACCGAGGCTTCCCCTCCTGTGAACCCCTTTCCTTTCTCCAGAACAACTCCCGGGATTGCAAATAAGGATGATGACTTAGGGAGAGGGCTACCAACAGCCTCCATTTCCTCCAAGTTAAACCTTAAATTCGACTGGCCAGCAGAACTCTTTCTAAGGGCCTCCCCTTGTTTCACAACGTCTAACACAAGGGGCTGCACTATAAAATATGACCGCAGGGAGGGGGTGATTCTGACTTTCAAATCGAGCGGATTGCTTTTCACTCTACCTGCCTTTATACTCCTCCCTTTAACTTCGCAGCGCTGAAAAAATGGGCAACTGCTTTCCGTAGGCACTGCTGGAGTTGTGCTAGCTTTCCCCTGACCACGACCCTTCCCACTGTTCTTTGCCACAAGTTTCTCCTCAGGGGGCAGCTTAGTATTTCTCTCCTACGTTTTTGACCTTGCCAGCCCCTGCGCCTCCCTCCATGTTTTTTACCTCTTTTAATGCCTTTGTCTTTGTTTTGAGGCACTGCGCTTAATTGTACCCCAACTTCCTGGCTCCCCTGTACCTGTACCAATTGTTGCTGCAGCTGCAGAAGAGATGGCAGGGGCTCGTTATGCCCAGGATCCTGCTGGTCGCCGGTCTCCTCTGTGAAGACAGTCCTCTCCAGGATGCAGAAGGCTTGCCCGCTGCTGCCGGTATCGACCTAGAGGAGCCTGCTAGCCGCTGCTTGCAGCCCCTCCTAAGCTCCAGAGCGGCAATCTCCCAGCATGACGCAGGAGCAGGAGCTGCAAAAACCAAGACTCCAAAACACATCCCCGGGCGGGAGACGAGGACCGAGAGGAACACCAGGGAACTTCAACAAAAGGTCAAAGGAAGAGAAGTGCTTTTACCAGGAAACTTCAGGGCAGGTTTACGAAGGGGAGACGCCGAGTAGCGAGACCTAGAATCTCCTCATTTGGGACAGATCAGGAGCCTCCGAATGCAAGCGGCTGCTCAGCTTCCAGCCGCCATGTTCTCCCTAACGTTCGCAAGTTTATCAAACTATGTGAGGAAGGTGTGTTTCATTAGGATCACTGACATAATATCGACAACCAAAATATCGTCTGGACAGAATATCGTCGCCAAAAGATCGATGGACAAAATATCATCTCCCTATCTACAAACAGATAAGTACAAAAATATCGAAGACAAAATATCGTTGTTTTAAATATAGCTTGTAAAAATATAGAATTTTTATAATATGTTAAAAGTAATATTAACGTAATTAAATAATTAATATAATTAAGTAAAACATACTTAAAATTAATTTAAAAAAATTCAAATTAATATATGATATATATAATCTCTCTTTTTTTTTTTACATCAGTGTTGGTTAGCGGGAGGGTAAAATTTACTATTCTCACTCCAGCGAGTGGAACAGTAGGGGAAGCGTTGGATAGCAGGAGGGTAAAATGTACTATTCCCACTCCAGCGAGTGGAACAGTAGGGAAAGCGTTGGATAGCGGGAGGGTAACATTTACTATTCCCACTCCAGCGAGTGGAACAGTAGGGAAAGCGTTGGATAGCGGGAAGGTAAAATTTACTATTCCCACTCCAGCGAGTGGAACAGTAGGGAAAGCGTTGGATAGCAGGAGGGTAAAATTTACTATTCCCACTCCAGCGAGTGGAACAGTAGGGAAAGCATTGGATAGCGGGAGGGAAAAATTTACTATTCCCACTCCAGCGAGTGCAACAGTAGGGAAATTGTTGGATAATGGGAGGGTAATATGTACTATTCCCACTCCAGTGAGTGCAACAGTAGAGAAAGTGTTGGATAGCGGATAGGAATAATTTAATATTCCCACTCCAGCAGTTTAATCAACATTAATTAACAATGAATTAATTTTTGTAAATTAATTTACCTGCCACCATTTTCCCCTATAAACATCACCTCCAATTTACTAAATTATGAATTATTTAACATAATTAATTAATTAACTAATAGCAATTAACAATCAAATTAGTAATTATCAAATCTAAATTAACACAATTAACATTATAAAATACCTTTTAATAAATATTATTTTTAAATTATTATAAAATGTAATTAAAATTAAATTACTTCCCACCCTACTCCCCTATCAACCCTCAACCCGCTCCTAAAAATCATACACAATTATTATATTTACAAAATAATTTTAAATAATTAATATCTTTTTAATTACTAATTAATTCGTTTTTTTACATAGTTACCAATTAATTATTTCTTATTAGTCAAATTATAATTAATTAATAATACATTAATTAACCTAATTAACAATATACATTATTAAATATTAAATTATTAATTAATAAAATAGTTAATTAATTAATTGAAATTAAACTACTTCCCACCCTATTCCCCTATAAACCCACAACCCGCTACAGAAGTAAAATACGCATACATAAATTTCGTAACTTTAAAAAAAATTAAACATACTTTACAAAAATAATGTACATTTTTAACTCATATACTAACATACAAAACACGTTAAAAAAATTCGATATTATTAAAAATTCGATATTTTTTAATGCCTATATTATGTACTTCTATATTTTAACAATCGATATTACTTACCTGCATGTCGATATTATTAACCACTATATTATGTCCATTCGATAGTATGTCCATTCTATATTTTAAATTCGATATGCTGTCCATTCTATATTTTATTTTCGATATTATGTCTATTTACCGTTTCAATATGCACAACATAACTTGGTACCTATTCTGAATTCCACTCCACAGAAAATATAGGCTGCAAACACCACCATCACCTTCATTAACATCCGGAGCTGTTGAGATGATGCCAAAGAGCAGGACTGTAAACTGAATGTGGTTCGACCCCACCACAAACTGAAGGAAGTATCTATAGTAATACTGGGCGAGCGCATACATTTATGCTTCATGTACATCCAAGGACACCATCTAGTCACCTGGATCCAGGGCAGAGGCCCTGAGCCAAAGTAAACAATCTCAACTTGCCCTTCCAACAGAAAATGTTTAGAAACTGGAGGTCTAATACAAGCCTCTCAGGCTCAGGACAACTCTCAATGGTCCCTCTTGCCGAAGCAACTGCCCTTCCTGGAAAATCATACAGGCATAACCTGCCAAAGTATGCACAAAAACATGTGGAACAGGAGTGGGACGTGGTGTAAAAGTGCCATTGAAAACCTTTCGAACAAACTGCAGCACCTATTGGTCTGAGCTAATTGCACACCAGTCAGGTAGATAAAAAGGAATTGTTTGTGCAAAAGCATTTATGAATTGCTTGAGAACAGTAGGCAAGGTCTCACTGGCCATATCCCAGTGGGCATGTACATAGTGCCCCAAGAGGTGCAGGGTGATCAGGGACCTAAAAGCCAGGCTGGAAGATGAGAATGACCTCTTCCTGAACAAATCAATGTGCTTTGAGTCTCTATTTGGTGGAGCAGTGAGGAATGCATTGGGGTTGACCTTGCATGTGGAAGGCTGATCCACTAAGGTCTCAGGAGTCGGTGCTAGGTAAGAGAGGTCCACTCCCCAGGGGAAGAATGATACCTAGTCACAAGGTGACACACTGGAGGGTCTGTCAAAGCTCCATTAAAGAGCTCCTCTGAAGTCATAGGTCAAGACAGCAAGATCTCTGTGAACAGGTTTGCATTGGTCTCCACTGTAGGTTGCTGAAGTTACAACACTTCAGCTGCTCTGCAGAGTACCCCAAACTAACACATAAAAATGCCCCATGCACATTACATACACAAGAGTTAAACACAACGTTTAGGAGAAAATGAAAATGGATCAGGTGTCATATTCAAAACCAAAAGAAAGGAGCACAATATTCAAAAATGCAGTTTTATTTGATATGCATATAAATCCAATACACTAACTCTCTATAGGGGCTCTCCTCTAAATTCAAAGGAGTATTGGACAAAATGATAACCACCATCTAAGGTGCATATACTGTTCCTGTACCACAATATCTTAAACTGAAGATCCTGAAAAACCCTTGTTAATATCTGGGCAAATCGTCAATAAAAAAAACTTTTCCTCATAAACTTTTTGAAAGTCCCCTGAAGAATTCCAAACTAAAAATTATGAAAGAACTTGTGGAAACTCATATTGCGGACTATTATGACTGTGGCCTGAAGGGTTGCTCAAAAACAAATATTTTATTTTTCCCTCTTTCCCTCCCTTTGAGAAGAATCTCTCATTCATTCACTGAAAGTGGCCAAAACACGAACAATTCCTCACTGTAAGACATTTGTCGTATCTCCAGCACCTCTCTGCATTGCTAAACTCTACAGTTCCATATTTAAGAATGGCCCAGTGTATCAGCCAACGTACAAACACCTTGCCCAATTTCACTGACAATTCAATACCCTACTCCAAGCTCGGAAGGCCCTATCCAATATTCTTGCTCCCTCAAACTCTCAAACACAATTGCAAAAGCCTCCACTCTCACATTGCCAACAGGTAACTTGAATACCCCAGCTCCCCACACTCACACTCCCTTTCCCAAGAAGAGCTGCTTCCACAAAGATCACCCCAACTTCCTCACTAGGACAAATTTCAATCACATATCTCTCATCCCTAAACCCCCAGGTCATAGAATATGCATCCATCCTCAAATTTCACTGGCAAAACTACTCCTTTTTTCCACTTCCATGTGAAAACGCTCGTCCCTGACAATAGCTTGAACACCCTGTACAAAAATGTGATGCTCTCCCATCAAAAGTAAAACATTTTTTATCCCCCCTCCTAATTATGAAGGATTCAGAGTGGACCACTGGACTGACAGTCCTTAGTCTGCATCCCACCACAGCGGCATGGCACAGCCATTCAAAAGGTCCGCAGCAGATGCCGCTTTGGTGTAGCACCTTGTGCATATCCGTACAGTGTGTGCCATGCACCAACGTCGTGCATGGCACACACTACACACACAACAGTGCATGGAGATGGGGCCACAACATGAGGCCCCATGCACTTTTCCCCCGGGTGAAATTGCTCAGGGGCCCTGTTTGGGGCCCCTTCCTTCCCTTCCTGCCATCCTTTTCATGGTGGGTTTCCAGTCAGAGAAAAGGCTGCCAAAAAGGGAAGTCGCAATCCCGACTGCGGTGCCTGCCTTGGCACCGCCACCATTCAGTACTTCCTTCCCCTCCTCTGCACTGTCGGAATCCTAGATCCTGGAGGTGTCAATGGGGTTGAGTCGGGCTGGTGGTGGTCCAACCACTAAACTTGTAGTCAGGCGGTCGGACTGCCTATGTTGCCGTGGTCAGACCGCCACCACGGGTACGGCAGTCTCAAGACTGCCGTACTTGTAATCAGCCCTATGGTCTTTGACATTGAAGCCAATCTCAATTCACATTGATCCCAGGTCATCCTCCTATACTACTATTGTCAAACCTTCAGCTTGTCTACAAATTAATAATTAATAGGCTCCCTCGTCCATTGGGATCTCTACAGACTCTATCAGAGGATTACATCAGAAACCTACTCCTATCATATAACAGTCCCACCTCCCAAGATCCTTCTGAAGCTCCCTCCTACATTTCAATCATCAAATGTGACATGCTCCCACAAGAAAGCAAGTTGACACATGCAGTCTCACTCAAGGTCCAATCATCTTTACCCAGATTAGAAAGACTGCCTATTCCTCCCTAAATTGCGTGGACCACAAACGCAGATCGGCAGCCAAACAAAGGATTAAAATTATGGAGGTGAACATTTCTTATAGCTTAAAACAGAGGAGGGGTTTTTAGGGGGAAGCATAGGAGGCCAAGATGAGGCTCTGGGATCTTCTCATAGGTCACAGAGCATCCCTTTGTAAGGTTGCAGAAGCCCTCGTCCACTTAGGTGGCATGCTTCATCATCAGGCTCTTCATTGGGCAGACACTGCAATGCCCAATGGGCCCCTGGGAGAAGATATTTGCCAAAGATATTTTTTTTCCATATATATGGCTTTACCTAGATTTTCCAATATTTCTGTGATGCAAGTGGAACCTCCTCAAGCCCTCCTGTAGCCACGTTTGCTCCTTACGGTCGAGGTGTGGCTTGTAGCGCCACTTTTAGAGGGATGCTTGTAACTGACATTCCAGTCTTTGACTGTATATTGTGACTATATCATTATGCGTAAGAGCACATTCCTATCCATAATAAATGTACATGGAATCATCACATCTAGGTGCACTGCTGCTCCGCATTGCCGAAGCACTGGATTTTAGTTGTTATGTCATCTTAAGTACTGATTTGAATTTCGTTCACGTTTTTATGACTATTTACGTTATTGTTGTAATTTGGTAAGAATGCTGTATCATCATTACTTGAAATCTTAGCCTCAGAGCACACATTTTCGACTTGCCGATGCCAGGTTTTGCTGATCCTCACACCAGACAAGGTGGGGAACATGAGAAAACTGTTTATCTGGCATTCATGCCTCTCATGTAATGGGAGCGTTCGTTTGCCCATCACGGAAGGGTGCTTAGTTTAGGAATATTATATGGATGGACCTGGAGGGAAATACAATCGGACTCGAGATTGAAGTGAATTGAAGTCATTGACAGCCCTGACAAAGTCGCAGATGTATCCGATACAGAGATGAAACATGTGTTGGCTCCGAGGCTATGAAATAAAGAATTGTTACAAAAGAAAATTGAAAATCGAAGAAATTCTGTGACTTTTTGTAATGAAGGATACACGGTCATAAATAATTAGGATATCCTTTATTATAGTCGAAGAGCTGAACCAGCATGCAAACAGCTCCAATCCCAAGCGTAACTGAAATTCCTCCAAAAGATACATTCCATAGAATGACTCCAGGACATTCTAACAGTGACATACATAAACTTCCACATTACATCTTAAGGAATGTTGAACCATTCGAAACGCTAAGAATGAAAACACAACACATCCCACTTTCTCCTGAACAATAAACAATTAAAGAACAACACAATAAAAAGAAATAAAAAAAACATTCTAATAATCTTATGCTTTAATACAATTCCTAAATACTATGCATTCACTTATTGCTAACAATATAATCTTTCAACCATAAAGGCACCATCTTCCTCCTTAATGAATGACGAAGAGAATCTGACCCCTCATTCGAAGAGGAGAAAGAAGGATTAGAAAATGAATTTCCTAAGGTGCCAGAAGAGTCTTTTGAAGACATAGTAACACAACCATGAGCATCAGAATTTGACATTTGAGTGCTTGTAATAGGAAGAACATCCTTAGCAACATCCTCATCAAAATCCTCTGGCATCCAATTATAATGAGCAAGATCATCTTTGCATTTAGCAACTCTCTTTAAATTCCAAACTCTACCATCACTGACCCTCACTGAGTTAAGTAAAACTTCAATTACTTTAATAGGTTCTGAGAATTGAGAATTACCTTTCTGAACTTTGTTAGGTTTTTTAATACGTACCCAGTCCCCAATATTTACCACAACTTCTTTTGTACCATGCTTCATGTCATAGTACGCATTACTTTTTTCATGTGAAAGTTCCATACGCGTACAAACTTCCTCTCTAGACCAAGGTTGTACTTCTTGAGAAAACAACCACGTGGGAACGGATTTTGTGCGGGGATTTCTACCTTTCATAAGTACAAAAGGAGAAATTCCCATAGATTAATTTACCGTGATGCGATAAGTCCACACAATTTTCACCACCGGCCATCTAGAAAATAGGTCAATGAGAACAATTATATAGCAATGAGTGCCATCCCTTTCACTAATAGGTCCCATAATGTCAACTGTAATACATTCCCAAGAGTTTTTTGGAATGAAACCTCTCGTCATAGGAGGACGGAATGTTTGCAAGGTTTTATCAGAAGATGAACATGGAATGCAGTTTCTTACGACTTTCTCAATTTGTGAATCAAAACTTGGCCACCAAAACAACCTTTTTACCAAAGATTTAGTTCTAACAATTCCAGGATGGCCCTCATGACAAATATCAACAATTCCTACTCGTAAGTTTCCTGGAGGAATTATTCTCTCCCCCTTAAAAGAGTATTATGAGCAATAGACAATTCAGATCTAACTTCCCAATATGGTCTGTAATTTGTGTTCAAAAATTCTTTTTTCCTGGGCCAGCCATTAACGATAAAGGAAATAACAGCTTGGAGAGTATTGCCTTTCAAGTATTCATTATCCCATTCCTCTCTACTAAACGCAGAAAATCCCTGATCGTGTACAAATGCAATTTGTAATTCATTCCATTCATTATTCTCACATTGCTCCAACATCAAAGGCATTCTTGATAAAAAAATCTGCAATTACATTGTTTTTGCCTGGTACATAAATTATTTTATATATAAAATGTTGCATCGTCATCGAAATCCTAGCTAACCTTGCTGAAGCAGTAACTGCACCTTCAGTTGTAAGAATTTTCACCAACGGTTTGTGATCACAACGAAGAGTGCATGGTTTCCCCCAAATAAAGGACTTAAAGTGTTCCAAAGCCTATGCACAAGCTAGTGCTTCCCTCTCTATAATTGGGTTCTTCTCCTCACATGGAGACAAGGACCTGGAAGCGTAAGCTATGACGTTGTCTCGGCCCTGACTGTTAATTTGTGACAACACTGCACCAAGGCCTTTGTTACTAGTGTCAGTTGTAATAACACTATTTAGCAAAGGATCAAAGCTATGAAGTGCTGTTGCCTTGGCAATGGCTTCTTTAATGACTTTAAAGTCCATGTCACAAGCCTGTGAACACACAAATGTACAATTTTTTTTAAGAAGTTGCCGAATATTGTACGTTTTAGTAGCAAAATTTGGTACATATTTCGAACAAAATTCCGCCATTCCCAAAAAGGATCTAACATCATCTTTACTAGATGGTACTGGAACCTCAGAAATAACAGAAACTAAAGAAGGCTTCGGTTTTACACCGAGTTCGTCAATTACATGACCTAAATAAGTTACACGTTTTTGTGCAAATTTGCATTTGGAATGCTCCACTGTAAGACCTTTGCTTTGCAAAATGCTTAGAACTTTTTTAAGTCTAGATAGATGTTCTTCTTCATCACTGCCAAAAACAAGGATGTCATCTTGGAAAAACATAACGCCTTGCTCTTCCTTAAAAAGGTGAAACATCAAGCGTTGAAAAATGGCAGCAGCCGAAGCTAAACCGAAGGGCATGCGTTTAAATTGCAAACATCCAAAGGGGGTGATGAAGGATGTAAATTTCATTGATTCAGGGCACAAAGAGATCTGATGATACGCAGACGACAGATCTATGGTGGAAAACCATTTAGCATTGTTCAGATTTGAAACCAGCTCGTTAATTTTTGGTAATGGAAACTTATCAACAACAATATTGTTGTTCAGGTATCTCAAATCTACGCATAGCCGAATTTTACCATTACTGCGTCTTGCTACGACAATCGGAGAAACCCAATCCGACGCTTCTATAGGTTCAATAATATTGTTTGACACCAGTTTATCTAATTCTTTACTAACCTCATCCCTTACTAATAAGAATGTTCCTGCATTTGTGTATTTTAGGAGATGCATCTTGTTTAAGAATGATTTTGTGTTCAAACCCTTTAAGATTACCTAGAATATTGCTGAAAACATTTGGAAATTCTTTTAAAATTCCTTTACCAATTACATTACAGTCATCCACCACCAACACCTGTTCTTTACTGTTGGGGTCCAAAATAATGTGCAATTGTTTTTGGTCAAACCAGACTAAAACCAGTGGTCCTCTTTTTGCAATATATAATTTCCCTCTACACTCTCTTCCTTTGAATTTAAAAACAAACCAACGATAACCCAGAAGATCTATGGTTTCTCCACCATAGCCTTCGGGATGAATTTCGGGTTCTAATAGTTGTTCACCTAATTTTTGTATGAAGGAAGATCTCCACATTTCCTCATTAATAATGGTGTAAGGTGAGCCCGAATCTGCATAAATTCTGACTTCCACACCACCAATATCCATTAAGCAGATTGGTTTGTTAACCATATTTTCATCAGTAATGTTTAGTACTAACTTATCATGTAAGTTCATTACTAAACCATCATCATCCCCTACATCATCATTTTCATTAGTAACTTGAATATTTTCATCCATGTTATTTACAAATCTAACACTATTCTTACGCCTCCTACAAGCTTTGGCAAAATGACCTTTAAGTCCACAATTGGTACATTTGAACTTAAGTGCCGGGCAACTTTTGTTGTCAGCTAAGTGCTCCACACTATTACATCTGTAGCATTTTAGTTTAGATCCTGTAGAAGGTGAGTATTTGTTAAGATAAGGTTTAACATTCAAATTATCTTTAGAATACGTAGTGACTCTTTGCCTTTCATTCACATTCACCTTACTCACAACCTCAGTAGTTACATTATCTTGTTTAAGAACACTTGCTCATCTGCCAGAAATTCCTGCCTTACGCACAATAGCAAGGATGTCATCCAGAGGTGCATCAGCATTTATCCATAGTCTATCCTGTATGGTGGGGTTAAAAGCATGCATAACAATTTGGTCTCTTATTAGGTTATCTTGTAAAACACCAAAATTACAGTCTAAAACCAACTTCCTAAGATCTGCCAGGTAATGGTCAAAACTCTCTTCTTTGTTCTGTTTCCTAGAAAAGAATTTATATCTAGTAACCCCTATGCAGATTTTAGGCGCATGAAGTAAGGTCAATGCATATACGTTTAAGTCGCCTGGAAAACAAGGTTTGGCCTTCATACACCTTTAGCCCAACAGGACCCAAGGCATGTAAAAGTAATCTTTTCTTTTGTGCATGTGACATTTTTCCATTTTCATCCAATGCATCGATGTAATTACAAAAATAAGGCTCCATTCCAACCATTTAATGGAGGTTCAGTACCAGTAATCCAAAAGGCTTGTGGAGGAGTAATGTTGTAATTCGGTTGGCTCATAATGTATATTCAGATATCTTTAGTAGTGACCGTAGAACCTCCAGTATAGCTTGCACAAAATATTTTATGGCAGTCTCATTCCAGATTAAATGTAGAGAATTAGAATGACATGGTGGAATGTCCCAAGTAAACGTATTCCTCTGTTACTTGTGTTAACACCCAAAATTAAAAAAGGCAAGGTACATACGCTGTTTGTGCTGGAAATGAAGAGAAAGTCTTGTGGTGAGGATGTCACTTTACATGAGGCTCTTGTCCGACGCGTTGTGCAGATCGTAAAACTTCAAAATAAAAAATAAACTGAACAAATATGGGGCTACGTTGATTACGTTGGTTACACAACGTAATACGCGCTCACGCGTACACGTAACTTGCCGATGCTTCCGATGACGAATGCCAACAAATGGTAACTCAGCAACAAGAGCTTGCGAGGTCACGTGAACGATTGTTGATCGCGCTCGAGGAAGAATCAGGAAGCGTGAGAGAATGAGGTAGGATCTTTCCAATAAATCCTTCTTTTTATTCTTCTTTAATTCCAAGTACGCACTCGAGGTTTGGATGCTCCCGCGTAGAATCTGATATTCCTGCACACACTTCTGGAAGCGTTTTACGATAAACAGCAATCAAATTAAATCTCCCTCAAAATCCTCATAAATTAAAAATCCGAATCATTTGTGGGTTCATCCGCTCTTCGACATCCCGTCGCCAGTGTAATGAAGGATACACGATCATAAATAATTAAGATATCCTTTATTATAGGCGAAGAGCTGAACCAGCCTGCAAACAGCTCCAATCCCAAGTGTAACTGAAATTTCTCCAAAAGATACATTCCATAGAATGACTCCAGTACATTCTATCAGTGACATACATAAACTTCCACATTACATCTTAAGGAATGTTGAACCATTCGAAACGCTAAGAATGAAAACACAACACTTTTTGAACTTTTTTGGGGGGGAGTTTTATATAGTGCAAACTAGACCCAAAGATATCGGGTATCGGCGTGCTTTACATAGCGCCAGTTTCGTTACACATGGACGCATTCATTTTTGTTAGGCACGGGGAGATGTAGGGGCATATCAGCAACACCCAGCGATAATTATCGCTCAGCGCTCTTAGCGTGAGGATAATTATCGCCGGGTAACGTGGATTTGTAGCGCTGAGATAACGTGCTATTAGCAACGCTTATCTCCTCAGCGATAAAAATCCTCACGCTAACTGCCTAACATGAGATTATCGCTGGAAACCCAGAGATATTCTCACGTAGTGTGGCGTTAGCTTGCTGATAGGGTAGCGACTCACAAACTTAGCCATGATATCCACCTTCCATAGGATATCATGGCTAAGTCAGTTCTGAAGCAGGCGTAAGGAACGCCCACTTTGCATCTCATTAGAGATGCAAAGCTGAGCGTTAGGAATCCCCACGCTAAAGCAAGGTTTCACGCGTTAGCGTGGCCTTGCTAATTAGGCAATACAATTATCGCCGCTTGTAAATATGCCCCTAAGTGATTTGTCCAGAATTAGAGGATGTTGAGCGTGGTTAGTGGGAGTCGAACCCTGTTCCCCAGCTTCCAAATCGACCTCTCTAGCTCTAAGTTTTTGGGGGAGAGTTTTATATAGCGCAAACTAGACCTGAAGATATCGAATATCGGCGTGCTTTACATAGCGCCAGTTTCGTTACACAAGGACACATTCATTTTTGTTAGGCACGGGGAGATGAAGTGATCTGTCCAGTATCACAGGATGTTGAGCGTGGTTAGTGGGACTCGAACCCTGTTCCCCCACTTCCGAGTCAACCGCTCTACCTCTAAGGCTACATCCTCTCCCCTTTATCATAAGGATGCTAGATAATATGGAAAATATATTGTGAGTGCGTGGGACAAAGGATTTCTACAGCAGTGATCTTGTGATCAGATTTGAGGAGTGGGGTGATTCTCCCTACCTTTAAGCAACGCACTTACGAATCTTGGAGACATTAAAGTGCACTGCCATTTGAGAGCCACCACCCTGCTCAGATCACCTATTAGATATGCTGTATCACTAGTTTGCTGTGATCACTCTTACACAAGTTGTCTGTACATATATATGACTTGAGCTAGTATTTGGCACAATCTATAGTAAAATCAGTCAGTCAGAACAACTTTATTTCGCCAACACAATGATGGCATAAAAAGAATTCTACAAAGACAACAATTTCCATTAATGTTACAATTTAAAATTACACATACTCACACAAATGTGTTACAAAAGTTCAGGTTAAAAGATTAAAAAAGGATTATTTGTGTTTTAAAACTGAATATTAAATCATGAATATACACAAAATTATTGCACAGTTCAATGAAATAGGTTACATATTAAGTATCCAGTTGGGAATATAATCTTCTTTTCCTCAGAGCAGTTAAAAAGAATGAAGCCAAAGCGCAACATATGAAAGGGTTAGACAATAACCATAGATAATACAAGGCCACACAACATTGATTAAAATTCATTTTACGAATAAGGGGAACAATAAATCTTTTCCTTTCTTCAACATAAAATTTGCAAAAAAACAAGAAGTGGAGATCATTCTGGATAGATAATTTGTCACAAGGACAAGGTGGCAGTTTAGAGATCACATAGGTTTTAAAAGGAAGACCTAACGTCAAGGGAATATAATTTAAACGAAACCTGATTTAAATGTATCTATGTTGCAAATTTGTAACAAACGATAGATAAGTTAGGTTTACATTAATCGATGTTAGACTCTGGACGGCGTAATATGCTTTGACTGTCGATAAATTAAGATCAATATTCTGCCTCCTTGCATGTAACTCGGTCAATAGATGAATTTTCAACTCTTTCTTAGAAATGGATAAACACGTCATTGGATCTGCATAAAGTTGGTGTAATCCAACCATCTCAAGGTTGGATTTAACATATTTTAGCCAGGAGATATTGTTCACACCTTCTTATTACAAAACATAATTTATGATGTCCCTAGTTAATGAAAGAGTCTCCTTACGCCAAACCGAATGCCACATCAGAATAGGTGCAATACGAATTTTGTCACTGATATAGGGAGATCTTAATTCCGTGTGACAGTTATAGTGGGAACACGACTGAGGCAGAGAAGCCAAATTCTTCAAGAAGGTATCTTCTATAAGTTGCAGTTTAGAAGAGTCTGAGATGCCCCAAACAGCTGCCCCATAAGACGCAGCAGAGACAGCTTTGGCTTCATAAGCTTTCTTTACCACTTCAATAGGTTTGGTCCCAATTTTTTTCTCAAATTTAAAAAAAGCCCAAATGTTTCTTTCCATCAATAAATTAGAGAGCATACTTCGCCAATTATTGTCACAGTCGAACATGATCCCTAGATAATTAAAAGAGTTCACAACACCTAATTTCCCCTCTTCAGTATATATTTGTGAAGATTTCCGCAGTTTTGGACCTACAACAAGAACAAAGGACTTAGATTAATTAATTTTCAGGTCCAAATTATTCATAAATTTCACATACTCCGTTACTAGTCGGCGCAGTGCATTATTAGTGTGTGCTAAAATCACTGCGTCGTCCTCGTACAGAAGTATCAGTACATGTAGGGAATTAAGATAGGGAGCGTCTGGAGTGGACCCTAACAAAGCAGATTCTACAGTGTTTATGTGTAAAGCGCAAATAAAAAGGAGGCGAGGACACACCCCTGGCTCACACCCCTAGTAATTTTAAAGTGTCTAGTGCATTCTCTTCACTTGCCAAAACGAACACAGGCAGTTGCTCCAGCATACAGGTCACATATTATATTACTAATCTGTGAATCAATCCCCATTGCCTCCATGATCTGCCACAGCCTAGACTGTGCAACACAGTCAAAGGCTGCCGACAGATCCATGAAGGCAAGGTATAAATTGCCTTTCTTAACTGCCACATATTTGGCTATAATTAAGTTCAAGTTCAGACACTGATCCACTGTACCCTTTCCTTTTCTAAAGCCATATTGGCATGAGATAATAATGTTCCTCAAGCCTGTTTAAAAGTAGCCGGCCCATTAGTTTAGCGGTGGTATCTAACAAAAATATGGGCCTATAATTTTTCGGGAGCATTTTGTCCCCCTTTTTATAAATGGGCAAAATTACAGTTGTCTGCCATGAGGAAGGAGCACATGTCTGGGCAATTTGGTTAAAAACATTTGTTAAAAGCAGTGCCAAAGATCTTGGTTGTGTAGAAAAACATCAATTGGCACACCATCAGGTCCAGGTGCCTTCGCTCTTTTACATTGATTAAGAGTGTATTTTGTTTCTTCTAAGGTGAATACAATACCGCTTCCTGTGCCAACTAGAGTTAAAGGGGGAAGTTGGACAATCGCCTCTACGGTATTTTCAAACGCCTTCAAAATGAGCAACCCATGCCTCCTGCTCTACATGAGTATCTGTTGTCATCCTTTTGTCGTCTCTCAGTCAGCAACCAAAAGGCCTGTGAGCTGTTTAATAAGGCGGCCCCCTGCAATTTTTCCCACCAGTCTTCTTTTAAATTTTTTAGCCTTGATAGTCTTGCTTTCCTGTATACCTGACGTAAGCACATGACCACAATTTTTGTTTCTAGGTTTTGATTTTAAGGCCATATCGAGATTTTTAAGTGTTTGGGCACAATCATAATCAAACTAAACAGGGCCCTTATGAGGCCCAGTACGTAAAAAACATATTAAATTATTTGTAATTTCCAGTAGGATTTGTTCAAATGCTATAATTATGCCATCATCAATGGTAGGTTCTAAGCATGTCATTATCTCCGATACTCGTTTGGAGACTATATTACCCACAAACTTCACGGTATCAACTCTCTCCCACTTCAATGCAATCCCATTCTCTCTTGCAATCACTGGGTTAATGTGAGGGTTTACATGATGTTAATTTCTTAATAAAGAGGGGATGAGAAAGGTAGTAAACTCCGGCTCGCAGCTGACCGGAGTAATGTAAATAAAGAAATAGATAAAACGAATTTCATTGCGCGTGCAGAAACAGCAAATGGCTTCCCCCGCCCCGCCTCACCGCCCGCAGCACTCCCTCCAGGAGTCGCTCCTGGTCAGTAGACCACCTTTTGCACGACCAGCTTCTGCGGGTGTAGCAGGTGTGTGAAATGAGCAATACCCATTCAAGTACATCTGGTCAACTTCCCACGTTTCCTGCATTCACACTATATCATAGGGTATTAGCAAAGACAACCAGTCCAAGTTTTGCTTCTTTTGTTTATACCCAGCAATATTCCAGGAAATGACTGCAAATGAATCCGGGATAGTCTCAGTGTGTATCAGGTTCTGAGGGAGAACTGAACTACCTGTTTGCAAGCTTATAATTGGAAAAACTGATCCAGCGCAAGACTGGGAAATGGGGAACAACATTTACCAATACCCTCTCTGCGTCGCAGACCCGACGTCACACTAGCTCATTCACACACGCAGTCATTGGTGGGGCCCATAACACCAACACTCATACATCTCTCTCACGAGTCTGCACACACAGGAGGGATGAGTAATTGAAGCGCTGGACATGTGGGGGAAATACCTTGTATAACCTATAGGGAGAGAAAAGTTATTTTACAAAATATACATTAATGTCCTTCGCCTATAGATCCCTAGTCTCAAACATCAAGGCACTCCACCCACCTGGTCAATGGACCATTTTAGTTGGATTGGTTGATGGTGATTTAGAACCAGCTAAAACACAATTTAAGACTCAGAATCCTTATTTCCCTTAATAAACCACAAACCCATATTTTTTTGTTAATCAATATTTGTTTATCTAAATTTTCACAATGATTTATATTTGTTTTTGTTTCGCCAAAGTTTAGCGTTTTCGATCAATTCAAATAAATCACAGAACATCATATTTACCTAATCTGGCTATTTGAAGTCCTCTAATTCATTGGCTCTGCATAACCAAAATTTGTCGTAAATTGTCCGAAAAGCAGGCCAAAGCTCAAAGTCCTCTGCTCAGCACGTTACAGTCCCAATTTATTAAAGGACCAGAAATCGTGCAAGCATATATCATAGTTCGTGGATTTTTGGAAAATGTTTGCAGTCATCAAGCGATCGGGCAGCATCTGGATCTTCGGAAAGGCTTCACAACGAACGTGGAAAATGATAAATGGAAAAAGAGAGATCATCATCCGCATCAATTGCATCAATCTTTCCTCCCTATTCTACTATCCTTGTTATAATAAAACAAGTCATAGAAGATACAATATTAAACTTTAGAACAGTCGTGATTGGCTGGTTGAGATCGTACGACTAATATTCCAAGATTTTCAGTACAGTTCGAGGGGTGAGGTCATCGGTTAGCGAAGTATCGGCTTGTTCCGGTTTACTGTAATGTTGATTGTTCCCGTGTCTTGGCGAGTGTCCCGTTTCGTCTCCTTGACCACAGACAGTTTGTGCAAAGGTCGCTACGAGCTTTAGGAGATTTCTTGCACATGCGCAGCTCACTCCGCGCCTCATGAGACAGTGGCCACTTCCGCGTGTGGTGTCAGCGGCCATATTGGATTTAGGCCCAAATGCCAACTTAAGCGAAACAAACACCAAAGAATAATTAATTCATGGAAATGGTGATCCTAATGTTAACCCCTTGCTAATCCCTCTATGTTCTTGTATTTATATAGTATATAGCTACATTTAAAGCAATTATATTCACCTTTTTCAATCCTCCTCAAGGGTGCAACATCACAAAGCAACATATATCATGCAGTATTCTATTACCACATATACTATTGTTAATATGCGTACAGATTTTAGTTATAAGAGTTATTTAGCCATGCAATTAGCAAATCCCATGTGTGTTTTAGTATTAATAATATTGATTAGTATACATGCAATACTTGTTTAATATGATTATAATTAATAGATTATATAATTAGTATTTTCATGCAAAAATAGAGGAGGTATACAAAATTTTGCACTACCTGCTCCATCAATCCCCCCTTTGGTGATTTTATCACCACAATACCTAAAATTTTGTAAATTTATTATGAAAAGAAAATGAATTCATAGATTTTTAGTTCACATTTCTGTATCCCCAATTTCTTCTTCTCTCGCTTTTCTATACATACTATCTTTCATTTCTTCTAATTCTACTTCTTCAAATTCTCTTTCTCGTCTTTTATTCTCTTTCTTTTTCAAAGTTTCTCTTTTTAAGTTTTTCAGTATTTTTTTTCTTTTGCAACAGAAACATCCTAGTTTTATAACTAATACTAGAAAAATTACACAGGTTAATGGAAATAAGATTTTACCTATGAATGTACTACCTAATTTTTAATAAAAACTCTTTAATAGAAGATAATTTCTTTCCAATATTTTCCCAAACACCTTCAACCTCCAGTGGTGCAATTTCCTCATGCAAATCAGTTATATTTTTAATGTATGACTTTAAATCTTGACTTTCGTCAGGAATATAAGTACAACAATGTTAAACTTTCAGCATTCCACAGACTCCACCCTCTTTTGCCAAAATTATATCAAGGGCAAGTCGATTTTGCATTACCATGGCACGCATGGTAACCATTTCTGTGTTTACCAATAAAAATCCTCCAGCGGTGCTTGTTGACAAGCGATCCACTACTGTTGATAATTTTCTAATCTTATGTGCATTCCCACTGCTGGTATCAATGCTTAAAAAATGTCTCCCACAATTTCTGACCAAGATTCTCTCTTTCTACGTGTTAGTTGTCTACCTAACTCATGTACACCATCTCTTCCTCTTCCCACATGGAATATCTTTGGGAATCGATAATATGCTTTGTTCCCGCAGATAAAATATAATCCAGGAAAAACTGGATCATTTCCTCCTTTAAATCCCCATTCACCCATGATTCGATATGTATCATTGAAATCACTGTTACCTACAAAATAATGATCATATACAGTTTGATTCCTTCTAATACACAACTTTCCTTTCTGAGGCCAATCTAAAGCCATTGTTGGACTACCTTGTCCTTTCAAATGTTTTTCCTTTTCAACATCCCAGGCTGTCCTTTCCTCTCTTCCCTCAGATACATTCTTTTGCATTTTTAATCTCCTTTCTTCAACCATATCCAAGAACACTCTCTCCTCCTTCTTTAAACTACAAGTTAGATTATTTCTAAATATAGACTCTAATGTTAATTCTTTAGTTTCTAAGAAAAATTCATCTAATACCTTTGCAGGTTTTACTTTATTCAATTTGTTAATTACAGGTACTTGTGAAAATATATTATCTACATCTGAAAAGTAATATTCTAATTTCTCTATTCTGTAAAACAAACTTGCTATTACACTACATGTTATTCCATACGTTACTGGGAGGTGATGATAGGTCACTCCCTCAGATACAGATGCAGGTAACTGCATGCAGACGCAGTCCCTCACGTCCATTGTCCTTACACATTCATATAGTAGTTTCAAAAATACATTGTTAGAGTAATCAATATATAGACCTGTCTTTATGTAAGTAATTTCTATCTATATTAGTCAGATATACTTTCTGAAACTTTTCTACATTTGTTTTATTCTCACTATGTTCTTCTATTGTATCTATTGTAACTTTAAATGAGATCATCAAAGCCAAAGCACTCTATAGAAGCATTAGTAATCCTGTACAACAACAACACATTTTTAACCACCTTCTAAGAAATATACATTTAGTTTTTCTATTCTCTATGTTTGCCATTTTGAAAAATGATCAGTGTCTTTTGACTTAGCCTCTTCTACTTCACAACTAGTTTTGTCTAACCCAAGGCTCTAAGCACCTACTTGGTTCTATCAGTTATGTCTCTTCCAGTAATTTTATTGTCTTTCCATTGGTATCACTTTTGGTCTTTTCAGTTTGGCATTTGATTGTCTTTCACTTTTCTTGCACAATCTTGATACAGAACTTCCTGAACATCCGTTTCTTCTCCAATGTCGGACAAGATAACTCTCAGGATTTCTGATTCTTCGTCTTCCTCAACCGCTTCTGGTACCGTCACCTCTGGATTTTCTTGGCTATCCGCCTCTTCTTTTATTTCAGGCAGCGCCACATATGACCATTCTGGTAACTTATACTTCTGGTTAGGTTTTCTAGTTCTCTTATTTTCCCCTCATCTTTCAACTTTTCTTGACTAGATACTTCATTCACTATGCTTTTAGATGACAAGTTGGGTGGGCAGCAGATGAGGAAAGACCAGGAAGTGAAAACTTCTATGACCTGGACTCAAATACTGACCAGGAGTATCAAGATGATTCTAACCTGGACAATCCAATTCTTCTTTCAGGTGAGGGAGAAGGCCTCAGTGACCCTCTCTTTACCCCACCTGGGAGAATTAAGTCTACCAAGAAGATCTAGAACTCCTTCTCAGGAATCTAATCATTCTGGTACTTTTGTAAGGACCTCTGCTTCTCACAAAAGAACAATTGGCCTTAGATAGGGAATCCCTAGAGCTCCAGAGAGTTTCAAAAACGTTGGGGCTAAAGCCCCATGGTGGCAGCAACAGTGTCCCTAAAGGTATAGTACATACTCATGACCATAGGAACCTGAACAAGATTGTCCCTCCCTATCAGAGTGGGGATGACATCCATAAATTGATCACTGCACTAGAGAGGGCCTGTAAAGTACAGAGGGTCCCTCAAGAGCAGTGGGCAGCAATCTTGTGGCTCTCCTTTGCAGACAAAGGTAGAGACAAGCTCCTCACTGTAAGAGAAGAGGATGCTGATAATTACAAAGTCTTGAAGAGTGCTCTGATTGATGGGTTTGGCTTAACTACTCAACAATACAGGATTAAGTTCAGAGACACCCAAAAGGCACAGACTCAAGATTGGGTTGACTTTGTAGATTGTGCTACTAAGGCTCTTGGAGGCTGGTTACTTGGCAGTAAAGTGTATGATTTTATAGGATTGTACAATTTAATTATGAGGGAACAGATAGATCCTTAATAATTGTCAAAATCAGTTGTTGCATCCGTACCTGGTGGACTCTGATCTGACCTCTCCCCAAGAAGTGGGTCAGAAGGCAGACAGATGGGTCAGAACCAGGTGTGAGAAAGTGGCTCTGTATATACTGTTCCTTAATAGGTACAGGAAGTACAGAGTCCACAGTCCCCCAGGGTTTGACAGAGGCTAACGTTAGATATAACCTTACTCTCTAAAGTGGTAGCTTGGTCGAGCAGTAAGGCAGTATCAGAGGACAGTGTAAAGCATTTGCTGTACACACTCAGTCAGCAAATGGTCTCACACACTCAATAACTGAACTCTAGGCCAATGATTTATATATAAAAAAATATATGCTTGATTTATTTTAGAACCAACACTTGGATTTAAAATATACTTTCTCAGAATGACATGTTTCATATAAATACTTTTGCAATATGTAATTGACTTTTGTAAACAGTTACAAGTGGTTGCAATAGGCAACTCTATTTTAAACACAACAATGCATTGAGCTCAATGGAAAATTCAAGTTGCAGGTACAGTATGTTCTCGTTACTTTTGTAATCCAGTACTGGGTGCCTAGACTCAGTACTGGGACCTTTATCCAAAACAGGTAAGTAATTACGTTTTCAGATATTATCCGATTTTTGAAGAATATTTAAAGATTGCAGAAATTGACACTTAGAAGAAATTTCACAGAAAAACAGCCAATGATTTCCTATGGAAGAGAATTGGGTTACGGGTAAGTACAGTCGTAAGTATTTTTCAGAGTCAGTGCTGGGCACCAAGATCCAGCACTGGGAGCTCACCTAAGAGCAGGTGAGTAATTTCGTTTTCGTTACTCAGCTGATTTTTGGTGAATATTTTAAGATGTGAAAAGTCCACACTTAGAAGAAATTTCAGGAAAAAGCCAGTCAATGTTATCCTATGAGGAAAATAGAGTTATCGGTTTAAGGGTAAGTACTCGACTGGCAGAGTTGAGGTTCTGGGCATAGACACAGGGGTCCCCCAGGGTCAGGTAGGTACAGTTGGTTCACCCTCAGCGACTCTAGGGCGGCCGGGTGCAGAGTGAGTTAGGCCCAATGTTATCCTATGAGGGATAGGGGGGCCTTGGTTGGTGGCTGCTGACTGGCAAGCCACGCAGCTGTGGGAGCTGGGCTCCTGGTCACTTACTCAGGGCAAGTGGGGAAGTAGGTAGGTGTAGAGGTTTCACTGCCAGGGCCACTCGGGCGGCTGGGTGCAGGGTGCTTTTGAGCCTTCGGGCGCTCAATTGATTTCAATGGAAAATCTCCGGTTTGGAAAAAGACTGCAAGCTCGGGGACGAGGATTCTTCAGGTGCAACCACCACTTCGAGAGGTAAGTTGGGTAGTCGGAGGACAGGTAGGTACCCCGGGATTGGGCACAGGGGGCCGCGAGGCACCGCGTGCAGGGGTGCCTTTTGGTGTCGGGAAATCTTACCCTCTGTTGATCGCGGTTGGGGGGGCACCTTGTTCTGAGGCTGCAGGCTCCTTCAGGAGTGTCGAGGAAGGTCCTTGGGTGCCGGACTCGGGGTCACAGTCGCAGTGGGGTCGTCCTGGTGGTCTTTGTCCACTCCGGCACTGGCCAGGCTTGGCTGGTGCAGAGTGTGCTGGGTTCGCGGTTCCAGGCTGCTGCCAGGGATTAGAGGTAGGTTTTGAGTAGAGCCTCTACTCATGGGAGTCCCAGGGGCTTAGAGCCAAAAGGTAGCCAGGTCCTCAGGGGTTTGTGAGGTTGCTGGCCACAAGAGATGCCGGGTTGGAGCAGGAGCAGGTTCGAGGGTCGACAGGTCGGTAGGGCTGGGGCCAAAGCAGTTGGTGTCTTCCTCTTTTTAGCAGCTGCAGGGCAGGTCTTCTTTATTCTTGCTCTTCTTTGTAGTTTTGAATCTGGAATCTGGGGAAGGAAGGTTCAGGGAGCCCCTAAATACTAGATTTAGGGGCGTTACAGGTTGGTGAAGGGCAGGGACCAATGGGTCCCTGTCCTGGGGTGGGTACACCCCCTATCCTGCCTCTCTCCTGTGGGAGGGGGGCAGTAACCTAGTCCTGATAGGGTAGGGCTCCCCATCTTCACGGTGGCGAGATCCCGGTGATATGCTTCACCTCGCCTCCCCCACCTGAGGGGTGGGGTTGGCAGGCTGTCACATCCCCTGTCCTTATTTGGGGTTTCCGGCCAAAGCTTCCCGCCAGAGTGGGGGGTTGCAGTGGCCTGGGGAAGCTCACAGAGGCGGCATGCCTTTGAAGCTTCCCCCTGCCCATCCTGGGGGAGGAGATTTAGCACCTCGCCCAGGATGTGCATTGTTGCAGGCCCAGGAGAGCAGTGGCTCTCCTACCCAGGGGTCCAGCAACATGTCTGCTGGGTGGCAGCCTAGGCAGCCTCAGAGCAGACGTGGATTGTAGGTTAGGTTTAAGGGGGCATCTCTAAGATGCCCTGTGGGGTGCTTGGTACATTAAATCCCACACTGGCATCAGTGTGGGTTTAATGTGCTGAGAAGTTTGATACCAAACTTCTCAGTCTTCAGTGTTGCCATTATAGTGCTGTGGAGCTCGTGTTTGACGAGCTCTCAGCACCATGTACTCTTAAATGGGAGCACTGCACTTACAGTGCTCAGAAATGGACCTGTGTACTGTAAGGGCACAGGGCTCCTGCTCCTGTGCCCACACCATTGGCATAAGGCACCCAGCTAGAGGGGTGGCTGATGTATGCCATGGCAGTGTAGGTGATGGGCATGGCACACAGGGATGTGTGTCATGTCGACTTTGTTTTTGTCTTTCACCCAAACACTCAGCCTGCAAAGGCAGTGTGTGTGTGTAGGGGTACAGGGCCTCTAAGGGTGGCACAATGAGTGCTGCAGCCCTTAGAGGCCTTCCCTGGTCACAAGGCCCTGGGTACCTAGGGTACCATTTACCAGGGGCTGACATGTGGCCAGGGTTTGCCAATTTAGGTTTTGTTTGTTTTAGGGAAGGAACATAGGCCCTGGGCACCTGATTGGCATGCGTCCAGGGCACACTCAGTCAAAGTACATTCAGCAATTCAGCAAAAAGTGGGGGCATACCATGCAGGAAAGATGGCACTTTCTCACACCATGGTGATGCAGAAAGTTCAGAACCATGGTGGTGACTCCAAGAAGCAGGATTATAAAACCTCAGATAAAGGTGGGGAGAAGGGTAAAGACCAGAAGTCTTCTCAAGGGCCCCAAAAATCTTCATCTGGAGGGGAGCCACAATCAAACAAGGGTAAAGGCAAGAAGAAGCCATGGTGTCAAATCTGTAAACAGAAGACCATTGGACAAGTGATTGTACCAAGTCCAAGGACTCAACTCCAGTCACCATTGCCCCCAAGGCAACTTTTCCCCCTAGTTCAGCTCCAAGTGGTGGTACACAGAATAAGGGTGTAGTAGGGTTAACCCTGGGATCTGAGATGGACTCTGGCCTAGTCAGAGTTCCAACTTAGGCTGTGTTGGTCTATGATGGAGGCATGGATATTGCCTCCTTATTTGTCAGTCCCAGTAACCCGGGCAAATGCAGACAGCAGCCTTTGATCAATGGAAAAGAGGCCTTGGCATTCAGGGACACAGGTGCAAGTGTCACAATGGTGACAAAAGATCTTGTGGCCCCTGAGCAATCATACATGGTGAGATGTATCAAATGACCAATGCAAGCAATGTCAGGACAGACCATTCCTTGGCAGTTGTTAATTTCACCTGGGGAGGGGTAACTGGCCCTAAGAAGGTTGTGTTAAGTGCAGACCTCCCTGTTGAATACTTGTTGGGCAATGATTTAGAAACTTCAGGTTGGGCTGAAGTGGATCTCAGGACTCATGCAGAAATGTTGGGTATCCCAGCAGATGTGTGTGTTATGACTAGGCCACAGGCAAAAATGTCTTCCACTGAGCAGGCCATGGATCCTGGAAAAATGGACCAGGTGCCTTCCAAGAGAAGGAGCAGCAGGGGTAAGGCAGTGTCTTCCCCCTGCCTCCGAATACAGATCAGTCTCTTGAGGGAGATGATCTTAGTCCTGAAGAAGGAACTGTCTCGGAGGAACCTGAGCCTGATAAGGTTGAGTTCTTGGGGACAGGGGGGCCCTTCCAGGGCAGATCTGAGCCAAGAGCAGCTGAGCTGCCCCGCTCTTGAACCCCTCAGACAGCAAGCTGTTGCTGAGGCTGCTGGGAGTGCCAGTGGGACCCATAGGATCTACTGGGATGATGGACTTCTATATGCAGAGAGTAGAGACCCTAAGCCTGGAGCTATCAGGAGGTTGGTAATACCTCTGAAGTTTAGGGGCTTCCTATTGACACTGGTACATGACATCCCATTAGCAGGTCACCTAGGCCAAAACAAGATTTGGGATAGGATTGTCCCTCACTTTCATTGTCTTCACATGTCTGAACACACCAAGGAGTTTTGTCGCTCCTGTGTCACCTGTCAAGCCAGTGGTAAGGCAGGTGGTACTACAAAGGCCCCCTGATACCACTACCTGTGGTGGCGGTTCCCTTTGAGAGGGTTGCGATTTACATTGTTGGTCCCATGGATCCTCAAACTGCATCTGGGCACAGATTCATACTGATGGTGGTGGACCATGCCACTAGGTATCCAGAGGCAATTTGAAAAGAAGAGCCTTCACAGGTTTCTTTGAAGTTTCCTTGCAGATTTATTAATAAAACAGCCTCCAAGCAGAGAGCAACTTCCTTCACCTCCAGTGGCTCTCTTCAACTGTCCCTTAGAACCTTTCCCTTGTCATACTACAAGTAACTAGGTAACAGTTCCATGACATCTCCTAGCTGGAGATCTCTACATATCTCCCTTTTAAACAACAACACACACAATATAAAGCATCAACATAAGAATGCCAAAAGATCAATAAAATTAACATATTTTGTTTTCTAATAATACACTTACATGAATAGAAATTGAAGATTAACATTCATTTTTTCTACTTTATATTTCGAGTGAACATTCTATGGTCCCTGTACTTTGCAAACATTTCCCAGACTCCACATCATATTATCTTCCAATATCACAATATTGGATTTCACACTTTTGATTTTTAAAGGTCCCATATATTTACTCTCACCTTTACGGACCCATTCATTCTTCCGCACCACAACCCAATCACCAACCTGCAACGTCATATGTTTAACTCCCTTTCTAGAATTATACGTATCTTTCATCTTCTGTTGACCCGCTTCAACTTTCTTCAACATTTCCTCACGATCAAACCATATCTTATCCTTCTTATATAACCAAACAGGACATTCTTTTTTACCTGGTTCTCTACCTTTAAGGGAGACAAAAGGAGCTATACCAGTGCTGGAGTGAGGAGTAATTCCATGCACCCACATCATTTTCTGTAACTCCTCCCTCCAAGTCAACCCATTCGCAAGGGATAACTGAGTATTCTCCATTATGATACGGTTAACCCTTTCCACCAAACCATTAGCTTGAGGTCTAAAGAGAACTACCTTTTCATGAACAATGCCCATTCTTTCAAAATACTCTTGCATCTCCCTCGAAACAAATTGTACACCATTATCGGTCACTATACTGCCTGGTATACCATCCTCAAGGAAAATACTCTCAAGGAATTTTATCACGTTGCTAGTGTTGATCTCACCCATTGTACTTATGGTGAACCATTTAGAATAGTAATCCACTAAAACTGGAATGAATCTATCTCTTAACCCCAACGTATTCACTGGTCCAATAAAGTCCATAGCTAGCTTTTCCCACGGTCTTGATGGAAACTTTGTACACTCCAATGGGGGTTGACGTACTACTTTAGACTTATCACTGTTTAGACAAATTTGACAATTTTTTACTAAAGCTTCCACTTCTGAAGCAACTCCAGGCCACCAAAAAGATTCTCTTACCCTTCATTTTGACATTCCTTGCCCAGGATGACCTTCATGAATTATGTTAAGAATATGTTTCCTCACATCTTTAGGGGGTACTACTTGCCACCTTCTCATAACATTCCCATTGCTTATGCGTAATTCTTCTCTAATCTTGAAAAATTCCATAAGTTCCAAATCCTTACAATCTTCACAATTCCAGCCACTAATAATTTTACCATGACCCATCTTTAATACAGGATCATTTTCCATGGCTTTGCTCCATTCATCAGAGGATAAAGCAACCTCATCAATTTTACTAATAAAGTCAGTATCTGTATTCACGCAAATCTCATTACACTTTACATCAAGAGGCATTCTTGATAAGTAATCAGCAACTACATTCTTTTCTCCTTTAACATATTCGATCTCATAATTACATTCCATGACAGACAATAACCATCTGGAAATTCTTGGAGTTATACTCCCTTCCAACCCTCTTCCACCTTTAAAGATGTACAACAATGGCTTATGGTCAGTCCGTATTTTGAAAGGAAGACCCCATAGGTAAAATTTAAAATGACATCACCCAACAACATGCCAAGGCATCCCTCTCAATTACTGAATAAGATCTTTCAGCACCTTGCAACCTCCTAGACGCAAAACCAATGATCCACTCCTCCCCACCAATAACTTGTGATAGCACTGCTCCAACACCAACTCTACTGGCATCTGTAGTTAAAAAGGCCTTAGCACTTGCATCAAAACGTCCTAAAGTAGGTGCTTCAGATATTTTCTTTTTTACAAGATCGAAACTTTCCTTACAACTTTTTGACCATTCAAAGACAACATTCTTCTTCATAATTTCTCTTACTGGTTCCACAATCTCAGTAAAGCTATTTACATACTTTGAACAATACTCTGCTAATCCTAAAAAGGATCTAAGCTCATCTTTATTGGATGGTTCTGGAGCCATTGTAATAGCCTTAACAATACTCTTCTTTGGTCGTATCCCTTCTGAACTTACTTCATGTCCCAAATACTCAACCTTTTCCTTTCTCAATTGACATTTACCTCGTTTGATCGTCAAATTATGTTTTTCTAACCTTTTCATTACCTCCTCAAACAACTTATCATGATCTAATAAATCATTCCCTGAAATCAAGATTTCGTCTTGGAAACACCAAATTTTCCTCATATCTCCAAATATGTTTTTCATCGCCCTTTGAAAAACGGCTGAAGCCGACGCTAACCCAAAGGGCATCCTCTTGTACCTGTACGCACCAAGAGGTGTGGCAAAGGAAGTCAAATGTCTAGACGACTCATGTCATTTAATCTGATGGTAAGCGGCAGACATATCGAGGACAATGAAAATCTTGCCCTCGCTCATTGTCGACAACATCTCCGATATATTAGGCAAAGGTTCTCTGTCTACCCAAATGTTTTTGTTAAGATCTCGTAAGTCTATGCAAAGACGAATTTTTTTTCCATCCTTAGGGGCAAACACAATCGGGGCCAACCAATCAGAAGCTTCAATTGGTTCTATAATCCCTTGTTCTAATAATTTATCTATTTCTTGACGCAAAGGTTCCAACATGAGGTTTGGAACATTTCTTACTTTATGGACTACAGACTTGGCATTCTCTTTCAAGATAATTTTGTGTGCAAATACCTTCAATAGTCCTAACCTAAAACTAAAAACATTAGGATACTTTTTAAAAAGTTTGACCTCATCATTTACATTTTGGACATTGCATTTTTCTAGTACCATAACCGGTTCCTTAGCATTAGGGTTGATGATGATATTTAGATCCTTCTGATGACGCCATCCTAGGAGATCTGACCCATAATCTGTGATGTATATTCTGCCCCTAACTGCCTCACCCTTAAATTTTAAGGTACTCCAAGACATACCTAGAATTTCAATCCTTTTTCCCCGCATAGCCCACTGCACGTATATCAGGGCTAAACATAACAGGACCACTCCCTTTAGGCCAATTTCTTTCAAAGGACTTATTTGATATCAGAGTATATAAACTCCCCGAATCAGCCAATACTCTTATTTCTTTTCCATTAATCAAAATATCGCAATGTGGTTTTTCTAGCTTATCAGTACTTTCCATCTTTACATTTGACATATGTCCCCCATGGTTTTCTTTTATTTCTACTATCTTTTGTTCTCCATCAACCATTAGTAGAATATCATCAACATATTCACAGATATCTTCTATTTCTTGAACCTTGTTTTACCAAACCCTTTTGTACGACACATTTTTGCAAAATGACCGCTCTTCCCACAATTTCTGCATAGCGTTCCTCTTGCCATACAATTAAGACTTGTAGCAATGTGTCCGGGAGCGCCACACCTAAAACATTTAACCTCCCTTGGCTGGAAATTATTTTTCTCATATTGTGGTGGAGATTTTTTGATGGTGCTGATGCCTTTTACTTCCATTCTTTTCTCTTTTTTCTCAATAAGTTCAACTTTTTCTTGTTTAAAATTGCTAACAGGTCCTTCCATTTCTTTTATCCATATGTCAGTATGCTCCATACCTTTTGCAATCTGTATTGCTTCATCTAAGGTATACTCCTTCATTAGCAATTTTTCTCTTATCTTTTTGTTATTGGTGCATCTTACAATTTGATCTCTTATTAAGGAATCATTTAGTTGTTCAAATTTGCATGTTATGGCCAATCCTCTTAGTGTAGATACATAAGATTTGATATCTTCACCTTCCTTCTGTTTCCTTGTAAAAAATGTATGTCGTTCAAGAAACACATTAATTCTAGGTGTAAAATGTGATTCTAACATTTGCAAAGACATGTCATATATATTGCAAGGTTGACTGTCCCCCATTCCTAAAGAGATCTCAGGTATCTCTTCATATACTCTCCTGCCTTAGACACCTAAATGATGTAAAAGAATAGCTTGGCATCTAACTGGGCCATATTTGTCTCCACCAATGGCTAAAAGATTAGTGATAAACAATTTTTACCAGGTATAGATGGTTCTCCGGGTGATAAGAAAGGTGGAGGAGACGACATTGCTTGGTCAGACATGACACCTGTACGGAAGGAAAAGTTAATAAAGGAAATAAAAACAAAATGTAAAATATGAGACACTAATTTTTTTTTTTTTTTTTTTTTTTTTTAAGTGTAAGTAATTTCCTAAAAATCCTTATGGATTTATCTGTTCTCTGTTGTCTGTTTTCATAAGAAAGCTGTTCACTTCCTTGTTAGTCTCTTTACTTTATCTGTTCTATCAAAAGTCCTTTTTTAGTGTTGCTTGGAGTGACACTGTACTCCATTAGACCATAGAGAAGGCAATTGGTGAAGAAGGTTCAGGTATTGAAACTTTTTGTTACACTTGCGCGTTATCCTAGTGTATATTTTGTTGAATTCAACATAGATTTGTACTATATTTAGCCTTCATATAAGCCATTGTTGTACATCTTTAAAGGTGGAAGAGGGTTGGAAGGGAGTATAACTCCAAACATTTCCCATCCTCGTCGCCATGAAAAGAAGAGCCTTCACAGGTTTCTTTGAAGTTTCCTTGAAGATTTATTAATGGAACAGCATCCCAGCAGAGAGAAACTTCCTTTACCTCCAGTGGCTCTCTTCAACTGGCCCTTAGAACCTTTCCCATGTCATACTACAAGTAACTAGGTAACAGTTCCATGACATCTCCTAGCTGGAGATCTCTACATAATTCCCCTTAGAACTACCACAGCTCCTGTGGTGGTAGGGCCCTCCTGGGAATCTTTTCCAGGGTGGGTTTTCCTAAGTAGTTAGTATGAGACAGAGAAGCAAACTTAATGTCTAGTTACTTGACAGCTATGTGGAAGGAGTGTGGAGTAAATTACACATTTACCACCCCTTATCACCCACAATGCAATGGGGTAGTTGAAAGGTTCAACAAAACCCTCAAGAGCATGAATAAAGATCTCCCAGAAAAGCTTAGGCGCAGATAGGACATACTTTTGCCCTGCCTTCTCTTTGCCTACAGAGAGGTTCCTCAGAAGGGGGTTGGTTACAGCCCTTTTGAACTTCTATTTGGACATCCTGTTAGGAGTCCTTTATGTCTAGTGAAGGAGGGATGGGAGTTACCTCTCAAACCCCCTAAACAGGATATTGTGGACTTTGTACTTGGTCTCCGTTCCAGAATGGCTGAGTACATGAAGAAGGCATCCAAAAACCTTGAGGCTAGTCAGGAATTGCAAAAGGCCTGGTATGACCAAAAGGCTGTGTTGACTGTTTATCAGCTAGGACAGAAAGTATGGGTGTTGGAGCCTGTGGCCCCAGCAGCCCTCCAAGACCAGTGTAGTGGCCCTCATACAATCATTGAGCAAAAGTGAGAGGTCACCTACCTGGTGGACCTTGGAACTCCCAGGAGCCCCCATAGGGTGCTCCATGTGAACAGGCTCAAACCATATGTTGACAGTGCAGACATGGGCTTGCTCATGGCTGCTGATGAGGGACAGGAGGAATAGAGTGATCCACCTCCTGACCTGCTCTCCCAGAACCCTGATGATGGTTCAGTTGATGGTGTAGCCTTGGCAGGAGGCCTCACTGTCCAGCAGCAAACTGATTGCAGAAAAGTTCTGAATCAGTTTAGACATATGGGGCCTCATGTAGGTAGCGAAATACCGGTCGGTAACGGCCGATTTTCGGTAAATATGCCGTTACCGACCGGTATTCAGACAAGTGAGATGTAGGAGTCCAAAAACCACTTTTCGGTAAATATGAGGCGGTAAATACCGATTCATAGTTACCGAATTCGAAAATACCGATTCATATTTACCGAATACAATATTAACGAATCGGTAAATATGAAGTGGTAAATATGAAGTGGTAAAAATTTAAAATGACATGTAGGAGCAGTCGGTAATTAAGAAATCCAGGAAAATCGGTAAATAAGAGTCGGTAATTAACACGGATGGAAAGCAGGTGGTAACCATCAACAATGCACATAAGCAATCCCAAAATGCAACAGCGTGGACAACATGGCCGCCATGTACGTCATTGCAAGGCGCCTACGTCTACAGGCAGCAGGACTGAGGGTGTGGCGACGGGAGGAACAAATCTACAGACAGCGCATCACACTATTCCAGCTGACTGATGCAGAGATACATGAGAGGTACAGGCTACACCCCGAAACCATTATGGACCTGATAAGGGACCTGCACCCACTCCTGGACCAGCCAACAAGAAGGGCGCACGCCATACCACCACATGTGCAGGTGCTCTGCAGCCTACATCTACTGGCATCCGGCAGTTATCAGGTGGTGACAGCTGCGGTGGGTGGTGTATCCCAGAGTTGCCTGTCCCGTTTCTTCAGGAAGTTCCTGGATGCCATGATGCAGATAATGCACCACTACATAAGCTTCCCAAACACACAGGCTGCACTGCAGAAAACAAAAACAGACTTTTATCACATGGCACAGTTCCCCCATGTCATCGGCTGTATTGATGGTACACACATCCCAATCTGTCCACCAGCTGATACAGAGCACATCTACAGGAACAGGAAGTCCACCCACTCAATCAATGTGCAGGTGATCTGTGATGCAGGGAACATCATCACAGATATTGTTGCAAAGTTTCCTGGGAGCACCCACGACTCTTACATCTTCCAGAATAGTGGGATCTACACACGACTGAGTGCCGGCGAATTCGGAGAGGGATACCTGCTGGGTAAGTAACAGTGACGCCCCTTGAAACCTGCAAATCAGAGTGTATAGAGGCATGTAACTGATGGTTCCCTTTTACTCATCCAGGCGACAGTGCATATGCATGCCGTTCATTCATCCTCACTCCCTACCTACACCCAGCAACCCAGAGTGAGAGACGATACAACGTGGCCCACAAATCTACACGCAATGTGGTGGAGCGCACGTTTGGACTACTGAAGAGCAGGTTCCGCTGCCTCCACAAGAGCGGAGGCGCACGCCAGTACAAACCCATCACCTGCTGCAAGATAATTGCCACTTGTGCAATGCTGCACAACCTTGCCACGAAAAAAGGTACAGATGTGGAACTAACATATTTTGAGGACAACGAGGATGAGTCAGGCCAGCCAGAGGGCAGCGCAGCTAGAGTGCCAACTGCAATCGATGGGAGAGAGAGACGGGCAGAGATCACATGCAACTATTTCTGAGTAAGTGAGGGGACACAGCGAGTTGTGAGAAGTCATGACGTAGTTTAATGTGGCACCACGCCATGAACACATGAACAGGCCAATCTGGCAATATGCCATCTATACAATGAGTATGTCCAGGGTTACGTCACCCAATGGCAAGTGGATAAGCAGGGCCACATCAATGTTTGCGCATTCGCGCTGCAGTGGTGGATTGCACGGCCTGTGCATCCTCACTAGAGCCAACCCCAAGCCGCCTGCTGCTCCTGCGTGCTTCGGGGACGGGGGGGTGTGATGCTGCTGCTGGTGTCGATGCTCTCCGCAGCATCCCCTGCAGCAGTTGTCGACGCCTGACTAGTCAATAGCACCCCTAGTGCACTTGTCACCTGCACCATCCCCCGAGACAGGTCGCTGCAGCACTGTGTTAGGCCCTCCTGCATCGTCACAGAGCGCCGGCAAAGTAGGGAAGTCGCAGTTGCCAGACGGTTGAGTGCCCTGCTGGTAGTGTCCCTTCTCTGGCGTTCCCGGCGCCGTGCTTCGATGTCAGCATCTAATTTGCTGCACAACTGCTGGATTGACTGGGACATGTCCCGAATGCCCGCAGCCATGCCGCCAATGTTTGTGTCCATGTTGACTAAGCTTGTCTTCATCACCCGCATGTGCCTCTGGACTGACATAACTGCCTTTGATTGCAGGCGCTGTTGCTTCAACATTTGGCCCTCGAGCCCCAAGAAGACACCATGGCCGTCAGTGGGTGCTGGTGGACTCTGGACACGCGACCTGCGGCGCCCTCTTGCTCCCGTCTGTGCTGCCTGTGAGGTGTGGGGCACAGTGGGATGGCTCCCTTCCTGGGGCCCGGTGCGGTCTTCTGGGCCCATGCTGTCGTCTGACGAGGTGTCTAAGGCTCGTAGCCTGGCTGCTGGACGCCTCCTCATTCTCACACCTGCAAGCGGAGATGTGGCCGGTGAATCGAACATGAGTGGCGATGCTGGCTCTGGTGGTGGTGATGCTGGCTCTCGGTGAGGTGATGCTGGCTCTGTGTGCGGCGAGGCTGGCTGCGTAGGTGGTGCGGCTGCAAGTGGGCCTGCTCCCTGGTCTGAACTCGTGCTGGCTAGAGGTGATTTTTGTGGCCGGTGTGCCGTCTCCCCTGCAGCATGCCCTGTACTGCATGATGTCACATCTGTGGACAGAAAAACAACATTGGCTCAGTGTCCCCGAAGGGCTGCATTGCAAGCGTCACAATAAATCATTTCACATTCCAATCTGTCCTCTGTCTCCTTGTGCCTCGAGTGCGTGACATGCCTTGTTGCCCTGTGACATTTACGTCATGGTTAGTGTTGCCCTGACTACATCTCCCGGAATGCATTGCCTGTCTGCACTGACACGTGTGGACTGCAGTGTGATTCTCGTTTCACAATGGGGGATGTGGGATAGGGGTAGGGGAGGCTACATTGCTGTGCTTTCGTCTTACCTTGCTGTGTTGCGGCTCTGGCAGAGCTGTCGGCGTCCCCAAGACCCACGACGCTCTCTTGCTCGAGTGTGGCCGCCACCAGCTCCTCCAGTTCGGTGAGGGCAGGTGCCCTGTTGGTTCCACCTCCGGTCTGGCTGGCCTCCTTCTGGATGTCGCCCATCTTCCTCTTGGTCACAATCCTCAGGTCATACCAGCGCTTTTTGAGGACCTCAATGTCCCTGTGGGTCACTCCCACAGCATTGACCTGCGCCTGGATGGCCAGCCATATGTTGCGCTTTTCGGCCTCAGGCACTTGCAGGGATTGCCTCCCAAACAGCTTCTGGTGCTGCTTCACCACCTCCTCCACCAGCACCTGGAGTTCCTTGGGGCTGAATTTGAGCTTCCTCCCCCTTTCCCCTCCGTCTTTCTGTGTTCTCTGGCTGGACATGCTGTTCGTTTCCCGCTCGCACATGCAACTGCTCCCTGCCTCTCCTCTGCACTCCGAGCCTCTCCAGGGTCGGCTAATTATGTACACCTGCCTGGGTGTGGCCACTTCGGCTAATTGTGTACACCTGCCTGGGTGTGGGCAGTTCCTGGTTGGGTGGGCTGTCGTTGCACAGGATTAGCTGTTTCGTCAAGTCATGTGATGTTATTTACCGAATCCGTACGTACCGATTCGGTATTTTCCGATTCGGTAGATACCACCTCGGTATTTTCCGATTCGGTGGATACCACCTCGGTATTTTCCGAATCGGTAATTATCACCTCGGTATTTACCGATTCGGTGAATTCCGATTCGTATTTACCGACTGTTACCGAATCGGTAACTGTTACCGAATTTTTACCTACATATAACTTACCGGTTCTAATTTACCGATTCGGTACGGCTCGGTATTTATGAACCGGTAAAATGTATTTACCTACATGAGGCCCATGGTCTCACTGACTCCAAGTCAGACTACCTGGTGCACTAATGAAGTGGACACAGGTGACAGTCTGCCTCTTAAAAATAAGATTTACAGGGAACCTGACCCTGTCAGGGACTGCATCAGGACTGAATTCCAGAAGATGTTGGATTTGGGAGTAATTAAACCCTCAGATAGCCCTTGGGCTAGTCCAGTAGTCTTGGTACCAAAATCTCACACCCAGAATTGTAAGAGAGAGAGGAGGTTATGTGTTGACTACAGGGGTCTCGATGCAGTCACTAGGACTGATGCCCATCCAATACCCAGGGCAGATGAGTTGATAGATACTTTGGCCTCAGACAAGTTTCTGAGCACATTTGACCTGACAGCTGGCTACTGGCAAATCAGACTAGCTGAGGATGCAAAGCTAAAAACAGCATTCTCAACCCCTAGTGGGCACTACCAATTTGTGGTGATGCCCTTTGGTTTGAAGAATGCACCTACCACTTTTCAAAGGTTGGTGAATAAAGTCCTTACAGGCCTGGAAGCCTATAGTGCAGCTTATCTAGATGATATTGCTGTCTTTACCTCCACCTGGGTGGATCACCTGGTCCACCTGAGAAATGTTTTGGAGGCCCTGCAGAAAGCAGGCCTCACTATCAAGGCCACCAAGTGCCAGATAGGGCAGAGTCAGGTTGTATACCTGGGCCACCCTGTGGGAGGAGGACAGGTTCAACCATTGCAGAGCAAAATCCAGACCATGATGGACTGGGTTACTCCAACCACCCAGACTCCGGTCAGAGCTTTCTTGGGCCTGACTGGGTACTAAAGGAGGTTTGTCAAAGGATATGGATCCATAGTGACCCCTTTGAATGACTTACCTTCCAAGAAAATGCCTAAGTAAGTTCAGTGGCAGTTGGCTGTCAAAAAGCACTTGATGACCTGAAACAGGCCATGTGCACTGCTCCCATTCTGCAAAGTCCTGACTATTCCAAACAATTAATTGTTTAAACTTATGCATCTGAGTTGGGGGTAGGAGCTGTGTTATCACAACTGAATGATGAGGGTCAGGATCAGCCAGTAGCTTTCATTAGCAGAAGGCTGACCCCCAGAGAGAAACGCTGGTCAGCCATTGAGAGGGAAGCCTTTGCAGGGGTTTGGGCTCTGAAGAAGTTGAGGCAATACTTGATTGTCACTCACTTCATTGTTCAGACAGACCATAAGCCCCTCTTATGGCTTAAACTGATGAAGGCTGAAAACCCCAAACTTTTGAGGTGGTCCATTTCCCTACAGGGGATGGACTATACAGTGGAACATAGACCTGGGAGTAACCATGCCAATGCAGATGGACTCTCCAGATATTTCCACTTGGAACATGAAGACTCAACTGGTCAAGGTTAGTTTAATGTCCTTACGTTTGGGGGGGGGGGTTGTGTAGGGGAGTAGGATCTGCTTCTTACAGTTACCCCCACTTTGTGCTGATGTTTCACTGTTTTCGACTTAGATTGACTGGGATCCTGCTATCCAGGACCCCAGTCTAGCTGCTTTCTCCTCTAAATTGATTGCATGTACTTTAGGTACACTCCAGATTGGATTCTGGGGTACCCTTATAAGTCCCTAGTATATGGTATACTATGTACCCAGGGCATAGGTACCCCAGAGGCCTCCCAGGGGCTGCAGCATTTATTATGCCACCCATGAGAGACCATTCCAAATGACACCACATGTCTGCTACAGCAGCCTGTGTAAGGTGGTGCATGCACCCCTTACTTAGGTATAGGTCCACTAGATCTATTCTATGCACATATACACCTATCAGTCACCCCTATGGCAGGCCTTATCAATCCTGAAGGCAGGGTGCTGGGTTTTATGTGAGAGGGTGCACCTGCATGAGCAGAGCCCCTCTATAGCCTTCGAAACCTATTTTCTGGGGTTGTTTGTGATGCAGCCAACCATATATACTTAAGTGGATTATAACCTTGTGGTAAATGCTAACTTTAAAACGGCTGCATAGAAACATGTTGTGTTTGGTGTCAAACACCTTGGAATCATACCTCCCTGCCAGTAATTGGCGGGAGAGGTATGATGCCACCCTCCTAGAGGGACAAATGTGACATACCGGGCTACCCGGTACCAGCTTTCTCGACCTGGGCATCACAAAATGGATGCTGCCAGCCACAGACACGAGTCTGCCCTCCTGCTGCTGGACGAAACTCTGGCAGGGGAAGGTTTGACAATAGGTTTCCTGTCACAGGGAGGTGTGACCACCTCCCAGACAGGCTTTAGTGTATTGGGGTTGGGTGGGTGCACTCAGAGTGCTTTGATGTCTGCACAGGGGGCACATTTGGTGTCCAAGTGCATAGTCCAGCTCAAACAGGTTGCAGGAGCCATTTGCTCCTACTCTGGCGCGAAACTGGACATAGGACATGGGTGTAGCCACCCCTCTGTCCTGACCCTCCCATAGGTGGGTCCCCAGAGTTTGTCCCACCCCTTCCTTGGGGATAAAGTAGGAACCCCTGACTACAGGACTTAAGATTTTACCTGGACTAAACTCTGCTACAGAAACCAAGTACTTCGACGATCTGCACGACGCTGGATGACTGAAGAATCTCCCTTGGAGTAAAGGAGGTATTCCCCTGCAAGGCAGGCACCTAAACGCATCTGGCCTGTTTGCATCTCCCGAGCTCCTGAGGACTCTGAAGATTTCTGCAACACAGGAGGTGGGTTACGGAGGTTGATCTGCGTTCTCAGCAATTCTGAGGCCCGTTCCAATCGTGGGGACCGTGCAACCCAAACCCCAGTGCACCGTGTACTTTTGCAGCAGCATATGCTTTACAGCAATCCCAGAGACTGTTCTTTGGGCTACTTGTAGTCCTCACCCCGAGCAGTAATTGCACCGAAGATTTCCGGCCTACACTTCACGAGTGTTCTGTGGGCTGGTATTTTGTGATTCAGCTCGAGGTCCCTTCACGATCCCTGGTCCGTTGGCCTGTGGGTCCCTGTGAAGGTAAATTTGACTTTCCGTGGGCTTTCCTGGTTGCACCAGACGCGCCAAGCCTCTCCATAGCTTGGATAGTCGCCAGGACCTTGCTGTTCCTCACCGAAGCATCTTTCCTCTGCCCGTGTGGGTTGCAGTTGCCAAGGCTTGTTGGTGCTCAATCTGGACACTGACCCCACCCCAGCACTCAACATCCTTCATGGGACAGCTAACCTCCGGACATCGGTCGTCGTCATCTCCTGGTCCCCGTGGCTGCAGAGTCAAGCTTCACCTCTTCTCACCTGAAACACCCGACATCGGTGGGCATTCGTCTATCATGCCCCTGGTCACTGTGAAGTGACCCAGACTCTGTCCCCTCTGCTTTCAGGTTCTTCTCACCTCGGATCCAGGCTTGGATTCCACTGGACACTTTTCATCTTCCCGGCAGCAGCAAATTTCCGCATCACGCTATTGAAAACGACGAAAGTTTCCGACATCACTTGACCCCTATGCAACATTGGTATCTCAGTATTCTCAAGTGTGCTGGCCTTAGAATCTTCTATGTTTAACTGGGTTTGCTTAAAGTCCTCTCCGAAGTGTCCTTAATCTTTAAAATTCCAACCGCGACTTTCTCATAGGATTGTATGGAGCTCGCGCCTGTGTTCACACACTGCACCCGTCCTCCGTGGGTCTCCTGTGTCACTACTTTGGGTGGTTCCTTGGGGTCCCAGCGATTCTACGCGCTCTAGGCACTGTGTCTAGTCAAGTCATGCTTGTTATACCACTTTCTTAGTATATGGTTCGGTCTCACCCTGGGACCCGCTGTGTATTGTGTTATTTACTGTCGTTCTAGTGATTTAATATTGTGTGCTTTGTTCTCTAATGTCATAAAGAGATTAGAAGCGAGTGTTCGGTAATAAATACATATATTTTATATATTCCTTGTGTGGTTCTCCTTTAATTTGGTAATTCAGGAGGTTCTAATCTGGTAAAGCAAGATGCTTTACATTCCTTCCGAGACTTAGCCTGAAGGCTGCTCTCCATAGCTACCACTAGGATAGCTTTCAATAAAGGTGGTCTTAACCTAATCATCAATAAGGGTTGTTTGGACTGGTACAGGGTGCCCACTTTAATTAGTGGTCAGCATATACCAGGCCAACTTCTCACAAAACATATTTCAAGAAAACATTTTTCTGAATGATCATTAACTGCATCATCGTTTCTCTTTTGCATGTAACCTTGTTTACAGTCCTGACACTTTTCCCAACTTAGCGTTCTCCATTTATTTCATGTTTGATGGTTAATTGTTATTTTACCCGAGGGTCCTCACCCTACAGTGTTGTCAATTATTTTATTATGTTGTGTCAAGAGCACTCTTGCTTGTTTTGCTGAATGTTACAGGAAATATTTTACACCCGAGGAGAAATGGATCTAGGGTGGTCCACTACCAGGTCCCTGATCTTGATTGTATACTCCTTGTGGGGTCACTATGCTGACCTCTATTGTATGGAGTTTATTCATGCTTGCGCCGGGAGTACAGCGCTCTGAAACCCTCAAGGGTCATGTTCGCGCTTTATTAATCTTTCTAATAAATAAATAAATAGTCCGAATATCCCGGACTCGCTTCTCGGGAGGATAAGCCCGAAACTGCGCTGTATCCAGAACCGCTCCGATGAAAAGGAGCTTCTGAGAGGGAATCTGGTGCGATTTCGGCACGTTGACAGTAAACCCCAGTGAATTGCAGGAGGTACGCCGTAGTCTGAAGGTGGGAGACGACAACCTGGGGCAAACTCACCTTCAACAGCCAGTCGTCAAGATAGAGGACGATTGGAACCCCTGCTCTGTGCAGATGAGCTGAGACCACCGCCATCACCATCGTGAACACCCGAGGGGCGCTGGTAAGGCCAAAGGGGAGCTTGGTAAACTGAAAATGCTCGTGGCCTACCGTGAACCGTAGGTAACGTCTGTCGGCCGGCAGGACAGGGATGTGGAGATAGGCGTCCTGCAAGTCCAATGCTACCATCCAGTCTCCAAGGTTGAGAGCAGACAGAACCTGAGCCATAGGTCTTTGTCCTTCTTGGGTACCAGGAAGTAGCAACCACAACCTACTTCTGGCAGAGGGACTTGTTCGATAGCCCCCTTGGCCAAAAGGGCTGTAACTTCCGGGCGGAGAAGGGCCAAGTGATCCTCTGACATGCGATAGAATGCTGGTGGCATGGATGGAAGAGTAGTAGTCTCGAAGGGGATGGAGTAGCCCCTTCGGACTATCTGCAAAACCCACCTGTCCGATGTGATGTTTTGCCAGTGGGGGAGGTGATGGCGGATCCTGCAGCCCACTGGCAACTGGTGGCCCTGAAAGGTCAGACTAGGAAGGTTTGGAGGCTGCTGCGGAGGAGGCACTACTTGGCTGGCCACCCGCTGGCCCCCAGACCCACGGCACTGGGTCCCACGTTCCCGCCCGCGCAGAGGCTGGGCAGCTTGCGCAGGCCTGTGGCTCTGGGCGGAACGTGGTGGGGCGCCCCTTCCGCAGCTACAAAATGGGCGAAAAGCAGACTGTGCGGGGCGAGAGGTGGTAGCGAGGCCCAATGATCTGGCCGTAGCTCGAGAATCCTTGAAGCGCTCAAGCGCGTTGTTCGCCTTGTCGTCAAACACGCGATGGCCAGCAAAGGGCATGTCCAAAAGGGTCGATAGACCTCAGCCAGGCGTAGCTTCTCAGGACTACCGATGTTGAAATAGTCCTGCCTAGAGAGTCGGCAGTGGCCAGCCCACCATGAATGGTGAACTTTGCTGCATCTCTACCCCCCTGCGACCGCACGGGAGTGTATGGCCTGGGCCTCCTCCAGGCACTGTGGCAGCACCTGCGCAACCGTGTCCTACACAGAGTGGGTGTACCGGCCCAAGAGACATGCGGTGTTCACTGACAGCAGTCCTAAGCTGGTGGTAGAAAACATCTCCTTCCCAAGATGATGAAGCTTCTTAGATTCCCTATCAGGGAACGCGCCTTTGGATGTTGAGGCTTGGACCACCAAGCTCTCAGGGGTAGGGTGTTGGGAGAGGAAAATGGGGTCGCCCGGGCCGGTAGGTGGGCAATCATCCTATCCACAGGAGCCCCTGTGCTGGGCTTGGATCATGTGCCCAGAAGGAGGTCTGTGAGGGCATCATTGAATGCAGCAGGGGCTCTGAAGAGGCTGCTGTTGGTTGATGCACCTCAGTCAGGAGGTTGGTCCTGACTACCACCTTAGGTAGCTCAAGGCCCAAGGCCTCAGCCGCCCTGCGCACAACCACAGCGTAGGAGGTGCCCTCCTCCATAGCCACGGTAGGGGAGAGGTCATACCAAGGTCTGGGGATGTATCCAGACCACTGGCCTCACCCAGTTTCTATCTCCAGTCCGGCTCTTCAAGATGGTCTGCCAGAGGGTCAATAGACCCCTCCCAGTCCTCCTCACCCTCTTCGGGCTGCCACTCAGGGCGATAAGAAATTGCAGGATAGAACAGTGGTACTAAAGTACTGGTCGGCGCCGATACCGGCGTCGGTGGATGCCGGTCCAGCTCTGTGTCCAAGTCAAGGGGAGGCCGGGGTCGACGGCGGCTGGAAACAGAACCAGCGTCAGAGGGGACGTAGGTGTCGTCAATGGAATCAGCGCCGGAGGTGTCGTAAGGTCGACCGGTGCCGATCCGGATCCAGGCCTGGATCCCTGTGGCGCCGGAGCCGCCGGCATCAAAGGCCTAGAACCCCCAGCCGAGTCCGTGGGACCCGAAGGCACGCCGGCGAAGTCGGGATGCCCAAATATGGAGTGGAGGGCTTCGTAAAAGGTACGAAGTTGGGCAGGGGTCGCTTCGGCTCCAGGAAGGGAGGGAATCTCGGAGCCGTCCAAACAGGCTCCGTGGGAGGGGCCAAAGGACGACGACCTTCCGCATCCCGCGTTGCGTTGGCCAACAGATGGGGAGAAGGCGAATTACTTAATCTTCAATGCTAAAATGTACTAATTTAAAAGTTAAAATAAAAAATAAAAACAGCAGTGTCGGAGGGTTGGGGGCGGGCAAGCAGTGTTGTGGAAGGGGCGAGGCACAGGGATATTAAGTGGGCAGGTAAATTAAGCTCCTTAAGTTCAGTAAACAGAACACTTGAGCAGAAGCAGCTAAAAAAAAACCAAAAAAACACAAAAGAAAAGTGCTCACGTAGCTCTCTAAGTAAACTGACGAGTAAGAGCACATGTAAAAGGGGCAATCCTCATGGGAGGATGCAAAAGTCCAAAAAGAGAGACTCCTAAGGATATTCACCACACAAAAGGCAGCATTTCTAAAGGACAGAACAAGGAACCAATTAAAAAAGACGGCCAGCCCTCCAAGCCTATATTCTGAATGCAGCATGTCTCGAAGAGACAGCCATGTGATATCTATGGAGCTGGCAGATAGTGGCAACTGTAGCTGCCAGCACAGACCCGGATGTGGTTCATCAAACGACAACATGTGGAACACTACCTTAGACCTCATTGAAATGAAAATACAGCTTTCACAAGGAACTCCATTTCCGAGGTAAACAAAGCCAGACTCTAAATACAAGCGCATTTATCACATTAGCTGGTCTTCAGCTTTGTTATTAAGTGAGAATGACCTATAGTTAGTTTGCCTAAAAGAAAGCATACTTTCTATAACAAAGCCAATGAAGCCTGAGCTGTCTCAAGTAAGTGCAATGAGGGGCTGATCATGTTTAATTATAAGGGCAAATATAAAAAACAATAATTGCAAGTCTTTTTACAATTTAGATGATACATTTATTAAATTAGACGGCAGAAATCAAAATAAAACATATTATACAGTGGATAGTGACGCATTTTCAAACAGCGCTTTGGAAATCATTTCATAAACAGGAGAACGTATTTGCAACAAAAGTCCGTTTGTGGTGAGTTTCACTAACAACACAAGTAGCGTTTGCTTATTTTATACAAGTTGCACAAGTGTAAACCCCCATTAAGAATGAAACTTGTGGTATATGAATTTCTTTACTATACATGCCCATTCCTATTAGCGCTCATAATAACATGACAATTTCCTCTCAATTTGTTTACAGAGGGAGGTAAAGAAAATATTTTCATTTTGTGGTTAACGCTGAAGACAAAAGGCAGCTCCAAATGTTTTTGCCTCCAAGGGGAATCACTCCCTCTTCGGACTTTGGCTTCAGGTGGACAAAGGATACTACTGCAAACAGCACTAGTGGGTGAAAGAAGTTGAGCCCCGGAGAAAAGCAACCTTACTTGCCATGCCTCTAAATTAAGCAGGAGTTTTGGGATAGCAGTAACTTCACTCTAAAGTGGCAATCTCATTTCTTGGAAGTGCTTCGCAGTTGGGACATCACCCCAGATAAAAGCATACCATCACAACTTTGGTTACAGTGTGTGCCTAAAATTCAATAAAATAACACACCAGTCAAAAACAAATGCAAATAAACACTGGGGCTCCTATCAGAAACCTAGAGGAATACTGAAGTCTATTAATAACATAGGGTTTCTGCTTAGGGGATTAACTAACAGTGCTTAATCAGTATGCCTCTCCTCAGCCAGTCAACTTGTTGGAAATATCAAACACTGTCACAGAGCTGCATCTCCCCAGAATTCACTGGTCTAGGGCACTCAAGCAAACGACCAGTAATTCTAACACTGGCAGAGAGCAGAATGTCACCACAATTTACTGGTCTGTAGCATTCTAGCAGATGGCACAGTGGACAACAACCACATAGGCTTTTTCTAAACAATTTCAACGACAATATAAAGCCACTTGTAAATAAGAGTTAAATGTGCAAAGAAACATTTGAAAGATGTGAAGAGATTGCAAATAGCACCTCAAGGGAAGAAGTCATTCCAAATCAAAGAGGTCAGTTGCACTTTCTACATAAGTGGTCTATATAATCAAACTCTAGGCGACATTGACTGTGTAGCATGTTTCTGTTTGCGGATCCATTTTCCATTTACTGGCTTAAGGCATCTGGCTTTGTTGCTTGCGCATTTACCTTTGTTGCACAATGCTAAACAAATGAGGTGTCTTCTTGTCTCCAGGAGGTACCTTTCCAGAATCTACTTAAAGAAGGGGAGGGTGTCAGTGTTTTCTGCTTGTCAGTAACTAGCAGGTGAATGGTGTGAGGCTGACTCACATAACTACCTAAACCTCATGCTGTTCACAAAACAGTCCTCACTGACTCGTAGAAAGAACATTCTGCTAGGGAGGAAAGACCCATTAAAGATTTAAAAATCCTTTCATCAAAAACATGAGCCTTCAGTTCTGCCTGACCAGCAGGTATCATTGATCTCATTCTGGTGAGCTTCTCTTCAGTTAGGTCCTTTACCAAGTAAAGAGCAGAAGCTGTCAGTGGAAGAATACCTCTCTTCCACTACCCGCATGATCCCAGAACATTGAAAGACAGCAAGGAATTCTAAATCCTATTCACCATTATAGAGTTGCGTACGTGATCTAGTTTCCTTTGACCATTAGTGTGCAAGACAATCTATTCTCCCAGCACAGAGATATCAAAGTTGTTCTAGGAATTTTACTAAGACTAAATCTGTCTCATGTCATATTCCCTTATTCTAGTCCAGTGTACAAGTTATATGTTATGTTTTTATCTAGCAACTACTATACTGTTCTCTGTCTACTAAATGAGGTCAATGAGTGCTGATGCAATTCACGTCTATTTTTTAAAAAAAATTTTTTAAGATAAATCATGCTTTTTAATGACTGTGCTGTTCTGGTATTGTTCTTCCTTATTTTCATCACATAAAAAGCCTTTAAAGGGAGTAGAAATTCCCACATTCGTCACACACAATAACTTTAACCATGCCACGGTCTATAGGAAATTAAATGTCCACAATACAATTAATTCCTCCTACTCTCAATGGCCACTCTCACAACTTCATCTATTCAAAGACCAACATGGCATCTGTAATGGGATTGCTCTAATTCTACATTGAGTGAGGGCTCCTGCATATTTAATCCTCTTTTAAGGTTTCTTCTCAGCAAGTCCTTTCATGCTTCCTGAAACAAGGTGGAATCTGTTAGCAGTGATGCGAATGATGGTGTGTCAGCCCTTTCGATCCAATACCCCCCAAAAATATAAATGTTTTTACTTTTCATTCATAAAAAGGCTGGAAAACGTCACTTTTAAGACATTCGACAAATTGCAAGAAATACCGACTGCTCAAAACCTCTCACAAGTTCTTTGCTTCCTCAGCGGGTCTGCAAAAATACCTAAATCTTTGACCAGCTGCACAATAAATTGCATCAATCTACAACAGGGTGAATAATCAAATGGAAAGAAAGGAGAAGACATTAAAAAACCTGAAGCCAGCACTCTTCTTGCAGGTCCAAAATAGGGTTTACCTCAAGCTTTGCATAAGACATCAATGACTTTCATGCAAGAAGTCCTAATATCTCTTATCAGTCTGTATGGTCACGGCATGCAATTCTCAAAGATGCAATAGTTGTTGTTGTGACATATATCCACTCATGCAGTCAGATTCAGGTATTTAACAGCTCTGTAATGTCACTAGTCAGTTCACATCCTTCCACTGACAAGATTTGATTTCAATGTAAAAGATTCTGCTTGCGTTTTCAAATATCTCAATGGTAGGCACCATTACAAGTTATAGAACGGCTGTTAATGCTTTATCACCAATATGCCAGCCTGTAGGGCTTCAGGATAGGCTGGTGGGCACAGTGACATATCTCTTCAGTATGCCCTAGCGACTAAGGAATGGGAAGGCTTCATTAAAATCACTGAAAATGTATGCTCTTTTGACAGTTGGGAGGGAAAGATAAATCTCAGGTATTGTGTGCTCTACCTACCTTGACACCGTTTTTAGAGTGAAAAAAGTGCAAAGAGGAGCAAACCGCAAAAAGTACACTTTAAAGCAAGCAACCAAAGTTGTGCTCATTGAAACATCTCAACTGATGTAGCAAATATAAAGACTCATCAGTCTTTGTTGGCGGTTGACAGTAGCACTCCGTAACAGCATAGACTTCTTAGTTCCTTATCACTCAGTGCAGAAACAAAAGACTGCTTATAATTCTGTTCTTTACACTAGCGTGTTCCTTAGCATTCCTGAACCTGGAAGTCGCCATCGTAGCGATGAGCCGATCTTCACATTAGCTAGGCATCAGCAGCACTGATCGGTCACAAACAAGGCGATAAATAGCCTATATCAATGGGTTTGAATGAAGTCATGTGCATTTTACTAGCAGCTCATTTTATTTTTCACGGACTGCTGCTGCTTAATACGAATTGTCATTCTTATGCCTTTTTTCTTATTTTATACACAATAAAAAAAGATAGATGGGCCTAGCTGGAATGAGGCTCTGATAAACGTGGACAAAGTTTTTATTGTCACAATTTACAGTTTTTGGCATAAACTCAGGACCACAGGAAAGTTGAATGAAGAAGCCACATGCCCCTCTATATAGCAGGACACGTTTTAGATTCTGCAGAAAAAAGTACATGAATTCTGTAAAACAAGGTTATAGTCTTGGTTTGAGTGTCTTCAATCTACAACTGATCTTACTTTTTAATGACAACAGTATTGATGTGGCCATCTACTGTAAATCTGTGAGCAAGTCTGCTTGAGTGAAAGGTAGGAAACAAGACATGCTTTCGGTACATAATATTTGTGAACATATGTGGAGCATAATACTCATCTATACATTTCAGATTATTCACAATATTATTTTACTTTGCCACATGGAAAACACATGATGTGCATGCATCAGTTTTGTGACATCAGTTTCTTAGTGTTGCCTACCAAACCATCGGACTTTACTCCTTTCAACATACTCAGCCTGATTATCTCGTTTCTAACACAGAGTTCTGGAAGTCACATGTCATGCCTGTAACCATGTGCACCTTTGTATTCGGCTCTGATCTCGAAATAACGAAAAAACAGGGTATGCCATCAGTCCCTGTATGCATGTCAGTTATAGGCCTTCTGTTCTGTGCGGCATGATATCCAATTTGCAGCTCCTTTCTCTGATCATATTCTGGAGTTCCTGCAGTAAGTTTGCTTCTCTTCACCACCTGTGCCAAGCGGTTCTTTGGTCCTGCAGCTACAGTCTTCCTTCCTCCTTCTGATCCTACATTGAATTTTTAACTTGAATATAGAAATCAAAATATAAATTAGCAGTTACTCTAATAAAAAATAATAACTGATCCAGATTAAAATCAAACGACACCATATGATCCCCTCTAGTTGGAAAGACATTTCAGAATTACTGATGGGGTGATATACAGGTTTGCTTTAAAACTCATTAACGAGTCAGTCAGAGAGGCAACAGAGTACTCATGGGCCATGCATATCTAAACCCAGGAAATTCGGAGGAGAGCTTGCATATGGTGGCGTCATTATACGACTTACAGGAACGTCACTGGTACTCTGTAATAAAACATGGCTGCCAGAGCAAGCTATCCCCGTTAAGAAGCAGAATGGAAACATTAATGCTATAATAAGGCCAAACATTTTCTGAGCAGAATTAGGTGGAAGAAATGGTTGGGAGGGGGATGAAAGGGATTGGACAGGAGTACCAGGGTATCTGTGAAATAAGCACGACCTGCTAGTCTGTACCAAGCATTGCATGGCTGTAAAGCTATCAGGCATATGATCTTTGAAGGCAGGTAGTCTCCATTTTATTTGCTGTGCTCCACATTAAACATACAGGAACAACAACCAGTAACATGGAAGTGACAAGAGATGTTCCAAACCAGGAGATCGTGTTTCTTCTGGACAAAATAGATGTATGAATCCTTTTGCACCTCTATGATGCAACTGGATCTGCTTAACGGAAAAGGATACAAGCGGACATAAAAGAGCAGCAAGAGTTATTGGGGGGGCTTTTTTCAGGTATAACTTCTATAGAACCAACACTTCCTCACCGACAACCTGCTGTAGTTTGCGGGGACAGGGAAAGATCAAACACATTGTGCACAGAACATAAGCATCCAACCAAAAAGGTGCCAAGGATGATGAATAACTGTTTTAGGGAATGACGCATTTTTGGAAGGCAGATCCTAAATCCGAAGCTTGGCAAGTCAAAAATCCAAGTGGCAACTAGGAAAAGGCAACAAGGTCCGGACAAGTGAGGAAATATTGCCTAGGACTCTTCCACCATCTGAAGCAAAGAGTTGATGGCTGCGTCTTTGTTGCCATTTTGGGCTTCCAGCACAGAGCGAACAACTTCCTTGTCCATGGTTGGGAACATATCCTGAATAGCCTTCAAGTCCTCATCGGTCATTCTGTGCTGAGGATTGACAGCAGGGGGCGGCACAGCCACTGGCACCATTCCAGGATTATAGACTGTCGGCATTCCTGAAGAAAGAGAGGAGGAACAGCGCATCACGAGAGGTAACATAAGAGAAGGAAGAGTTACATCATGGCGAAATCTAGTGCTTTCCTTATTTGAGAAGGCATACGCAACCTCTGGTAATATTTAAACATTTGATATGGTATTTTCTCACAATTAACACTCTTCAATGGTGTGAGTCTGAAATACAATTTACACGTATTGTGCGTGCGTCCTTCTTAACACTGCACGAGAGCACCTATCCAAGAAAAAAATAAATGTTGCTTCCTGTGGGATTGTTTTCATTAAGAGATTATTTTAAAGCGTGAATATTTTATCAATAAACATGTGTGCCAGGTTCAAGCACGTAGGCAACCAACGTCTATGAAGGTCAAAAAAGATTTTCTGACGGAGAAGTTCTGGATCATTTTAGTTTCACAGCAAACTATACAGTTTTTACTATTCAACTGCTATTCATTAAGAGAAAAGATAAACTACACTGGCAGCACTTACACCACCAGATTTACAATTCTGAAGACCTCGTAACTGGAACCCAGTAAAATTGTAACACAATCTGATAATAGTGCTAACACAAAAGAATACAATAATAAAAACAACAGCAATAATAATGACTATAACACGGGTCACACCAAAAACGGGTTTGTCTCTAAATGACTGGAAATAGGTGTTAATACTCAAATCAGTGAAAGTCATTACCTATCCTAGAAGGGTGGTAGTCTGAACTGCTCTAGTGGGACAAACGCATGACCTGCACATCTTTGTGACAGCCAGCCCACCAAGCTGTAACATACGCCTGGCAGTCCACTACGAAGCTCTACGGTTATAACACCAGAGATTACACCTGCAGTGCATTTGTTTTCCCAAAATCAATTTCTCAAGCTTATGTAGGCCCACGGACTCATGGTTAGAATAGTTTGAAAAATATCCCTGAAGGTCTGGCCTTCTGGAGAGAGGTAAAGATCAATCTTCAACTCTTGTAACCTGAAAAAGAATAATCAATGTAATATACTATAGCAATGCTGACAACATATCTAAAAGCTTAAGCATTATCCAAAATGAAGGTCAAACTACTGGCACAGACGCAAGAGGCAAGTACATTAGATACCGTATAAATAATATTTTAGCATGAGACATTCCGGCGGTGCAGTTTTCTACATCCAGGTCTTTAAATTCCCTTCTGGATAGGACAATGCAAAAATACTGGCGATAGAATCAATTCTCATTGAAAAAAATGGTACTCCACAATCTTTTTTGTTGCTTCAGACAGCTACTCATCATTAGTCTGTCCAGTAGTGAGAGCAATGTTCCTGAAATGAATATGATCACACATCGACACAAAGCTACTGCTGAGTTTAGGAACTGCACAACTAGGGGTCCTTGAACTTTAGGAGGAAGGCTTCAAACTCACTAAGGGGTGCAAGATATCTGTTGAAGGAAAGTGAAATGTAAGGCAAAGTGACTGAAAAAACAACTTTTCATCTGCTAAATGAATATCAGACTTCACATATCGGTTCTTTAGCCCATATGCCTTTAACCCACGAGAATTACAACGTGTTGTATTACCACATAGGGTTTTATAACACATGGCTTTACACAGCAGTACTTATGTAAACAATCACAGGAAATTAACTGTAGATAGTCACTCTAGTAGTGCTGTATCAAAAAAAAGTGATGAGGTAAAATAGAAGACAACATTTAAAGTATGTGTACATTTATGTGACTTGTCAAATGTATGACTACAATTCCTACAATGTCTCCTTGGGGTGTGGGGGAGGATATGATAAAAGTGAACAATGAAAAGAACCTAGCGAGCTGTGACAAAGACCACTTAGTAGAAACACGGCAACGTTTTTAATCCGCTACAACTTCTTCATTAAAAATCGGCAACATGTCCTGCAATTGGCTTTTCAACTTAAAGCTGTGAAGTAATTTGACGCAGACACTTTTTGGGAAGAGGTAGTGAGCCGGACAACAACCACAGCATCGTTGCCCAGTAGATAAATGAATACATAAATAAATATAATTTGTTACTTTTTTGCTTTATTTTTGAAGGGTATCCACCAAACACCACATTTAAAAAAACATATCTTTTGGGTGTAACCCCCACTTTTGAATCTACTAAAATCTACCCTCACCTGAATGGAGAACAGGGACTACAAGAGCACTTTTGAACTTTCTACAGTTGTGTATGGACTAAGGTCATGGGCAAGAAGATTCCTATCTGGCTCGGTTTTTTTAGCAAGTGGTTGGTGTTAGACCTGGGGTTTCTGGTTGGCAGAGGTATGCACCTTGTCCGAGCAGGAACCAGCACTCCAGGCAGGGTAAGCTAGATACACATTAAATTATAACCTATGCTCGCCATCTGGTAGATTGGCACAGAGCAGTCGGGCTTCTCTATAGAGGCAATATGTAAAGTATTTGTGCACCAAACACACCAACACACACAATCAAACACACACACACAAGCAAACACACAAACACACAAGCAAACACACACACACACACACACACAAGCAAACACACACACACACACAAGCAAACATACACACACACACAAGCAAACACACACACAAGCAAACACACACACCCACACAAGCAAATACACACAAGCAAACACACACCAGCAAACACACACAAATACTCTACACAGACTTAGAACAATAGATTATAGTCTTATGGGTAATACAAGACCAAAAATCCAATAAGTAGAACCGGAGTTTGGATTTTTAAAGATTAAATCAAATTATATTGCTTAGAGTCATAACGGGGTACCGAGGACATCTGGTCGTGCTGGACAGGGGTAAATCCAAAGATCAACTCGACTGCGATTGAGGGCAGGCCAGCTACAGCACTCACGCATGTCCCACTGAAAAAGTACCATGGATGGAAGAAGCATAAACATCGAAGACTCAATGCGCAGAGTCGCTGCGCCATCGATCCCGTGAATGGAGCCAATGTGTCTGTTTCGATCTGCGCAATCGATGAAGGCTTTACAATGCCGGCGATGGCCGATCTCGGGCAGTCAGTCTTCATCGAGCCGCGCAGTCCGTTGAAGCAAGGTCATCGAGGAGCAACTGCATTGGTGTCGAACGGCAATGTGTCGGTTCCGATTGGTGCCAAGACGTCGATGCGTCACGTTTGATGGACCAGCACATAAAATCGCCTTTCAAGGGTCCGGGTCTGGATTGGCACCACTTGGCAGGGCAGGACTCACAGATGGAAGAGTCCAGGTGCTGTTCAAGTAAGTCTTTGATGGCCCTGAGACTTCAGAAAATGAGGCAAGCCAGCAAGCCCTTGGAGTTACTCTGGGTTCAAGTGAGATGGGTCCAGTGCTTGTCCTCAACAAGGCAGAGATCAGCAGGCAGCAGGGCAGCACAGCAAAGCAGAAAATAAGTTCTTCCCGAACAGCAGTCAAGAAATGTAGAAATGCTTTTGGCACAGAAGTCTTTACTTCTGGCAGAGTAATTCACAGGTCCAGTTGTATACTGCCTTGATAGGGTCAGAGGCCCAGTACTGATACTCAGCTGTGCCTGTGAAGTGGGGGTGACATCAAAGCAGGCCATTAAAGTGCACAGTTCCCCCTTTCTTTTCAGCCCAGGCTCCAGACTATCAGTAGGGGGTAATGAGCCCTTTGTGTGGGAAACAGGACACTGCCTTTTCAGGTGTGTCAGCTCTTCCTGAACAGTAAAAGAGGGGGGGGGGGGGAGCAATCCGAATGAAGATAAATGCCTCATGAGTCCTCTGTCACACCTACACTTCCTGTGTTCATGGCTGTCTAGAGGGAAAGTGTGTAGCATTCACCCACCCCAAACGTGTATGAGGTGGGTGACCAGCTGCAAGCACACAGAGCAGTAAGAGCAAAGAAATACCCACTTTCTAAAAGTGGCAATTCTAAAATAGTTAAATTCAACTTTACTAGTAATTGGATTTTTACTACATTTACAAACATATAAAACATAATGCAGCTACTCCTCTCTAATCAGGAATTACAGATTAAAAGTGTATTAAGGAATTGCAAATGCTAACCTATGCGAAGAGTAGGCCTCACAGTAGTGAAAAATGAATTTAGCTGTTTGCCACTACCAGGACATGCAAAGCGTAAAAGTACATGTCCTACTACCTTTTACTTACACAGCACCCTGCCCTTAGAGCAGCCTATCTAAGGGGTGACCTATGTGCAATAAAAGGGTGTTTAAGGCTTGGCAAGTAGTTTTAAATGGCAAGTCGAAGTGGCAGTAAACTGCCTACTCAGGCACTGCAACAGCAGGCCTGAGACAGGTTTGAAAGGCTTCTTGTGTGGGTTGCACAATCAGTGCTGCAGGCCCACCAGTAGCATTTAGGTTACAGACCCTGGTGATAAGCTATATCACTTTGCAAGGGACTTTCAAGCAAACTAAATAGGTAGATTGTGTATACACCCATGTTACCATGTTTAGGGGAGTAGCACATGCACTTTAGCACTGGTCAGCAGTGGTAAGGTGCTCAAAATCCCGAGTCCTACAAAAAGGTCAGAAGATTAGGAGGATGAAGGCAAAATGTTTGGGGTGACCCTTCAGAGAGGGCCATTATTCAGGTCATAATCAGTGAAGACTTTAAATGGAATGGAGATGTTTTTCGGTGAAGTCATGTGTGAGATCCTAAGCTGTGAGTATGTAGGCTTGAAAGGGGGTTATGGCTGTGGATCCAATTATAACCAGCAAAAGTTTGAGACGTCTGAGGTTTCAAACTGAAACCATAATTTCTAATCAACTGAGGGTTTTCAGGGAATGTTTAAATTCTTTAAGATAGCTTAGTATGTGACCTTAGTAGTGAAACAGTCAAACAAATGGTGTGGTTTCCCTTTGCATAAATGCTTGAATTGCGCACACACTTGACACAGGTCAGTTATAAAGAACAAGTTACTAACTTTCGGTAATGCCTTATATGGTAGAGATTCTCTCTAGCCACAGATTCCTTAACTTAGAAAATTCCCCAGGCGTCAGACTGAATCTAGGAATTTTTGAAGAGTACCCCTGCATGCCCATAGATGGTGCCGTCAGGCTCCGTGCCATCTGTGCCGTAAGTGGCATGCGCGGTTGCTATATAGGCACCATCCCACCGCATGGACGCACATATCTTTTTGCGACTTTCCACGCCAGAAGAATAGTAATGAAGAACACCGAAACACTGGTGTCTAGTGCTAAGGCCCTTAGAAGGGTGACCTTTGTGAAAACAGTTCGCAGAGTGGGGAGGATGTATGTTGGTAAGGAATATGCAGCTAGGCACTCTCTTCCAGATAAGGCTGCACCGAAGGTAAGTAACTTGTTCATCTGATACTTCTAGCCGCAGATTACTTATTTTAAAATCGATACTCAAGCATTACAGCCCCCTGCCACCCGCCACCGGTGGGAATGCGATACAGATTATACTAAAAGTCCTGCAGGACTGAACAAGTAAAGTGCCCATCAGGACGGACCTTCATATCCAGAAAGTAATATTTGGTTAATATGTGCAAAGTCGCCCACGTTGCTGCCTGAAAAATGTCCAGGGCAGCGACTCCGTGAGCTAACGCAGTAGTCGCAGCCTTGGCTCTGGTGGAATGAGTGTGCAAGTTCTCAAGGGGTTGCTTTTTGGCCAATGCGCATTAGATTTCTATGCAGAGCACTATTTATGGTGAGATGGTTTGTTTCTGCACAACTTTCCCCTCTTTGCCCCGACATAAAAACAAACACTTGATCGTCCACCCGGAACACTTGATACGATCAAGGTAGAATAAAAACGCTCTTTCTGGGTCCAGATGGTGGAGTCTCTATTCTTTGGATGGGTGAGGCAGAGCAAAGAAGGTAGGCAAGGTGTTGTTCTGACCCACATGAAAAGGTGTCACAATCTGTGGGAGAAAGGACAGAACCAGCTTGTCTGAGTAAAAGGTGGTATGTGAAGTGTGCACAGAAAGTACCTGAAATTCACAGACCCTCCTGGCCAGTGTTATGGCCACTAGAAAAGCTGTCTTGATGGTAAGCAGGCAAAGTGGGCCATTGAGCAACAGCTTGAAAGGTGCTCAAATAGGAAAATTCAAGACCACGTTAAGAATCCTTTGGGGCATGATTAGCGGCAAAGGAGGAAACATACTGGAGACATTTGAGGAAAAACAGATAACTTGAATAAAGAAGGCTGGTCCGGCAACCGCAAGAACGCTGAAATGGTAGACATGTAACCTTTAACAGTACCCAGAGCAGTGCCCTACTGGGCCAGAGAAACAACAAACAATAAAACGTGGGCTAAGGGTGCAGAAAGAGGATTAATATCCTTGGATGTACACCATGCCACAAACTTATCCCAACGGCAGGTGTATACCGTCTTGGTGGAGTGATGCCTAGCTGCCAAAATAACATCACAGACTTTGCGAGGAAGGTTGAAAGCTGTCAAACTTTCACCACTCAATCTTCAAGCATTAAGGCGGAGATTGTGCGGATTCGGGTGCAAGACCCTGCTGCTGAGACACAAGATCCTCCCAAGGGCAGCCTGAATGGAGGACCGATAAGCATGCTCAGGAGCTCAGGATACCAGACTTTCCGTGCCCAATCCGGACACACAAGAATGACTTGGGCCCGGTCGTTCCCCGATCTTCTTGAGAACTCTGGGCAGGAGTGTTATCGGCACAAAGGCGAATAAGAGGCCAGAGTTCCAAACGAAAAGCGTGTCCAAGAAAGAATCACCTTGGGCACTCCAGCGTACAAAACTGCTTACATTGTGCTTTCTCAGCTGGGCCAACCGATCTAACCAAGTCTCTCCCACTCTTGAAAGAGACCTTGCACCACCTCCACATAGAGATGCAATTTTTGCTAAACTAAACATTGACAGCTGAGTTTGTATGCCCTGGCATCCAGGGGGGTCATCAGGGGTTGAGCAACCAGGAAAATGCCATGACATTACATCCATGCCAAGTGGAGCAATGGCTCTTGACAAAGAGTCCACAAACCCACTCCACTCAGTTTGCTGCAGTACCATATGGCAGTGGTAATGTTCGTGAACACTTGCACAAGCCTTCCCGTGATTAAAGAATGGCTTTCAATGCAAACTAGGTTGCCTGCAGCTCCAGCAGGTTCATTTGAAACCATGACTATGCCGGAGACCAGATTCCTCTGATCTCTACCTCTCGTAGATGGCTGCCCCAACCTAGGAGTGGCACATCTTTTACTACAGTCTGCTCTGTGTGGAGAAGGGAGAGGAATCTGACCCAACTGTGTTCCGTCAGCGACCACTGCAGATGTTTTGCAGTTCCCTCCAAGATCTGCACCAGGTCAGAGAGATTCCCCAGATGCTGGGTCCACTAAAACTTCAGGACCCATTGCAAAGCCTTCATAGGGCAATGGGTATGTGCACTTGACGGAAGCTGGGCACCATGAGGCCCAAAACGAATGCAGTGTTCACCGACCGCAATGATAGGCTGGCAGAAGAGAAAAATCCTCCTACTGAAGGTATCCAGTCTTTTGGATTTCTTATCCGGTGGAGTGGTAAGGAAAGTGCTGCAATTGAATCTGGAAGTGGAGGCTTGGGCGACCAAGCGCTCCACGGTGGGGTGCTGGGTGAGGAAACTGGGGTCGCCAAGAGAGGAGATAGGAGTGGGCAACTGTCTTGTGCACAGGAGCTCCTGTGCTGCGCTTGGACCAGGGCCCAAATAGGACACTTGTAAGGGCATCACTGAATGGTAATAAAGGTTCAGAAGGAGCAACTCCCGGCTGATGCACCACTGTCAAGACGTTCGTCTTGACTGCCACTGTGGGCAACTGAAGGTCCAAGACCTCAGCTGCCCTCCAAACCACCACTGCGAATGAGGCACCCTCCTCTGTAGTTAACGGAAAAAGGCACAAGTTCCAGCTAGGAAGGAATGGTACTGGCAGGCACCCGAGTCGGCGTCAGACTACACCCATCCAGCTCCATGTCGGAGTCTAGTATGATAATGGGGGCCTGCTTGACTGTGGGCTGTCGGCAGCGCCAGAAACTACGGCACTGGAGTAGGCGCCAAGGAAGGCTGTGCCTCCAGATCCAGTACCGGATCCAATAAGCGGACATGCAAGCGGAGAATAAGTATGGGTCCCTATTAATTCCGTGGGGCCCAATGGCGCTCTAGAGGGGTTGGATTTCCATTTATGAGATTCAAAGCCTCATAAAACTCCTTGAGTTGGGAAAGGGTAAGTTTGGCTTCAGGAAACCATGAGGCGCGGAGCAGTCCTAGGCACAAGCTCCCTTACGGAGCGAGGCCTAGCGCGCCAGTGCTCACACACCAGGTCCGATGACTTGGACTGGAGGAAGGAAGGCAAAGACCGCTTTATCTTCTTAGACTTCTTCTGTTTGTAGGACTTCCCCCAACAACTTGGATTGTGATGACACTCGTCGGCAGCAGCTCCACGAGCAGTCCTGGAACCTTCCGCATGACCGGGATCAAGAATATCGCGGTGTCTTCCGACATCGGGCAGTAAGGAGCTTCAGGGACAATTCTCTCAGCACCTTTTGATTCATGGCGCAGCAGTCCTGTATGGTCTAGGAGTCATGGTCCCAGTCCAAGCACTGTAGGCAAACCAAATGGGGGTCTGTCGCAGACGTCTGTCGCAGACATGTGTCTGTGACAGGCACCACATGGTTTAAAGCCTGTAGGCTTCTTAGGGGACATTCTTGACACAATAGAGGATGAAAATCTCAAAAAGTTTTGACAAAAAGTCAAGGAAAAAGTCAGTTCAAAATGGCTCGGAGTAGAATTCTCTGAAATTGTGCTAACTGGCACGGAAAGTAAAGAACTTATGTCAGGATGCTGGGGCGGTGCCTATATAGACACTACGCAAGTCATTTCTCGTGCAAACAACGCCAAGCCGAACAAAGGCACAGACCGGCATGCAGGTTTAGTGCTCGAACATTTCCAGATCCAGTCTGACATCAGGGGAATATTCTAAGGTAAGGAATCTGCAGCAAGAAGTTTATCAGATATTAATTAAGGGTACCTTAGCACTTCAGGTCTGGAAAGAAGCTTAAATCCTTGAAAGTACTTGAGTTTTGTCACTTTAAAGATCCATACTCTCGCATGGACCATGTATTCGCTCGACAAGTTATCTTTCACCATCTTCATGAACATTTTATGGCCATAAAAGGATACTATATGAATTTTGGACTTAGAACAGAGTTGTTGCTTCAGCGAGAGAGGGCCATATGAAAAAAGGCCAAACATCCAACAGTTACTACAAAAAGAAATGTATGCCCATTCTTACACACCAGCATCTTTAATGGTATAAATTGACTGGATAATGAAAAAGAGTGATGTTCAATATTACCTAGCCAAAATGGTCACTTTACCTAGCCTGATCAAAGTCAACGCTTGCATTAGAGCCAAAATTCTACATTAACAACTGGGAGCACTTTCCCAAATAAATATTCTACAGATAACATTAATGGTGATGTACCCTTGAAAAGTTATAGATGCCCTTTTAGAGAAGATTGCACATCTATTAATACCTTTAGTGGAGGAAACCTTGTAGTACGTAGCTTCTCATGATATACCAACTATAAAGTGATCCGCTGAGGGTTTTTCTACATTTTGTGTAGCCCTGGCATGCATGACCTGTCATCTGAATTGAAAAAAGTTTGAGGAGCATGACCCTTTTAGGAAATGAAAACAGTGGGACAAAACTAAATAGCACCACTTGAAAAACACAAGAAGCTCTAGAAAAGCCGATGTGGATGTGGTGATGGGTTTATCATGGGTAATGAGGTAGTGTTCAAGGTTGAAATGATGTTAGTGCAGGAGAACTCGCAAATTCTTCCAAATCACAGCCAGCATTGCTAAGTTGTTATTCTAGCAGAGGGCATCATCATAATACCAGTATTTACTATTACTCATAGCGATGCTGTTAACAATCAAACAGGCGCCTGGAGGTGGGTATGAGGACAATGTCCACTGCAAAACAACAGTATTAAAAATTATTTTAAAGGAATGAGGCCATGAAAAGGAGACCCAGCAAGATATAGGGAGAAATCAAAGCACCTCCACCATGCGAAAGAACAGCTCTGTTTTAGAGAAAAAAGGGTGATGAGTCCATTCAGTGTGGAGAATTTTGGCCTTTATTCCAATGAGTGAGATAGGCCTAATCCAAGAGCAGTCTGGGTGAGGAAAGAGGCTAAGATACTAAGCTCTTTAAGTACTAAAAAACCTTCCTAGGCACACATTTAGTGCATCACAATCATAGTAATCGAGAACTGGGACGCAAGAATAACATTATTACAAGCTCCTTAGGTCGTTGACGGGTAGATGCTGTAGACTGGTGAAAAAAACTTTTAAAGCCAAGTTCGCCAACCATTTATGACACTATCATTCCAGTAATTAGAACTATTAGCACTGGGAGGTAGATGTGGGGGCAGTAATTCCATTTTAAGTAGCTCTTGTATTCACAGAAGCACTGAAGTCACAACAAATAAGGGTGACTGTACCGGAGAGAAAAAGAGAGGAGACAAAAAGCTTGCAAGAGATGAAAAGAAGCAGATTCAGAACCAGATGGAGCAAAGAGTCTGCTGACATTTTAACATAACAGGTAATATTGACATCCAGCGTATCGGACTGCTCTCATCAACTGTGCTGCTTTCACTCTCTCTAATTACTATCAATGGCTAATCAAGCTGTTGAGGTTCGGGAGCAGTGTCTTCAGACAAGAGTCTAGAGCCACTCAGGTAAGAGGAACATTCTTTGTTTCAAGTTATGCCTTAGCTTACAACAACAGCGAGTAGGTCGTGTCGGGGCTTCAATTTCCTTCCCTACTAGCTTTCACTCCACACCACAACACCAACAAATGTATTACATCATTGACTCTCAGCTGTCGAGACACCAGCTCAGACATACAAATGGAATAGAGACACACAGAGTACTACACAATTTCAAAGCCAAATCTCAAATTTTTTGTCTGCTCTGCAAACAAGTGATTGGTGTTACCACATGGTGACATGTTGCATTAAACAACTCAAAATTAAAGCATTTGATTTGTGGTCTCTAGGCACGACCTTACATTTAGTTTCACTAGTCCCAGTCTGCATAACTGTCTCAATCTAACCTCACTGACATTCCTGATAAACGTTCTGATAAATACTTCATCTGGTTATAGTGGCTATCATGACCAAAACTTTATTCTCTAAAAATTAGCTGGTGTTTATAAAAACATATCTAAATCAGAAGGGGGGAGAGAGAAGCAGAAGTTTGCTCAGCTTCCCAATAGTAACATCCCTGAATAAAAGGAGAGTGAAACACATTCATTTGACGGATTCTCAAAAGGACTGTCTCGAGACCCTCAACCACGTCTTCACAACCAATGGTGCATGTCATCAACCTAGATGTGATATGATGGACAGAATCATCGGGTCTAATCACTAGAGTGTCCTGTTCTCCCCTCCACCCGGAGTTAGACTGTCTGGGTGGTAATAGTGTCAAGTGGATCATATATTTATCTCCTGTCCTCAAGAGGAAACTTTAATAAAGGTGAGGACAGGGATAAGGTTAAAAACAGAGTGGTGTATTCCAGAATGGGTTGTTGGTCCACAACACTTAGTGGCCTGGACGATATGTTTCAGCCATGCGGTCGGCCCTATGGGCCTGAGGTCTTTGACAGGACCGTGTGTATGGAAAACCTAGAATTTAGGATATCCCTGGGGTTTATCTGTGTAAGGCAACTAACTTACAGGTCTTCATCCAGGGTCAATACTCTGCCTGGGATGGGTCTTTTGTTATAGGCATCGTCTTTAGCCTAAACTGGGACATAACGAGAAAGGGTAACTCTTCTTAACCATACAAATCAAGTATACAGTATTCTTAGCTTTTCACAGCTTGCATAGACTACACATCTATGAGTGCTGCACCCAGCATCCTGGTGTCGGCGTACCACCCAACCATCTTCATCAAAAGATATATGAGAGACACCAGAATAAATCTGCCATATATTTTTAATCCCTGCATTTTTGTGCACTACCCCTCCCAACCTCCTTAGCTCTCCTATTAAATCAAAGATAATGAAGGAGTCACATCACTTTTTGCACATCATTGGCACCACGAAAACAGTGTGTGATCTCACCCTGCAAACTGAGCACTCAAAGGTCTCAGACCCATAGGGGCAACCACATGGCCGAAACATGTCGACCAGATCACTAGGTGTCGAGGACCATTAACCCATCTGCACTACACTGCTCTGCTTTTAACCTTATCCCTGGCATCACCTTTATTAAAGTTTCCTCTTAAGTACAGGAGATAACTTTACGCTCCTAGAAACTAGCCATGAAAGTTGACTTGTGTAGTGCCATGTGCATGCATAAGGGATCAGTGCAGAATTCATGCAGGCACCATTGAAGAAATGAGTTGCAGAGCAGTGTGACGGAAGCTTGACAAGCAATATGGGAAAAGACATGCTAATGCAAGCAACACAACATTTACAGTCATTTAACCAATCTATGCAGATACTGGACATCACTAAGATGAAGGTTAACATTTTCTCTGATTGTCTCAAATGTCTCATTCAATACTTCCTCCCCCTCGTTCTCTAACCCTCCACTTAAAAGCCCCGTACCCAAGAAATTGTGCTTAAGTTTCATGCTTCCTTGTTAGGCTGTTACTATCTTTTGTTCCTCACTTCTTCTCACCCACAACTTCAGGGTCTCTTTCCATTCTTCCTCCTCTCAAATACTTAACCCCCTCAACAATGCCTCCCTATTTCTTTTTTTCCTAACTACTTCTTACTTCCCCTGCACGGTTTCATCCGGGCTACCTTTGACCTGTTTTGTCCTGTGTGATCGAGGAAGCAAGTCATAGTGGTTCAATCATGCATATAATAGGGCAGAAATCACTACCACAACGTTATTGTTAGCTCCTCCTACATAACCTTCTCCACTATCATCAGATCATGCAAGACAAGAAATATAGTGATCACCAATGCACCAAGAACCATGCAAGACAACACTTGTAGTGATCACAAATGCACTCAGACCAGTGATAAGGGATTCTCTAGATATTCTTGGGAATAAAACAATTTCCTGGCTTCAAAATTTGGTGGGCAATGCACAACTGGGTTAAGTGTACCAGATTGGGAAAACCAACCTGTATCGTGATAAGGTATGGAGAGTAGACATTTCTTTTTATGTTCACCAGGGACCAAGTGTTCCTGTTTACAATCTGCAGCACAGATGATTTTAGGCTTAAAGGTGGCCTTCAGACCTCTGGACTATAGTCCTAACTGTGAAAGCAAAACCAGGGGCAGTTCTTGTCAGGTGATACCTTTATGCTGTAATTTATTTCCTGTGTGACCATCAACGTTCAATATAGTTTCTCTATTTTAGTGCCTGGGCACCTTGATTCTTCCAATAAAGATGGAATCTGGGATCCACTGAGTGGTTCATAGGGGCAGAGAATTTATTTAACTTTTCTCTTTAAGGCTTGCCTTTACTTTAATTTACAAGGGTCCCATGGGCTGTGTAATTGAGTAGCTTTAAATTGCCACTTATGATGAAGATTGAGCAAGCTTCGCCTGGGATGCCTATTCTGTGTGTAGCTTTGCAGACTTCTGAGGACTTGTGGTTTTATTTTCGTTCGGATTACAGCCAGTCTCAATGGGGTCACCTGGAGGTTAGGAGTAGGTGTATGTTTTTGGAGTTTTAGACAGGGATTAACTTTTAGCTCGGCAGAGACTATTATTCTTTGGTGCCCACATGCTTGTGAGTCTAGTTGCTGGCCTTTTCCCATTATGGTGGAGTCCACCACCAATATTATCTAAGGGAAACTAGTCTCTTCTGAGATCCCAAAAGAATCAGATCCCAGGAGCATGGTGTGAGAATAGATTCTCGCGTTCCCTTGAAATTCAGGCAACTTGAGCCCAGGGATAGCTCAGCGCTAGTTTGCATTTTCTTTTCCTCTGCATCCATTCCTCTTGTTCTCCTGCTATTTCTATCTGGGAAAACCTGGATCTAGCTCCCTGAGAGGCAGTTAATATAGACAATGAGGAAAAGCCCTATTTTGATGACTGACAGTTGAGGAGACTGGGGACAAATTTCATTCTGTGGCATAGGAACAGAAGCTCCTTAGCTTTCTACGCCATTCTTCAGAGCCCAGATCTGGTAAACGGTATGCTTGAGTGACTCGGCCTAACGTGGCTCACCCCAAAGCCTTCATCATGGAAAGGTCAGGTGAGATGCAAGGCATCTTGTCTTGGGAATCACCTCTTGGCCACCCACATCTGGCTCTCACAAATCCACTTAAGCAGGGCAGTTTTAACCATTTTCCTCCTTATGCAAGAGAAAAAACTTCCTACATACACTCTTGTAGAATTTATGTCTATTTACAGCAATTGTGTCATATATATTGTGACCTACAATGCCCTCTGCATTCGCATTATCGCACAGTCAAACAGCAAAGTGGGAAAGGCCGCAGCAAAAGTCAAGTGTAAAGAGGTACCAACAGCAGGTTACACTGGGTGTAAATGAATATGTAAAATAGAGATGATGTTTACATATGCATTGCTAAAACCAAAACTTAGAAGGTATTAAGACAGGGATAACACGTAATTCTATAGTGCTCTCCACAGCATGGTCTATCAAAGAACCTCCAATCACACCAAGTAAGGGATATTCAGAGAGTTTGTCACCTTTTGTGTATTTGGTTTTTGACCGTCAGTGCACTTCAAATGAATACATTCCAATTTCACTTCTACAACCTCTCCAATGCTGCATGAGCAGCACAGGTCAACCAACTTGGGAAGCCAAGTATTGTTTTCTTATTGACTACATCGAAAGACCTCAACGGCTCACTGCTCTGCATTATTCGGTTTCCAGTGCTTCCCTTCACTGCCTCTGTTGTCTTGCTGTTGTGCCACCAACTCTGTGAATTGCAACAAAACGTACCCTAGTGAGATGCAGCATGACAAGCTCACGCAGCAAGGCCTCAGGGAACAATCACAGGGTTGCCTCATTCAATCAAGTCACACTTCACAATTTGTGTTTTCCGTTGTGTCCCTGCTGTAGAGTTGCAGTCTCTCGATAACAGGAATTATGGTCCCATCTCATTCCTGGATTATACCATGCCTTAGTCTTTACACTTAGCAAATGCTGCAGTGACAGAACTGAAAGGGCCATGGATTGGGGCATTATAATTTGAGCCCAAAGCTCTAGAAACTATTGGCTATGAATGGAGTCATATCCCACAGATATGAATGATTCCAAATCCAAAACAGTTTAGATTTACCCAGAAGAGTAATCCTAGAAAACAAACAACAGTGAACTGTTGGCTGGTTCTGCTCTCCTTCTGCTTCAGGTTTTTTAGGCGAAGACTACCCAGGAATTTTTAGTTGTTTTACTGTTTGGTTTTCATGTTTTTGCCTTGCCTTTCTTTAAAAGACAAGTCTTTTTTACAGTCTTTTGATGAATTTCTCATCATACGGCAGTGCCCCAGATAAAGCATGAAGGCTTTGTGTGGGCCTGCCACCCGTAACTATCTGCCAGATTGATGTACTTGTTGTAGACACTTCTAAAATGTATGCAATCAAATCAAATCAGGGACATTTGTATAGCGCACACATCACTCAAAGTCTCCTGGCGCTTGCAGACGGCTCTGATAGAAATGCTAGCTTAGTTATCAAATAGCCATGACTTCAGCTTCTTGCGCAAGCAGCTATGATCAGGGATGGTGCGCAAGTATAAAGGCATTTTGTTCCAGGATGCCAATGCGAGAAAGGAGAAAGACCTACCTCCTTTTCTAGCAGTACAGATTCTGAGGGGAGTAAGCAATGATTCATTACTGGACCTGAGCACCCTACGTGGCTGATACCAACAGTTTGACCAGCATCTCGGGCCGTTTCCATACATCTGCTTATGTGTCAAACAAAGGGTTTTAAAGAGAATTCGTTTTCTCACTGGGAGCCAGTGAAGAGCTCTTAAACAGGGAGCAGAGGAAGTTCTGTGCGGAAGGTCTAAGACTAACCTAGCAGCAGTATTCTGCAAAATTTGGAGTCGGTTTAGAAGGTTTTTATTTATTGAGAGCAATAGGGCGGTGCCATAGTCCATTCGATTTATAATTAATCCCTGGACTAATAGTTTCCTAGCCTCAGTAGGAATCCATTTGAAAACCTTCCGCAAACTGCGCATTACACCGAAGAAGGTGCCATTGACATGATTAGTTTGGCTCTTCATGGATAAATGGATAATCCCAGGGGAGGGAAGCTCTCAGTATGAGTGGATGAAAGAAAAAGAATTACCAGTGCTTCTAAATTTTAAGATTTATGGCCTCACACATGGTGGGTATTTTTAATTCTGAGATGCTCAAATGTGTGCAAGCAAGACTCAAAAAATCCAAAGTTTTTTACTAGACCTGCAGGTCTAGTGACTTAAATAATCTATTCGACCTAATTATAATGCTCTTGACCCATAAATGTGTTTTAAATAAAGTGATCCTGGGCTGGTATTTTAATTCATTGAGATGCCATTTTCTTCTTTATCACATATGAGAGCACCTTCAAATACACAAGTTCAGCACGTCTGCTGTACAGTAAACACTTTTGTTTGATTTAATAGGCTAAACATTAGCTCCATATAGAATGCAAATCTAGCCACATACAAGATACACTTGACTGCAGACTTGCCTCTTCGTTCATTAAATGCATTGTCATCAAGGCTTTGCCAGAAATGTCTCCTTCATGTTTAAAAACAATCACTTTTATTAAATACATAACTAAAGCATAAAGTAGCAGCCCACCGTTAATTGCAAACAGCAGATTTTACATTGAAATGGCCACAGAATTGTCACCGACATGTGGTTTTAACATTATATAGTGTACAATGTTTGGAAATAAGGTTTCTGCAAATACTTGTCATATGCACATCACCAAGTAAAGTGTTCTGATTTGTTTTCCTCCAATTTAAATCTTTGTTTGCATCACACTTCTGAATTACAAAAAAAAAGTTATTTCACAATTTCTGATCTACTTGTACTATTCATTTAAAAGCTGTTCAAATGTTTTAGAAAAACAAAAGGGACATTTTACTGCATTTTGTTTCACAGGAACACATGAGTAACAATTAGTAAAAAGACAAACTGACATTTGACCTCTGTCCTTGAGCAGTTGGCAAATGTGTCAAGATATAACAAGATTTAAAGGTATTTTAATAGCTCATTCAGTTTCTGAACAGAACACTGGTTTCTTCCAGCTTAAGTTTATTTGCCAGCAGGGTCGAGTGAGTGCTAAAAATAGTTCGACCTGCTAAAATTTCACTGCAGTTGCGAGTGGATTTCTTTAGGCCTGGCAAGCTATTTTTTAAGAACAGACCCTCAAGTTCTGCAATAGTAGGAAGAGAGGTTGAATAATCGTTCATTCGCTTTGCTTTTTCCCATGGAAAGGTTCCTCTTTTTGCAAGCATTACCATCTGCAAGACCTTTTCGCTCACTTGCTCTACTCTCATGCCATCTCAAGGAAGCCCTTTTTTAAAAATGTATTTTACTTATTTACTTGAGTTTTATATAGCGCTGGCTAGACCCGGAGGTATCAGAGTGCTTTTCATGACGAGAGTTACATAGGTTACAAGTTACACATTGTTACAGAAGGTACTTTTGTTGAGCCTTTCATCCTCTCCCCCTCATTTTTAAAATCTGGCACTTTACCTGCTGAATTACTTGCCACATTCAAGCTGCCCTTTTAAAGGGCCAGTCTGCTTATTATGTCCACATAGATCCCAATCCACTGCAAGTTATGCAATATTTCTTGTCAATCTTATTCTAAAGGCATCATCCTCATTTCTTTTGCTCCACCTCAAACCCCTCTTGTGTAAAGGTTCTCTTCAGTCTGCTTTTAAAGAAATCTGTTCTGTTCATCAAAGCTTCCTGAATGCCAAATTTCTTATATGAGAAGTATTCTAACCCAACTCCTCCAATTAGGAATCCTTGAGAGAGATTTAAATAGACTACCTAAAAACAATAAGTGTTTTGAATGAAGTGCCAGCAGGACCATGCTGCAACTGATGAAAGAAAATTGAATAGTCTTCAGAACTAAATTGGACATCTTCAAAAGATACAAAGGTCCTGTATACACACCAAACAATGGAAAGTAGAATCATGCAAGCAGTGTGCATTTAGGAACGAACTTGAGCTTGGACCTTTAAAAACGAGGCACCAGCTTCAAAATTAAAGTATGCTGGGGCTGCTCCACCTGTGCAAAGGAAAGAGCTCAATGGCTAAAACAACTAACCTGTCTCCACTTTTATGTTCCCAGGACCCTTTGCTTGTGATACAAATCCAGCACAGTAAAGTAGTAGAAAGCTGGCACTGCCCAGCACACATCTCACCACTCTATTGGAGGAGAAATGGTACGAGGCCTGTGCGTGCTCATGCAAAGGCTGGGCACTACAAGGACAGAGAAGATGTAAAGGCAGAAAGGGAAGCAACTGCAACCACTTACCCAGAGCAAAGTACTCAAGCCCTGAGGATAAGGAATGGGTAAGCAAAAAAGGGGAAAGAAGAAACAGCATCAATTGATGAATATACAAGCAATTTTTACTTATTAAGTTACCATCTGTGAACAAGGAACTAAATACAGAATAGTGACGTAATGCAGACACCATCACCAAGCACTTTCTTATGTGCTGTGTCTACTTTCCAACTATCACAATAAAGCAGTGAAATGCAGTTCTTTGATAGATACGGTACTAAAAAGGTCAATACTAGCAAAAAGGCAACCAGAAAATGCAAGATTAACTTGTAAACAGGATTTGTTGTTTGTAGTCGGAATTTGTTTGTAAAGCACGGCAAATCACCTTGGAGGATCTCTAGGTGCCAGGTCTTGAGTCCTTTCCTGGATTTCTGGAGTGTTGGGTTGGTCCTGAGGTGCAGGGGAAGGTTTTTCAAGGCTTTGGCAGCCAAGTGTGAGAAGAAGCATCATCAGCTGTTGGATCGGCGGATTCGGGGGGTGTCTGCAAGATGGAGGGAGGAGGATCCTAGGAGTGTGGTTGGTTGGTGGAAGGTCATGCAGTTGTTGATGTATGTTGGTCCCTCACTGTGCAAGGCCTTGTATGCGTGGGCCAACATCTTGCACTGGCATCTCTTCTGGATTGGGAGCCAGTGTAGCTTATGAGGGGAGGTGGGTCCGTCTGGGAAGGTAGAGGATAAGTCTTGTGGCGGAGTTTTGTATAGTTTGTGGTCTCTTCAGGAGGCGTGCTGTGATTCCTATGTAATGTGTTACTTCAGCCAATTTAGTGAAAAACCATTACAAATGTAAAAAATGAAAACCTGAAAGAACGTCCGTATGTGTGTTTCGTGTTCACTGAGGACTAGATCATACGATGAAGGTAATCAATGCCAGGTAGCTCTCAGTGAAGTATTATAAAAGCATTAAGTGATGTCTGTCTCAAAACTACAAAGGCACAAAGCATGAACATCTATGTAGGGAGATGTTCAAAGGTCTTATCTTAACTTAGAATTCTGTTAACATTAACTCACCACAAGACAGCCAAACAATACAACCAATAGGATTTTCCGTCAACTGTTTAGAAGGCGGTGGGGGTGCATGGGGCGGGGGGGATGCACATGCAACAGAGTGGGCCATGGATTAAGTAAGTTCCTTCACTAAGACGTGCCTTTAACATGGCAGTTTCTTTGTGCCAGAGACATTGCAGGTTTCTGAAGAAGGTGATTCCCGAGATCAGTACCAGTTGTTCAAAACTGACCTTGCGGGAGTTTGTGTAATCATCAAGAAAAGCATTTAAGCACTGCAGGAACATTATGAATGAGTGAGGTTTCCAAGAAAAGAAGGAACTTGAATAATGACAAGAGAAAGCTGATGAATACACTACAATGATCTTTAAGATGATAATTTCTTCTCCGGTGTCTATTTTACATTGTCATTGGAAAGCAGATTCTTCATGTATACTTAAAATGAGGAACGTCCCTCCATAGTGGCAATGCTAGACTATTTTAGATTGGATTACAGTAAAGCCAGTTTACTTAGGAATGGCCATTTCTCTCCAGAGTATAATTAAAAAGCAAACAAAACCATGGCATAAAACTAGCTGGGAACACCCCCACATTAAGTCATGCAATGCTAATCTGGCATGAAATGCACATGCTTCATACAACAGCTATGAACTTCTTAAGGTACTCTGCTTGGTGCAGAAAACTCCTTTCTGGATCCTTGTACATTTTATTTTTGTTTACAAAACGGTCTACTTTGGTACTCCACTTCCAGACACCTATGCTCCTTTAACTTTCTTTACCGCATTTCACATTTTAGAAAGACATGCAGATTGTTTTCAATACTCTACTCTGCCCTTTGAAACCATCTTTTCTTAGTACTAAGGACATTGACCAATCTATTTTGTTTCACGAATCACAGAAATGTGTCTGTTCATACTGTAGACTGCAAAATTCACAGCGGGAACCCTTGCACAGATTTCAATCTTTCCTAATTCCTAGAAAAGGTACAGGTGTTTTTTGCACTCTGTAAAAGACTCCTAACAGAAAATAACCAAAGACACGGTAACAAGTGCAGGGTTGACATAGGAAGGGATAGCAGTACTCAAAACGATGAGTGGAACACCGAGAGAAAGATGAGGGAAAGACATTACATTGAAGAAGGCCTCAGAAAACGTTTTCGAAAACACTCAAAGTAAAGCACAGGCAGAGAATAAGGCAAGAAAACCCCCCTTGTCCCACTGATGTCTTGGTACTGGCACAATAGCACTCTTCTTCAATAACATGGTTTCTTGAATAAGCTCACCTTAAATACCTGGATTCTTCCTCTTACGTTAAATCTCAGGGGGATAATATACCCCAAATTTGTGCTCTTTTTACGCAGTATTTTGCACCCACATATACTCCAATTTTTTGCCATACTTGGAAACGCTGAAAATACTTCCGCCTACCAGGGTGCAAAATGGAAGGTGGATGTTGTCAATGTTTTGTAGGAGGCTTTTCTGCAGTAGCAGAAGGCTCGTTTTTTCATTTCCCATAGTAAGATTTTTTTAATCCTTTATTTTTTTAATTCTTTATTTCTGCAGTTGTCTTTTCCAGACATGAATGTCAGGATGTTGCTTGCTCTTGCCAAACCCGTTCAACAGAATTCTTGGAATTCATTTTTTCTTTTCCAGACCTACTGATCTGCCAATTCAAGCTGCTGACCCACGCACACAAGGCTATATGCAACCAAGGACCTGCCTACATTAATCACAGCCTGAGCTTCCACGAACTGTTAAGACCAAGTTCTGCCTCCCTTTTACCTACCCATACTCCCCGCATCCACCGAAGCAGAAGTGGAGGATGCTCCTTCTCCGACATTGCAGCAAAGACCTGGAACAGCATCCCCATGAACCTTCAGACCATGACCTCACTTTTGGAATTCTAAAAGGCCATCAAGACCGGACTGTTCGAAAAAGTCTCCAGGACCTGCAAGCGCTTGGATACCCTAATGGTTGATTAGATGCGCTGTATAAATCCTGACTGATTGATTGGAGGACAAATAAAAGGGAGGCAACAGCATTGCATTTCTGCAGTCACTACCAACATCTAATATGATGTAGCATTATCTTTTAATAAATCCAGGAAAGACACCGCAGTTTGTAGTTTCTTCTCCAACTGTCTTAACTGGACAAACTAAAAAAGTTTTGATAAAAGGTTATGTCACCGTCTCCGAAAGTCCAGGAACCAAAGCAAGAATTTGGTATGTTCTGGTTTTGTTAGAATAGACAAACATGTGTTCTTCAGATAGAATGGTTGGGATATGAAACCTCCTTTCAGCTGTATTAGAGATTCCATGAAACAATATGAGGACTTCAATAGCGAGAGGTGCCACTTATACTAAAGATGTAGCAAGCCAATCGCTAGAAGAGATGGAGTCTGAAACAGAAAGCTATGTGGCATATCTCTGCCTCCTACCTCTCACTGGACAGTCATTCTATATGTGGAGGGAACACCCATGAGAAGATGGTTCATCAGGATCAACATCCTGACTTCTCTTGCAAGAACCACTAGATCGCCAATCTGCTCTGGCAGAACAAAACACTTGAAATGGTGTAGTACTAATGGTATCTTATGACTTTGCTGAGGAGTCCCTTGGAAGAGAACGAGGAGTATAGGTAAGCATGTTATCCTTCTCTCCCAGGAGATCCTCCTCAATAGTCATAAGCATTGAATAGAGTAGCTAGCCCATCCCACACATCTGCGGATGAATCCAAAACCTTTAATAGCAGCTGTTACAATTATCGAAAAAGATTCTTTAAAAGGCTTGCCCTACTTGAGTATATGAGTCTAGACAGTAATGCCTGGTGAATGTAAGTACCGATTTCCATGATGCAGCTTTATATATATCTCAAAAATGGGTGCATTACCTGCTAGGCCTAAGGCCCATTCCACTAGGGGAAAGTGCTTGTTAGCTAACTGGTAGTTAAGAACTATACAGGATACTATCCACCTAGCGAGTGTCTGCTTGTAGGAAGCTATGCCTAATTAATAAATATATGGTCAGATTGCCAGATATCTTTTGCTTTATCTAAGTAAAAACTTCATCACTCGTTTGATATCCAAGGAAGATAAAGACCTCTACACTGGGGAGGAGGGATTAGGAGATCCTGTCTGCATGTGTGGTCTTGATGATAAGTATAGCAGGTCCTTTCTGGTGCTATGAGGATCAGTCTGGTCCTGGACTTGTACAGTTGATCACTGTAGGAATAAGAATAGTTGGGGAAAATGCATAAAGAAATTTCCCTTACCAACTTATCACAAGGTGGTCAGACTCATTTACTTAGAATTTATCAGGTCCTGTCTGGCCATCAATATTGGACGTAACCCCCTCCTGTTCACAAACATTTTATAGCTGGTTAATCCCGCAAGGGTTTTCCGTCAAAAAGGAGAGTTTTAAGTAAATTAGACTCAATACCTAACCAGGCAGGCCCACAATCCTCCCTGGTAACTAAAATGTCTGAAAAGGACACACTTTCTTTTTCAGATGCAAAATAGCACGGGCTCACAACACAGAAATAAGATTGAGAGGCAAACAAACCAACTTGAAATTAGAAACACATTGTTCATCAAAAAGAGAAGGTGAATATTAAGCAACTTCAAAGTGCCGTTAAACGAGTGAGAAGAATAACGAAACAGGACACTCCCATTTGACCCTGGTCAGGAAAACCTGGATGCGTAGTCTAGGCATGTTTTGTTGTTTTCTTCTGGAAACAAGTAGATTTTGCAGACACTCCCATTCTTGAAAGAGGTCATGCACGACAGCTTTGTGTAAAATACAGTTGTGAATTTCTGTGAAGTTGCAACTGCGGGAGTTCGCTTGAGTGTTTTGAACTCCTGGCAGGTGAATGGCTAAGATTGATAACTTCCTGACTATTAGCCACTTCCAGATGACCTACACTTCTAGAGAGAGGGAACAAGAGCAAGTCCCTCCTTGCTCGTTTAAATACTACATCGTGGTCATATTGTCGGTTTGAACCAAAAGAGAGCTTTTGGTTATTGATGGATAAAATGACTTGAGGGCTGGATGGACCACCCTTAGCTTCAGCAATTTGTTATTACATTTGTACCTGTCCGACCACACTCCGAGTTTGTAGAGGCACATGTGAGCACCTCATTGGAGAAGGGAGTCTGTGAGAGGGTCCTGGCGAAAAGGGACTTCCACCAGTAGGTTTTGCCATTGGGACCACCATGGCAGCAATTGGAGAGATGCTTGTGAGAGTCAGTTTGTCATTCCAAATGTTTGAAAACTGATTCCATTGATCCTCCAGAGATTGCTGCAGAGGTCACATATGCAATCTTGCGAGGGGTACAATGAAAATGCAAGAGGCCATCGCACCTAGAAGAGAAGACACCGGTCTGGTTGATAGATTTGAAGTGTGAAGGAGAGTGCAGCACTTCAGACTGATTGAGGGTAGTCTCTCCTCCAAAGGATACACTCTTGAGGCTCTTGTATTTGGAGTTTCCCCCCAGGTAATGCAGAATCTGAACTGTCTTTTGTACAGACTTTTTGAAGTTGATCTGGAGACGTAGACTTTGCAGAGTCACGGTGCAGATTTGGTAGTATTCTTCCGTTTGAGACAGAGAGGAACTTTTTATTAGCCAGTCATCTAGGTATGGGTAGACAAAGACTCTCCTCCTCCTTAAGGCTGCTGAGACCGTGGCCATGCATTCTGAGGCTGTGCATGGTGCAGATTTTAGGCCAACTGTAGCACTTTATACTGATAATATTTGGATGCCACTTGGAAGTGTTTTGTAGCAATCAGGATGTGGAAGTATGCATCCTAAAGATCGATCAAACACATCCAATCCCCTGATATAATTAGGGGTATATCTGGTGAAGGGCAAGCATCCTGAACGTTTCCTTTCAAATGTATTTGTTCGAACCCTGAAATCCAGAATGGGTCGGATTTCTTGTTTGGGACCCCTGTTACACACTAGGAAGTTGCAAGTGCAGACTCCAAATTCTCTTTGAGAAAAAGGGACTTCCTCTATGGCCTCCTTTTGGAGCAGACTAGCAACTTCTGTTTAAAGGAGGTGGCTGATGATGTGATGTTTTGGTCAGTGGGATTGTGGGAGGAGGCGATTTGGAAAGTATTGAGTACCCATGTTGAACAATATTCAAGACCCATTTGCCTTTTGTGTGCAGCTCGTCCAGGTGTTTTATGATACTTGCCCTCACCGGAACAGGTAACAGAGAAGGGGGAAGTGATGATTCATTGTTTGGCCGGTGGTTTGGTATAGGATGCAGGTTGTCGCTGAGCTCTTCTACCACGAGCTGGTCTGTGGGAATGACAGTGGGGCCTGCTTTGTTGCTGTTGTGAGGCCCAGTCAGGGGTTTGAACCCTCTGTTGGTAATAGCATCCATCACAGGATCAGAAACTTTTCAGAACTCCTTCCTCTGCTCCAGACCTACAGCATTCAGTACACCCAGCTCAGCCTTCATTTTGGCCATTTTATCCTCTTCATTAGTGCCAAATAATGAATTTCTTGAGAAAGGCAGATTTATAATTCTGTGCTGGGCCTTTGGTTTTAGGCCTGAAAAGCAAAGCCAGGAAGACCTTCTGGCACAAATGCTGGGGGAGTATACATGTGCAGCCAGATTTGAGGCATCTGCAGGTGCACTGATGACCCGATTGGATACAAGTCCCTCTTCATGCAGGATTTCTTGAGTCCTGTCTTCCTTCTTTTGGTAACTTCTCCGTGTACCTTCTCAGAGAGTCCAACAATGATCTATCATAACTGCCTAGCAAGGCAGAAGCGCTAGCAACTTTTGTAAAGGAGGCAGAGGTTCTACATATTTTCCTCCCAATGGAGTCTATCTGCTTGCTGTCCTTAGCCATAGGAACTGTTGATGGGGAGCCAATAGAGTGAGTTTTGCAAGCAGCAGCTATGATGATGGAGTCTGGTGGGGGATCAGCTCTCAGCTCTTAGAAAAAACCAGTACTGGTCTGGAGCATAATATTTAAGGATCCTTGATGGCGCAACTCGGAGAAAAGCCAGAGTCAGGAAGAGTTGCATCGCCAGTTCTAGAAGATCTGGGAACAAAGGTAGGAGTGGTCTTGATGCTGCTCTGTGATTCAGGGTCTCGAAGATGACGGAGGACGATGTCGGTGCTGGGATGTTCAATGTCGATGCAACTTTAATTAAAACATCATTGAAAGTGGTTAAGTCATCCACAGGAGAAACCGCTGCAGGCTTAGCGAATGACCTGACAGAGGAACGGGAAGTAGTGGTCCAGAAAGGTGTTCTATGCCTGCCATGAAGCGATCTAGACTGATGAGATCAGCAGCATCTGGAAGTCAACCTTGTTCTTGGTGACTATAGTCCATGCTTCTGTGAAGTCCTTGACTTTGATCTATGCCTCTGTGGAGTTCTGGACTTTGATCCACACCTCTGCAGGGTCTTGGACCTTCATGGAGACCACGGGAAAGCTGCACATTTCTTTGACAGTGCGGATGGAGAATCCAGAGAGAATGCCAGGGGGAGGAGTGTGCTTTGGTGATGGCGTACGTAGAGTGACCCTGGATGGAGAGAAGTTTCCAGCCAACATGGGGAGATATTTACTTATGGGTCAGAAGCAGGTTTAAATGGTGCCGGAGACCCTGACACAGTTGGTAAAATCTGCACCACCGATGAGTGGGAATGGCTTGTTGATGTCGACAGTCTTTTAGATAGAGTCTTTGATGTTGACTGTGGCCTTTCTGGTTGCTTTGACATCGACAGGAGTGACCTCAACATTGACGAACACCGTACATCTTTTGGAGTATCCTTTGTCATCGAAGGATGCCTCAATGTCGAAGATCGCTGTATTTCCTTTGACCGCGTACCTTGTGACAGTGCCGGGTGTTTCGACATAGACGGCCGGTGTTGCTTCGGCATCGACTGAGCTGCAGGCGAATGACTCGACAGTGATCTAGATGATGTCTGATTCAACAACAATGAAGTCTTCGATGTAGAGTGATGAGGCTTGGAAGTTGAAGACTGCCTCGATGGCGAACGGTGTGTCTCCGAGGCCACACTTGATGCCGACGCCAACTATTTCTATTTCTACCCCCTACCTGTCGACGTTGATGGGGAGGCACATGCGATCTTCCTCCATGAGCTTACTTCTCATGAGAGAAGGGCTCTTTGGAGGAGGTTTGAGACTCCCCAATGCCTCTTGAAGATCCTGTCTTTCCTCTCTTGTAGGCTATGCAGGTTGATCTGAACTCTGTCCTTCAGAGTTAATTTAATATGTGCTCCGGGGTCCCCGCACGTGGGCAGGACTATTCAATGCTTATGACTGATGAGAATTCCCCAGGAAAAAAAACGGTAGTTTGTAGTGGATTAGATTACGGCATAGCAGTGTGATCTGTGTTGGCTTCAATAGCGACCATATCATCTTCCACACAATGTAGTGAATTTGGAGATGGCAGGATTCTTCTCCAGGTCTGAAGAGGACGACCCAGCTCTCGTCAAAGAGACAGACGTTTAGCCCTCCTACAAACGTCAAACGTCACATTGAGCAGCTTCTCACTGTTTACTAGGAGAGAGAGTTCCGGGTGAACGTGGGATGCTGCCCACTCACCTCTTGAAGTGAGAAGAGCATTGTCACAAGATGTAGAGATGGGGTGGGAAACTGCTCCTCTCGTCTCAGAGGCAGACAACGATGCAGCTGTATAAATACCTTTGTAAATCTTACTTCTTTTGACCCAGAGCCACAGCTCTTTACTGTCACTTAGCCCACAGTAAGACATTTTTCTCTGTTACACATCCTTGAATGAGTGTCAGGGAAGGAACACACATCAGGGTTGGCGTTCCAAGACATTTGGCACACAGGCTGGACACTTGTCCAAGAGTGCAGACCTGGCGGCCACAAAAACATGAAGATAAACAGCCCTCAGGAATCATCAGAACAAATTGCTTTAAAAAGAAGAATGCCAAACAAAGTTGAGCAAAAGCAAAAAGAAAAAAACGAATCCCCAAAATTGGTGTTTCTTGCTGAAAATTGTCACACTTCCAGTCAGGGTGTTTACGCAAGTTTGCCCGGGGTGGGGGTGGGTTTCCTGTATCTTTGTTGGGCATGATGCAATAGTATGATCTTCTGGAAATCTTCAAGTGGCTACCTTATGTTTAAAGAACTATAGACAGTTAAGTATAGGGGACACGTTTCCGGTTTCTCTTTTATAGTGCCGTATTGTTGTTGAAATGTGTTTCAGAATCTCACACACATACTGAAATACTCTACCTTTTATGAATACCTGACAGAAAACCATAGAGAAGATCCAGCAGAGGCCTGACACTAATCAGTCAGGATTTGAACCAACCTCTACAAACAGGAAAGGTCACTGTAAACTCTTCTGAAATATGTAATAAGGGAAAGCAATGTACAACATGGCAGAAAGGAAAGGGGAAAAAAAAGTGATGAGATGGCGCCTGCTTTGCAATCGGTTTAAACAAATACTGCTGCTATGTTAAATATACTTCAAAGAAGATAGTGTAATACTACTTCAGTACATGCTCATAGAGAATAACACAGAATAAAATATAGCTTGTTACAAGGATGCACAATGGAAAACCCATAAATCTGACCCTTCAGCATGGTTGTACATTGCCATCATGGTAATAGTGTACAAATCAGTGTAACAAGTACGCAGGACGAAACAAACAACCACCCTTACATAACCCACATTGAGATAGTGAGATAAGGTCACTTGATACACACCTGCAATAGGCACATAGCCTACTCCCTGTTGATAGACTGTGGGCATCAGAACCACTGGTTGGGGCTGCATCATCATGGCTGCTGGCAGAGTCTGTGGTGGGGGAAAGAAGGCAGAAAATCAGGGTCCGAAGCCTCATTCAAACCTTCTGCTTGTCCTTCATCAAATAACCTCACTTTCTATGGAACAGAAGGACTCAAACAGAGACTTTAGAAGTCATAAGTAAAAATGTATGTTACTGTAACGGAATAGGTTACTCTGTAAGCATCGGTTTGTTGCATGAAGTGTTGTAGATTTACATGCTTTGCATACTTCTGTCATCTAGTGTTGGGCCCGAATGTGTGCAAGTTGTTTTTGTTAGAAGAAGTCTTCTGAGTCATGAGATAGTGTGACTCTTGGTGATAATGGGCATGGTCAGACTCAATCGTTAGATTGTAAAGAGATGCCCATGTATATAATAAATAAAGTGCAAAGGCCACAGGTGTCTGGGGAGGATGGTGGGTGCATGTGAATCTACAGCACTTACATACCATGAATAGATATCTACAGGGTAAGTAATATATTCTGTTCAAGTATGTGTGACTGTAGATACAATTTTTTTGCATAGACTGTAAAGCAGTCCTCCTAAGAAGCTGTGGCTAATTTGTGGGTGTTCCAGGAGTATTTAAAATAAATATGTATCACTGCCTGTCCTATATTTGCTTGGTGCCGAGCATGCGATCACATCCACACAATGTTTATTGAAAGTGTGTGGTGTAGACCATGTAGCTTCTATGCATATTCCAGCTTTTCTTAAAAAAAAAATTACGCGCGGGGTATGTTATCGCCCTTGTACGCTGGTAGGTTCACCCCAGACCTAATTGGTCCCCTGAGGCAGACTGTGGCCATATGGCATGCGGCCCAGGCCAAGCTGGGGTGGAGAGGAGTCCTGACCCAGCTTACGCCTTTGTGGGATACGAAGCGGCTCAGGTGGCTTCGGCACAGTAAGGGCTTCGATAATTGGGACGACATTGGAATTTCCACAGTGGGCGACATGTGGCATGGGGGTGCAGTGGTCTCCTTCTCGCGCCTGCAACAACAATATGAGCTGGCGCCATCGGAATGGTTCCGTTATACCCAAATCAAACATGCATTGCTGTCGCAGCTAGAGCCCGGCGACGAGGTCCCAGAGGCATCGCCAATGGAGGACAGATTGCTTACCGATCATATGCCTAAGAGGGCCACATCTTTCACGTACCGTAAGCTCATAAGTAACCTGCCTGACCCTATGGGACCCCTGCGGGAGAAATGGTCCAGCGATGTGGGAGACTTTGATGACCCGGAGTGGAGGGAGGCACTGGCGTCCCCCCGGGAGGCAGGGATACCCTCTAGGCTCCGGTTGGTACAGCTCCGGATTCTGCATCGCTCCTACTACACCAGATACACCCTGCACAAAATAGGTAGGGCGCCCCACCCATTCTGCTTGCGCAGCTGCGGGGAGGAGGGTACCTTCTATCACACCATATGGGAATGCCCTGTCATCCAAGAATACTGGAAGCGGGTGATGCGGACGCTGTCCCAGGCGGGGGGAGTGTCGCTGGTGCCGGAGCCCAGGCGATGTCTACTAAACATATGGGAACCCAATGACCTTTACCGCCAGGCTCAGAGCTGGGCCACGCTGGGGATTGTGATAGCTAAGCGGAACATAGCTCAGAAATGGGGAACGGGAGAGGCACCGCTGCTGTCAGTGTGGGGACGGGACATGGACAGGGCTATGTTGGCCGAGAGATCGGTGTTCATTGGGCGGGCGTGTCCGCAAAAATGGAATAAAGTGTGGGGGGCGTGGAACAAGTACAGAGGGGGAATATGTGAACCACCGCCAGTACAGGATGATGAGGCATCAGACACTGACTGAGGAGAGGGACTCGGGAGCAAATGGCTGGGGCATGGATGTTAGAATTGAGGCCTTGGGCGGACGCACTGCGGGTGGGGTGGTTGTAGAGTTGAGGGTGGTGCTGGTGAATGCTGGGCAACGATTTTGCTATCTTCAATTACTGTACTGTACCGTTTTGCGAAAAAACAATAAAAATCTTTTACAAAAAAAAAGAAAATTACGGGTAGAGTGGGCTCTAGGAGGTTGTTTTGGCTTTAACATAACATCTTTGAATGCACTCAACTATCCATCTGGCAATACCGTATTTGAAAATAGGATTACTTTATTGAAGTGGTGAGAAAGCAACAAATATCTGTGGAGTTTTTCTTAAACTTTTAGTTGTATCAATGTAGAACATAAGGGCTCTTTTGACATCTAATATGTGGAGACTGAGTCTGGTTGAGGGAAGAAAACCGGCAATTCAATGGATTGATTAAGACCAGAGAAATATGCCTTTGTTTTTGAACTAACAAACTCAAAACAGATAAGACAAACAGAAGTAAGTAACGAGGATACCAATAGACAGAAACCAAAAGAAGGAACAAAGTGAGAGAAACCTAACCTACCACTAGAATCGTAACGTAGGTTATAGAGGGACGAGTCCTCATGAATTTCTTTCAGTCCTTGAGTTGAATATAGTTGCAAACGTGTTTATTTTTTTCAAATTACTGTTTTAGTGTTTGAAATGTAAATCCTACAAATTGCTTGGGGGTCCCCGGCTTCCAGTGGTGACTCAATGGGGGTCCTCTGGAGTCAAAAGTTTGGGAACCACTGCTCTAGGAGGTTGTTTTGGCTTTAACATAACATCTTTGAATGCACTCAACTATCCATCTGGCAATACCGTATTTGAAAATAGGATTACTTTATTGAAGTGGTGAGAAAGCAACAAATATCTGTTGAGTTTTTCTTAAACTTTTAGTTGTATCAATGTAGAACATAAGGGCTCTTTTGACATCTAATATGTGGAGACTGAGTCTGGTTGAGGGAAGAAAACCGGCAATTCAATGGATTGATTAAGATGAAAGTGAGAGATAATTTCTGGGAGAAATTTAGGGTTGGTGCAGAGGACCAACCGGTTTCTCAAAAGCTGGATGAAAGGCTCCTCTAAGGTTAATGCCTGGAGCTCACAAACATCTAAGTAAAGTACTGGCAATCAAAAATACTAGCAATGCATGGGCTCTAATGGAGGGCCCATAATGCATGTTATGTTAGGATTACATGAGTGTGTGGGTCGAACCCGTGGCGGAATTACTCTTATTGCCTCCATGAAGGTTTTAATGACAAGTATTTTGAATAAAGACATGTGTTGCCTATTTTGTAGGTAGACAGCGAGATATAACCTAATAGCTGTAATTGCTAGCCCAGAGACTTGTAGATGAAGCAGGTAACAGAATGTTCTGAACTGTGGTACTGAGAGGATCAATTTCTTATGAATGGCAAACAAAACTTTTCCACTTAGCAGCGTAGCATACTTGAGTTGTAGGTTTAAGAGCTTCCTTAAAAATTGTCATATATTCATGTGGTAGATTTAAGAAACCAAATTCTATGAACTCAGGAGCCAAATCGAAAGGTTGAGAGCCTTGGGATCTGGAGGCCTGATTTCTCCATGGTTGAGTAAGAAGATCCGGCCTGTTGGGGAGCTGCTCGTGGGGCACTACAGAGAGGTCAAGTAATGTTGTGAACCAGGGCTGACGAGCCTATATGTGGAACACTAGTATTAACATGAAATAAGTTTGCCTGAGCTTCCGAACCAGAAATGGAATGAGAGGATGTAGGCAAATATCCCTGTCCAACTCAGCCATAGTGTGGTGCCCTTGGATTTCGGGGTTGGGAGCCTGGATGAAAAGTCTGGGCATTTGGCTTTTTGTGCAATTGAGAACAAATCTATTTCAGGGAACTGCCTCCATCTGTGGAAGTATGGAAGCAGGGCTTGGGGGTGGAGTTCCAACTCGTGGACTTGTTGCTGCCTCCTGATGAGGAGATCTGCAAAGTTGTTGTCTGTTCCTGGAAGGTATTTCGCTAACAGATTAATTTTGTGATGTAGAGCCCACATCCAAATGGACTGGGACAGATGAAGCAATTGTGGAGGATGTGTCCATTCCTATTTCTGTAGGCAATACATGGTTGTCATATTCTCCGTCTGGACTAGAACAACCTTGCCAATCAGTTGAGGTATGGAACACTTTCAATGCTAGGTGAACAGCTTGAAGCTCTAGGTAGTTGATGTAGAGACCCCAGTGTTTGGTGTCCCAGTGAACCTGTACTGCGAGGTCCTGAAAGTGTGCACCCCAACCTGAGTGATGTGTCCGTTGTGAGAATGAGCTTGGGAACAGGGTGGAGAAAAGACCACCCTACCAATAAGTTGCTGGTGTTCCACCACTGCACAGTGATGAGTGTGGCGGTCTAACAACACAAGATCTTCTAACTGACCCTGTGACTGAGACCATTGTCGCTCTAGGCATTCTTGCAGTGGGTGCATGTGTAGTCGTGCATGAGAGACTATGGCAATGCAGGAGGCCATCATGCCTAAGCGACGCACGAGTGATCTTACTGGGAGTTGTTGATTTGCCTGAAATTGAGGTATGAATGCAAGACAATTCTGGATTATTGCAGTATTGGGATTGGCTACTCCCACATGTATGTTTAGAATAATCCCTAGATAGGTTTGGCCTTGCAGAGGTTGAAGGTGAGACTTGGCGACATTGATGGAGAACCCTTAGCAATGGAGCAGATCTATCGTAATCTGAATGTGTTGTTGACACTGCTGATGAGTGTTGGTTGTGATATGCTAATCTTTCAAATATGGAAAAACATGGACTTTGTCTCCGTAGATGGGCTGCTACCACCTCTAGGCACTTGGTGAATACCCGAGGTGCAGTAGGGACCCCAAAAGGGAACACTTTGAACTGGTAATGTTTGCCGCCCACCATAAACCTGCGATTTTTGCGATGTGCTGGGTTTATTGGTATCTGAAAATAGGCGTCTTTTAGGTCTAATGCAGCCATAAAGTCGCCTTGTTGGAGAAGTGAGATTATGCCTTGTAAGGTCGTCATGTGAACATGCTCTAATAGGATGTAGTGGTTTAGGGGCCTGAGGTCCAAGATTTTCTGTAAAAAAATATAGAGAGTATACTCCTGGACCCTGATGATGCAAAGAAATGGGCTCCTCTGAGAAAAAAAGCTTGGACTTCCTGTCTGAGCAAAGTTTGATGTTCCAATGAGAGCCTGTGAGTGTGAGGTGGAATGCTGGGAGATGTGGCGATGCGCTCCAGACAATAACCATGTTGGGCAATGTCCAACACCCACTGGTCTGATTTAACTGTTTGCCATGAGGGTAGGAAATCCAGTAATCAACCCCAGACAGTTGTGTTGTGGTCTGGGGCAGGAGAGAGAAGTCATGGTTTGGTGGTGGGTGTTGCTCTGTGTGGAGGGATGCATGTCATTACGTGCGGTTTTACTATTTTACTACGCGTGTCTTTACTAGATTTATCACGCATACCATTAGCACGCTTTAACATTTGCATACATTTAAAAAACATATACCATGCAAACAACTAGCACACGCACTATCACCATGCATTTCATTACTGTGGCTATGTAATAATGTAACTTTTGTGATCTGACGTGCTTACCAGTACCGGAGTTTTACTGACAGAGTACCACTACCACCTACTGGACTTCGAAGTCTCGAAACTGCAGAGTTCCAAAAATATCAGCAACAATAATACTGTAACTACCATTAATTATTAACAGTAAATGTCTGGAAATATCTTTTTTTGTGAACATTCTTTCATCTAAAGAAGGGGCACCTTGTTTCGTGTTAATGGCAGGCTAATGACTTAATTTATCAAAAAAACATATGTACTACTCTCTCACCGAGTTGTGTGCTGCTCTTTTTTTTATTTTTATGTTATCTGTTTTACTTTTTCTAACATGACCCTAATGCTTTATAAGTGAAGGGGGGCAATAAGGCATTGAAGCACAGAAGAGAGATAGAGATCTTAATTCCCTGGAACAGTGCTCTTGAAGTTACCGTGTCACACATTAATCTCGCCCTTGCCACCCGAATATCTTTATCCACCCCTAAGCCCTAAAATGTTCTTTACCACCCAAACACCCTTGCCACCCCTAAGCCCTAAAAACTCCCTTGCCACCCATATACACTTAATCAAGTCTAAAACCTAAAAGCTCCCTTTCCAACAATTGCCCTTATCCACCGCTAAAATACATCCCCCCTCTTGCCATACTACACCTCTACCCACCCCTAAACTCCTGAGGTGTGGGGGACAGAGACAGACAGACACATTCACACACACACACAATAATACTAATTAAATTAATATTCAGGTATTTCAAAATTATAACGTGTCAACAGCTTTTTGAATGTCGGAAAAACAGTCCACCAGAAACGTCCTGCAATATGAATATTTACAATGCACCACCATTAGCACCGACCACAGTGCGGATCTCAGTGTATAACCAGCATCTCGAGAGACAGCTGTGTTAAATAATTTCCGTGTTTTTCCACTGTTGCGTGTCACATCTTTCAAGGAAATAAAACAAAATGCGCAGTGGGAAATAACAACAAAAGGAAAGTACTTTTAATTAATTTTCCTTGGCAGTCGCTGGTGAAATGCGTTCTGACAGTAAGTACAGGATTTCTGGGGTAAAAACTTGCGTTGTAGTGACACTTGCCTGAAAAGTAATTACGATGTAAAGATGGTGTGGTAATTGTAGCTCGTAGTAAGAACATCGTGGAAAAGGCTGTTTGCCATGAGGAGAAGCACCCTTACCCTTGGCATTATTGCCACTGAACCAGCCACGGAAATAACCTTTGTAGGAGGTATTTTGACTTTGATTGCATTGGTAGAAAGTGGAGGTTTCAAAAGAGACTGCTTTCAAACCTCCACGATAGTTGGGGCGAGGAGAGGAGCCATAGAGAGTTGGTGCGAGGGGGGCCCTACTTTCTTAGCTGTGTCGGTATCCTTTTTTTTATTTTTTCAAGTGTTTGGTCTACTTGGGAACAGATGCTCTTCATCAAAAGGCATATTAAGGACACACTGTTGCACCTATGGTTTGGAACCAGAAATATGGAGAGACTGGTATTGAAACCTTAGGCTGCAGTGTCAGCAGAGTCTAAGGCACAGCGTACTGAGGTGTTACAAATAAGCTCGCCTTCAGAGACAAGTTATTGTTGATGTTTGTTGTGCTCTCTGGGGGATATTAGAGCAGATCTTCCATTTCATTCCAGTGAACACGATCGCAATGGGCAAGCAGGCCCAATTAATTGGCAATCTTTTACCTGCCATATTGATACACTTGGTATCTTTGTCAGGCAACGAGTCATCTCCGCTAGATTGGGAATTGGCAAATTTGCATGCAGTGGTAATGACCAGCTGTAGAAAGCTGGGTACTTGTTTCAGTTCCCCCCCCACCCCCACTTTTTGCCAGCACCTCTGACTGAAGTGTTCCTGGTTCCTGCTAAACAGGTCCCCAGTACCAGTGTTCTTTCCTTAAAAACTGTTACACAACTGGGACAACTCTAGCCCCCCTGTAAGTCCCTAGTAAATGGTCTCTCTGGTACCTAGCACAAATCATGCCACCCTAGGGACCCCTCACCAAGCTCAAGCAAACCAAACATGTCATGTCATCTTAATAAACCAGCACTGATGCCAGTGTCGGCTTAATTAATAAATGCACCCAGAGGTACCCCCTGAAAACATACCGACAACTAGTTACTCTCAGCCAACCCGTCACCACTATACATATTTCTGGCCTCCTGGGGTAAGAAATATCGCTCTAAGAGTCCGGGACCAAGTCTGCTCTGGGCAGAGGTGTATACACCTTGTTCAAGCAGAAACTGCCTTCCAAGGCGGGAAGCTTCAAAGGCCATGCCGCCTTTAAAATGCGACCCAGGCCTCTTTAGTTACTGGAAAATGCCAAAGCTCCTGTCCAGACCCCACATTTTGGTCAGAGGACAGGCAGGAAAATTAGTTTGATTGGGAGGTGAGCCCACAGCTAGCCAGCACCACTCTTAAGGTGAGCCAGCTGACGGGGACCCCACTTTTTCAAATCCTCCAGCTTTGTGATAGAGCGAATTAGCCAATTAGGGTCAGGGATATGCCCACTTTTCACAGGAAGTAGTCATATAGAGTGTGTAGTCATCCTAAAGGTAGGTAGCCCATAGGCTACTACCTGGTACTCCTCTTAACGCCTCTAAATTGATGATTTAGGTGGAACCACTTGACCCAGAACTTCAGATTCGATAAATCTAAAGACGAAGAGGACAAAGAAGAGCTGCTGAACGCTAAAACGGAGTATCTGCCATAGAGTTTTGGCACAAACACCTGCCTGCTGCTTCAAGATTTGACAATCAAGGTGAACTGTTTCGTCCTGCTGCTGTGTGGCCTCTAAGAACCCCAAAGGACTACCAGCCTTCACAAACTGCCCAAAAACTCCCTCAGAGTAGAGGAGCTACTCCCTTATAAAATGCAGGCACTGAAACTGCAGAGTCTAGTCCACCAACTTACAGCTCCCTGGCCTGCCGGCGCAGCAACAGACCATGAAAAGGTACTCGTGCTCTGGAAGGTCAGATCTGTCTCTGCCAAGTGTGGAGGCACCAGGACCGACCGGAGCCGCGCAGTACCAATCCCCGGGGTATCAGACGCCCCACAACCAAGACCGGCATCGAAGAGAAAATTGGGACTCACTGTGCCAGAGCCTCTGAGGGACATCAAGACCCCAGAAACCCACTTTGAGAGTGCCCCAGCAATCCTCAATTTGTCCCTACTAGCTCTTGGCCCCTGACTACAAGGAGTACCTGCCCGGCCAACCTACCTTCTCTGAACACAGCCAGCCTGGTCTAGGTAACGACGAACCGGCTGTTCTCTCTTCCTCCAAAAGCCCTTGCTACCCTAGCCCTCATTTGGGAGATCTCAGACTTGAATGCAACACCCCTCGTGTTTTTAGAGGGTTCCACTTTCCGGTAGCGTGTCAGCTACCAACTCCCTGCAGAATTCGGGACGCACCCACCAAACTGTTAGTAGAACATTGAACCTTCGATTCCTGCAACTCCAAAACCGGAAGGTGAACCCGTGTTGTGTGCTTTACCTACCTGCTTTTTCCTCCCATAGGATTGTATGGTGTGTAATTGAACACAACTTTGAACTATTCGCTTATCTTTGTAAATTCATAAGACATACAGTACTTACCTGTTAGTACAGTTGTAATTCAAAAATATATATAAAAAGATTTGCAATTTTTCCAAATTGGTCACAGATTTTTTCTTCTGTGTATCTCCTTTATTACCTTTGTGAGTACAAAAAATGCTTAGCAGTACCCTCTGATTAGCCTAACTGCTCGTCCACACCACCACAAATAGACCATTGGCATTATCTACTTTTGCCTCCATCAGCCAATTGGGGGCACTCTGGACACTCTGCACAATGTACTTCTTTTTAGCGTGCCATAAAGAAAGTGATCTTCCTACACAAGCGAATTCATTGGTAACTGGCCTCTGATGTCTATGGGATCAGATGGTGATAGCTTATACTTGATAACGCGAGCCCTAACAAGGTCTTTAAAAATATCCTCAATGTGTCTGAGCATGCCCTTTAGCATAGGGAGCTGTTGTGAAGCCCTACGGGTGGTGAAAAGAGTTTCAAATAGAAAATACTTTTCTAAAGGCTCCTTATGGAAATTTCCGCCATGAATTGATGCCGCTTTTCCTACGAGTTCCTGATATGATGTTGAATCAGGAGAAGAGGGATACAGATCTGGGTCGGTGTCCCATGGAGGTTCAATGTCATAATTATCCAAGGGGTCATTATGTGGTGGTGTTCCAAAAGTGTCTTGTCCCCAATTACTACCCAACTGGGTCATAATGTGGAGACCCTTGAGGTGAAATTCTTAATGGGTCTTCTTGAAAATGCAGTGGAGAAGGCAAGAATGGCAGAGGTAGAGGAGGAGGAGGAGGAGGAGGTGGTGGGAAGAGTGGTGGTGGAGGTAAAGGGCTGGTGGCCTTATCCTATTTCTTCCGATCTTTTATTGGTGCCAGTGAGTTTTGAGCCTCCTGGAAAGACAGCTATCTTTTGGGAATCAGGACCAAGGCTGTGGCAAGGATCTGACAGGTGTGAGGATGGATGTGAATTGTATTTTGTTTGGCATTCAGCTGTTCCTGGAGACTTTAGAAATTGGCCCACTTGCTTGCCGGAGGTCAGCTTTGAAGGTTTCGTGTCCGATCCAGTTTCGGCACCAAAGAGTTGCTTAGCGTCAAATCGGTGGACGCAGTTGATGACGGTCGGCTCGGCAATGCAGAGTAGGAAGTACTCCACACAGGAGGCTTCGGCTCTGGTGAGTGTTTCGGCTGCGGGGAGTCCAAACCAGTTGCTCTGTGCCGACCATGGCCAAAAGGCAGTGATGGACAGATGTGCTCTAGAGCGAAAGTTTTTTTTTTGATGATTGGTGCACTGTTGAGGGACAGCGGGTACTATGCTCATGGTTTGCCGAGAAGGATTTAGAGGTCAACTTCTAGGTCAGAGTCAGAACTACCCTCAATGGAGGGCACCTCCTCTTCCACAGCCAATGGCTGCAGGTGTTTTTGTTCTTCGACGTCTTCATGACCGAAGATGTCGGGAGTCCCCGATGCTCCTTTGGTACATATCGAGCCACTGAGCTCTGCGGTTTCCATGAGCTTTCTTAGATCAGAAGGGGCACCAGGCCTTGTAGTACACTGCTCTCTGTTCTGGTGACAAACAGGTTTCAGACTTAATGTAGATCTGTCCGTGGATTCTTCGCGTAGCATTGAGGGCAATAACGGAAAGGTGTCCGTTACATTACCAGCAAGGCTGGTGAGGTGCTATACTGGTCGTGCCGAGGAGCTTCAAGTTGGTGGAACAGACTCAGGTTTCTGTGCCTGTGGTCTGTAGGGAAGTCGCTCCTCTACTCCGAGGAAGTTCTTGGGCAGTTTGCGAAGGCTGGTAGTCCTCTGGGGTTCTTCAAGGCCACACAGCAGCAGGACGAGACAATTCACCTCGATTATCAAGTCTTGAAGTTGCAGACAGATGTTTGCGCCAAAACTCTGGAGCAGGCGCTCAGTTCTCGGGTTCTGCTGCTCCTTTTTGTGCTCTTCATCTTTAAGTCCATCAAATCTGAAGTTCTGGATCGAGGGGTGTCACCTGAATACTCAATTTAGGGGCATCAAGGTGAGAACCAGGTAATAGCCAATGGGCTACCTACCTTTAGGGTGATTGCACCCTCTATATGACCACTTCCTGTGGATTGTGGGCAGAACTCTGAACCCAATAGGCTAATTCTCTACAGCACAAGATGGAGGATTCGGAAAAGTGGGGTCCACATCAGCTGTCCCACCTTAGGGGTGGTGCTGGCCAGGTGTGGGCACACATACTAATCTAATTTTCCCGCCTGTACTCCCTCCAAAAAGTTGGGTCAGGACAGGTGGTTTGGCATCTTCCACTAACTGGGCAGACCTGGATCGCATTTCAAAGGCAGCATAGCCTTAGAAGCTCCCTGCCCTGGAAGGCAATTCCTATTTGGATGAGGAATGAGCACCTTCGCCCAGAGCAGGATTCGTTCCTGGCCTCCGAGAGAGAAGTCTGTCACCTCTGGAGGCCAGATCTAGGTTTAGTAATGACAGACTGGCTGAGACCAGTCAGTAACCACAGTAGTAGTCGGTAGGTTTTCAGGGGGCACCTCTAAGGTGCCCTCAGGGTGCATTTATTAATGAATCTGACACTGGCATAAGTGCAGGTTTAGGACGATATGTTTGGTACCAAACATCTTGGCATACAGTGAAGCCATTATGGTGTTGGAGAACTTATAATGATTAGTGTCCAGCCCATGTACTCATTATGGTTTCACTATTCACCTACAATGTCTAAGAATGGAGTTAGACATTGCAGGGGTATATCTGCTCAGACACTTATGTCCACACATGGGATATGGTGCAACCTGCCTTCGGGCTGCAAGGGTGGTTTACCTATATCTCATGCAGTGTCTGTAGGCATGACACAAAGGGCAGTGTCATGTCGACTCTTCGGTTTTATCTAAGACACGCAGCCTGCAATAGCAGTTTGCATGATCTTGATGTGGGGTCCCTTGGGTGGCATAGTGCATGCTGCCGCCCTAATGGATCCTCTCCCGTCCCAATGCCCTAGGTACCAGGGGTACCATTTATTAGGTACTAACAGAGGAGATTAAGACGTGCCAATTGTGGAACAGCTTTTTGGGAAAGACACTGCTACTGGAGACCTGGTCAGCAGGAACAGAGTAAACTTCAGTCAAATGTGCTTCAATACCAGGAAAAAAGTGGGGGGTTACTGCAGCAAGTACTCAGCTTCCTACACAGCGGCCCTACTTGAGACTGAAGTTGGCCAATTCAAAAAGGTATGCTAGCACCTAACTTCTAAGATTACATGAACCAAATGTTTGGAATGAGACCACATACAGAGCCTCTTCCACATATCCAGTTATAATTATCAGAGGTGCTTCGAACTGGATATAAAATGGCTTGGTGATTCAAAGGTATGTATAAACAGGAAAACTGCACGTATTCAGGACAAATCTAAATATATAGCAATAGCAGACCAGATCCAATACCCGTAAATACAAGGTAATTGCTGCTCATTGATGACCGAAATTAGGAATTCTCCTACCCACTGAGCTAGGTGAGGCAGAGAAAGCAAGATAATGAGCTGGGCCGGCAGCTTGTCCATTCCTGTGCAAGGTTTTGTTTGGCTGCCTCCTCTCTTGTGGAACTGCTGTTTGGTGTCAAATGTTAATGGTTGCATGGTTGGAAAATAGGACTGCCTGCAGTTCCAGTTGCTGAAATCTTTGTGGTTGATAACTACCTGTGTAAGACTGTACTCCTAGCAAATAAGCCTTTCCAAGAGGTCAGCGTGGATTTTTCGGCTTTTTAACGGAGGCTATTTTTCAAATATCAAGACACTGAGCCCTGTGACAATGCCATCTACAGTCCCTAAAACTGTAAAATAGTTATCACCAAATTGGTGTATTTAAATTTCCAGTAAGACCAGTGTAAGTTGGTGGATAAATTGCACCAGTGACTTGGACATTAAATGTAATATGTGGGCTGCAGTGTGTTTTTTTACCACCTATTCATGTGAGAAACATGTATGGCAACAGAAAGCAACAATGCACAATTTAATGCATGCAGTGATTGTCTTTAAATCATTATGTTGATTATGGTCAGTTTTTCGAGTACAGCAGCTCTCAGAGCTCTACCTCAAACAGTAACATGATATCCTTGGAATACAGTCAATAAGAGCACCACTATGCAAAGGGCCTGGCTCCTCAAATAGCTCGGCTGGCCATGTAGTAAAACTCTAAAATAAACAAGACACGTGTGATTTTAGTTTCCAAGCGATGGAAGCCCTACAAGGGTCTGTGTAGGAGGTGGAGGCAGCCGTCCACTGGTGATAAAGTAGACACTTCACTGCTTGCTCTGGCTCCCTCATGGTACTTTATACCTTTCTTTTTCAGTTTCCATCTTCTATATAAAACACCACCATACCCCTAACACCACCACTCTCCTCCCCACTCTAGCAACCACCACCAACCTAACCACCACCACCTTACCATAAGCACCATCTTCATCATCCTCACCCTACCAACACCACCCTAACCCTTACTTCCTTCACCAGCCTACAAACACCCCACCACCACCATCCTAACCAACACCACTCTACCCCCACCACTGCCCTAAACACCAATTTACCATAACCAATACCCTAATCACCCCACTCCCAGCACCCCCACCACCTCCCACAACCACCTTACCTTAACCACCCAACCCTAAGCACAGCCATCCTAACTACCACCACAACGATAAACGCTACAACACTAACCACCTCCACTAAAACCACTACCACCCCAATGACCACCACCACTCTAACTACAATACCAAGCATCACCACCACCCTAACCACTAACCCCACCACCCAATCCTTAACACCACTGCCCTATCACCGCTATAACCACCACCACCACCACCCCACCCTAGCCACCACCCTAATCACTACCACTGTACCATAACCAACACCCTACCCTAACCACCATTAACCTCACCACCCTATCTCTCACCGCCACTACTACGTCTCATTCCAACCCCTACCTTAACCGCCACCTGACCCTTACCACTATCACCCCTCCATAATCAGCACCACAGTAACCTCTACCACCCTAACCATCAACATCACACATCATAACCACTGCCTTCACCACAACCTCACCCTACCCACAACGTAACTACCGCCCCCTTCAATAATATTAAGTGTTTAGAGAAGTTCTGACAACGTTTAGGCCCGGTGCCACTGCACCAACTGCACCGTTCAAATAATGACCATGTTGCCTGCAAGATAACTGCACTTGCGACTGCCTGTTTAGTAGTAAAATATAGCATAGTTCTTGTACATTAATTTATTTTTATCGTGCAATGTTTATTACAACATTTAGAATTTGATCATAACGACCAAATAGATTAGATTGATTAAAATCAATCCAATAATGCCTACAAAGTGCAAAGAAATGTTCTGAGGCATGAATGGGAAATGCCACAAATGTTGTAAGGATAAAGCATCTGCTTTACTCAACTAAGTAATAAAAAGCAAGCATTCCACCATACTGTCAGAAGCTGTCTGCCTTTTCCGTGGGAAGAGGGAAGAGATCTTACCTTGACAGTGAATGGGGCTTAATCAGTGTGAAAAGCTTTAGTAGAAGTATCATAAATGCGTGCATCCAGGGGAAGTTAACAATAAAAAAAATAAAAGTTCCACACCAAAGCAAATAAACACAGTAATTCGGCCATGGGAACTGATAAGAGCCCCCTTTTAAGATATATTAAATGTAAGGGATTTTACAAGCACAGCACAAGCGCTGTGCAGGCGAAACCTTAAAATATATTTTTTCTAGTGTATTCTGTAGGACTGTGCATGTGTGGTGCATGTCCCTACAAAATGACGGCTGATGCGTCACAGCACATTTATTTTGCCTCCTCTTTACCCATGCAGCACAGCATCAGTGAAAACGATTGGGAAAGCGCGTACTTCCAAAAGGAGAGACCTATTGGCTTTGCTAAAGCCTGTTAGGTTTGTTAAGGATACAATAGCTCTCGAAGAAACCGCGCGTGCAGAGCATAAGGCTAGATAGACCTGAAAATGTGAAGTTTAACATTCAGGAAATTCAGCATAACGTCGAAAGATGGCGCTCTAGGATGACTTAAATTAAACCACGGCATATACGATCGTTATCAGTCACCGTTGACGAGGTTTAAGAAAATTTAGTGCATGTTTTACTATTTTTTTCATTATTAATTTTGTAATGGTTAGTTTAAAGTTTATACATTTGACCGCTGTCGCAGAGTTCTTTGTCAGGCGTAAAATATACACTCTTGAATCAAAAATACTATAGTTTACATGAACGAAGGAGTTCATTTTTCAAATTAGACAAATTCGGTGAAATAATCCGAGGTTGAAAACCTAATGCCATTAACCATGCTCAAACTGAACAATGAAAGTACAATTAGCAATCATTTTTTTATGTTTTCAATACTATAAAATTGAGTTTCCACTGTGTGTACCTAACCATGATGTAGCTGCAACATTTTGAGAAAGGTCTTTGTTCCTATATGTGCCTGGGATATGCTGTTCTGGGTGTTAATGCAGAGATATTTGATCAAAGACAATTAATTTTGTTAAGTAAATAAAAAAGGTAAGTAAGTAAAGAAGCTACGTGGCTGGCCTCTTTAAATTTCGAGTCGGCTGGTATTCAGAGGCAATGGACCCGGACAGGACTGAATTGACTTTCCAGCAGCTAATCGCAGTGCCCTCCAGGGAAAACAGCGCACATTTCATTAACTACAAATCCAGAAACCTCTGAAACCCCAGGAAGAGGCCCCAGTCTCTGAGATACAGAGCGACAGACCAGTGCTCAGAATGCCCCACTTCTCTAATGTATTTTTCTGGATGGAATCAGAAAATTTGAACAGGGGGGCTTTAAGTAGGATGAAAATAAGGAAGAGGATGTACCTGTCAAAAGGGCGGGGCCTATGTAAAAAAGGGCGTGGGTAAAACAACCATGCTAAAAACCTGTGCTTAGCATAGTGTGCAGTGCCGCCGGACTGGTGGTGTGCTGTTGTTGCCATTGCATCCAGATATAGAATACAACAAGTAACATTATTTTATACCTACAAGCCAGGACTGTTGGTTTTGTCAATGGCTGGTAGTTGCATACGCTAAATAAGCAATAACTATGGTTTCGTTGTATATAATATTGAAAATGCTTCAGTTCTGAAATGATGAGACTGTGAGAGACCTACAACGAGTCTCTTCGAAATTACCCCAAAAGTAGTGAAGGGTAAATATTTGTTTTTTCACCCTGAGGGTGAGGCCAAAAATGGAGAGCCCAGTAGGGACCTGTCTCAGCACCTGATTTTAAGAACTGTCGGCGCTGAGCACCAGCGGGACCGGCCCTCCTAAAACCCTGAGCATAAGACAAGGATGCACTTGCAGGGGACTATGGCTCAAAATGTTGTTGCCTTACAAGACAGAAGCAGCTTGTCCACATAGAAGGCGGGCTGGTGTCGGGTCATTACAAATTATATAGATGCTAAAATTTCACCAGAAGCGTACTGATCTCCTGTCGATGCTGCACCTCCTTGTTTGAGGGATGTACTAAGTTGGTCTTCTGAAGAGTCTGAAGACATCAACCAGAAGTAGCATGCTTTAAGAAAGCATTGCATGTGTCAAAGCATCAGTCTTTTAAACATGAACTTAGAAACACTCACACGCCCCCACCCTGACGACATGCTAATAGTGAACTAAGAGGCAAGCCAGTGGTTTGGTGTGCCCTACATGTGGTCTAGATTCTATGTCAGGACCGGAGGCAAGGATTATGCTTTACTTTCTTTATTCCTTTTCCAGCAGCTTACACTTTAAACAATAAAAAGCCAACATACCCATAATGCATGCATGCAGTAAAGGTCGTCCACAGTCCACCAATAGGCAGTCCACATGGTCTACACGGGTGTATGCTTCCTGCATGACTTCGTCTTTCTTTTTCTGCTTCCAGCAGATAAGTAGTGGAGCAACAACAGAGGGTCCCTGGGAACTAAGCAATTAGGAGGGAGGACTAGCCAGGGGAAAAAAACATACTAAGCAACATGAACAGTGTCCCCCACTCGGTTTTTATATAACGAGGTAATAAATCCAACCGGATGAGGCACGGTTTCCGGAGGAGCAGGGACACGCACTGTGCGACGTGAATCAATCATTATATTTTTTATCGTATACCCGCCCCACCAGTATTCTGGGATACTGATAACCTTCACAACTTTTATCTTCTCGAAGTGTGAACCATTCCGTACTCCTGGGGAATTTATCCCGGCGTTTCAGACCATTAAGACTATAGCATTGATTGCCACGCTATGATTCACCATTTACGCCCGATACATTGGTTGCACTGCACTCAGGACTGAGAGTAGTTCGGTTCACCCTGCTCTAAAACCCAGGAGTACCCCCATCATGAATTCTAGACAATATATAATACCACCAGTGGTATGGTCCCTTTATGAGACGCCCTACTACTGTACCCAGAATCTGGACTTTCCTTGTGAATAGGAATTGCTTTTATAAAACTTGATTTGCATTGCTCAGGGCCCCGCTGAATGTTAATATTGGATATCGTACCATAATTACAAATGGCCATATTGACCTCTATTGAATAATGTTGAATCCTGTGCCCTGATGATGGACTCTAAGTACATGGTACTTCCGAAACGCACGTCGGCGCAACCTTCCCTTTGTTTTGTAACTGTTTAGTATCTATTTTGTGATCTTTTGTATGTAATGTAATATTGTTTATATGTTCAATGTAGTTGTGTGTTTTATTGTTTGGTCTGTTCATATGATTGCTATGTTTTTTCACCTTGGAAACATGTACAATTATTGAATGTCTACCTAGTATAGATTGCAGGGCTCTTCTTCCCTTCCTTTTTCCCTTCGAACTAGATATAATATTGTGGATTGTGTATTATATGTATGGTTTTTATCTTGGACAAAATAAATAAATAAAAAGATGTATATTTTTGATAATAAATGATTGAAAATTCTAAGTGCTGTGGGGTGTCTATATATCTGGTTGGATTTATTACCTAGTTATATAAAAAGCGAGAGGGGGGACACTGTTTATGTTGCTTAGAATCCAGCAGATAAGTACCCTTTCCCTCTCACTTGTTGAAGGCCAGGGAATTAAGTGTTTGTTTTAATGGAAATGTCTTTGCTTGAGTAGCTATACGCTGTGGACTGGTTTCAGAACATTGTGTCTTGTTGTTTCAGTCTAATTGGGGCTGCATAGGTGCTTTCATGCGCTCTGATCTCATCCCCCCTCACTTGACAGGCAGCGGTGCGGTGCGGTGCGCACAACGGAATTCCAGGGAGAGTGTATCCGCGCATCTCATTGATCAGAGTCAAGCTGTCCGTTGGGATCAACGAGTGCTTGACACAGCGCCCGCGACCCCACTTGCTGCCTGAGTTGCCTGGAAACCCCTACGCCTGCAGCTCGTGGGTCAGTAGTATTGTCTCAGCTTGACTCCCGCTTGGCGGGTCTGTCATTTTCAATGCGCCAAAGACACAAGTGCCCTTTACTTTGAGGAGGCTGTTGGGGGCGGGCCTAGGCATCTAGGACACCCAGTGAAATTAAGGGCAAGTCGCCCCTTAGCAGATGTATAAATCCGACAACCTCGCTTTGGCCGCAGTGGCAGACGATCAGCTTGAGGCCAACCCCTGGCCACATCAGGTGAGCCTTTCCCCTCCTTCCCCATTTAAAGGTGGGCAGCAGGTTGGCGGTTTTTGAACACAACTGGAGGTCTACCACCTCTACCACCTCCAATGCATGGGTGTTAGATCATTCAAGGTTTTCAAATAGAATCCTACGGCTCGCCCGTTCAAGACTTTCGCCCCATCCGCTGGCTTTTGCACAAGAACAGGTCACCCTCAGAGCAGGAAGTGGCGGAGCTGCTGCAAAAAAGGAGCGATTGCACCAACACAGCTCCATCCAAGGGGTTTTCTCAGCAGTGTTTTTCTTGTAGACAAAACAGACGGGGGTCAGCGACCGGTGATAAACTTAAGAGAATTCAACCAATTGTTTGTTTACCGCCACTTCAAGATGGAGAGCATCCATCTTCTGCAGGACCTCCCTCAACCCGACGATTGGATGGCCCGTTTGGATTTGAAGGACATGTACTTGGCAGTCCCTATTTTTCCACCGCATCGTCGATTTCTACAGTTTCAATGGAAGGACCAGGTGTACGAGTTTGCATCCCTCCCTTTTGGTCGTTCTTCGGCCCGTGGTGTTTCACCAAGGTTCTCAAGCTGGTGGTGGTGACACTAAGAGCGAAGGGTGCTCATCTCATCATTTACCCAGACAACATTCTGCTCTCCGAGCAGTGCCCGCTCCGCCTCTTACAGCTGTTGAAGGAGATGGTAGACCTTCTGCAGAGCTTGGGGTTTGTGATCAATGCCAAGAAGTCGCTACTGAAATCTTCCTAACAGGTGACCTTCCTGGGGTTTGTCATCGACTCTAGTATAACTAGACAATCGGTCTACTAGGTCCCGCCTAATGACAACTTGCTGTAAAGAGTTGCATCTCTCCCTATCCCAGGGTGCACTATTCTACCCACTCTTAACATGTCACCTTTTTCTTGGTGAGTGGAGTTCTGTAGCTCATCACAGAGGATGGCTACCTGGGGTTTCACTCATCTTGAAAAAACAGTTTGGCATTGGTTTTTCCCTCAGTGCCCGAGATGCCAGCTGTCTGCAAACATTAAAGAGCAGCTACTCCTCTGTTTGATCACCATCTGTCCCTCAAGGGTAGGTTACCCTCTGGAGCTTGCCTTTTGAGCCCCCACCCCGTTTGGGTTCACTGCCAGGGGGAGACCCTTTGTGTTCCTTCCTGAGAGTTGTTCACACCTATCCCCAGGAGGGCAGAAGTTTGTCTCACAGACAGGAACTTGTGTGCAACTGTAAACAGTCAATAGAAAACTTGGGCAATAAAGTGGCAACTTTCTAAAGGTGCCATTTATTCAAAAGTTACATTACATTTGCCTTGAGCAACAAGTCGGGTTTAATGTAACAATTCTTTAGATACCTTGAAGTATAATATTTAGTAGTCCAATTCAGAAGGTAGTATTGCTAAGTTGTCAAAAAGAAGCAGAAAACTCTGGGTAACTCCCAATTCTAGGTGAAGATCTCTCCACTTAAACTTGGGAACTACCCAGACTTCTCTTCTTTTTTGCATTATTTATGCGGTATTCTGTGCTTGAAAGATTTAAGTCTATTCACAGTAAAAAAAATAAAATCAAAAGGTTAAAGTAATGTTATAGTTAGGTGTGATAAAAATATGTTTTTGTTTAAAAAAAAAAAAAACCTTAGAAGTGCAATGCAAAAAAACAAAGTTTAAAGTAACGTTCTAGTTAGGAGAATAGGTTCGTAACAACATGAACGCTGTGAACTCCGAAAAAACACAGAAAATCACCAGTTATACTTAGCAAAGCTATTTGCTAACTTGCAGCAAAAATTGCAGATTTGTTTTTTTCAAATTTTGGCCCTGTGCCGTGTATTCCTACCCTCTTATATTATTTGTTTTTAATGTACTTAAGGACAGATGACTAGGTCCCCGAGTCCTGTAATGGCTGCCCGCCAAATTTAAGTTGCTGGCAGCGAATAAAAGCGCTCGCCTCACCACCCCGATCATCTCCCCCCGCCGCGCCCCCTCCCGCCGACAGTCTGGCTCCTGTGGGAGCAAGATGGCCCAAGGGAAAAGAAACTCCCTGGGCCAATCAGAACGCTGTATTTTTGATAACTGGGTTTGAGGGACTCTTTCAAGAGTCCCTCGTGCCCAGCCGCCCAGATATCTATATTTTTTCTAACCTTAAATTCTCAAAGACTACTGAACAGATTTACAATAAATTACAAAAAAGCACAATCTGAAGACCAAGGTCTATAGAAAATGCATGGGGATTTTGTGTTTTGGGACCCCGCCCATTTTCTCAACCCGCTTGATGGATAACCCCAAACTTTTCATGCACAAACGAGTCAAAAACGAGCACCTTTTGGAAAGTTTCAAACGGCGACAAAGATTAGCAACACAAAAAAATGCTTTTCCTATGGGACAATTGACCTAACTATAACTACCTAGTGGCGCCCGAGTGGGGGCACAATAAGTGCTGCAGTCCACGAGAGACACCTGAAATTACAGGCCTTGGGTACCATGTACTAGGAATTTATAACTCCGTTAACTTATGCTGATTGGGTAGAAGCCAATTAAACATACATTTTTAAGAGCTAGAGCTCATCCACACTGGGCTGCTTAGCAGGTCCCAGTGCATTAGTACCGAATATAAAAAAAAATTGGGGGAGAATCTGCAAAAGGAATATGCTACTTACCAGTATGCATCTGTTCTTGGCATGTAGAGCTGCAGAGTTGTACACTTAGCATAGATCGCCATCTGGTGTTGGGCCCGGATGTTTGCAGTTTGTTTTTCTTCTTGGACAGTCTTTGGAAGTCACGAGTTTGGTGACTCCTCCTTTGGTCCGTACTGCGCATGGGCTTCGGCTCCATCCTCAGATTGTTTTTCGCCAACAGGGAAATGATGGAGCTTGGTAATCACAGTGAGAAACCCATGTGTGTAGTATCTAAATAAGATGTACTGGAACGGATACAGGTAGCCGGGGAGGCGGGTGGGCGTGTACAACTCTGCAGCTCTACATGCCAAGAACAGATGCATACTGGTAAGTAGCATATTCCGTTCGAGGCATATGAGCTGCAGATTGTACACTTTGCATTGATTATATAGCAGTACCCAACCCTAGCGGCGACCACCGGTATCCGTTGCAGTGGTTTGAAATAGTGTCTTTAGTACAGCCTGGCCCACTCTAGCTTGCTGCTTGGAATGCACATCTACACAGTAATGTTTTGTGAAGGTGTGCGGTGTAGACCATGTGGCTGCTTTGCAGATGTCATCTAAGGGTATATTCCCTAGAAAGGCCATAGAAGCCCCTAACTTTCTTGTAGAATGGGCTTTAGGCGGAACAGATAATGTTCTTTTAGCCTTTTGGTAGCAAATCTGTATGCATTTTACAATCCACCTAGCTATCCCTGATTTAGAAATGGGGTTGCCTTTATGTGGTGGAGAGAAGGAGACGAACAATTGTTTAGTCTTCCTGAAGGGTTGCGTTCTTTGTATGTAGTATAGCAAGGCCCTTTTTACATCGAGTGTGTGTAAGGCTCTTTCTGCAACAGATTGAGGTTGCGAGAAGAAGACAGGTAATTCCACCGATTGATTGAAATGGAAGGGGGAAATGACCTTGGGCAGGAACTTCGGATTTGTGCGAAGTATGACCTTGCTGTGATGTATTTGTATGAAGGGTTCCTGTATAGTGAACGCTTGTATTTCACCAACCCTTCTAAGGGAAGTGATAGCTACGAGAAAAGCTGTTTTCCAGGTGAGAAACTGTAGCTCGCATTTATGCATTGGTTCAAAGGGCGGACCCATTAGTCGTGTAAGAACTAAATTTAGATTCCATACAGGGGAAGGTGGTGCCCTGGGAGGAATTACTCGTTTAAGGCCTTCCATGAAGGCTTTAATAGCGGGCACTCTGAAGAGAGATAAATGCTGTCTGTTTTGTAGATAAGCAGCGATCGCTGCTAGGTGTAGGCGTATGGATGAATATGCCAGGTTACACCTGTGAAGATGGAGCAGATAGCATATGATGTGCTGTATGGATGCATCTAAAGGGTTGATTGTATTGTTACGGCAGTAAATAACAAATCTTTTCCACTTTGCGGCATAACATGCTCTAGTGGTAGGACGTCTGGCTTCCATGATGATGTTCATGCAATCAGGGGGAAGGTTAAGGTATCCGAATTCTAGGATTTCAGGAGCCAGATCGCCAGGTTGAGCTGAGCTGGGTCCGGGTGCCTGATTTCTCCATGGTTCTGGGTTAGGAGGCATGGGGATAGGTGCAGTTTTTGATGTGGTACCACTGATAGTTGTAGTAGCGTGGTGTACCACGGCTGCCTGGCCCACGTCGGAGCTACCAGAATGAGTGTGAGGGAGTGCTGTTGTAGCTTCCTGACCACTAATGGAATTAGTGGGAGAGGTGGAAAGGCGTATGCAAATCTGCCTGACCAGTTCATCCATATCGCATTGCCCTTGGACAATGGGTGTGGGTATCTGGCGGCGAAGCTTGGGCATTTTTTGTTTTCGTGGGTGGCGAAGAGGTCTATCTGAGGATGCCCCCACTGTTGGAAGAATGGCTGAAGAACTTGCGGATGCAGTTCCCATTCGTGTAGTTGTTGCGTTTGTCTGCTGAGCAGATCTGCCATGGTGTTTTGTACGCCTGGAACGTGTTGTGCCAGGAGAAAGATGCTCTGGGCTAAGCGGGAGAGCTGGGGAGAGTGTCCCCCCCCTGTTTTTGGATATAATACATTGCAGTCATGTTGTCTGTGCGAATGAGGACTGCTTTGCCCGAAATCTGTTTTTGGAAAAATTTTAGGGCTAGAAAGATCGCCAAGAGCTCCAGATGGTTGATGTGGAGCAATTTTTGCTGTGGCGTCCATAGACCTTGCATTGTGAGGTGTAGGAGGTGCGCTCCCCAGCCGGAGAGCGATGCGTCCGCTGTTAGAATCACCTGAGGAACCGGGTCCAGGAACGGCCGCCCTTTGGAAAGGTTTGTGGTGTTCCACCACTGCAGAGAGTGATGTGTGCGGCCGTCCACCAACACCAGATCCGTCAGCTGACCCTGGGCCTGGTTCCACTGTTGTGCTAGGCACTCTTGAAGTGGACGCATGTGTAGTCTTGCATGGGGCACTATAAAGATGCAAGACGCCATCATTCCTATGAGCTTCATGAACACTCTTGCTGGAAGAGAGTGTTGGGGAAGGAATGTTTTGCGTAAGGCTTGAATGCTTGTGATTCTGGCTGTGTTTGGATAGGCAATACCTTTGGAGGTGTCTATAGTGGCCCCGAGATATTGCTTTGTGTGAGATGGTATGAGGTGGGACTTTTAGTAGTACACCGTGAAGCCTAGCTGGTGGAGCAGTTGGATGGTGCTGTTTGTATGCTGCACGCATTGGTGGTAAGACGCGGCTTTTATCAGCCAGTCGTCTAAGTAAGGGAAGACGTGAATGTGTTGACGTCTGAGGTGTGCTGCTACTACCGCTAGGCATTTGGTAAACACCCGTGGTGCGGTGGTGACCCCGAAGGGGAGAACCGTGAATTGGTAATGTTGCCCGTCCACCACGAACCTGAGGTATTTCCTGTGAGAGGGGTGTATTGGAATGTGAAAGTATGCGTCTTTCAGATCCAAGGTTGTGAGAAAATCTCCCTGACAGAGGAGCGGGAGGACTTGTTGTAGGGTGACCATATGGAAATGGTCTGAATGTATGTAGGCATTTAGAGGCCTGAGGTCCAGAATGGGCCTGAGGGTCCCGTCTTTCTTTGGTATTAGGAAATATAGGGAGTAAACCCCTAGATTTTGCTGATTGATGGGGACCTGCTCTATAGCGTGTTTTTGGAGGAGGGAGAGTACCTCCTGTTTGAGCAGTGTGGAATGTTCTTGAGACATTGGGCGGTGCCTTGGTGGGATATTGGGTGGGGTAGATGTTAGCTCGAGACAGTACCCTGACCGAATGATTTGGGTCACCCATTTGTCCGATGTTATGGACTCCCATGCGTGGATAAAGTTTTGTAGTCTGCCCCCGACCGGAGTGGAATAGTCTGGGGGGAGCGGAGGGAAGTCATTGTGTGGGCGGGGTGGCAGAACGGGTGTTGTTAGTTTTGCCCCTGCCCTTATTGTTGTTGCCTCTGTAACCACCCCTTTGGTTGCCCTTTGAAAAGGTATTTTGAGGAGGGGATTTGTAGGAGGTAGAGGTGCTATCGGTGGAGAAGCCTCTGCCTGTGCCACGAAAGGAGGAGCGTCGAAAGGAACGTTTAGACGCTTGTGTTTGGAGTGCCCCCATAGACTTTGCTGTGTCTGTGTCCTTTTTCATCTTTTCCAACGCTTCGTCTACCTTGGGCCCAAAGAGAGTTTGTTGGTCAAAGGTGTGATTGAGTATGGACGCCTGGACTTCAGGCTTAAACCCCGAGATCCTGAGCCAGGCATGGCGACGAAGCAGGACACTGGTATTTATGGCTCTAGAAGCAGTGTCGGCTGCATCGAGGGCACACTTAATGGAGGTGTTTGTAATGAGTTTACCCTCCTGTATTAGCTCATGAGCCCTATACTTGTGTTTCTCGGGGAGGTGCTGCATAAGAGCCTCAAGTTCGTCGTAGTGTGCTCTGTCATAGCGCGCAAGTAGCGCTTGTGTGTTTGCAATGCGCCACATGTTTGCAGCTTGAGAGGCGGTGCGCTTGCCAGACGCGTCTAGGAGTTTGGATTCCTTGTCTGGCGGTGGGGCTTCTCCTGAGGACTGGGAGTTAGCCCGCTTTCTAGCTGTAGAGACAACTAGGGAATCTAAGGGAGCAGGGCCCTTAATGTATGCAGGGTCTGTGGGTGCCGCCTTATACTTTTTCTCTATTCTAGGGTTTAGTACCCTGGCCCTGACAGCGTCTTTGAACACCTCTGCGGCATGCTTGGTGACACCCTTAAGCATGGGTAAGATAGAGGTGGATTTGTCCTGTATGTCGAATGTATCCAGTAAGAAGTCGTCTTCCACTGGTTCAGTGTGCATGTCCACCCCATGGTAGTGTGCTGCTCTCTGCACTAAATGATGGAACCCTAAGGAGTCCTCTGGAGGAGACGGCCTGGATGGGTATAGGTCGTCCTGAGGAATATCGGGTACATCAGGGTTATTGTAATCCTCCCACGGGTCTGGGGTCCCTGGTGGAGTGGGATCCATTGGGGCGTCCGCCGGATAATTGTCCGGGTCCCCGTCGTCCGGATCTGGGGACGGGGCCGGAGAGTAGTGAGGTAAAGGTGGCGGAGACCTGGGAGGGGGAGGGGGTGGAGGAGGTGGAGGAGGTAGGGGAGGTGGTAGTGGGGAGGGCACTCTGAGGGGAGAAGTAGCAGAGTCCTTCCGTTTGGGTGGTGGAGGAGGAGCTGGAGTATCAAGGCGTCTTTTCTTGATAATTAAAGTCAATAGTCCAGTCTTTGGATCTTTGGACAGAGTCTTTTGTAAAGGGTCTGGTGTAAACAGAGCCAATGGCGTCGAATCGTCCGTCGGCACCGGTGATTTCGGAACCGAGGACTTCGATGGTTTGTGTGCGCCATGCTTTTTTGGGGCCTCCGGTTTTTTCGGCGTCGAAGGAGTTTTCGGCGCCGGAGCGTCGGTGCCGACAGATTTGTGTTTGTGTTTGGTCGGCACCGAGAGTCCAGGCTTCGGCACCGGTGGCTTCGGAGTCGAGCTGGATATTGCTTTCTTCGGTGCCGGATGCTGTTTTTCGGCACCGGGCGTCGGCTGGCTCGATCCCGAGCTGCCGTGAGACTTTGGAGGCTTCGACACCGGGCCCGAAGGTGGGGTGATCGAAGCTTTGGTCTTGGTTTTGCCCAGGCCGGCAGGCGAGGGAGTAACCTGAGTCTCTTTGGTTTTAGGCGCGGGGGTGGGAGGGGGCACAGTACTCACGGCCCGCTGCGCCGGTGTGATGTCCTCCACGTCGGAGTCGTCGGCCTCGGAAGCGCGGACGACGTCTTCTTCCTGCTCGGTGTGTGTTTGCCCCGAAGCTTCGGCGCCATCTCCGAAGATGTCCGGTGGAGCTGCAGACGATGAGTGCGCCATGGTGCGTCGAGCTTTTCGATCCCGGATGGTTTTCTTCGATCGAAAAGACTTACAGGCGGGGCAGTCTCTGGCCTCGTGTTCTGGAGAGAGGCAAAGATTACACACCTGATGGAGGTCGGTGTGGGGAAATTTAGACCCACATTTTGGGCACTTTTTGAACGGAGTCCTTTCCATCGGCCGGGACCGGAGTCGAGGAGGGCCCGAAGGCCGGTGCCGATGTACGGGATGGAGAAAAGTGCCGCTTCGAGAGATGAAGATGATGATGAAGAAACTCGAAGAAACGAGGATTTTCCGTCGAGGCTGGAACCGTAGAAGTTCGAAGCCGGAGCACGAAGTATCACATCCGAGCCCGATGGCGGAAAAAAACAATCTGAGGATGGAGCCGAAGCCCATGCGCAGTACGGACCAAAGGAGGAGTCACCAAACTCGTGACTTCCAAAGACTGTCCAAGAAGAAAAACAAACTGCAAACATCCGGGCCCAACACCAGATGGCGATCTATGCTAAGTGTACAATCTGCAGCTCATATGCCTCGAACATCCATTTTCTTACACTCGCTCACCTCTGGAAAGATCTTCTTTTGCTCACAAGTGCCGGCACGGAAGTGGCTTTGAAGCCAGATCAGCCAGGTTGTCCCAGTGGTCTGTGGAACCAGGTAGGAACAGGGACTGATCATGAATTCAGGAGAATAAGTACAAGGCCTGTCCGCACTGGATGAGTAGGAAGTGTAATCTCTTATTCGAGGAGGGCAGGATTGAGACTCTGCGCAACAGGAATCACTACAAATCTCTAAGTAATTTCTCTTTTAACTTGGTGCTCGTTCCTTTTTGAATTGCAAAAAGCATAAAAACAAACATTGCAAAGGCAATAGATCTCACTTGTGGGACCCATTGTCTTTGTCAATGCCTTTTTGTGATATACTGTAAAGCATTGGGTGTTTTCCCAAACGTTGTGCAGCATAGGCAGAAAAAAAGGCTTTATTCTACTGGCATGGGCATGTGCCAGAAAACAAGCTTACCAACTCAATGACGAAGGATGAAGTGTAATTGACATGCGTGTACTGTCATGCAGCTTCCCCTAATTGGAGTTATTCATGTCCTTTAGCAGTTAGAGGATGACCTATTGGTGACGCAGACCAAACCATGATGTAATTGCAGTTTGCCCACAGTATAAAGTTAAGTTAGGGTGCCTCGCAGCAGCTGAATGAGACACAGCGTATGTATAATCTGGCTTGCATCTAAAATATTGTATTTGTTTGATTTATATCACCTGTGACAATTTGGAGATATGTACAACAGGGAATAGACCCTTCTGTGGCAAAATTAAAACATCTTTTCTTTAAGCATAAAAAACACTCCTATCTGGTTCACACAAACTTTTGTCCTACCTAAGGAGCGTGAACTGGGAAGAATGTGCTTTTCTCTGTTTGCTTGTACTGATGATCCTATTTAGTGACAAGAATTTAAAAAAATCCACCTTTCTGCCAGGTGCGATATTGACGGCGCATTTCCTGCCATCATTCTTTGATCAGAAAAGAAGATCAGTACAAAAGCCCTACGTTACGTTAATTAGGAAACGATATCAATTGTACCTTTTGGTTCTGGTGATTGCAACCCATCCTTGTGCCTGCTTAAGTTATTTGCATGTAGTTTTTTTAAAAAAGTTTTCCAATTCTCTTGCAGTAACAGTCTTTAATTTCACTGCCAAAAGTTGATTAGAGCTAAATTATTTATTTGCTGCTGGCATTTATTTATATGGCATTGGATTGCCAAGCTGTAGTCATGCATCGGTGATGGAGTAGTTGTTAAAGTTACTTTTCAGCTCTCTTTAACAGCAGCCCATGAGTGCCTGGCAAGATTGATTCTCCAATCACTTCCTGGTTATCTCTGCTTGGTAATCTGCAGAACATGGCATCGATTATTATGCCCGTCACTGCTGAGTACCTATGAGACAGATGAAACCTGGGGTGATTATTGTTGTTTTTCACTCTGACAAAGCCAGCAAAATGCTCAGAGGAAGGATCAAAATAAATATAATGGTATGCACATCCTTTGTTTGAACGGCTCAGATGTGGTGTTGCGCTGAGTGACATGTTCCAAGGTAACATGAGCAGTTCGTGGTAGATTTGCTTTAGATGCACATGCTGTGTGCATGGACTGTAAAGCAGTGCTCCCTAAAGCAGTGGCTAGCTAGAGTATGTTCTAGAAGATTGATAAAGGGTAAGTAGGACAGCTTGGCCAACACTGGCTTGTTGGTGAGCAAATATATTCACACAGTACTGCTTGGTAAAGGTAGCTACCTTGCAGATGTCAGCGAGAGAAATGTTACCCAAGAAGGTCACAGAGGCTCCTTTTTTAGGGGTTGAGTGGGGCTTGGTGCGGGGTGGAATAGGTAAAGATCTTTTAGCTTTGGCATAAAAGGTTTGAATACATTTGACCAACCACTGTGCTATTCCTGCTCTAGAAAGAGCATGTCCCTTGGGTTATCTGGAAAAGGAAAGAAAGAGCTGTTGTGTCTTACGGAAGGATTCTGTTCCATCGATGTAATGCACGAGGGCTCTTTTGACATCTAACGTGTGAAAAGCTATTCCTGCAACGGACTCTGGATGTGGGAAGAAGACTTGGGGTTCAACAGTTTGGTTAAGGTGAAAAACTAGAGACTACCTCGGGAGAACATTGAGGTTTATCCTGAGGACTAACCTATTGTTGTGGACTTGTAAGAAAGGTTACTCCAGGGTAAGAGCCTGAAGCTCACTACCATGCCTGAGTGAGCTTATAGCTACTATGAAGGCTACCAACAAGAGAATAAACTGCAAAGGGCAAGAGTGGCGTAGCCAAGCTCCAGGACCCCAGGAGTGAAATGGCAGGACTGGGCGGCTTGGGGTTTGGGTGCCTTAGTATGCCCCAATTGCGTGTGAGAAGATCCGTCAGGTTGGGAAGCTTCTCATGTGGTAGTAGGGATAGGTCGAGGAGGGTGGTGAACTAGGGATGCCTGGCCCAGGTGGGAGCCACCAGGATGAGGGAAAAGGATGTTTGGCGAAGCCTCCGAACCACGAATGGAAGACGTGGGAGAGGCGAAAAAGAGTAGGGAAATATCCCTGAACAGTTTATCCATAGCGCATTGCCTATTGACTGTGGGTGTGGACAACAGGAGGGGATGTTTGGGCATTTTGTGTTTTTGGCAGTGGCAAAGAGGTCTAGGTGGGGAAACCCCCAAGGACGGAAGTATGGCAGGACTTGCGGGTGGAGTTCCCACTCATGGGTTTCTTGCTTCATCCTGCTGAGCAGCTCTGTAAAATCATACTCTATTAGCAGTAGCCTGTGATGTTTTGACCCACACCAAATGCTCTGGGCTAGTGTGGACAACTGTAGAGAGGGAGTGCTGCCCTGTTTCGATAGGTAGAATGTGGCAGTTGTGCTGTCTATGTAAAGAAGGACTACCTTGTCTGGAATGTGAGGGAGGAATGCCTTGAGGGCCAACTCGATGGCCAGCAACTCTAGATAGTTGATTTGGAGCTCCTGATGGAGTGGCCACATCTCTTGAATGGTTAAGTCCTATGATTCGCCCCCTCCACTTGGTGAAGGAGGAGTCTCTTCTTATGGCCACCTAGGGCACAGGGATTAAAAAGGAACAATCTTGCAAAGGGTTGTTGGCTTTCCGCCACTGCAAACAGCAATGGGTGCAGCCCAGATCAACACTAGATCCCTTCCAATGACCCTGTGCTTAAGACCACTGTGACGCTCGGCACTCCTGTGAGAGGCAAATGTGTAACCTGGCCTGTGGAACTAAAGCAATACAAGAGGCCATCATACCATGGAGGCACATGACCTTACAGACCTTTTCCTGACAATCTGGCTGAAAGAGGGGGGTAAGGGTGGACAGCGACTGGAAAGCTTGGACCCCTGCTGGGCTGGGGTATGCTTTCACTGTCAGAGTTGAGTACCACTCCCAAGAAGGGCTGAAACTGAAGGGGCTAAAGGTGAAACTTTGTGGTATTCATGGTTCATCTGAGACCCAGTAAGAGGTCCATGGTTGCTTGTGTGTGCGCTCTAGGCACTGTTGTTGGGTTGGGTTCTTGATCAGCCACTCATCTTAAGTAAGGAAAGACCAACACGGTGTAGGAAAGTGCCCTTTTTGACATGGTCACCCACCATTTTGTGCCCAGTATTTGATGTGATATTGACTAGACGTGCACTGAGTTCCGGCTAACCAGGTTCCTAGTGACAGATCCCTTTCCTAAAACTGTGAAATTGTTTCCCCCCCAATGGCGATACATTTAGTGCCCCCTGCAAATCCCTAGTAAATTATGCACCGGTACCTAGGACCGGAGGTATTAAAGAGGGTCCCCAAGGTCTACAGCACAAATTGTGCCCCACCCCCTCCCCAAAGGGACCCCTCACCAAGTTCATGTAAACTGCCACTGCAGACTACGTGTCTTGGTGCAGACAAAAGTGAAAACAGAACATGGCATATACCCTGTGTGCCCTTACTGTCGACTCTCCATGCAGTATAAGTACGTCACCCCTACAGAAAGCCTTACAACCCTTCGGTAGGATGCTCTAAACTATATGTGAGGGCATAAATGCATGAGCAGATATGCCCTCGTACTGGTCTACTCCATTACTGCTAGAACAAATGATCAGGAAATCCATTTTAAAAGCATGTGCTGGACATTGGTGAAATCGAGTTCCCCAGATGCACGATGACTTCACTAAACAGACATGTTTGCTATCAAGCATCTTGTATTAATAAACCCACACTGTAGGTAGTGTTAAATTTAGCAATATATGCACCTTAAAGGTGCCCCCTGACAACTCACCAGTTTCTGGTGTGCTGACTGACTGGTTTTCGCCAGCCTGTCAACAGAGATGGGTTTCTGAACCCTAAGGGTGAGGGCTTTTGCTCTCTGCAAGCATTAAACCAAGCCTGCTCAGGAAGAAGGTGCTTTAAACCCCCTCGCCCACAGGATGACCTGTGAATTAGCATTCCAGGACCGGGGAGCTTCAAAGATGCAAACCGCCTTTGGTATGCAAATCTGGCTTCTCACAAGAGAGGAAACCAACCCCCTTTGTCCAGAGCCTTTGGCATGCCCACCCTCCGGTGAGTACCGCCCCTGAACTGGGCTCACTGAAGTGGATGCAACTTTTCAGAAGTAACCATCTTGATGATGGCAAATTTAGGATCTCTAATACAGGGTTATGCCCACTTTCCCCAGAAAGTGGTCATATAGGGGGTGTAGTGACCCCAGGGGTAAGTAGCCCATTGGCTACTAACCTAATCTCCCCTAATTGCTATTAATTCAGGATTTAACAGAGCCCTGGCAGCAGGAAATCATATCCTGACAACCTAAAAAGAAGGACACTGAAGAGCCGCGAAAGCAGAAGACTGAAAAAGAGCAACTGACTTGTCCCCAGCCCGGCCAGCCTGTCTGCTGTTCCCCCTCGAAACAGTACCAAAGATGTCTCTTCCTGCAGCTATTCTGCCTCCAAGGCCTTGGAGAACTAGCTGCCTTCAATAAAGAGTCTGGGACTCCTGTGGAGCAGCAGAGCTGCTTCCCTGCATCCTGCAGACACCCAAAAGAAGACAAACTCCGGAACTACAAAAACCACTGCACCTCTGCTTCCTAGCCCGAGCTGAAGTGGGCAAACCGTGCCAGCATGGTCCTTCCAGAGACAAAGTATACCGTGGACATGCCCAATGTGGCCTTCCTGCCACCGCCTGCAGCCTCCTCCAGTGCGGAGATACCCCTTATGGGGTGATTGCAGCGCTTTACAAATTCCTTCCTTCTTTCCTTCATTCATTCAAGCCCCCTCTACCGCGAGTGCTCCTGGTTCCGAAAATTTGTTGCCTAAAGACACCTCATCACCCGTCCTGGCCGCAGGAGGAGAGGACCAAAAGCTTCCCCACGTCCCTGAGCATCACAAGAGTTGAGCCCTCCCGTTTGTTCAGCATGACTGGTTCCCCAGTCCAAGCCAGCAGCCTCTTTTAAAACGGACTGATCTCCATAGACTTGAATCGGTCTACTCTTGGCTGCCTCAGTGCTGCTCAAAGTGAACTGCTGTTGCTGCCTTGGACCTTGCCCTAGAAGTCCAGAAAATTTGTCCTGAAAGTTGCTGTTGAGTACCCGAATGCAATATATGTTTTCCCTCCAGAGGTAACATTACCACGAAGTGCTTCAATTACGATTTAAAGTATCAAAAACACCCGATGCTGAAAAACATACCTCTGCACCTGGACACCCCAGTGCGTCTTCAAAGGTGACTTGTTACTGCTGCCTTGGACCTTGCCTCACAATCACCTTCTGACCCGGGGAAGAGTCCTGAAAGTCATTGTTAAGTTACAGTATGCAGCGTATGTGTTCTTCCTAAGTTAACATTGCCTCAAAATTCTTCAATTACGAATTAAATGATCAAAAACCTGCTTTCTTTAAACCTGCCATTTTAAAATGTACTTTCCTGATATTGATGATCTTGGTCCCTAAAATGATATAAAGATAAGTGTTATTTTTATACATTGGTGTGGATCTCGTTACTGAATCGTATGTATCATTAATTGGCAATGTGCATGCAAAAGATGTCTAACACTCCTCTCTGATAAGCCTAAGGCTGCTCCACCACACTACCCCCTTGAAGAGCACCTTGGGATGTATTAGGTTAGAGGGATCAAAGAAGGCTGCACATTAAACTCTATCCCAAAGTAGCAGATCCTGTATTAGTTGTGATGGATACAAAAGAAAAAACAATAACATGAATCCCAGATGGCTTCAGCCAACAATTGGGTAAATTACGAGGATACAAGCATGAAGTAAAACTAAAGCATGGTGCGAAACTTGCAAGACAAAAGGCGTATATGGTACGATTTAGTGTCAGGAAGGATTTATAAGAGCTTTTGGATTAGATTATGAAAGATGATATCATTGAGGAGATGGAAATATCAGAATGGATCTCTCCTGTGGTTCTAACGGAAAAAAGCAATGTTTAGCTCAGACTTTGTATTGACTTAAGTGCTCTCAATGTAAATATCATTGTGGGCAGACATCCTTTGACGAAGATAAACTACCTTCTATCCAAGTTTAATGATTCCACAGTTTTTTACACTCTGGATCTCCGTAGTGCGTACCACCAGAAAGAGCTTTCAAAAAAGTCAAGACCTCAAACAGCCTTCATTACCTCCTGTGGAGTGTACCAATTCAAAAACATCATAGGATTTAGAAAGAGCCATGTTCCGCATGCTCAAGGACATTGACAATTATATTAGATGCTTTCAAGACAATATCCTGGTGTTTTCTCAATCGCAAGATGAGCATTACAGGATCTTGAAGGATGTGAGCAAGACATTATCTGAAAAGGGACTGGTCTTGTAAACGGAGAAGTGCAAACTGATTCCTGGGATACACTATTTCTGCTAATGGTGTAGTTCCCAAGGAGCATTTAGTTGATGTCATAAAGGCACCCACACTAGACGATAAAAAGCAATTTATGTCATTCCGGGGTTGTGTGAATATTATGGAAGATTTATAAAAGAGTTTGCCACCGTTATGGAACTTTTAGGGAAATTGTTACCCAAAAGCTGTAAATTCGTATGAGAAGCTGAACAACCGAATGCTTCTGAAGTAGTAAAGTCACAAATTGTAAATGTAACTGACCTTCAACCTTTTGCTAATGGAAAGAAACATATTCTCTCTGTTGATGCAAGTGCATAGCGGTTGGGTGGTGTGCTCTCAGAGGTCTGATGATCATAATGTGAGGTGGGCTATGCTTCAAAAACACAACAGGAAGCAGAGCATAAGTATTCTGTAATTGAATGCGATCTATTGGCTTGTGTAAGGCCCACAAACCATTTTAGAAACTTCATTGGGGGCAGTAGGTTTACAATTCAAACCGACTACAAGCCTCTAATTCCCATTTTATCACCACGTGAGGAAAGACATTCTACAGGACATATTGCATGTTTATACTCAAAGCTGCAGGAATATAAATTTGATGTGAGTTTTGTTCCTGGTCAGTGAAATCAAATGGTAGATTGTTTATCTAGACTGCCTAGTCAAGGCGTAAAAGGCGCTGATGATTGTGCTGTTGCAGATGTTAACAAAATCTGTGGCATGGGTGTGGGTGATGAGACTTTATGGGTCATTGAGTATGATAAGTACGAAAAATTGAACGAGGTTAAGAAATATTTTGTGGATGGATGGCCCAAAGTCAAGTCTTGTTGGCTCACTTCATTCTTTCATACATGTAGCATCTGAGTTATCTAGTAATGGGGATTTTTTATTCCGGAATGACAAATGTGTTACCTTAAAAGGTTTACGGATCAGCCTTCTCAAGTTTTGTCACAGCGGGCATGTGGGAATGTCCACGTTGAAAAATCAAATACAATCTTTTACTGGTGGCCCATAATGGATACTGTAGCAGATCATGTGGTTTGTCAATGTGAAGTTTGCAGTTCTCCTGATAATAAATGCAAAACCTAAGTACCACCAATGCAAATAAGACCGTGGCCTAATTTTGTCTGGCAAACAGGTGGGTATAGATATTGTGGGTCCCTTTAGGAATGTGCCAGGCAATTTAAAGTTTGCAATGGTTTACATGGATTAGCAATCAAAATGGAATGAGGTGAAGTTTGTGGAATGTGTGACCACCAGAATGGTAATAGAATTTTTCATGGAGGTGTTTAGTAGGGAAGGCTTCCTCAAAAAATGTATTGCCGATAATGGAGTGCAGTTCACCTTATGTGAAATGATGCGATTCCTCTGTGCACATAATATCAAACACATAAGAACAGCCCTATTTGAACCCTATAGCAATGGCTTGGTTGAACGCTTCAACCGATACTGGAAGAAAAGTATTCATCTAGCAATGGTTGGAAGTATTACATTTGTCCTAACAGTGCACGTGATTTAATGGGCACATAGAATCACACCACACACTATCACTCGGGTGGCCCCTTTTGTATTGATGAAAAGAAGACACATCTGCGTCACAGTCAATGCTCAATACGGTCATCCAAGAAATGCACCAAGCGGTTTCAAAGTTCAAATCCTGACATTTTATTTCAATTCGTCAGACAAGTGTCCGCCTCAGACACGTTTCGATCGCCTCCGCAATCTTGATCACCTGACGCGCTGATGCCGGACCTCCCAATAAAAAGACAGTTTCACCCACTCAGAGTTAACTCAAAAATGAACATAAACAAAATACTTAAGTTGTGGGAGTATATCATCATGATCACTATTATAAATAAATCACTGAGATACAGTTCAAGATAATTAATTGAAGATAAAGATATACCTGTAAATTATACAAATCAAACGTTTGAGTGAAAAACAGCAAATAAAATTCATGGCAAGTGCCCCATAATGCTGTAGCACTAACATTTGATCACAAACATGATTAGATGTAACGGATAGGTTTGAAATCCATTAATTAATTCTGATGAATATACAAACTGATACTCCCAAAATAAGTTAATTAAATGAAAAACGATAAAATATCGTTAGAGGATCAAAGAGAGACAGAAATATTTAAACAAAAGGGGAAAAGAAATATAATAAGGGAAGGAGACAGGACGAAACAGAAGACAAAGAAATAAATATTTGTTCAAAGAATGAACAAGGTTAAATGCATTGCTGATGCTATGTCTTAAGACTGCCAGTGAAAAGTAAAGACAATGGATGTTAAGTGATTTGTTAACAAACTGCATAATCGACAGAACTTACAAATACAGATATTTACAAAAAATTATGGAGATCTTCACTCGTATTCATTCCATTAGGCATTTTAGTATCAAGTAATAGAATGAAAGAGGATTCTAACTGCCGTAGTTGTTTCTCTCTGTTGCCCCCACGAATTGAGGGGGGTACTGCCCCAATAACAAAATATTTGAGGTCACAGATTTTGTTAGAGTGAATGGCTTTAAAATGTCGAGCAACAGGGTACGTGGAATCCGAGTTGACAATCGCACGTAGATGTTGCAAAATGCGATTGAAAACCGGTAATTTGGTGCTACCAACATACTTGAGGTGACATGTGCATTTAAGCACATATACTGCAAAATCAGTACGACAAGTAAAGTGATTTTTTATTTGGACCGGAATGTTGCTGAATGCTGTGTAGTACTCAGAAACATTGGTTCCAAATTTGCAGGCACGACAAGATGAACATTTGAAAAAGCCAGAGCGTGACAGCCAGGTGGTTTTGGCCATGGATTCAGGATTGGATTTAACCAAAGCATCCCTCATAGAGGGAGATCTCCTGAAAGTAATGTTAGGTAAACTGGGCAGCAAAAATTTCAGAGTCATATCAGTCAGAACAATTGGCCAGTGTTTGTAAATTATTCTGCGGAAAGTCTTATTTTGTTTGCAGAATGTAGTGATTAATCGGATAGGTTGCATGGCCTCATTAGTCACTTCACAACTATTAGGTATAACCTGATGTTGTTTAGTTGAAAGGCAGATTTCCCGAGGACAAAGATTGGCTTTGTCAAGGGCTTTGAGGTTAGATGGTTTGTAGCCTCGAGCAAGGAACCGGTCTGATGCTTCTTTTGGACATTGTTCTAGGTCAGATTGACGGCTGCATATCCGCCGTAAGCGGAGAAATTCCCCGTAGGGTATGCTGTGTATGAGATGGGGTGGATGGGCACTGCTGGCATGTAAGATGGAGTTCCCAGCAGTGATTTTTCTGTGTAATTTGGTTTCTATGTGATTATCAGAGATAAAAACCTCCACATCTAGAAATTCAACCCTCTCAGTACTGATGATAGCCGTGAATTGCAAATTCATGGTGTTGGTGTTAATAGATGTTACAAACAAAGAAGCTTCCTCTTTGGATCCTTCCCAAACGATAAAAATATCGTCAATATATCTGCCATAAAAGCGGATGTGTGACTCCCACATAGTCTTGTGGGTGACCCTGAGGACATGCTCCTCCCACCAACCAACCAAAAGGCAGGCATAGGTTGGAGAAAAACATGCCCCCATAGCCACCCCCCTCAATTGTTTGTACAAAATTTTATCGAAGAGAAACACATTGTTGTTAAGGCAAAGATCAATCATTTGAAGAAGCATGGCATTATGGTCATTGAAGTTAATCGAGCGAGAGTCCAAAAAATGTTTTACAGCTGTCAACCCTTGAGCATGTAATATACTGGTATATAAGGAAGCTATGTCAAGCGTTATGAGAGCAAAATCAGGTTGCCAATGAATTGCTTCTATCTTCTTTAAGAAGTCGCCTGTGTCTTTAATAAAGGATGGCAAGGCAGTCATATGAGGTTGAAGTAAATAATCAACATATTTAGACATAGCTTCCAAAAGATTATTCCTGGCAGAGATGATAGGTCTGCCAGGTATAGGGTGGATACCCTTATGAACTTTAGGGATAAAGTAAAGGGTGGCAGTTGTAGGAAAATCATTTTTAAGAAACAAATACTCATTTTTGGAAAGTAGTCCCATTCTTTTCCATTGTGCCAAAAGGGAGGATACAGATTTTTTGATTTGTGTTAAATGGTCACGGCCTACTATACAGTAACAGTTGGTGTCAGATAGGTGGCGTTGAGCCTCCTGAAGATAATCACTTTTAGGCCATAGAACTATATTACCACCCTTATCGGCACCCATGACCACAATTTGGCCGTTCTCACGGATTTTTTTGATCAAAGCCCAGTAGTTTCTCAATTTCAAATTTATTTTGCCACATTGAGAGTAAGTAGACAAATTAAGTTTTTTCAGATCATCAATTACCATGTCACTAAAAACATCTACAGAGTCTTTAGGCATAACTGGATAGAAACAAGGAGGACGACGAAACGGACTGGCAGCCGCCATTCCCGTGTTGATTCCTTGAAGATGTTCAGAGTCATTGAATGATATTGGGCAGTCCGAGTTTTCTTTGGCCAAAGATTGCATGGTTTGAAGCATGTTTAAATCACGGACTTGTAAAGTATCCAACATAGTGTCAGAGGCAGTGGCCAAATTAGTCGATTTGTTCAATTGGAAAAAAAATGTTAGTTTGATTTTACGGATGAACTTATAGATATCAATGCGAGACTGTTTGTAGGAAAAATTTGACTCAGGACAGAAAGATAGACCCAAAGTTAACAGTTGTTTTTCCGCTTCAGTCAATACAGTGTCCGTTAGGTTAATGATGGTATTATCATGGGAGTCTAACGTTTCCATCTTTGTCCCCCTCTGCCCCTGTTTGATGGTCTTGAGGCGTTGCCTGCGCCTCTCTCTCCGACGCTGGCTGATGCTGCATTTGTTTGACTTTGGGGGTTTCTGGGGCGGAGGGTAGCTCGCCTGTCCATGGTTAAAAAATTAAGTTCCTTCCCTAAAGTATGTTTAATTGCCAATGAGCTAAGTGTTGCTAAAGTGCTTGGGCCTTCATCCGAATCACCGCTAGTAAGAGAGTTGGTATCAGAATCCACTTGAGTAATGGTATTATCAGTGCCATCATTATCACGGGTAAGTGGGACTTGATCGGTGAGAGCTTTTCTTTTCATATTGTCGAATTTGCGGGAAAAAGTGAATACCCTTCCCGCCAAATAATCGTCCCGATCCCTGACAAACTTGAAAGCTTTGCGAGTTTTGATGGTGTCTTCATATTGCTTCAGTTTGTTTGCTATCGCAACTCTCCCCTTGGCTATGATATCTTTTTGTTCGTGGGCATCAAGAATTCTATTTAATTCATCAATTTCCTTCAAGATTCTTTCTCTGTCAATCACGGCATACTTGATTAAAATATGAACCATGTTCATGGACGCTGAAGGTTATTAGTAGCCCATTCAGAGAGCATTTCAGGGTGCGGGTTTTCGTAAGAAGGTGCAATCATGACTCTCAATCCACGAGGCACCCTACCAGCATCTCGATATTTCTCTAGCGATTTGCTCTCCCGCGACTTAGAAAGCTCAGTTTTTTGTAATTTCTCCAATTTTTTTAATATTCCCCTGGCATCATTAGTGTTCCCTTCATTAGTTTGCAGTTCAACTCCGACACTGGCAGCCGGTAAATCATCAAATAATGCTTCTGCTGTAGCCTCCCGGTCACGCAGCGCGTCCTGGGCTGACATTGTAAGCAATTAAGCTAATTAAGGTAGGTTAGTGAAACCGCTACACTGGTGGTAATGGACGAGGGTTCAAACAAAGACAAAGATCTCCCAACCCGTTAAGTAACCTCCGTAAAGCAACGTGTGACTCCTTACCGGCGAATGAAGGTAGACAGCGGAGTCGGCCGACTCCAGAAATCCAAAGCTTTCTCGTCCGGTATGCGGAGAAGTGTTCCAACGCTGCTCGGAGAAACGGGGGGCGTGGCTAATTTACTCCTTCCGAGTCAAGTACAATCACCAAAATGATATCTGGCTAAACAAAGCCGCGCCACTTCGCTGGGAGAGGGTCCGAAAAATCCAGAGTTCAGCGACTTCTGGAAGGATTTGTATGCAGACAAAGTCCTGACCTCCCGATTTCACAAAGGGAGTTTTGGAAACAGGAGTGCACAACCGAAAGAAGTGAAATGGGTCCGCAACTTGCACACTGGGGCAGGTTTCCAGCGGAGCAGCGGGATCCTGTGTAAAACGAAGGTGACTTTGTTTGGTTTCATTTGTGGGATTTTAAATTGACTGCATGGTGGCGGCGATCCACACGGATACCACAAGGACTGCATTTCCCATAATCCCATGGCACTTGCCTCCCATTCACTTGTGTGTGATGGACATAAAAGAGGGGATGGTGTTTGTAGCGGCCGCTTCGTGACAGTATGAAAGCCTTTGATGAAGAGCGCTATGCTCGAAACGCGTCGGCTCCCAACTGCTGCTTATGATATGGATATAGATATCGATATAGATATAGATATAGATATATATATATAATTAAGATGAAGATCCATAATAAGCAAGGAGCTTCTAAAGAAAGATATGACCTGTCGCACAAGGTTACACCCTAGAATAGATCTGTGGGTGACTAGGACAGAAAAAGGTTGGAACGGCAAGCAGCCAAGGGTTTAAAAGCAAATTCTCTAAGCCTGTCAGAGTGGTGAAAATAAATAAAAGAAGTGCCTTAATACAGGATGGCAAATGTTGGAGCTTCAAAAGACTGTCAAAATGCATGAGTAAGTGTGCAAATAAATTTGATCGACCTTATAACAGGGACACATCTCACACCTTGAGTAAATTACATAATGTTAATGGTGGACTGCATATTGATTCCTGTGAAAAGACGAACAGTAATTTCCCTAGTATCAGTTCAGATGTAGACTAGATGCAAGCCAGGAATTGACATTCTGTAGACACTGATGCATCATAACATGCTAAAAATTAATCAATAGCCAACAGAGTAAAATCTGCTCCAAGATTTAAAATGCCTTCAAGAAAAATTCAGCTGGATGATTAGTCTGTTCCTAATTGCTTTCTTTGATTTTGTAAAAGGGAAAGATGTGTTCTATCGAATAAGCATTTTATACATGTTATTTATTCTCCTTTTTCTGCTTAAGCTCTAACCTTCTCTACATTGCTTATCTTTCTGTCCGTTCCTTCTTTTACCCTCTACCATTTTCTGTTGTGCCAAGCAATCAAGCTTGGAATGTTCTAGAATAAACATTTGGGGTTTGGCAGTATCTTGACTGATGCTGCATACCTTCGCTACAACAATGGGCTCTATGGCCCCACCAGAAGGGCCTGTAGCTCCTCATGAATTGGGCACAGATATTCTTCAGGCATTCTGTGTTGGTTAGGGGAGGGGGGGCGGGACTTTTGAGTTCCAGACAATACCCCTCCCATATGATATCTCAAACCCAACGGTCTGAGGTGATTTCTGACCAGCGGGGCAGAAACCCCTGCAGTAATCCCCCAATAGGTGTTGTGTGATCGGGGAAGGAGGGGGGTTTTGGGGGGGGGGGGCAAGTCTAAGAGCATCACTGCTTTGAAGAGGCAGTGCCTTTTAAGCTGCACCACTGCCTCTATCTTTGTCATTGTTGCAAAGGAATCCACCTTTGCAGTAACCCCGCGAGGGGGACTGCTGCAGTGGCCTAGGGAAGGTGGAAGGTGGTTCTGGAGCAGGAGTCTTAGGTGCACCACAAAACTGAGCGTTGAAAGGAACCACGAGTGGGCTATGTTTGGAGCGCCGCCATAACTTTAGCCATATCTTTGTCTCTTTATTTTCTACAGCATCTCTTCGACCAAAGAGATTTTAACCATCAAAAGGCACAATTAATAGATGTCGCAAGACCTCTGGCTTAAAACCGGAAACCGGCAGCCAGGACGCAAGAATATACGTGAATTAACGCCATGAGCGGCTGTATCTGTGGCATCCAAAGCACATTGAATGTTCGCGTTGGAGTTGAGCTTTCCCTCTGCCACTACCTGCTGCCCATTCTTGCAGTACTTTTCTGTAAGATGCTGAATCAAGTTCTCCGTTTGATCCCAGTGCACGTAGTAGTATCGTTAGAGCAAACCAATTAAATTGGCGATACACCAAGGATAGCGGACTGTGCTGCCACTCTCTTGCCCCCAGCGTCTATCTTCTTGCTCTCCCGATCAGGAGGGGATGCATCACTGGTGCCCTAGGTGTTAGCATGCTTTCTGGCGGTGAGGACCACCAACGAGTCAGGGGGTAACTGGCCACAAATATATGGAGGGTCATAGGAGAGGTTTTTTACTTCTTAGCTACCTTAGACAGGATAATTCTCACTTTGACAGGCTCTTTGAAAATCTCCATGGCAGCTTAGATGACCCCTTGGAGTATCGGGGTGGTATTGGAAGGAGCGCTAGGTGGAGGAGAGTGTTGTGAATCCCATGTAAGGCCCCCCTCTAGTGTTGCCTTATGTTGTCCCAAGTACATACATAATAGGCTGCTTTGCACACGTTACACAGTAACACACTTGTTCTGTGCCCTGCTGTTATTTTCAAAATAAGATGCACATGCTTTATTTTTCTGTTCTTCTGCTGAGATTCAATCTGTACATCATGCACGGCCAAACAACATTCTGCCCTGTTTTTCTCTGCGGTCAGACACTAACACCTAGACACAATAGAGAAATCCAGTGCATTTTTTCGACCAGAGCAAGTTTTATCGCATAATCCAACATCTGCAGTTCTAAAAACAGAACAAGACCAGGCTTGCAGAGAAAAGGTCCCGAGATGAACTAGCTACGAGCCTGAGATGTAGAGCAACTGATTATAATACTCTTGTGTGGGGTTGGGCACAAATCCCAGAGATCTTTAGTATAATATAGTAATCACAAAGCAAGGGTAGGCTTAGTCTGATTTGTCATTCACTAAGACAGGGCTTTTCATTGTGTAGTTTATTAATTGTGCTAATCACATTATTGACTTGCATAGGTCTCCTAATTACAGCACAGTTTTTGCATGATAGAGCACGTTAGTTTCAATAAATATTTTAAGCTTTTCACATGTCTCTTTCCTTGTGAGTGAGAAAACCAAAGGTGATGACCTGTTACCGCGACTCATGAGAGAGTTCAGAGTGTTGTGTTCTGGGGTGATGAGTTACCTGCCTCCCAGGAAGGCTAGAAGAGCAGGTAATAGGTAATGCACTAAGAGGTAATCTAGATTTGAGGCCAGAGGTACTGATGTGGTAGGGTGACTGAGTCCCTACATGCTGACGTCCCGTGTTCCCAGGCATAGTTCTGTTTGAACAGAGTCTCTGCAACAAGAGGGATTCTACAAGGAAATCATACTCTTCCTGCTGAACATGGGAGTTAGACATTGTGGAACGTGGCAGCCTGTGTAGAGCCTAGAGGTGAGTGCAGTGGCGACTTTAAAGACAACACAGAAGGTTCGGTGAGAGGAGAAGGAGGAGGAGGGAGGGAGGGAAGGAAGGATGACGATCAGCAGGTGGCACAGGAGAGGTAGCTCTGTCATGTCTCTTAGGCCTTTTGGAAGTGGTAATTCCAGTAGTTTGATGGCCTCCTCAAAAGTAAACTTCCTCTTATGAGAACAGAGTCTTTTGGCAGCTGTGGAGGCTTCGTCAGGATCCAGCAAGTGCCTGGCTGGATATGGATCTGCTGCTACCGAGCATAAAGAGGTTACTGCAGCCATTCGATGATTCGCTGTACGAAGTCTTCGGAAGCTGCAGAGGAGATTCTGGTGGAAGAGGGTCTAGATGGAATAAAAGAATGTCACCCAGCGGAGGGCGTCAAGCTCGATCTCTGCACCACATGCTCTGGGTGGGTTGGGCTCAGTGCTGAACTTGCCCTCGACTCAGTGTTTTGATGCAATCAGCCTCAGCTCCGAAATCTTCAGCTGCACCCCTTTGGAATCAGAGGGTGGGTGAAGGTGTGCCTTCAAATTCAGCGCCGAAGCAGCGGACGAGGCTCTGTGCTTGGACGTGGACTTCAGTGTAGAGTGTGGAACGGGCGTCAGGTCCATCTTGGAATAGCGAGGTCAGCCATGGCTAGAAGGCAGTGGTACACCAGAGACCTCATGGGTGGCATGTAAGCTTGGGGCTGGTGCCTCTAGGTGGTAGTAAGGGAAAAATCAGTACTCACTGCAGTCTTTTGTTGCTGCTGGGCCGACGAAGGCTCTTCGGACTTGACATCTGCACTGGAGTTAATGCTTTCCGGAGAGAAGGCTGTCTCCATTTCGAGCATCTACCTCTTGAATATCAGACTTCAAGCTCTTAAAAGATGTCCAGAGTGTCTTCTGCCTCTCGTCAAAGTGTCATGGTGACAGAGGCAAGGACATGAGCGCATCGGTTCACAAGAGTCCTTTTGTTACTTAACGCAACATAGGCCGACCAGGAGTCCTCTCGGTGGTCAGAGAAAAACAGATTGCAGACTTTGTGGAGGTCAGACCTTGGGTACTTGACCTGGTAAGTAGGACAAAATCAAAATGGAGTCCTGTCCATCACTGGGACATTCTCAACCCGGATGGTGGGAGTAGAGTTGTAGTAACCAACATGGAGTAGCATAGAACGCGACGGTTGAAAACAGATAAGATCCAGGATCATTTTGTAGAAACCGACTAGGGGACAGATTCAAGGGCAAGGCGAGAACACCACATGGCATTGAACAGGAGCTCATGACATCACATCTGAACCTGATGGCAGAGCAAAATCAATCTAACAATGGAGCAGGAAGCCCATGCGCAATACCACTAATAGGTGGAGTCAGTAGGTCCTGTGACTGGAAAAGCCTTCCTTTGAAGAAAAGCAAGTTGTACACATCCAAGCCAAACATTAGACGGCAAAAGTATGCACTGCAGGTGCATCCACAGCCACAAACAGTTACTTACCTTTGGTAACAATCTTTCTGGTGGATATTTAGTATTCCTGCCTACTCCTCACATGTGATTATCCCCAGGCACCAGACTGGATAAGGAAACCTTTCAAAGTTTCCCTATGGAGGTACTGGCTCCATCTTGGCCCTGTAATTGATGCCAGAGTGAAGCCACTTGTGCCAGTTCCCCATTAAATATTTCCATGCACTGAAAGGAGAGACAAGTAAGAACACATCAACTGTGTGGCACAGCATGCACCAACTGAACTGGAACAGTTTGTTAGTGCCGGTCTTCAACCATCCTTCAGAAAAGGGAAGTGGGCGGAATTAGTGATGAATATGGAGGCAGATAGAGCATCCACCAGAACGATCATGATTTAAGTTAAGTAACTTTTTCTTCTGATGGATACATTTACCTGCAGTCCTCTCTTGTTGAAAAGCAGTACCACCTCCCAAGTTGTGGGTCTGAAGGAGTGGGTACACAAGGAAATCAAGGAGCACCAAACATGTAAAATGGTCAACCTAGCTCACCTCGGATTCCAAGCAATAATGTTTAGCGAAGGTGTGAAAGGAATCCCATGTGATCTCACAACAAAATCTCAGCCACAAGAATAATCCTTGAAAGTGCTGAAGTGGAAGACTTGACATGAGTGGAGGGAGCTTGGATTTTCCTAGGCGATTCGTTTTTTGAAGGGATCCAACATTTCTAAACACAGTATGATCCAGTGAGACAATGTCCTCTTCTGGACTGCCGTGACCTTTTTACAGCCTGCAAGCTGCACAAAGACCTGGTCATTTTTATATCAGACTTCTCTATGATGTTCCGGTAATCTGTCCTCCTTGGCGTAATGATGTGGCGGGTGCACCGCGCTAAGGAAATGGTCACAAGAAAAGTATGTATGCGAGTAAGAATATGGTATTTCCATAGCAAAAACCTAGACAAACTGCATTGGAGTGCTGCACATGGTATGTTTGGCGAATAATAAGAGAGAAAGCCGAGTTGTGGACTTTTCATGCATTGTGTTGCAGTATTTGTTAAAGAGGTGAATCTTCAACTAAATTGGAGCAGAGTTAGGGTGATCCTGATGGATATAGCGATATTGTTACAGATCCTTGGTGCATAGATGGAAAAGGCCTGTTCTCTTGTTTATTCTTTTTTAAACTTCTTAGTCTGCAATGTAATGATGGTCCTGGCTTCAGGTGTGCCAACCACCAAAGATGGCGTGCTTGTCTGAAAGGTAAGTGGGGCTGATGGTTGTGATGGCTTTGGAAATGATGCAGCTGGTTTTGAAGATGGCGTGGTCTCACAAGAGGAGCCAATGGAGTTCCATGAGAACAGGGCCGGCTTTTACTCTGATGGCATCCGGGGGTGACAATCTTCTTTGGCGCCCCCCCCCCCCCCCCCTTCATCCTGTCCCCCCATGACCTCCTCAGAGTCCCTGACTTCCACCCGGCAACAGTGCCGCTCGTCTCTCCATAGCCCCTTTCTCACATACATTTCATTTGTTTTGAAGCGCTGGTAAAAGCTGGCTTTACTAATACACTCGGATATCCACATAAAATACAGATCTGTTCTTTTCAGTAGGCATATTAACCCTCTGCACTACTTTATGGAGAGTCAAAACTGCCAATAGACAAAACCTAGATCTTTCTCTCTAACAGGAACATTAATCACAAGAGTTATTTTGGCATTTTAATTGCTGCCTGCAAGCTAGATGCACAGGGAACTCTGCAGCAGGTGCTTTTAAATTGTAAGTAATTGCTAAACACAGTGCCTTGCCCATCCCCATTACAGGTCAGCACCCAGTGCAGCCGCACCGGTCTCTCCACCCTAAAGATGGCCGTGAATCAGGGGGTGATGTGACCATGTTTCTTCATGCCCTCAACGAGACACGCTGCGGTGCTGTAGGGTACCCTAAGGGGTGCCCGTGTGGAGTCTGGGTAGCCATGAAGTAGGGCATTATTAACATCAGATCCTAGAGTACAAGGATTTGAACAACAGTTCTGAAGTTGGTTTCTACAAAAAACTGTTTTACTTTGTGTAAAGGAGAGAGCTGGTACCCGCCATCGTTGTTGTTTTGGTTATGTGTTCCTTGAGTCTTAAAAGTCAGTAAATGTGACTGCCAAAGAGAGCACCCATAAAAAAGTAAAAACAAGATTCATATTCCACGGGGGCATTACAAACGATGTAGGAAGAAACATGTGTCAGTCCTTTTAAAAACCGGATAATCATCGGGGGCTGATCTGAAAGGCAGAGAAATACTAAAGGCAGTTGTTTATCATTTGACAGTGCCGACTGCTTAACCAAGTGTGACTAATAACAGAGCAAAACAAAAGACTTCTGATGGGCATGGTTTCAAAGGGTATAAATTCTGCCTCACACACAATGTGGCAAATCGGTGTTTAGTCTGGAAGATGGAAGAGTTTGTGTAGAGGCAATGAGCTGACAACAGGCTAACCACCTTCAGTGACAGATGGAAGCAGATCAGGGGTTCGCTTAATGTCCAGGCATGAACTGGAAGATTCTGGAGCTTGGGGTGCAGAATATGTCCCTCCTACTGAGAGAGGATGTCCAACATTAGAGGTACCTCCGGGGCATAGGGAGAGTTGCATGGGGTCAGTGTAGCACACCCTTCTCAGCCAGTCTGAAGGACAAGAATGGCTTGGACCAGATCCTGATAAACCTACCTCATAAACCCCAGCAGACCGATCAGGCTGAGAACCACCAGGAGTGCAACTCAAATCCCCACCCGAAATATCAGAATCTTAACCAGAATATCCCAGATCCTCTGAGGCGGAGGGAAGGCTGTTAAGGATTGGCTGTCCAGTACTGGCCCTAATCAAGCAGCAGTGGTGATGTTGCATGCAGGTAGTCCGATATCTGAACTGTTCTGGCCTTGATCAGCAAGTTGTCTAAGTACAAGAACACAAGGTTCCCCGACCTTCAGATTAGTTGCAGTCACCAACAGCACCTTTGTAAACATTTGTGGTGTCAGTTTTGAATAAGAAGACTGCAACTGGGCAATTAGTAGTCTTGTGGATCCTTCTAGGAAACAGATACCTCCTGTGCAACTGCTGATGAGTATGTGGAAAAGTGTCCTGCAAAGTCGAGGGACACCATTCAGTATTCTGCTTTCAGTGACTGAAGAACCTGAGCAAGTGATAGTATCATAAGAAAGGAACAAGTTTAAGATGCTAAGATTTAGACAAAGAGAAAAGACCGCTGTCCTTCTTTGGAAACAGAAGATACAGAGAGTAGCATCTTTGTCAATTTCCTGCTTAGGGACCAACTCCACCACTTCTTCGTACAGCAGGGCTGACAGTACCTGCTGCAGACCATGGGATCCTTTGAAAAGAGGAGTGGGGGGGGGAAGGGGTAGTAGCCTGTTAGAGGGGTCAGGCATACACCTTTTCTACAATTTGCAAGACCCATTAGTTTGCTGTTATAGCCTTCCAGGGCTGTGATAGGGAGGATACTCTTTCCAACGAGCCATATTTGCTCCTTCAAGGAGCAGCCAAATCAGCTAGCTGAGGATGGGATTGATTACCCTTATCCTTGCCTCTGTCTTTTTATTGTCAAAGCAGCTGGCTCTGTTGCTATACTAGCTTGGAAGACTGGTGGAAGCTGAAGTATCTGAAAAGCTTCGAAACTTTTAAAACTGCCTGCGGTCCCAGGCTGGGGACCGAAGGCCCAAAGTAAAGGCTGCCGCTCTTCAAACATTGAAATTCTCCAGGGCAGCGTCAGACTGGTCGCAGAAGAGAGGTGCCCCATAGGGCATGTCCATTAATGTTGGCTGCGTATTACCACAGAACGCAGTTGACCTGATCCAGGTATGCCTTCAAAGTGTCACAGAAGTGCCCAGGCCCTGGCCACGAAGTCCAATGTGTACAGTCAACATTTTTGCATTTCCCATCTACTGTGGCTGAGCAGAAAGTCCTTGAAACCAAGGAGAGGGGGCTCTCACACCAAAGGGATGGAGCACCCAGTAACTGATAGGTTAAAAAAGTTTTCCCTTTGGATGAATCAAATGTTGAACATTTACCATTAACACAATACCACCTGTAGAACACAAAATGTACACAGAAACTTGATAATTGAGGCACTTATAGATCAACCACAGTCTCATAAAAATATCAATGTTTTTTAATCATTATTACAAATACATAAATATGAACTACCCATATGTGTTCAATTACATTAAAATTCATCAAAGTTCATATGTAATCAGCAAAAAACATCTCCTCTTTTGATGTTGTAGAGACAACCCACATTTTAGTGATCATCGTATCACGGCATTGAGAGTGACAAGAATATACTCCAACTGAGTGCAGTTGCACCGGTGAGCATTGAGACTTGATAAGTCCATCAGATGAACATTAGGAGAATGGAACTTTGATTGATATGAATGTATGGTATTTATAAACATGGCATGAATAGATGATTGTTGCACTTATATTTCCTAAACAAGCCTCTGTAGTGAAAACATATGTTTTTGATAAAAAACACAATTTAAAAAAAAAAACAATGCTATATGGGAATTGTTGAATGTTGATAATTTGCTTCATGGCTTTTTAATTCTTGTATCTTTTGTCTAGGCAAATATGTGATTTGGCCTTTTTAAGTTGAGGAAGATAAAAAGTATTGTCCTGAAGAAGGTGGTATCTATTGACATTATACCATCGAAACGTGTCGACGCCTATATAGGTGGTTAAATTTGGTGAAGTCAGCAAACAGTTTTAGACAGGGAATTTAGACCCATGCTTGATGCTGTCTATGCAAATGTCCAAATTAACGGTTTAAATGACAGTGTATTGTCTTTTTTCTGTATTCTTCCTTTTTTATGTTGGTCAATGATTTTTGATATGTACATGTTTTAATTTGGTTAAATGTTTTTTGCTGATTACATATGAACTTTGATGAATTTTAATGTAATTGAACTCATATGGGTAGTTCATATTTATGTATTTGTAATAATGATTAAAAAACATTGATATTTTTATGAGACTGTGGTTGATCTACAAGTGCCTCAATTATCAAGTTTCTGTGTAAATGTTGTGTTCTACAGGTGGTATTGTGTGAATGGTAAATGTTCAACATTTGATTCATCCAAAGGGAAAACGTTTGTAACCTATCAGCCGCTGAGCAGAAAGTACCAGAATTCTGTTTAGCACAGGATGAGGCTTGCACCTTTAGACTTCCAGCTGACAGATGAATAGAGAGTACAGTTGATCTCCAGGTGCTGATATGTACAGTCTAGATCTCAGGAGGTTCAAGTTGGGGCTGAGGTAGGTTTGCACAATGACAACTTCACAGGCTTGAGCAAAGCAGTGTTAATTGGTAGCAAAGTCTCAAATGAAAGTGCAGCAGGCTGCAGACCCTTGCCAAAATGTTAGCCCTAGATGCCACTGTTGGTAGGGGCAACTGCAACAAATCTGCTGCATGGAAGGCAGTTACTTGCAGAGAGGCTGGTCCTGGTGGACACTCCATTTCAGTCTTGTGGCAAGTGTTCGGTACACTAGCATTTTGTGAGGCCAGGTTGCCAACAGTGTCCAAAAAGGTAGGCAGTAGCAAAATGGCTACTTCACTGCTGCTGACTGTATCATGGGACACTGTTTCAAGTATGTGAAAATGGTCCATGTTGGAGCAAAAGAGGTCAACCATAGCTTGCCAGTAGCGCTAGCGTGAAGAGATGTCAGGCTGAGACCCAAGCTTACATATAGACTCCAAATATCCTCTGAGCTCACCGACTAGCCCTCATTAGGATAGTCTGTGACTTAGAATGTGGATGTGTGGCCACTGGCTTGGATGGTGGCACGGTGTCAATGGCATGGAGGATGGTGCTGGAGGCGCTACCAGAGTCTCGGGGTCAGAATGGCTACACTCAGCGCCAGGGGGGCTCTCGGAGGAGTAACAGTAGGGTTGCATGGCAACAGGGAAGAACCCAGCGGTGGGAACCCATATGGAACACTAAAAGGTCTAATGGGGCCTAGTGATTCAGAGGGGGACCTCGCCTGAATATCTCTATCACAACCTGGCGGTAAAATGGGTATGTTGGTACACAGGAGCGAGAAATTCTACTTAGGCCAAAGCCCAAGGACCGCCATATTTCTCACCTGGAAGCATCTGTTTTGGTAAACAAGTCAAGTCTGAACACAGGTCATTATCTCTTCAGCTTAAAAGACATTCTAGGTCTTTGTGCAGCACTCTTACATGATCTTCTTAACCATACCAGCTGAGCTTACCAAATTGCTGACTGAGAAAGGCTGGGCAGGTGTTCTGACAGTTGAACACTGTTCTGCCTACCCTAAAGAACATTGTCTGAGCTTCAAAGAATATGGGGTCTAGTATCTCTTAATGACTGCCTGCACTATCACAGAGATGCTTGTCCAAGTTGGCTGTACTGTGAAACAAATGGAGATGGGAAATGGTTAGTTTCTGAAATCTAAGGGGACTCCAATTAGATAAATTTTAATTCAGCAGTGAGTTCACAAATTCAGTACATATAATTTAGAAATGTGGGGCCATTTATCCTCTGCACCCCTTTCTTTGGCCATCCAAAAATTCACAACCCACGAGCAAAAGCGAAATTTGGTTCTCCCTTTCACGTTTACAAGGAACAAATTCCTTCCTTCTTTTCTACACGATATGGCCTCCACCTCCGCACCTAGTCCCCATCATCCCCTTTCATTCCACATTTCATGACTGCAATCCACATTTCAAAATTTTTAGATTTCTGGTCTGTATTTAGTTTAGGCTAGAGCTGGTGAGATCAGTCGGCCCTAAACTATTCAGAGGCTGAATGACTGCAACTGCCATGAAAATACTGAGCCTTTATCAAGTTCTACAACTCATCTGATCTGATATAGGATTATGCTGGAGCAGACAGAGTTTCTTTTAAGAGATTAGGACGAATAGAACTTTAAGGAAATGCCACCATTCTCAAACACAGAATGTGTATGAGTAGAGTGGTCTCGGTCCTCTACATTTCAGTTAAATTGGCAATGCAAACAGTGATGTGTCTGTTAGTTAAGCACAGAGAAGGAATGCTCCAAGATGAACCCTGAAAAGCAATACATGCAACTTTGCACTGGACATCAAAGTAGCATAACAAAGCAGTTGTATTCAGAGAGCACAAGTTGACCCCCTAAAGTTTTCGTGGCACTATAAAATCGATAACAGATGTTTAGTATTACCTAACTGATATGCTTTCGTTTTATTGAACAGGAAGGATGGAAGGCTGATTGGATTCCTGGGAATCAAATCTTTGACCAATAGGATAAAACTATGAGCCCCTGCAATGGATTCATCAGTCCACACACGGAGGAGTACTCAAACATTTACATCTTTGAAAAGCATAACTAGACTCCATGTTTTCATTCAGCTGCTGATGACTAATATGTTTTGACTTATATTAGTAGTTACTAACTTTAGGGGTGTATGGATTTTGTGGGTAACAACCCAAGGTACTTTAGGTACATCTTTCAATATGCTAGTAATCTGGATCTTGTACTAAGACAATGGAATGTTTTGATACAAAACAGATGCGAACGATCCGTACCTGGCTGCAGTTATTTAGATATCCTTATCCTAGTCCCAGAAGTTCCGAATAGGCCCTCCAACTGTTCAACACTCTTATAAAATTGGGGAAAACAGATGGATAGAGCAGTCACACCAAGTCAAAATGAGAAACATATCCTGTATGCGAAGCCCAGACCTTTTCCATACACTTACCGTGTAGGACATGACAAGGTTTATCATCCCTTCTTTGTCATCACCCTGCCTTCCGCTCAAGCTGTACCACTCATCTTCCACCTTGCCTTCCTTGAGCGATTCTGGTACAGTAATATGCGTCCACGCAATACGATCATCCATTGAAAAGGCTCGCTGAGTGAGGGGAGAAAAAGCACAATTAGTGATGCAGTTCTACTTAGTAAAGTCCTCTCAAATTGAGATAAATATTCTATGCTCAAGAAATTAAAACTCCATGCTCACACTTAACAAAAGGAAACAATTCCCCTCACCTTAAAACAGGATTTTCATCTTTAAATACAAGAACAAGCTTCTAGTCATCAAAAGCAGAGGAATGACATGAACTAGAGTGCTTTGCATCTTAAAAAATCTTGGGGCTGAAATAATAAAAGCCACAGCTCTGAGCAAGGATACTAAAAGCACAGATCTCGTGTGCATACTCGGGTGCAGTCCACAACCGCCTTTCTCAGTTAATACCAACGAACACACAACTGCAGCATATAATGTGGTTTTATAGAGAAAGACTAGAATGTGGACATGGTTGTCGACAAAAGACCTATAGGTTAATGGTAGTCAAATAAATGGTAAATAAATAAAGTACCAGGACCTTTATACCCATTGCATTGTAATATGCTGGGAAAACATCACAAAACATAGAAAGCTAGGAGGAGTGATAACTTAGGCCAAACAAAGCATCAGGTGACTTGATAACAAGTAAGGTTCCACGTTTTATGTTTTTACAGTTTAATACAGACAGAATTTTTTTTGTGATATCTGTATTTATTTTTAAATGTGAATAAAAACAGAAATTCGGATGTTTTTTGAGCGATTTTAAACGCTGCCAGTCATGATTTCCTGGCCAATAGTTTTGCAGATAAGTACGAGGAAAAAAGAAAGTTTAGTCAGAAGGGTTAAAAAGCAGTAGATCTCCCAAAGGTTGATACTAAAATGTGGATGTTTTCATAGAAGTGCATTGATTTATCATCTGAGGGTGTTCATATCATTGAAACCTCGCAGGAATTCAATAAAAAGCGCATATTTATCAGTTAGATAAATGTTTTTTTCACAAAACGCAAAATAGATATGGAAAAACTTAGATAAAATTAGCAAGATATAAAAAATGGATAAATACAGATGGAAATGTCAAAAAATGAAATAAGCATAAAACCGGGAGCTCTAATTATAAAGGAATCTTAGCACAGGGGCTTGGCGCTCACATGGAACGGACGTGCCTGGCCGCCGAGAACTGCCATTAAACTTGTTACCCGGTGCCACAGGCTATTGTGAAACAGCACCCCGGAAAGCCGGTGGTGAGGAGGCTGGCTGGCCTATAGCGGAGTGGGTTGCTGCAAACAGCCAGAGCGGGTGAAAAGAAACTCATGTGGGCAGCCTCCAAAAATGGCGGCCGCACGATGCTAGCGCCCTAGTGACTGCCGCAGTGTGTGGCAGCCAGGGTGAAGATCAGACACCCCTGATGGTCCTGCCTCACCATTCGGACTCCTGAGGACCAAGTGTACGGATTGGCAGGAGTAGCCCCACCCGTGCCTGTACTCAAAACATGGGTTGCACCTGAGAGATGCCCTGGGGGGAGAGGAGGACACACACGCACCTGCAGGCCTATGGCAGGTGGGGTGGGAGGTGGTGGGGTAAGTCACAGGGAGGTGCCGGCTCACAAGGTGGATAGAACAGCATTATGGAGAATGGGCAGCAAGACACAGTGGAGCACAGGGGAGCCCTTGATTGCTGGCTCCCTAAATAGTACAGAGGCATGGGAGCTCTCACTGGCACACTAACCCCCCAGAGACATGGAGGTCAGGATTCACTGTGTACAAGTACTCATTGCAGGAGGAAACTAGGCCAAGAGCAGCAACGCCAGAGCTGGGTAGTGGAGTTTGAAAATGAACTCCACAGTGAGTAAACATCTCCCTCCTGGGTAAAGTTAGAGCTCGCCTGCACCGCACTGGGGGAAGACAGCTACAATCACTTGCACTATTATAACAGAGGCACATGTCCCGCCAGCTATAAAAAGATAGCCGACAGAGTGTTTTTGGGCCCAGATGCGCTGTCAAAATATATGCTAGCTGTCGGGGGACAGATCCCTAGGCAGAAGAACCAATGTCCTCAGGAGCGAAGAGTGAGCCTTTCCTCTCCCCTGAGGTACAGTCACCTCTTGCCAAGTAAGGCACACCGAAGGATAGACTAGTACCCATAGGGAGCGAAGAGACGAAGTAGGACCACCAAGAGAATCTTCAATCAAGTCCAGCAGGAAGATGGGGTGGACCTGTAGGTAGTGTAACCCCTCAGAAATAGACAACAAGAGACAAAATGAGAAGGTTTAAAGGAGACTAGTCTCCTAAGGCGAGGGTATAGACGTACTATAAATCAAAGAACACAGGTTGTATACTTTCACATACTCACTTAATTGCTTGTATTCCACATAAATCAGGTCTCTTCTGCAAAACGATGGGAGAAGGGCAAAACGTAATGCTCCAGGCTGTGAGCGTTTAAGTTCAACAGAACAGTTCAAAGGCATACGTCTGCCAAGAGTCAAAATCTCAAGATACAGAACTGGAAGCACTTCTATACAAAAATTCATCCACAGGAGGCCAGAGTACACACACGCTCTATTTCAAGCATAGAGCACACAGGAGTTGAAGTTGGAGCGAGCAGAAGCAAGCGGCAATAATGTATCCGCTTTGTTCCGTCTTCGCGATAATAATGAAAAATGTTTTAAAAAGAATGAAAGGTGAAAGACGCGCTGAAACTACAAAACAACAAGCATTCGCAATGCAATAGGTCTCGCATTTACGCGAGTTGGAGCTATTGGCATTGTAAATGACAATGCGTTTTATTTAGGATTCAAAAACCAAAACATAAATAAAAGGCATTGTCATTTACGTCAATAGCTCAAACTCACGTAAATGCGAGACCTGTTGCATTGCAAATGCTTGGTTTTTTTTGCATCTTTTATATAGCGCGAACTCGACCTGAAGGTATTCGAGCGCTGTACATGAGCACCGTATTCACATACATATTCAGGCACGGGGAGATTAAGTGATTTGCCCCGAATCACAGGATGTGGACGCGACCTCGAGGTTCGAACCCTGGTTTCCTGCACCAAAGTCGGCAGCGCAGCCGACGGATCACATCCCCTCCCTGGCACATATGTCCTTTGTTTGCTGGATTTTGGAGCAGGGCAGAACCATTCATTGGGGACAAAGTAATTCACTTCAGGGGCAAATAAGGTACAGTTATACTCAGGGTCGAACTATCAATAGTACAGCGCAGGGATGTATTTTCTATTGGTGCAAATGCACCAGGCCCAGCGGTCTAAGTACTCCACTGAGGCCTGATAAATGCTGTATTTCACGGTTCACAGAGTGACTATGGGGCCCTTTCCTTCCTTACGTTAGGGCACATGACACAGTGGCTACCGACTGGCATAGCCGTGTTAGAATCACAAAGATCCAGTGGTGTGAAGGGCCCGCTTCACCCAAATTATATATGTTTTAAACCGGGGGATGTTGGACTTTGTTAATTTCCTGCATTAGGACATATTGAAGGCTAAAAACATACCCTGGCTATCTCATATCAAAGCCTTAATATATCATATAGGCCTGCCGCAACTCTGGGAGACTCCAGGGGTAAGCTGTATAGCGGTACAGAAAAAGGAGTTGCTAGCCTTACTTAGACAGCATAAACTAGCTTTGCTATACCGCTCACAGTCTGTGGGTAGGTTGACCACAGACTTCTTGCAAGTTAAGCTGGTACCCAGCAGGGAGGAGTTTTTAGACCTGATTCAGCCCCCTATTGCAAAAAAGTTATATATTCAGTTAAGGTATGGTTGCCTTCCAATTGGGGAACTGACCTGCAAATGGGCAGGGAGAGGTGAGGGAGTTTGCCCGGGTTGCAACGAATCTAAAGAAGATCTAGCCCACATTTTATTTTTTTGTCCCGCCTACAAGGAAATACGTAGATCTTGGCTTGTGCCACTATGTAGAAATTTAGGCTTAAAACATTGTGCGCAAGCATGCAGGATATTACGTTATGATACCTCACCTCCTATTGTGTTCACTGTTTCCCGCTTTTTACATAGTATGTGGCGAAGGAGGTCCGCCCTCACTAATTAAACATAAAATTGCTAGTTTTTAATAATGATGCGTAAATTTCATCTTTGATAACTGCTGTTTAATAACTTTTTACCTTGTATGTATAATTATTTATGTTTTATCTTGTATGTACATATTTTATCTGTGCTTTTATGGTCATCGACCGAAATAAAGCTATCAAAGTAAGTAAATATTGCACCTCTAGGCCAGAAGCTGGCTTTACCCATTCCATTAGAATCAAACCAGTGCACAGCTGCCAAGCGTCTTTCTCCTATCATGTTTGACATCATTAGTAAGTCATTCATCAACACATTGCTTTCTGGGACGTGTAGTTCCACTTAGTTCGAAATGGTGACTGAAAAATCATAGCATGTTAGTACTGCCGGCTAAAACAATTTTTTTTTTTTTTAAAAGAATGGCTGATGATGTCCATTTTATATTGCTGCGTGGCCCTAAATACCGCCATACAAGTTACTGCTGCGGCAGCAGTGCTGCCACTGTAAGAAAGCGCGTCCTGTGTGCTCAGGGGTAAAATAAAGCGCGACCGGACGGAGCCCAGCCTGGCCCTTCAATGCAGCAAACACAGGATCAATTCGCCTCGAGAGAGGCAGCCCGAGCTCTCCAATCAGGCATGTGATGACAAGAGCAGCCCAGTGCAGAGATTGGGGAATGCAAGGGTCATATGTTTTCAATATCCCCTTCATCTTTTTTTTTTTTCATCTCCACCTCTCCGTCACTTGTCAGTGCTGCCCGACCGCAATCAATCAGTTATTTGTCAGCCCCTGTCAATCCGCCCTTGATTCATGTCAGCTTTTGTTGCTGATTACAAGCCTGGTGTGACTCGAAGGAAGAGAGAGCGGTGGAGGGGAGAGTGCCGAGAAGTCTCCTTTCAAAAGAGCCTTTCAATTTAAGGAAATAAATTGTTCTCAGAGTAAACATCAATTTGTATGCACACAAAAGGCGGACCTACTTCATTTAGCTCCGGCGACCCGGACAACCCCGTGCTGCACTCCCTCCCGGTGCCCAATTTTAATTAAGAGGGGGCACTCCTTTTATTTAGGAGGATTAAAAGTCCATATTTGTTAGGTGTTTACAATATTTCTCACGGTCTTGATGAAACGCTCTCTTTGGACTCTTGTGCGCGCGTGTGCGTTGTTTCTCCTTCATCTCACGGCCGTCAGTCAGCGTTGGCGCGGGAGGACTGTTTAAAAACAGATGAAGATTGACAACACGGAGCGGTGCTCGAATGCCAATACTGACAGGATGAACAAATGACTGCCCATGGATCAAAGGCAGGGCCGGGGCCATTCATTACGCCCCGAGTATTTCTGCACAATTACAGCCTTCTCACTTCGGCTATTATATTGATTGCCGATACCTCGAGCAGTTTTATCACCAGCAAACAACTTATTTGTTGTCAGTGACTGTGTACGCAACTCCTAGCCCCGGATGATTTGGGCGGGGGGAGGAGGGGGGGGGGGGGGGAGGGGGGTAAATATTTCCCGCAACAATATTTTCTGTACCATTGCCTGAATTGTTTTTAGGGACCGGCTTCTCCACCAAAGCGAAAACATACGGGGCAGAGGCCAGGAGGCAAATGTTTGTTATGCGACAACTTTCCCTTCTTCTCTGGGCGCAAACAAATAAAGCCGTCGTGCCTTGGTGAATTTGTTTACAAACCAGCTCATGTTGTGTGTGTCTTATGGGTTCCGTATGATTAAAATGTATATATTTTCTGCCTGAACACCCATAATAGTGCCTTAACAGGTCTGTAAGCACCGTGTCTTTCGGTTGCATACAGTCAACAAGGTTCAACACAAATAGGAGATTATGACATGACTGTTTTAGAAATCACGTTTTCTTTTTCCTGGCGGCCTGAGGTCACAGCAGAGCACTGGGAGGAGTCTGGGCTGAGACGGCGGCTCGGCTCAGCTGGAGCCGCCGCGCTGCAACAAGAATCGGCTTCCCGCGAGGAGGCAGCGTGGGAGTTCTGTGTGTGCTCTGCCAGCCCCGTAAATCCTTGTAAAACTGAGAAAGTCACCCTACGTTTACAAGGCGAAGCCGAGAAGCCCCCACATATGAACGCGGTAAGGAGGAGGGGGAGAGAACCGCAGGAAGAGTGTTGTGACCTGGAGGTGAGTTCTAATTTGAGAGTAACCGCCGTGTAGTGAAAGGAAAACAAGCCCGGCGGAGCGTGGCACGCGCGCGCTTGGGGGCGGGGAAGCGGACCCTTTGAAGTGCTCCCAAAAGGCGGATTGCATGGCGGCACGATGCGCGTGATTGTGCGCGTGCTAGCCATGCAATCCGCTTTTTGGGAGCACTTTTCAAACCCGCTTTCTATAGTCTCGCTTTGCGATCGCTTACGCGATAGCAAGGTCGAGACCTAAAAATGCAGTAGCGCAACCTTGCGCTTTTGAAGCAAACCAACCCGATATTAGCAGATCAGTCCCCGGGAGACGAACACAGCGCGTCCTCGCGCTTAATGACGGGAGTAGGGAAAGGAATGCAGCGCATCGGTGCGCGCACTGGCGGGAGAATCGAAGGGAACACAACGCGTACTCGCGCTCAATGGCGAGATTACCGGTAGCCACAGAGAAATCCTTAATGAGCTTCCAAGCAGTTCCAGGATTACAGATAGCTTCTAAGCAGATAACAGATGACAGGAGGAAATCAGTAACACTGATCTGAACAAGAGAGTGAACTCAGGGCGTATCCAAACACAGGAAAGGGCGTGGTCCTAGCAGGAAAGAAAGCCAAGCACCTGAGAACGGGGGCTGGCAGCTTATAAGCCATCTTGGTCACCTGACATTAGCCCAGTGCTGCATGGGAAAGCATACAACCAGCTACCTCTCTCAATGCATTATGGGAGTGGTAGTTTTCTATCATGAAACAGAGACAAGGTGCAGGAAGCCTGGCGGTTAACAGTAGGCAGAGGGGCAGGCTGTGTGGGGCCAATCCAGCCCAATGGGAGCATAGCTCCAGCAGCCCATCGCAGAACGAGAATCCCCCACACCCCAATCACAGGACTTGATGGCAACTGAGTCCCATAGCTAGCCAGACATGCTAGATAAAATACTGGTTGCCACTGAGAGCTCCAGAAAGACCCAGGAGAGGAAATAGATGCAGATGTAGACCAGAGGAATTTGGCAGAGAAAGTGTAACAACAAAGTGCAGACTTAGTGGACTTACAACCAAGTGTGGTCAATGTGGACACCGCAGTAACAAGTCTGTCACAACACTAAATACCTTGGAGCAAAGAGTGGATGATGCGAAAGGACACAATGGCAGGAATAATAAAGATACAGATCATGGGGATGCCCGAATGAGTGAGGGACAAGACATGGAATTGTACCTAGAGACATGGTTGGCAGAGAAGGTGTCCCCCGCAGGTGCTCACCAAGTTCTCTGCCCAGGACACAAAACATCAAGTTCCCTCACTTGTGGGTGCCCCGCCGACACCGGTGGTGGCCAATCTACTACACTATAAAAATAGGGACTTAATAATAAAACCGGTAAGACTTGCTGGCCCTTTCATGTTGCTGTGCCTAGCCACACTGAAGACCATGCTTGATGGGAAAACATTATTTTTCACGGATGCAGCAATGGCAAGGGATGAGCTGAAGGCTTACAGGGCAGAGGCCAGCGGCAAGCACTTTAAACCAAATCCTGCACCTAAAGCACAACGGGCCCCACGGCGAAGGCGGAAAACTGCCAAACTCCCTCTGAGGGAACAGAGGGAAGAAGGAAAAAAGGCGGCTCTGACGGAAATGTTGGCGATGGATAATCGTAAGCACAGGGGAAGACTCTACAGCCCCAAAGGCCTCCGGAGACGCTTGGCGCACGAACTAGAGACAATGGAGAACTCTTCACTGGCTATCCTCACACCGCGCTTGCCAGAAAACTTGTGACATTGAAAGCAAACACAGCAAGAGGATGATATACGTACACTGCCTTTATAACTGCAGGTGACTTTGGAGGGTGATCTGTGAAGTGAGGCAGGATGTGGAACACGAATGGAGTCCATGGATTGTTGATTAAGATTGCTAGATGTGTGCTTGGCACAATAAAATGTGTGGGCCATGCAGTGAGTGCTGGTGGCTTGGTTTGGGGGGGGGGGGGAGGGAGAGTATGCACTATATTCAATACTACGCCTCAATATCTTCTTACTCGAAGTCTTTAACCTTTAAGAAGGAATAGTTATGGACAGGTGCTCGTTGTTGACAGTCCTGGGGATTGGCAGTTGTGGGGAAGGTTTCCATGTTGTTAAATTATCACTCACCATATGGGATCGAATAGGAGCATCTCACAGGCAACTAGGGGGCATTCACAAATACTGCAGGGATGAAGGCTGGGAACTCTTTCTTAAGTGAAGGGGACACTAACACCTAGATGCGGAAATTATAAATTTAAATACACACTCTTGACATGGAATGTTAAGGGCCTGGGAACCGCGATCAAAAGGTTCAAGGTCCAGATCTATTTAGACAGGAGGAGATATAAAATAGTATTCCTCCAGGAATCCCATTTGGCAGAGCACAAAGTGGCAAGGCTACAAAGACACTGGTCTGGTCAGCTATATGCAACTAGTTACTCCTCATATGCCAGGGGAGCACTAATGGGGTAAAGCCAGGGGGTTACCAACTAGGCTACTAAGATCGATAAGTACCTGGAGGGCAGATATGTACTAATTTCAGTAGGCTTAATGGCCAGGACTTTACATTTGGTTGTATTTATGCCCTTAATGTGGGCCAACAAGTCTTCTTTGATCAATTGATAGTGAAACTGGCCCCAAAACAGCAGTGCCAAGACTGATTGGAGTGGGGGATACCAACTGTGTACTGGACGTTTCCCTCCCATATTCTCTGCCCCGGTAATCCAAATGGCAGGGACATTTGCAAAATGGCTCTAGGAGTGGAACCTGGAAGACGTTTGGCTGACGTGTCACGCTCATCACTGTGAATACTCTTACTTTGCAAACACATGAGTTATAGGTTCGATTAAATAGGTTTTTGGCTTCCAGACTGTTATCCTTAAGGATCACACATGCTGAATATCTGGGACTGACAATATCAGACCATTAGCCTTTACCCCTTATCTACACACATGAAAAAGGGCATGCCCCATCCTCCCCGATCACCATGTGGAGACTCCAGAGCACATTGCTCCTGGAAAACACTTTTCGGGAAGAGCGGAGGCAAGTTATTATCGATTATATTGAGGAGAACAAGGGTAAAGCCTCTTCCTTGGCAGTGGAATGGGAGGCATTTAATGTAGTGGTCAGAGGCCACTGCACTGGAGCAGTAGTGGCGGTCCGAAAAACACTAGAGACGAAACATACAGCTCTGGAGCATGCCCTTAAACAGCTGGAAAGAGAGGTGGTCATTAACTCAGATCACACAATACATTGCTGAGAGGGACAACTGTCATCCAAGTGAAGCGGCTCAAGAACTTTAGCTACAGGGAACATCTGGCACATCAACATGCAGAAAGCGACAAGTCTGGGTGACTTCTATTGTAGATTGTAATGTCGAACATAAGAGGGGGACTAATTATGCAGATTAAAAACTTACAGGGACACATCAGACATTCACAATATGAAATCAACAATGTTCCTCGAATATTATGGGCAGGTTGATATCCCGGTTTTATAAAATAATCCTCCATATGTTCACTCCACCATTACTTACTCTCAGAGTGAGATACTATAAAGCGCTGATAGTGTGATACCCCCATTCACAGTGGCTTGCGCATTGAGAATACAATGCCAATTCTCAATATGATTATGTTCGTGGGTAATGTGTTTGGTGAACAGTTAAATTGGTATTGCTACAAAGCATACTACGATTTGAGGCAACTGTGATGCGCTGAAATATGCAATGTTAACAATAGATATGACAAGTGCAATAATTGAGACAATTGATATCCTGTATTAGAATCTGCACTACCAGAATTAATGAGGTCATGCTTATGAAGATGTATATTATTAAAAGTAATAAACAGATAAAAAATAAAGGGAACAATAGCAAAATTGAACATCTATTTTCAAACTAACATCTAGATACTATGGCTTACACACTACAATGAGTCATCCATTCAAATGGTGCATCATTCTTGGATAAGCTCAAGAGATATAGCCAGTTATGTATGGGATACTAAAGTAACTGTACAAATATACTATGAACCATGACTTGTGAAAAATTGGTTCTTGAGGGGCAATAATATGGTAAGGAATGTATTGAGATCTGCAACTTTGCAACTTCTACCACTCTAAAGGCCTACCAGGTTATCAGACTTTCAATCAGATTAAAATAATCTTTTTTTTAAATGGCATTGTAAAGTGCATTTACTGTGGGCCACATAACATGTTACACACTCATGGTAACAGAAATGCTTCCAGTTGATTTACAAATGTATTTCCAACAACTGAAACTAGAACATCCATTAAGGTATAGAGGAGTGTGATGGGTTGCTCTGTGCAAGCAAGCAATGCTAAGAGCTCTGTCACATATCAGGAGAGCCAAGTAACTTCTTCATCCAAGTAATACTCTTTGAACCTACACATAAGGTTAGAAACTAAACTCTGGGGACAGAGATTGTGCCTAAACCGTTTTAGGAAGCCATGGTAAGGTGACAGCATTATTAGAGCACTCTAGCCTTTGCAAAAGTGAGGTTCATTTAGATCCATATTAGGTCTAAAAACAATTGCAAAGGTCCTGAAAAAGACTGTCTCACTTCTGATGACGTCCTTATCTGAAAGTACACTCAATCCATTTCAATCAAAGTAACATTATTATATTGGTCAGCTGCAGGCAACACAAGTGACTACTGTATTAGGATTCAATGACAGAAGGATGCAACTGTGGTTGGCAGCTTGTTACTACAATGGTTATATCGATTTATAGATGAGTAACAATATATCACAGGGATGATTTTCACAGAGTTCTGAGTGACATCTAACAGACAACCAGAGTAAAGCTGGAATTTTCTATTATGTCACTCAGGCCTCTGGGGGGCAAAACATCTATTTAATTCACTTTTTATAACGTTTATAATTTTAGGTTACGTATGGCCTCCAAATCACCTGCCCCCTGTTTCTAACTGCTATGTATGAGCAGAGGAGAAATGGGGAGCCACACATAAATATGACCCCCTCCTCCCTCACACCACACCCACTATCACCCAAGACTGTGCTCTCAGCTGTCCATCAGACCGGACAGCCAACAGCACACCGATAGGCTCTCAGAGATACCCCTCAGAGGTCTGGAATTACTTTATGATGTAGCAACAATGGGAAACAAACTTCCTGCAGTGCAGACGTTTGTCAGGAACATGGCTCTGATACCCATCTGGGTCTTGTTTGCGCTATACAAAACATATAAATAAATAATGGCTCTCTGGAAGGCAGATGATCCAGACATTAGGAGGGCCTGACTTGGCCTTCTATCTTCAACAGGGAGGACACTTATCAAATAAAGATGGCATTTTATTTGATTTGACTAAAAACAAAACATTTCTGTCAGAAAATCAAGTGGATAGATGAAATCTGTTGAGTGAATCAGTTATCACAAAATTCTATATGGGATTTTTGAAGAGAAAAAGTCAATAAGGGCAAGCATAGTGCTCCAAGACTCTGTCACCAGAAGCCAGAAAGAAGAACTGAAGCAACTGCAAGGTGCTGGACATGACGGGATATTGTTGGTCTCTGGACCCTTAAAGGAGCAGACACTGTTGTATATTCATTTAATGGCAGCATAGAGGGCTACATTGTTCTTTTCTTCTTCATCTTTCTTCGCTCCTCTTATTTAGAGAGATGTGGAGGAGTGTAAAAGATACAGTGCAATGGATTGGCCTACGTGAAATGGTGTAACCACATTTGGTATAAAGGAGGCCCTTGTGTGAAGCACCAGTTTGTCAGGATGGACTGATCAGTAAAGCGGCATAGATGACAAGGCCTGCAGCTCACTTACTCTACTGGCAGATGTAATAGCCACAAGATAGCTGTTTTAACCGTTCGAAGCCTGAGGGGACAATTATGGAGAGGCTCAAAGGGAGCACACTTCAAGAAAATTGACACCAGATTAAGGTACCACTGAGGCATGATAAATGATGAAGGAAGGAAGAGATGAACAATGCTTTTAAGAAACCTGTGTACAATAGGGGATTTGAACAGGCAGCCACAAAAAGACTATCTGGGCAGAAGGCAAACAGATCTAACAAAGGCTCTCCCCACTGTTGAAAGAGAACTTGCACCATCTCTAGTTGGAGATGTCATTCGTGATCTACTAGGCTTTGATGGCTGAGTTTGGTCACCCTGGTTGTTGCAGTATCACATGGCTGTGGTGTTGTCCGCGAACACCTGAACTAGCCTTCACATGATAGAGCGTAGAAAGGCTTACACAGCCAGTGGGATCACACCTAGCTCCAGCAGGTTGATGTGGAGCCCGGATTCAGGTGGAGACCAGAGTCCTCTGATCTCCACCTCTCTCAGATGGCCACCCTATCCCAGGAGTGACGCATCTGTCACTACTGTGAGATTTGGTTGGGGATGAGAAAGGGGTTTGCCTCTGACCAAATTGCTGTTAGTGAGCCACCACTGTAGATCTTTTTCAGTCAAGTTTTTAGAAGTCTCCTAAATCAGGGATAAATAGTGGTAATTCTTGTGTCAGAGGGAAGACAATTCCAAAGATGCTGGTTGATCACCGAAAGTCTGTCGCCACCCAATCTCTTCTTTTTGAACTTAGGGACAGCAAACAGGTTGCGATGGGCTGATCGGAGGCTGGATTTTAGAATTCAACTTTGAACTCTGGAGGACACAAAGGTGGAGGACACAAAAGTTGGGCTTTTCCCGGAGAGGGATATCAAAATATTACAGCTAGGTTTAAAATGGTCCACTGGGCAACTGGGAGCAAGTGCTCATCAAATTCTCATCAGGGGCTTAGTATAGCAATACCAAGGTGTGACTTCGGCATGTTTATATAGTGAACCCCAGGGAGTGCAGGAGGTTCACCGTATTCTGGATGTTTGTGACATCTGCCTGAGGTGCGCCCGCCTTTAACAGCGAGTCTTCAAGATAGGGGAACACTGGCACTACGATCTCCGCAGATGAGCTGCAACCACCGCCATCCCCTTGGTGAACACCCTAGGGAGCCCGTGTTGGGTTTGGGCGAAGTCCCCCAAAAGGACGTCAGTGACTGCGTCATTGAATGGGAGTAGCGTTTCTGAGGGAAGGACTCCCAGTTGCAGCACCTTTGTTAAGACGTTAGTCTTGACTATCATTGAGGGCAACTGAAGGTAGCACTCAGCCACCCTCCACGCCACCAATGCATAAGAGGTTTCCTCCTCTGTCGCCATGGTAGGGGGGAGAAAGAATAATAGTATCTGGAGAAGTATCCTGTCCGCTGGTTTCACCCAGTTACCCACACCTGTCCATGTTAGGGCTTTCTTCATATGGCTGGTATTCCTCAGGGTCCAGTTACCACTCACATTCCTCACTGAGTCCTAACCGAAGGGAATAGGGCTGAGGCTTTGATCTAGGAGGCAAAGCTCCTGTTGGTGCTAGATACAGTATCATGCAACGCCCCTCTGGCTCCGTATCTGTGTTGGGGATTAGAATGGGGATGGAGGCACGGTGTGCAGCGGCATCGGGACAGGTGTCAATGAAGGTCGAGATGGTATAACTGGCGCCGGTCCAGATCCAAGAATGAATCCCTGGAGCCTGACTGGAGCCTGAGCCGTAGGAGCAGAACCAGATGGCGCCCCTTGTGACCCCATGGGGCACAAAGGAATGCCAGTGGGGGTCGGGCCACCCATATAGGAGGCACATGGCTTCATAAAAACCACCTTTAGCTAGGTGGGGGTCGCTTTGGCTCCTGAATAGCCTGGTAGTCACGGAGTCGACCCAGGCACAGGTTCTACAGTGGAGTCAGGTCTTGAATGTTGACGCTCTCTCGTCTTATCTACGAACAGATGAGAAATCGAAGACCTCTTCTGCAACGACTTCTTGTGTTGAGACTTACCCGAACGTCACAAGGTTTTGAAGTAGGACTAGGATCATGGACTCCACGACCACTCCCGGGACCCTCCCCTCGACCAGGACCTCAAGTGTCCCGGTGCCACACAGTGAGCTTGAGGGACCGCTCCTGCAAGGCCTTCGGAATCATGAAGTGGCAATCTGAACATGACTACGCTGGAGATACCACAGGCATACAAGATGCGGATCAGCCACCGGCCGATGAAAGGCTCTGCAGGGCTTGATGCAAGCTTTGTTGGAGGACATCCCTGCCACACCAGGAGCAAAAGACAAAAAGAAAATAATCCAGTCAAAAAGTGACTGCAGTGGACGACACTTCCGGCGCGGATGACGCAAATAACGCACACTGCAGGGGACTGGTTTAGGATATGGTGCACACTTAAAGCTCTTCGAAGAGGTTGCTCTGGAGAGAAGCCTTCAGGCTTATCTTGAAGGAGTGTTGAGTAGCTTGTTTTACAAGTTTAATCAGTAGTGTAAGCTAAATTAAAAAGAACCACAAAGTGTTTATATGAAAATACTTCTATTTATCACACAACACTCACTAACACATTGGTACATCTCCTACCCAGAGAGATCAACACAATACACAAAAATACTTTAAATAAAATAAGGTAAGTAGCAAAAAATACACTGGTCTCCAGGGGGAGACAAACCATATACTAAGAAAGTGGAATGCGAACTGGAAAGGAGAACTGAACTCGGACCAGAAGACCCAGAGGAGCCAGGGACACAAGGAACCACCAAAAGTAAGTACACTGGAACCCCACAGAGGCTGTGTGCAGTGTGGGAGCACAGCCGTGTGACCAATGGAAGTCAATTGAAAGTCGCAGTTGCAGTTTTGAAGAAAGACCCATCCCAAATCACCCGAAGAATTCCCTAGGAGGATGGAAGGTTGGAGAGCCACCCCACCTGTGGATACTCCAAGAACCAGGTCTCTACACCAGGAAGGGCCTTTTTTTGTATTAATTAATTTTTGTATACAACTTTATTTAATTCTGAACAGAAGTCAGGTTGTTTTTACTCTGACATTTGATCACTACACCAGTCACTACTTTTGAATATGCAGCAGACACTATGTTCACTATGCCACTTGCATTATCTTGTTGATGCATAAGGTTTTTGGACATTTAGGGTTTCCACTATTAAAGGTGTCAAGTCACCATTATGGCAGATAAAGTGTTTCATTTCTCAATACAATGTTGATACATCAAGGGTTTCCACTATTAAGGTGTTAAGTCACCATTAAAACGAATGACATGTTATTCCCCAATATAATTAGTTTAATCTACATTGTGTTCATATTACTCCTTTTGTATCCTTCCCAGCCCTGAGGAAGTCGCAGGATTATTTGACCTAAGTATGAAACACGTGTTGGCTGGTTTTCTTTTGCTCACTTTATGAATAAATAAAGACAAATAACTAATGAACCTAAGATGAACATTGACAGTCCTTATGTTATCCACTTTAATTGAACTATACCTTTATTGTAAATACCACTTTACATGTGCCCAGGATTTGACTTTACATAACGCAGTGCAGGGCTTTCCCTACACACATTTAGGAGTTTAAGGGAATATCCCCTCGCCTGGTTGCACCGTACCCAATTAATCACATGTAAGACCGAAACATTTACATAGCAGAGCGCCATACTTCCTGAGTCACTGAAAACCCTTTAGCCAGAGTGAATCAACTGCATGGAGGCGGTTGCCAATTGGATAAGAGTAAACGGTCTGAAATCAAATGCAGACAAAACAGAAGTCAATATTTTTGGAGGTCACCCCTCTTTGTGGAATACCAACTGGTGGCCAGATACTCTGGGAACCAGGCCTTTACCTCTCCAATTGTAGTGAGCATGAGACCCACGTTTGGGCATACCCTTCCCACTTAGGGTGACATATGCAAGAGAAACAATTAATGGACGGAATGCTGGACTTTGGATTTAGGTCCAGATCTCTGTACTGGGGTGAATGTATGACATTGTTCTGCATTCTGTCCATCAATTGTTCTTTTTTCACTCGTCACCCTGAGTGGGATGGGTATGCCCAGACGTGGGTCCCGTGCTCTCCATGCCACTGTCAAGCTATCTTGGCTGAGGAGGGATGAAACCCCGAAACCGGTCCTAGGATGCTTTTTTCCAGTCCAGGGAGGACCTGGCCTGGCAGTTCGGGCTGGACCGTTCCCATTGTGCAAAGGTTCAAGACTGATTTGCATATGGCTGGGTCCAAACTGGAATAGCAAGGCGGATAAAAAAACTATGGCTTTAGGACCAAATCTCTGTACTGGTGTGAATGCATGACATTGTTCGGCATTCTGTCCATCAATTGTTCTTTTTGCACTTTTCCCCAAATTTCAGTCACTCAGCAGACTCGATAAAGCTTCACTGGATCCCAGTTAAGAAACACATCATGTTGAAGGCTTTGTGCACTGCACACAAGGCCCTTAATAACTCAGGGCCTAACGCCATCAGAGCACTGTGTCACCCTTAGATCTTTTCGCTTGGCTACTCAAACTAGTGGTGGTTCCTAAACTTCAGAAAGTGAGATTGGGAGGCTTATCCTTCTCGGGTGCCCTGCTATGCTATGGAACTCCGTTCCTCGTCACTTTACAAGCCTGAAAAGTCAGATGGCTTTTAGGAAAGCCCTCAAAACCCGGTTCTTTACTCTATAAACGTTCATGTCCTTACTGGAGGCATTAGGGTAATAGTCTGTCCATGTCATCCAGTCTAGCACAGTCTTTAGCCCCTAGACAGCTTCGGGTAATCGTGAGCTTTTATAAATTTACTTTGTTCCATTTTATCCTGAGTTGGGCAGCATTTCTGAAGCAAGACTTGCAGTGGGGTGGAAAGGCTGTCCTGTTCCAGCACCAGAGCATTGCAGTGCATAAAAGGAGGAAGGAAATGAGGCGGATTCATAAGGATATGGAGCCTCATTGTGGTTTCCTAGCCATTTGAAAGTGGTCAAAGACTACGAGTGAGTGTGGTGTGTTGTTTTGGTCCTGAGGCGGAAGCCGGGACATTGTTTTTGAACTTTGCCGCTTGAATCAAAAAGCCTACTATCGTTTTAAACTTGCTCCAAAAGATTGCTTATTTGGAGAAAACTGCATTTTTTACTAAAATCAAATCGCCACTTACTATCAGTTACCGCTGAAGTGAGAGCGGATCCTGCCCCCCCCTCGAGAACTTGATTGAGTCTCGGCTCACCTGCCGAACTAGTATTTCCGGGCCCGCCATCTTGGGTGAGGAATACCAGATAATTGACCAGGGCTAGGCCCCTCCCACCCTCACGCCCTCGCCACTATAAAATGATCACTCTACCCAGGAGGCGCAGCGGACGGGCGCAGCAGCGGCGCCGGCGGGGCGCCAAAGGCGCACCAAAGGCAAGCCCGTCTGCGACCGGCCGGGACCAGGGGTCACGACCGCTGGCCAAAATAAATCCATCCAATACTCGTCCAGCACTCTACATCAACTACGAGGCCCCATCCACGACCAATGCCTTGCGTCTTGGAATCCCACCTCAAAGCTTTTCTGCTGCCCACAGTGCACGTATCAAAGTGGCCCAAAAACACCCCCTTATGTTCCTGCTGAACTGCAGGTCTCTCCCTAAACATGCTGCAGAAATATCTCTGTTAATCTCCGACAAGACAAAGAACCCGATGCCATTTTCCTCACGGAAACATGGCTACAACCTGAATCTGACCCCGATGTCATTCAATCTCTTCCCGCAGGATACCAAATACTCCGGGTCGACCGTCCATCTGGGAAAGGCGGCAGCATAGCCATTATTTACAAGAATTACTATACCTGCCGTGCCTCTCCAACTACCCTATCCAGCTGCGAACATCTTACTTTCTCGCTGGACTTCTCCCCCACATGCACATTCTCAGGGACTCTTATCTATCGGCCACCAGGCACTCCGACTAACTTTATAAACCAACTCGCATCGGAGGTAGCCAATTGTGTCTGCTCCTCGCCTAACTACACCTTATTAGGCGACCTGAATGTGCACCTAGATGACCCCCTAGATTCGGCTGCCACCGAACTACGCAACAATCTGGAGGCACTAGAACTCTCCCAGCGAGTGCTGCAACCCACCCACGATAAAGGTCACCTCCTGGACCCCATCTTTACTAACTGTACCCATCTCACAGTTAGTCCATCCATTCCCCTCCCATGGACGGACCATTTTCTGATCCCATTTATCTGGGCGCCGTCCGGACCACGTCCTAAACCTTCCACCGCCTCTTGCAGGGACCGCAAATGGTCCCAACTTAACACCAACCTGTGGACAACCACTTTGGAAGCCTCTGTCCCAGTAAACAACCCCGATCCGATTATTAATAATGACAACTTCAACAACTGGATCACCACCTCCTTAGATCTTACTATCCCATTTAAGGATATCCAACCCAAACAGAGACCAAAAAACGCTCCTTGGTACTCACAGGACCTGCGCACTCTTAAAAGAGAATGCAAAAGATTGGAACGGAAATGGCGCATTGATTACTCACAAATCAGCAAAAATTAATATCGGGCCGCCATAAAAATCTATAAAAATGACATAAAAAAAGCTCAAGCTACCTTCTACGAAAACAAAATTAACGAAGCAGCATCCAAACCCAAGGAAATATATCAAATTGCTTAGAGCCTGCTCAAACTTCCCGATAAACCACCAGATCCACTCACTGCTCAAACTCGCTGCAATGAACAGGCAGACTACTTCTTCAATAAAATAGCCACAATCTACTCATCTTTCCCCCACCCACTCATCCCAAAATAGAACAGAAGGATATCAGTCCACCTCCACTTACCACCCTAGAAAACTTTCCACCACTAGAGTCCACCAGCCTGGAAACCATATTACTCCAGGTAAAGTCCGGATCTCCCAGCGACCCAGCCCCAGCTCAGTTTCTCAGAACAATCACCCCTACCATCCTGCCCACCATTCTGAACTTAATCAACAATTCACTCTCCTCAGGACTCGTTCCCCCAAAATGGAAGCAGGCAACAGTCAAAGCCCTCCTTAAAAAACCCAATCTAGATCAGATGAACCCGGGAAATTACCGCCCAATCTCCCTGCTACCTTGGATATCCAAAATCGCGTAAAAGCACGTCAACCAATCTCTCACAGAATTCCTGGAAACAAATAAACTACTGGACTCATCTCAAATTGGGTTCCGCCCCATGCACGGAACAGAAACCGCTTTACTAGCTGTAACAGAAGGAGCAAGAATGATCGTGGATCAAGGCGGCACTGCGGCCATTATCTTATTGGACCTCAGTGCCGCCTTCGATACTGTGAATCACGACATCCTTCTTCACAGAATCTCAGAACTAGGGATAACATCTACAGCGGCGGCCTGGCTACGATCATTTCCGTCAGAACGCTCCTTCAGAGTCTGCGAAGGAGATACCATCTCGCCCAGTAAACCACTCAGTTGTGGGGTTCCCCAGGGTTCGTCCCTGAGCCCCACACTGTTTAACATATACATGCACCCCCTCGCAGAAATAATTCGCCCTTTCGGCGTCCAAGTCGTGTCCTACGCGGATGACACGCAACTGGTGGTTACCCTAAATCATCCTTCATGTCTTAATGATCTCAGAGGCTGCATGGAAGCAGTAAGTACCTGGATGAGTCAGTCTTACCTGAAACTAAACGGCGACAAAACAGAGCTAATGGTACTGGGTAACTCCCCTCAAAAATCCATTGAGTCTCTGTGGCCACCAGATCTAGGCCCAGCACCCCCAGCCAGGAACACCATCAAGAACTTAGGAATTTGGCTTGACAGCACATTATCCTTCGGACACCAGGCAAACCAAATTCGGCTGCCACCGAACTACGCAACAATCTGGAGGCACTAGAACTCTAACAACAAAATATACAGAAGGGTCATAGGGAAAATAATTAAAGACTGAAAGATCTCAAATCCCCACTCAAGAACCTAACAACTAACCAGAGATATTCAGTCTAAAGGAACGGAGCAGGTACCTACTGAGACTAGTGAGAGAGAAACTCAAATTAGAGATCTGGAGGATCAGATAGTTTGTTCATACATTGGTAAGATTATAGAGTCCATCAGCCCACCCTGAGTGGCGGAGCCTCGTCATCTGGACCTATGGGAGAACAGGATACCGGCCATAGTATTTAGGCCAACAGGCCCTACTGAAAACCTGGCCCTGATACTCCAGTTGGAACTCTTCACCAGATGTATATCCGAACTATGTGGACTCCAAAGAAGTTTATGTGAATATGTGTGCAGTGCTCTAGTGTATGTGTTAGTTAAAAATGACTACTGGGGCAAAAAACTAGGTTTATTGTGAGTATGTCCAAGTGTCATGTTTAAAATCACCTAATAGTCTTAAAATATATAGACTAATTCCTGACTAGATGCTATTGTGGTCGACATGTTTCAGCCGGAAGGGTCACTCGACCCGGCTTTCTTCAGGACCTAGACAAATGTAAGGAATAAACAAAAAATAGCTACTGCAAAATAAGCGCAGAAGGTGCAGGTGCATACAAAAATCAACTCTTTAGACAAAGGTTTAGTGCATATACTGGTCCAACAAGACTTGTGGCAATTGCCACCCTACCGGATGGCTGGACCCAGTAGAAGGAAGGTGAATATCACCTCTTCTTTCCCAGCTTTATGTGGGAGAACCGCCTCACCTCACCCGGCTGACTGCTCGGAGGAGGAGGCACCGCTCTATCCGTCGGTACCTCAGACCAGGCTGCGAACAGCACCTCCCAGACTCGAGTGACCCTTCCGGCTGAAACATGTCGACCACAACCTTCCACCGCCTCTTGCAGGGACCGCAAATGGTCCCAACTTAACACCAACCTGTGGACAACCACTTTGGAAGCCTCTGTCCCAGTAAACAACCCCGATCCGATTATTAATAATGACAACTTCAACAACTGGATCACCACCTCCTTAGATCTTACTATCCCATTTAAGGATATCAAACCCAAACAGAGACCAAAAAACGCTCCTTGGTACTCACAGGACCTGCGCACTCTTAAAAGAGAATGCAAAAGATTGGAACGGAAACGGCCCACCTGCATGGGCATTATAAGACTCATTCAAAAAATCCTACCGCTTCTCCCCTACAAGGCCAGACAGATCATGGTCAAGGGCCTAATCCTCTACCGGCTGGATTTCGGAAACGCCCTTTATCTAGGCGCCCCTGAATCAACCTTGAAAAGACTCCAGGTGATTTAAAACTGCGCTGCCCGCACGCTTCTGCGCATTCCCCGCCGCCAATCAGTGAAATCTGAACTAAAAGCCCTCCACTGGCTGCCAGTAAAAGACAGGATCAATTTTAAAAGCATGTGCATTGCCCACCGTGCCTACTGGAGGAAAGGAGCAATCCTGAACCATACCCTGATTACCCCCTACCATCCCAACAGACAGCTTAGGTCGACTCATACCTTTCAAGTCATCAGACCCAGGTTCAAAAGAGAAAGGAGTGGAGGAAGAATGTTCTCAACAAACGCGGCGAGGCTCTGGAACTCCCTCCCAATCTCTATTCGTTCAGAACCCAACCTTCGTCACTTCCAGAAAAAACTAAAAACCTTTCTCTTCAGCAGATAAAATTGACCCGCCCACACACCTGTACTTGGCTAAGCGCTAGGATGCCTGCGGGTAGCTATAGCGCTCTACAAAAACCATATCCAATCCAATCCAATTCCTATGTTTTTGTTCAAGTTGACGTAAATCAAGGGGGAATGGATCACTTGTAACCAGAAGTAGAGGTTCGTAAATCTAGATTTGAAACTTTTAACACCTAGATAGGTGTTAATGAGAACCCTCAATAGCGTATTTTTCGAGTGGTATGGGTGGTTTGGGCGGTTTATCTTGATTCTCCGCCTTTAGAATACGCGTCAGCATTATCATTGGGTCTCTTGTTTGTCATGCTGCCTCCACCTGGAGGGAACCACTGCTTCTTAGTAGTGATCAGTAATAGTAGTGCAAAAGTGATGGTGGTGAGGTTAAAAGTGTCGCACCCACACTACCTTCAAGAAATGATAATTTATTCTGGTGGGCGTGTGGGGAGACTTTTTTAAAAAGAGGTGGTGCTAAGGGTTAGGTTATGTAACCAGAGCACTGTAGGTGTCCATATCAAAAGGTCGACATGTTTCTGCCCATTCAGTGCCCCAGGAGGGGGTCGTGGGGCATTCTTCAGGACCTATTAGTGGTGTGAGCTGTTGTTGTACAGTTCAAGGAATTGGAAAAAATGCTGTCTTCAAACAATGTGATAGATAGCTACGTCTCAGAAATATTGTTGCCTGTGGAGAAAGAAATGAAAGTAAAATCTAAGAGACAATCAATGAGAAAAGCCCCAATTTTAGGGTGGCGGTGGGCTTTTAGAAAGTAAGTGAGTTAAATCAGCGAACAAATAAAAATGGCAATTTTTGTTGATACTATCAAGCAACTTATATAATGGCAAATCTCTAATATACTGTGTGAGGAAAAAGGCCAAGGCAAAATATATCTCATGGTGCGGTACGGGTGACCGAACACGTATTTACGATATGTTTCCCTTGGTTTATCAACTGGTTGGAAAAAATGTCACGGAAGTCGCGGTCAAGTTGATTCAGTGCAATGACTCCTGGACTCAGTATAAACACCGTCATAGGTATGCGGAGGAATGAAGCACCATGACTAGGCTGTGGTGGTATGTGTGGGACCCAGGCACAAGAACTCTAGAGGCGATCATAACCATTGACGAAGAGTAGAGAATTTAAACATTGTTGATTGACAGAATTCGCGAGTTTCCCAGTTGTCTTTTGCTTTGACCTGTTTCCCTGTCATTCCCTCATGCCTTTCATTTTCTGTGACTTCACTTCCCTGTTTACCTTATTTTAAGGGGCACCTCAATGCAAAATCTAGAGTATTTTTGTGACAATGGACTTACTGACAAGCTACTGTTCTTTCATATGCATTTTATAATAGACAGTGACCGTTACTGACAGTATTCTGCTTTTTTCGCAATTTAATACAAACAATTTAAACTTAAGATAAAACGTAAAAGGTTAAGCAGCCTTAGCTTCCAATATTTTATTTTAAAGGTTTATGATGTCGCTTTAAGTATGTAAACAACAAAAAAAGTTTTCGTTTTTTAAATGTGTTCAGTTATATGTAGAAGTTATACATCTTTAAGAATAAGGGAAACAACGGTCTACCCAACTCCATTCTTTAGAAAGGAGGATCAATTAAGGTTCAGCATGAGCAAGACAATTTCATCAAAGAGCATGAGCCTCCAAAGACAGTCTTCACATCGGAAACACTATTATGTATTCATGTTCATTCAGTGAACATCTGTCTGAAAGGGGATATTGGGCTCAAACTCAAAAAAATTGATAGGGATAAATTCCATGTGTTTCCAAAATTCACTAGGGTAAAAGGACCCGGAAAGGGCTTTAACCCCTAAAAAGCTTCAATCACAAATCTGACAGTTGGAAGTAGCAACTTTAGGGGTCCTGAGAAAGGGTTTTCAAAAATGGCAATCCCATTTGGTTTTGCTTTAAACACAGCAGGCGTCCATTTATTTCAAGATTCGTAGTTTGTTTTAGTTGCTATTTGTTACCTCAAAAGTCCTAGAGCTCACTAGGCAGAAATCTGTTATAACAAAACTTGCCACCAAGTACTTTCAATACAGTTATAGGCCCCATATGGATTGGCTTACTGACGTTTCAGGTTGCAGCTTACTGGCAGCCTAAAATCAGTCCTGTCACTGTGGTTTCCATGGGACATCAGATGCCTGGACAGGTTTTTACTTCAGGGAAAGTGTATCCCTCAAAACCTATTTCCCTCTATTTTTGCAAGCCACGCGCATTTAGAGGAATGAGGAGACACAAAGCTGGCTTCCCCATAGATCCCCTTCCCACCAACTCCGCCTCAGTGAGCTCGGGAGAGAAATGTTTTAATTCAGAAGTGAGAGGATGAAGAAAGGGCCAATTCTTAAACACTCCTCTAGTGTTCACGAAAATGACACAACTCAACATCAATCTCCACGTATCTGCAGAAAATGAAGAAAAAGTTTGACCAAAGAAAGTTAGAAGTTCCACCAAGTATGGTTAGAATATAGAGGAGGCAGGAGACGAATATTCACATGGATTTTTGGAGACTGACTTGGACATTGCTGCATTAGGCACCATACGACGTAAGCGGTACACTGCTCTACTGTCATCCTGTATGCTGCCTGCCATTTTAAAATCTTGCATAAGTGGAATTAGGTAGCCATAGTAAGGTCAAAAGCATCGGATGAAAGCTGCAAGGGATGCAAATTCAGATGAATCTCTGGTGGAAATTACTGATCATTTTAGCATTCTGGATGAAGGGTAATAAGAGAGATTAGAATAGTTCTTTATGTTAAAAAAACGTATAGAACAGTGTCTAGTCGAATTCAAAACATGGCTGAAGGCTAAATATGGACTCTTTTGGCCAGTGTTTAACTGCTGGTGGTTTCTAAATAGTAGAAGACCGTTCAACTATTCCCTTGAAAACAGGTCAGAGTGATACTCCATAAAGAAATGAACACACATGCCTGCACGTTATGGGGCGAGGCAGACACCTTGTTTGCGGCGTCGCTCCGTACCCACGGAGCAATAAGCCTAGACCCACTCCGCCGCAAATGGGAACTGGACTGGGGGCGGCAACTAGCGTATTAGGAATTGGAGAGGATACGTAAAAGTCCAGTGCGCATTCCCAGGAACAGGAGGTTCCGCCAAATACAGTTGTTCATTGTCCAAAGGACATTTCTTACACCTGAACTGATCAGTAGATACTTCCATCGAAATGATACGGCGTGCCCTCGGTGCAATGAACAAGGGGCGGAGTTGCTACACATGCTGTGGAGCTGTCCCAGGATGGGTCCGTATTGGCACACAATTCACAGGCAGTTACAGGCCTGCACGGGCCGCACTACACCCTCGAATGGCCTGTATATTTGTTGCACCAATTCAGGAGGACTCCCGCCGAAAAGGTAACGTCCCGGTTCCTTGATCTTTGAATAGTGGTTGCGAAGCGTCTCCTAACAAAGCGCAGGACCCACCACACACGCGGGGATGGCACTGCTCGCTCTCGGCATGGGCTACGGCGGAGGGAAACGCCATCCTGAGGGAAGAAACACTGGGGCTGCGGAAAGAACCCAAAGCAACTTGGTGGGGAAACACTCTGGGCGTTGCAGCGGACGGAGGAGGAGGAGGGATCAGGGGGGCGCCCTGAGAGAATGGATAGCGAACACACAAGGGGGGACGAGGCACCCATCAACACAATGCCGTGATATTCCAGAATGGTTCTACCAATTGGTTGATATTCAGTACTGACGCTGTTGTTGTTGGTGCGCATAAACAATCACTAGCAGCACAGAGTATATTGGGTGTGGGGGGCGAGGAGTGGGTGAGGGTTAGAGAGTTAAATGTATATACACCGGTCAAGGCTGCTGTTATGGTTTTCTTCTGTTCTTAACTATATCATCTGTCCTCAAGCTCAAGATGAATGACATGGACGTGACTTTGCATAATGTTAAGATGTTAATATATTGGTATTGAACTGTAACCTCTGCAAACTGTAGCATGAATCGCCTACAAAAGTCAAATTAGCTCCTGCGTGAGCGATGCAATGAACGCTAAAGGGCTGTCAAGCTTGCAGGCTAATACAAAAGAAAATATATATCCCACTGTTGGCGGATGATCTTAAGCATACCTGTATAAATGAGCATACGCAGTGTATTTTTATTATGCCAAACAAAAATGTTTAAAATTCAATAAAACAGATTTGAACAAAAAAAAAAAAGAAATGAATACACATAGTTTGTCTCCATTCTTTCAGAACTCCACATCTGCAACTTCCTCAACCTAATTCCAGGACATTTGCTCTCATAACCATCACAGTAGATCTGTCCCTACCTTCAAGAACACTCTCTAAATATCTCCAATATGAAGCAATCTGTTTTATTCAGGTTTTATTGCCTCATTTTCTAAATGGACTGTAGAACTCTTATTGTTCACGTCTCATACTAGCTGACAGTTATTGTTAGAATCAATATATTAAGATTCCTGTTTAAGACCGACAACCAGGCAAAGCACAAAATACATAATTTAAAGAAGCTTGCTGGACCTACCCACCTTTCCCGCCCAACTTTGTGCCTTCAGTTCTCCAGTTTTTGCAGACTATTTTGCTGGCCTTAGGAATTTGCACACTTTACCACTGCTAAAATACATGTGCTATCTTTCTAAAACATGGTAACATTGGCTTACAACCAATTGGCACATTTAATTTACTTGTGAGTACCTAGTAAAGTGGTACTTCGTGTATTCCGGGCATGTAAATTAAATGCTACTAGTGGGCCTGCACTACCCATTGTGCCACCCACTTAAGTAGCCCTTTTAAACATGTCTCAGGCCTGCCATTGACGCTTGTGGAAACACAAAATGAGAACGGACGGAAGGCTGAACATTGACAAACATTTCCCCCCCCCCCCACCCCCCCCACCCCCTCAGTCACAGCTCTGGGTTAAATCCATTTTATTTTTGCTACCCCCATTTGGACCCAGCCATATGTAAATCAGTCCAGTCTGAACTGCCAGGCTGGAACCCCCTGGAACGGAAAACAAGCATCCTTGTACAGGTTTTGAGGTATCACCACTCATCAGCCAGGCTAGCTTGAATCCAGTGGCATAGCATGCACGGGCCTACATCTGGGCATACACATCCCACTTAGGGTGACTATAGCAACACAAAAAGATGATGGAGCTTATGGGTGCAGTTTTAAACTGTCATTTCGACCTGGAAAAATACACCTTTTGCCAGGTCTAAACCTTCCATTTTAATATGTATAAATCACCCCTAAATTAGGTCCTAAAACAGCCCATAGGGCAAGGTGTAGTGTATTAAAAAAATTATAGATGTACTTTTAACATTTACATATCCTGCCAGAGAAAAACTCCTAAATTCTTTTTTAGTGCTGAAAGGCCTGCCTCTCCCATAGGATAACATTGAGTTACTCTATTACATTTAGTAAGTGATAGCTTTCAATTGGAAGCAAGTAGAAATATTGAGTTTGGTGTCTCAAGTACTAAATGTATAACCCTCTTTAATGGTGAAGTTGGATTTTAAGTCACAATTCTGAAAATGCCACTTTTAGAAAGTTGGCAATTTCTTGCCCAGCATTTGGTCCCTGTATCCTGGGTCACATAACTAGGTGTAGCTGGAAGTTAAACTTTGTGTATTGCTCCCAGACAGTGAGACAAAGGGGGAATAGGTGTAGGTGTTGGCAGTATGGGCCATCTATGAATTGATAGGGGGCGGATCGGTCACCTACCACACAGCACACTCACAATGGATTTGACATTAGTCTTTTGTGCCCATAGACATGCGGGAGCTAGGGCAGGGAGGCAGAAAATCCCAAATACCTCTGGAGATGGGACACTCCAAAACCTTTCCCTACTTAAAAGCTGGCCTCATGTATAAATAGTGGACCCTCAGAAACAACTCTTCAGTAAACCTCTGGACTAGCGGAAGACGCAGAAGAACTGCTGTGCTGCTCTACTGCAAGAAGAGTTACTACTCTGTTGTACAAGTGAAAATGACTTCATCTTGAACCCAGGACCACCAGAGTGACTCAAAGGGCTAGTTGGCCAGGGGTGAAAAAGTTCCAACCACCTTGAACCCAGCACCTGGACTCTGTCTGCTGTGAGACGTATATCCCCAAATGGTGCCACTGCAGTCCTGAACCCTTGGAAGGGGGCCTGAAGATGCTTTGCAAGTCTACCTGTGGTGCAAGCAGAACTGACGCAGCACAATATATCGCCTTGCAACCACCGCTCCCCAGAACCATTACTGTGCGACGCATCCTCGAACCAAGACCTTGCATCGTAGCCCCAAGTCACCACTGCGTGATGCATCCTCAATGTGGGTCCTCGCAAAGCTTTGCAACCAAGATTTAAGGTATTTTGTTCAGCAGGCCTATCTTGGCCCCTGTGCAAGTCCAGCACTCTACTGCAGTCAGCCTGAACTTGTGACACTGTGCTGGTCTGGCATGACCAGATAATCACAGTTGGTGCTTTGTGCTCCTTAAGCACTATTTCTACTTAAATCTTTAAAATTGCATATCTCTAGTCTGTCTTACTAATTTTATTTTATTGTTTTGCTGTCAATGATTTATTAACTTTTCGGAATTGGTGGGGGTTTTTCTTTTGTTGGGTTTTCATTTTATTACTGTTTGAATTGCTGCCTAAATAGCTTACATACTGCCTCCAAGTTAAGCCAGACTGCTTTTCTGCCAAGTTACCAGAGGGTTAAGCAGAGGTTAATTTGGGGGTTGCTTGTGTTTCGCCCGGACTGAGATTACAGGAAATTGGGTTACTGGTTAATTAAGTGAAACCCTACTCAAGCAGCAACAGCAAAGCTTATAAAGGATTCAAGTACTTCTTTAATGCCCCAAGAAGAATCCAAACTCCACATTTCCAATGTTTTCTTAAAAGTGCCCAGTAGTGCGCTGAAATTAGTTTATTAGGAACTAGACCTGATGTTCCTTAATAGGCCCTTCTTTATTGAAGAAGTTCCAATGTTGCTCGACCAGAAGCAGGAGGAAAAGTTGGTTGTAGGAGAATGAGTTCATAGAATCCAAATTAATGTGCCCAAAAAGATGCAATCAGTTTGCTGTTCGAGTGTTCAACCTTTCTGAACTTTTGAAGGGTTCACTGAGAGACTGGGAACAAAAAAAAGAGAACTTCCCAGTTAAGGAGAGCACTGCCTAAATTACTTTCCCCACTCCTAACAGGAAGAAAACTCTGGACATAGCCTTACTCTCCGTGGAGAAAAGGTGTATGTGTGGGAAGTTCCATCTCAGGAATGCAGGCTGTACAACGCAGGTATTTCCACAACTTACTTATACAAAGCAGCAGTTACCATGCAGGTAAGTACCACACATGACGTTTTCTGGCACTTTACAATGTGGCATTTTAGGGTATGGGGTGGTTATGGTTTAGGAAACGTAAATGTCAGAAAGTGGTAGTATGAGGTTTCTAGGGTCAAATCACCCCTAACAAAGGTCCTAAAACAGGGTTGTACGACGGTACAACGCAGGTAATGACATTGTATGCCTCTACCATGCATTTTTTTACCACGCATGCTTTTACCACGAACATGCTTTTACAACGCATTCCATTACCACTCATTGTATTTATATATATAAAAACAATGTATTTGTGGGGGGGGGGGGGGGTAGACCAGCCCACACCACCCAACTTACCTTAAATTTGTGGTAAAGGAATGCGTTGTAAAGGCATGCACGTGGTAAAAATACACAAACGAAAAAAAAGCATGGTAAAGGCACAACAACGTAAAAACCTCGTTGTTAAGGCTGTTTCCCCTAAAACAGCCCGTAGGGCAGGGTGCCAAAGATTGAATTTGCCAATGTATCCTTCGTGTCTCTTGTAGTGAGCAAGATGACAAGCAGCTAGAACATTACTAACTAATGGATTAACCCAAACAGCCCGAAGGACCTTGTCACAATTCAATACAAGCAAAAATTTGTCCTGTAGAAAAGGATACAAATGAAAAAAAAATACGATGTCACTTCCGGTATTTAAATAAACACAAATTGATTAAAGAGAATGAAAATGAATCGACTACACAAAAAAAATATGAAATTAATTCAATGTATATATTTTTTCTATCAATGATGAATATATTTAAAAAAATATCACTGTAGGTGCGCCATAAGAGGCTTACTGCAGTAGCTTGGTTTTGCTGCGGTGTTTACCGTTTCTTCTGTAACCTATTTTTATTATTATTTCTTCTGTCACAGCACTTTTATCTTGAGCACGTCTACGACCACTTTTTAATGCACCCAATGGAGCGACTACAGTAATATTTATTGAATGTATGCATCATTGATGTAAAAAATATATAAACAAAATTGATTTCATATTTCTTTCTGTAGTGGAATAATTTTCTTTCTCTCTCAATCAATTTGTGTCGATTTAAATATGGGATGTATTTTTGTTAATTTTGATCCTTTTCCATGTTTATTAACAATCTGTCAGAGGTGCCCAGTGGTTGCAGCTCTTCATTCCTGACCAAGTGAGAAAAGGGTAAGAGTGGGTTTCCTTTCGCATTCTTCACTTAAACGTTAAACTGAAGTTAGATTTGAGCTTGTTCTCATGTCAACTATTAAAATGTTCAGACTATCGGTGAGTTTCATATATCTAAAGTAGCTATAATTCAGTGAGCAAAACCAACGTTTTTCTGACGTTAACAGAAATGTAGGCAATTCCTGTGTAAATGGCTCTCTCATGAAATTGCTGATCACTCCACAGAATAATTCACGATTCTTATTTGATTATCCATGAAATTCAGGCTACATCATTAATATTGGTTGGGGAGTATTTTTTTTCTCTGTTTTTTTTTAATAGTTATTTTTATTTGTAACCAAGTAGTTAGACATTTATAGTCATTGAGTTTTCAGAATATGGAGATAGTTACAGGTGATGTAACTATTAGATTTCAACATGATTAGCAATTTCTGTCTCATCGGGTGGGGGAGGGAGGGGGGGAGACAGGGGGAACACAAATATTTCCACGATAGGTATTCTGATTAGTCCATATCTGAGACCACTTTATCGGACACCCCCTAGAGATACACACTATTATTTTAGCGAAACATACACCAGTCCATATCTTGTTTCCATGATTTTAGACCAGGGGCCGCCCTCGCTCCCCACCTTCTGGCAAGGTTATGCTTAGCTACCACAAAACCCAGGGTTGCCCAGATTTTCTCCTTACTACTCAGATCCGTCGGTCCCCACATATTAAGCAAAATCGTCCCAGCCTCTAGGTTCAGACCTTGACTCGGCAGCTCCCCTATACATCTGTGCACATCTGTCCAGAACTTACGGATTTTGGCACATATATACGCCCAGAATAGTATATTCTTTAGAGAATTTTTAATTGCACCAGTTTAAACCCGGACGAGATTCCGACTTCCCTGGGGAAAGCGAGTGCCTCCATCCAGTCTTCGTCATCCATCTCTGGTAGGTCGTCCGCCCATTTTTCTAGAAGCTGCGCAAGGGGGTCGGATACGTGATTAATAAGCTTCCGGTAGGTGAGGCATATTGATTCCCTGTGCATATATCCGTCGACGAGCCTGTCCTCCAGTGGCGTTGCTTCGGGCAGTGTCTCCCCTAGCAGGATATTTGCATACAATGCATGTCGCATTTGATAGTATCTAAATAGTTCCGAGTCTGCTAGATCATATTCACATTGCAGCACTGAGAAGTCTACCACTTTACCCGCTTTCCACAAGTCACCCACCTTAGACAGCCCAATCAGATCCCATTTTTCAAAGCCCTTGGTATTGCGAAGTGATCCCAACAGGTGGGAGTGCCAGAGGGGGTTGCCTGCGTGATTTTCTTGTCCCAGCCCAAACTTTTGTGGGTCATGTGCCAAATCTGGACCGAGTGCGACGTGGGTCCTGTCAGTCGCAAATGAGCAGGTCTGGAGTAAAGTGCCCTGATGTAACAACCTCCCGCAGGAGCCATCTATCCATTTGGTATCCCGGGTCATCAAGTGGTCTATATATGCCCTGGTTTATTGCTGCCAACTGTGCAGCCCAATAGTATCTTTTGGTATCTGGGAGTCCAATCCCTTGGTCGTACCATCCCCAAACCAGTTTGGGAAATGATATTCGTGGAGTCCCTTTTACCCACAGGAGAACTCTTTGTTTGCTCTCTATCGCTGCAAAATAGGTCACTGGGATCGGAGTAGGAGAGTTGTGTAAGATATACAGAAAGCAAGGTAGGGACATCATCTTTTAATAGCGCCACCCTGCCTAGCAGGGACAGCGGGAGAGACTTCCAATGCTCTACGTCACTCTTGAGTCGCCTCAGTGGTGGCAAGAGATTATGGTCGTAATATACCTTCGGATCGCTAGTAATAAATATGCCTAGGTATTTAAAGCCGTCCACTGCCTCTGTCACGTTACACCCCTTAGGCAGGAGCGGAAACTCTCCCCTTAGCACGTAGAGCAACTACTTGGTCCAATTAATGGCATATCCAGAGTATCAGCCGAAGGTGCTGAATATGTCAAGGGCTCTATTTATCAAAGCAGGATGTCATCGGCATATAGGGAGATGCGAGCTTTCCATTCCTCTGACCATCTCAGCCCTCTGACGTGGGGTCCTTGCGGATCCAGCTTACCAGGGGCTCCAGTGCCAAGGCAAAGAGCAACTGGGACAGAGGACATCCTTGCCTCGTCCCCCTTCCAAGGGTGAAGATCTCAGACTTATTGTTCATTCCCACCTGTGCCAGCGGTTCCGAATAGAGGAGTTTCACCCACCCAATAATTCCAGGGCCAAACCCCATTTTTTTCCAGTACAGTGAAGAGATAGGGCCACTTGATGGTATCAAATGTCATGGTGGCATCCAGGGACATCACAACCGCGTCTTCTCTCAGTGTGTCCACTCCCCATTACACAGTGGAGCCGGCGGAGATTCAGAGAGGTATTTCTAAAAAGCATGAAGCCCAATTGGTCCCGATGGACCAGCCCAGAAATTACTCCGACCAGGCGTGTAGCTAGCAGTTTAGCCAATATCTTCGCTTCCGCATTCAGTAGTGAGATAGGCCTGTAGGAAGAGTACTGATCGCTAGGTTTGCCCTCTTTAAGTATTACTACTACTGTAGTGAGTCGTTGACTTAGGGTAGTCCACCGATCTCTCGGCTTTCCTCATACATCGCTATAAGGTAAGGGGCTATTTTATCTGGCTTTAGTTTGCAAAGTTCTATCGGGAGGCCATTGGGTCCCGTTGCCTTCCCCGACTGTAGGTTCCTAATAGCACTCGCCCCCTCCTCAGTCGTGAGCTCACTATCAAGTGAATCACTGTCAGCCTTCGACAATGTCGGAAGCCGTATATCAGTTAACAGGGCCTTCGATTCTTCCGCTGGGAAAGTAGAACAAGATTAATACATCTGAGTGTAGTGCTTGGCAAATTCGTCTGCAATCTACTGCGTGTCTGTGATTGTCTCCCCTGGCCCAACAGTGAGTTCTGTGAACAGGCGATTTGCCTGATCGCGTCAGTCCAGCCATGCATGTAATTTGCCTGCTCCGTCACTGTGCGCGTATATCCTCCCGAGTTTGTCCCTTTGCAGTGTTTTAGCCCTATCCGTAGCTATGTTTTTATACTCTTCCTTCTTGAGATTGAGCTTGTGCGTTATGTCAGATTCCTCCGACACCAACAGGTCCCCTTCTAGTTGTAAAATGTCCCCTTCCAACTTGATTAGTTCAGCATTCTTCTCTTTCTTTTTTTGCCCCATTTATTTGAGAAATTGCCTGCCCCAGAACCACAGTCTTAAATGCCTCCCAGAGCGTCTGCGCTGAGCCCACCGATCCCTCATTGTCATGGAAGTAGTGTTCAATCCTCAGTGTAATGTTATGTCTGATAGTGGGGTTGCGCAACTGCCATGGGTTTATGGGCGCTATTCTACCTACTTGACCCTCACTCCTACCCAACTGCACCCATATGGCAGAGTGGTCAGATATGCCATGTGTCATGTGTCCGATTTCCATAATGCGTCCAACCTGGTCCGCCGGCGTAAGGATATAATCAATATGAGAGAGGCTATTATGTAGACTGGAGTGAAAGGTGAACTAGATGTAAGTGGGATGGCGGATCCACCATGCGTCGGCTAATCCAAGAGTGTCAAGGAAGGTGGTTACTCTGTCTTTTTATATAGGAAAAAGTTTAGCGTTGTCCATTAAACATGCACATTTCTATTTTCCACTGTTCCTCTACAGGGCAGCCTTCGGTCCCTTTGGCAATTTGCTTGGTTGGCCTTCTGTTGCATAACTGGAGGCAAGTCAATATACACGCTGTTCTCATAAGATACTCTTTGTACTCGCTTTAGTACGCATGCCTCATACAAATTTCTCTTTTACACAGGGTGTATCCACCAAGTATTGCCTTGATGAAGACCAGGTTTACTACAAATCAACTTATCACGATTCAATCCGTAGATAAAAAATGTAATTGCTGGCTGGATGATATATTTGCGACTCTGCAACATTTTCAAAATGTTATAGTTTGTCTGAAATACAACTGAATTCTCACCAAGCACTTTGTTTTTACTATTTCAAACGTGTGTGGATTGTATTTTCACGAGTTTTACTTGAAGAGGGCCTTCCTCTGGTCTCTTCCTCAATCCTAAATAGTTTCGAACTGTTCGTAGGACAGGGCACAGGGAAGTCCTAGATGGGCTAGGGCTATGTCTCTGCTTAATCTCAGAGTGCCTAACATAAAGATACTTGTCATTAGCGGATGATATAGGAGAGATAAAAGGTGACCGCCCTTGCAAAACCAGGTTGTTTTGTGATAGGTCATTTTGAAGTCTCCACAATACGTTTTGGTCCCTTCCCTGCTGCGGGTACTTGACTGACCCACCCACAAGAGTGAGGTACCATTTTTATTGGGATACCTGGGGGAGCACACAAAGTGGGCGCGGGGGAGAGGGGACGGGGGGCCTCAGGAGCTTGGGAAGCTCCTCCCCAGCTCCTGAGGCTTTTGGGAAAAAAAAAAGAAATCCCTCTGGTGCCTGCACCATAGGGATTACCGGTGCCATGTGCCAAGACGGCCAGGAGCCGTCCTGTGCAAATGAGCACTGTGACGCACGATGGCGCAAGCAAGGGGTTAACCTAGCCCACCATGTGTCTTATGGTGGTTGTGGGCAGAAACATTATGCACAGCCAGAAGGAGATTCCCAAAGCAGAAAATGCAGTTTTGGTGCAGGTCAAAACTCAAGGACCTTACCAGGGAGTGGTTCATAAAAGGCCTAAAATGGAAAGTGGAAGATCATATGGCACCTGCATGTTAAACAACTATTTGCAATGCAATCGGTCTCACATTTGCGAGAGTTAGAGCTATTGGCATGATAACTGACAATGTATTTTACCCATATGTTTTTGTCTGCAGTGGAGTGGATGTATGAGGTTTGGAGTGGAATTAAGGGGGTAGAATTGAAGATTGTTAGCTGTTGAATTGCATAGGGTGGAATTGAGTGGTGTGTAGTGTATCTGTGTAGTGGAAATATGTGGCATGCTGAATAGATAAGGGGTGAGAGCTGCAAAGATAGATAGAAAAGAAGATAGAGAGGGATAGGTAGTTTGTGCAAAGGCAGAGAAGCAGAAAGTGTGCGAGAAGGAGAGAAAGAAGGGTAGAGCAAGCCACAGATGCATAAAGAGGGTGCGCCTGTGTACAGAGAAGACGCACCAAGAAGAAGAGGGGAGCATGGGTTTGAGGGACGGAAATCTTGAAAAGGCATGGGAATGAAACTGTTCTCGAAGACCTGAAGTGAACCAATAGGCAGGAAGTATGTGTGAGAGCGAAAAAGGTGTGAGAGAGTATGAAAGAGAGGGACGAGTGGGAGAGGCACCCTAAGGCGGAGGAAGCGAGAGGTGGAAGGTACAGGAAGGCAACATGTGAGAGCAGGCAGTATACAAAGGAGATGGGGAGTGGGATGGATGAGAGGGGGCAGTGGAATTGTGTGATGAGAGGGGGTAGTGGGAGTGTGATGGAACAATGAGGGGCAGTGGGAGTGTGAGGGAGAGGTGAGAAGGTTGATGGAACTGTGATGTAGAGATGAGTTGTACTAGAATTGTTTGTTGTGAAATTGTGTGGTGTGAGATTGTGTGGTGTGGAGTTGTTTAGTGCAAATATGCAGCATGGTGTGCTGCAGCATTAGGTGGATAGTAATTAAAAATGGTATTAAGGGTGAGCAGAGGACTTGATTTCACAATGACACCACTTTCCAGTCCTGGACTTTTCCCTTTACAGATCATTTTTCAGGTGTGCTGGTCCAATTAATTTAATAATAGCTGAATGAAGACTACTACTCCCAGAATGCACCGATTTGTGACCTGAATGTATAGATTATACCAGGAGAAAACACAGTGACATAAGGTCTTATGGTAAACCTGCTCTTGGCAGAAACAAGGATGCAGCACCAAGATAAACTACATCTCTGAACAGGTGATAAAAAAGATAATTCAATTGCTTTTTAATACACACGATGCGAATACAGCATCTTTACATTTCTCTAGATGCTTGATTGCTGGTATTTAATATTTAATGGTTCAGCTTCCTTCAAACTGCATATCAATGTTATACACAAGTCTGTGCAGTATGTGCATTACCCTACTGAGCAGCTTTACCAGCTGCAAGTTTAAGTCTGCACTTTTAGGAAATGGGTAATAATACGGTTCTGTGCCCTAAGGAATACGCTTCAGTAAAAAAAGAAAGGAAAAAAAACAGCAGAGGCTCGTTTACTTTTGCTCTTGTCCCATTGAGAAGGGAGGGCCGTCTGAGATATAAGCCTGGCCATGCCACCCTGCACCCTCCCCCACCACCATCCCCCTGCTTGTCTGAAGCAACACTGCATGTGCTGGTAGTCTCACAGGACCAGCTGACATCCCCAGGCAGTCAGCTCGCCTCTACGTGAGTTTGGTAGTATATAACTACCGACTTGTTCCTGAGAGACCTTGCCAATTCTAATTATACGGGAAAGTATTGCAGAGACGAGGATAGGACGATGATCGGGTAGGAACAGCACTAGACAGCTTTGATATATTTTACATCCCATATATATACACAATTTGTGTCAGACAGTGTTAAACGATTTATGGTCAATTGCTGACAACAGGATTAATACTTTAATCCTTGCGACACAAGATAAAACCCTAGGCCAACCCACAACTACTACTGGGAGGGGATGTGGCGCTACGGTAGGAGCTGCCAACTTTCTAACTAGGGAGCCTGAGACTTTGGGCAAATCACTTAATCTTCCGGTGCCAAAAAATGCTACCTTCTGTAATGTGACTGGAGATCATGTAAAGCGCTCAGATTACTGCAGGTAGCATTCGGCTATATAAAAATGCAAAACAAAAACTAGAATGGTTTTCTGAACAGAACTACTGTGGCACAGCTAGGCCTTAGCCGCCCATGGTGGCCCCTGCAGCGGCCGAATGTAAGAGCAGGGGGGGTGCTGGTGATTCTTGCCTTTGCCGCCTCATGACAGCCGCATATAAGATCGGGGGTGGTGTAAGGCCACCGCCCTCAGAACTCATGCCACCCCCCCTCGCTACACCACTGCATAATTAACCCAAACCGTGTGACTGCACAATTGCCCCAGATTTCTTGTGCCAGACACAATTGAAAGCCAAGGCTAGACAGCATAAAGAAACCCTCACATCGCACAGCTAACAAAGGGTGCCCTGGTGTTTAAGTCTTACTAAAGAAGAATAATATGCACAGCGAGTCAGCCACTGAGGCTGTGCATGGCTCACTTGTCAAAATGCGCTAAAAGTGTTTAGGAGATCGCAGATCAAGAAATCGGGCCACACGAAGTGTACAGTAAGATTTCCACTTACACTTACCATGAGGAAATTCGAGCACGTCTTCCTCGCTATCCAAAGTGGCTGTTGCTTATGAGTCTAACAAATAGGGAAATACCACACATAATCGAACTAACAACTGTGGGAATAAGTAGTAGGATTACTTGACTCACAGAGCCACGGGAGAAGAGTGTTAAAAGTCTGAATAATTAATATTGAGTAAATGCCCACATTCAGAAAAGTTGGCGTTACAAAAGGAAGCATACGATCGTACAGTACGCAAACTCCTAAGTGACCCAGTATACATAGTATTACGCCAACACAGCAGTACCGTCTCACCCCTTTGCTGCCTCACAAACAAGTCTAACTGATAACACGAACTTGGTATTGATATTCAGTACACGCTTTGAAAACACCCTACTGCTGTAGCCCACGTCCCGCCATGCAGCTAAGAAAGTCAAATTGGTGATTCCTTTAAATGCTTCAAGTCTGACCTTGCTGCATAATGGAGGAATACAGGTTGTCAGCGCTCTCCTTGCTTTGGGGCCCAAAAATAGAGTAAAGCGATATCCACATTGCCAGTGCCCACCTCCTAAGAGCGCACTTACGTGTAATCAAGGGAACGCCCTTCTCATGCGCTTATGAAAGGCGCTCAGGGAAACAAAAAGGGAGGAAGGGGTTAAGGGCAGTTGCATTGTGGGAGGATAAATAAGTGAGAGAAACTGAGACAAATCCCATCCGAAAATGCTGATTGTTTTGGAGAGAGGATGTGGCATAACATTCAGAGCTGCTGACTTTGGAACATGGGGAATAGGGTTCAAGTCCGGTGTTGTATCTCCCCGTGCCTTCCCAAAAAAAAATGCTCAGACAATGGCGATTGGCAACAATGTTGCCATTAGTGCCTTTGTGAGACTTTAAAGGGGATCGGGACATAAAAAACAAAAGAACAATTATGTTTATTACCACTCTTACCCACAGCTATACCGGGGGCACTTCTCACTGCTGCTGTCCTGTAATAAATAACGGAAAGGGGAGCATCTGTAAAAGATAATGCGCTAAGTCCATGAAGTGAGCGTCGCGCTGAGCCAGGAAAACCTGTGCACTCTGCATCAAAACAAAAAGAGTGCATGAACACAAAAGGAACAAGCTGGCGCACGAAGTAAACAAAACCATGAACACTTAACACGAGCAGAGGAAGCCCCCGAAAAAAAACAAGTGCTATTAAAGTATCCGAAATAAACTAAAGAGTAAGAGCTCATGGGAGGATACAAAATTCCAAAAGAAAGTACAACTAAGTGTATTCACCAAACAAAAGCCAGCATTTACAAGGCACAGTAAAAGGAACCGTTGAAAAAGATGGGCGGAGTTTAACGTCTATATTGTAGCTTCTGCATGTCTTGAAGAGAAGAGCGCATGTGCTGCCTCGGCGAGACCTAAAAAGGCAAAAAGGGCTCATAGTTGTGCATCATGGATATCAAAATTAGCACCCTTAATATGCATCTGGGATGAGAGAGCTGGTCTCTCGGATAAAAAGACAAAAAAACTGCAAAGAGTCAGCCTATGTTCTCTTGAAAGCCACAGTTTGGCGAAGGATAGGAGGAGAAACCCCTAGATCAGTGTGTGTTGGATTTGTAACAGTATTATAAGAGGCTTACACAAACGAATAAAAGAAAATTTAAAATCTACTCCTCTTAGACAAAGGCTTATGATTTGTTTTGCTGTCCTTTTGCAGATTCCATAAATACCTACAGAAAATATGTGGAATGCAATGCAAATTACAGATTACACTGCATAGTCCTGTTTTCCTCTGCTTACTTGTGAGGATAAATCACAAAGTTGATGAACCGCAGGAATGTGCATAGCAGTTTTGTGATGTGCACATTAGACATTTTTCCTACCAAGCCAGAAACAATTTTCTAGGTGGAAATGCCCATTTCTGTATATCTTTAAGAGTTATAAAAGGAATTCCTTTCCCGGGCGAAAAAAAACAAAAAAAGAAAACACCTTTTCAAAAGGAGATGTACAGTCATTTCAAGGGTGAACTTAGGTAAGCATCACCCACAACCCTAAACATCATTCTAGGGAAAATAGGCTGTCTGCAGTTTATCTAGTCGTGAATTTCCAAAGATCCTCATGCAGGAATCAGAAACTAGCAAATCAAGTCTGCAGATCATTTTTGTGCAATTAAATAGAACTTGGGTACTGAAAAAAAGTTTTAAAAACGAACCAGAGATTAGTAACACACAAATTGCTGTTCCAACATAATAAAATCGGTTTTCCAAAGAAAGTATTGTGCACCAAACTTGCAAAGACTTGTGCATTAGGTGCAACTAAACAGAGCACATGGATATGGAGATTCCACATCAGAAATTTTCTTCAGCTGCTGAATAGTCTCAATAGTCCGTCGCCATCGCACAGCGGTCATTTAAAAACTGCAGTAATCCAAGTCAATTTTAACTTTAGCAATCCTTTTTAAAGTTTTCAAGGTACTTAATAAAGTATGCGGTTTAAGGTTTGAAATCACTTAAAATAACAAACATATCCATATAAATATTTATCATTAGGTTTCAAACCTCATCAAATATTTCCAAGTAGAATGAATCCACGCCTGGTGGGACGGTGCACTGAATAACTTTGTTCCAGCGAGGGTTCTTCGCTCCATTGTGAGCAGTAGGCGTTTCATACACAGCATAGCCCAGACGTACCCGGCAGTAAGGATCCATGCGGGTCATGCCATAGTTCTTTGCCAACTTTGCCTAGAGAATATTTAAATGAATGGGCAAAAGGAGGTTAAAATCAAACAGTTCTTTACTTCCATACCACATTAATACTTCTTTAAACTTTAAGTCTTTTGCTCCAAAGGTTGTGCCTAGGGAAATTTAACAGAATTAGATTGCATCAGCATGCCGGAACACCATTTCACAAGAGACAAAAGACTTATCACTCTGACAATAAATATCTGGTAATTAATCATGTTGCAAATGTCATTCCAACTGTCATAATCAGGGCAATGTCTTACTGTAGATGAGTTTTATAAATTCTCTTCAATAATGGGAGTAGGGAAATTTAAATTACAATTCCTCGGATTCCTCTAGGACATCACAAGCTATATCCAAGAGCCATTGGTCTTAATTATTGGCAATTGTAAACAATATTTATTTAAAACTGGCCATTGAAAGATCATTGGTCACACTGGTAAACACAGTCTGAAGAGTTTTCTATCATGAATCGCAAACACATTTTACATTTGCAATCTTCTACGGCAGGGCAAATGATATGCATTTTCTATACTCAAAGGAATCTACTGGTGAGTGTTAACCTACCCTAGTTTTGATTCGCTGGCTAGAGAACATATGGAAAAAGTTTGTTTTTCACGAGCCAACTATTCACGTCTCTCACCACAACAGGTCACTGGGAATGGAGTGATGATAGCAACCATAGATAAAGCAAGTGGTTTGTGGGTCAAAATGGTAGCTAAAACAGTTGAAGTAAAACAGTTAAGGTGCAGGAAAGATCTGAGAAGTGACTGTGGCTGAGTGGTACTTTGTCTTCTGTTCCTAAGTAGAAAGACATCACCGTAGGTCAGAAAGACAAAGAAAAACAGATCATGGCCTCCAACTCGCACCACTGATCACCTGTGTTTACGAACCTGCACACATGGAGCTCTTAGCAGATTTCCTGGCAGCTAAGAGGACATCCTTTATTTAATCAGTAAGGAAAAACTATTCTGATGATCAAGCTCAACACATGCAACCACAACATTAGGGAACTGGGGTGGAGGACATGATCATCCTGAATTGAGACACATCCAGCCTGTGCTAGAGAGAAAGTGGTTGCATGAATGCCAAGTGCTAATAGATGAGAGTACCTGACTTGCCAGATTTGGGGCATTTAGAATCTGCCATGAAAATGCTCTTACACCTTCTGGAGGATATATGACAGAACCTCAATCAGTGGAAATGGGTGCTGCAAGCCTCAAGATCTGCTGAACCTTTAAGCATCTTCCAAGGAACAATTCAGAGGAAAGTGTATGGCACAAAACTTATGGCATTTCCTGGTCTGCCTAACAGTGAAGAGATCAACATATGTACACCGCAACTTGGGGAAGAATATCTTCAATTTTGTGGAGTACAGTACCCCGTAGTGATCCTCAACGACAAGCGACTCAGCGTCTGCTCTCAAACGGAGGGAGCATGAAAGGGGAGCCACTAACGTGAAAATTCCCCACCCACTATTCCCACTGCCAGAGGCTAATCACTTCCCAACTCAGGGTCCACAATGACAACGTCTATTGCTGTAACAGGTGGTGATGGTGTCGGTTAGAAATGGAATTGTGCTCCTTGAGAGGAGTCAGAAATGTTTACATGAAAAGAGATGGCCTGCAGCTCCTGCACATTTAGGAGCACACACTGCTCCTATGCCAACCTAGGGACTTGCGCCATCATGAAGCCCAGACAGGCACTGCAACACAGTGCAGAGGCATACCCGACCAAGGTAGCCTGCCTTACAGATTGCAGAAGGGACACCCCACAACCAGCCTGAAGGAGTTCATCCTCTAGTGCAGATCCAGGTGAACTGATTGGAAGATATCCAGCCTAGTAATAAGGCTCTTGATGCTAGAGTCTCGGCTTCCATAGGTAGGACTGTGGCACCCTCATCTGCCATCTGGCTTATGGCCCAAACAAGGTGCATAAGGCCAAGCAGACGTAAGACATGCAAAAACGGGAAGCGTGACCGAGACAGAAATAACAGAATCATCTCCCAAAAATCCGCAATCTTCTAAAGAGGATGAAAGGCCTTGCTGAAGGTGCAGTCTAAGACTAATGCTATGAAGGTTGACCTCTGAACTGGAGTGAGGCAAGTCACGTGGGAGTTTATCTGAAAATCCAAGTTGTGGAGAAGTGTCATGATATGCTGAATGTATTCCACAACCAGCACCAGGACCAAAAAGACTGCTGCATCTTAAATCAAGGTGTGTGCTGGAGAGCACATCCTTGTGAAAGGAGGGCGACCTGGAGGGAGGTACAGGAATGGCATTGTGCTGCACATACAGATTAGCTGGATGATTTGTCATGATTGTGCACTCTTGGTATAACTGCATTCCACCCGTATCTTGAAGTGCCATGTAAAAGGCATGGAAGCTACGTTTTCAGGAAGAAGCTTGGCGTACCAGACTTTCCCAGGAAAGGGGCTTTGAAAAACTAGGGGTGACCGGGGGCAGGTCTGTCATCTGGGTATTTGTCTCTTAACTGCTGTGCCTGAAAAGGGGCCTCCCTTGCAACCATTACAGGTTATACCAAAGCCTCACAAAATAGGCGTAAGGGTTCCATCGCTAAAAAAATAAAACAGGATTGCAATAGCTCTGTCCAAATGTTACACTTGGCAAAAGGGCAATATTAACTCTAAGGTGTCCAAGGCCGTGTCCAAGGCCTTCTCCAACCACACGGGTGAATTAACTGACTTCTTGTGAAGGAAGGGTAAGGGAGGTCCTTGTCAGATGAAGTATTTAGGCCTCCTGCAGTTTGGAAATCAAGATATGGGCAGCATCAGTTTTGTAGTGGGGAAGAAAGTGAACAGCCTCCAGTAATCTTCTTTGCAGGCAGAAATCTTATTATGTTCAACCAAGGGTTCCAAATTAATGCATGCAGTCACATTCACTTCCATTACTACCAACCACGAGGCCTTGACTTGCACCAGGAACCCCAGCCTCACCTTTTCTGAAGGTAGGATTATCCGACTCAGAGAAACCATCACACTTCAGTGAATAGCATTGAGACTCTAAACAGTCCCAGGATGCAACTCTAGAAAAGAGGATTTCTCTCTCCAATTGCACTTTCTGACTTTGTGTTTTTAATGGCAAAACCATTTTGGAGTTTGTTCATTATAAGGAGGTTTGCTGGAGGTGAAGGGTAACTCTTTGGCATATGCCTGGGGGCCTTGGCCAAAAACAGCGTGGTCCCTTGCTCCTTGATGATTTTCGCAAGCATTGATTCAAAGGCGTTGCAAGCTGTGGGAGCATTCTGAGCATAAAGACCTCATTCAAATGTCAAGCTAGTTCAACTAGGGCATTTTTGCAGCATCCTCAAAAGTTTAAATCGTGAGATCCTAGGAAAAGACACTCAATATCTGTCCCACCACTCCCTGCAGCCGCAGGAGTAGGATATCTAACCCACTTGCACAAGGACTCCGTCAGAGCACCAATACGAATTAGAAATCCATTGGGCTGCAACCCATACACAACCCATTGAGCAATACTGCGCATTAAGTGTTTCTGGTAATGATCGGTCCCATAAGATTAGTTAAGGAACACAGTGCAACACCATTTTGTTATTGAACAACAAACTCAAAAAAGGTAGGTCCTTTAAAGAACAATTTACATACCTTTGGTAATGCATATTCTGGCAGATTCCTTACCTATGAATTTTCCAGTCGTCAGGCTGGATCCAGAAACTTTTGCAGAGCAATACCCCTTGCACGTGCTGTCGGGTGGCTCCATTCGGTTCTGCGTGACATCAGCAGCAGGGGTTAGGATGTCACGGTCACCTATTTAGGCACCACCCAGGTGCGCGGATGTCAGTACTTTGTTTTTTTCAATGCCAGTAGCGCAGGTGCACAAAGAAACGGACGTATTCGTGTGCAAAACTGGGGCCCTGAAAAGGGGCGTAACCCTAGCTCTATTAAAAATTTTAATTAAAAATCAGTCTGCAAAGAAGGGAGCCATGGGTGGGGCTGTAAGGAATCTGCAGCTAGATAGAGTCTCTACCAAATAATGCAATACCGAAGGTAAGTAACTTGTTCATCTGATAGAGACTTCTAGCTGCAGATTCCTACCTTTGAATTAGATACGCAACTATACCTTCCAGGCAGTGGGTTGCAGACCAATGCCTTATACTAGAAGGTCCTGCAGGATAGGATGGGCAAAATGCTCATCCCTGCAGACGAGACTGTCCGGCAGTAGTGCTTGACAAACGTACGCAAAGGCCCATGTTGCTGCCTGCCAGAGATCCAGGACTGGGACACTACGAGCCAAGGCCACAGTCGCAGCCTTTTTCCTGGTGGAATGGGCCCTTAATCCCTCAGGGGGCTGCTTTTTCGCCAGGGCATAGCAGATCTTAATGCAGAAAATGACCCAGAGATGGTCCCTTTTTGCACTGCCCACGTTTTCTTAGCTCCCACATACCCCACAGAGATTTGGGCGTCCACCCAGAACTCTTTTGTGCAGTCAAGGTAGAAAGATAATGCTCTTTTTGTGTCCAGGGGGTGAACAGCCACTCTTCTTTATAGGGATGCGGGGAGCAAAGAAGGTGGGCAGCGTGATGGATTGACCCAGGTGGAAAGGGGTCACTACCTTTGGCAAAGATGAAATCACCCCTAAAAATGCTGTCTTGATGGTAAGCAGCCAGAGGGGAGAGTTGTGTAAAGGCTCGAAGGGAGCACAAATAAGATAAGCGAGGACCGAATTAATGCCCAACTGCGGCATAACAAAATGTAAAATGTAAATGTCCAGTATTTGTAAAGTGCGAACAATTACCCTCGGGTGTCAAGGCGCTGGGGGCCGTGGGGAAGCGAGCTACTGCCCAGAGTCACATGGTGCTGGGCTGATCAGCCGCCAGCACCGGGGATCGAACCTTGAGCCCCCGGGTTCCGCAGTCAGCTGCCCTGGCAGCAGTGCCACACCTCTCAAAGGGCGCATGCGGACACAAGTGAGCCAGCCCCTTCAGAAACCCATTTGTAATATGAGACCCAGAGAGAGACGGTTGGTCTGGCAGCCACAAAAAAAGAAAACATATCAGAAAGATAACCTTTGAGAGTTCCAAAAGCAGAGCCCGGTTGGGCAAGGGTTAAAATGAATAGAAGAAAAGTGAAAAGAGAAGGAGAATAGATCTTTCTGTACAGTAGAATACAAATTTCTGCCAACATCAGGTATATACACAGTCTAAGTGGAGGGCCGCCTGGCTACAAAAATAACATTACATACTTCGGGAGGAAGGTCAAAAGCCATCAACTGCCGCCTCTCAATCTCCACACGAGGAGGGGCAGAGTTGACCGGTTTGGGTGGAAAACCCTCCACTGCTGCTGCGACAGAAGATCCTCCCAAAGGAACAGCCTGATTGGAGGATCGATGCTCATTTTCAGAAGCTCTGGATACCAAATTCTCCTCGCTCGGTCCGGAGCCACAAGGATGACTTGGGCCCGGTCACTCCTGATCTTCAGAACCCTGGGCAGGAGTGGTATAGGTGGAAAGCCGTACAGCAGGCCTGAGCTCTACTCGTGACGAAAGGCGTCGCAGAGCACACAGTATTGCTGAAACTGTGCGTTCGCTACGGAGGTGAACAAATGTAGCCAAAAGTTCCCCCCACTGCTAAAAGAGACCTTGTGCCACCTCTGACTGGAGACGCAATTTGTGCTCCACTAGGCATGGACAGCTGAGTTTGCCTGCCCTGGCGTTCAGAGAACCTGGTAGGTGTTGAACCACCAGGGTTATGCCTTGCTGTTCCAGTCATGTCCAGAGATGCAGGGCCTTTCAACAAAGGGTCCACAACCCTACCCGCCCTGCCTGTTGCAGTACCACATGGCGGTGGTGTTGTCCATGAATTCCTGCGCTACCTTCCCCTTGACAGAGGGAAGGAATGCCTTCAATGCCAGTCGAATCGCTTGAAGCTCCAACAAATTGATATGGCGCCTCGACTCTACCGGAGACCAGTGTCCCCTGATCTCCACCTCTTCCAGATGGCCGCCCCATCCCAGAAGTGACGCACCTGTCACAACTGTAAGCTCTGGTTGGGAAAGGGAGAGGGGTCTGCTGTTGACCCAATCGCGGTTCGTCAACCACCACTGCAGATCTCTTGCAGCTCCTTCTGAGATCTGGACCACATTGGTGAGATTTCCTCGATGCTGTGCCCACTGGAACTTCAGTTACTACTGCAGAGCCACTTTTGCCACCTGGCATGCTTTACAAACAGGATGCAGGAGGCCTTGAGGCCCAACAGCCTCGGAATCAGTCTCACCGAAATCCAGGAGAGAGGCTGATACATCAGAATCATAACCTGAATATAATGGACTTGCTGCTCGGGAGGATAGGCCAGAAACTGCACTGTGTCCAGAACAGCTCCAATGAAAGGATCGTCCTAGGAGAACCTCAGCAAATGCAAGAGGTCTGCTGTAGACTGAAGGTGGGAAATGGCAGTCAGTCGTCGAGGTAGGGGAAGACTGATTGACCTAACCTGCGCAGATTAGCTGCGACCACCACCATCACCTTGGTGAACACCCGAGGGGCACTGGTAAGGCCAAAGGGGAGCACGGTGAACTGAAAGTGCTCGGGCATACCTTGAACCGCAGGTAAGCCTGTGCCCCGGCAGGATGGGGATGTGAAAATACGCATCCAGTAGGTCCAACGCTACAATCCAAAAGTTATGTCCATCAAATTTACCTGGACATCGCCTGAGAAGCCAGTTGTCCTAAGCCAGGCGTGGCGCCTCAAGACCACTCTTGTGGAAATCATTCTGCCCAGCGAATCCATTGTATCAAGGTCACACCTTATGGCAAATTTTGCTGCATCTCTCCTGTCTTTAACTGCCTGAAAGAGCACATTCTGGGCCTCCTCCAGGACTTGTGGCAGCACTTCTGCAACCGTCCCCCAAAGAGAGGGGGAGAAACGGCCCAATAAGCATGCGGTATTCACCGATTGCAATGGCAGGCTGGAGGAAGGAAACATCTTCTTACCAACTTAATCCAGCCTCGTAGATTTCCTATCCGTTGGGGCGGAAGGGAACGCGCTCTGGGATATAGAGGCCAGCACCACCAAACTTTCGGGGGATGGGGTGTTGGCGGAGGAACTTTGGGTCGCCCGGAGCTGGGCGATGTCTGCGTGCAATTATCCTATTCACAGGAGCCCCTGTGCTAGGCCTGGGAAATTCAAAGGTAAGGAATCTGCAGCTAGAAGTCTCTATTAGATATGTGTATCTAAAAGTCCTAGTCTAGTGCATAAAATACGAATGGTAACCACACCGAACGCAAAAAGGAGTGCATAGATGTATGCAATGGTCCAGCGAAAACAGCAAGAACATTTCTAATATGGTTAGCGAGTATTTAACATCCTAACACCCTAAAGATATTTTAGGCACTATGCTGAATTTTTCAGAAGCAGTAAATAGCAAGCCTATGGTTTGAGTTTCGTAAGATGGATTGCACAGCATACGTGTTTTCATTACAAAAATAGCAACTTACCTATTCTCTATCACAGCTTTTTCCAGGAAATGACAATCAGTGCTGAGCGGATGACCACTTCTCAGCACTGCTCCTGGTGTGACCCAGATTGGGGCTGGTTGGCGTTTCAAATCAGCGCAACCTCTAGCTTGATAGCCCTAGAAAAAAGTACCTCTAACTTATAGTCAGATCCCTTGGTATTTATAGTATCCTATTGTCGATCTTATCTTTATAAAACAAAACTGCACTTGCAGACATTAAAGTATCAACAAGACTGTACAAATGTGACAACAATGAGCCATCTCGATATACAGATTAATTATACGCTCCTATAACTAAAAACATATCAGATTATCCAGTGCGCGTCCATGATGTTATGGCAGCATCCATTAACTGAAAACAAAAAAACATGTTTGCCCGACTAGTAAGCAGACACGAGGCCAACATTTCTGAACCTGCCTTACTTTACACATTCTAAAAAAAGATAAGACTCTGAGAGCAAGCACAGCATCAAATTACTGCAGACTTAAATGGGAACTATAACAGTGTTTACAACAACCTAGTTGCTGTCAAACGCGGAGGTATTTTATCAATGAAGCAATAACACTCTGGAGCCGCATTTTTGATGCCCGCAAAAGCAGGAACTCACATGACTGTAGTGGCATGCCAACACCAGGAACAGTTGGAGCTATTGCTGGGTGCAGGGTGTGGGTCAAGAGTAGTGTAGGGGAGGGGGGACTGAACACCTGGAAAGATATCCATAGGATGAGGGATCTGCAGGAAGGTGTGTCCATCAGAAGCAACAAAGTTGGGTGGTTATTCTTCCACTGACTAGTCCTGCACTTTTAAACTTTCACTCACGTCTGGGGTGGGTTGTTTCATACACTCTGGTCAGTATCTTGCAACGCGTGAAATGTTATGTTATGTTATCCAGTTTTTTTAAAGCGCAAACAGCTGCCCCAGCAACGGGGCGTCCCGGCGCTAACCCAACCAATACCTGAGGGGAGAAGGAAGATAACCAACAGAGGACTAGATAAGGGAAAAGAGATGTGTTTTTAATTCTTTCCGAAAGGCAGTTAAGTTGGTTAGGGTACGGATGTGTAGAGGCAGGGAGTTCCACACTCTTGCCCCCAAGACCTTGAAGGAACGTCCACCCATTCTACACAGCTTGGAGCGGGGGACTATCACAAGGTGTTGTCCTAAAGAGCGTAGAGTACGCTGAGGGGAGTAGGGAACAAGGAGCGGGCGTAGGAGTTCAGGGCAGTCCGAGTTAAGAATTTTGAATGCCGTGGTGAGGGTTTTAAAATGGATGCGGGATTCAATTGGCAGCCAGTGCAGATTGCGGATGGTAGCTCTGGCCGAGCACCTGCGTGGGAGGCCAACCACTGCTCTGGCGGCCGAGTTCTGAATACGCTGCATCCGTGCTAATTCGGCTTTATTTGCCCCTAAGAATAGCACATTGGCATAGTCCAGCCGGGCGAGAATCATGGACTGGATGATGAGTTGGCGGGTTCTAGAGTCGAAGAAACCGAGTATCGGACTAAGACTTCTCATTAGGCCCACACACGTAGCTGCCACTTTCTTTGTGTGGGACTGGAAGTTAAGAGAGGAGTCGAGCCAAACACCTAGGTTCTTCACCGCGTCTTTCGGCACGGGGGTGGGACCAAGCAAAGAGGGCCACCAATGGTCACTCCAATGGCTAGGGTTTTTGCCAAGGAGAAGCACCTCCGTTTTCCCGGCGTTCAGCTGCAAACAGTTGTTTGTCATCCACTGTGCAACTGCCGCTAGCCCATCCTTGAATTTAGTGGCCGAGGTGGAAGGGCCTTCAGAGAGTGTGATGACCAGCTGTGTGTCGTCGGCATACGATACAAGCGTAAGGTCCCACTCTTTTGCCACTGCTGCAAGAGGCTGAACGTATAGGTTGAAAAGAGATGGGCTGAGCGCCGATCCTTGGGGGACTCCCTGTTCGATGGAATGGGGTTGGGAGATGTAAGGTGGGGCTGAAACTTGAAAGGACCTGTCTTTGAGGAAGGACCGGAACCACTCAAGGGCGAGTTCGTTGATCCCTATGGCCTCAAGTCGAGTCAGCAATATGCTGTGTGAGACCGTGTCAAAGGCCGCGCTGAGATCCAACAGGATCAGCGCGGCACTTTGACCAGCGTCCAGGGCGTCCCGAATGTGTTCCGTGGTGGTCAGCAGAGCCGACTCGGTGCTATGTCCAGGCCTGAAGCCATTTTGGGAAGGATCAAGGACGTGCAGCCTCAACAAGAGATGCACCTGCTAACTTGCATTGTGGTGTTTTGGCATTCTACCAAAGCAATTTTCTCTCATGGTACCAAACAACCAAAGAAGGGGAAAGATGCCAACTCTAGCGGTCAGAACCGTATGGAAGACTTGCATCATATTTGGTAGGTTTCACTGGAGCAAAACGTATGCTCTGCCTGAGGAACTAGAATGAAAGGCGAATTTCCAATTGATGCATTAGTCACAGCCTTACTTTACTCCTGAAGTAACCTAAAAGGAAAACACTGCATTTTTTTTGTATACAGTAAGAAAAAGTTATTTACCCGCAGTAATGATATTGTTTTGTAGATAATGTATCTACCTGCAGATGGCCCACCTGTAGGACCTACTCAAGTGTCAGACTGGATCTAGAAACTTCAAAGCTCTCACATCACTGGTAGAGGGTGCTGGCTTCGCATAGACCCCAGAAGAGGCATCAGATGACATTGCCGAAGCCATATCGTGCCCATCCCGGGGCAACAGCATCAGTTTCGAACAATTGTTTCCCCAGCCTTCCAGGCGATAGGTGGATTGACACAGACAGAGTAGTGCAGTACCAAAAAAGTTAAAGTGGGATCGTATTAACTTTCTCTATAACACATCTATCAAACATGGAGGTGAGCAGGTCATTGAGGAGTCTCTAGGTAGATACAGTATCCACAAGAAAGATAGTTATCACAGGCAAGTACCTTTTCCTTCTGACAGATACTTCTACCTGCAGATTCCTCACCTGTAGAACAGATTACAGAGCAATACCCTACCTAAGGAGGATGTTTAGCCAAGGAAATCCAGCATAATTGAACGGACGAAGTGACCATCTACATGCAATTCAAAATCAAAGCAGTAGTGCTTGGCAAAAGCGTGCAAGGAAACCCACGCATCAGTCTTATAGATCTGTTATGGAACCGCAATTTGGCCGGATTCCTTCTGGAGGGTCTTTCTTGGCCAAACCATAGCAGGTCCTGGTGCAGAGGATGATCCATCCTGATGGGGTTCTTTTCTGCACTGCATTCCCCTTTTTTTTTTTGGGCACCACAGTAGCCAACAAAAAGTTGGTCTACTAGCCTTAAGTGATTTAGATAGTAGTTAACTGCCCACTTGGAATCTAACTGGCACAACCGCTCCTCCTCCTTAGAAGGGTGGGGAAGGGAGTAGAAAGTTGGGAGCGTAATGGAGTTACTAAGATTGAATGGAGTCACTTCACCATCTTTGCAAGAAAGGAGCTCTGGTTTCTAACATCCACTTGTTAGGGTAAAAAGAGGTAAAAGAAGACAGAAACTAAGGATGTGCAGCTCGTTCACCCATCTGGTTGAAGTAATAGACACCAGAAACACAGCCTTCAGTTAATATTCTCAAGGAACAACTGGGCAGGGGCTCAAATTGAGTCTCAATAAGAGGTCAAAACTAAATTAAGGTCCCTCCGAGGAACAGCAAACAGGGTTGAATGATGCATATTTGCCAATTCCCTTTAGAAAATGTATAATTATGAGGGACTTGAAAAGGGACCGCTGGTCCAGCATACAGAGGAATGCAGACAATGAGGCTAAATATCCCTGAACAGTTCCTATTGCACAACCCCGCTTTGCCTTTAAGGGCTCCACACTATTGTCTGCACACCAAGCAACAAAGTTGCTCCATCTGCCTCAGTAAGCAAATTTGGTGGAGGGGCAAAGCAATGACAAAATGACATCCATAACCACCGCAGAAAGGAAATCAGATGCATTCGCGCAATCTCCAAGCATGTAGGTTGTTGCCTGGGAGATTGAGATGAAAAACCATTCCCTCCAACTGGGAGAGAAGGTCCGGACTAATTAGATGGTGTAGCAGAGGGTGGGTGGAGAAGTGCAAGAGGTCTGCATACACCCTTCTCAGCCAATCCGGGGCAATGGGAATGACTTGGGTCGGTTCTTGGAGAACCTTCATCAAAACTCGAGGAATTAAGGGTGGAGGGTGTGTGGGGGTGGTGAGGGGGGGGGGGGGGAGAACAGTTCCAATTCAACTGCAACGTGACCCCCCCCCCCCCCCCCCCAACAATTCCACCCTTAGAGTGCCCACTGCCTGTCAAGGCACCACAGCAGGGCCCTCATGTGCCAATATGAGAACTTAGGAAGCTAGCAGACCTAGGAATCTGAGAACCTGTAGAACTGAAATTCTCATGCCGGGATGAAAGGATAGAATAATCTCCTGAAGGTCACTGATTCTTTGAGGAGGAAAGGCATAGAGAAGACTAATGTCCAGCACTGGCTCAATAAACTGGAGTCATGGGGCAGTGGCTGAAGGTGAGATCTGGGCTTTTCAATCAACAACCCCAGGTCAAATGGTAGGGATATTGTGGACTGCAAATGGTGCAACATCATCTCTGGTGAACTCGCCTTGATTAGCCAGTCATCCAGTAACGGGAAAATAGGGATGCCGGATCGTTGCAGATGTGCCGCTACCACTGCCATCAACTTTGTTAAGACTTGAGGTGCTGGTGTCAAGCCAAAGGGTGGTACAGCAAACTGGTAGTTAGCAGAACCCATCATAAACTGAAAAAATCTGTCCAATGCGGCCACAGAATAGGTATGTGGAAGTACGCATCCTGCAGGTCAAGAGAAACCATCCAGTCTTCAAACTTCAATGCCAGCAGAACTTGAGCTAGGATCAGCATCTTGAACATCTCTTTTTGAAGAAGTTGTTCAAGTCTCAGGATTGGAATCAAACAGCCATCCTTCTTGGGCACCATAAAGTAACTTGTCTAACATCCCTTCCCTGATTTCTGTTCTGGCACTAGCGCGACAGCCTCTATCTACAGAAGTACTGCCACCTCTTGAAGTATGGCCTGATTATCTGGGCAGGGAGTGGAAGGATGAGGGTGTGGGGGAAGGAATTGTGGTGGAACCTGAAGGAAAGGGAGGATGTAACCACTTTCCACAATATGAAGGACCCACTGGTCCGAAGTGATGGCATTCCAGGAGGAGAAAAGAGGACACTTTCCCTCCCACAGCTCCTGGTGGATGCTGGGATGTAAACTAGGTTTGCTTTCTTGAAGGTGCATGGGAGGGGGGTGAGGTGGAGGGTTACTGGATGGAGGCTAAACCCCTTCCCCTGGTTTAATCTCTGTACTGCCCGGGCAATCTGTTGATTTTGCGGCAGATATTGCTGTGGTTTTGAAAGGAGAAACCTCTGGCCAAGCCACAAAAAACGCTGAAATTGATGGTAATCCCTTGAGGCAAAAGGTGGTTGTAAACCCAGGGTAGGAGCGGTGGCCTTATGGGTCTTGAAACGCTCTAAAACGGAATCAGCTTTGTCACCAAATGGCGCGCTCCTTCAAAGGGTAGGTCCATCAAGCTATTCTGGACATCGGTGGAGAAATTGGAGTTTCCCCAGCCAGCAGTGCCTCCTGACTGATATTGAGGAACAAATAGAGTTGGCTGGGTCAGTTCTCACTCACTAATGTGCCTAGAGGTGAGTTGTTCATCCTTACTCCCTTCTTGAAAGTGATCACGCAGGTCTTCTGGCACACGGGCAACCACCATTTCGGTCAAAATGGGCTTGGGTGTGTTTATCTAGGAGACAGCTGGCATTAATATATTTTGGCATCACACTGACTGCAGAAAAGGCCTTCCTTTTCCATGCTTTGACACTGTTTGCAGCTGCAGATGGGAATGTTCCTCCCAATTGCACAGAGAAGGAAGCCTGTATTACAGAGCTGTTAGGCATAGTATGTGTAGAGAGGAAACATGGATCACCCGGGGCAGGGAAATACAGACGGACAACCAGTCTGTTAATCGATGTGGCTGAGGAAGTTTTCTCCCATGCTGCCATGACTGGCTCAAAGGCGACCTCATTACATGGGGAGAAAGGACTCAGTTGGTCGAAGCACCTCCTTGATGGCATTAGTCTTGGTCTCTGCACATCTAGCGGTTCCGTAGCTTTTACTATGATCTTTTGAAAAGGGATCATCTCAGGCATCGGTGGTCCAGTGGGGAAGTCCATAGCCAGTTCACAGGAGGTCTCCAAGCTGCTTGCAGACAACAGGCCATGAAATTCCCCTTCTGGATCTTAATCTAAGTCCATGTCCACTGTGTCTGAATTAGTGTCTAAGACCTCATGCAACCTCTCCCTTTATTGTTCTCAGCATCAGTTTCAAAGTCAGAGGTGGAGGTGGCGACGGCGTTAGCAATGGCACCATCCAAGGAATCGTGTAGCATAAGACCGGCTCAAATATGCTTGGCTGGCACCATAGCGGATGGTGCAGGGCCAGTCACCATCTGTGTTATGTGCATAAACACAGTTTGTCTATACAGCATCATAGAGCCCATAGGCATGGACACCTTAGGAAACAAATTGCGTGCATGTGTTCAAAAACGCCCGAGAGTCGTGGTCCGACTTTAAGCACCAGAGGCACACCGCGTGAGGGTCCACGATGGACAACAGTCCCTTGCAGTCCAAACATGGTTTAAATATTGATTTATTGGGAGGAGACATGGTACTGTATGGCATTAGAAAGTTGTATGTTTTTTGCCGGAAAATGTCTCAGAGAGTGCAAGAACCGCATCGAAAAATGGGAACGGTTATTGTTGCACCAGAGCTGGTGCTATTTATCTTTGGTGACGTCATCCAATGCCACTTTCAACGTGGATGCAAAGCCAGTGCTCCCTACCAGCAATGTGTCCGCTTTGAAGTTTCCGGGTCCAGTTTAGTGCTTGGGTATGCTCCACAGGTGAGGAATCTGCAGGTAGAAGTATCAGTCAGAAAGTGCTTTTGCTGAAACTCTGATCATACGGCTTTCAAGCAATGCAAAACTTCATAGGTTTTCATGTGTCAAAATCAGGTATGTATTTTCTTTCATCTTTGTATTCATATTTGCATAACCTGACCAAAATACCAGTGACCGTGAAGTAGATGACTAAGCATTTGGCCACAATAAAAAAAAAAAAAGAATAATAATGTTTACTTTAAATAAAAAAACATTTTAAACTAAGTAACCTAGAGTATTGTGGTCACTTGAATCCCAAGTCAGTCTAGGGGCAGCAGCATGAAGGAAAATGTTTATAAATGCTTGAACCGCAAATGCAATGGTGGAGCAGTGTAGAGTTAGAGAAAATGCACTCAGGTTAGTCGAAAAACATACATTGCAGGCTACTTTATTTTCATGGCACTTGCTCTTGTGCAACACAATTTATTCATCAATAGCTCAGGAGTACAGGCTAAATGTATACATAATCATTCCATACATATCTTAGCTACTTATATTTTATAATGAAATTGCCAAAACAAGTGACATTTCACAAAACACATCAGCTCCATATAACTGTCCTGATTTGTGGCAGGAGATGAGACTACAACTTAAAACACATGTAAGGGGTCCTGAAACAATAAGTCCACCTTTTCAGAAGTGAAGGCAGTAAGGTTTATAGAATGAGAGAGGTCTAGTGCCACATTTTGGGCTTACTTGTATAATTGCAAGCATTCTAAACCATACCAAGTATTCATCTGACACTATACGTCATAAGAAAAAGGCAAATCATCTACAGAAGCAATGAGATAAAACTTTGTACCTGCACTACAGTAATGCTCAGCCGGCCAACTGTTCCCATGGCGCCTCCGTACTGCAACTGTTGAGCTGCCTGGGCATCCAGCTGGATCTGCTGCTGTTGTTGAGTGGGAGTGATACGTAGGAAGTCCTGAGGAAGCTCACCGATAAACACCTAAGATGTAAGAGTAGGCAGAAACACGAACCAAAGTCAGAATGGAACTTTAGTCAAACACTATCAAATTTTCCTCACATATTTGCTAGAGGAACCAAACAAAATCATCTAGCTCATTCCAAGATTCAGCGGTCAGAGAAAAATTGTTTGAGGCTTCTGAATCTGTAAAGGATTCTTTGCGGGAGAAACAGGGTTTAAATTATACTTACAATCAAATCTTATGAACACAATATACTACGAAATATAGTATAAATGTCAATACATCACATCATTCTCATCAACAGTTCCTTACTAATACATACTTTAAAACATTTCAAATCAGTCATTCACAAATTTACATCAAGACCAATACATATTCAGCACTAAATAGTCAGCAGTTTCTTGACCCTGCTAATTCTATAGTCAATTGAAGGAGACCCATCAGAAATGTATTCTCCCTCATCTCATCAGGCTTAAGGGGTAGACTCAAATAAAGATAGCCATAGGTGCAAATGTGAATTGCTTCATACAACTGAAATTTAGCAGCTGTTGGAAATGGCCCTTTGTAGGGTGCTTTCCAATGACTTTTTTCATTTCGATTTCCTAGTTTTCCGCTGATCTAGGTACTAGCCTTAGGACTTTGGCACTGAACATGTTCAAAGCGCTGTGCTTGTCATATACATACGGGTGATTGGGTATACATGATTGGCAGATTAGAGTTAGTTGTAAGTCCCTATTCTAGGGGTAAGCCATATATCCAGGGCATGTACCTCGAATGCTCATCCGTCGGCCAGCAGCACTGGTTGTACCATCCACGGATGTAGCTCATTGATCGTGCCACGGGGTTGTGAGCGTAGGTTACTGTTCCTCGGTTTGGCATTTTAAAAGCTACATGCCAAGGGTTGGCATTTCTCCTGCTATATCAGAGTTCTCCTTGGTGACGGGGTGGGGTGTTGGGAAGAGGTAGGGTATGTGCGCAGATGTGTTGCATGCCAGGGTCGTGAATGGCACTGGATGGTGTGTTCAGTACAACGGGCCTGTTTCTTGCATTTGATTAGCATTGGATGGAGGGGTTGTGGAGAAAGTCTATTGAGCAGCATTTCCTACATGCAGAATAGTAGCCGTATAGTGTTTGATATCGAGGAGTTTGTAATGGTGAATCCTCTCTGGTAGTACAAGTGGATCCAACGTTTCCAATGTGGAAATGTCACTTTGGCAACATGGGCATTTCGATGCTTGTGGCTGTGTGTGCCTGTCAGCCTGTCTCCAATTCACATCTCGGTGCCGGACGGACAGCTACATCTGTGCATTCCTGATAGAAGGCCATAAACTAGGGGCTCATGGGAAACTGCTGATCTCGGACCCTGAGAGGCCCTTCTGGGACAGTTACGTGGGGGTGGCATTGCCATCTGCATACCAAGTGGCAGGATCTTGGCCCCACTAAAGATAGTGATCAAACCCTCTCGGGGTAGGATGGCAGACGGGACAAATTCAGAGAGGGCCTGTGCATTTCAAAGGCAGCCTTTTGAACTGATAATATCTTCAGAGGTCATTGTGGATATACCTACTGAGCCTCTGGCCTCCGAAAGTAGAGACGCTTTTGGATTTGGTAGCATACTAAAGTGGTTCGATGCTGGGATATCGATAAGAGGACAGGAATGACTGCAACTAGATTATCCACAGATTTGCGAAGGCCTGGAGTTTGTCATGCGCCAGGAAGGGGGCTATCACTTGGTGGATTTTTACTGGACGTTGCTGGCCTGCCGCTAAGAGTCAACTGTCGTGGCCTGGGTCCCTAAGTACTCTCCAGGGGCCGGTTGGCTGGCCTCCTGTCCACGGGATCCCAGGGACACAAAGGATCTCTCGGTTTCCAGAAGATCATAAGGATCGCGCAGGGTGTAGCGAAAACGGGTGGAAGTGATCGTTGGTTGGGACAAGGACCATGCTGACATACACAGTCATCACATTGTGCAGAGGAGTGTGCTCGTAAAGATCAGCAACCCACCTGAGGTGCCGGAACATGAGGAGAGCAGGGGAAGCTTGCAGAGTCTGAGGGACTGGTGCTTGCAACCAGGAGACCTGTACTAGCTTGCGCTGCGGAGCGTGTGGTGTCCGAGAGGTGTTTGAGGACCCGAGCTGAGACAGCCTTCGACCTCCAGATTGGGAGGACGACAGTGCCTGACATTGTGGCCTCCGTCAGAGGTGACTGGCTCCCTCTCCCTGGACTCCTGCGACAAGGTACTTTGTTGTGGAGAACATCGTGATGAGGCCAAAGGGGTTTCATGGTGTCATGTGGGCACCCACGGCTGGCTGTAAGGAGCTACAGCAGCTTGCGCCTCTGCCCGAGGGAGAACATTTCTCCAGATTTGGAAGCTCTTTCGCTTTCTGGGTCACAACCTTTTGTCTTCGTGGGGGGAAGGGTCAAAGGAGAGAGAGCGGGGGGAAGCGAACCCATACTCATGCAGGTACTGCTGGGTGCCTGGAGGTCTAATCCGAATGGACAAAACTGAGCAACTGTTTCTTTCTGCTTAGGTGGTTCTGTCAATCTAATCAACATGGTGCCAGCAGGGGCAACGTGCATCATTGGCTGGTGTAGTTGAGTGGCGGATTCACGAGGAGTAGTCAAAGACCTGCGATTGCTTGACAATTGCAACTGTAGGGGGTATGAGATATTGGTGGAATGTCGTGTTGGATGAATACCTCTTATTAGGGCATATTTGTTCATTCCGTTCTGCTACTAACGGGAACGTTCAACAATTGCATATAATTGTAAAGTATATATACAATGTGTATCTCATTTTGATTTCAATAGGGAAGTTTGACAATTGCAGAGAACTGTAAAATGTATATACAATGTGTATCTCATTTTGAGTTCAATGTGTGTGTAATACAAAGACCAGTGGAGTCTTTTTGCGGTGTGCACAGTGTGTTGCAAGGGTGGTATTGTGCCAATACATTACACTTGGGGCCCGAGATAAGCCTGACCTCTCAATGCCAGCTACCCCATGGGGAGCCCGGGTTATTGGACATGTGTATCATACTCATCCTGTCTAGAATGGTGGATTCAGACTGGCTTCGATAAGTCCCAGGCAGCCGGAAACCGCTGGGTCTAACAGAAGCATATAGGTCAACACTTTGAACAAGGTCTCCATGCTCATTTGGAAATAAATATTTTGTATGAACAATTAGCCCACTCTACTGTTAAAGTACATCTCACAAAACCGAAATCACTTTCCACACAGCAACAATTTTGTCACTGCCCACATTTTCTTCTACCCTCAAATGGGAGAAACATGTTTCAAATGAAAATTTAGAACTTGAAATGGATTAAGCACAGAAACTAATGCTCAAAAGAGAGCAATTAAATAAAATAAAAGGGTATCCTTCCAGAGTCACAAAGAAGTCATTCAAAGTGGTCCTTCAACCAGATTCCTAATGCACTTTAATGTGGAAAAACAAACCACCATTCCATATGCAAAGATAGGAGCAACATATTTAATGTTTCCGAATACAAAGAATCCTATGATTGAGAAATATACTTTTCCTTTAAACTATTAACCATTGGTAGATTCATATTATTGCTGAAAGCATTGATAAATACAATAGGCTTAGCTTTGTTAAGGTGTTTTGCATGTTTGTGGTGTGTATGTGTCTAGCCTAGGTTAAAATCACCAGACACAAGGAGTTTGCTCAGAGTGGATATAAGGCTTCAGATGACGCTGCTTAAGATAATGTAGTCTGGTAGAGTGAATGTTATATTTGGTCTTAAAGTGTTATAGTAGGTGCAGTGTTGCACAGCTGCAGTATTTCGGAGTTACAGTAAGTGAAAAGTCTGGATAGTGTTGAACACGGCGTGTCATGGTGTGGATAGAGTGATGTAGTTACAGAGCAAAAGGTATGGGCAGTAGAGTCTTAACAGCAGTGCCTCAAGCATCTCATTTCTACCCCTGCACTATATGATGCTACAGCACATACTGAGACGCATAAGTAAGCACAAAACAACAGTTATTCTGATTTTCATTGCCAATAGAGGATCAAAGCCTTTCAGAGTTGGAGTCAAACCTCTGTGAATGAAAGGCATCCCACTGCACACTACAATTGAGGCCAACATTACAAATGGTTTAACCCCTTCGCTGCGGCGCGAATTCCGCCGCAGCGCTGGGGAGGTTTGGGGGCAGCACGGTGGAGCGGTGCTCATGACGGAACCGCGCCGTCATGAGTCACGGGCGAGCTGTGCTCATGACGGCGTGGTTCCGTCACGACTCCGCCCACTCTCTAATTCGCCCGCACAGGCGGGGAATTCGAGCCGCGTGGGAGGAGCGGCCGCTCCATGACGGAACCACGCCGTCATGAGCACACGCCGCCCGTGGCTCATGACGGCGTGGTTCCGTCAAGGGCACACAAGGGGTTATGGCACCAGGCAGTACCGATTAATAGCATTGGGCCGTGTGTATGCCACTAATTACTTATTTTGTAACACTTAAGCTTCAACAAGTTGTCTTGGAATTTCAGGTCAGCTTTTGCCCTCTTAATGGAAAAGGAACCATCCTGTCTGCACTGGATGATCCAAGACATTAATCACCTCCTTTCCATGTAAGCAGATGTTGACACCGCCAATCAAATCTTTTCATTCACATACCTCCGTCACACTGGAATGGCAGGACCATATTTGGCAGAGTCCTTTCTCTTTGACTGCTACCAAGTCGTCTCTCTGTCACCAGTTACCTTGGAGTTTCAGCCAAATTCCTATGGAGTTATCTACAGCTGCATCGGCATGTTTAACAAACTACAAACTTCTGGCACTTTTTGCACAATCCTATACCTTTTTTTCTGCCTGTGGACAACACCCAGATACTCCTTCAGCTTTTATGAGTCTAAGTGCTGCCACAAGCAAGCTCCATCTCTGCTGGAAGGAGGGTGGGGACTGCACAGACACCATACTTGCCAACTCTACCAATGTAGGTGGTAGTCTAATGTATTAGTTAACAACTTAAATAACCTACCAATTTTTAATCCCATTCCTACTACTTTTTAATGCTTGATATTAGCCTACAATCTGATCAACTGTCAGTTTGATTCAATAAATAAAAACATTTCTTAAAATTTAAAAAAATCTAATTTATGGCTTGAACGCACATATTTTAATGCCGAGCAGCCAAGCAGCAAAAAGCAGTTGGCACGCCCTCCCAAAAACAAATACATTTATTGAATGTACCACAAGTGGGGGAGAAACAGAGGAGCAGGTGACAAGATGCAACAGAGGAGCGGGTAGGAGCATTGGGGAGAATCAATAGAGGAACATGTAGGTGTAGGGCGAGAAGCAAGGGAGGAGCAGGCGTAGAAGCAATGGAGGGACATTGAAGGCACATCTTGGATGAATGAGCAGTCGGGCACATAATTGTATCTGGCAGATGCTCCCACAAAAACACTTGCACTCCTCGTGGAGTGCTCAATAAACAAGATTTTTTTTAACTACAATGAAAGCACTGGAATTATACAAGTCAGGCAATCAAATGGATGGTAATCAGTCTAAGTGCCAGGGGAGGGACACAAGAAGAGGAAGCCAAGTCAACAAATAAGCAAATAAGTGACAAAGCCAACCAATGGTAAGCATCAGGCAGGTTCTAAGCCCACTATAAGTGTTTGGTACGATAAACAATATGTTTTTACACAGAGATAAAAATGGACTAGGAGGAAAGATCCAAGAAGGCAATTGTTACAATGCTGGCAGATGATGAACGGAGTATAGGCTACTCAACGATTTAAAGTCACCGATTGTTTCTTCTTTCCCCTAGCCAGGGAGAGGGAACTTACACCAGCAGTTTGCTCAGCAAGCCCCTTCATGCTCCCGAAGAAACCTAAAGGCTGAGAAATGCCTGTCTAACGAGTTAACATGGATATTCTTCATGCACCAAGACAAGTGTAGAACATGTGGCGGTTACAGTTGTGCGACTATTGTGTGCTAATGGCTGACATTATGAAGTAATCACTGTCCTGTAAGAAGTCATCAAACTTCCCTGCAAAGTAATCACCCTGAGACTTTGGAAGGTTTTCCCTGTCTAGGGAAGTATTCACTCTATATTATAGAGTGATCATAAAACTGTATAGTAATTAGACTCTCAACTTAGTACTGTGTAGAATGTGGTTTCCCATCAATGGTCACTTGGTGCGGTCATGAAAAATTGCACTCCACCAACCTTCCCGAGTGAGAGCTGCACTTAAATTACATTTATGAGCTCATACACACTATAGACCCATTCAGAATGAACCTACTTCAAAATGAATTAAGCGGTTCAATGTCACACTTTATAAGAAAGAGTAACGCTCAGACTCTATGCCAATATATGTATCCTCTTCTGAGGTCAGTCAACCGTATGAGATCGAGTCCAGACTCATACAGGATCATCTCTAGAAAATACAAATGTTCAACATGTTCGAGAAAAGCGATTGTATATTACATTCCCTCATCGTCCTCGTTTTAAATAATTATACTGGCTATGTTGGTAATAACTGGCACTTGAATAACAGACTGAGAGCACTCTTAATTCACAGTTAGGATACTGTAATTTTGCATGCGTCATGATCCTGGACTGTTTCCAGATAGCTACCAGATGATGGAAAGTTCTCCTCTCCCTACATTATCCCACGTAAAACCACCTTCCTCGTTCTAGCTACACATATAAATGCTCCAGGACTTGCCATCCGGCATTTGTGCGCTATTCAATTAAGGTTGCAGCCCCATGTAAAGACTTTGGGACAAATCGTGCCTTAACAAATCATTCAATAGGTACGTTTGACAATCTGTCAATAAACCTTACTGTTACGCCGATGGAAGAATGAAGAAATAGTGTTCCAAAGTGCCTTGAGTTTGCCGGAGTCGAGGCGCTCTAGGAAATGGTAGGAGCAACCAGCTGTCGCGAAACTGAAGAAAATCCTCCTCTTTCAGCAGTGCAAATCAGTTAGTGCCAAAGAGAGACAACTCTGCGCCACATTAGTGGAACGCAGGGTGTGCTAGATGGGGAGGGGTGTGGGAGTCATTCGATGCCGGTTGGGTGGAAGGGGGCAGATTTTCCAGTTTGTTTTCTCTGTTATTTGTTGAAATGAGGCACTTCTTTAGGTAGCGATCTACTCTTCTTAGTCACCATGCCGCACCTAGGCCTGCCGCACCTTGATATGTGAGTAAGAGGAGACACAGTGGCAGAATACCTGGCATAATTGACGTTCAACACTGCGGAACGATTTAAATTTGTCAATCTCGAGTACTTTATTCAGCTGTGAAGACTCCGATGTTTCTATGATACTAAAAGGTGCTTTACCCGGCATTTGATGCACGTTACAAATGAAAGGAAAGGCAGGCATGAGCTGCAACACAGAGCCAGGAAATTTCAAAGATGCTGGGTTTTACACCGTCTGTCTGGAAAGCATTGTTTTTTTTTTTTTTTTTTTTTTTTTTTTTTTTTTTTTTAAAAGGAAACAGTTTAAAATACTAGAGGAAAGGAAAACACATTTTATGATACCTAAAACTGTACACTGAATTTCAAGGTTTCAATTTTGAATCTCAAATGCGAGACCTATTGGCTTTGCCAATGCTTGTTAAACAACAGCAACCACTTCAAATGTGTTCATTTCAGGTCATTTCTTGCTCATATAACATTATTAGCAAATAAAAAAAAAAGTGCAAAGGGTCACTTTTAGGGATGAAAGACCCTGTAAGAAGAAGCATCCAGCTCTTGCCTCCTGCTCTGGTACATGAATTCGGTAATTTAAAAAGAACATGATCGTAGTCACAGGAAATATTGTTTCCTAATCCAGAATCATCCCTGTACATTCCCTATCTACATGTTAGTTTGTTAACACAGTCTTCACATCTTCTGTTTGACAACTTTGGCTTTTTAATTTTTTTAACAGCATTTAAATGCTCATTTGACTGGCATATGGTGCACCAAATCATTCATAAAAGGGTTAAAAGCTCCTGCTCCTTACGATATGCTCAAGAAAACAGTCCCTTAGCATACTCCAAGGATATGAAGTTTCAGCTAGATTTGTTTGAAATAATGTTGCCATTGTAGATATTTTACACAGCTGAGGTCCTCCTAACGTCCAGTGGTCACAGACAATTTTCCAAACATTGTCTATCATCATGTCCATTAATGGCCTAGGTATTTTAATTTACATTTATGATGACATTTTAAAGAATCTATGGTATGTGCTCGCCTTAGGAGTAGCGTGACAGCACCACCATGTGGTGAATTGTCAGGGATAAGTGCATGTTTTTAGAAATAAGTGTTGGTGCCAAGCACTGGAACCATCGGCACAAATTAAGCACAGGAAGCGGGCACTCCGTCGTAATGGAGTGCCATATCCACCCCGCTTAATATAGAGTCGGGCAGACCATTAGGTTTAAGGCACAGGGTTAAAATTACTCAGAGTAAATCTTCCTTCCAATGGAACGAAGGAGTACTGGTTATCAGAGGCAAGCCATCCGACTGTCAGACTTACTTAGAGTGGGCGGCTGAATGACTTTTTTTGTAAATATTTTTTTTTTTTTTTTACTGTCCAGAATACTCTGTGCCACTGCACCTGCTGGACCACTCGAATCATGACCCTATTATCTGAACGGTAACTGCACTTCTGGCTGCCTGTTTAGTAGCAAAATATTTCAGTATTTGGTGTTTAGAGGTGTTCCTAGAGCTTTGGGCCCTCGTGTCACTGCACCTGCTGTACCAATGAAATCTTGACCCTAGTACCTGCAAGGTAACTGCTTATTTAGTAGTTAAATATAGCAATATTTGTTGTTTAGAGGAGTTCTGACAACTTTTGGCCAGGGGGCCGCTGCACCTGCAACACAATTGAAATCATAGCCCTAGTGCCTGCCAGATAATTGCACTTGTGACTGCCTGTTTAGTAGTAACATTTAGCAATATTCTGCAATTAGTGGGCTCACTAGAGCTATTGGCCCTGGTGCCATTGCACCTGCGGCACCATATAAATCAAGTCCCTTGCAGTTGCAAGGTAACTGCAATTGTGACTGCCTGTTTGGTAGTGAAATAAACAAATATTATGGGGCTCATTACGATGTCAGGCGGAATCACTTCTGCCGTACAGACTCGGTCATGGGACCGACCGCCACCGGTCGGCGGTCCCGACCGCCCCATTAGGATACGACCGAATACCATTCAGTCGCATTCTTATAATTCACTTTGGAAGCATGAATTATGGCCATAAACCGGACGCAATGCATGCTACCATAAGGAAATTGGAGCTGCAGTTCATCCCTGCACCCCTGGCAGGCACCTCTAAGTGCCTGTCACAAGGTGCAGGGATCAACAGGGGGCATCATAGGTGCCCCCTCTGCCTCAAACCGGGGGCCAAGCACTGAAGGGGACCCTGCTGGGGGCCCCCTAACATGCTTTCCCACATGGTTTCCATGTCAGACAGACAGGCATGGAAACCATGTCAGAAATCGTGCATTGTAATCTCAAGGGCGGAAAGAGCTGCCCTTGAGATTACAGGCTGCTTTCTGGCTGGTGGACGGGCTCCCCGAGCCAGTCAGTAGCCAACAGGAATGACCAGCCGGTTTCCGTTTTGACTGCCTCCATCAAGATGAGGAGGTCGGAACGGAAACCGACCGATCCATTACGATGCGGCCCTGAAGCACCTCAGAGCCTTTACGGGCCATATCCTAATCTGCCCCATGTGTTTAGAGGAGTTCTGACAACGTTTGGACCTGGTGCTACTGCACCTGCTACACCAGTCAAATCATTACCCTGCTGTCTGCAAGGTAACTGCACTTGTGGCTGCATGTTAAGTAATAAAATGATTTGCATATAGCGGTGTATGAACTGGGGTGGCGAAGTGAACTAAAGAACGATGATCGATTCAACCCAAATCTGTGACTGGGGGTGAGTATCTGAAAAGTTTCAGCGCTCTGTCCATCATCTCCTCGTGTTTGCTTTGTTCACCCTAAGTTGGCAGGGTATGCCCAGACATGGCTCACTTTGCCACTGGATTCAAGCTAGCCTGGCTGATGAGGGCTTTTAGCCCAAAACCGGTCCCAGAATGCTCGTTTCCAGTCCAGGGAAGACATGGCTTGGCAGTTCGGACTGGACTGTTCCCATGAGGCACAGGGTCAAGACTGATTTGCATTTAGCTGTGTCTGAACTGGGGTGGCGAAGTGAGCTAAAGAACGATGATGGACTCAACCCAGATCTGTGACTGGGGGAGAGTGTCTAAAAAAGTTTCAGCGCTCCATCCGTCATCTTCTTGTGTTTGCTTTAGTAATAAAATATAGCACAGCTCTTGTATATTAACTATATTTTTAACACACAATTTTTATTACGTTTACAATTCAATCATAATGACCAAATACATTAAGTTAAAAAAAGTTCCCACACAAATGCGAACGAACACAGTAATTCAGCGATGGGGACTGATAAGAGCCCCCTTTTCAGATATGTTAAATACAAAAGATTTCACAAGCACAGCGCATGCACTGTGCAGGCGAAACCTAAAAATTACCTCCACACCATAGGAGCAAACTCCTGGTGTTGGGGCCATTAGTTTTTACTTTTGCAAAAACACATTTTCGCCTTCGAAGTGTTGTTTGAGGAAAAGTAAAAACTTTAAAAAGTTTGGTGTAAGCATAGGTCTAAAATGAGGTCGCTACATCAGGCCCAAATCAAAGACTCTTAGTTTCGAATCGAATTCTTTGGGGATCATGTGAATAAATAGGCAGTATGTATAGGACGTCAATTTTGCAGTGCCTTGCTCATAAGTTTACCAGAATTCGGTACACTTTCAAAGAACAGTGTGATGCATCAACCAGAAGTGCAGGGCAGCAGGCATGTTTCAACCTTACAAGAACAAATACACACATACATTAAGGAGTGTATGTTCCTGGGACGGCTTTCAAGGAGAAGGGTAGAATTTTGCTTTTAGACTGGTTAATTTCACCAGGGATTGCACTCCGGGATAAAAACAGAAGGCTCCTATGGCAAACCAAGGACTTGTATGGGAAGGATGGTTTGAGGAGAAATCTATTAACTGGTGAGCAAATAAGGGAGAGGGCGTATCCAGTTCTCATCAGCAAGGTATTCCGACCCCTTAACAAAGAAAGAGAAGAGCAGCCTGGGAAGAGATCGAGCAATAACAGTAGGAGGAGAGAGGTCTAGGTAAACTCCAGCAGTAAATGAGTCCCCCCCACTCACACCACGGTGCAGGATCAGCTGATATATAGCAACTGTGCAGTTTTCTACAGTGCCAGAGTCTTCAAAAGGCAGGATAAAGCAACAGCTTCAGAGAATTACACAACAATGACATCCTATAACAATAAATAGGCCGAAAACACATTTCTGTCAGCGGATGGAGAGCAACAAACATTCTTGCACGGTTCCTGAATCTTAACTTAAATCCAGCTGTAGTTAATGTGAGTGAACAATTTAAGACAAATTCTAGAGGTCTCCCTTCAGGGCACATTGCATCATATACACATTTGAAACCATGTTGTGTCTCTGATATTTTTAGACTCAATACGTTCTCTTGTTCGTATGCATTTAGTTGACATATTGAAAGTCAAAGAGATCACCACACCTCTAAATCATTTCCAACCAGAAGCCTTCAAACAAGACTTCTGACTACCATACACCAGCCACAAATGGATATAGCCGTTCACTGTGGACGAGACTCTACATATGAGAATCTAGTATTCAAAAAGAGAACAAAGTCACTACTAAAATATTGAAAGTAATTACATTCAACTACAGTGAAGACAGAGGGGAATAATACGTGGAAGAAGGGATACTGGTAGGCCCACTGCTAATTCCCCACATGCAATGAAATGCACATAGTGTTGTCAGAAACCATGAGATCTGCTAGAAGACAGCTGGAAGTATAATTTAGCTCAAGAAGATAGCTGGGGCAAAGCCTCGTCATAGTTCCTCCCAGGTCGAGGAAGCGACAAAAAAAAATAATAATAATAATTCTGCGTTAGACAGGCCCAAACTAAAACAAAGAATACCAGCGGAACTTTTGAACAGCTGCAGAGGATCGAACAATAGGACCAAGAGTGCGTCCAAGCATGCAGGAAACACAAAGCCCCTGATTATACTCTGGAGATGCTCATGCCTCATATTCCATCAGATGACACTCATCAGGAAAATTCTCATAAATCAGGAGAGTAACGCAACTGGTTCCATGTTAGACCTGTCAGGCTTAGGGTGCCCCCCCCCCACGTTTTGCCTCACCTCCTCCATTTTTGCTGAACTTATTTTTGTTGGCCTTAGGACTTGTGCATTTTACCACTGCTAAACCAGAGCTCAAGTGCTTGTGCTCACTCCCTTCAAACATGGTTGCATTGGCTTATACCCAATTGGCATATTTAATTTACTTATAAGTCTCTTGTAGAGTGGTATGTCCTATACCCAGAGCCATTAAATTAAATGCTACCAGTGGGCCTGCAGCACTTATTGTGCCACCCGCTTAAGTAGCACTATTAAAACGTGTCCCAGCCTGAATGCAGTTTTAAACTGCCATGTCGATTTGCCACTAAACCCCCTTGTTGCGCCTTAAACGCCCCTTTTATTACATATACGTCACACCTAAGGTAGGCCCTAGGTAGCCCAGAGGGCAGGGTGCTGTGTAACTAAAAGGTTGGACATGTACTTTTAAGTTTTACATGTCCTGGAAGTGAAAAGCTCCTAAATTCGTTTTTCACTACTGTTCGGCCTACCCTTCCTATAAGAGAACATTGGGGATTGCGCATTACATTTAATAAGCTGTACTTTCCAAATGAAGGCTGTACATATGTTATGCTGGTTGTCTTTAAAATGCAGTGAAATATCATATTTAATGGTAAAGTCCAGTTTTTGATCACAATTTAAACATAGCCACTTTTAGAAAGTTGGAATTTTTCTGAACTTAGCCCTTTTGTGCCGATAGCCTGGCTCGGTCATATGACTGGGTATAACTGACAGACTTTATGACTTCCTCCTAGACAGTCATACAATAGAGGGATTAGGTGTGTCTTAATGGGCCACCTGTTGGCAAGATGGGGGGGCGGAGAAGAGTTTAGCACCACTTGCAACTGAATAGCCTGTGCTCTTCCTTCACACAATGGGGCTAATACCCTCACTTTGTTACTGCAGCCAGTTTGGAGCCAGAGCAGGGAAGTCAGGAAATTCCATGCATTTTAAAGCCATTGTTTAGAAGCTTCTCCCATCTTCCAGAAGGAGGGTACAAGGGTATAAAAGGGGACCTCAGACACCAACTCTTCAGTACACTATGGACGTGTGGATACTCTGCCAGGAAGGTCTGATGTGCTGCTGGAAAGTCTGCCACTCTGCTGGACTGCTGCCCAGCTACCTTCTGGCTGGGTACAAGGACTGGATCTTCAACTGTCCCGGGACCTCCAGAGTGACTCACGAAGGCTAGTTTGCTATCCTCCTGTTCAGATTCACAGGGACACAAAAGGCGTCCTCATCTTGAGCCCATGTCTGGACCCAGTCGAGTGAAAGCTGACCCTCCAAGGGATGCCCCTCCAGTCCAGGACCCTTGGAAGTGGTGCTAAAGGCAACCAGATAGCCACATTCCAAAAGTGGGTACTGCTCTGTGAACCAGGAGGAGAGAGGAACCAACCTGCACGCCTATCTGCCCGAGGTGCATCGCCGGTCGGATTTAATTTGCAGCTTCTAACTCTACGTACTTCTCTGCAGCAGCAAACCCATTTCAGTGGTTTTTAGCCAGAGGTGTATCTGACCTCGTGGAACTGTCTTCGGCTACAGCCCTCTGCCAAGTCCCATTGGAGATTTTCGACTTCCATTTCAGAGACTAAGTCCGAACATAGAAATGTTCACCATGACTTTGACCCAAGGCTATCTGATGATGATGCCTCCTCCTCAGGCACCTCTTGCAGCCTTGCCTCGCTGAATTTTACCTTCTTAGAAAAACTTCTGAGAAAAATGTTCTATTTCCGAAGGTAACTGCTGACCAGTCCCAATCCACTTCTTGTATCAAAACCGCACTTGGCCATATTTTACAACTTTGACACGGTCTCTTGCAACTAGGTGCCCGTGGTTGGTGCTTTAGTCTTTTAAGCGCTAGTTTTTACTAAACACTTTAAAAATTCATAACTCTATTTTTCTAAATTGGTTTGGGATTTTTCCTGTGTTGCGTTTTCACTTTATTACTGTTTGTGTGCTGCATTAATACTTTACACATTGCCTTTAAGTTAAGCCAAACTGCTTTTTATCTATCCAGGGTTAACCACAGGTTAATTAAGTGACTTTTTGAGGTTCACCCTACAAGGGATTGCACCTGTTGCTTGACCAGGGCTCACAGCCCAGTCAACCAACAACCCAATTTCTCACAACTGGGAAATATCCAACAAAATGCCAGGAGGAGGAACAGATCCGATTAGTTAGGGTGCACTACTCACTAGCCAGGAGAAGATGCTGCAGAAGGATAGGCCCAGAGGATAAGAGATACACCAAAAACCACGAAAGAACATACGCTGAAGCATGCCTTCAGAAACGCTAGGACAGAAAAGTGAGGCAAACTGGCATAGATCTTCTAAACAGGTATTAACCCCAAAAAATTAAGACTGATGAAAAAAATTGTCAAAGACCCCATGAAGAGTAACAAAAAGTCTTGCAAGACCTGCCAAGTCAAACTCTTGGAAATTGCAGTTTGAAACTCCAAGAGGCTGGATATAGCAGAATTGGCCAAACAAGAGGGCTAGGCTCATGGGTGTGAAGGGATGCTAATGAGTTGGGCTCAATGACTCACATGGCTCCTAGGGAAGGCCAATTTGAAATCCCCTGAGAAGTGCAGGTTGAATGTGCTGAGAATCGACAATACATTGGAAGAATCTCTTCAGAAGTAGGTCCAGTGTTGCAGGGATGGCAGTTCGGCACGGTTTGTATAAGAGATAAGAAAACGTCCACAGTCACAGATTTGGGACTGGTTCAGAAAGGGGGTGGGCAGCAAAAAGGCTAAGCACAAAATTAAGACCTTCTAGTGAAGACAGAAAAATCAAAAGCGTAGCATACAATTGAAGGACAAATATGGTTTCAACCTGTTCCATGCAACAGGGAGAACGAGCAGGGGACACAGCATAAGAGTGGACTTAAAGGATCCCACACTACAATGTATTGTGCCATCCCTTTTCTTCTCTTGTAAGGGTGGGGGACACAGGAGTTCTTAGAAAAATGCAGGAGCCAACCACAGATGCATGGGTTCTACATTACATTAGATAGCGTGTTATTGGGGCGTGGCTAGGCGCGCTGACAGGATGGCCGCGAGCGAGTGAAGCTCCAGCCGACCGGTGCCGTTATCCTGGCACTTTCTCCTGGCTGGGCTCCGTTCCGGCTCTGGATGCTGGCGGGGGTGAAGTCTGGGACACTCCCGACGTCGCGGTACAAGAACTGGCGGGCGTGGCTTCTGGGAGCTCCGGCGCCGCTGCATGAAACTCGCGGCCGGCCGAGCCAGCAACTTTAACCCGCAGCTCACCAAGAGGGCCCCGGGCCGCAGTGACTGCAACGCCGGGGGAGGAGGAGACGGGGCGCCGCTGACGCACCTATATGCGGTGCCCTGGACCGGAGACAGCAGCGGAAGTGAGGCTGTGCATGGGATGCGCGGCCAGGGCTGCTAAGACGTCGTGAGTTAACCGAAGAACAGCTCGACCTACGGCGGAGGAGTGGAATTGGCTGTGGCCTGCTGGTGGCGCTGTGGGGCGGACTGCCTCGTGGGGTGGACCCTCCTGCGGACCCTTGAGGCATTGGGGAGATCCGACCCAGGTACCAGGAGTGTCTCGGTGAGTGACCGGGCAGAGCGCCGAGCGGCGAATCCCTCTGGGGGACCCAGCAGAGCAGTAGGAGGCGGTGAGGTGGCCCAAGAGCTAAAGTGGGGATCCCCCATGTGCAGTTGCGGAGTGGGAGACCTGGCGCTGGAGATGGGGATGGCTCTCGATGGAGCGGACTGCGCAGTGACATGCTGTACTGATGCCGGGGCGTGGGGCCCTGAGGAATGAGGGGTGATTGGCAGCTGCACTGGCACTGGATCAGGCAAGGAGCAGTGGCGGAGGAGGGGGTGTCCGGCTAGCACTGGCACGGGGGAGCGTCTGGATCCCAAGTGCACACGACTGATATTGGAGCGTGGCGGCGACGTCAAGACCCCTGCACACAGTAAGGCGCAAAGGGATTAGGAGACGGCGGCCATTTCGCGTGAGGCCCTGACACAGCTGGCGCCGGGAAGCCGTTTGAGGTGTGTCGACACCGACGCTGCGGTGGCGGCGCCGTAGCGGTGCCCAGAAGCAGGCGAGAGCGCAGGTACAACTGCCAAGGAGTGCGGCGACAGGTACAAGCCAGCCCCAGTTACCAGGAGACACCAGTGCTTGGACGGAGGAGGGGAGGCCGAAGAGAGATCCGGGCATAGTGGAGGAGTGGCAAGCGACAGCCGACGTGGTACCGTGGCACCGGCGAGTAGCAGGGAGCTGGCGTCTCTTGGTGTGTGACGGCGACCTTCGCGGAGAGGACTTTGGCTTTCCCTCTCGGTTCCCCATTCTCACAGTGGTGCAGGAAGCCTGTAGTGTCGGCCCCCTGCTGTGGTGGTGAGCCGCGGCTTTTGGGCCTGGACCACCCGCCTGATGACACCGCCCCCAGCAGATGCCTACAGCTCAGCAGCTGGTCATGGGCCGGCTACGGAACGCGTCAAGGGAAGGCCGGACGCGGACTGCGAGCTCGGGCCACATGGCGGAAAACAATGGGGAGGGCATGGAGCCTCAGACGGCGGTACTGGCGGCGAAGTTGGACACGGTACTCGCCGCGGTGGAGCAGATCGGCTCCACGCTGGAACAGACGAAAGCCTCCCTAGAGTCCCGCATCGACAAGGTCACAGTGGACTTCACCCTCCTTCATGCAGACCACCGCAAGCTGGTGGACGTGGTGGCTCAACAGCGCCAGACCCTTCAAGAAGTCCAGCCAGTAGTGAACAACCACACTGCCACCCTACAGGACTTAATAGATCGCATCCACATTTTGGAGGATCGGGTCGAGGATGCCGAAGGGCGCTCCCGACGCAGTAATATCAGGGTGGTGGGTCTGCGGGAGGGAGAAGAGGGACGGCAGCCGGAACAATACGTCGAGGGATGGCTGCGAGATTTACTCGGTCCGGGGGTGCTTTCTCCGCAGCTTGTGGTGGAGCGGGCCCACAGGGTCCCAACACAGCGGCCCAGGCCGGGAGCCCGGCCCTTCTTGTTTAATCTTCTCAACTACCGGGACAGGGATGTGGTGCTCCGCGAAACCAGGAAGATGGGCGCAATCAAAGTGGGAAGTGGACAGGTGCTGTTCTTCCCGGACTACACGGCGGTGGTACAAAAGCGCCGGCGCAACTACCTGGCGGTGAAGCGCCGTCTGCGCGACCTGGAGATCTCATACTCACTGCTGTTTCCGTCACGCCTCAGAGTGGTCACAAAGGAGGGGACCGCTTCTTCGATGCCCCGTCGGAGGTCTGGGATTGGCTGGAGGAGACTGGGCAAAGAGGTGGGCAGAGACCACCGGATTCGGAGCCTGACACTCATCGAGGGAGAAGGCCTCGGCGAAGGAGGGGGAGAGGCAGGGGTGTGGAATTTTTAAAATAATCTACTTGGCCAAGGGACAAAATGCCACTGAGATCTACATGTCCTGTAAAATCTTCTTGTCCCACCTACTCCTGTCCCTACATCAATTCTTGCCTTTCACCGTTAAACCGGGAGCCAGCTTCATCTGTGAAAGGAAAGCACCAAGCTTGTAATGTGAGCCTGGTGTGGGCGTTTATTTTTTTTCAGGTTTTTGTCATAGCGCAAACATGACCCGAAGGCGAGCGCTTCTAATGAACACCAGTTACATTTACACAAGGTCATCTTCATGTTATTTAGGCATGGGCAGATTAAGGGAACTGCCCAGAATCGCTGGATGTTTAGCAACGCTGAGACTCAAACGTGGTCCCCAAGGTTTGAAATCGGCAGCTCTGCCTGTAACTGGGGAAGGGGAGGAGGGAGGGAGCAGGATTGGTATGCGTGTGTGTGATTGGCATAGGGATGGTGGTTGGTAATATGGTGATGAAGCAGCCCCACTCTCTCTTTGCAGTAAGTGACTATTTGCTCCCTTTGCCCAGTCTTGAGACTGTGACAGGAGGCCTGGCCCTACTCCTTCTCATGCCCAGTTCTGAATACTGCATGTAGGGGGCAGTGTGAGCGCAGTGGTGGAAGCAAGGGCAGTGTGAGTGCAGTATTGGTAGCAGGCACAGTATGTGAGGCTGGAGAAGGTGCTGTAGGCTCAGTGGTCGTTGAAGTACATTATAAAAGAATGGAAACTTAGTTATGCTGCACAAAAAGGATGCAGGGTGAATGAGTCTGTGGGTGTGGTCAAAGCAGTAGCAAATATTGTTTAGCTTTTTTTGGTCTGTCACCTTCAAGTAGTACTATAATGGACAGCTTTAATGAAAATTAAATGCAAGTTTTAAAAGCCTCTGCCAGTTTCTGCACTTATCCTCCAGTTTTATCACATTCCCGTGGCATGGAAGCACGTGTTGCTGCTAGCACAGCAGAAGTGTGAAAGGTGTCACTTCTACTGATGTTTGTTGGGCAGGGCACACTACACTGAAGTCTGTGGCCAGCCTTCTGAGTGACTATAAATCCATCTAGAGATGGGAGACGCAGGAATGCTGGTAGATAATTCTAAGGATCTAGACAGGCAAGAAGTGAACACAGTTTGTGCAAATGTTAAAGTCTCAGTATCCATAATAACGACTTCTGCTCAGGGAGATAACCTGACACAAGATCACTTTTTTCGGTAGTCGTTATTGTTCCCCACGCTACCATAACTCATCTAGGCTACCATAACTCATCTAGGCCTTCCCCTCCCTGGATTCTGCGGGTCATTTAAAACCAGGCTGGCTGTGAGCTCTATTATCTGAGGGCTCTGGCTTTTTTTGGATATGGGAGTGCTTTTACCTGCCCTTTCTTCAAATTAATCCATCAGGCTGGAAACCCTCTTACTTACTAGGAATTTCGTCATAGAAAAAGTCAGAGGATGTGGCTCAGAACAAGAATAGCAACACCCCTGCACCTCCACGGCGGCACAACATTTCCATTTATTGAGCCTTCAGCACTCGTACCTGATGAACAGGCCACGCACACCAAACTGACCTTTTTACTTGAGGGCCTCGACTACTAGGGACGTGGAATCCTTAAAAAGGCACAAGAAAGTAGAAGAATTATATTGCCACAAATCCCCATATTTTCACATTTGAAGTGGGAGACCCTTTGAACAAACTGGCTGCTGAAGTCTGTCCTTTTTGTGAGAGGAAGGATGAATAGATAAGCCGGAACATCTACAAACATTCTAATGACTTGCGGGCCACATACATATTTCTGCATCGGAGTTTAGCACACCAGGGAGCAATACGATCTTTGAGGCAGTACATTACACTCCCTTAAAACTTTACAAGGTAAGCAAGGGAGTTGCAATGCGAATGCTCACAATGGCAAGTTGATGCTCCCGTGAAACCATGACCTTATCTGCGACACACATCCAAATGAATCACCGATGCATGCACACATATCAACACAGTCACACAGTGAGCAATGACTAAGGCCTTCATGCGCCCTCTAGGCAGCACGGCCTTGGCGGGAAATAGTAGAGATAACACCGTGGTGGAGTCGGACTCACTGGGTAATGTTCACCCCTTGAGAACAATATAATAGTATTTCAGAATTCTTTGTTTTTGGTGTTGTGCTTTGAAGCATATGACGCAGCTCTAGGAAACAATATACATACCATATCGCTTCAGCTGCAAAACAGCAATAGAGTATGGCACTGTGTTTTTATTTTTATGATTTGTATATGTCTACATTCCGGTATCAGAGAGTACTGCCCCACTCGATCCTATGCTGGTCTTAACCTCTAAAGTGTGGGCAGGAGTCGATCAGCGAGGCTTTGGTGTCCATTTGGGGGCTTCCCATTTGCCACCACTGGCTTTGGGGGCTATGCAGTAATTAGCCCCCGGGGATGCCGCTGTGTTGCTAATTAACACTGCTGTGCGTGATGTCAGTTTAACTGCTCTTCAGGTCACGGAGTGACAGGTCACTACTGACTGCTTCTAGTATCTTCCATTACAGAGGAGAAGGGTGGAGAAGGAGGGTGGCGAGGCAGAGTTCTCTTACTAAAGGGTGGGGGCAGAGGAGTGGCAAGTGCAGATACTTCGAGGGAAAAATCCCCCCCCCCCCCCCGCCATATATTCAACATAAAAGACTCGTAATCGTGTACCTCAAGTTCGGCTCTGCAAAGCACTGATGAAATGACGCACAGGCAGGCCATCCCGCGGTTGAGGAGATGCCACTCTAAGGTGCTGGACATGGGCTAGCGATGCTCGTAGTCTGCACACCAGCACTCACAGGCAGTGATGCAGCGCACACACACTGCCGGTCTCCTCTACTGCTCCTATTTGCTGCCGTCACTCGCCATGATACCGGGAGAAGCACTGCACACCGACCTGCTCAAAGACCGCCTCTCAGCCTTCGTTCCGTTATGATTGTTGCAGCACACCTGGCGCAAAAGGGGTGTTTGAATCTGCTCCGCGCCGACCAATTAAAAGGTGCAGTCAGCACGGCTACGGCACTGCTCCAATAGCAGCGATTAGGTCAATATGAGCCCGCCCTTCTTACAGCCACAAGGACGCCTCACTAGACGCTTTCAGGCAGTGAGTTTCTATTAATGTTTAGAGCGAGTTGGGTGCAAGAAGATACACCTTCTAAGCGGTCATTATGGCAGTGCTTATTTTTAATATAAATGTAAGCCTCGCAGCGGCCGGCTACAAACTACCACTAGCTGAGTGAGACTGACGTTTCACTCCACAAGCCAATCACTGGCTAGGCTCGAGCCCAGTCTTGGGCTGCTAGCCAATCAGAGTCTCTTGCTCTCTTCCAGCCTTTCTGATTGGCTGTGGGTACTCTGCGCTTGTATTACTAACGTGATTTAATGTCTACTTGTCCATCGTACAAAATAGACATTAAATCTTCTTGCCCGTCACAAAAAACAACATGGCTCGGGCGTCGGGCGATATGATTTCCCCACCCCTGGAGAGGGTCCCGTAGAGATGGGGGAAATGGGTCTGGGGGTGGCTCCCAGCCCGGAGCGGATGCGCCTGGAGCGTCAGGGAGCACTGGCAACACTCGGATCTCCTGATGGCCGGGGAGAAGCGGACGCTCACAGACATAGCGATCCTGAGACCAGCGGCTCGTCCTCCCCGTCCACCACGCTCTCCGAAGACCAGTTGATGCCGCTGGTGACCCCCCCAGACTTCGGAGCAGATCATGTGAGCCGGAAGTGATGTCAAGACAGTATCCACTGCCGTGCACGTCTTCAAGAGACAGATGATGAGATCTGGAGATTGCCGCTTGAGACCCTAAAGTATAGAGTGAGAAGTGCGATGTGATGGTGGGGAGGTGTCTGGCTGGCAGATGAGATGGGAAGGGAAGGTCCGGGGGAGGCCCCCAGGAAGGGAGGGATGGAATGCCAAGCAGAATCTGCAACTGGAGGCACAGGCAGTAAAGGTTAAGTCACCCACCCATACCGGCCCGAGCCCATGCCACGGGGGACATCTGCACCGCGCACGCGAAGGCACCACGGTAAAGGAGCAGTTTGCGGCAGCCACAGCCACGTAAAAACCACTGCTAGCCATCACTAGGCTTAGTTATACTCCATAAGCGTTAGCTTACAGTTTGGACGAGTGCCCACAAGGGGGTTTGCCCTGACAGTTATATTGGCCTTGTTGTTCAGTTCACGTGCATGGCCTCACGTGAGTGTTTCTTTGTTTTGTTGTTCTTTAATGCAGCGCTCCGGATTGACTTATAGGGATCCTATGTCCCATGCAGGTTGGGTGTACCCCGGCCCCGCCGCATATACAGAATACGATTGTTCCAAATGGCCACCACAAACAATCACATGGAATGTCCGGGGTATGCACACGCCAGCGCGTAGATATTCCATTTTCGCTTACCTGCAGAGACACAAGGCAGCCATAGCCCTCCTTCAGGAGCCACACATGACACAGGTAAAAATAGACCGGCTGCGCGCTCACTGGAGGGGTCAGGTATTCGGCACCACTTATTCAGCGCGCGCCAGGGGTACATTGGTCTGGGTGCGGGCGGGCACCCCGTTCACATGTATGGAGGTACTGGTTGACTCGGCCGGGAGATACACATTAGTGCACGGGCGACTTAATGGGCAGCGTGTGTTGCTAGGCTCACTGTACGCCCCAAATGTTGAGCAGCCATCATTCCTTGATTGCTTGTCCACAGTGTTGGTGCCGTATGTAGGTCTCCCTTGGCTGTTGGGCGGGGATTTCAACTCGGTCCTCGACGTGCACCTTGACCGGTCCTTCCCGCCCTTCCATGGTACACAGGTAGGCTCGAACGCGCAGGCTTTGACCAACTGGATGTCGCACTGGGCTTTGCTCGATGTGTGGCACAATCTACACCCCGAAGACCGTGTTTATTCATTCTATTCGGCAGTACACGACCTCCATGTACGTCTTGACAGGGTGGTGAGCTCCTACTCATTGCTTCCCCTGTTAGATCAGGCTGAATATCTAGGTCGGACGCACTCTGACCACAACCCCCTCAGGGTGTGTCTTCGGTGGAGACCTGACCGCCCCCCGGTTCCTACGTGGCGCCTCCAGTCAGTGGCTCTGGAGGACATGGAATTTCGGGCCTCTTTAGGCACTGCGATAGAACAGTTTTTCGACCTCAACGAGGGCACCACGAGCAGTGAACTGATGGAGTGGGACGCCCACAAGGCCTGCATCAGGGGGCATTGTTTGGGCGCGACGTGGAACATCTGCAAGCAACTTGCGATGTCACTTGCAGCTTTGGAATCTCGCCTGCTCTTGTGCGAACTGCATGGGGAGGGCAGCGGTCGGGATTCAGACCAACTGCTGGGACTTCGGGCACGCCATGCTGAACTGCTGGAACGCCTGCGTTGCCACAACTATGCGGCCCATTCGGCTCGAGTTCATGCTGCATCGCATAGGGCGGGGAGGCTACTGGCCTGGCTGCTTCGGCAGGAGACTGCTCATACCCCGATCGGCGCTATACGCGGACCTGACGGGTCGTTGGTGTACACGCAGTGGGAGATTCACCAGGCGTTGACGGCGCATTACACATCCCTGTATCGGTCGACGGGAGGCCGGCAGGCACATGACCTAGACCAGTTTTTGGAGGCTGCTGGCCTGCCCACGGTTCCGGATGAGCACCAGGAGTAGCTTGAGAGCCCCCTCACTGCAGACGAGATCAGGGACGCGGTTACCTCTCTGGCCACCGGGAAGGCGCCGGGTCCCGATGGGCTCCCGGCAGAGTATTATAAAACTTACAGGGAAGCACTGATACCCAAACTTCACACTCTTTATCTGGCCGCCCTTGAGGAATGTGCCTTACCCGGGTCAATGCGAGAGGCCTATCTGGTTTCCCTGCTCAAGCCCGGACGGTATCCCACCCAATTGGGGTCTTACCGCCCCCTCGCCCTACTTAATACGGATTACAAAATCCTGGCGAAGGTGTTAGCGGAGCGCTTGGTGCCGGAGGTACCGACGCTGGTGCATGTAGACCAAAATGGGTTTGTGCCTAAGCGCAGCACCTCTCTTAACCTGCGGCGGTTGTTTCGTGTGGCGACAGACAGTGTCCAGCAGTGGCCCAGTGCGGGCTGCCTGGTTTTAGACCTTGAAAAGGCCTTTGATTGTCTGGAGTGGGGATATTTGGTGGCGACATTGTCACACTTCGGGTTGGGCCTCGGCTTTCTTTAACTCACAGCCCTTCTATACAAGGACCCCACAGTGAGAGTGAGAACTGGGCCGTACATATCTGACGCCATCCCTGTTGGCTGCGGCACCAGGCAGGGGTGTCCGCTATCAACCCTCCTGTTCGCACTCGCGATGGAGCCGCTGGCGGCTACACTTCGCAGGGAGCTGGCTGACGGCATCCCGCTAGGTGATGCGACACAGCAGGTGTCCCTCTACGCGCATCTGCAGTCCGGGTTCAGATGAAGTTCTGGAGTACGCTTCCTCTTTCGGTCACTGGCCGAATAGCATTGGTTAAGATGATGATTTTGCCCTGTCTTCTGTATTATTTCGCCAACCTGCCCGTTTATGTCCCGGCGTCTATCTTCACGGGACTGGCGCGATCCCTCCGGGACTTCTTGTGGGGTGCCACGCAACACAGGGTCGCGTTGCCCAAATTATGCCTCCCCACTGGCCAGGGGGGACTTGCAATGCCATGTTTCGAACACAACTACCTGGCAGCACAGCTTCAGTGGATAGCTCGCTGGCTGGCAGACAGAGGCCGTGAAGACACTGCGACTGCGGTGACCCCCCCCCCTCTTTCACTGGCTGACCTCCTTGGGCTCTTTCATCCGGCTGCAGGGATGGCGAGGCCTGCGCCGCTGCTGCTAGCGGTGGCCTACAAATGCTATTGCGGATGTCTCCGTCTCACCCGATCTAGGATCCCTTATGCCCAGTCTATACCACTAGAAGCCTCCCCTGGTGGGCAGGGTGTGCTTGGGGCTTCGGAGCTGGAGGACTGGAGCGCAGCTGACGTTCACACCTTAGGGGACCTCTACCGAGATGGGACCCTTCTTTCATTCACCACCCTAGCGGAGGAGACGGGACTAGTCCCGGGCCATTTTCTTCGCCACCGGGCTCTGGTGGAGACGCTAGCGGGCTGCTGGGGAGACCTAAGGGAGGAGCCAGAACAACATTTAATGGTACAATACCTTCATGTTATGGGGCGGGGGAGGCACCTGGTTAAATGGTTTGCGGCGTCTCTGTGAACGCACACGGCGATGAGTTTGGCGCCGCTACGTGGAAAGTGGGAGGCGGATTTGGGTCGTTCCATGACTGACAAAAAGTGGGATGGGGTACTGCAGGGACCGAAGAGAGTTCCTAGAAACATGCGCTTCCACCAAATACAGTTCTTCATCTTAGACAGGGCATATCTCACGCCCGCCTCTATTAACAGATACTTCCACCGTACGGATGCATGCTGCCCCCGCTGCGCGGAACCGGATGCTGGCCTGATCCATATGTTGTGGAGCTGCCCCGTGTTGAGTGCCTACTGGCAGACAATACGGGAGGCACTCTGCGAGTGCACAGGTCGCGATATCCCATTCGAGTGGTCAACCTACTTACTGCACCTTTTCCACAGAACACCCACCACAAATGTCACCTCTAGATTCATAGACCTGGGGATTGTGGTGGTGATACGGCTTCTTACCAAGCGCTGGAAGGCGGACGCCCCGCCACATGTAAGGGCATGGCGCGGTTCCTTCCTGGTCTGGGCAAAAGCGGAGGGCGTGGCCGAAACATTGGGGCTTAGGATGACACCCATAGCGACCCAGTGGGAGGCGTTGTTGCAGTCCATGCTGCGATTGGGGGCGGCTGTCACGGAGGACGGTGGGGGACAAGCTGAGGGAGCCGCTTTGGATGGCGGGGAGCTGACCTGCCTGGCAGAGTGCCGCGGCGCAAGGTACCGTAGCATTAGTCAGAGTGGCGAGGCATAGGAACACACGCAACACAGTCTGTACAGTGCCTTGAACAGGGCGTGCGGGGCTTGAGAGGAGGTGACCCAAGGGGTGATGGGAAGAGGATACTTAGACAAACACCGGGCACTGCTGCTGTTATTATGGTTGTTGTTCTGCAGGGGCAATAGTTTCCCAACTGCGTAGTCTTGTTACTGATAAAGGAATTGGTTATCTGTTTATGGAGAAATGCTAGAGGAAGTGGATGCAGTAGTAATACTTTTACCTTAGGGTCCCCCTTATAGGGTAAGGCTTCAGGATATATAGCGGTTCAACAGTTGAAGTCACTGCCACAGGGGCCTTCACTGGGATAGGGAATCGAGAGATGCATCCATTCTTACAGTTAATTGTACGCTAGTATGAATGTTTCACTATAAGTTAAACGTAACTGTGCTTTATTCTGCTTCATGATGTGATGTATACCGTCTAAAACTCAATAAACAGATTTCTAAATAAATAGATAGCGTGTTATTTGTACAACGCACATTCACCCTGAAGAGTATTCTGGTGCTAAATAACAGATTTCGATTGTAATCCAACTCAATGGTGCTCACTTGATCAACTCCAGTAGGGTGAGAGGCTGAGTGGACCCTTCGACAGTCGAACTTGTGACCATGAGGTCAAACACAGAATCCTGCAGTGGAAGCATTAATCTACTGGGCCACCGGGCCTGGCTCAGACTATTCAGGGGTTAAGGATGGAGTTTTGCGAAAAATGGTCTAGCCTTTTTGCTCCTCAAACCCAATCTATTTTCTAGTGAGACCATTTCCCAGAGGGGACTAGCACCAAAAAGGCTTCATCTGAACATCTTATTTCCTGAACAAAAAACAGCGTGGTAAGACATGATGCAGAACGGACAATGTTTGATACATACATAGGTGGTGTAAAAGCATTTCAATATGGAAGGAACCGATCTCTTCAGGAATGCCCTGCAGCAAAGGGATTAGCTAGAAAGGATAGACCTCAAGAACACATCTAGTGTATCCAATTTTGCAACCCAACAGTGGGCCCCTTAGTTTAATTGACTGGGACAGTTCTAGGAATTTGTCTCCCCATTTTACAGCTGATGGTTGCGGTTGCAGCAGACCTGATAAACCAGGGACTATGGATGGTTTTGTACCAGGACAGAGAAAGAAAGAAATATAACTGGGAATGCAGGCCAGACAAGTCATGTACTCCCTTGGACAGCCGGAGTTTCATTATAAACTAGGTCAATACAAATGCACTTCCTAAGCAATCCATAGTCTTTACAGACTTCACAATTATTTGCCATTATGGCAGAAAACATCTACCGTATTTTTTTCAAGTACACAGGTAAATATGGTTATGACTGTACTAAAGAAACACACTTATTGCTTGTTTTTTACTTATCGAACGGTCAGTTATTCATACAATCAGTATACCTTTGTAATGTACTCACTTCATTACGCTTTCTGCCTTTGTAATTCATCTCACATACCAGAGTTCAAATACCTTCACCTTCCTACTTGTGCCTTGAACTTAAATTCCCCAAATAAACGTCTGTCGATTCCCAACTGTTCTGCTTTTTCTAATGTTGATCTTAAGACCAATGAATAAACATGAATCATGAAAATGCTTATCCAATGAGATACTAAAATAAGTTAGCAACTGATGTAGCAATTAAAAAGTAATCCTCTCTGCCTTGAATACATCTTCTCCAGTTTAATATCTCTTGAATACAAAGCTATGACGGTAGCTGTAGGAGACCTGGGAAGGTAGGAACAATTTTGTCAAAGTTTCTGAAACTGCTACAGTATCAGAAGCCTGTAGTTTAGGTTGGAGCTGCTGTTTGTGGAGAAATCAGGATGGATGAAAAATCAGATGGGTTGGAAATCATTTCAAACAGAATATTTGTAGTCAACATCCTTAGGATTGAAAAATCAGAAAAAAGGCTACTGTGGGAGATGTAGGTTCTGCAAGTCTGGTGAAAAATCTGGTTTTCAGATCTTCTGGACATATTCTGCAATTCTCCATCCACTCTCTCATTTCTGGATGAGTCAGGTGAACTGACCTCGGATCATTTTTCATTTGAATTTTAGCAATATTAACACGCATACTTTTCGGAAACTTGTGCCCTGTGGTAACCATAACTTAGGCCCCGCCATGCAATTTTCTCATCAATTATTTCATTGCAAATGTGGCAGTAATTATCAATGATGTCCTAGAAGATATCATGAGTGATGCAATATATGTGGAGAAATTAGCAGTGCATGGTGAGGAAGCGAGTTATAGTTACCGAAGGGCAGTAGTAAAAGTTACTTGAGATAACTAGAACTGGTGTTTTGTAGTCTTAAAAAGGCATGTTTTTACTGATATCTTCACCTAAATAGAACGTCACTTTAACCTTTTGTTCTATCTAGGGTTTTTCAATGTAAAGTAATATTATATTACCGTAAGTAAAGCCAACACACTTCCGGGCACAGCCTTTGCCTTTTGCCCGGGCCCTGTGGCCAATCCCCCAACCACTCCCCCTGTGGGCAGCCAACCCCTGCAGTGCCACACAATGCAATGTTTATAAATATTGATTACTAAAAGAGGTTTAATATAATGTGATTTAAAAGCATGTCTGTGACTTTGTTTTTTAATAGGTTTTATTATTACATTTTGTGGGTGAAAAATGTGAAAGTAAATACTCAGACAGCTTTTTTTTAAAGAAAAATAAAACAAGCATGTACGAGTCCCTCAACATTTTTCAGCCCAAAAAATGCTATCATATAAACAACCACAAAGTGGGCCCTGGCACTTTTTTAGGTCTCGCCTAGGCAGCCCTTGTGCGTCTCTTCGAGACATGCTGTATTCAGGAAAGTGCAAAAACAACAGTTGGACAGAATGCAGAACATTGTCATACATTCACCACAGTACAGAGTCCGGGCTGGACTGTTCCCATGAGGCACAGGGTCAAGACTGATTTGCATATGGCCAGGTCTAAACTGGGGGGGGGGGGGGGGCATGGTGAGCAAAAGAATGATGGATTTAACCCAGATCTCTTGACTGGGGTTGAATGATTTGATTTGTTCTGCATTCCGTACATCAATTGTGTGTCTTTTGCTTTCTCGCCCTAAGTGTGCCAGGTATGCCCAGACGTGGGTCCTGGGCTCACTGTGCCAAAGGAATCAAGCTATCCTGGCTGAAGAGGGGTGAAACCCCGAAACTGGTCCTAGGATGCTTGTTTCCGGTCAAGGGAGGATCTGGCTTGGCAGTTCGGGCTGGACTGTTCCCATGAGGCACAGGGTCAAGACTGATTTGCATATGGCCAGGCCTAATCTGGGGTGGCATGGTGAGCAAAAGAATGATGGATTTAACCCAGATCTCTTGACTAGGGGGTGAATGTTTTGATTTGTTCTGCATTCCGTCCATCAATGGTGTGTCTTTTGTATTCAGGAAAGGACATGAAGCTCTGCCCACTTTCCGTCCATCTTTTTAATTGGCTCCTGTCACTGTCCTTTGTAAACTGTGGCTTTTCATTAGTCAATAGGTTTAGTAGTCCCTTCTTCGTACCGCCTTGACTCATCTTGCAACCTCCCACAAGGACACCCCCTGTTACATGTGATGTTACTCGGTAGGCTTTAATTACTGTTTACAAGCAATATTTTCTTAAGTTGCTTATTCACGCTCTCCCTCAAAGCTTTTTTTTTTTCTTCATTTATCCAGCATGGCATGGCCTCGCTTTTCTTTTGTTATTTGCTGGCTGAATGCCCTTCTTTTACAGTTTATTTACTTTTTTCATACAATGGCGGCACACACGTTTTACCTTTAAACATCTTAAGCTGCCGCAATTGCTTTAAAAGTAAACAAATAGAAAACAAAAATACACAAAAATAGGAGTGCTATACATGGACACCAGTTACGCTACACAATGTCACATTCATTTTTTCAGGCAAAGGAAGATTAAGGGATTTGCCAAGAATCTCAGGATTTTAAGCCAACGCAGACACTCAAACCTGGTTCCACAGGTCCTAAATCAGCAGCTCAGGCTGAAATGGCACATCTTCTCCCTATATATGCAGTCCATAATCAAACATTTCTTAAATACTTAGAGCTTCCTTTCCATCAGCGAACACCCTCAAAGCACTCTCCAATAGTGAGCCCCATTTTGCCTAAAATTAATCAACCCAGCCACTCCATTTGTAATATACCACCATTTTGTGCAGGTAATAATTTTGCCATGTGGGTGCTTAAGAAAATCACATGAACGAAGGAACAAGAGCAATAATATTATAGCAGGAACCGATCCAGCAAAGCAAAAGATCTGTCAGATTATCTATCCTACAGCCAGGGGGGGGGGGGGGGGGGGAATACAAAAAAATAAAATAAATAAATAAATTGCCGATATTTCTCCAGTTCTCGGTAAGATCATGAAGTAGGTGTCGATCTGCAAGAGGCAGTTTGGCATTATACACACCTTTCCAAGTACTTATTCAAACAATTACTTTACTAAGTAGTGCAGATATACCGAAAATAATTGATCCTTTTAAGATAATAGTTGTATAGCAGCAAATGAATTTTGACAATGTGCTCCTAATCTACATCAGTAAATTCCAACCCAAAATCATCTGTCCATCGTTCCCGAACTTTTTCAAGTCCACAACTGCTCATAGATCTGAACAATATGCTCTTTAACAGTACACTACTCAAAAGTCAAATCATACAGCAATGATGGTGTTCCTCGGTCGCTTTAGAGGAAACTGTGCAAAAGATGATTTCATTCACATTAGGGTCCAAATACACCCAATTTACCAGGTTACAAGCCTTTTCAGCATCAAGAATCAAAAGTTATAAAAGGCATCTCTGTACAAGTACAATAACCCAACGCCACAATTAGGTAGCGTGCCAAATCCAGGTTACACTACACATATTGTGGGGGGGCAGAGGAGTAACACCGTCCAGGTGCACCCATATCTTCATGAAGATTTTGTAATCAGTATCTAAAAGTGTGATTGGCAGGTAAGACCCATAAGTACTCAGTATTTTGTTCTAGTTTTATAAAGGACAACAACCCATTCCATCAAAACACATGATAGCATTCCCCACATCTTCTTGATAAACTATATAAATTAGAGCAATTTGTTAGTCAATTGTTATTTTATGAAGATTTATGGCTGCCATATCTTTTCTGGAACACTGAAGAGGGTCTCAGCATATTATTTTTGATACTATTTGAGAAACACTTTCCAATTGCTATTGATGCTCCACTACAGTCCCAGCAGCTTCATTGAATAACTTATGAACCTGGTTTTCTGACTTCTGTGATTTAGCACACAAATCTTGTTGTATTTTCCAAATATGCTCTGAAACTTTAGGTTCAATTCCTATAGTCAAAACAAAACAATTGAATTTTCCCTAAAATAACTTAATTCCACAATCCTCTCTCCGTTGGGTGATCTGCAACTGTTTGTTGGACATAAATCAATTTCCTCCCCAAATATTGGAGTTTGGCCTTCTCACGATTCTTTTTTATTTGCTTTACCAATACAAAAACCCTTCACAACAGCTTTAATGTGTGGTAACCTTTCACGGATTGTTTGTATGGGATGTTTTGGCAGTTTCTTATTGTATGGGATCTATCAGCAAGGAGAATTCTGCTCTCCATCAGGACAGCACACTCTGGTTAGGATTTAAAATAGAATGAATGGCCATATCATTTAAACAGAGTAAAAAATGCCCGAGTCAATACATACCGCCTGCCCTGCTGCTTGGGAGACAGTCATCTTATAATATCAGAAAATCTCTTCATTTTTTGCCAGCTGATTCTAGCACTTCCACTCTCAGAGCTCAACTAATGTGGCATGATATTAATGGTAGCCTTTGAGACTCACACAACCATACTGGTATAGTGCAGAAAGTCTTCTCTCTGCAGTATCACATATCTGGATAGCATCTCCTCCAGCACTGCATTAACACTGCTGACTCCCAATTAAATACTACATGCAGTACACGCCTCTCTGACTTACCAAAAACCACTGCAGACAAATGCAAACAGTGCAAAGGTCAACAGGTCTGGCTTGCATTTTGAGCTGAAAGTTAAACATTGGGAAAAAAAAAAAAAAAAAAAAAAAAAAAAAAAAAAAAAAAAAACTTACTGCAATGTGAAAGCAAAACAAAAAGAATTGTTCTCTGCATACAACGTGCCCAGGAGACTTGCAGTGGACACATTGCACAGGAGGTGTAATGATGTGCCAAACAGGGAATACTTGAGGTAAGGGTCCTCCTCTAGGCAGAGCCAAAACACAATCTATGTTAAATTTAACGAATTTGAATAAATAAATAAAAAAAAAAAAAAAAAAAAAAGAAGAAGAGGGGCTGGTCGACACTGTCCTGCCAACACAAAAGAAAGCCCACTAATCTAGTTGAGGGTTATTCTTCTCAGAAAAATTAAAATTATCCGAGAAGGAAAACAATAACCTGTGCTCCTACTACACTCTGGTGACTGATCCTGAACAGCATTAGGATTCGCTGGCGGATCTCACTCAAAACACCTATTATCTGAGCTCCTCAACCATTGCTATGAGCTTCCGGTAGCACAAGTACCCACAATCAATTCACATGATGCAGTTAGGGGCTACAGCAGGATATTCACACAATGTACTATTTATAACCCATACCTCCATTCCATACCCAAACCGAGGGTAACCCTTGAATAGACCACTATAAACACTGGAAGTTATTCACTAGTCCTTGAAGCGAAGTGAGGGTGTGGTAACAATGCTACATACAGAAAAGCTGTAAGATACCATTCATAACCTTATCTTAGAAACTGTTGAAAGGATGTTGTGTTCCTGTTCAGAAATTTGTAGTAACCGAAAGTTTACATAGCTTCACTATTATGCTGAAGGAAAAGCATAATCTTTCTCAGTACTTTACGTACTCCAAAGTGCATAACAGGCAAAATGTCTGAAATTAATCCTTTGCTTGTCAAAAATGTTCAACACACTAAACAAAGAACAGCTAGGAGAAATAGTTTACAAACCAGGGCATGAACGTGATAGAGCTGACTAGGATTCATGTTTCAAAAATTCATAAAACTGCTATCGCACATGAACATAAATTTCAAGTTTTTTGTTTTTTTTAAATGTTGCCCTTTCTAAGAACTGCAAACGTTCACAGCTCATATTACCAAGGATTTTAGTTGAACCATAGTTTACCATTTGAAGGGCTCCAAAGACTTGGGCCTCAAGTAAAAACAACAGTCTAATCTCAACTGAAAACGTTATCCAATAATATTGCAGCCCTCTGCGCATATGAAAAAACTATTAGAAGTAGTAGGTGAGAAATTGAATTCAAAGTGCATAAAAATATAATTTTGACGTATTTCTCAGTCCAACTCTTGATTTGCCCATTAGTTGCTTGAGGTGGCCTTTCAAAAATATTTCCATCCTCTTTTTTTTTTTTTTTTAACTGCTCACATTTTATTCCTGGCTATAGTGTATACAACCCAGCTGATTGATCTGTTACCACATTACAAGAGTATCTTGTAGACCAGTCACATAGCGCCGATACCAAAACAAATTGGTGGATGAACCAGGCCACACTGCAGTTCAACAAATGCAATAATGAATATATTTAGATATGGAAGATCTCAGGAAAAACACTCTGATCTCGCTCTCTTCCATTATTGGCCACGAACCCCCACTAGGACAAATGAGTGTTGAAATACAAGGCCACATAGCCTTTTCCAGCCCATGGCGTGAAATGACTCATTGTCACCACAAAAGAGGAAGGAAATCTGGTGATGATCAGTAGTGAACATGTGAAAAAGAGAACTAAACACAAAAGAAGACAATAAGACATTTGTGCTAATCCATACATCTTTGAATGTAAAAAGAAAAGTAATCAAGTATGGGATGCCATACTGTTAGCCACTGCAATGTTTTAGAAATGACGTCTTTTTCTAGGGATAACTGCTTACCTGAATTAATACTTTCACCCAGCAATTGCTAACTTGCATATTAATCAATCAACGCAACACCATTTTTCTATGAAAAACAAAGCAATAGTCATCCCAAACAGCTTCCATGCTAGTAAAAACATACATAACAAGTTACTTCAAAGACCTCACCAAAATGGTTAAAACATGACTATGCTACAAAACTGCACAATCCGGTCTATCTCATACGCTACCACCCACTTTTATTTGAAGTTCCAATGGAAAAGAAGGAATCTACCAACATAAAGTACCGGCCAGCTCTCAAATGTATATGTCACTTAGATACTGCAAGTTAATTACTCATCCGGTAAGGATATATAGCCAAAGTTTGACTGCTGCACCACTGCAGGGGGCTTCATCAATGCTACACTACAATTTCCCCTGCATTTTATTAAACAACTGCTTTATTTTAAAAAGCGAATTCATTAAACATGGCTCTTAATGACCAAGTGGGCCAACAAAATATATATTTATATTGGTGAGCAAGCCTGCTGGACAGGCGAAACGCGTCCTACCAGTTGACTGAATAAATTCATTCTGGCCAGTACACGGCGTCGTCATTCGTTGCGTTGCGAGGTATTTGCAAATATATTATATATTTTATAGAGGACAAGTTATTGTTTTGAGTTGAAAGGTTTCCTTAAGAGCCACACACCAGAAAGCTCTAAATTGGCTTATACAGCAGAAATGGTGTGGTGGGTTCTGCGTTCAAGCCGATTTGGGCAAAACCAAATTGAATATAAAGTGACCTCTTTGGGACAGATTTGGTGGTATCAAAATGTAGTGTATACAAAGCTAAAAAGCTGCCATTTTCTGCAGATTATTAATGCTTTTTCCATAACACCGTTGTTCCATAAAGAGGAAAAGTAATTAATACTGAAAAATAATGCAAATGTTTTCTCAGGTTTATGATATTTTCTCCTGGACATTCAGTAAAGCAAAACAAGTGTACAATTTGAAGTGTTAAACTTTGTCTAACTAGAAACAGGTTTAAGGTAAATGATGTGTTTAATCAATGACAATCAGGGAGCTCAGTGAGCTTTCAGCGCCAACAACAAATGTGGGGAATTGTCATAATAACATTTTATTTTTATTTGTTTACCATTCATTTCATGGTTTAAAAATGTGTGATGTGTTGCAAAAGTGACTGGTACATTTTTGACTTAGAATTTGTTTTTCCAAAACAAATAATGGTTACATGGAACATGTTGGTCTGCCAAGGGGCAGCAAGGTTTAACAAGCATTGGCATAGCCAATAGGTCTCGCCTTTGGGACCTTATAAGTGTTTAGTTAACCAGTACAATATACTTGGTGCAACAACATCAAGTGTTGCATGGCTAAACACTTATAAGGTCCCAAAGGCGAGACCGAATGGCTATTCTCAAAATACCACCTTTTGCCAAAAAGCACCAAAAAATCTTTTTCAAGATCAGATAGTATTTATAGTAGGGCCTCATAATCCCATTTTCCTGACTGCACTACATTGATAGAGAAAATAGTTAGATTAATATCGACCCACCATACTTTCTTGCCAGATGTGGCAAGGAAGAAATCTAGGTGGGCTTCTGTAGTAAATCTGGCATTTCTAGAGGTGTACTGTCTTAATCGGGGATGTTTATCCCATCATATCTCAATTTAGTTATAAACTCATATCAATTCCTGTGTCTGTTTCTTAATCCTTTCTTTAAGAAATTAGTTTACTACTGGGCGACAGAGTAATTTGGCTTAGATTGAGTAACATTCAAATATTCCACTGAAATGATGCACGCTGGAGCATCCACCATGGGCTAATAATATATTGTCAATGTCAAGTCATCTCTTTGTATTTTGATATGAGCTTCAATTACTTTATACAACTGATTCACATTGTATAAACTGAAAAATATTAACTGTAACCGCCGCCTCCTTCCTTTGAAGTCCTTGTGGTTTTGTCAACTTCTCCCTGACACAGCTCCAGTGCTCCTTATATTGGGAATTACCGACCTCACAACAGCACCAGCTATAATTGTGAATTATCACAACTGCCACGATTGCGGAGTGTCTCTGCAGCCAGCTCAGCTCACAGACACTCGATACCTGGACTTCACTGAGCTCATGGTAATAGCAGGGTCCAGCCTTCCTAAACCAATAACCCCTCCATGACAAGACACTGAACGAAACCCCACCCGACACCCCACATCTGGCCTGCTTTGAAAGGGACCCCAAGCAGGCGCATAGCGCCCCAAGGACCTAATTTACTAACTTCAGGCCAGGTGTGACACACCCAGGCCTCCGCATGCGCGCCATTGGTACACTGAGAAACAACACAGAAGTAAACGTCTTTGTTGGGAAATCGCACGTGCACGCGTGTGTGGACCCGGGCCGGGGAAGGCAAAGCCAGCCCCATTAGAGGCCCAGGCAGAACGCCGGCTGGCGGCGGGACTCCCCGCGCCCCTGCAGTTAAAGTCCCGGCTAGGCCGGGGAAGGCCAGGATTGGCCCGCAAACAAAGTAAGCTCCCCCCTTCCCCAATCAGGGGGCGAGCAAGGAAGGCAAGGAGGAGGTTAAAAGAGGGGCCAACGGCCCAGAAAAGCACATTGCAATTCTCCTCCTTGCGAAGAAATAAGAGAAGCCCACCCACCCACACATAAGGATACGGGCGTCGCAGCCGTAGGGGGGAAAGGGTAGCGGAGCTAACACGAGGAAGCTAGTAGAGAACGAAATTACTAGAAGATAGATGAAAGGCTCGCACAGTGTCCTTGGGATGCCTCATGGCAGGGGCACTGAAGGAGCCATTGGGCGGCGTGCCGCCAGAGAAAGAATAGAGATGACACTCCCGCTGGACATGAGGAATGCGAAAATGGAGGGAAAGTACATGGGACTGGAGAAGTAGACAAAACGACAAGGAAACATTGGAGGACATTAATTCCCCGGTTAGGTTTACACGACGCGCAGTGACGTAGCGATAGTAAGTCCTGGTTCAAAGCTGCTGCCAGTGCCCTCCTAGCGGGCCCATTCATATTTCTGGGTAAGGGGTTTCCGGCGTCTCCCGCGCAGCTATCCTGCGAGATGGGCTTTTGGTGGGTGGGCAGTCCTTAAATCCGATTACGTCGAATAGCACAGCCATGGAGTGCTTCACAGCCTCCTTGGGGTTATGAAGCGCAGTACAAGTTTTACAGTACATAGCAATGCAAGGACTTAAAAGTGATTTCCTAACGGTACCCACGGGCCAGGTGTTTATCCAATCAGAGCGGGACTGGGCTCTGCAGCCAGGGAGGGGTTAACATGAGTAGTCAGCCTGCTGGTTCCACATTAGGGTTAAAGAAAGGAAGAGCTGGCCAAGCTGCAAGGCAGCGCCGCGCGACCAAACTCTGCTGGGTATGGAGAGGGGAGCGCAGACCCCAGATGAATGCCGCCAACTATCCCAAATGTGGCAAAGAGGTTGCCAGCCTTACTGGGGGGCCAAGGTGCCGCCATCGTCTCCAGAGACAACTGGTGCCTGAACGAGCCACGAACAGCTGGGCCTTTACAGAGCTGTGCATTGTTACTCTCTGTAGACAGCAGAGCTGTCATGGGGAGACTGCAGAGGTGACATATGTAGACAGCTGAGCTGTCACTGGAAACAATGCAGAGAGGCTGCCTTTAGAATCTGGGCTGTCGGGCTAGACTGCAGGGATGCTGTATGCAGACATCTGCATTGCTCCTGGAGGAGACTGCAGGGGTGCGTTCTCTAGACAGGGAGACACGGAAATGTCTCTGCGTTCTATATAGACTGGTGGGCTGTCACAGATGGTGACTGCCGGAACGCTCCAGAGAGCTTTGCCATCATTTGAGGGGGTACAGGCATCTGAGCTGTCACAGGAGGACTGTTTAGAAGAGCTGTCTCAAGCGCAGACACCATTGGTGCTGTCTGTAGACGCTGAGTTGTCATTGGACACCACGCAGGTATGGTCTGTTAATAGCCGAGCTGTCACAGAGTAACTGTAAAAGTGGGTGGTCACATTCTTACAGTGGCACTTTCTATGGCAGCTCTCTCGTTCTCCAAGTAGCACACTCTGTTTGCAGCTGTCACGATCTCTAAGTAACTATCTCCATGGGCAGATGTCACCTACTGCAAGTAGCACTCCTGGGAGCTGCCACATTTTGAAAGTACGACTCTGTATGCGAAGCGGTCACATTGTCTCACTAGCATCCACTATGGGGTATTGTGTAAACTCGCGCTTCCTTGACAGCTGTCACATTCTGTAAGGAGCACTCTCTTTTGGTAGCTGCCATGCTCTGTAACTCTCTCTGTAAGCAGCTGTCACATTCTGTAAGCAACACTGCCTACAGTAGTCCCATTCCGTCAGAAGCAGTCTTTATTAGCAGCTTTCACTTTCAATAAGTAGCAATCTCCATGGGCAGCTGTCGGATTGCTAAAGAGCGCACTTTGTTGATAGCTGTCACATGCTGTAAGTAGGACTTTCTATGGAGATCGGTCAGATTTTGTAGGCAGCGCTCACTAGGTACTGATAACAAGCACGCGAGTGGTGCACGTGCGCCACAGCGAAACATCTGTTTTGAATTATCGCGCACGCGTCTGGGCACGATAATTCAAAACAGATGATGCCTGTGTGGGTAACCGTAAGCAATAGGCCATGGGGGGAGCAAAGGCGGGACATGCGCCTGCCTTTGCCCAATTCCGTGCTGTCTTTCTTATAAAGACGCACGCAAAGCCCAATAGCCTATGACACAAAAAAAAAAACACACGCAAGAGCGTGTGGTGAGATTTCAGAAGCCCTTCCATAAAGTCTCGCTGAGCGGCGCATGCGCGCTGCTACAGGTTCGACCTAAAAAGCTCGAAGCTGCAACATTTACATTAACTTGCGGACCAAAATGGGGTAAAGGGAAGAGCTTTATGCACAAGGGTACTTCATATACACACAGTATCCAGGGAAAACTATTAATGAATCGAATAATTAAACTAATCAATCCACACCCAAACTCTCATAAACAATGAGGTCTTATCCTTTAGATTCCTTAAATATTAGCAAATTAGCATCCCAATTTGGTCTGGTTTAATCAAAACTAAATCTTCACAATGAATGCTTTAACTCTCTTAGCATTCAAATACGTCTCTCCCCTACACTAACCATCACAAGGATTCTTCGGTACCTCTCTCTTTCCCCTTATAAGTCCTTCCTGGAATCTTTTAATGGCTGCGTTTGGTTCTTCTTTGAATTAGAACGTCATTACTTTAGGTGCTTTTAAACCTGAGACACATGATCCTTCATTTCTATCATTGGCAGGACCGTTTTAATTAAATAAAACTGCAGTCTAGGATTAAAAAAAAAAAAAAGGGTGCACAGTCAGGGCCCAACTTTTGCCCCCCTTGTTTTAGCATCCATCTCTCTGGCACATTTATTTCTTCTTTGGTCTGGTCGGATCTCTTTTCTATTAAAATGTACTATTCTGAGTAAGCAACGCCTCGCCATACTTCCTGCTAAATGACATCCGAAGCAAGATTAGATGAAGGTTGCTCATAATATGCTGCTTTAAATACTGAATAGTCAATCAAGACGGACGGATATTCAGATTACTTGAAGTAGGTTAAAGCAGCTATTGATAATCTTACTTCAGTCTAACAAATTTGTTCAGGGTATCAAAAGCTACAGTTTATGGAGAAAAGTCAGCAATCACAACTGGCACCCCAGGCAGTTGATCAACGTCAGTGCAGAGAGTGAGGGACCTTCACTGGGCACAGTCAATGTTCTCCAGAATTCAAGTTAGTAGTTAAACGGACAGCACAAGGTGCACCCACTGGAAATGCAGGCCAAAATAGTTTAGGGCTAGGGGGAACACCAATGCTTTCCCCAAAGATAAATCAGGAATCATACTTTGCAACATGATGATTCAAAAGCCCAGAGTTCAGCTCCACCAATACTGAATGATATATCTGATGTTCATGGAAAGCTGAATTTTGTCAACGGGTGCAAAATAAACCGGTATTGGCAAAACCAATAATACTGGCATTGGCCGCCAGCCTTCTGGAAATTCCGGTTTTGTAAAACTTTACTGTATTGGACTAAAAACAAAAAAAACAAAAAAAAAAAAACACATACCATAGTACTCCCTGGCACTGAAGGAACTACTTTGTGTGTGGATGTGCTCCTTGTGAAAGGGAGGCATTCTATAACTTGTGGTGAATTACGATTACGCCACTGGCTGAAGTGAGCTGACAGATTGCTCTTAATGAATGCCGGAGTGGGTGGAACAAAAATGTGAATGACACCATGCACAGACAAATGGCACCATGTCTATCATTGGCTGCAAGTCTCTTGAAACAAACAATGAAAGAAATAAAGATGGCAAGCAAAAAATAAAGTAGGCACAACAGTGAACAAAAAGAAGGGACTAAAGAACAAAATAAAGCAGGCAAGAACAAAAGAAACAAGGAAGTCAAGAAAAAAAGAAAGAAGGCAAAAAGAAGGAAAGAAAGCAAGAAAAGGAAGCTTGTAGGAAAAAAAATAACAAACGAAAGGGAATAAAGAAGGAAAGAAAGAAAAAAGAAGAAAGAAAGGAATGAAGACAAGCTGAAAGGTGAGAAACAGAAAGAAAGAGTAAGGAAAGAATAAAAAAAACTTAAGAAAAGAACGTAGGAAAGAAAGGATAGAGAAAAATGCAGAAAAAAACCCAATACAGAATAGTGTTAAATGGATATAATCTGGACAATCCAAAGGGAATTTACAACAGCAAAGGATGGGATCTGATAAAGATGGAATGTGCTGTGTACCTTCATCAGAAGTGTCCTGCTATCACATGAGTCCCTAAACACAAAGCAACAATAAAGTAATTTTAAATTAAAACCAAAAACACTGGCACTGAGAGAACTACCTTGTGTGCAGAAGTGTTTAAGAAAAAGCAAAACGTAGTCACTTAAAGTGGGGTTAAACAGTGGCTTCTTAGGAAGACTGCCCCATGCTGTATGTAGTGGTGTGTGGAGGCAAATAAGAATGACAAAAACCGACCAATGGATGAAGAGAGGTGACTGAAAGCTCCTTTAAGTACATCATACATATTTCAGTAAAATCAAAAGGTCTTGGCTAACACCAGACCTAAAAAGAAGCAGCTTAGAAAGTCAATTGGGGTATACTTAAGGGGAATGGAGGGGGGCAGAGGCTGGCCCAGGTAGAAAAGGGTGTGCGCACAGGAACTGACAATGTGAAACACAGGTAACCAAGTTCACAAGATAGAGTCACTCCTCAGGCTCACATGCATGTCTTCAATCTTTGTTTTGCAGCCCTTTTGAGCATCATGGCCCTGGGGCTTTTTCCTCCTTGAGCCAACTTGAGTCTGTCTTCCTAAAGGGCTTGAAGTAATAGCTGGGCCTTGGCGCAGAGTAGAGGCAGCTCCAAAAGCATCAAACCTGTTGCAATTCTGCCTGCAGAGCACATGGGATTGTGGTGAATCCTTAGGTGCTTCTGGCTTGGTCGAGCCTTGTTAGCAGCAGTAATAATTTGGTTCCGATTGTAACAACTAATGTCCACCAGCAGTACTCTGAATATCTATGAAAAGTTCAGAGTTTACTAAGGACTGGGGACAGTATTTATGAAAGACATTGGGCCCTATCACCTTCTAGAAGTTACTCAGGTTCCTTAGCCTTGGTCCCAGTCTACGGGGGATGGAGGATAGCAATAATGGGGATAGAGTCCTGGCAAGAACTCTCCAGATTCCCTATGGGTCTCCGTCAGTTGTCCAAAGTCTCACCAGGAAGTGGTGTCAAGTGTCCCACGGAGCAGGTTGGTAGTTCCCATGCTACCTCCTTTGATATCCTAACAACACTGACAACTAGGCAATGCAAAGAGGTATGAGGTGTGCCTTATTCAGGCCTGTCAATCCAACAATAATACTGGGTCATAATGTTATGTAAATTAAATTTAATATAGCGCTCGAATCACCCATGGGCATCTCAGCGCTACATACAGTAGCAGGCATGCATCTACAAAAGAGCTCATTGGAAAAGGGAGGCTTTCAACAGTTTCCTAAATTGGCAATAATTCGAACAGGTATGAATATGCACTGGGAGTCTGTTCCAATAGACAGGTGCCAGGTAAGAAAAGGTTCTCCCTCCACATCTAGTCAGATGAATGTGGGAGACATATAAACAGGGCTTTGTCCTTGGATCTTATACTTCTGGTGGGTGCATACAATTTAATTTTCTGTTGGAGATAGCTGGGGCCATTGCCCCATACAGCCTTATATGCAAGGCAGCAGATCTTAAAAATGCTCCTTTTTAGGTCTCGCGTGGCGTTGTAGCCCAAAGCGCTGCTCACCTCGGCGAGATTTATTGTGAACATGGAGTTTTAGAAAAGAGCTTTAAGCCCCGCCCCTCATTTCCATTGGCTGGCGTCACCGTTTATGCTAAACGGTGGCCTGCCATTGGAAATTAGGGTTTTCTGAAGACATACTTTGGCCTCCGAGCCGGACTGGGTCGCATGCTTTGCTGCTGTCGCAAACCACTTTCTTATCTTTATGGTGCCATGTGTTTCTAATTAGAAACACATGACCCCATAAACACAAGAGATCGATGCTTGTTTTTTTTTTGCAACAGACCAGTGCTTTTCTACACATCAAAAGGAGGGTGCAATTATCTTAAAAGTAAATTGTAGCGCTGCAAGCCTTCGCTGCCAGTCTCTGAATTCTGTTCCCAAATTAATTTCAAACTTTTTTTGCCACTTTGAATGTAATTGAATAGTGTTTTTGTACCCATTTCCTGCCTTATTTTCTATCGCATGGCGTTGCTGAAATAAAAAAAATAAAGTGTGTGATCCTGTGCAAAAACGCATCCTTTATTTGCTGCCTTTCATATTTGAAGTGGAACACTGCTGGCCTATCGTCTGAGTAGCTTCTTGTTGGCCTGTAGGAAAGCCTTTTGAGAATGTCGCAGTGTGTGACTGAACCTGTCTGAACACTGTGGCCGACGGAAGGAGCGGCAGCCGAGGCCTTCGTTGACACTGCGCCATTCTTCCTGCTCGGCCCTCCTGTCACGGGTGATGTGCGGAGAGGAATGGCCGCGTCACGGTATGTTGACACCCAGTGAAATGAGGCATGTATCAGAGAAGCTCTCACCGAATCAATCCCTTCTGGGCACGAACGGAGTTGGCCAGAACTGTGCCTAGCTTTGATTTGTTCCGTTTCTTTACAAACATTTTTTTAAAAAAGGGTGGTGTGTTGTTCATCTTTACCGCAGCTAAGCAAAAGGTATACTAGCACGAAAGGTTTCTTTTTTACCCCTTGTTTTGTTTAGGCACTCTGTAAGTGTTTTACGTAATTGCACAAGCGCGGTCTGCTCCGGCCACACTTGTTTTAAAGGGGACACAATCATGGCTGCGGGTGTGTGAAGCACAAGCTTGCGTACTTGTGTCTTTACACTTCTAGCGCCTCAGCAGCCATGAAGTGGCCGAGAGATGCTTGAAGTAAAGCTTTAGTGTGTGTTCCTGGGGGCCCGAGGGGCACGCTTTCCGGCGCTGGTCGATAAATAATGCATTTACCGCCCCCCTCCTTGCTGTATTTCCTGGCAGTGTGATGTACACACTGTTAGCGCCAGTCGTGCTCTGGCAGCGTTAGCGCCGGAGTACACTTTGGTAGCAGAAGTGCTGTGCGTGAACATTATTTTAAAGGAGCTGGTCTGGACTCCATGCCCCCCCTCCCCCATGGCACGCTGTGCCAAAGGACAGGGTCTACAGCCGGACATTGATATTCATCGGCGGGAGCTCAGTGCGGTCTGCGACCTCATATAACCTCAGTGCTGATGGAGAGCAGGCAGCTCTGGTTCAGAGCCAGAATGAAGTACCCTGGCACCGGCGCTCGGGGCTTGTGACCATCGGAGGCGCCCCCGGTCACCGGAGTTCAGGACTGTCACCACTCTTGCACCTCCTAGCACCAGACTTCAGTACTATGACAGTGCCAATCCTCTGCACACCTGGCACCAGCCTTCAATTCTTTGACAGTACCGGTCCTCTGCACCCCTGGCACCAGCTTTCAGTACTGTTACCACCCCAGCACTTCCTGGCACAAGACTTCAGTACTATCACAGTAACCAATCCTTTGCACCCTTGGCATCAGCGTTCAGTACTATCACAGTACCGGTTTTGTGTTCCCCTGGCACCAGGCTTCAATGCTGTCACCGCCCCTGGACCCCCTGCCCCCAGACTTCAGTACTATCACAGTAGCAGGCCCTATACCTCCTGGCACCAAACTTCAGTACTGTCACCACCGCTGCACCTCTTGGCACGATACATCAGTACTATCACAGTACCGGTCCTCTGCACCTCCTGGCACCAGGCTACAGTACTGTCACCGCCACCCTGTACTCCCTGGCACCAGTCCTCTGCACCCTAAACTGGAGCAGTGCGCCCCCTTGCTACGGGCTCTCCCCCCCCCAACCATTCACGTCCACCCCACCACCCCGCACCAGATCCTGCTCGCGGCTGAACTTATAGCAATACTCCCCTCCCGACTGCCGGAGAATAGTATTGATTTTAAATTAGCGCCTCCATGTGCTGTGTGCGCCTCGAGGCATCTCTGGATAACTGAGCAAACTATTGCTTCTATATATGCTTGTCTAACGCAATAATGGCTCTGCAGAGACGCTATTCACAGAGAATTCACGCAAAGGAAGCCCCGAGGAGAAAAATGGGAATACATTTTACAGCGTGGAATTCTGTCTCAATATTCAAGTTGCAAGAATAGAACCACAGTGTTTGTTTTTGGCTTGACTGGGATCTGCTAAGTTTAACAAGCATTTACAATGCAATGGTCTCGGCATTGTTCAAGTTAGAGCTATTGGCATTGCTCATGACATTATTTTTGTTTATGTTGTTAAAACATTTAAAGAAACGGCATTGTTATTTACAATGTCAATGGCTTAATCACTCTCAAATGCGAGACCTATTGCATTTGCACCCACACACAAAGCCACACACACAAAGCCACCCACACACACAGAGCCACCCACAGAGCCACTCAGAGAGCAACCCACACACAAATAGAGCCACTTACAGAGCCACCTACACACACACACACACACGCAGTAGCCCACTGACCTATTTACATTATGTGCACTTTGTGATCTGTATGGTACATGTTCTTTGCTGCAGGCACATTAACCCTATGTGCTACCTTTCCAGGAGGCTAAACTTCCACTAGACAAAACTCCGATCTCTCTCTAGGAAGAACATTAAACACCAGAGTCATCATGACATTTTTATTGTTGCCGAAAATTGCTGGAGGCCAGGAAGGAGGCAGCAAACTGTAATGAAACATAATATGGTAGTCGAGTTATTTTAGAAGCCCAGACCGGAATTGTTCCTTTGTGCGGTTTGTCCTCTAACACAATTTGACCCAATTTAGTGTAATACAATTTAGGGTTGAGTGCTGATTACAGCGACACCTATATTGTGGTTTCGCTATCTGACAATGGTTCTAACGTGAGCAACACCTTTCGGAACTGCATGAATGCAGTGAGCCAATGGATGGATAAACTGTCTTAAATTGAATTCTGCTAAGACAGAAGTCATCCTGTTTGACAACAATGCCTCTTTCTGGTCCCCCGCTTGGTGACCAGACTAGCTAGGCACCCTACTGATGCCAGTCAAGAAGGTAAAAAACCTCTGCGTCCTGGTCGATGACATACTTGCATTTAAAGAGCAAGTTAATAAAGGTTTCTCTGGATCTTTCTTTTCTCTGTGCATTGGTAAGTAAATTGCTAAATTTTTACCATCAGACCTGCTAAAGACTATCGTTATTGCATTAATCTTCTCCAGAGTAGACTACTGTAATGGTTTGTATCAACATCTGCCTAAAAAAATCTTTGAACAAATTGGAAATCTTGCAAAACTCAGCAGCCCGGGTGCTGTGGAAGGTCCCAAGATTTGGTTCGGCCTTACAAGCTGCTATTAGTAGACTTCATTGGGTACCCGTAAGGAATCGCATACTTTTCAAGGGCCTTTATACTTACTGCCTTTAAGGCACTTGACGGCCTATGTCCTGCCTATTTGAGGGATTGATTCAGATTGCTTCGATCTAGCTCCACCAGAAACCTGGTAGTTCCCTCAAGTAAACTGTCCTTGTGGGTAGGCAGGAGTTTTGTCATCTGCACCGTCCAAAATTGGAATGGTTTACCTCCAGAGCTAAAAGCTGCCACCTCTCTTAGGTTTTAGGAAAGCGATGAAGACCAGGCTGTTTAGTCATGATTAGCTGAATCTGGTCAGCAACTCTCCTGTCACTGGTAGCGGCAAGACGCCTGCGTGTATATGTTGCGCTTTACAAATCAAATAATCAAATACAGCAATGTTCTGATAAGTGTAGCTCGTGAGAAACCTTTTTCTCACGAGCCTACATTGTTGTTTGCATGTTCTCATTTTTTCTGTAAACACTGACCAGCGGTGTTGGATATAATTCTGTCTTTCACAGGAGTGTCCCCTTCTCTCTTCCTCTGGTGCACAGCACTCTGCCCAGGCCAGTTCTAGTCTATACAGAGCGCACATCTAAGTTAGTTACTCACACCGCCTGCTCCATGTTTGTCGGCTACTGACCGGGTTAACCAGTGAACAAGGCAAGCGGCAGCAGAACTTGATCGGTTGCACCCACCCGTGGCCTACTGTACTGCTAGTGTTAGCGTCACCAGTGTTCACAGCAGCTAGCCTGTGCCCAGCCTACGGAGACCAGCCAGATACAACCGCAAAGCACACATGAGCCTCGCATCTGCGGCCGAGCCACAGTGTGGGAACCAAAGAGAGGCTGCCACTGTTAGGGCCACGTCCTCTGATCACTGATCTCTCAGCTAACCATTTCCTTGACGAGACTGAGACAGCCTTATAGGAGCTAATTTGTGCAATACTGAGCCAATCGGTAATGGATTGCTTTTTGAAAACCTGAAATTTTGTTTTTATTGGGTGAAGTCGTTACGAAACTTTACAGACTTATAGAAGCTGGCTGTGTGAGTTAAATAGCTCAGTGAGCCGAGCATGTAAATGTAAATTGATACTTCTATAGCGCACTACTCACCCGCAAGGGTCTCAAGGCGCTTGTACGAATACCGCTGTGGAACCCATCCTGGCTTTCCCTTTGAGGCGTCCACTCCTGGGCACCCCCAAGGTGGAGGCCAGGCATCCTTAGCGTTGTGGGGGCCGTTGTGGAGATTAAGCAAGCTATTGCCCAGAGTTGCAGAGTGGGACTCCATGATTGGAATAGGCACCGAGGCGAGAATTATCAGGTCCGTGGAATTTTTGAGCCCAAGACCCACCGAGGCGGGGAAATGAACCCTGGTCCCGGGCTGGAGCTCTGCATCAGGGTCTCAAAACATCAGTTGGAGGAAATTGCTGTCCTTGAGACTGAAATTAAATCTAACCAACTCATCACGGACGCTAAGGCACTTCTTGAAAAGGTTGACAAGGAAATTCTAGAATTTAAGGACTATACAATCAACCAAAAAGGCACCCAGTTTGAGAAAGATAGGAAGACCTTCTCATTGGAAAAAGTTTATCCGTATCTTCAATTGGACTTTTACACCAGACCAGAATCCCGCAGATTCTTATCGGATTACCAAGGAAGATCAAGACAAAAGTTCATAACCTTTTCCGACACTACGTCATCATCAAGTGGGAGTGACACAGACAATACCAACATAAGAGGCGAATCCAATAGGCGCGGTAATTTCCAACAAAACTACCAATCAAATTTCCAACAACCGTCTTTTTTAGGACGGGGCCGACAGAAACAACGCGGCAGGGCGAGATTCACCAACCAGCCATGGGAAATGTCCACGAGACGCCAAAATTACAAAAATTGAGGACTCAAGCGGGCATTCCCTTGCAGGAACCCTTGGTACAGAACAGTTCACCTATTTTCAACCTTTCAGATAAAACGCTGACACAGGATGAATTGAGTGTGTTGGAAAAGGGTTTATCGTTTGTACCATCCAAAGCAACAAATTTCGTACAACTTAAGACGGAATTTATTGAATTCTGCCGCAAGATACGTTTAATTACTTTCTTTTTGGATAGTCCATTTGAAGAGAACAGAGAAACAACGGGACTAAAGAAAAAATCTACGTTTTGTCCTCCAACGGCAAAAACTCCTAAAGAAGTGATACTTTTTGAGAAAGTAGTTCTATCAGCTATCACCGAAGTTGAACATCAAAGGAAGAGGTTTGTTAAACCTAACATAACTAGAGCTCAAAAAGAAGCACTGTTTGCCCTAAAAAATGATCCGTCTATAATAATTAAACAAGCCGACAAAGGCGGTTCAATTGTCATCTGGGCTACTGAACGTTACACAACGGAAGTGATGAGGCAACTTTCAAATGAACAATGCTATCGGAAATTGAATAAAGATCCTACTGCTGAACTTCAAGGGAAACTCTTTGACATTCTACAAAAAGGCTTTGAACAAGGGTTCCTGGGCAAAAAGGAATATGATTTTTTAAAGAACAAAAATCCTCGTATACCAATCTTTTACGTCCTTCCAAAAGTCCATAAAGATCAGAGTAGTCCCCCGGGACGCCCGATAGTCTCGGGCTGTGAGTCACTGAACGAATCAATATCTAAATTCGTGGATTTTTTCCTCAAACCATTTATGCAAGATGTTAAATCGTACATACAAGATACTACGGACTTTTTAACCAAACTTAACACAATGGAATTTGAAGAAAATGCACATTTCCTTGCTACGCTGGATGTGACTTCACTCTATACGGAGATCCCACAAGATGAAGGTTTGGCTGTGTTGGAGTCATTTCTGAATAGCAGACCTAAACCTGAAAAGGTTCCGACGAATTTCATTTTGGAACTAGCCACATTTGCCTTAAAGAATAACTATTTTTGTTTTAAAGATGACTTCTTCTTGCAAACTAAAGGCGTCGCAATGGGGTGTCCCTTCGCCCCAGAGCTGGCAGCCCTTTTTATGTCTAAATACGAGGACCGATTTGTACACAACAACAACCCCTTCGCAGTTTACATCACGAATTGGGTTCGATAAATCGATGATGTCTTCTTAACTTGGACTGGAGATGAAAACCAACTACAAGACTTTGTGCACTGGCTAAACAACAGAACACCAGACATAAAATTCAGTCTGAACTATTCCAAATGCAAGATTCCATTTCTAGACGTTGAGATCTACCCTAGCAATGGCAGTCTAGTCACCACACTATACAAGAAAAAAACGGATAGAAATAAAGCACTACATTACTCAAGTAATCATCCACGCAGTTTAAGAGACAATCTGCCGTATGGCCAATTTTTGCGAATTCGTCGAAATTGTACATTCAAGGATGAATATTTGTGCCATGCTGAAAATTTGAAAAACAACTTTCTATCCAGGGGCTACCCCAAAAAAAATTATTGAAGAAAGCCATCAAACGAGCCTGGTGGACCCCACGCGAAGCACTTTTGGAGAGAAAGGACAAATCTAAAACCAACAGGATTGTGTGTGTATCGACCTACAGCCCCACATCGAATTGGCTCAAAAAGACCATTTCTCAAAATTGGCATCTGATTAAAAATCTTGATGTCTCACTCAAAGAAACTCCGCTATTTGCTTTTAAAAAAGATAAGAGCATTGCCAACCAGCTAGTTCGAGCTGCACTACCAAAAACTAAAAGTCCGGACATAAGAAGTCTCCTTAATTTGTCTCCAATACAAGGTCATCATAAATGTGGGACATGTGTTTGTTGCGATTCCACCATTGAAGGGAACCATTTCACCCACAAGGGTATTCATTGGAAACATAACACTTTCTCAAATTGCAAAACGAAATATGTAGTATACGGAATTTTTTGCCCATGCGACAAGCTGTATATTGGGAAAACAAATCAGGAAATAAGGATAAGAATTCAACAACATAAATCGAGGGTACGTAAGAATGTGCCTAATGCCCCGCTGGTCAATCACTGGCATCTCAATAACCACACAGAAAAAGATGTGAGATGGACTGTGATCTCAAAAGTCACACAAGATAACCGAGGTGGTGACCTGGATGCCAAATTGGTTAAAAGAGAGGCTATGCTTATCATCAAGTTCAATACATCAGTGGATGGACTGAACGAGTTATCCGAGATCTATAATCTGTAAAACCCCTAAAGTTTTCATTAACCAACTAAGGCTCCGTCCTCTGGCATCAAATATGGTGCTTTATGAAATACACAAGGCCGTCCGTTCTTATACTGATGATTCACCTTCCAGCACACCTCTTACCATTCTTGGAAACTGAGCCCCTGAACTAGTTGACTGGGGTGATACCTTCCCTAGTGTAGGTGACTTGGTGAATTGATTAGTACAATTATTTATGAGCCCCGTGAAAGGAGTCTAACTATGCACGTAAACAGGATTGGTCCATCAACCGATCCGCATTTATTACAAAGTCGGACGTATAGCTATAGACTGCCGCACAGTGTGTTCACTATGCAGTGTTCACTCATATTGCACAATAAAGTTTTCAACAAAAAACTGGTCGTTAAATGAAGCTCGGAACCGGGACAGGCATTTTAATAGTCACGGGCTTTCAAAAATCTCACCTCAAAATTACACCTAAAAGGTTGATGTACCAGCGAACTTCTTACCTTGTTTTTCGTGGAGTCTTGTCCTTTTAAAGGACAAAAATCGTGGCCAAACTACATCTCCCAGAGTTCCCTAGGGCTCCGCCCTGCAATTGGTTGCCGTCATGGATTAACAAAATGGCTACCACTTCCCTGCCCAAACATTCGACTTCGTGCACGGTTCGCGATGGCTCCGATGACGTTCGACTAACGGGACAAAGAGGTAAACACGACTAAGAGACTTCACAAGACGAAACTATCGTGTGTGTTTAAAGAGTTTAAATAGTGGAAATAGTCGCGGTCTCACGACTACGTTTATCATCTGTCCTCAGATCTCAGCTGGTGTTATAATTTACACGCCGTTTCCAAAACAAACGGAAGCACAGCCAACTCCGACCAGGAGGAGTAAGGATATATATGTACTTACGAGACATCTTCTGTCCTAGCAAGTAAGATTTCGATCATCAGACCACTCCACCTTGAAGCTATTAGACATTAGTTTAGACGTTTGATCTTTTCTTTGATCTGGTCTTTCTTTTTCTCTGCTGTCCACAGATTTTCCGTTGGACGTTCATTTATTCTTTATGAAAGCCTGGGTTGCGTACTTTCAAGTTGTAGGTAAGGTTCCCGAATACAGGTGAACGGTTAATCTAATTTTGGAGGATTGAGGGGCCAACTGGTCTAATTCAGTGTTGTGTCCGTTTTTGTTTCCCAGAGAGTGTTGGTCCTGATGAGAATCCCCGGTGAAGGGATTCGAAACGCGTAGACCTATCTTGACCTATCTTCGCCTTTGGCCAATCATCTGCTAAAACAACTAAAAAATAAGCGTTTAGAAGTACTGCAAGTGTTATTCGCTGATGGCCTGATGTATTTTGTACATACAAGTGTAAATTGTTTGTTTTACGGTGTTTAGTCAGTATTTAGTGCATTTTGAGTGTTGTTGTCGTCTGAATGTTTGAGGTACGCTAGTGGTGTTGTCATTTATATGTGTCTATGTAGTGTAAATATTTGGAATGTATCTTTTGCAATTCTTTGTATTTTCTGATTATTTGTGAAATGCTTTAATCACCTCATTATAACCGTGCAAATTAATAAGAAAAATTTGCATAAAAATATTTTTGATTAAAATCAACCAAAAAATGGACATGTTTAATTCAGTTCATTTGTAAAAATCTTTTCGAAAGTCTAGTGCAGCACTGGCACTCTCTTTGTTTCGTTTAGTTTATATGACTTGGCCTTGCTGCCATCGAGTCAAAACCCAAGCTTGTTTTGCTAGCTCTAATCATTGAGCCACACTTCTCCACCATGTGGTGCAGAGATCGGTTTACGAGTCATTGTCACAAATTCGAATGATGGAAGATGTTTAGAATGCATGTTACCAGTGGCTCTAATCATTAGTGTGGTTTTCATGGCTGCTAAAGTAACCTCTGTACCACTCTAGTTAACACTGCCTGGATGGTGCCTGGGTTCGCTTCCGCGCAGCGCTCCGGTGACGACAAATAGGGCACCAGAGAAAAGACACACAAGGCGGATGGAAAAACCGCATTAAAACAGAAAACAGAAGAGCTGAACCCCTAACAACCCGCAAAAACCCTGCAGCACAGAAGGCATCGCGTCAGAGCAGAAGCGGACACTGTATTTTCTTCTTTTGAAGCAAGCAGGAACAACATTCTTACCTTAACGCTTGTACTCACCGGACTTGAAACGCCGATCCAGCAGCAAGGAAGAAGTGACCCCACGTCCGCTCCGACCGCGCACAAAATGAATGGACGAATCTTCCGACGCGAAGAAATAAAAAAACACGCCCACCACGTGAAAAAGGGGCGGAAAGGGGCGGGGCTTCAAAAAACCGAAAGAAGTGAAAAAACACGCCCCCGAATCGGAAAAAGACGGGGCTTGTTTGGAGAGACAAAGCTCTTCTCCAATGGCTGACCAGCATTTAAGAGGCCAGCCAATGGAGAAGAGGGGCGGGTTCAAGCCCCTCTTCTGAAAACAATAAATCTCGGAGCGAGACTGCGCAAGCGCAGCCGAGACCTAAAAACGTCTCTCTAGGCAGAGGAACAAATGCACACGCGAAGACAGATGAAAATAGCAAAAGGTGGAACTGTCACGAAGCTTAGAAATCAAGAAATTGGCAACTTGACGGGCTAAGAAACGGGAAACCCTTAACCAGCCCCGCTAGTGACCTCTTGTGCTACAGCCAAACCCTCCTCGGACTGTGGGGCGATCGGTATGTTCCTGGCGGCCCCCAAGCCTCACTTAGAACATTCCCAAAGTTCCTGGCACGTGTTTTCCATTGGAGGTTGTGGGGTCCATAAACAAGCGAGTCCATAGGGCAGTGGTCTCCAAACGTGTTAATGCCGCGCCCCCTCAGTGGAAGAAAAATCATTAGGCCCCCCTCAGAATTGTTCACAATTATTTGATTAAATTGCCAATGTTTAAATATGTATAGACTCATTTTACACGTTGCAGTGAAGTTCTGTTACCGTTTTAAAAATGCAGTCAAATACATGATCGCCAAAGATACACTTCTGGTCGAGCAGGCCTTACTAAGGTGTAAACGTATCACTTTTTTTATTATTAATTATACATTTTCAACATGCTGCAGAACATTCACAATGCTCTACAACACATATTAACAATCAATTGCAATGCAATAGGTCTCGCATTTACATGAGTTTAAGCTATTGGCATTGTAAATAACAATGCCGTTTATTTAGGTTTTAAAAACCTAAACAAAAATAAAAGGCAGTGTCATTTACAATATCAATAGCTCAAACTCACGTAAATGTGAGACTGATTGCATTGCAAATGCTTGTTCTTACCAGCAGCCAGTGTAGAGACTTCAATAAAGGATCCAATGGGGTACACGGGGGAAGTTGAGAATAAGTCTGGGGGACGAATTTTGCAACACCTGTAGTTTAGCCACAAGCAGCTCATTAGCTGTAGCCAATCAAGCATTTCTGTAATCTATCTGACTCACTACTAGGGCTTGAAATCATGTTCTTCTTGCAGGGAGAGGTAGAAAGGGGAATATTCTGCATAGGAGACACATTTTATGGTAGCCCCTGCCAGTGGTACCCAGGATATGATCTTTCATAGAGAGGGCATGATTCTTCACAGATTGTTTGGGAGATGGGACTGATCCTAGTTGGGAGGGCCACCACTCAGACCACAGAGTGATGGTTTTGCTGAACAGCATGAACTTGGTCTTGTCAATGTTCAATTGTAGATAATGGTCAGTCATCTAACACGAAATGGCTAATATTCCTTTTGCAAAGCAATCTTTAGTTAAATCTAAATCATAATCAAAAGTGAAAGTTAGCTGTGTGTCGGCAACAAAGGTTATAATTCCAAAGCCAAAAGGCTCATTGATCTTAGCAAGGGGTGCCATATATACGTTGAACAAAGTGGCGCTCAAGCATGAGCCTTGTGAAACACCCTTATCCAAACGCATCTTACAAAAGGTGTACGGGCCCAGAGTGATCATTTGAGATCTATCGTCCAAGAAATTATGTAGCCATTTATGCGCAGCCCCTCGAATACCAATCTCACACAGCCTCTAACAGTCTAGAATGAAAAACCATATCAAAAGATATGAGAGATCCAACAGCAATAGCATGGAAAGGGTACCTGCGTCCAAAGTGAGTCTCAAAGAATCGGTGACTGCCAGCAGGACCGTTTCAGTGCTATGGCCTGGTCTGAATCCGTACTGCGAAGGGTCCAGAGTTGGATTATTTTCTAAATGGGCTTTTAATCGGTTGTGGACTAAGCCTTCTAGCTATTTACCCAGAAGGGGTAGCAGGGATATGGGAAGGTAGTTAGATAGGGTGTTTGGATCCAGGTTGCCTTTCTTTAGGATCAGAAGAACATGTACGGCTTTACATTCAGAGGTGATAGTGCCGGTTTCCACTGTAAGATGAAATTGCCGGAGCAAGATGGCTAGCTAGTGACGCTATAATTCTGGGAGGGCAGTTATTTAAGGGGGAGCCTGACTTCGTTGAATCTAGACACCTCAGGACCTCCTCCAGAAAGAATGGTTCAAACTTGATTAGTGTGGGAGTCCCAACTGATCATATGTTGGGCACACTACTGGTTACGCAAGGGTCTATGATTAACGAGGTGTTGAAATGTAAGTAAATCTGTGAAGTTTTCTCCTGGAAAAAAGTGTTGTGAGTGTCACACAGTTCCTGTGACACTAAGGAGGGCTGAGCACACACCTGAGGGCTTGTGAAAACGCGAATGATTTTAAAGAGCACTTTGTGCATTTCCTACCGGTTCAATTTGGTTAGAGATAAAAATCTTATGCGTAGCTATAAATATTGCGATGATATTTAGGCAGAGCTAATTTATAAGCATCTTTGTCCTGCAAAGTTTTTGTTCTGCTCCATCTTCATTATAAGTTTTTACAAGCAGATTTTTCCATTTTTAGCTTGGTCGTATACCAAGGTGCAGAGGGTCATACTTCAGTGATACTCATCTTTCCAAGAGGCACAATTTTATCAAAAACCTCTTCTTTAGCTACGCTGACATTTTCTAACAAAGCATTGACGTCCGAGACCCCTGATGGTAAGCCCGGATGAATCAGCTCACTGAAACAGTCCGGGGAGAGTGGGTGCCAGGCCCTTCTTATGGTCTTATCCATTCTTCTGCTAGCCGACAATTTGGTTAGTAAGGGAAGTTGATCTTGAAAGGGGATTATACAATGGTCAGTCCAAGTTATAGGCAGAGGTGCTGTGCAACTAACTGCCACATTGTTAGTGAATAGCAAATCCAGTGAATGGCCTGCTTAGTGAGTAGGGCCAATAATTCATTGGTGTAGGTCTACAGTTTCGATATCAGCCGTAAGCTGCGCTACCTCTGGTTTGGCTAGATCTTCTCCATGGTAATTAAAGTCACCCAGGAGGAGAAAAGTATTTGTGGCTAAGACTTGGGTGGCTATTTCTTCCATCAAACGTTTGGCTAAAGCCTTTCTGAGACCTAGGCGGGCTGTATATCAAAGCACCTTTCCAGCTATCCGTTGCAGATAGAATTATTTAAAAAATACCTCATTCCATTGAGGCAGTGAGAGAAGTATTGATCCATGAGACTTTGAGCTCGTTTTTTAAAACTATGACGATGCCTCCTCCTATTTTCCGGTCTCTATCAAGCCTTATTAATTGGAAGTTGTCAGGAAACTCTAGAGTGATGGCCGGGAGGTTAGAGGCATTCAGCCAATTTGTTTCTGTAAGAAAGCAGAAGTCTGGCGAGAGAGAGGTGTAATGTCCCGTACTTCGGTAGTGTGCTTAGCTAGGCGGTGTCACATTACATGGAAAGCTTTCAATGTTAGTTTTAGTATGGTTCAAGTGGGAAACACGGTGTGGAATGTTGGGAGCCACTGTGGGAGGTAGAGTGAATTCCATTACACGTTAAATTAGATTTGGGTATAAGTGACAGCGGCAGCATGCCAACAGGCCCTGAAGGGTTTTTGGAAAGCTATTTGTACAGAGCTGCTTGTATGGGTTTCTAGGTCTGCAAGAAGCTTTTATCTGATAGAGGGAAGCAAAAGAGTAGGAGATTTGGTTAGGTAAAATACAATTTTTTTTCTCTGGTGAACCAGGGGTCCCGGCGATGTCCAGGCACAGACAGATTTGCCTTCGGCACCCCCACCACAGGCGTCCACTTCGCGTCCGGATCGGCATCTGCTTTTATAGCCGGGAGAGCTAGTGTAAGATACCGGAAGTGGGTCAACCAAAGAAACTATTTAATTCCCGCGACAAACAATCCAAGACTGCGACGGACTGGAAAGCAATGGCGCAAATAAAAGTATGTTTGGCTAAAAGTGCAAGGGGAGATCAAATAACATGAATTGGTTGCCTCACAATTCGTATATTAAAAGCTCAGGGCTACCTGCGCTGTGTCGTGCGTACGGGCTGGCTTCGGCTTTTATGGCCGGGAGAGCTAGAGCACTGCCTAGGGGGGTTGTGCAAGATACCGGAAGTGGGTCAACTAAAGGAACAATGCTTTCCCTGCAACAAACAGTCAAAGACTGTTGTGGATAATACTCAGTACAGACAGCCACACACTTGAGAAATAGTCAGCTGTATATAGCATTATAAATGTACATAATGAGCAGGTCAACAGCCTTGAATTTATTTTATACATAATGGGAGCATAATTTGTTTTAAACCCTTTGCTTTAATGGATAATCTCTAAATGCTGGACTGTTGGACTTGGCCCTTTTTGCAGGGTTATCCCTGAACTTTTTGCCTTCCTCCTGTATTTTTTCTGACCTGTTGTTGGCTGTTTTAGGACTCTGGGCACTTTACCACTGCTGATCAGTGCTAAAGTGCATATGCTCTCCCTATTGTAAATTGATGTATGAATTGGTGATTCCATAATTGACTGATTTGGTTTACTTGTCAGACCCTAGTACAGTGCACTGAGTGTGCCCAGGGCTTGTAAATCCAGAAGCTGCTGGTGGGCTTGCAGCACTGGTTGTGCCACCCACAGAAGCAGCCCTGTAAAATGTGTCTAAGTTCTGCCATTGCAGAGCCTGCATGCAGTCTGGTACTGTCATGCTGACTGGGCAAGTGCACCCACTTGCCAGTCCCTAAACCTTCCCTTTTCTTCATATCAGACACCTCTATGGTAGGCCCAAAGGCAGGGTACATTGTAAGTATAAGGTAGGACATGCCCTGATGTGTGTGGCATGTCCAAATAGTGAATTACAGCCATTTTCGTTTTTCACTATTGCAAGGCTACCTGTTCTCCATAGGCCAGACAGGGCTGTTAGATTATTACATGTTTATAATCTTAACTGACTCAGAGAACATGGTAGAAATTCGAGTTTAGTATGCCTGAACTCGAAATGATAAAAAGCATCTTTTAGTGAAGGTGGTTTTAACATTCTGTGTTTGAAAATACCACTTTTTGAAAGTAGGTATTTTCTTGCCTAACCTTTCAAACCTGCCTCTGCTAGGCTGTGTATTCCTTTGTCTGGAGTTTGAGTGACAGGGCTGGGGAATTCCGCCCAGTGGTGAATAGAGAGATCTGCATCTAGATGGGAGGGAGGAGTTGCACCTGGGACCTGAATAGGACAGTGCCTGCCCCCCACAGTGCTGGCTCCACCCCCTGTGGTGCGTCTGATATTTGTGCCCTGCACTGTGAAAGGAGAGAAGGAATCATGTCAAGAAAGTGCTCCAGGGCTGGGCTGTCCCTCCACAATGCTGGCTCCACCTCATGGATGCCTATAAAAGAGCAAAGTACTATGACAGAACAGTATTGTTGCAGAATAAAGAAACTAAAACTGAGGACAAATTGGTTTGTGTTACCACCCATTCTAATATTGACCACAAGATTAGACAAATCATTAGTAATGATTGGCATATCTTGAATTCAGATCACTCTAAAAAGACTCTTCCAAAACCGATCTTTGCGTTTCGACGCAACAAAAATTTAAGAAACTCGTTGGTTAAGTCCAAAGTATCTACTGTTAATTCTTTTGTCCAGAAATCCATCATAGGTACTAGACCCATTAGTGGTACACACAAATGTGGTTGTTGCCATGCATGCCAGTTTGCCATTGTGACCAACGAACTAATTTGGGATAAACGTACCTTTACATTCAAAGACATGACCAATTGCCGAACCCGGCATGTGGTCTATCTTATCCTTTGTCCTTGTGACAAAGGATACGTAGGTGAAACCAGCAGAGAATTTCGTGTTCGCTTCAGCGGACACAAGTCAGCCATTCTAAATAAACGTGAAGGGGCCCCATTGGTGTCTCATTGGATCGAGAAACAACACGCTGTTTCTGACCTTCGGTGGCTAACTTTGGAACATGTACATCCTCCCAACAATTCCAATGTGGATGCGCTTAGATGCAAAAGGGAGGTTTTCTGGATATATGTCCTTCGGACACAAGAAAAAGGCCTGAATGAACATCTTCCTTGGGAAAATGCGATTATATAGACACTACGTTTTCAACACTATGGTTACCTCACGGAGAGTATGCAAATTTACTTCTCATCTCAGTTGCTGAATAATACATGAGATCTCTGTCATTTCTGTATGGGTCTTAAGTAAACATCTGGGCTATATGCCGCGTTCTATTAATTTTTTCTCAAAATATCTGCCCACTGGGATGCACTTATATTTGCATTCCGAACGGTATAATCTACATTATTGATCTTGCGATTTATTACAATCTTTACGCTGTGGTCTGGTGTTTCCGTTATTGTTTGTGACCACTCTTTGAGCTCCCTTGCCGGTAGCTTTTATCGTTTCTCCCCAGTGGTTATTCCAAGTACTGGATGACAGTTTCCAAACATAGTGGAACCTTGAATCTTAGTCTGTTTTTTACTTCGAACATGTATCTCACCAGACTATTTTGGTCCTTCTTCTATGACCATGATCCGTTTACACCACTTCCGGGTTTTTCCATATAAGGAAGATGCCAGACTCCATATCGTTCTACGCTGAGAGCGGTATGTTGTGGACCCTGGATATTATCGTTTGGATTTCCTGGTAAGGGTGATGCCGGCGCTGTTAGTAGTTGTTTGTCAATCTTTTAAACTAAGCCCACGCTGTCATTTCTCGTGTCTATCATTCTACATTTTTTTTGTGTCTCCTGTAGACAGTTTGAATGGTTCATAATTTCTATCCTGAATACCCGACCTACTTGCAAAGACTCCAGCCTGTGTAACGAGTGAACGTTAATTTATCCAGGTACACAATGTGCCACCTGCTAGTAACACCAGGTCATGATCTGTACTTGTACCTGTATCTTTTAACATTATGATACAGCCTTTTCTCTGTATATTTTCAGGCTATTTCTAACTGTGTGACCACTGATATCGATCTCCATTAATACAACAACGGGTCCGCACATTTTAACTCAGATATCTCCCTGACCGGCTTTAAAATTACCGGCTCGGAAACCGCTACTACGCTTTGTGATACCTTAGTTGGGTAAGTATTTGGGCCTTAATTCCATAATCTTAAGTCCCCCTAGTATAATGTATTAGTTTCCACACTCTCGACTGGCAGGAAGGATCTCGATTGATAATTATTCCCTATCGTTATTCATGCTTCGTGCATTGGGCTTATCCTTATAGTGAAATTCGTCCGTTGATTATTCTTTTTACCATACCGTTAAACGTAAGGTTTTTTTCACCATTATAGTAACGGTTGTAGATTAGGTTGGTAATTCTTTTTTCCATAAATTTGCTAAACTACAGATTCTGTAGTTCATTATGTTCTCAGATCTCGCAAGGGTCATTGTTTCTTTTTTCTATCTTAGTTCTTATCAAACTACTAAAACTACGATCGAAGCTGCAGTCCTCTTTCAAAGATTTTTTTCTTGACAAGTATGTGTTATAAAGTTTTGCTTTTCTACTTAGGTGATTGGTACTTTGTTCTTTATCTCCATACACATTTCCTTTTCCTGGGTGATCTTTTGATCACGGGTCTACACGAGCCCTCCACTTTTTTAATAGCTCCCGCCCTCTTAACACTGAAAATTTAAATTATGATTATATGTACTTATTGTAGTTCTTTATACCCACAGACCAACGGCTGTCAATATTGAATTTTGTACCCTTACCTTATGATGCTGGACATCAAGTTAGGCCTTGAAGTTTTGGTTCTCTGAAAGACCACTCAAATACGCCCTGAAGAAGGAGCCTGTAAAAGCTATATAGGAGCTCCGAAACGCACGTTGGCGCTGGTCTTATGTTCAAACTTCATAACCTATAGTTTTAATCAATACTATAATTTTTTTTCTTTGTTCATTTTTAGGTCTATTGTCCTAATTTTTTGTAATGTATGTTATATATATGTTTCTCAATTATGTCAGTGTTGTACATTGTTGAAGACAAGTTATAATTGTGTTATATTATTGTGATGCAACATGCATTCTATGTATTAATATACAGTTTCAAATATATATGTATATGTTTTCTGAATGTATATGTTTTCTGAAAAAATGAAAAAATGAGCTAATAAATGAATTAATGTAGTTTTGTACACCGTTGACTGTGGGTTCTACTTTATCATATGGACATATTGCCTTATATTTGAACTAGATAAGTGTAGGAAGCCTTGTTTTATGTATAGCTTTTTCCCTGATTTCTTCCTCACACATCGACATATTCAGGGTCCCTCTGTTGAAGTCTATTGTGCCACCCACAGAAGCAGCCCTGTAAAATGTGTCTAAGTTCTGCCATTGCAGAGCCTGCGTGCAGTCTGGTACTGTCATGCTGACTGGGCAAGTGCACCCACTTGCCAGTCCCTAAACCTTCCCTTTTCTTCATATCAGACACCCCTATGGTAGGCCCAAAGGCAGGGTGCATTGTAAGTATAAGGTAGGACATGCCCTGATGTGTGTGGCATGTCCTAATAGTGAATTACAGCCATTTTCGTTTTTCACTATTGCAAGGCTACCTGTTCTCCATAGGCCAGACTGGGCTGTTAGATTATTACATGTTTATAATCTTAACTAACTCAGAGAACATGGTAGAAATTCGAGTTTAGTATGCCTGAACTCGAAATGATAAAAATAATCTTTTAGTGAAGGTGGTTTTAACATTCTGTGTTTGAAAATACCACTTTTTGAAAGTAGGTATTTTCTTGCCTAACCTTTCAAACCTGCCTCTGCTAGGCTGTGTATTCCTTTGTCTGGAGTTTGAGTGACAGGGCTGGAGAATTCCGCCCAGTGGTGAATAGAGAGATCTGCATCTAGATGGGAGGGAGGAGTTGCACCTGGGACCTGAATAGGACAGTGCCTGCCCCCCACAGTGCTGGCTCCACCCCCTGTGGTGCATCTGATATTTGTGCCCTGCACTGTGAAAGGAGAGAAGGAATCATGTCAAGAAAGTGCTCCAGGGTTGGGCTGTCCCTCCACAATGCTGGCTCCACCTCATGTGGGGCGTCTGATGTTTCTGCCCTGCACTGTGAAAGGAAAGAAGGAGTCATGTAAACAGAGTGCTCCAGGACTGGTTTGGACTGGGCAAATGCCCCTCTCCCCTCAGAGAACAAAGGATTTTTGGGTATAAGTAGTGGGACCCTGATCCCAAGAATTTAGATCACTTTTGGAACAAGAAGAAACCTTTACTGAGGAGCGGAACCTGAAGAAAGTGAGGAGAGACTATCCCTAAGCTGAAGTGCTGCTTGGGGGATTGGCCTGCAGTGGTTTGCCTGACTGCCAAAGGAAGGAGAAGAGACTTTGTGTGCTTATTTCAACTTGTAAGGATCTCCAAGGGCTTGGAACAGAGCTTGCTTCCTGCTGAAGTCTCAGGGACAACAGACTTCAACCCCCAGCTCCCCAGAGTTCTTTGGAAGTGCCTGCTGGTGTTTTGGGCCTTCTGAGGGACTGCGTGTCACAAGGAGCTGGAAGCGCGACTCGCCGAAGCGTGTCGCTGTCGCTGCTGCCGCACTTCTGAACAAGGGTGTCGCTGCTGGAGTTGTCACACTGCGCCGCATCGAGAGAGGCGTCTCGCAACGAAGAGGGAGCGTGTTGCCGTCGTTGCTGCCTGCCTTCGCACTTCTGAACAAGGGTTTCGCCGCTGGAGTTGTTGCACTGCACACCGAGAGAAGAGTCTCGCAACCAGGAAGAAACGTGTCACCGTCGCTGCCGTCGCACTTCTGAACAAGGGTGTCGCCGCTGGAACTGTCGCATTGCACCGCATCGGAGAAAGCACCTCACATCCCCGGAGAAGCGCGCCGCCGTCGGAGCTCCTGCCGTCACATTTCTGAACAAGGATGTCACCGCTGTAGTTGTCGCATCGTGCGGAAGCTTCACGCATCGTGGGAGAAGAGTGTCACAGTTGGAGCTGTTGCCGTCGCACTTCTGAACAAGGGTGTCACCGCTGCAGCCCACGCATCGAACCGAGAACTTCTAGCATCCCCGGAGAAGCGTGCCGCATCTGGAAGATCTTCACGTCTTTATTTCTTTGCACCAGAACTTTGCCGCATTTCCATCGCTGCGACATTACTTGTCGTGGAAGCGCAACGCATCGTAAGGTACATTGACTCAAAGTGTCGCATCCTAAAAGCTGAACTGAACTAAGCTAAAAAACTACCATCTTAAAGTAATAGTATTGTGTATTTGTCGTTTATGGTCTTGTGTTAAATCTATATAAAGTATACGTATTTTTGATATAAAACCGGTGTGGTGTCCATTTGTAGTGTCTCTGGATTACTGTATGCGGTCACAAATGCTTTACACACTGCCTCCGAGATAAGCCTGTCTGCTCGTGCCAAGCTACCAAGGGGGTGAGCAGGGGTTATTTTAGGAGTGTACCCCCTTACCCTGACTAGAGGCAAGGGTCCCTATTTGTCACAAGTACCTACCTGTGCCAACTAGAAACTCCCAAATCTAACATTGGTGGTCAGCGGCGAGGATTCTGGACTTGCGTTTGTGACTTATGTACAGTGATTGGTGAACACTACTTAGTGAGTGCAGACCATAACGCAACCACATACTTTTTGGTAGATTTCTTTTTGGGATTTTCTATTTTTGTCAAGAACTGCCAAGTAACCACCATGAGTAAAGCAGCATCCATAGCATCTGTTGATTTGTAATGGGAGGACAGAGAGAGAAGTAGGATGCATGAAATGGAGCTGGCCAAGCTCAAGTGGAGTGGAGAACTGGAGTTGGAGAATAGGAAATTGGCCCTAGAAGAAAAGAAAATGCAAATGGAGCATGACTTTATAATGAGAAAGTTTGTTATGGAGCTCGAGAGGCTTGAGGCCCTGAGTGTCTCAGCCCAGCAACAAGAAATGTGTGTAGCTCAGAGTGAGCTTTGCTGAGTTGGAGGTGGAATCCAGCTCAGATGATGGCAGCAATATTCAGTTATCTAGTGCTGGGAGAGTAGTACACACACCCAGAGACATGGCACCTGACTTGAAGGAGGGGGTTAACATACACCAGGAGGTTCAAGGACATGAGGTAGCTCCAGTAGTGCGCAGTGTCCCTGAGGGGAATAGGGTAACTGGCGCAGGGGTTCCTGGTCCTAGTGGTGGGAAGGACACTCTACTGACTCTAGATGAGAGGTGCACGGAGAGGGGTTCCCCCAAAGTTGAAGTCCTGGTATGTGAGTGTGAAGACCACCCAGAAGAGTGTGGGTTGAGTGACAGAGACAGTCAGATACTGTCTTGCCAGTCTCAGGAGAGTGGTGTGGAGTACGTGTGTGAGGCACTGGATGGAGAAGTGAAGGATAGTTTGGTTAACCCTGCTAGGGGGCTGTGTGATCCAATTGTGGGAGAGCATATTGTAAGTCCCTGTTTTCCAGAGCTATGCCAACACCTGCTGGAGAGTGAGTTCTCTGACCCCAGGGAGCTCACATTGGAGGCAGACCTTTTGGTGGATTCCAGAGGATCTGAAGAGGCATTGGGGAGTCATCCCAAGATGAGTGGTTCAGGTATCTTCAAACCCAGTGTGGTGGAAGTGGCTCAGAGTAGCCCAGCTAGGTCCTGTAGTAGTGAGAGGGGTGTAGGGCCTCACGTCCTGTCTTTAAGGGGAAGGAGTGAGAATGGGTTATGTCCCGGTAGTGCCCAACCTCCGTCTCAGAGCCTAGATGGTTCATTAAGGGAACACCAGGGCGGGGGAGCCTAGTCTGTCCTGATGGGCTGCCCGTTGAGGGGGCTCCCCTAGTGTCTGGTGAGCGGGGAGTGTCTGTAATCAGACCTCCATCAGTTCTGGTGTCTGGCAGTGCTGCACCAGTTGGGAGGGTATAGAGGTCCAGACTGGGGGTTCAGAGGGGGAAAGAGTCCCCAGTGGAAGAACCAGTGGGTCAGGGGCCAGCCAGCAGGGCTGCGTCCCCAGTGAATGACAACACCACTTCTGTCCTGGGGGAGGCATGCATGCTCCCAAGGAAGTCCTGGTGCACCAGGCAAGTGTTCAACCGCATGGGTTGGTCCCTGGGTTGGAGAGCCAGGTTCAGCTGTTGTCTGACCTGGAGGGAGGGACAACTGTAAACAGTGTCCTGACCGGGCTGTCTTCTGGGGTACCGCTCCTGATGGGAGGATGCAGTACTCTGGAAGGGGGTGCAGAGGGAGGGAGTCCTCGCCTCCGACACCGGCTCAACTGAAGAGTTTAGACCCTAGGTTGGAGGGCCAGGTTCAGGGTGTCCCCCCTGACCTGGACGCCCAGTTGCAGGATAGAACCCCTGAACTGGTGGGCGAATTGCGCAGGACACCTGCCACAGGTGCCCTGGCAATTCTAGAAGGGGGTACCACTCCAAGTGGGAGGGTACAGAGCCCCAAGTAGGAGGACCGGGTGTGGGAGAGACTACCCCAGTCTCTGGTCCAGTCGCCGGGTACAGGCCTGGGGCTGGTGGGTCAGTGTCAGGAGGTCACACCTGACCTGACAGGAGGGAGAGTGGACAAAGGGTGTCAAGCACCTGGGGCTACTGCCCCCTGCTCTCGGATGCCACCGAGGTTTGGAACCCCTGAGAGGCATAAGGCCTGGGTCTCCTCCCTGACTACTGTCAGTGGCCACGGTGACTTGCTGTCTGTCTGTTGGGACACACCCGTGAGCAAGTTAAGGTTAGATGCTGCACAGGTGGTGCCCACAGGTGAAGAGAAGGGTTCCCCATGGATTAGCTTGGTGGGCCCTGAGAGTATGGACAAAGGAATTGAAATGGGTTCAGATTGGCGTAGAACTGGAATATGCCCCTGCTGTTGCGGGCAGGTCCAGGTTCTATCGCCCAAAGCAGGGAAGCCCATCAAGGTAGTGATTGGTCTACCCTGCATTTTGGCTGGAAGGGGGTTGTGTTGGACTTGGCCCTTTTTGCAGGGTCATCCCTGAACTTTTTGCCTTCCTCCTGTATTTTTTCTGACCTGTTGTTGGCTGTTTTATGACTCTGGGCACTTTACCACTGCTGATCAGCTTTTTTACTAAGCTAAAAAAACTACCATCTTAAAGTAATAGTATTGTGTATTTTTGTTGTTTATGGTCTTGTGGTAAATCTATATAAAGTATACGTATTTTTGATATAAAACCTGTGTGGTGTCCATTTGTAGTGTTGTCTCTGGATTACTGTATGCGGTCACAAATGCTTTACACACTGCCTCTGAGATAAGCCTGTCTGCTCGTGCCAAGCTACCAAGGGGGTGAGCAGGGGTTATTTCAGGAGTGTACCCCCTTACCCTGACTAGAGGCAAGGGTCCCTATTTGTCACAAGTACCTACCTGTGCCAACTAGAGACCCCCAAATCTAACAGGGACTATTTGTATTGTGTGCCCAATGCCAGCTGACAGAACTACAGACTGGAGCAATACAACTGAGGATATACTGTCACGTTAAAAGTTGGCTTTTCTGACACTATGCCATAAGATCCTGTCCTTTCGAGGCCCTTTCTCATTACTTATGCTCACAAGGAGCAATCACTCCCAGATAATAATGAAAATAAACTGTTTTATGCAAGTATACTAGATGAACAACATCTCTTTGATTCTTTGACTTCAGAGTGAATTTAAAAATAATCCAAACAGAAGCAGGTGACATAAGTGGAACATACTGAATTTATCATTGAAGCATTATGTAAAAGCCACAATGGTACACATAATTACAAGTGACAATCATTGGCAAAGCATATTGATCTAGAGTGATCTGCCACCCTTTAGACTTTGTCAATGCTTGTTTTGTCATGGTTTTTTAAAACGTTATTGTTGGGGGGAGTTGCCGGTCACTCCCCAATATACATATGTTAGAGCGGACATTCTTGGTGTGGTATTCTCCCAAACCTTTTTCCTTCACTTTCTTACTTTGCTGAACTCCTTTTGGTTTGAATAGGGACTCTGTGCATTTAACCCTTACTGACCAGAGCTAACATGCTGATGCTCTCCTCTTTAAAAATTGTAATATTGGACTACACTTAACTGGAGCATTTAATTTACTTGCAAGTCCGTACTAAATGATACTTCATGTACCCATAGCCAGTAAATTAAATGTTACTAAAGGGCTGCTTTTGCCGGGCCTAAACCTTCCTTTTTAATACTTATAAGCCACCACGAAGGTAGGCCCTGAATGCTCATCTGACAGGATAGGACAAGTGCTCAGTTTTACATGTCTGGACAGTGAAAAACTCCTAAAGATGTTTAAAGTTCTTACCTCTCCCATGTGCTAACCGCTCCAAAAGCCGCCACGAGTGGGGAGGACTCCAAGCCCCATACTGCCCTGCTGCCATTCGAGCGCCAGGAGGCGCTGCCGCCACTCTCCCGCGCCAGGAGGCGCATAAAGCGGAGCGCGACTCCCGCTTCGCGGGACGCGCGCTGGCGCGCGCCGCCCGGGCCAAGGGCGGGCCCGTCCTTGCCCGTCATCGCCTGGAGGAGGCTGGGCTGGGCCAGCCCCCCAACCCTTGGATCCTCGGGGCCCATACTTTTCCATCAGATATAAGGTACCGTTTCTTTAATCAGGTTACCTGTTTGTGCAGTTATCAACTACTTTCTCCTGTGTTATGATGGCTCCCCAAGATCCCCCCCCCCAATCGCAGACAGGGGAGACGTGCTTGTGCAGCCAAGCGGCCCGGGTTAAACCAAAATCCACCCTCACCATCAGTGACCACAGCTATTGATTTAATGCTCCAGAAGGCGATTGGAGTTGTCACATCTGAAATTGAACAGACCGAAAGACGCCTCTCAATTACGCCAGAATGTTTCCACTCGACTCAACTTCCCCTAAACGATCCAACGAATTTCCTAGAACAGAATGACTGCCAAAGTGTGTCTCCATCCAACCTCGAATATTTTTCCACACCAAGCCTAGAGTCTCGAACTGAGGGTACTACTGCCAAAGACTCTAGATCTAGGAAGAGAAAAACAAGACAAAAATGGGGGCTCTAAAGGGAAAAAAGCAAGGGGAGGGTCCGCTCGAGGCACTGTGAGGCTAATCGATAGTGGAACTTCTCTGTCCAATTCTCCCAAATCCCCGCCACATCAGACTTATCCTCCCTGGGCTCAAGCCCTAATGGCGGACTTCCTAGCCCAGTGTTGAGTGATCATGAGGGAAGAGATCGCCCCCATCCTCCAACATCTACAAAATCTTGAATCTACCAAGAATCTACCTCAAGCCCACTCAAACCAGGAACCTATAGTAATTTCTACAGCTTCCATACATAAGAACGGGCTCTCGACTACACAGTAACTACCTTCCTGCCGGATACTGCAGTCATCTAAAGTTAGCAAACCGACTCAAGATCGAGCCCCTCAAAATCCTGAAGATAGCAGCATAAATGACTTTGGAGTGACTCTAACCGGTGGTCAAGGGCTTGCCCGGTCACCATTCCAAAGTTTGTATGAGAACACTCCTAACATTGTGCGGGCGTTGCCAACCCACACTTTACCAACAGCTAGAAATGCATCTGCTACTGACACAAGTGCCCCGCCATCTGCTATAGGGAATGTAGGGGGGTGGTTGTCCGTTGCAACAATCTTGTCTCCCCATAATCAATCTACCCCCGGAGGCTGCTCCCTATGTAACCATATTGGCAGGAATACCAGAACTTAAGAAAGGTCATAAAGAATCCCACCTAGAATTACGTAATAAGATCCTGTTTTGGCTGGCTAAAAACAAGCAATTCCCATATAATAAGGCAGGTGACATTTTGATGGTAAGGAGGGTTGCTTGGGTGGGCCCTACATATAAGTCCATCGGTGGGGATTGTGTGATTATTAATTTTAGATACCCAGAAACTATCCAAAGATCATCATTCCAATCCCCGATTAACAGGGAATCTCCCACGAATATCCAAGCTCTTACCCTTGATTTTTTCTATCCATGTCCCTGGAGGACTGGCGCCCCTCAGTCTTTAACCATCTTCGAAAGACGAGGTTTGAATCCTCATATTACTTCAGCTAGCTCTCAACAACATTTTTCTCTTTTCAATATCCCTGTATCTAATCGTTATACCCAATTGGAAGAAGTAGATTGACTGGGTAGGCCGGATGCCCTAAACGCTGGTAGACACCTTTCAGGCCTCCTTGATATGGTTACCCACTCTCGTCAGATTACTAGTACTTTGGGGACTAGAATTAATTTAGACTATAATGTTACTCCAATAAAATTTGATACAACAAGGCATGGTGCAACTGTAGGTTTTCTTCAGTCTCCGCCTACTTTGTCCCTATGGCCTCATTAGGTGAATGAAACTATTAATTCTGCAAGTGATAATAACACCACCCCTCCCTTTGCTCAAGTCACGGTGACAAGGGTCCTAAATGACAATGGTGGAGGATCGTTGGTATCTGATAATAAACTTACCATTTTGTCCTGGAATGTGGCGGGGCTTTCCAACAAGATGGCCTCCCCTGATTGGGGACTTTTTATTGATCAGTTCGATGTCTGCCTATTCCAGGAGACTTGGATCAGGGAACACTTCCTCAGGTCGGGCTTTTTGTCAGTTAATAATTTGGCTTCAATTGGGTAAAGGGGTAGACTCTTTGAGGGTTTGTCCATCCTGATTGGTTCACACTTGGGATGTTCAGTGTCGCAACTAGATACACCAACCCCAGATCTTCAATGTATCAGACTCTCCTTCCTGTCTAAATTTAGTCTGATTATCATTAATGTTTATTCCCGTCCTACTCGGATGGGAAAAGAATCACTAACATTGGATATTTTAGACAAATTTATAACTGCAGTAAAGGAGGAAAGCACTCTGATTGTTGCAGGGGACTTTAATTGCCAGTATGAACCTATGCCGGGCATTATGGAGTATATTACTTCCGAGGAGGATTCACTTTGGTCCATTCCAGATCTTCAAGTACCCCCGATTAAGGCATGGTCACCACTCGCTCTTCAGATGAATTCTCTTACTATGGCCCACTCTCTGAGAGCCTGTAATGGCCGTGCTCAATCCGACTTGGTGTGTAATCCCACTTTCAATCGCCCTGGCCAGTCTTCCCGTATAGATTATGTTATGGTAGAGGCAAGGACCTGGCCTAGGGTAATTGACTTTGTGATCCTCCCACGTTAGGATAGTGACCACAACGCCCTTGTACTTGACATAAGTCTCCCTGAGATGGGTTTAAATGTAGAGGAAAGAGTAGATAACCGAGGTACTCCCCTTCTCTCAAATGATAGAAGAAGGCTTAAATGGCCAATGGTGAAAAGGTCCCCAGACAAAATGACTACCCTCTATCAAGTTGTCCATCAGGCGTTCCTTGAATTAAGTGGCCATTTAGACCAGGGCCAGGAATTGTTTTGCAATCAAATATACAACATTCACACAGGCCTAGTGACTGCTCTTGCCGAATTACTAAATCCACCAATGGCTAAATCAAGGAAGAATAAGAAGGCCTCCACATGGTTTGATCACAACTGTAAGAAAGCAAAGGGGGCACTCCTGGAAGCAATTAAATCCCTGAACAGGCCACTAATAAAACACAAGAGGCTAGATTATAAGAAAGCGCTAATCGAGGCCAAACAGAATTGGGATAACAGTAAATGGGATGCCATAAAATTTGCCCTTGGGAATAGGGGCATGAGGGAATTTTGGTCAATTATAAGAACCAGTAGTAGGGTTGGACAAAAGGCAGATGACCAAAACATTGCACCAGAGAAATGGGTTGAGCACTTTCAGCTGCTGTATGCCCCTCTGGTAGAACCAAATCCCTCTTATGATCCCTCTCCTCACTCACTGTCTCAGAACATCGACGAGGCACTAAATTGCTCCCATGACAACCCTCCCTCACCTCACACTCCTTACGAAAAATCCCATTTTAAAGTAACACTGAAGGAGGTTGAACTTGCCATAAAAAGGCTCCCAGTAGGCAAGGCGCCGGGCCTCGACAACATTCCTGGCGATCTCTACAAGGACCAAACAGAGATTTGGGTTCCATATCTCTGTTTTCTGTTCAACGCCATAATTCAGGGAGCTAAATTACCTGATACCTGGGTGGGAGCCGAGATCATACCAGTGTTTAAAAAAGGATCCCCACTACTCCCGGCTAATTACCGTCCGATCAGCCTGATCGATGTAAGTCAAAAACTATTTTCACGTATTATACTCGATCGGCTCCAGATCTGGATGGAGGAACAGTCGATTCCTAGCCCCTATCAGGCCAGTTTTAGGGAAAAGACATCCACGGTCGACCAGTTATTAAGGCTCCAACTCGTATACCGGAAAACTGTGAGAGTAGAGGGTGGCAGCCTCTATTGAATTTTTGTTGACCTTAGATCTGCCTTTGATTTGGTACCCCGTCAAACATTATGGCCAGTAATGGAGGATATGAGGATCCCTGCAAACCTCCTCAATATCATCAGGAGGCTCCATCTGGATAATTTTGCACAAGTGAGGAGTGGTAAACGCGGAGGCTTAACATCTAAATTCCCAGTCAAAAGAGGAGTCAGACAGGGCTGTGTTCTGGCACCCACCCTATTGTTTCTCTTTGTAAACGCACTGATTGCCCACCACAAGGGGGTCAAAGACATTGATGCCCCAAAGTTACAAAATGATCAGGTGGTGGCATTAATGTTCGCTGACGATACTCTCCTATTGTCAAAATCGCCAATGGGAATCCAACGTGCCCTGGACAACTTTGTTGATTTCTGTCACAAAAGGGGGTTGGAGATTAACACTCAAAAGACCAAGTTTATGGTCTGCAATCCACCAAAGACCAGATGTCCTAATCCCTCCCTGAATGGCATAGTGTTGGACAGGGTAACTGTCTTCGAATATCTGGGTATCACTCTTACAGATAGCCAATTGTGGGCCCCAATCCATTCTAAGGTTAAACTAAGACTTGTGCAAACTACAGGTGGCATTTTAAAACTCCACTGAGAATCCACCTCCAAGCCAGTTGCTTCCATTATATAAATATATAAAGCACAAGCACAGGAGCAATTTTATACGGGGCGGAATTGTGGGGCCATTCCTCGATACCAGACATTTGCAAGACTGAAAATTTATTTTTAAGATCTTTGCTGGCTCTCCCATCTAGCACCCCTCGTATTCCCATCAGAATGGACATGGGTATTAGACCTATACAAGAAGAAGTGGCTCTACGGCCTCTAACCTATTGGCGTAGACTTTGGGTTACCCCGGAGCGGACGCACTTTAGAGCTGAAACCGCAGAGGTAATGGGCCTCTCTGGGTCTGAGAAACTGCCCTGGTTTGTTTTTATAAAAAAAGAAAGTACGAGACTGGGTGTACCAGGTCTTTGGTATAATCCTGCTGTAGCCTGTGCTGAGCTGTCACGTGCCGACTTGGTCCACTTGCACCGTATGAACAGAATCACGGACATCCTTGGCAACCCCGGGTTGGGCTCGCTCACCCTCCACTTTTTTAATATAAAAGCCGAATATAAAGTGGAGCCTTTTTAGATGAGATCTTGCCTAGTATAGCGAGAAAACTTTATCTGCAGTTTAGATATGGCACACTACCGCTTAGGGTCTTCTCTTATAAATGGTCGACAGATAAGACTGTGGAATGTCCGTCCTGTCTGCACAGGGTACAAATCCATACGACAACGGTGGCTTGTTCAACTTTGTAGAAATTTGGGGTTTAGTCATTACAAAGAGGCCCTCAGAATACTTAAAACCAACACTTCCACTCCTTTTTTTTTCTCTGTTTCGCGCTTTATCAATGCTATGTGGCGTAGGAGAAGATCTTTTTTATAATCATTTTAATCTATATCTACCTCCTGTCATTAATTAACCAAGATTGAAAACCTGTGCCCTTTTTTATCTTTTTATATTTTTTTAACTTCAAATAATTTTTATATACTATGACAATTGTATTGTGTTCTTAATCTTAAGTGCTGGTAATACCAGCAAGGTTACTGTCTGTATGTATCTTTTAGGGTTTATGACCGAAATAAAGATTATTTGACTGACTGCTAACACTGGGTTACCTTATTTGGATTAAGTGCTAACCTCCGATTGGAAGCCGATAGAGAAATGATGTATACACTCAAATTAATTGTAATTTAAAATTATCAGTAATGGAAACGTTGGATTTTAGATAAGAAGTTTGAAAATGCCATTTTTAGAAAGTTGCAAAAAGAACAATTGATGGACAGAATGCAGAAGCACGGGGAGCAAAAGAATGATGGATTTAACCCAGATCTATTGACCGGGAGTGAATGTTTGATTTGCTCTGCATTCTGTCCATCATCATCTGTGTGTCTTTTGCTTTCTAGCCCCAAGTGCGTCGGGGATGCCCAGAGTAGGTCCCGGGCTCACTGTGCTACTGGATTCAAGCTAGCTTGGCTGATGAGGGTGATTCTCCAAAACTGGTCCCAAGATGCTTGTTTCCGGTCCAGGGAGGACCTGGCTTGGCAATTCGGGCTGGACTGTTACCATGAGGCACAGGACTGATTTGTAACGGTTGGGTCTAAACTGGGTAGGCATGGTGAGCAAAAGAACTATGGATTTAACCCAGATCTATTGACTGGGGATGAATGTTTGATTTGCTCTGCATTTCGTCTGTGGTAAATATTTAAATTACCTGTACTATTTTTTATGCGGTAAAGTCTAGTAAGAATAACTCAGTCAAAATAAGAGGCAGAATCCGTGGCATTAGAGGTTCTGAAAAGGGCTTTATTCCTTACAAAGGAATTATAGTTCGAACCAGGCAATCTTATTCCATCACCACGAAGGTTCAGGAAGGGATAGGCAATACATTATTGACAAGTAACAATATATATATGAAAAGCATTGCATTAAGACAGATGCAGGAGGCGTAACAGCTGATAATACAGATAAGAATACACATACGTAATGAAAATAGGCGTAAATACAGGCGTATACTAGAAACGTCATTTAAAATGATGTCACAAGTGGGTGGATCCATAAGAGAATCCTGCAGTGTCAGCAGAAATATTTGGCAGAGATGCGCGCGCAGCCGCATGACGTGTGATTGACGTGTGATTAGAGGGTGAAGGGGAATTGACATTTAGCTCTACATATGGAGACAGAAGTCTGGGGGGGTCAGGTCAACCTAATCCCAAATCGTATCTAATATCTTTGTTTAAGGAACTGTTTTATCCAAAAGGAAAGGTCTCTCGGACGGAATCTATTCTATACTGACTGTTAGTGCATGTGCAAGCGTCTATGTGTCTACATGGGATGCGAGGGGGCAGGAATCTTCCATGGTAACAGGGGCTATGAATTACTTGCATAAAGACAGCGAGGCCGAGCCCTTTGCTCGGTAGCTGGAAGGATGTTTACCTAAACTATTAGACAGGAATGCATTGGATGAGGAGCGGAGCAGATAACTTGAAGGCTGAATACAGTTTTTGGCAGGCAACAGGCCGCGTCAGGCACCGTTAGCCGCGCAGGGAGTAGGACAAAGTTCATGGACACGGATGCAGGTCCAGGCTGGAGCATTTCAGAGGCAGAAGCAGGAAAAGGCTTGATGACAGAATTCAGGGCCTACTCGCCTGAACTGTAAAACGTGAAAAGTGAACCATATAAAGTCGGTGGCCAATCATACTTAGGAATGGACTATTTGACCCATTCATGGCGGATCTGAAAGAGGACATGTTGGCGTTGGACGCACATGTATTTGCGTCTTCATAGCTGGAACTGGAGGGAACATACATGTACTTGTAGCATGTACATGGAGTCGTTGGGGTCTAAGATAGGGGACATAACTGATCATAAAATTCATATTTCCTCACGTCCATCATCTGTGTGTCTTTTGCTTTCTCACCCTAAGTGCGCTGGGTATGCCTAGGCGTGGGTCCCGGGCTTCCTGTTCCACTGGATTCAAGCTATCTTGGCTGATGAGGGGTGATGCCACGAAACACGTCCCAGGATGCTTGCTTTGGTCCAGAGAGGACCTGGATTGGCAGTTCAGGCTGGAATGTTCCCATGAGGCACAGGGTCAAGACTGATTTGCATATGGCTGGGTCTAAACTGGGGTGGCATGTTGAGCAAAAGAACGATGGATTTAACTCAGATCTATTGACTGGGAGTGAATGTTTGATTTGCTCTGCATTCAGTCCATCATTTGTGTGGCATTTTCCTACCCAAAGTTTCCAGGCACCTGGGCACATTAATAGTTAACCCATCAAGAATGTGTGTTGGAGCCAGACAGTGGAGAATGGGACATGGGTGTAGGTAGGAGAGGTTCTTCCTGTCAGGACAGCGGGGGAGGAGCTGTACACTGCCTTGGTGACATTTTAAAGAACCTCACCTGCAGGCAACACAAAGGAACCAAACACCAGACCTGCCCTTGCCTTTGTCACCCTTGACAGTTTGCAGCTGTAACCAGGGGAAGGGTAGAACTGAACAGAACCAGTTTTGGCGGGGTGTGTCAGGGAATTCCTTACAAAAAGGCTGGCTCCAGGGCATAAAAATTGGAATATCAGGACACTCCTGCACCTGTCAAAGATTTAGAAAAAAAAGAACTGTCCTGCTGCCAGAAGTAACACTTGCTGTCTGAAGAAGGAATACTGGACCTGCTTGCCTAGATCCCTGCCTAGCCAAAGTGACTCCAATTGTCAGTTAGCTGACCTCCTGTGTGAGCCACATGAACACAGCAAGCTTCCAGAGGTCTCAATGCAACTGAACAGCACCAACTTCACCTGTCTGAGGCCGGCTGTGGGCCTTTGCTGGGAGAGTCCTGATCCACAAGTGGTGCACCAGCCCAGGTCCCAGATCCTTGGCTGGCATTAGTGAGAGATCCTCCTGAAGTAAAAGGTGGAAATCCTGAAGTGTGGGCTCTTCATAACAGCAGACAGGCCCATTCAAGCCAGAACTCTGCCGCCCATGATGAATACCAATGCGAACCTCCAGCGGGACCAGCTCTTCGTGCCAACAGCGACCGTTCACAACGACCTGCAAAGCAAGATCTGCACTTCGCCTTAACAGCGACAGTCAACCAATGCAATTCTCGAGCAACGACCGTCTCTCCGCACTACAGCAACGACCTTTCACAATGCTTGACCTACCCTTCGCACCAAAAGCCTCCTCCTCACACCCTCCTCCAACGTGAATGGTACTCTTGAGCCAGAGCCAGACCTCAGAGGGTAACTCTTCAGCCGGACTTACCTGGTGATACCTGTACTCGCCCTCGCTCCATCGTGGTTGGCCTGAAGTTGTGACTTTACCTCAGTCTAGTGCAACCCGGTAATCAGTAAAGCTTTATGGTTCTTCACAGAGTTTTCACTAAAACCTTTTAAAATTATCATCTCTGATTCTAAAGATTGAATTTTTGTCGCTTTGGGCATCATTTTATTTATAAAAATAGGTACTATTTTTCTAAATTAGTTTGGGAATTTTCTTGTGTTGAGTTTTCACTTCATACCTATTTGTGTGCTGCATAAATAATTTACACATTGCCTCTAAGTTAAGCCTGACTGCTTTTGTGCCAAGCTACCTGAGGATTAAGCACAGGTTAATTTAGTGACTTTTATGGCTTACCCTGACAAGGATTGTGGTTGTTGCACGACTGGAGCTTTTCGCCCTCTCAACTAATAACCCCATTTCTTAGTATAAACATATTATATAAACACATTGGCTAAAAGCAAAACAATATTTTGTCTAATAAAAGCACACACTGTCATAGCAAACATCTGTAAAACACATGTGCACCCCTGGGTCTCTTGGTGCTGAAATAACAGGGTCTATTGTTATATATCCCAATAGTACTCATTTTAACGACCTCAGAAGGATGAAAGGCTGAGTGAATACATCAGGATTCAAAACTGTAATCAGGAGTGGAGTGGCTGTATACTTCACTTACTCAGCAGATCCGGGTGATTGCTGGAACGGAAGGGAACTACTTTGTGGATGTGCTCTATGTGTAAGAAAAAAATGCCATCACTCACAAGGAAGTTAACAAATGGCTGAAGTGAGATGGCCCAGTGCCCCATGCTGAAGAGGAGAAAAATGTGAATGACCTCAACAGCCCATGGATCTTGAGACTTAAATACGGCCTAAGTGAGCAGGAACCATTAGATTAAAATGGAGCACTGATTAGCCGATGCCAAAGTGATATGACACATAGCATATGATTTAGAGGCTAAGAGCTAACACAAAGACTCTTGGAACAAGGTTTAAGCAAGCAATAGCAAAGCCAATAGGTATGGCTATGATGTTCGTTTATACACCAGAACTACTGACTTCCAAAACTGCTGGTTCACTTGATTTGTGTTCCAACAGTGGCCACGCAAATGGAGCAGGGAAGCTGCAAAGTACACTGAAATTCACCAGTGGCCCAACGAATGTATGGAGTTTATAGGGATGCCGAAAATGTTGTCTTCAACTGACAATATAGAGAAACAGACTCTTGGCATTCTCACTAATGTGTTTGTGGTTGCTGTTTGTATATAAAAAAAAATAGATGTGCAAAAAGTTTGGTGACTGAGTTACTTTTCTAATGTAAAATAGCCCAGCATGCATTCTAATGAAAGGACTTCACAGGAGGGGGTTGGATGTACACAAACAGCCAGTGACACAGCAAGACTAAAACATTCCTGTACGCTGATCCAAAATGTAATTGACAATGTTCCAGGCCAATGTGCGAAGGACGCTCACTCAAGCAAGCCAATGGTTTGCAAGGGATTAATCCAAACACAGTCTGTCATGAGCAGAAGAGGGACCCTTGCATTTAACAATCACATGGTGCGCTTAGGAATTATTTATCATAAGCACAAAGGAAAGAAGCTGTTTTTTGCTGCTGTTGCGCAGCATACTTTTTCACTTTGTACCCTCTGTCTATTTGCATCCGATGGTCTCACAAGCCAGAGACTATCTAAATCCAGTTACACAGGGCTACTAGGCAGAGCTCTAGATTGTGCCTGGCTGAGGAGTATCAAAAGTGCTCCTTCTTTCATTCTGCAGGAGTAACTTCATTGACTGGGCTGTATTGTAGCTTACTTCGTCAGAGGCAAGGACTGCTGCAGACATAGAGGTCAACTCTACTGGCCCATGGTATTGATATCTTTGTAGTCCCCGATTAGAGGACCGTTAATTTAGAAGTGAGATTGTTTGTATCCTTCAGGAGCGGGGATGACTGATATTGCGTGTCCATATTGGAGGCCCATCCTGTGTATGCAACCATACTTGCATGCCTTTAGACATGGTTGACAGGAGGTGTCCTCAACAAAATTGTGAGGAAGGTGTCAGTTTGCCAACAAAAGAGCGAGTGAATATGGATTCCCTCTCCACCTTGAAGAGTGGTAGGTTGTCAATTTTTTTAAACGTAACCCACCCACTATTAATCCTTTTGACTGTACAAGCACTGAGCCCCTAAGCATGGTATTTTGCAGAGCAACACCTTGTCTGCATGAAGAGCACCCATTCAGTGCTATTTAAATATGGAGAACTGTGCTGCTCATTTCATTCCAGTTTGGAACAAGCTGGGAGAAGGTCTGTCTGGGTATTGTCCGGATTGGTCTGTCCAGTTGCTGAAAGGTTGTTCTGTGAACCAGGAGCATGAGGAGGACTTCAGCTACCAACCCCAGGATCCAACTGCATGTTACAATCTAGAGACAGCAACATGAGTCTAAGTGAGGCACAGTGGACGGATCATGGAGTAAACAGACACACTGAACCAAAATGACAAGAATTACAACTAAGGAGCTCATTACAATGTCGGTTAGAAAGGCTCCGAACGGCATTCGGATTTTACTAACCTGAGTCGGAACCAGGCCTGGGCATAGTTCGCAGAGTTTTGCTACGAAGAGTGCAGTGCGAACTGCAGTTTGTGCTGGTATTCCTGCCGCTCGGGTAGAAATTCTACCCGAGCGGCAGCTCACGCTTGCCAACTTACTGTTCGCGAGCGGGTAAAAAAACTCTGCTTCACATCGCAAAGCAGAGTTTTCTGCACTCCGCGGAGTGCAGAAAACTCTGCAAACGGAGCAAAGTTCACCGCCCAGGCCTAGTCGGAACCCAAGTTTCCAACCAACTCGGAAACATTTCCGACCGACTGACTGCAATGGAAGTTAACCGTTCAGTCGGTCAAACTGGGTTCCGACCGGCATTCTGCGACTCCTAGTTGGTCAGAGTCGAATCGTACAGCTCTATGGACCGCGTTTCCAACTGACATATTACGATGTCTGATTCGGACAGCCTTTCCGAATCGGTTTGTCCGACACGGAGCGGCTGTCAAGAAACTGAATTTGGGGGCCCGTAGCAGGCCCTTCTTCACCCGGATGCCTCCAGTTGGGGCCTGTGGGGGTACCCATGGGTCCCCTCTATCCAGCCATGCACAGTTTGACAGGCAACATGGGGAGTCCGCCACAGGGTGCAAGGTTTTCTGCAACCACCCCTTTCTTCACTGAGAGCCTGTGTTGTCAGTCGGGACACAGGCTCCCACTGAAGTCAATGGGAGACCGACTGAACTGTCGTCGGAACGATCGTAATCGGTAAGTCGGACTCCCCGAACCCAAGTCGCAGGGAAGTAGAATTTGTATCGCCCGACGCCCGAGACATCTAGATTTCTTGCAAGGGCAAGAAGTTTAAATGTCTGTTTTGTCCTAAGGACAAGTAGACCAAGCACTATAGTAAATTGAGACACCTGACAGAAATAAAGTGCTTTATAGAAGAGCGAGTCACATTACACAAGGACGCATTCATATTTTATTGCTAGAAGCACGGGGAAAGACACTGAGAAGCGAACTAGGTTCCCAAGCTCTAAAATTGGCCGCTGTGGCTGTTAGGCCACATCATCTACAGTGAATATGAGCATGATTAAGTTAAAATTGCAGAAATTGCACAGCGCTGTCAGCTAAGAGGTTTTTGTCTTTCTCCACAAAGCTTTCTTGTGGCTTCGGGCTCCTCTTCTGGCCCTTTCATTCCTTAGAGCAAGAGGGAAACATGACGCAGCTGCAGGCCGAGAACAGCCACAGCATCGGCGGGTAAAAACCTGGCGGACGCTGCTCTCTCCTGGGCTCTTTGTTCACCCTTCGGATGTGCTGCCCTTGGGCCTCTCAGATACAGCCCCCAGGTCGCTCCACACTCACTCGCATTTGAGGCCTGCAGTGAAGTAATTTACGGCTCACTCCCTTCCCACATTGTTTTCCCTCTGCACTTATCTAGTGCTTGTGCTCCTCACTGGCCTCGCCTGCAGCCCGTTCTCCCCACCCTGGGCATCTCATGTTTCAACCAGGGTCTACATTAAAGCTCCTTACTTTCCCTACGGCTCTCATGCAGCCTCCTGGCCCACCGGCCGTTACTTCTCTTTCCATGAACCGTTCACGTCTTACCCGGTGCCGGCACTCTGATCTGGTCCTGCCTCTTGCCAGTGCCTTCTACCTAGAAAACTAGGTGTTCTCCACTTGTCCCTTCAGCATCCGGGAATGAGAGGCCGAAAGAAGAAATTAGAAGGTGCAAAACAGTTTGCCTTTGCAGGCAGGTTTGCAAGTAATACCACAAACTAAAAGCCCTGAGCCTTAATTTCAATTAAATAATGGTACCAAAATCTTGCACTTAAAATTGTCAGGGACTTTACATGCTTTTCTATGCAGCAGTAAGCATGACTTTAGGAAAGCACTCGGGCGCTAGACTAAGGGTGATCTCTTCGATAGCCAGGACGAAAGGCATTCATTTACGATGTCTGCTGCGGGATAGGTGACCTCAGGCCCTCACATGGACTAAAGCTCTAGTCTCACTGAAGACAGGCATGCCCGCAGGTGTCCCAATAATGCATATTTTATCTAATTTATGGCAAGGAAGTCTCTGAAAGCTCTTTTTGACCTCGCTGCCCCTGCAAACACTATTAAAGTTCTAGTCAAACCACTTGCTCCTATGCGGTTTAGAAAGATATAGCTATTTTAGGTAGTGCTTAGTACAAGGGGTTAACCTTTATCTAAGCACAACCAATCCTGGAAGATGTGGACAAGAGGACCGTGAAAACTTACTACTTGCCCAGGATCACACAATGTGGTTAAGTGGTTGTGATTAGGGGTTAGAGGCTCCGCACCCTTGTAGGGCAGCTGACAATTAAGCCAAATTTCAATAAGAGCCTGGTACATTGTGTGCCTACATGAGGCAGAAATGTACTTCAAATATACTGGGAGGCAGAGCTTTAAGTGGGCCGGGTCTCACTGGGTCTGAGCACCAGCAGTTTTTTAAAGGGGGGGCTCGAAACAGGTCTCTATCGGGCTCCGTTTTGTTCCCAGACACAGGTGGTCCGTGGTTTTTCCGGACTGCAGTGACAGCAGGCACATTGATGTGCGCGTGCTCACACTGCTCACTTCTCACTAGTGGAGAAGTTACGGAATGATGTCATGCCAGGTGAGCGTTGTGTGGTAAGGGAAATCCTTTAAAGAGTCATTTTCTCTCTGGATTTCCCTTCTCTTTTTGAAACCTAGGAGCAGCAACATTGTCGTGGTGTCACCAGGGCTTTAAGTGGAAGCTATTATATACACACAATAGTTGCTGCTTATTTATCTTACGCAACTAACCGCCATTGACAAAGCCAAAAGTCCTGACTTGTTGTAGGTATGATATTACTTGTTGTCATATATCTGGATGTAATGACAGAAACAGCAAAATACAAGTCGGGCAGCACACTGTGCTAAGCACAGAGTTTTAGCTTACGGGTTTTCAAGCCACGCCCCCAATTACATTGGCCACGCTGCCTAGAGAGACCCCCAGTTTTTTCATCCCACTTAAAGCCCTACTGGAAGTGGTAAATAGTTAAAGCAGCATGTATGGCAGAACAGTGTGTTTATGCAGCGCACAGAAAAGTGCTTCTTAAAAATAGATAGAAAAGTAAACTCGGTTGAGAAGGTAAGTGTGTCCAAAGAAATATGCCACTAGTGCCCCAGATTCTCTTTCTCAGCTACATCTTGCAATGGAGCTGAAAATGAAATGCCACCACAGATCCAAGGTAGTCAGGAAGGACGTTTTTTTCTGCTGGAAAGTAATCACATGCAAAACAAATACACTACATGAAAAGTTCCAGTGAGAAGCTGCTTATAAGTAGAAACAGTTAACTTTCCAAACCTCTCGGGAGAGGCAGTAGAAGCAATTGAATGTGTACTTATGCTGTGTGTCAGCCAGCATAAATGACAAAAGTAGCAACAATAGAACCTCCTCTACTTGCTACGTAACACCCCAACCACCACAAGCTCTGTCTACCACCATTTCCTTCTCCTGTTAGCAGTCTCAAAACTCTGTCACTTTTCTAATTCCCTGTTCAACTCATCTCTTTTCCCTTGCTGTGTCTAAAGTCTCTGCCATTGGTCCAGTTTCCCATTGTGACCCAGTCTTGCCCCCATGCTCTATTTCTTACCCCATCAAAGTCCCCTTTCTTTTCTTGCTTTTTATCTAAATCCTTATACATCTCTAGCCAACTTTTGCTCCCTTCCTTTGCTCTCAACCTACCAGGGTAAAACCACTATCCCTCCATTTCCCTGCCCTACTGCTCTCCTTTCTCTTTTTGCCCTCTACCATCCATCTAGTTCGCTGTGTTTCTCATCTCCCTTTTCTGTTAAACCCCAAACCATCTCTCTTCCTTAAAAATCAGCATAACCCCAGCTTTGTTGTATTCCATCCCCTGAAGCCATAAGTGGTTCCTTCTTTAACACCGCTCCCATTTTTAGCTGTAAACTAATGGGCCATCAGTGGTTCCCACTGTAACCCCTGCTTAAGGGCATCACTGCCTTCCTCTGCAACTCCTCCTGCGCATCCTATTACATCACTGCCACCCTGTCTAACTCCTCCCTCAGGACATCACTGCTTCCCTCTGTAACTCACCCTGCATACACCCGATTCATCACTGGCTCTCCATGTAACCTCTTGGTCATCACTGACTCCCATTGTAACACCTTTTCCATCTGTAGAGCCCAAGTAATGTTGATGTGAATGTTTGAAAGTGTTGTCACCTCTGTCATACATGTGATGGCAGGGGTTTCCTATGTTCTGGTGTCAGGGCATCCCTAGAACATGTTACACCTGAAGGACACCGACAGGTGCTTCCTTTTAAAACTTCTTGTGTGCAGTGCACCGGTGCAACACTTGCCTCTGTAGTCTGTGTTGACTTGTTCTCTGGCTGCTGTCCTGAGGGAGACACCTACAGATTTGTGAAGTATTAATCAAATACTGGGGACATTATCCATTTTTCAGAGGCTGAATACTGGTGCAGCCACCTCCATATTAACCTCATGACCAAGACGACTGTCACGTCCACTGTAAATTCATTATTTTCATCCTATTTTTCCATTCCTCTTTCTTCTTTTGCAAATGTCCTTAAATCTCCACTTTTCCCATCTCTCTAGGACTTTTTATGTTGTCTTTTTAACACCCACCTATGTCACTCTTTCTTTAAGTTGCCATTGATTTTTTTTATCTTATTCCATAACCTCGCCTACCTTTCTGTTTATCTGCAGACTTGTGAGATGGCTTTCTGGGACAAAATGATGGTTGAGCACTTCTGGATTGCACTATTCATAAGTTAATGTTTCTGGTCAAAATCTTCTGTGTCTGCACCCGAGACCCTTTCAAAATGCCCCCACAATTTGCTAGAGTACTCTCAAGCCTCCATTGGAAAAGATGGGTAAAGTTTTGAAAACAAACAAGTTAATTCTTCTGGCTTTTTTCATAAGGCCCCCGAGTTCTTTTTTGCTAGATTTGTCCTGCCAGTCACCTTATTCATGTTTCTTCCTGGGTGTCGGCTTATACCACAGTGTAATTTATTTAAAAATGCAAGTCTTTCGGGTTTCAGATCTTGAAAGCGGACCTTTCCAGATTAACAACACGTTTGGGGCCCGATAACACTGCATACATGATCTTTACTTGTAGATCAAGCCAGAGCCCACTTTATCAATGGACAAATGTAATTGGCATTTCTCTGACTGACTGAGTTATTTATTAAGCGCACTTATGCCGAGGCGTCTTGGCGCTGTGATAGAAGGTGGGAGGTGGAGCTAGATTAAGAATTGGTGAACAGCCAGGTTTTCAAGGCCTTTCTGAACGGGATCATGTTTGTTCCCAGTCGAAGTGCTGTTGGTAGGGTGTTCCACAGTTTTGCTGCCTGGAACGAGAAGGCCCTGCCTCCCCATCGGGACCTCTTAACTTTTGATGGGCAAACTAGGCCCATGGTAGAGGATCTGAGTGTGCGAGAGGGGGCATAGGTAGGAAAAAGGGACTTCATGTCATCAGCCCCTCCTCCATGTACAGCTTTGTGCACTAGGCACAAGGTCTTAAACTGGATCCTGTTACGCACAGGAAGCCAATGGAGTCTCCTCATGTAAGAAGATGTGGGATGATGCTTCGGGAGATCGAGCAGAACTCTAACAGCCGCATTTTGCAGGGATTGAAGCTTTGAAAGCTGTCGCTCCCCTATCCCAGCATATAATGCATTACAGTAGTCTATGCGGGAGAGGACTAAGGCCCCCACTACTGTTTTCCGCAAGGTAAACGGGATAAAGGTAGGATCTTCCGGAGTATTTTAATCATCAGGAAACAGGCCGAGGTCACCTGATTGACTTGGAGCGTCAGTGAGAGGTCTTTGTCCATCAGGAAACCTAGGTTCTTTACTTTGGGTGCAGGGACTGGACAGGTGCCCGCTTCAGACGGCCACCAAAGATGGTTCCAGATGGACGGCTTGTGACCAAATTCTATCACCTCCGTCTTCTCAGTGTTTAGTTTGAGGAAGTTCATACTCATCCAGCTCATCACTCTGGAGAGGCAGGTTCTAAATTTCTCTGCAGTAACTTCAACACTTTGCGACAGGGACACCACTAATTGTGTGTCGTCAGCGTAAGAAACCAGATTTAGCCCATGATCCTTTATTAAGTTAGCTAGTGGGGTTACATATAGATTAAACAATGTGGGGGATAATGCTGATCCCTGAGGAACACCACAGGGAAGAGAAAGTTCTTCAGACTGTAGACCATCCCAGTGGATCTGCTGAGATCTAGACTCGAGGAAAGAGTGCAGGATCGCCAGAGCAGAGTCCTTTATGCCTAGCTGGATCAATCTATCATGTAAAACTGCATGATTAACGGTGTCAAACGCCGCCGTTAGGTCGAGTAGGACAAGAGTGGCCCTGCCCCCACTGTCCATGGCTCTACGGATTTCCTCTGTAGCCATTATTAAGGCAGATTCAGTGGAGTGGCGTGGTCTGAAACCGTGTTGTGTGGTGTCCAAGGAGCTGTTAGTATCGATGAATTGCATTAGCTCCTGATTGATCACTTTTTCTAACACTTTGGCGGGCAATGGAAGACAGGATATAGGGCGATAATGTTTAGTGACCTGAGGGTCAAGTGAAGGCTTCTTAAGAATAGGCCTTATACAAGCCTTTTTCCAAGTTGAAGGGAAGACACCTGAGCTAATGATCTCGTTTAGCAAGGGAGTCAGAGATGCACTTATTTCCGTAGGGGCTAAGTGGTAAATGCGAGGAGGGCAGGGATCTAGGGGAGAGCCAGATTTTATTTGGAGTAGTATGTCACTGACCTGTTCCTCACTAAGAGGAGAGAATTGGGACAGGCTGTTGGGCGGTATTGGGACCTCCAAGGGATGGCCTATGTTATTCCCAGGATCAGATTGTAGCTCCTGGAGTTCCTTATAGACATCTTGGATCTTGCGTTGAAAGAAAAGGGCGAGATTATCAACGAATTTTTGATCAGGACAGAAAATGGGATCATTGGGACTCTTAGATAGTAATGTCACTATTTTGAAGAGTTCCTTCGAGGAACTATTAGCCTCTTGAATTTTGTTAGTAAAGTAGGTGACTTTGGCTTGTTTTATTAGGGACTTATACAGATTCAGAGTGTGATTATATTCCTTCTTTAATGCAGGACTGTAATCTGATCTCCAAAGACGTTCCTGCCGTCTACATTTGATTTTAGCAAGTTTCAGCTCTGGTGTGTACCAGGGTGAAGTCACTATTCGTTTTTTTGGCTGGGTGAGTTTCACTGGGGCTAGTTTGTCTATTGCCTTACTGATCCAGGAATCAAATTTAGTAGCCCCGCCATTGCTATCCTTAGGGTGGGGAGTACCCTCTAGCAAGGCTTCAGCTAGTTCGATGCCTTGGATGTCCTTCCAAGGGCGGGTGTTAACCAGCCGAGGGCGAGATTTCCGTCCCATTATGGATAGATGGAGGTTCACCTTAAAACGGATTACTGCGTGGTCCGTCCAGGCGACCCGTTGAATATCTTTTACTGCAAGCCTATCATTATTGGTGAAAATTCCATCTAGTATGTGGCATGCCAAATGGGTGGGTTGTGTTATAATTTGACAAAGTCCATATCCTGCCATGATGTCAATAAGGTTGGATGAGTCTGAATTGGTAAGGTCATCTAGGTGAAAATTGTAGTCACCTAGGACTGTAAGTGTTGTGGTATCATAGCACGATTCAAGAAAGGTCTGTAAAGATTTTGTAAAAGGAGCTCTTGCTCCAGGGGGTCGATAGACCAGTAGACCGGATAGAAGTTCCACATTGTTAAATTTTATAATGAATGACATGGCTTCGGCCTGTAATGAGGATTCTGGTTTAAAAGAGACTTTGAGGTGGGAGCGATAGATAAGCGCAATACCCCCTCCGACCGATCCTGTCCGGTCTACTTGCGCCAGTGAGTATCCCAGAGGGACAGCGCTGTTCCAATCTGGGGCAGAGGTGACCGATGACCAGGTTTCTGTGAGAAAGACCAAGTCAGAACTGGTGGCTGAGATGAGATCCTCCAGTTCGTACTTATGCTTTGCCATTGACCTTGTGTTAAGGAGAATACAGTGCAACTCGTTAGACGATTTTGCGATATTAGCAGAACTGAGGTTCCTTTCAAAGGGAGCCATCTGATCAGAACATTGGGTAAGAGGTCTGAGGCCAGAGTGGTACAAAGGGGCGGAGATACCATGAGGCGTAGTAGAAACCGTCTTCAGGCCGCACATTGAGCAGCAATTAGGACCTACTGCATCATGGTCGAGCAGAAGAGTCGGCCGCTGACACTTACCAGTGTTTAAGGCCAGTAGTTCATCCGGCTGATACCCAAGTCTGTCACCGACCGTACGGCCCATGGCGCTGGTCGCGATCTTGGCGCGGACGGGCGCAGACGGGCTTGCCTTTGGCGCGCCTTCGGCGCGCCGCCGTCGCACCCGCTGCGCGCGTCCGCTGCGCGGTCGCGTCATTGCGTGTTTTATAGTGTGCGACCTGAGAGCTAGAGCGCTGACTCAATTCAGAATGAACTTGCTCCGAAATGGGCTCCGCGCTAAGCAGCGGTGACAAACAGATTACCACGTTAAAAACACAGTGCAAATTCGGCAAGAAACAGTCAATAATTCTTTAAGATTAAAAAGGTGGTCTGAGCATCAATATTAAAACAGTCTCTCTCCCCCCTTCAATCAGGCGCGCGGTCGCGTCATTGCGTGTTTTATAGTGTGCGACCTGAGAGCTAGAGCGCTGACTCAATTCGGAATGAACTTGCTCCGAAATGGGCTCCGCGCTAAGCAGCGGTGACAAACAGATTACCACGTTAAAAACACAGTGCAAATTCGGCAAGAAACAGTCAATAATTCTTTAAGATTAAAAAGGTGGTCTGAGCATCAATATTAAAACAGTCTCTCTCCCCCCTTCAATCAGCCTGAAAAGGGAAAAGGGAATTCCAAGACGTTGCCACATGGAAGCAAAACATAAGCAACCTTCCATTCTCTGACCCCACAGAGAGTGATCTGCATATCTTGGGCCCAATGGAGCAATATTTTTGTGAAATTTATTTAGAACACAATATGTTTGTTAACAATACTCTGTTATACTATCATTATTTGAGGACAGACTGTCCTGACTGGAAAATTACTGTTTCAGCAAGTGCTAACCACTTCTGTTCCTGGCCTACTGAAAGCAGCTCTGACACCACAGCTTTTCTCATGGTGACATTTCTGTCCCACGTCTGCTGCAAGAACATGCTACCATCCAAAGGAAATATTAAGGTTACTATCGCTGCGGTCAATCACGGTCACAGTATATACATACCAGCTTACTTTCACTGGCACAAATTTCTGCAGCTTTTACCTTAGGATGCTGAAACTAACCATATCCATAAGAGAAGCAATGGTACTTCCTTGGTCTCAATATCATCCACTGACATAAGTTATTTTAGAAAGGCAATTCAGAACATGAACGATCCTTGTGCCAGTTCCATATAGCTAGCAGGATCAGGGCAGTTAGCCCCTAGCCTCTACTTAAGACCTCTTAGATTGTCAGTCTGCAATCTCTTTCAAGAGTGCCCGATACTTTAATAATACGCTTTAACATGAATTGGGTCTTGGGCTTGTTGAAGTTATTACTGACCAGACAACCAGTATCGCAATTGACTCTCATGCACACCTCAATAATACTTCTAGAACTGTCTGTGTTCCCTTTGGGAAAGTTTATATAATTTCTACAGCACAGGCCTAAATGTACCTCTGCCCCAAATTGGCTGCAGGAGTTTTCATAACATAATGTCATAGTGTCCAATTTGTACAAGTGAAAAGCTCACACATTTTGATAGATGATTCTTTGATCTATGTGGGCTGAAATCTGCAGAACCATCCCCTAAAAAAGGAAGTTGTCTTCTGCCTTTCCCAGGAGAGCTAGGGAAATCGTGGTTCACTGTGCATGGTACTCATATATAGACATGGTCACAGATCACATTCATATCCACCTCTGACTCCTGCCTGGGTCTCAGATATTTTGTAGATACTGGTTTGTTTCTAGCTCATTTGTACACCGGGTAAAGTTTAATTTCTGATTCCTGTATGCTTTCTCTTTGCTTACATTGTTCTCCCAAGAGGCAGCTTCAGTGCCTCAAGCACTAGGATGTCTAAAATGCACTGTCTAAGACCAAACTTACACTTTTGGTGTTCAGTTTAACTGATTTAGGGAATAGGTAAGACAAGTATATTTCTTTGCAGGACAAGTAGTTTTCAACACAATTTTGTCCACTGGACAAGTACAAGTCGATCGGAAACGATTCCGACAACGAGTCAGTCATTATGCTTTCAGACCGGCGTCGTAATGAGGCCCTAAGTGCTAGCGAACACCATAGAGTAGTGTTTCAGTCTAGTAAGCATACTCACCTGCACTAAGAGACCTGTCGTCCACTCTTAGAAGATCCCCTTTCCTCTCCAGCCCAAAGTACACATCACATCACTCCCAGAGTGCTGTGAAAGTATTTGAAATAACCAAGTCTTCTTCTGACCGCCTCCCCGAGGGCCACTGAATATCAGGAGCCAGTGTACTAACTGCAGATTATGAACTCTGTTGAAGCCTAGTTTCTTCTGGCACAGGAGTGCTCAAACTCTAGGCAGAGAGACACTAAGATCTGCAACAACTTACTGTGACTAAGTGCAATGATCAATCAAGGTGGCTGCGAGTCTGCAGAAGACAAGGATATCTCAAGCCTGACGGCAGCATGAAACCCGAGAGACGTGGGAAGGTGACTAGTATACAAGTAAGTGCATTGATATTATACCTAATAAAATGTAAATTGGAGCAAAAAAAAAACCAAACTATAATCTATTCCAGTTAACCATGTAGGAGAAACAAATATAAAGATGATATATGAATACGGGGGGAGCCCGTCACTGCACTTAGCACTTTCCAGTGGAGGGACTAAAGCCCCCACCAGGCAACACAACAGGAGCCACCCATGTTCCTTGTTCGCACCAGGAGGCGCATATAAGCTGCTCGGGGCTCCTGCGGCGCTAGACGTGCGTGGGCGTGCCCGGGCCGCGTCCGGGCAAAGACCGGGCAAGGGCGGGCCCGTCTGCACCCGTCAGAGACCGGAGGAGGCCAGGCTGGGCCAGGTATCTTGGTCCTATGTTCCTGGTTGCAAAAATAAATAAATAAACTCAAGGTACTGTCTATTTAGTAATTGTTATACTCCTTCCCCTGTTAGTAAGAACAGATAATCCTCTAATCATTCAATCATGGTTAAAAGAAAAATAACAGTTGGGGGAGCGGGGGCTAACAATACGACAATTGATTCTTTCTTAACTAGGGCGGCTAGTGCTATCTCCACGGAGATAGCTCTTACTGAAAGAAGGCTATCCCTGGAGATAGGTAAATCTACCCCCGCACAACTATTATTGGATGGTTCTGGTGCAGAAGAAGCTAATAATCCTGAATCAATGTCAGCACCCGAGGTCAATACAGACATAAGCGATACTACGTTAGAGACGGCTATGAGACTGGCGGAGGATCCCCTGCCCAGCCCCCCCCCGTACTAAGAGGCAAAAAGACAGGCTGTAAAAGACCCGCTCGTAATCCCCTGCCCGGAAGACTCTTAACACCAACTGAGTTTGATCCAAAACACATAATGGACTTACTTTTACCTAAACTGGAATCCTTATTTGAAAATATTTTAAGGCCTATACAGGAAAAGTTGGAGGGGTTGGATGCAATACTCAATGCTGCCCTCCTATTAATACCCTCTCAATCCACTGCGGGGAGTCAGTGAGAGGTGGTCACACTGGCTCTGTTGGGAACACTAAGCTACAGGTGCATGATGGGGGGCAGAATGAACAGACATAGTGGAGGAACCACTGCTCACCGGCTGTTCAGCTCAGATGCCTTCTCATCTACAATATTTTCAAAATAAAGGGCTCCAGAAACAAGGGGCAATCAAAAAAGCCAGGTTCTCAAGCACGACTGACAAGTCATCTTGTGATCCCTCCGCTGTGATGCAGTTAGGGAAGACAGCCCAAACAGTTCCATCGCGAGGGGCACCAACGTTAAGGGGGCATGTATCCAATGCATCTGCTACAAATCACCTTGATAAATCCTTGGCTAACAATTATGAGATCATAGATCTGCTCCCAGAGGCTGCACCTTTGGCAGTAGTTTTGGCGGGGGTCCCTTCAACTACACAGGGGAGTAAAGAAACTAAATTGGACTTGGTACATAAGGTTACACACTGTTGTAACATAAACATTGTGAATGGCCATCGAATATCTCCGGACATTATCATGGCTAGAAGAGTGCGCTGGGTGGGTCATAGGGTGGGAAAAAATATGGGGGGGTGGGCAGAGACTGTGTGATAGTCAACATGAGACAACCTACAAAAGTTGATGCATTAATAGACTGCAAGCTCAAGGGCAGCATTAAAACACTGATTAGGATAGCTCCCCTCCAGTACTTCTACCCGCCCGCTAATTTTCTCCCATGAAAAAGCCCATGTCTGCAGGTAACTATTGTGTCCAAATCAAACTGATAGCTCTAGACTGCCTCTATTCCTGTCAAATAGGTATGAACCCTTGCGAAGCTTACAGGGATTAGATGCTGTAGATTGACAATCATCACTCACGGACGAGCTGCAGGGGTTAGGATCACACGATCCATGTGCTAGGGATGATCCTGCCTGTTACAGACCTATCTCACTTTTGGACTCCGCTGCCAAAATTATGGGAAAGGTGATTCTGAAACGGCTATCACTATGGCCAGAACATTTTAATGTCATTAGCGATTTGCAGTACGAGTTCAGGCAAGGGAGAGGTACATTGGATCAATGAATAAATTTGAGCCTGGTGATTGGGAAGTACACCATAGCAAAGAGGGGCACCCTGCACATGAGATTCATTGACCTGACGTCGGCCTTTGTTCGAGTAAATCGATCAAAACTGTAACAGATTCTGGGGGAATTGGGCATGGAACCGAGTTTGGTATCCTTTTTACACTATGCCCACAATAACAACAGCGGCAGTAAGATTTTAGGATGACAGTAGTTTAACGGATTCCTGGGAGGTTATGTGAGGGGTACGACAGGGGTGCATTATGGCACCTTTACTGTTTACACTCTACATTAACAATCTCGGGGACCACCTCACAGGCAGTACTCCAGATATCCCAAGAGCTGGGTCCAAATTGGTCCCAGCATTACTGTACTCAGATGATGAAGTGTTGTTCGCAAGGACCGCCATAGATCTCCAAAATATTTTAAATACTTTTATTGATTTTATGGAGTCACTAGACCTAGCAACCAATTTTACCAAATCACACACAATGACAATGGGTAGTAAAAATGCCGCCAAGACAAAGTTTTTCTGCAGGGGGGTGTATGTAGTACATGGGCAGTTGCGGTTGGCTTCTGCTGTGGAGAGTCCGCTCTTGTATTTCCTCTGTATCTCAATAAAGCAACTTAAAGAAGAAAGCTGTTGCGGACCTCGTTCTATCTACAACAGTGTAATTGTCGAACGTGTCCACTTTTCCGTATTTGGGGGTGTTATTTGATGATAATGGGTCCTGGGTGGCACAAAGGCAATTAAAAAAAAGAATACTTTGGCCAGAGCAGTCGGGTGGTATGGGATTTTCCCAAAAGATTGGGGTCGAAACCAATACCTGCCCTACTCAAGGTTTATAAAGAGAAACGTATCCCTATGGCAAAATATGGGCGTGATGCATGGGGTTACAAGGATGTGAGTGATATTCAAGGGGTCGAGAACAAATTTATGCGTGGCTTCCTAGCTCTCCCCTCTAGTACCCCTGCCTGTATTTTACACAAGGAGCTTGGCTTGGGGTACATTTTGGATCATATTACTGTTGCATCACTGATGTGTTTGTTGAGCATCTGGTCAAGTAATTCTCCCACCTTGAATCAGATGGTCATTGTAGATTGTATTGCCCTTGACGGGGCTCCTAAAATTCCGTGGCTAAAATACGTCAGGGAGCAATTGACGCTGCTGGGCTGTCCGGACATGTATAGTAATCCAAGATCTTTAGGACCAGCAGCAATCAAGGATCTCAAAATAACGTTTTTGGGTAGGCAGCAGGCAATTAGGGAAGGCCTCGAATTAGCCAAGCCTATGGTGAGAAGGTATGTCATCCTAAGCCTGATCCCACAGTTACAATCCTATCTGTCACTAGTAACAAACTGCAACATCGTTTTGTTTTAACTAGATTCCGGCTGAATCATGTACCCTGGTTTTTAGCCTTTCCAAAGGGGTTTTCACAGCCAGGCACCCTAAAGCCATGAACCTGCGATAATTTCTTTGAACAGGACACTTTGCATTTTACCTTCTTTTGTGAATTTTATGTCCCCCCTTCATAAGAAATTTATATTGCTGCTACTGAGAGAGGCAAACTTTGTTCAAGTAAGGTCTGCTCTACAAATGCTACCCTACTCGGTGGTGTGCTTTGGGGTTGCAAGCTTTCTGCTTGTGGCAATGAGACTTTAAAAAAAAGATGTCCCTGCAGTAGCTGCACACTAACTTTCTGAAATTCGTTTATAACATCTTATACTCCTTTTAGCATTTTTTTTTTACATTCAATTATGGAGACTTTTAACAAATATCTATTCGCATGGTATTCTACTTGCCGAGTATTTAAATGTACTGATATCTGGATGACTGTTTACGTGTTTTACTTCAATTTGATTAAAGTGATTAATTGTTGAGTATGTAATATTTGCATGATGGGTACCCTTGTAACGGACATGTGTACCACTCTTCTCTTTTTTAATGTATTGATTGCCATTTTAAAGTCTTTACATGTTTTAACTGTGTGCTTTTATGGCTTTTGGTACCCGAATAAAGTATTTTTAACTTGAATAAATACCTTTTACAATTATGCATTACTAAACAATCTAAATGAAACACTTGTGTCAACAACAATGATGATCTACATGCCAACTGTCAGTTGAGGCATTATTCGTTAACCAGCATCCGACAGATAGGGAGTTATTACACATGATGCATAATAAAAGATATTCTCTATCTCACAAAAGATCAAAAATGTAGAATTATGGAAGATGCACAATGGAGTCAAAGTAAATTCACACTTGTTGCAAGTTAATGAGATGTACATAATTTCTCAGTTCATTGACAAGATACAAAATATGGTTACCAGCTTTCTGCAGGTGTATTTGATCATTTATATGTTTTACATCACTTAGAAGATGTAGTGAAAACTGCACAGTTTCAGTTAACACCTTTTCAGGGTACACCACAGTCATACAAACAGTAACTTGCCTAGTAACAGCTTTACACTAGTACCAGAGTTACTGGAAACTGGTTATTCTTTGCACCGTGCATTTATCGTTTTTTCCATACAGCACATCAATACCATTAAGTAAAGTGCCAATATCACTGTGTACATGTTACCTCGCCACTTTTCAGCGGCCAATTTTAGAGGTGACACTAGTGCCACTGCCAATCTTTGGTAACAGGCTCAACTGATGTCTGGAGAAGAGCGCTAGCAATATAAAGCAAAAACCTTGCATGCGTAAAGGAAATTCAAACTGAGTGGGAATACTTATGAGCCGTGAAAAAAAAGTGTTTCACTATTCACACAAATTAAAATTATCACAGACTATTCTCAAAGTAGTAGTTATTTCAAGATGCCACACGCAGTTTAGAAGAACCCCAAAATGATTTTAATCTGGTTGTGTCTCCTGTTGAGACACCCATAATAAATACAAATCCATTATACTGTTCTGGAGGCTGTTTTTAATGTTCGGACGTAAGTCTGGTATACTAAATACGTTTTAGAACATAACTGGAAGCGCAGAATAGCTGAAGCATGCATTTTATTTTAAGACGTGCGTAAGAGGGTGTTCTCTGTTGAATGAAGCATGCTCTGCTTATAAATAAATGCTGTGGGTAATAACGGACAGGGTGCAGGTCTGCAAAGAATGACTAAATGCTCAAAAAATCCCGACAGGTTTAAACAAGCAAAATATGTTACGGTAAGAGGCACAAGTAGCTACAGACTGACACGAGTAACACCCTAACAGCATGCGAAGTGGATGGGGCAAAGCACGAAAGAGGACACACATCATCAACCAACAATGAAGACTCTCGGACGTTCATTGTGATAGACCTATTGACAGAGGTGCGCTACGCTAGACAGAAGGCATCTCGAAAAGGATAGCTCAGCGTAGGAGACGAGGGGGAGAATCCTCTGGCACTATCAACGGAGATTTCCTCAGGGTGAGAAATTGGCCAAAGGATCATTCTTGCGTCCTAAGGTTTGGGGGTTCACAATAATAACTTCCTCTCACCGGGCCTCGTTGGGTGCTGACGCTGGTTGCCATGGTACCGGGCGGCAATTACCCTCTCAGACCCTCGGATGCTCCAGACTCGCGCAACGCCCCAGAACGCCTCTCTCAAAGCGCCCGACTCACTTCCGGTTCACAAGGCCGTCCCTCCTATTTACTTTCTTCCTGTCAGCTCCTTTCCAGTGACGTGCTCGATGTGTTAATGCGCATGCTTGCGCAGACTTTCATGCAGAATAATAGGACGCTCGGACTTCCACCCGATGACTATGACTTTTGTTATTCAGGAAGCCTTCTTAGGGCTTTAGTGGCAACAGCGCGTCCTCACGTGTCGTGACAGTCTTTTTAAATTAGATAAGCGTAAGCTTATGTTGAGTGCAGCAGTATCGGGCAATGACTTGCATTATATGTGTGGCCTTTTGTGTGCGTTGCCGCTTCCATTGCGCTGGCGCCCGACAGTTCATCAATCATGTTGTCTGCTATTTTAGACCGTGTAAAGGAGGCCAAGCAGGGTAAGTTGTAAACGAGTAGTTTAAATCTACAACCAAGGAGCCCACGACCAGCCATCCTGCTCTCTCCGTAAACATCACACCAACTCTCCTGAGATAAACCTCATCTAGAGACGGGTGCTGGAAGTGGAATACACACTGAGTTAACATCTGTAAACATTGCACGAACTCTGCATAGTTGGTAGCAGCCACGTGGCTCACACAAACACCAATATCAAATGTAAATCCAACCGACAAATCATCTTCCCCTTCAGAAACAAAGTGAAGCTACGTTTAATATTGCAAAAAATGTATATACAAATCCTTGAAGCGAGAAGGCATGGACATATTGCGAGTAGACTTGCTACATGCATGGCAACATTTTAGAGCAGGCAAGTGGGTAATAAAAAAAAAACAGTTGGGAGAATATATTTTACCCATTGAATTATATAGAAGCAGAGGCAATGTGCCTGAATCGGGTCTATGCTGACAGACAATCAGCATTTAATTTTTGGCACTTTAATTACATAGTGCAAACAAATACAAAGTTCTAAACTCTGTTTTTGTATGCGCTGTGTAAAACTACCCCAAAAATATGTTGAGCCCTGGCACACAATGTACTCTCTTCCACCAAGAATTAAGGACAAAGTGTTAACCTTTGATGTCAGAGGTAATTCTTGGAGGGGGAGATAGGAGTGTGCGTGACAGGCATCAACATTTCACTTTTGCCCTGTTTTCAGCAGACTATGATTCATCAATCTGAGTAAGGTTCCTGCATGCAGGAATCTGGAGGCGGGAGACTTGCCTTGAAATCAGTAGTCTCCCATCTGAATCAGGAGGGTTGACATGTTTGCTGCTAATAGAAGGTTGGAGAGCAAGAGCAGGTTGAACATGAGATGGTTAGGTACCCACCTGAAGATAATTCTCCAAGACCGTCCTGACAACTCTTGGACTAGCAATGGAATGATCAGTCAAATTACTGTTTGACTGACGTATCGGGTGACACGACACACTGGAGGGATGCATTAGGAGTAAGGGAGTGTGGGAGGGCGGGTCGGATATACAGACGCGGAGGCTGAATATATTTTCCAAGTGAGAATGATTTATTGTCAGACAGGCCACTCTTTGCTATGGGGGTTGGAAAGATATCGTTTCTCGCTCCTGAAGCGGTACTGGGGCCACGCTGGTCGTCGTCTTCTTCCTCAAAGTTGGACCTCAAAGGTGTCTGCTTCGCTTCTTCGGCCGTGGTTGGTTCCTCCCGAAGGCTCATGAAAATAAGAAAACAGGGGGCCGTCAGTGTCGGATTCACTTAGAGTAAGGGTTACTTAAACCGTCACCTCACCCGTGGTTCTGTGTGGGTTGGTCCTGTTACTGGGACCACCGTGCCTCCACTTTGTGTATTAAGAAAAGACCAATAGTAAGGGGAGTGTAGATCCTCTACGTCAGCTTAGAATCAGGTAATTCGGCTCACGCTAAGAAAGAAAGGAAAAATGGACCAAAGGGTCGGGTGGGGAGTGATACGTCTTGGTGAGGAGGATTGGTGTCCGGTTGCTTGATATACAAGACCCGCCAGACACGCTCGGTGCTCAGGGAAAACACGAAGGGACACGCAGGACAACTAAAGAAAGTGCAGGGGGAATAAACTACCAGTGCCCCGGGATCCCGCCCGTGCCGGTTCCGCCCTACCCACCCTCAGTGTCCTCCCTCCGCCCTCTACCCTACCGGCCTTTCCCCTGGAGTGTCGTTACTCACCCGGCCCCGCCGCAACTCTCCAGAGCTGCGGCCGCTCCACAGCCTCCTCCGGGGGACACCACCAGTCCTCACTCCAGAACTCCTCCGGATCCTCCGCCTCGATCTCGTCCTGGTCCGGTTCGCGGTCGTTCGTCTCCTCTTCTCCCTGCTCTGCTCGCGTCGTCCTTCGTCTTCCTCCTGCTCCGCTTCGACAGCCTACGTCCTGGGTCAGGTCTCCTTTGAGTGGTGGAGCCGGACTGCTTCCGGGGTTAGCCCCTCCTTCGTGCTGCGTCAGGTCCGTCTGCAGGAAGAGAGGAAAGGGGGGTGTGGTAGACGGACGGTTCGGAACTGCGTTTCGAGACCTACGCTGTCCCTCTGGTGTTCGTATTCCCCGTAAACCAGGTGAGACAGGGGTTGGACATCGTGGCCCCGGCCCCACCTCCTCACATCCCCTTCCCCTTGCTGTCTTACTACTAGGTCCTGAGTCTTGGGGATATCGTGACAAAAAGTCCGCGTTCCCTTGTTCCGTTCCCTTACGATGTTTCGTTTGGAACCTATAGGGCTGTAAGGCAAGGAACCATCTCATGACCCTTTCGTTGTTGCCTTTATTTCGGGATAACCACTCTAAGGGGGCGTGATCTGTATAGAGGGTGAAGTCTCTCCCTTCGAGATAATACCGTAAAGTCTCGATTGCCCATTTAATCGCCAGTGCTTCTTTTTCTATCACGGCGTATCTGCTCTCTCGTGGGAATAGTTTGCGGCTAATGTAGGTTATGGGTCTTTCCTCTCCCTCTTTGGTGACCTGGGATAACACAGCTCCTAAACCCTGGTCTGACGCATCTGTTTGTAGGACAAATGGGAGGGAATAATCCGGACTGACTAGGACTGTGTCAGAAGTAAGGGAGGTTTTTAAGGTTTCGAATGCGTGTATGATGTCAGGGCCGGGGTTTTTCAGGATGTGTTCTGTGTTTCGGTCTTTTTGCAGCAGGTCAGTGAGGGGGGCCGCTATGTGGGAAAAGTTGGGGATAAAGCGGCGATAGTAACCGAGTAACCCTAAAAATGCCCGGAGGGTCCTTTTGTTTCGGGGCAACGGTATTTGTGAGATGGCCGACAATTTGGAACCCTGGGGCCTGATGACGCCCTCCCCCAATAAATACCCCAGATATTTCACCGTCTGAGCTGCCAAATGACTTTTCGCCGGATTTATTTTAAGGCCATATGTTTCCAACGCTTCTATCACTCGGTGTAGGTGAGACATGTGTTGGGTCCAGGAATCACTATAGATGACTATATCATCGATGTATGCTCCGGCATACTCTTCATGAGGCCGTAGGATTACGTCCATGGCTCTTTGGAAAGTAGCCGGAGCGCCATGTAACCCAAAGGGTAACACTTTAAATTGGAACAGGCCATCAGGTGTAGAAAAGGCGGTCTTCTCCCTGTCTTGGGGACGCAGGGGTATTTGCCAGTACCCTTTGCAGAGATCAAGGGTGCTGATATACTGAGCGCGACCGATCCTCTCTATCATTTCGTCCACGCGGGGAAGTGGATACGTGTCGAATTCCGATATTTTGTTTACTTCCCGGAAGTCAATACAAAATCGCACCGAACCATCGGGTTTCGGCACTAAGACGATTGGGGAATTCCATTCACTTATGGACGGTTCAATTATATCCATCTGTATCATTTTATGAATTTCCTCCTTAATCGTCTGCCGTCTGGCCTCGGGTATCCGATATGGTCGGAGTCGTACCCTTTTCCCCGGAGCAGTCTTAATAGCATGTTCTACGAGGGTTGTTCTTCCGGGGGAGGTGGAGAAGTTATGATGAAGAGGAGTGAGGGTGGAGATCAATTCTTCTCTCAATTCTGGGTTTAAGGTGGCTTCTATGCACTGGACGAATAACAGGGACGGGTCTTCTACCCGGGCTATGTCTACAGGTACCGGGCCTTCCCATTTCTTCAGTACATTAATGTGGAAGATTTGGGACACGCCCCTAGTGGGATCGAGGTCTATCCGATAGGTTACTGGGGTTACTTGTGCAATCACCGTGTACGGGCCTTGCCATTGGCCTAGCAGTTTGTGATCTGAGGAAGGCATTAAGAGCAGGACTGAATCTCCCACTTTAAAGGATCTCTCTTTTGTCTTTTTATCGTACTGTTTCTTTTGATTCACCTGAGATATCTCTAAATTATTGTGGACTATAGTTCGGATTTGGCCAAGGCGGGTTTTAAGAGCGGACACATAGTCCACTAACGGCCTGCTATTCTCTGCTTCGTTCTCCCATTTTTCTTGGGCCATCTCCAGCAAGGTTCTTGGCTGTCGTCCATAGAGAAGCTCAAACGGGGAATAACCTGTGCTTTTCTGCACTTTACATCGAATTGCGAATAAGGCTAGGGGCAGCATCTCCTCCCATTTTCGTGATTCCAAATCAAATAATTTCTTTAGGGTGGACTTGAGGGTGGCATTGTACCGCTCCACCAACCCATCTGTTTGCGGGTGGTAGGCTGCGGTTCGAATTTGGTTAATCCCTAGTTGGACACATACTTGTTTCAGGACCTTAGACACAAAAGGAGTCCCTTGATCCGTAAGGATCTCTTTCGGGAACCCTACTTGGGAGAACACCTTAATCATGGCACTAGCGATATTGGTAGCGTTAGGGCGGCGTAGGGCAATTGCTTCCGGGAAACGGGTGGCATAGTCGACAATGACCAGCACGTATCGACACCCGCTCTTGGAGGGCAATAAGGGACCAATGATATCCATCCCTACTCTATGGAAGGGTTCGTCTATGATGGGCAAAGGACGAAGGGGAACAGGGGGGGGCCTGTATCTGCTGGTTTTTTGGCATATCGGACATTCCTTACAATATTTTCTAATTTGTTGGTAAACGCCAGGCCAATAGAAGCGTTCCATGATCTGTTTTTCTGTTTTGTCGGCCCCAAAGTGTCCGCCCAACAAATGACTGTGTGCCAGGAACAGTACTTTCTCTCGGAAGGGTCCTGGGATTAACAACTGTGGTTGTTGGGTAGGAGTTCCTTTTCTATACAGTAATCCCTTTTTGATGAAAAAGTAGGGACCTACTCGTTGGGGTTCTTCGCTGTCTACAGCAGAGTTCCAGGCTTCTTGCAGTGCTGGGTCTTCCCTTTGTGCTGCATGGAAGTTCCGATCTGCTTCCCACGGGTTTTCTACTGGGACGGTGGGTAAAGCCGTGATGGGTTTCTTTTTTTCTGCTCTCTTCTGTTTCTTAGTTTTTCTTGGCTTAGAGGGTGGCCACTCCGGTTCCTCCTCCATTGAGAACGGGGCAGTGCTCCACCAATCCTCTTCCGACTTCGTGGAGTTATGCAACATTTGGGGTAGGTTCGGATAATCACTTCCCAGAATAATTCGTTCCGGCAAAGTGGGAATGAGACCCACCTTCAGGGAAGTCCCTACGTCGTTTTGGTGTTGTATCTGAACGTTAGCAGTGGGATACTGTTTCGTATCTCCATGTACACAGCGAATAGCCACGATGTCCCCACTGGGTTGTATGTTGGGTTCCCAATCCTGTGGTCTACCCACACTTTGGCGACAGCCCGTATCCGCCAAGGCCATTGCGGCTTGTCCATTTACTTTCACCGGGCAGTGATAGGGTGGCGCTTCTTTTGTGGCGTACGTACAGTAATAGTTACGTGCCATTCCAATTTCCATCGGCTCTTCCTTTTGGGGGCAGAACCTCGCAATGTGTCCCATTCCACCACAGTGGAAACACTGGGGTCCAGGGGTGGGAGGTCGTAGGATTGGGGTACCGGGTACAAGGGTAATATGCTCGGGTTTTTTTACAGGAGGTCGAGGGGGTCTATGGGTGGTGTGTCCTCCCGGTCTCCACGGTTGGTCTTCTCTTCCCTTTTGCACTTCTTGTGCCCGGCTGTAGGCACTGGCTATTTCCACGGCAGTCTCTAAGGTGAGATGGGCCTGCTGTCGTACCCACTTTTGGATGGGCGGATGTAGAGAGGATAGGTACTGTTCCAAATAGATCTTTGCCATAATCCCGTCTTTGTCGGTGGTGGCGGGTTTTATCCAGCGATCGGCCATGTCCTTCACCCGAAAATACAGTGCCCTTGGTGTTTCCTGAGGACCTTCTTTGATATGTCGCAATTTGATGCGATACGACTCGTCATCTATTCCTAAACGCTCCATGATACATTGTTTGATATCTGCATAAGACACGGTTCCTTGGACGGTGGCAGCTTGGTATGCCGCCTGGAGATCTCCGGAAAGGAGAGGACCCAGATACTGACCCCACTTGTCCGCCGGCCAGGCCGCTGCCGTGGCCAGGCGCTCGAAATTGTTGAAAAAGAAATCAGGGTCTTCCCCGGGCACATAGCGCTGGAGAACCATAGACGGAAGAGTGGTAGGTCCTCGCTGATGTCCCAACACTTCGGTGAGTTTGTCCATAGCGGCTCCATGGGACTGGCTTTGTCCGGTAAGTGCCTGTTGAATCTTCCCTCGATCTTCCTCCACCACAGTAAGGAACCTTTCCATGACTTTCCCGAGATGTTCCTGGTTCTCGGCCATTTTTGCCAGAGCCGCCTCCATGTCTCCTATGGATCCCACTTCTGACACCACTTGTGGGAGGGCGGGTCGGATATACAGACGCGGAGGCTGAATATATTTTCCAAGTGAGAATGATTTATTGTCAGACAGGCCACTCTTTGCTATGGGGGTTGGAAAGATATCGTTTCTCGCTCCTGAAGCGGTACTGGGGCCACGCTGGTCGTCGTCTTCTTCCTCAAAGTTGGACCTCAAAGGTGTCTGCTTCGCTTCTTCGGCCGTGGTTGGTTCCTCCCGAAGGCTCATGAAAATAAGAAAACAGGGGGCCGTCAGTGTCGGATTCACTTAGAGTAAGGGTTACTTAAACCGTCACCTCACCCGTGGTTCTGTGTGGGTTGGTCCTGTTACTGGGACCACCGTGCCTCCACTTTGTGTATTAAGAAAAGACCAATAGTAAGGGGAGTGTAGATCCTCTACGTCAGCTTAGAATCAGGTAATTCGGCTCACGCTAAGAAAGAAAGGAAAAATGGACCAAAGGGTCGGGTGGGGAGTGATACGTCTTGGTGAGGAGGATTGGTGTCCGGTTGCTTGATATACAAGACCCGCCAGACACGCTTGGTGCTCAGGGAAAACACGAAGGGACACGCAGGACAACTAAAGAAAGTGCAGGGGGAATAAACTACCAGTGCCCCGGGATCCCGCCCGTGCCGGTTCCGCCCTACCCACCCTCAGTGTCCTCCCTCCGCCCTCTACCCTACCGGCCTTTCCCCTGGAGTGTCGTTACTCACCCGGCCCCGCCGCAACTCTCCAGAGCTGCGGCCGCTCCACAGCCTCCTCCGGGGGACACCACCAGTCCTCACTCCAGAACTCCTCCGGATCCTCCGCCTCGATCTCGTCCTGGTCCGGTTCGCGGTCGTTCGTCTCCTCTTCTCCCTGCTCTGCTCGCGTCGTTCTTCGTCTTCCTCCTGCTCCGCTTCGACAGCCTACGTCCTGGGTCAGGTCTCCTTTGAGTGGTGGAGCCGGACTGCTTCCGGGGTTAGCCCCTCCTTCGTGCTGCGTCAGGTCCGTCTGCAGGAAGAGAGGAAAGGGGGGTGTGGTAGACGGACGGTTCGGAACTGCGTTTCGAGACCTACGCTGTCCCTCTGGTGTTCGTATTCCCCGTAAACCAGGTGAGACAGGGGTTGGACATCGTGGCCCCGGCCCCACCTCCTCACAGGGAGATTGAATATTGACCGACCATGAACTGTCAAGGTAATGACTATAGTCTAATGCTAACCTGTGACCTGTCTTGACAGCCAATAGTTTCCTTGCTTGTTTTGAGGAAAGCCTAACTAGGCACCTCTTGCTTCACCAATCTGTGAGAAGTTGGCCTGGCATATGCTGTCTCCTAGTTATAGGGGACACCTTGCACCAGTCCAATTCGACTCTTATTGATGATAGGTTTAAGACAACCTTTAAAGAAAGCTATCCTAGTGGTAGCTGTGGAGAGCAGCCTTCAGGCTAAGTCTTGAAGGAGTGTTAAGCTTATTGTTTTACCATAGATAACCTCTTGAATGACCAAATGAAAGAGTAGTCCACACAGGTATATATATAAAATATATGTATTTATTCTAGACAGAATCCCACAAGTCTCTTTATGAGGCTGAGGCAAAGTTACAATTCAAACAAGCATTGATAGATATAATAAATAGCACTGAAATCATAGGGCCCCAGGGGGGGCCCAAACCATCTATTAAAAAAGTGGTATAAGAACCACGACAATTCTACAGACAATGCCTAGGGCATTTAGGATCGCTGGCCCCTTAAGAATCCACCCCAGGTTATGAGGAAGGGGACCCACGGGAGGCGCGTGCAGTGGATATAGCTGCTATCGGGATCTCTATTAAAGCCTATGGAGAATGTCGCGGTTTGATTTAAACAGATTAAAGACACTTCTAGCAGGAGTTCAAAGTTAAAAACTTAGAGTTAAGCTTTTGAGGAGGCCACTACCACGGGAGTACTGAGGTACCACTGTTACCTGCCCCAGGGAAGCCGGGTGCATAGGTCGTTTTCGATGTCGGGTCGCGGGTTGATTTTCAATGGGAAAATGTACAAAACTGCTGCTAGCCAAAAGCGTCGATGATGCCGTGAAGATTGAAGTTGTAGATCTTGTAGAGAAGAACCTGAAAGCAGAGGGGACAGAGTCTGGGTCACGGCACAGTGACCAGGGAGCTCAAAGGAAAGAGCCCTTCAATGTCGGGTGCTTCAAGTGGAAAGAGGTGTAGCTTGGATCTGCAGCCACGGGCTCCGGGAGGCTTCAAGGAAGGCCAGCTTCTGGAGGGCGACTGTCCCACGTCGGATGAGGGTCGCTGCGGTGTTAGTGTCCGGATTAGATCCACTAAGTCTTGGCAAACGCAACCCACGCAAGAAGAACAAATCAGCTACTGGTGCAGACCCACGAGGTCTGTGAGAGGTCTCCTTTGGAGAGACTGTAGAGCAGGCCTGGAGCAACCAGGGGAACTTTTGGAAGTCGAGATTGTCCACCGCTAGGGCCCACAAGTCGAGAGACAAGGGACCGCGGAAGGTAGCAAAATGGAGTGCGTAAAAGGGAGCCCACGGGCCACCGGAGGGGGCTAGGGCGCTGATCTTTGGCACAATTGCTGCTGGATGTTGGCTCAATAACGGGCCAAAGCACAACTTCCCCTCTGGTCAGGGTCGTGTGCTGTGCAAGAGGTGGACGGTGTCCTGGGGTATTGGGAATCTCGGCACCCACGCGGTCCACGGTGCTCAGACTTGCTGTGCACACTCACTGGCCTCTGGGATGCTTAGGAAACCCACCTCAAGGTTGCTGGGAGTCGACGAAGTCCGTAGGAGCAGCGAAGTTCCAGCCGGGTCACTTGCAGTGTTTCAGGTGCCTGCCAAGCAGGGGGGTAACTCCTTTACCCCAAGGGAGATCTCTTCAGTCAGCTGGGCAGCAGCTCGTCGAAGGTCAAGTCTGTGAAGTCCAAGATTAATCTGAGGCTCTGGGGACACAGTATTCACCTTTATCCCAAAGATTAGGGGAGGGTCCAGATCAGAGCCTACCAATGAGAGTTGAGGCGGGAAAGGGTGGCTACACCCACTCCCCTTTGTGTGTTTCCCGCCTGGGCGATGGGCGGGATACCCTGAACCGGTTCCAAGCGGTGTATGCAGAATGTAGGTGCTGTAGCAGCCTACGTGCAACTCTGAAAGGGAACATATGTTGCCCCCACCCAGTTCCAATCCACATACCCTGTCTGGGGAGGTGCTAGCACCTCCCTGCCACAGGAGCCCTATTGTCCAGCTGGCGAGGCTGGGATTTTCCCCAGCAACAGCCAGCCAGAGTCGTGTGGGTGGCGGGTAGTAGCCATTTTGTACTACGTGTGCACTTTTGAATTGGTGTCTAAATTCTGCCGATTTCCCATATCGCCCCTCTAGCAGGGGGGAATCGTGCCCTCATGCCCATGGCTGGACAGGAGGTAGGATTCCTACATGTTTGACACCAAACACGATATGGTTCTGCGTAGCCATTCTCAAGTTATCACGCTATCGCGATAGACTTATAATGCGGTTAAGAGTATATGATATGGCTACACTACAAACAACCCAGCAATGATTTTACGAAGGTTGCAGAGAGGCCCTACTCAGATAGGGGTCCCCCCCTCACACATACCTCAGCACCCTGCCTTGTAGGATTAGCAAGGCCTGCTATAGGGGTGACCTATGAGAGTATATGTGTTGTAATGGGGTGGGATATAGGGTACCTATATCCCTGTAAGGGGTGCTAGCACCACCTTACCCAGACTACAGTAGTGGTCTGGTGGTGTCAGTTTGTATGGCTGTCCCAGGGTGGCACAATAAGTGCTGCAGCCCTGGTAGGCCTACTGAGGGACCCATGCCCTGGGTACCTAGGGTACCATCTACAAGGGACTGCCAGGGTATCCTCAGTATCCAATTGAGTTGTACCTAGGGTACTCACATCGTTTAAGAGAGGAAGCAGATAGGCTGGGATCCTGGATAGCAGGGCCACAGCCTGGCTAGAGTCATAAAACAGTCAAAACATCAGCAAAAAGTTGGGGGCAACTATGCAGTTGATGCCACTCTCCTACATAAACCCCCTCCCCCAAACGCAGGGACATTAAACTAACCTTGACCAGTTGAGTCTTCATGTTCTAAGTGGAAATATCTGGAGAGGCCATCTGCATTGGCATGGTTGCTCCCAGGTCTATGTTCCACTGTATAGTCCATCCCCTGTAGGGAAATGGACCACCTGAGTAGTTTGGGGTTTTCACCCTTCATCTGTTTTAGCCATAGGAGGGGCTTATGGTCTGTTTGAACAAGGAAGTGAGTGCCAAACAAGTATGGCCTCAGCTTCTTCAAGGCCCAGACCACAGCAAAGGCCTCCTTCTCTATAGCTGACCAACGTTTCTCTCTGGGGGTCAACCTTCTGCTAATAAAAGCTACTGGTTGATCCTGGCCCTCCTCATTCAGTTGTGATAACACAGCACCTAACCCCACCTCTGAAGCATCAGTTTGAACTATGAATTCTTTGGAGTAGTTGGGGCTTTGGAGCACTGGAGCAGAGCACATTGCCTGTTTTAGGTCATCAAAAGCGTTCTGACAGCTGACAGTCCACTGAACCTTTTTGGGCATCCTCTTAGAGGTGAGGTCATTCAAGGGGGTCACAATGGATCCATATCCCTTTATAAACCTCTTATAATAACCAGTCAGGCCCAAGAAAGCTCGGACCTGAGTCTGGGTGGTTGGAGCAACCCAGTCCACGATGGTCTGGATTTTGCTCTGAAGTGGTTGAACCTGGCCTCCACCTACAAGGTGACCCAGGTACACAACCTGACTCTGCCCTATCTGGCACTTAGTAGCCTTGATAGTGAGCCCAGCCTTTTGCAGGGCTTACAAAACTTTCCTCAGCTGGATCAGGTGATCCTCCCAGGTGGAGCTGAAGACAGCAATATCATCTAGATATGCTGCACTAAAGTCTTCCAGGCCTGAAAGGACTTGGTTCACCAACCTTTGAAAAGTGGCAGGTGCATTTTTCAAACCAAAGGGCATCACAATAAATTGATAATGCCCACCAGAGGTAGAAAATGCAGTTTTGGCTTTTGCAGACTCAGCTAACCTCATCTGCCAGTAGCCAGCTATCAGATCAAATGTGCTCCGATACTTGGCGGAGGCCAATCTATCTATGAGCTCATTTGCTCTGGGAATTTGGTGAGCATCAGTCTTAGTGACAGCATTGAGTCCCCCGTAGTTAACACAGAACCTCATCTCTCTCTTACCATCCTGGGTGTGAGGTTTTGGTACAAGGACTACTGGGCTAGCCCAAGGGCTCTCTGAGGGCTCAATCACTCCTAATTCCAACATCTTTTGGACTCCTGTCCTTATGCAGTCCCTGACATAGTCAGGTTGCCTGTAGATTTTATTCTTGACAGGCAGACTGTCCCCAGTGTCCACTTCATGAGTGCACCAGGGGTCTGACTTGGAATCAGAGAAAACATATGTCTGTAAGACTGCAGAACTTGTCTACAGTCTGCTTGCTGCTGGTCAGTGAGGCTGCCTGCCAAGGCTACTCCATCAACTGACCCATCGTCAGGGTTGTGAGAGAGCAGGTCTGGGAGAGGGTCACTCTCTTCCTCCTGTCCCTCATCTGTTGCCATGAGCAAGCCCATGTCAGCCCTGTCCACATATTCTTTCAGTCTATTAACATGAAGTACCCTGTGGGGACTTCTGGGAGTGCCAAGGTCCACCAAATAGGTGACCTCTCCATTTTTCTCCAAAATGGTATAGGGTCCACTCCACTTATCTTGGAGAGCTGCTGGGGCCACTGGCTCCAACACCCACACCTTCTGTCCTGGCTGGTACACCACTAGTACAGCCTTTTGGTCATGCCAGGCTTTCTGTAATTCCTGACTTGCCTCCAGGTTTTTAGTTGCCTTCTTCGTAGAAGAACCTGAAAGCAGAGGGGACAGAGTCTGGGTCACGGCACAGTGACCAGGGAGCTCAAAGGAAAGAGCCCTTCAATGTCAGGTGCTTCAAGTGGAAAGAGGTGTAGCTTGGATCTGCAGCCACGGGCTCCAGGAGGCTTTAAAGGAGGCCAGCTTCTGGAGGGCGACTGTCCCACGTCGGATGAGGGTCGCTGCGGTTTTAGTGTCCGGATTGGATCCACTAAGCCTTGGCAACCGCAACCCACGCAAGATGAACAAATCAGCTACTGGTGCAGACCCACGAGGTCTGTGAGAGGTCTCCTTTGGAGAGACTGTAGAGCAGGCCTGGAGCAACCAGGGGAACTCTTGGAAGTCGAGATTGTTCTCCGCTAGGGCCCACAAGTCGAGAGACAAGGGACCGCGGAAGGTAGCAAAATAGAGTGCGTAAAAGGGAGCCCACGGGCCACCGGAGGGGGCTAGGGCGCTGATCTTTGGCACAATTGCTGCTGGGTGGTTGGCTCAATAACGGGCCAAAGCACAACTTCCCCACTGGTCAGGGTCGTGTGCTGTGCAAGAGGTGGCCGGTGTCCTGGGGTATTGGGACTCTCAGCACCCACGCGGTCCACGGTGCTCAGACTTGCTGTGCACACTCACTGGCCTCCGCGATGCTTAGGAAACCCACCTCAAGGTTGCTGGGAGGCGACGAAGTCCGTAGGACCAGCGAAGTTCCAACCGGGTCACTTGCAGTGTTTCAGGTGCCAGCCAAGCAGGGGGGTAACTCCTTTACCCCAAGGGAGATTTCTTCAGTCAGCTGGGCAGCAGCTCGTCGAAGGTCAAGTCTGTGAAGTCCAAGATTAATCTGAGGCTCTGGGGACACAGTATTCACCTTTATCCCCAAGATTAGGGGAGGGCCCAGATCAGAGCCTACCAATGAGAGTTGAGGCGGGAAAGGGTGGCTACACCCACTCCCCTTGGTGTGTTTCCCACCTGGGCGATGGGCAGGATGCCCCTGAACCGGTTCCAGGCGGTGTATGCAGAATGTAGGTGCTGTAGCAGCCTACGTGCAACTCTGAAAGGCAACATATGGTGCACCCACCCAGTTCCAATCCACATACCCTGTCTGGGAAGGTGCTAGCACCTCCCTGCCACAGGAGCCCTAATGTCCAGCTGGCGAGGCTGGGATTTTCCCCAGCAACAGCCAGCCAGAGTCGTGTGGGTGGCGGGTAGTAGCCATTTTGTACTACGTGTGCACTTTTAAATTGGTGTCTAAATTCTGCCGCTTTTCCCATATCGCCCCTCTAGCAGGGGGGAATCGTGCCCTCATGCCCATGGCTGGACTGGGAGTAGGATTCCTACATGTTTGACACCAAACACGATATGGTTCTGTGTAGCCATTCTCAAGTTATCACGCTATCGCGATAGACTTACAATGCGGTTAAGAGTATATGGTATGGCTACACTACAAACAACCCAGCAATGATTTTACGAAGGTTGCAGAGAGGCCCTACTCAGGTAGGGGTCCCCCCTCACACATACCTCAGCACCCTGCCTTGTAGGATGAAATGTAATCTGTGCATCTGATACTAACCTTTCAAATAGAATTTATGTTGACATTTGAGACCTACCCAAATACAACTGTGGCCTTATCTGTGATCTAATATTTGATTTGTTTAAGATGTAACCAACATTATTGAGTATCGTGATGATTACCTCTCTACAAGATATGTTAAACCATACTAATATATTTGTGTAAGCATGGATGAATTTGATTGACAGGGTCCTCCATTTAGTGGTCTGCGATAGTTGTTGCATATATAATTTTTCATATACAGTAATAAATATTACTATGCGCCACTGTGAATTATAACTTCCAGTTGCCTGAGCCTTTATCATGCAGGATTAACATAAAACTATGCGTATGCCTCGTTCATAATTCACTACACTATGAACTCGTGCAAGGGTTAACGTTATAAACAGCCATGGCTCCAGATGCGGTCTGACAATAACCCAGGCGATCTGGATGCCACATGTTTTTACAATCACTTTAAATCGAGAAACGAAAATCCATGACAGGCTTTAGGATTAGCCGACGCCTGGTCGACGCACACGAATATAAACGGCCGAATCGTTTTCCCGCATTCGAACATTTTTTGTCCGGCGTGTTGAGAACTGGAAGCTAATCTACTGCGCTTCGAGTGAGTAATCAAGTATGCTGTGTTGAATTTAGGGCTGGTATGATACATAGCCCGTGGGGGAGTTTACCATTGTTGTACTCGTAGTCTAACGTTTAAATGTAGACTCGAGTCTTTATTGCCTAAAAACAGGTGGTCACTGTCCATATCGTTTATATGCCGACTTGCTTGAATATAACGGTATGTAGGATTAATATTAAGCCATAAATATGCCTATTTTGTATTTCACTATGAACTTTTCAATGATAAATCGTTTATATGACGACCTGCTTAAGTATAACGGTATGCAGGATTAATTTAAAGCCATACATATGCCTATGTATGGCTTTGCAATGGCAAAGGTTGTATATAGTTGGTTCCCTTATTTATTCAATAAATTTCCACAGACATTGGGAGAGATTATAATTCCGTTATCGAGATTCTTTATGATCGCTGTGACAAATAACCCAGGCTATCGGGATGTCATATCAGTTTAAATCAAGGCAGGAAAATCCATGTCATTGTTTATGAGTAGCCGACGCTGCGGCTACGTACACGTATAAAAAGGGCTGGTTCCGTTTCTCGCGTTCGAACATTGTTTGTCCGGCTTGTCGAGAACTGGAAGCTGATTTATTGCGCTCCGAGTGAGTAATCTAGTATGTTGTCTTGGAGTACAGGGCTGGTGTGACACATAGCCCGTTTTTGAGTGTATTGTATATGTACTCGCAATCTAATGCTTTAATGTAGACTTGAGCTTACATTGCTTAAAAAACAGGTGATTATTGTCTACAAGCCGACTTGCCTTAATACAACGGTAAGAACGGCTTCTTTCAGGAAGGCTGTGACTTTGTTAACGACTGTACAGTCACTGATCGGGGATGATATTGACGCTTACACCTCTAGTGGCTGATCTTTAAAGCAATGTCCGTTTAAAGTCTGGTGACTAATTGGTCCCTACTAGGCGAGACTTTTTATCTATTAGGACACTATATATTAAGGTAATAGTGACTTATTTCAGTCCGTTTTCTCCCCGTGTTTAGATTTCGGTGATCGATTTGACGGCACCGTCCCACGACTTGTGACTGTTCTATCTCTAAGGTATGTGATCTATGCTAGACATTCACAATACTGGTTGTGAATACTATACAAATCATACAAAATGGTCATTATTCATTATTCATTCTAGAATAAATATTGAACAGACGAAGACCGAAGTCCATTGAATATACCATATGTGACATTAGGATTGATTAATTTCCGAGCCTTCAGGTGAGCCTGAGTTTCACATGTGCTCGAGTTTTAATAATAAATCACACACATACAGACCTTGTGATTATACGTTTTGTCATTACAGGCTGACATTTAGATTATTGTCCTGAGGAAGACCCGCCAGTGATGCGTACAAACTTACACATTAATCTAGGGTCGAAACGTCGACGTTGTTCATCAGATTGATCCATGCAATTTCATCATTTGGAAAAATAGAAGATATATGTTGTGGTGTTATATGCAATTTACTTTGGATCAACTTCATTTAAAACACGTATTTGTTTAAATTTGTGTGTATTCAGTTTGATGTAATGTCTGTCATTATGCATTGTTGGTCACTATATATGTTGTGATTTATATGTTTTTTGGTCAGTCCTGTACAGCAATAATCTACATGTGGATTCAAATATAGTTTAAAAAGGAAATTTATCTCTCAGTTTTTTCGAAAAATTGTTTCTATGTGTGTGTGTATGGAAGAGACTAAGCATAAATTTCAATAGCTATTTAAAAACATTTAATGTCATTCAAATTAAGCGTACTCCCAACAGAACCAATATTTTTGCTTTATGTACACACCCAGGTTCTGAGGGTCACTGGGTTACCCCATTACTCTTAATTGTAGGATTAGCAAGGCCTGCTATAGGGGTGACCTATGAGAGTATATGTGTTGTAATGGTGTGGGATATAGGGTACCTATATCCCTGTAAGGGGTGCTAGCACCACCTTACCCAGACTACAGTAGTGGTCTGGTGGTGTCAGTTTGTATGGCTGTCTCAGGGTGGCACAATAAGTGCTGCAGCCCTGGTAGGCCTACTGAGGGACCCATGCCCTGGGTACCTAGGGTACCATCTATAAGGGACTGCCAGGGTATCCTCAGTATCCAATTGAGTTGTACCTAGGGCACTCGCATCGTTTAAGAGAGGAAGCAGATAGGCTGGGGTCCTGGATAGCAGGGCCACAGCCTGGCTAGAGTCATAAAACAGTTAAAACATCAGCAAAAAGTTGGGAGCAGCTATGCAGTCGATGCCACTCTCCTACACAATCCTTCCCAGAGACTAAAGAAAAGCCCTTGGGTATTTTCACAACCTGCGCGGGATCCATAAGTTTAGACTCGCTTTTCCTAACTCTGTTGGGTTTCGTTATAGGAACTCAATCAGCAATGTTATGTTCCTGGGACATAAGTCAACTGGAGACAATGGAACGTTCACTGCCCTTGGCAATATTTATGACCTCAGACAAGAATGGGTCTCTTCAGCTTAGATGTAAGTGTCAAATGACGCTCCAAAATTGCATGTAGAAGCTAAGAGCCTTAGGGCTAGATGTATGTAGAATCTGTTTGCGATTTCCTAACTGCAAATTGTAGCAATTTGCAATTAGGAAATCGCAAACAGCTGTGTACAACAATGTTTGCGATTCTGAATGGGTCTCAAGTGGACCTGCCTCATCAATATTCATGCGGCAGGTCGCATTTTGCAATCCAGTGGGAATGGATACTATCACAGTGATAGTGGTCTACTGGGGTCAGCAGACCACCATGTCTGTGATTGCTTTTTATATAAAGCAATATATATTTTTTGTAATGCAGCCAGTTTTCCTTAAAGTAAAACGGGATGCATTACAAAAATAAAAATGAAAAGTTTTCTTTTCATGTTTTAAGAGTAGGCAGTGGTCCGTGGGCCCACTGCATGCTCTTAAAAAAAAATTTCACATACATTTACAAAGAGGAAGGGGTCTCTTGGGGACCCCATTTCAGTTGCGAATGAGTGGTGACCGTGAATGTTTTGCAACCGCATTCTTGGTCACAAAACATTCCCACATACCGGTGCTATTCGGTATTAGGAAGGAAAGCCCTAAACACGGCCCTTCCTAACACCGAATCGCAAAAGCAAAATGCGATTAGGCAACCATTTACTGGGTTGCATTTTGCCTTTTGTGCATGGCAAAATGCATTTTACCGGTCGCAAACAGCCCAATGGCCCATTAAAGACCCGTAAAATGCTTTGCACATCTGGCCCTTGGAGCTGAAATAAATTCCTCTGCACTGTCATCTGGATCCCCTTGAAGAAATTAAAGCATTTTAAAAGTACTCTAGCCTCCTCAGCAAATCTGTTTTTAAGCCTCACAACAGCCTCACAATACTTTTCCTAGTCACCAGACTGGCCAGGCAGGACGTTCACTTCAAGTAGGTCATCGAAAATCTGATGGCCCTTCTGACCAAGATAACTGAACACCTTTTGTTGTGTTTCCGATCGCTGATAGGTACCATGTCAAGGTGCCACGTTAGGGTAAAGGATGGGAGGAGGACACCGGGATTGGGAGGTAGGGGTGGGATAGGAAGAAGCTTGTGGCGGGTTAGGCTCCAGGGACTGTAGTTTAGGAGTGTGGAGGGAGGGTTGGAGGGCACAAGGGTGTGGTCTTAGGCAGGAAGGTAAAAATGAAAAAAAACAACAATCGATGAGATATAGGAAATGTAATGTTACGCCGTAGGTTGAAAATTATTTCATGTAATGTGACTGTATTAAATAATAGATACAAAATTCAGGGAATGTTAGCCTGGTTTAAATCGCTACATTCAGATATCATAATGCTGCAGGAGACACGTAAAAAAAACCAAGGTATACAACCTCAGCTTCCCTCACTGATTCCACATGCATTTTTAGCTTCAGCACAGACAGCAGTCAGGGGGGTTGTAGGACCGGGGGTCACCAGGCCCTAAGGGGGTAACGTGACTCGAGCAGGTAGGCACCCGAAGGCTTAAGTGTAAAGCGACCATACAACACACACATCCCCTGAAGCAGGAAGCGCACGCAATAACTGACACCACACAGTAGGTTCAATGAAAATTAATCAGGTTTATCTAAATCACGTTAGATTCAAAAGCAGTTCATTATGACTCATTGGGCAGTACCTGAATACATTAAACGTCAGGTTCAAAAGCATTTCATTATGTTTCAACTGGCAATACCTGAATACATTAAACGTCAGGTTCAAAAGCATTTCATTATGTTTCAACTGGCAATACCTGAATACATTAAACGTCAGGTTCAAAAGCATTTCATTATGTTTCAACTGGCAATACCTGAATACATTAACCCTGGTATGGGACCAAGACGGGACACCTGGTGATCCTGGGAGCGTCAAACACAGTGGTTAAACATAGCACTGCGCGTAGCAACTAAACAGCGTTTAAAATCAGGCATAGGAACATAGCGCTGCACATAGCAATTGAATAGCGCTTTAACTCAGGCCTAGGAACATAACGCTGCACATAGCAACTGAATAATGCTTTAAATCAGACCTAGGACCATAGCGCTGCACATTGCCAATTTCTAGCGGGTTAAAACATGGCCTAGCGACATTGGCACATTCAACGGGGCTTTCAGGGAGCGTAGCGCCTCAAATAGGCCCTCCCGCAGAGTGGTGTTTCCGTATATCACGAGCGCTTTAGGACTGGCGCTTCAGCCTAGCGACTAGCTACTCCAGAGGGCCCAAAGTACTTTCCGGGAGCCCTTCAGAGGGCGAGAGGTGCTGGGGCAAGCGTTCTGGGCCAGTGTTTCACGCCTCATCGGCCAATTGGTAAGTTAGTGGGCCCTGCAGGGGTAAGGGACACGAGCCAGCGTTTCGCGCCTCATCGGCATCAGTGGGGGCCCACTCGACTCTCACGCGGGCCTTCCCCGGGGGGAAGGGCACGTCCAAGGCCTCTGCACGGCCGTCCCCCCGCCTCCCCAGGGGGGTTACCTGGTTTCTTAGTCCCTCGGTGTGGCAGGCCCTCCGGCGCTCCCGGCGATGTCCGGGTCGATGGCCGAGGGCGTGGGGCTCCCGGTCGGGCCCGACGTGGCCGGGGAGCTCCACGTGAACGACGCTGCTCCGGGGAATTCCTTCCTTGATTCAGGGGCCCGCGCCCGCAGCCGCCAATGGCAGTGCGGCCTGCGGGGGCGCGGCCCAGGGGGACGAGTTGCTGAGCGGCGGGGGCGGCGTCGCGCAGTCCGCCCCCGTCACGTGAGGGTGGAGGGCGGCTTCACGGCCTCCCAAGGCCTTTCCCGGACTCCGGCTGCAGGCGGCAGACTGCGACGGCAGCGACGGGCCCCGGGCTTCTCCGCGGGCCCCGGTGACGACGGAGGCAGGCTTCTTGGCCCTGGGCCGCAGCGGTGAGTGCACCTCCAGTCCCCGCAACAGGGGGGGGGGTAGAAATTAAGGGGGGATGACAGTGGGCTCAGCGCCCAGCGCCCGGTATAGGACTGACTCGGGGGATCCCAGGCAAGGTCGGGGAGCGAAGGGGTCTCAGCGCTAGTACCTGGTCGATCCCCCAGCAGTCCAGCAGTAATTCTCAGCTTTAAGTTTCAGCATTCAGTTTCAGCATTCAGTTTCAGCAGTAGCTTTCAGCAGTAAGCTTCAGCAATAGGTTTCAGCAGTAAGCTTCAGCAATAGGTTTCAGCAGTAAGCTTCAGCAATAGGTTTCAGCAGTAAGCTTCAGCAATAGGTCTCAGCAGTCTTAATGGCGCAGATGCCTCTGGCGCCCTTAGGGGTTCTGTTCCTTGGGGGGGTTGAGTTGGTGACTAGTTTCCTCCTAGTCAAGCTTGGCAAATGGCCCCGGGGTTCCCCTACCACTGGGCTAGATCAGTGGGCTAGTACAGGATCCCTCACTCACTTAAAAGGCAGCACCTAAGCCCTGTCACTTTCAGAGGCATAAGTCCCTGACTAGGCCCTACCGCCTAAAACTCCTGCGTGAGTTCCCCAGATCTGCGTTACTCCAACTGCCTAGAAAAAGTTCCCTCCCTCTGTTAAGTAGCCCTAGGTCAGGTGACCACTCCCTAAGGCGGCAAAAGTAAAACCCCACCTCCCTTCTAGAAGGTTCCAGCACATTCCAGGAGCTTCCCCATTCTAACTATAGGACAAAAAAGGCGGGCTGGTGTCGCAAAATTGTTGTGGGGTTCCAGCCAGCTCCTGGCAGCTAGGGTGCTACTATAAAGGCCACTCCGCAGTAGCAGGGGCCTGTGGCAGCCATCTTAGGGGAAGGGAGCACCTGCACCTTAACACTGATTGGCAATGAAAAGGCGCCCGGAGACCTAAGTCCAACACAAAAATGAGGGTGGAAAAAATGAGGCACGGTCAAAAATACAGGGGAGACCACCCTAGGGCTGACAGGTCTAACACGCGTCCCCCCCAGCCGAAAGAGGGGAGAGCTACCCAACCTCTAGGGACTTCTCATCGCTAAGGCGGAAAAACCTGGAGAGACCGTCAGCATTGGCGTGGTCAACTCCGGGCCGATGTTCCACCCGAAAGTCCATCCCCTGTAGGGAAATGGACCACCTCAACATCTTGGGGTTTTCGCCTCTCATCTGCATGAGCCAGCGAAGGGGGCGGTGGTCCGTCTGAATCAGGAAGTGAGATCCAAAGAGGTATGGCCTCAACTTCTTCAGAGCCCAGACCACCGCGAAGGCTTCCCGCTCGATGGTGCTCCATCGCTGTTCTCGAGGGAGGAGTCTTCTGGAGATGAAGGCCACAGGTTGATCTTGGCCTTCGGTGTTGAGTTGCGAGAGCACCGCACCTATGCCGTGCTCTGAGGCGTCCGTCTGTACAATGAACTCTTTACTGAAATCTGGGGTTGCGAGTACTGGAGCGGTACACATCGCATGTTTCAGCGTTTCAAATGCCTCCTGGCAAGCAGCTGTCCATATGACCTTGCGTGGTTGTTTCTTGGATGTCAATTCTGTCAAGGGGGTTACGATGCTACCATATCCCTTGACAAACCGGCGGTAATACCCAGTGAGGCCGAGGAAAGCTCGGACCTCCGTTTGGGTCTTGGGGGGCTCCCAGGCCAAGATGGTCTCTATTTTGGCCTGGAGGGGTTGCACCTTACCCCCGCCCACCAGGTGTCCCAGGTACACGACAGATCCCTGTCCAATCTGGCACTTGCTGGCCTTAATGGTTAGACCAGCGCGTTGCAGAGCCTGCAATACCTCCTGGAGGTGCTGAAGATGGTCCTCCCAGGTGCTGCTGAAGACAGATATGTCGTCCAGGTATGCCGCTGAGAAGGACTCCAGGCCAGATAGTACCTGATTCACTAACCGCTGGAAAGTGGCCGGAGCATTTTTGAGCCCAAAAGGCGTCACTCGGAATTGGAAGTGGCCCTCGGGGGTGGAGAACGCTGTCTTCTCCCTGGCTCCATCGGCCATGGCAATTTGCCAATATCCGGATGTTAAATCAATGGTGCTGAGGTACCGGGCTGCTCCCAGCCGGTCCACCAGCTCGTCCGCTCGTGGGATGGGGTGAGCATCTGTCTTCGTGACAGAGTTCAACCCCCGTAGTCCACACAGAACCGAAGTTCTGGTGTGGTGCCCGGTGGGGCCGCATTCGGCACCAACACCACCGGACTAGCCCACGGGCTGCTGGAAGGTTCGATCACCCCCAGCTCCAGCATCTTCGCCACCTCACTCTGGATGCTGTCTTTCACTCGGTCAGATAGCCGGTAAGACTTGTTCTTCACCGGTGGGCTGTCCACTGTGTCCACATCATGGGTACACAGATGAGTGATTCCAGGCGTGAGGGAGAACAACGAGGCGTACTGCCCCAGCACCTGGCGGCAGTCCCTCTGTTGCTCTGGGGTCAAGGATGGGGAAAGGATTACGCCCTCACTGAACCATCCTTCTCCTGGGCCGCTAGAAGTTCAGGAAGAGCTTCACTCTATCCCTCTTTGCTCCCATCCGTCACCATAAGGAGAGCAAGCTCCGATCGCTCATGGTGCGGCTTCAGGCGGTTGACTTGGAGCACCCTATGGGGCTGTCGGGGGGTCTTTAAGTCAACTACGTATGTGGTCTGGCCTCGTCGCTCCACAATTTCCTACGGACCAGTCCACAGGTCCTGGAGGGCACAAAGCTCCCCAGGTTCCATGACCCACACCTTCTGTCCAGCGTCCAACTCTACCGTCCGAGCGTTGTGGTCATACCACTCCTTCATGACGGCCTGGCTAGCCTCTAGATTCTCTGAGGCCGCCTTCCACAGCTTGGCCATCTGGCTGCGGAATGCCAGCATGTAGCTGACAATATCACGGGGAAGCTTCTGCGAAGTCTTCTCCCACCCCTCTTTCACTAGGCTGAGGGGCCCCTAACGGGATGGCCATAGAGCAACTCGAACGGGCTGAACCCGACGCCCTTCTGTGGTACCTCCCGGTAGGAGAACAGCAGGCAAGGGAGGAGGACGTCCCATTTACGCCTCAAGCCCTCTGGCAGGCTCCGGATCATTCCTTTCAAGGTTTTGTTGAAGCGCTCTACGAGCCCGTTAGTCTGGGGGTGGTAAGGAGTGGAGAACCGGTAGGTCACTCCACACTCCTGCCACATGGCCTGCATATAGGCCGACATAAAATTAGTGCCCCTGTCTGACACCACGACCTTGGGGAATCCCACTCGGGTAAAAATCCCCAACAGGGCCCGCGCCACCACCGGTGCAGTGATGGTCCTCAGAGGAATAGCCTCTGGGTACCGAGTGGCGTCGTCCACCAATACCAGAATGAACCGGTGTCCCGCAGAGGTCAGAGGGTCCAACGGCCCAACAATGTCTATTCTGACCCGCTCAAAAGGGGTCCCGACCACCGGGAGCGGTTCCAAAGGGACCTTCAATTTAGTCCCAGTCTTGCCACTTGCCTGGCAAGACTTACAGGTCTTACAAAACGTGTCTGAGGCAACACTCATCCTGGGCCAATAAAAATGTGGGACCAACCGCGCAAAGGTTTTGTCCTGACCCAAGTGTCCGGCTAAGGGTATCTTGTGCGCTAACTCCAGCAGGAAGGCCCGGTAGCATTGGGGGACCACTAAGGCCCTCGAAGATCCATGCACCGGCACCTTAGGCTCACTGTACAGGTGGCCATCCTCCCAATACACATGATATCCGCCCGTCTCCTGACTGGCCACTTGGGCTTCGGCCTGTCGCCGCATGCCTTCAAGCGTGGGGCACGCCCTTTGCGCCTGACAAAATTCCTCCCGGGTAGGCCCTCCTTCCACATGCCAGTCGGCAAGGGTCGACAAGTCCCCTGTTAAAAGGTAGGGGCAGTTGCAGTCGATAACCTATCAAGGATTGCCCGGCGGTAATCGCCTCTTATACCATTCGATGATTTTAACCAACAAAAGAGGCAGGCGCCGGAGACTGGAAGGCAGGAAACCAAGGTTCATTATCTCCGGAGGAGACCACATCAGGTCAGACAGCAAGGTATCGTCACGAGGTGCTCTAACTGCATCTCTGAGGCCTGGCCTCTTATACACAGGTTTATGACTTTATTGCAGGTTTCACATTAAAGTCACTTGTGCACTGCGTTGTTGTTTACTGGATCCTAGTGTGTGCCGTGCTCCTGGGTATTACTCCCTGCTAGGAGTGTCGAAAATATCAAAAAACGTAGCAGCCCCACCTCTGTGGGGTGTCTCCCTGGGCACTGGTTTGTAGCCGTCTTGGCTTTACTTGGTTGTAAACAAAGTGTGTCGTTCGCTCATTCGCTTTTTTTTCCAGATTGTTCTTTATTTTCACAATCGTCTTAATAGTTATTCAACATACTACATTTCCCAAAATGCAATATCAAAGCATCATCTTGTTCGGTGTTCCAATGCATTTCGGCTTAACGCCTTCCTCAGGGACCATCTAAAATACAAATGTTTTGTGTATAATACAAAAACGTTTTTGACAATCCATTCTTCTAATCGCATGGTGATATAATTACAAAAAAAATGTATCTCTAATTGATTCATGGTGATATTGTTTAAACGTTGGCCAGTGCGATGGTTTATCGGTTAATGAAGTGTGACTGTGATGCTGACACAATATATCGTTATTCAAAGTGCATGAATGCTCTACGCGGTATGGTTCTAAAGGGGGAGTGTGAACAATGTGTTCATGATCGCTAACGCGGTGACGGGATATTAGTGAATGTTATCGTAGGCATCGTGCTTAAATAAAGATCCATGGTGCCCCCTTAAAAGCGGTTGCTGGCCTATCCGTAATCTTACCGTTGCTGATGACTGACGCGTTTCTCTACGCGGGAATCTATCTTCTGTGTAATGGTGTTTCCAAGTTCCCCATTATGTGGGTAATCACGTGGATGACGTGGATGCGTAAATGAGCTAAACATAGAAATGGGCTGGAAGTATCGAAACCCTTTCTTATGCTAAATAAATTTCATTGAAACAGATTAACCAAAAAAGGATTAACCAAAAAAGGAGAACATTGAGTGTGCGGTGGTGTATGTAATAACCATATGTAGGTGATACCAGTGTAACATAAAATATGACACAAATACATTAATGGAGGTGATATAACGACTTTCTGCAAGCAGTCCGATATAATATCCACAATCGCCGTGGATATGTATCAATATGGTAAATAGTTACATAGTGGCTAACTGCTGTACTGCTGTACGTGGTTTAAAGGTAACAAGAAAATTCCACCCTGTCGTTCATCCCATGAGGCTGTAGAGTGCTTAAGTGGTATATCCAAAAGTTTTCTCTTTGTAGCAACACATTGTGGTTGTCTTTTCCTTCTCGTTTTTCCACTACCTCTAGGATGCAAGCTTTTAGTTGACTGTTGTGGTGTTGAGCCTCTATGAAGTGTTGGGCTACTGTGGATGTCATTTGTTTGGTTCTGATGTTGCTTTTATGTTCATTCATCCGCACCTTTAGTTTTCTCTCTGTTTGGCCAACATAGGCTTTCCCACATGGACATTTCAGCAGATAGATTACATTAGATGTATCACATGTAGCCGTTACTTGAAGTTTAATTTTGTGGCCTTTCATTGGATGCGTGATGTAAGTGCCCTTGATGATATTGTTGCAGTTACTACAGTTCAGGCACGGGATAGTGCCTTTATATTCGGTTTGAATTTTTTCTGTGGGGTGTTTGATGAGTTCACCAATGTTCTTGCCCCGGGTATAGGCAAATATTGGTTCCTGAATGAAGATGTTCTTAAAATCTTGCTCAAGTTGTAGTAGCGGCCAATGTTTTCTTATAGATCTTTTGAGTTGTAGGCTCATGGTGGAGTATTTGCTGACGTATGTGATTCTTTCTGTCTTGGTTTTAGACTGTGACGACAGTAGTTGTGGTCTGGTGGAATTGTTTGCTCGGTTCTTAGCTTGTTGGAGTATATGTTCTGGGTATCCTCTTGTTCTGAATCTTTGAAGCATTTCTTCTTGTTGTTCTGTGTGCTTGACGGGGTTTGAGACGATTCTTTTGACCCTCAAAAGTTGAGAGTATGGTAAGTGAAGTGTGAGCGGTTGAGGATGGAAGCTGTTGTATCTCAAGGTGTTATTCCTGTCCGTGGTTTTTCTGAAAAGGTTTGTTTCAAAACCACTCAGGGTTTTGGTTATTTTTACGTCTAAAAAGTTGATGGTATGTTCATTGATCTCATGGGTAAACTGTAATCTGTCATCAATGAGGTTGAGGGAATTGATTTGGTCCTCTAGTTGTTTCCGTGTGCCTTTCCAAATTAGAAAAATGTCATCAATGAATCTTAAATATAGCATGATTTGATCACTCCAGGAGTGGGTGTTTAAGATGTATTCTTCCTCAAAGGTATTCATGAAAATATTAGCATATGTGGGCGCGGCACAGTTGCCCATCGAAGTGCCAGTCTTCTGTAGATACCATGTGTTTTGCCATTCGAAGTAGGAGTGTAGGAGGGTGAATTCTAGGAGTTCCATAAGGAATACCTTCATGCCTTCTTCATATTCAGTGTGTAGTAATGCTTTTTCGACCGCCTCTATTCCTGCTTGATGTGAGATTGATGTATATAGGGCTTTTACATCTATGGTACAAAGCAATATGGTTTCTTCTTCTGTGATGTTTATGTGGTTGAGTTTATTGAGAAAATCTGTGGTATCCTTGAGAAATGATCTCATTTTTAGTACGCAAGGTTGTAAGTAGGTGTCCAAAAATTTACCCACCGGTTCGTGTATGCTTCCTCGTGTCGAAACTATGGGTCGGCATGGTGGATGAATAGGGTCTTTGTGGATTTTTGGTACCATATAAAACTTGGGACTCCTGGGATGTTTTTGAAGTAAATATTTTTTCACTTTTTCGTTGATAATGCCTCCATCTGCTGCTCTTTGTACAATGTGTTCTAGTGTCGCTTTGAATTCCTTTGTGGGGTTTGTTGGCAATTCCATGTAAGTGTTCTCATCCTTTAGATGTAATTCTGCCTGTTGCAGGTAGTAGGTAGTGTTAAGGATCACAAGGGCTCCTCCTTTGTCCACCTTCTGACATGTAATCGAAGTGTTGTTGGATATTGACTTTAAAATAGCAAATTCCTTGGTGTTAAGATTCCGGTATTTCGTTTTTTTCTGAAAATTAATTTTACTTAGGTCTTGCTTGACCAATTGTTCAAATAGATCTATAGTTTTATGACTTGTGGGGGCTACATATGTACTAGATGGTCTCAGTCCTCTTAGAGGGTCTTCTGTTGTTGTGGCTTGTTCCATAACTATGTTCTCAAAGAAGTGTCGTAAGCGTATTTTCCTCATGAATTTGTAAAGGCTGACATGGAATTCCAAGAGGTTTGATTGTGTTGTTGGTACGAAAGATGTGCCTTTTTGTAGGGTTTTAAGTTCAACATCATTAAAGTGATAATCAGATATATTTATCACTAAATTCTCTATTGAGTCCCCTTCTTGTTCTTGTCCCTCTTGGCTGTAACAGTTCTTGTTTGGGGTAAGTCTTTCCCCTTTGATTTGTTTTTTTCTTTTTCCCCGCCTGGGTCGTCCTGTTCTTCGCGGCCTGATTCTAAAAAAGGCGTTTCTTGGGAGGTGGAAGCTGGCACTTCTGGTACAGTAAGAGGTGTCTGTTTTCGTCTTTGTGTTGCCGTGGTTTCACTTTCTGAGGATGACGTGTCAGTCTGTATGGTGTACGGTCTGTTTTGCCGCCTTCTCGCATAAATTTCAGCCCATGTGTAGACTTCCCCCATCTTGTAGTCGATATTTTCGGATCTTTCTGTCATTGACTTCTTGCGTGTGTTTGCGAAGTTGGTTGTTGATATCTTCAAGAGTTTTTGTGAGTTCTTCCGCTGACATGGAGTTGTTTAACTCTGTTTTTATTGATGTTATTTCGTGGTTTAATTCTTCCAATATGTTCGAAAGCTCTTCTATAATCAATAAGATTAAGTCCAAAGAACACTTGTTTAAGATGGCGTACCACCTCTCTGTGAATTTTTGCGCGTTCTTGTATAATGAGGGTTTTAGAGATATCCTCAGACCCCTTGGGATTCTTTGCGCCTTATGATATTTTATCATCGTGCTAGCATGAAGTCGTTGATTGATTTCCTTTTTTGTTAGGTATAATAATTGCCTTATGTTTTGTTCTCTACTGCGATTAGTGGTGTGTTCCGAGGTTTCTTCTTGTATTAATGCGTATATTCTGGAAATTTCTTCATCCGCAAAGGCAAAAGTCTCTGCCCTGGATTCTGTCAAGTTTGTGATTTCTTCAAATGACATCTTGAATTTTATGTGCGTGCTACAAATGTGGAAGCAGGAGAGTTGAATAGAAGCACATTAAAGTCACTTGTGCACTGCGTTGTTGTTTGCTGGATCCTAGTGTGTGCCGTGCTCCTGGGTATCACTCCCTGCTAGGAGTGTCGAAAATATCAAAAAACGTAGCAGCCCCACCTCTGTGGGGTGTCTCCCTGGGCACTGGTTTGTAGCCGTCTTGGCTTTACTTGGTTGTAAACAAAGTGTGTTGTTCACTCATTCGCTTTTTTTTCCAGATTGTTCTTTATTTTCACAATCGTCTTAATAGTTATTCAACATACTACATTTCCCAAAATGCAATATCAAAGCATCATCTTGTTTGGTGTTCCAATGCATTTCGGCTTAACGCCTTCCTCAGGGAACATCTAAAATACAAATGTTTTGTGTATAATACAAAAACGTTTTTGACAATCCATTCTTCTAATCGCATGGTGATATAATTACAAAAAAAATGTATCTCTAATTGATTCATGGTGATATTGTTTAAACGTTAGCCAGTGCGATGGTTTATTTATTGCAGGTTTATCATACATGGCACATTCTTGAGATCGCTTTGATATATGAAAGAACATCCTCAGAATCCCCACTTCAAGCTCGTTCCCACACATATCTACAGTGGAAGTCCCCACCCCACCCACAGTAGGAGATGGCTATCACACAGCTGGACATTCCGCCAATTCCCGGGGGTGTGTGCGACTGGTCGGGTCTCAGGGGGTGGAGGGCCTTGATCTACTGTAATCCCTTTGATGTGGGGTGTTTCCCTTACAGTAGGGGCAATAAACTGCATCCGCAGGGCTAGGTGATGGCCTGGGATCGGCCCGGACAATCGGGCGAAGAGGAAGGGGGTTACCAAAGAGATGTATGACCATGTATGGGGTGTCGGTCAGGCGTGGGATGTGGTTCCATGGCAGGGTCGCGCAGAAGGAGAGGGTTTATGGCCCGTGTATGAGAGAGCGGGGGTGGCCGGCGCGCGGGGGATGTTCGCAGCGTCAGAGGGACGCGTTGGAGATCGGCAATGAGCAGGGAGAGAGACCAGGATGCCAAAAATGGCTGCAGTGCGTTTTCCCCGTGTGGCGCTTGGGGAGAGACAAGATGGCGCAGATAATGTTCAGTTACAAACTAAATTTCCACAGTCCTCCCTTTTAACATATCTCGCCAGCTTGTTTAGTTCGGATCTATCCCCATAATACCACAAACTTTTATCTCGTATAGAGCTTCCAGATGTTCTGCTTCAAAGTTCAGAGTTTTAGGGCGGACAGGAATAATCTGACACATTTGTACATAATTACATGTAGTTGATGGGATAGGCGAGGAGGCAGTGCATACAAAATTACATCAGCTGCGTCACATGTCAGACCCGGAGATAGGAGGAGGGAAGCTTGCTTGAGCACAAACATGACACCTGGAAAGTAAAAAAAAAATTCTGGCAAAACAAGGAATATTTTGCACATTACTTAAGGCCTAGACTTCGTGTGGATCAAAAATAGTCAGCATAGTCATGTGCACGGCTGGTGTTATACAAGTGTCATTATACAAAGTTAGAGTTTCTTAACTATCAGTGTACAGTTGGAAGCGACTGATGCAATATCATGAAAACTCGATTGGAAGATAGTCAATACGAAAGCGGTTGGGAGAGGAATTCAACTTAACATGAGTTACAGTCAGGGAAGGGAGTTCTTCTTTCCAGTGTCTTATTATAACGAGCCATCACTGGTAAGCTCTTATTGTTCTTCTTCTTTTGTTGGCACTGTTGAGCACCGGCGGTGGAGCTAAGGTCCAGCTCAAATCCATATTTTTCGCGTTGCAGGGTGTGACCATTCTTTGCTCTTGGATCACAGTCCTGTTCTGTCTGGTCCCTTGACTGGTCTTATCATAGGTACCTTGAGACGGGGTACCCGCTTCTCATTCTTCTCTTGTCAAGTCAAAAAGAAAATAGGGGTGCTTTGGGAGGCCGAGGGGAGAGGGGGTGGAGTGGGATCGGATCAAAAAGCGAACCAAGGAGAGCAGAGCCTTTTAGCACTGGGCCCATCAATCGGGCTCGGCGGGCTGGGACTTCAGGCACGAGTTGATCAGCGAGCAGGGGGCTTCGGGATAGCCCTTCTTTCTATCGCTTTCCATGCTGAGAATGGTGCCTCGTCCCGCATCCCTTTGCTCCGTGGCTCCCCCTTGGTCAATACCATAGATGTTCCATGATCCGCAGCCAGGTTGTGCGTCACGTCCAACCCCTCTCTTCCGATGACCGCATGTTATCTTTGAATGAGCACAAGAGAAACAAAATCTTAGAGAGCTGGTAGGGAAGACATTTACACACTTCATTCTCTCTCCCAACCACAGAGTAGTCGGGAAAATGCTTTTATCGGTCGCTGTATGATTTGATGTCTATTCACTCTTGTGTCAGTGTACGTTACTAATTTATTAATCATTGCTGCGGTACAGGTTTCTGTGGGTGTTCCTGCAAATTTCCCTCGTCTGGCCTGCTAGGTGTCGATTCCTGTACCTTATAATCGTGGCAGGAGGCCTGACATCTGTCAACTTTTTGGTCTATCAAAGTTCGAACCGGCTTCTCCGGTAGAAACTAGTTCTTCTAACACAAGCTCTGTTAATTCACATTTTTCTCCGACGACTGCTAAGTTTATGAAAAGTGCGAGGTGCTACTGTCATGGGTTCACAATGTCTATTTCGGGGAGGGACACAAGCTAAGGACAATAGGTAACCCTCATTAGATTAGACGACGTGTCTTTAGAAAATAAAGTCATCAGCTGTACTGTTCTAAATACCCTGGGACGGCTAGTACAGAACTGGAGCTATTCTGGGAGGACGGGGTGCTTAGATATTCTAGTTCTGAGCAAGTGGGCGGGGCGATTCTGAGCGGGGAAGGGGGTGTCGGTAAAGCTTCTAAAAACGATAAACCACTGACATATAGTCCCCGAGGTGAGGGCCAGATTGGGGGACATCAGTCGTCTTACCTGTCCTTTCTTTCTCAGCCAGTTAAGGTCAACATTTTACAGAAAGGAGAGGTAGTATCGTGGTAGAATGCGGTCGTTTTGCTTCTGTCAATTTCTTCGAACACTGTCGTGTTTAAGGCCAATATACATATTCTGAGGAGGTATAGTGTCGTTAATTTATTCAAAAAGAAGAAAAAAAAAAAGGGGGGGGGGCAAGAGAGCCTTCAGCGGGGGAGGGAGAGAGAGAGAGAGAGAGAGAGAGAGAGAGAGAGAGAGAGAGAGAGAGAGAGAGAGAGGGAGAGAGAGAGCGTGAGAGAGAGAGAGAGAGAGAGAGAGAGAGAGAGAGAGAGACATGCGCATCAAGTAGGCTATTTGGTATACGTACGACATAAAACGAGAGAGAGAGAGGCGTGTGTACGATAATAGGCCACTTGGTGCACACACAACATGGAGTAGCACGGGTCAGTTCTATGTAAGAAAACACAAGCGGTGAAAAGACATAAATTCGGCGATCACGTACACACAAATACCGGATAGGGCGTGACAGTACATACATCGAGCGTAGAAACTTAAGACGAGGACACAGAGCTACGTTGAGTATGGGGACCTCTCCTTTCCTGTCCTCTTTCCTATGCACGCTGCGTTTTTTCAGTATTTTCCGTAATTCATTTTGGGGGGGTGTCGGACTTTTCACTCCCCTCCCTTTGATCGATAGACAAGCACTTCAGGCATGCGATGACGTTCTCTTCCAGCGACCCAAGCATACACATTCATACCGTATAATCATGGCACATACGCACAGTCATACCATACAGTTTTTCACGTTCCCAGTGGTGGTCTGCACTTCGCGCACCATCCCACAACGTTTGCCTATGTTTTTCCCTATATTGAGCACGGTGCGGTCCATGTTCACTCCTTTTTTTTTAGTCGGAACTCCGATGTGACCTACAGAGGAGAAAAGAGGGGGGGGGTGTATGCAGCATTCAAAGTACGTTAGCGCGCGTAGACACGAAAAAGTTCTACTTACCACGTACCAGGGTGGTTGCAGGGGCGGATAATACCACAGACCTACTATATCCTTCCCTTCGACTATACAAGACGCTCCATTTTATTCGTCTCCTAAATTTGGGTTCCCTTGTCGTTCATTTGTTTCTTAATCGGTCGCATATTATAGGGCAAGGTACCGTAACTTGCATTCGGCAGATACCTTAAGCTATAGTCAACCGTTTTCTAACAATTCTGAAAAAGGGCATGATGGGTACAAATTTCATTGATCCGAAGATTCAGGTAAAAAGAAAAAGGGTCTACATTATCTGCCTTCTACTGCCTGTTAGTAACAGTCATTAAAAAACCTCTACCAACCTAGATGATTTGTCATGACGCTGATTCCGTAATTCCTTTAAGAAGCCCTTTATTTAAAACAATGTCAATATACAAATACGGGCCTACAACCGCTACAGGCCGGCCACGGTGTGAGAGGCGTCGAGTATCATGAGCAACACTACTTTAGCATAAAATCAGTACCCTCCCCGTCCCTCCGACCATCATGTGTGGAAACATCGCATACATATCTTTTTTAACATAAATGTCAAGTAACCGGGACGCCATAAGGAGTTGCAGGCCCCTCCTACATTGGCGCCATTTTGGGGCGAGGTCGGGTGGGTCCAGTGCACAGTCTAAGTCTTCCCACTAACTAGCTGCCGGACCAGAATCCCTTTCGGTGGTTCGAGAACTTTCGTTAGCGTCAGCTTGCGTCAGCATGGCGTCACCGCGGTCTTGTAGCGATGCCGTGGTCCGTCCTTGGGGCGGGACAGCAGGCGGGTTCTTCCACCGACGCCTTGAATCAGTCTTTCTTTTACGGCACCAAACGGAGGCAAGATGGCTGCCGCCCAGGGCAAAGACAAGTTAATGTGGAATAATCAAGCAAATAGCGGCGGTTGCCCCCACCGGAAGTCCACGGGAGTCGAATGTCAATGACTCCCGCAGAATCTGCAAAGCTGAGAGGGCGTTTTTTCAAGGGTGGGGTCAACGCCCGAGCAGACAAGCTTCCGAGTCCAAAGCCGTCTTTCGGTGGGCCAGGCCTGAATCTGGAGAACCGACCGCCAGAGTCCAGAAGCAGCAGCAGCTCTTCGTTACAGCCACCGGGGTGGGTCCCCCGATCACTCGGCTGCGGGGGGGGGGCCCACTTCTCCAGTCAAACGCTAATGGCAATCTTAGTGGACCCGCGCCTGAGTGGTTGCCCGGCAGGCAAGACGTGAATGGCTGTCCTGCTGCAGCTGGTCGGTGAGTGCAGGGGCGCCTACTCATCTGGACGGCGAGCGAAACGGCTGGGTGCAACTCAGCTGGCCGGCGAGTGAAACAGCAGGGTGCAACTCAGCTGGCCGGCGAGTGAAACGGCAGGGGTGCCTTCTCTGCTGGCGAGCCTCCACCTGGGGAGGCGGGGAGGCCCGTCCGCGTCGCTTCCCCCCTGCCAGGGCACCCTTCGCTGCCGGTCGAAGCAGAGAATGGGAAGACCAGTACAACGTGGTGGACTCCACCTTGGCGCTGCCAGGGCCTCGGCGCTGCGTGTAGCCTCCGGCCTATTCGCACAATCGTCCGCCACTGATGCCGCCTCACAGGCCGATGGATTTTTGCAGGTCTTTTATAGCCCAAAGCCAACTAAAAGGACCGCCCCAAAACAGGCCAATGTTGCTATTTCGAAGAAGGAGGGGCGAGGACTGTCATGCAAATAGTTGTTTAAAAACGTGTTTTAATGTGTTTACCCTGTTGGCGTGTTGTTATACCTATAAGTCATTAAAATGTTATAATTATACTACTTTGTTGGAATGTTGTATATGTTTGCAATCTGGCAACGAGCACGAGGATGTTACTGCGCAACCGGAAAATAACATAGCCCAATTGTGCGCGATCTAGCCCAGTTCGGTGACGTCGATGGTGGGTACCAGCAGGCTTCCGTTGGTGCAGGATTTTGTCGCGTTTACTAGGCGGGGTGGGCAGTAAGGCAGACATGTTTTAGGCAGTGAGAGCGGCGGAGCCGAGCTACCTCGTGGCTACCTCGACCGTGGGCTTGGCTCCTCCTCCTAGTTTCATATTCCTCGTAAAGGGCTATTTCCTAGCGTTTCTTGTGTTTGTAGGGTCAAAAAGAATCCCGTCAGCGGTCTACTGGTCTCACTAGATTATTTTTGTTTCTTTATAGCGATTTTTATGCCCTAGCTTGCTGTAAGCTACAGCGACTAATCCATATTTAGTGAACATGTCCTTATTAGGGGTGCCCTCCAGTGGAGCCGGATGGTTCACCTCTAACAAGCGGTCCGGGCAGAACCAACTACCAATCAGTGGGGAGAAGATAGGCATTACGGGTACCAACGGGGACAAAAGTCTGCACTACCTATCTTTTCACTGCTTGCAAAGACTAGACAGAATATCTCTATTCCACGTTATTTGCAAGCAGAGAATACCTCCAAAGAACCAATATCGAACAACTAGTGTTCGGACAATCAATCAATCAATGGGGAGATAAAAATAGGCACGACGGGTTACAATGGTGACAAAAGTCTGCGTTACCTACCCTTCACTATTTGCAAAGACTAGACAGAATATTTCTATTCTACGTTATTTGCAAACAGAGAATATCTCAAAGAGCACTATTCTTCAAAACAATCAATGTTCGGACAATCAATCAGTGGGGAGATAAAAATAGGCACGACGGGTTACAATGGGGACAAAAGTCTGCGTTACCTACCCTTCACTATCTGCAAAGGGGGAGAGAGTGTTTCTACTCTTCCCCGTTTGTAGACCGCGAATATCTCAAAAAGAACAATCAAATAAGCAATACTAGTATTTTCAATCAATCAATCAATCGTTTCGCAATTTGTCGTGTTACACGACCTTACCCGGACCGCATGGACAGTTTCTCGTCTTCCGCCTCCAGCGCCCGATCGTCCTCTACTCTCCGTATTTGCCGCGGCACTCCTGATGGTTCCCAGTCAGGACCGTAGATCACTCGAGAGAGGTCTGTTCGGAACCAGTGAAGTTCGGGTGATCGGCTGCCAGACGAGGGTCTATCAGGCAGGAGCTCTCCCGATCGCTGCAGTCGTTCACTCTGTCGTTGGGACCTCTCTCACTGGATCCACGTGTCGCTGATGGGCCCCACGCTTGGGACGCCAATTGATAAAAGGTAGGGGCAGTTGCAGTCGATAACCTATCAAGGATTGCCCGGCGGTAATCGCCTCTTATACCATTCGATGATTTTAACCAACAAAAGAGGCAGGCGCCGGAGACTGGAAGGCAGGAAACCAAGGTTTATTATCTCCGGAGGAGAACACATAAGGTCAGACAGCAAGGTATCGTCACGAGGTGCTCTAATTGCATCTCTGAGGCCTGGCCTCTTATACACAGGTTTATGACTTTATTGCAGGTTTATCATACATGGCACATTCTTGAGATCGCTTTGATATATGAAAGAACATCCTCAGAATCCCCACTTCAAGCTCGTTCCCACACATATCTACAGTGGAAGTCCCCACCCCACCCACAGTAGGAGATGGCTATCACACAGCTGGACATTCCGCCAATTCCCGGGGGTGTGTGCGACTGGTCGGGTCTCAGGGGGTGGGGGGCCTTGATCTACTGTAATCCCTTTGATGTGGGGTGTTTCCCTTACTGTAGGGGCAATAAACTGCATCCGCAGGGCTAGGTGATGGCCTGGGATCGGCCCGGACAATCGGGCGAAGAGGAAGGGGGTTACCAAAGAGATGTATGACCATGTATGGGGTGTCGGTCAGGCGTGGGATGTGGTTCCATGGCAGGGTCGCGCAGAAGGAGAGGGTTTATGGCCCGTGTATGAGAGAGCGGGGGTGGACGGCGCGCGGGGGATGTTCGCAGCGCCAGAGGGACGTGTTGGAGATCGGCAATGAGCAGGGAGAGAGACCAGGATGCCAAAAATGGCTGCCGTGCGTTTTCCCCGTGTGGCGCTTGGGGAGAGACAAGATGGCGCAGATAATGTTCAGTTACAAACTAAATTTCCACACCCCCACGGGAATGGCATCCGCCTCCGTGGACTCCGGGGGCACCTCTGCGGCCTCCCCATCCATCTCACGGGGTATGTCCTCTACCACCTTCTCCTCTCCACACTCAGCGTTGGGTTGGGCCATTATCCCAGGTCCATGCCGGGCAGCCATGGACCGCGTGACTACGCAAGTCCACCCTGGTAATCCCAGCATCTCGGTATGAGCTCGAAATTCTACATCCTTCCATTTGGTGTGCTCCAGGTCGTTCCCTAACAAGCACCCCACAGGCAAGGCAGGGCTCACCGCAACTCTCAGTAGGCCTTTGACTCCTCCCCACTCAAATGGAACTCGAGCCACTGGATAGTGACTCACACTGCCGTCAGCCAATACGGCCGGATGGATCTCCTCGGGGACTACATGGTCTGGGGACACCAGCCGCCTCACTACGGTGGTCATGCTGGCACCTGTGTCCCTCAGAGCCTCCACCTCCTCCCCGTTAACTCTCACCCTCTGCTGGTATTTAGCAGTGTTCGGTGGCAGGGACAGTACGGGGACCATCTCTCTATCCCCGAGTGAAACCAGGGTCAGGCCTGTCCACTCCCCTTCCCTATCTAGGGGCAGCTCCACCCCAAGCGCTACACTAGTCACCCCGGGGCTCTTCCCGCCCGATGGAGCTGGGGGTCTCTTGCGACACTTAGGATCGCCTTTATAGTGTCCAATCTACCCACATTCGTAGCACCTCACAATCCTTGGCTGCTGACTCCTGTCAGGGTAAGTGGGCTTTGGGGAATTGGACGGAGGTGGGGTTCCTACTCCTCTCCCCTACTGCTTATTTTGTGGGCCTCTCGAGAACTCCACCTTTTTATCTCCCCCCTCTTTCTTCTGGGGGAATCCCTGTCCGCCTTTCGAGCCATCTCCCCCGGGGCCCTTGTGAGACACGCGGGTGCTCACCCAAATATCCGCCTCTTCCGCAAGCTCACGGGGATCCGTTAACTTGCGGTCCACCAGATGTTGGCGCAGCTCCGGAAAGCACTTATCCAAGAGGTGCTCCCTTAAAAAAAGATTGTACAACCCTTGGTAGTCCTGCACCTCGCTGCCACGCACCCAACCATCTAGTGCCTTACGGGCATAGTCAAAAAAATCCACCCAATTCTGTGTGGACAGCTTATGGCTGCCACGGAACTTCTGCCGATACCTCTCGGGGTTGAGACCAAATTTCTTTAGTAAGGCCTCTTTCATGGGGGCATACCTGACCTGATCCACCTTGGCTAAATACAAAAGGGTGTCCCTGACATTGGGAGGTATGTAGCGATACAGGCCACCCCCCCAGTTACTTTCAGGTACCCCATGGGCTGTCAAGGCCACCTCGTATGCCTCCAGCCACTTGGCAATATCATCCCCCACCGTGTAACTGGCAATTACTTCTTTGGGCAAATAAAATTTTGACTCTTGGGGATCTTTTGGTACGCTGCCACCATTGTCCTTATTGGACGCATTCAACTGGAGAGCGCGCAGCTCCAACTCTTTCAGCTGAAGCTCGTGCGCCAGCTTCTTTTCTTCCATTGCCCATCTCTTGTTTTCTCTTTCTTGCTCTAATTTGGCTAGCTCCCACTTCAACTGTCTCTCTTCCCTCCTGTCCTCATACTCCTCTGGAGACGCGCTCCTCCTAGACCCTGTCCTACTGCTGGCCCCAGAACGTCTCCCTGGTGGCACATTTTCAGACACATCCACATTGAGCAGGTCTAGCTCCTCCTGCGCGCTCTCCTCCTGAGGTGCATCCTGCGCCTCCTGTCCCTCATCCCCTCTCCCCTCTGGGTGGGCCTCTACCCATGCCCTTAAGGCGGTACGGAGTTCCGGTCCTTTGGCCCTCCGCACCCCAGGCACCCCCATCCCCTGCCCGAATTCTCTCAGCTGCCTTACAGTATACCCCTCAAGGTCGGCTAACCGGAACTCCATCGTGACAGGTGGGGACCTAGATATCAAGGAGAAAAAATACTAGGATACGGGTGACAGTGTCAGGCTAACTAGGATTCTACACCCTAGTCTGGACAGTGGAATTCAATCAATGCAGTAAAAAACAGTTGCAGAGCTTAAACACAATAGGCATCTAATTGCGGCGCCCTCTGCTTCACTGGAGGGTGCTGTATGGTCACAGGTCCTTATCCCACCGCTCACCAACAATGTAGGACCGGGGGTCACCAGGCCCTAAGGGGGTAACGTGACTCGAGCAGGTAGGCACCCGAAGGCTTAAGTGTAAAGCGACAATACAACACACACATCCCCTGAAGCAGGAAGCGCACTCAATAACTGACACCACACAGTAGGTTCAATGAAAATTAATCAGGTTTATCTAAATCACGTTAGATTCAAAAGCAGTTCATTATGACTCATTGGGCAGTACCTGAATACATTAAACGTCAGGTTCAAAAGCATTTCATTATGTTTCAACTGGCAATACCTGAATACATTAAACGTCAGGTTCAAAAGCATTTCATTATGTTTCAACTGGCAATACCTGAATACATTAAACGTCAGGTTCAAAAGCATTTCATTATGTTTCAACTGGCAATACCTGAATACATTAACCCTGGTATGGGACCAAGACGCGACACCTGGTGATCCTGGGGAGCGTCAAACACAGTGGTTAAACATAGCGCTGCGCGTAGCAACTAAACAGCGTTTAAAATCAGGCATAGGAACATAGCGCTGCACATAGCAATTGAATAGCGCTTTAACTCAGGCCTAGGAACATAACGCTGCACATAGCAACTGAATAATGCTTTAAATCAGACCTAGGACCATAGCGCTGCACATAGCCAATTTCTAGCGCGTTAAAACATGGCCTAGCGACATTGGCACATTCAACGGGGCTTTCAGGGAGCGTAGCGCCTCAAATAGGCCCTCCCGCAGAGTGGTGTTTCCGTATATCACGAGCGCTTCAGGACTGGCGCTTCAGCCTAGCGACTAGCTACTCCAGAGGGCCCAAAGTACTTTCCGGGAGCCCTTCAGAGGGCGAGAGGTGCTGGGGCAAGGGTTCTGGGCCAGTGTTTCACGCCTCATCGGCCAATTGGTAAGTTAGTGGGCCCTGCAGGGGTAAGGGACACGAGCCAGCGTTTCGCGCCTCATCGGCATCAATGGGGGCTCACTCGACTCTCACGCGGGCCTCCCCCGGGGGGAAGGGCACGTCCAAGGCCTCTGCACGGCCGTCCGCCCACCTCCCCAGGGGGGTTACCTGGTTTCTTAGTCCCTCGATATGGCAGGCCCTCCAGCGCTCCCGGTGATGTCCGGGTCGATGGCCGAGGGCGCGGGGCTCCCGGTCGGGCCAGACGTGGCCGGGGAGCTCCGCGTGAACGACGCTGCTCCGGGGAATTCCATCCTTGATTCAGGGGCCTGCGCCCGCAGCCGCCAATGGCAGTGTGGCCTGCGGGGGCGCGGCCCAGGGGGACGAGTTGCTGAGCGGCGGGGGCGGCGTCGCGCAGTCCGCCCCCGTCACGTGAGGGTGGAGGGCGGCTTCACGGCCTCCCAAGGCCTTTCCCGGACTCCGGCTGCAGGCGGCAAACTGCGACGGCAGCGGTGGGGCCCCGGGCTTCTCCGCGGGCCCCGGTGATGACGGAGGCAGGCTTCTTGGCCCTGGGCCGCAGCGGTGAGTGCACCTCCGGTCCCCGCAACAGGGGGGGGGTAGAAATTAAGGGGGGATGACAGTGGGCTCAGCACCCAGCGCCCGGTATAGGACTGACTCAGGGGATCCCAGGCAAGGTCGGGGAGCCTAGGGGTCTCATCGCTAGTACCTGGTCGATCCCCCAGCAGTCCAGCAGTAATTCTCAGCTTTAAGTTTCAGCATTCAGTTTCAGCAGTAGCTTTCAGCAGTAAGCTTCAGCAATAGGTTTCAGCAGTAAGCTTCAGCAATAGGTTTCAGCAGTAAGCTTCAGCAATAGGTTTCAGCTGTAAGCTTCAGCAATAGGTTGCAGCAGTCTTAATGGCGCAGATGGCTCTGGCGCCCTTAGGGGTTCTGTTCCTTGGGGGGGTTGAGTTGGTGACTAGTTCCCTCCTAGTCAAGTTTGGCAGATGGCCCCAGGGTTCCCCTACCGCTGGGCTAGATCAGTGGGCTAGTACAGGATCCCTCACTCACTTAAAAGGCAGCACCTAAGCCCTGTCACTTTCAGAGGCATAAGTCCCTGACTAGGCCCTACCGCCTAAAACTCCTGCGTGGGTTCCCCAGGTCTGTGTTACTCGAACTGCCTAGAAAAAGTTCCCTCCCTCTGTTAAGTAGCCCTAGGTCAGGTGACCACTCTCTAAGGCGGCAAAAGTAAAACCCCACCTTCCTTCTAGAAGGTTCCAGCACATTCCAGGAGCTTCCCCATTCTAACTATAGGACAAAAAAGGCGGGCTGGTGTCGCAATATTGTTGTGGGGTTCCAGCCAGCTCCTGGCAGCTAGGGTGCTACTAGAAAGGCCACTCCGCAGTAGCAGGGGCCTGTGGCAGCCATCTTAGGGGAAGGAAGCACCTGCACCTTAACACTGATTGGCAATGAAAAGGCGCCCGGAGACCTAAGTCCAACACAAAAATGAGGGTGGAAAAAATGAGGCACGGTCAAAAATACAGGGGGAGACAACCCTAGGGCTGACAGGTCTAACAGTGGTGTATATGGATAATGCAGTCAGTTCAAGCAGATGTTCTGAAAGTAGTTAGAGATCCACTTGCCAGTTGGATTTTTGTTAAATTGCTAATTAAAAGAGACATTTATAATTTGATAAGTTACTATGGCACTATTGAAGATTCTCCGGCAGCACTACAGGAATGACATTCACTCTTATAAAATTAATCAGACCATATTATAATAGGTGGTGAATTCAATTTAATCCAAAATTTTGCAGTCAATACAAATCGTCAGAATAAGCTACAAAACAAACTTAAATCTATAAGCGCTTTAAAAATGTTAGTTCAGGATTTCGTTCTCATAGATCCCTGGCGGACTCAGAATGATGCCTCACGAGAATATACACGTTATTCGAAATGCCACGGTTCCGCATCTCGCGTAGCTTATTTTTTTACATCATTTAGGTTAGTGTGTGAGGGGGCAAGCCATGTGAATAACGTATTTTCAGATCATGCGTTGGTTGATTGATTTGTTCCATTGGATCCATCCTGGTCCCTTTGTGTCAGATGGAGCTTCAATAAGGCATTATTATTAGAAGATTGCTGGGTTGAACGGGTGAAATATAATCTGGAGGAATTTACAAAATATAATATTGATTCCACATCAGACTTTGTGGTTTGGGAAGCCATGAAAGCATTTTTTAGGGGACTTGCGAATGTATTTGCTGCCGCCATTAGACAGAAGGAGAAAATGTAACAGGAAACTTTGAGTACATCAGTAGATAAGTCCTTAATGACATACTCTTCCTTTCGGTCTGAAAAAACAATGAAATAATGAAAGAAGTAAAGCAGAACCTGCAGGAATTCTTTTTTGCGAGGGAAACTTTGAATCATGCGGCATACCTTCAGCAAAGATATGAAGAAAGTGAATTTGTGCAAAATCTAGACATAATTCCAATTTTATTAAAAGAAAACAAGATTCCATGCAGAATATTAAAACTATCCCTTTAGAAGTAGCTCAGACTTTTTATCAACGTTACAGTAAAATCTATACTGGGGGAATAGAAAGCTCACAAGAGTCATTGAATGACATAGAGGTCCCAACTCTAACAGAAGCCCAGGCGGACTTAATCAAAGCCTCTATTACTTTATTGGAAGGACAACAAACTATGAATTCTCTTCCTAATGGCAAGACTTGCGGTAAAGACGGTTTGCTGGACAAATTTTATAAAACATTTTCTCCACAATTAGTACCTTTTTTGGTTTGTCTATTTAGCCATATTTTGCAAGGAGGTACTGTTCCCAGTTCCTTTTTAGGATCAATCGTAGTCAGTTTAAAAAAAAAGGGTAATCCGGAACTCGATCCGAACTTGTACCGCCCCATTAGACTCCTTAACACCGATTATAAACTATATGCCAAAATCATGGCCAAAATGGTCTCAGCTGCAGCACTAACTATTGTTCATCATGATCAGAATGGCTTTCTTCCAGGGAGATAGATAGCCTCAAACACCAACTTTTTAATACAAGTTATAGATTATTTTTCAAAAACAAAATTAAAGCCACTGCCATTATGTTAGATGCTGAGAAAGTCTTTGATTTAGTGGGGTGGGGTGTTCTTTTTGCAATACTCCGTAAACTTGCTTTTCCGGCTAGCTTCCTATCAATGTTACGAACATTATACTCCGGGGCTAAGGCTACTATAATGATTCATAATATTTTAGCAGGAGATATAAATATTAGTCCTACTCGACAGGTTTGCCCAATGTCTCCCATATTGTTTGCACTATTTCTCGAACCTTTGGCATGTGCTCTTCGTTCTGATCAATCTATCAAGCCACCAATGAACGAGGCATCCAAACTTAAGCTATATGCAGACGATATGGCTTTATCTTTAAAGGCAGATAAAGATAATGTTCAATGTGCCTTTAATAAGATTTCTGAGTTCACGGCCAAAGGGGGCTATAAAATTAATCAAACAAAATCTGAAGCTCTAATTTTTAATAGCTCCCCAAAGATACTGCCACTTGTTATGCAATCGTCTATTTTAGTTGCACGACCAATTAATTATCTCGGGATTAAGGTTACAATAAATTATAATGATTTATATGTGCTAAATTATGTTCAGTTATTAATTAAAGCTCGAGCATTGCTTAATTGCTTGAACAAACTTACTTTTACAATTATTGCCCTCATATCACTCATAAAAATGAATCTATTTGCCTTTTCAAATGTCCCAATTAAGTTAGCAAAGGCTTTTTTTGGAGCTCTAGAAGGCAAAATCTAGTCTTTCATATGGAACTTAAAACGCCCCAGGGTTAAGCTGCTAACACTTTCATTACCTTAGGAGGAGGGAGGGTTAGCCCTTCCCTCCCTATGAACTTACTATCACGTTACGCTTATAATTTAGCTGATGTCAGTCTTAAAAAACATAGCTGTTGGAGATAATTATTATTTAAATATTATGATAAAAACAGCAAAAATAGCTCTGGCTTTTTTTTACAATTCCAAGACTACCGAGGCGCCTCAAATTGTAGTAGATCATACCATCTGTATTTGGCAAGCATACCAGATCCCATATTATCACCCTCAGATGAAACTCGGGGCTTGCGTTGTTTTAGATCTGAATTTAGGGCATTCCATACTAACACACTGGGCAAATATTGGCTTTCGAACACTAGGTGATTTTTTTCATAATAAGGGCTTTATCTCTTGGCAAGAACTTACTCGTGAACACAGATCACTAAGCCCATTACTTTTCTTTAGAGATACCCAAATTAAATTGTTCAGGTAACATGGTAGAACCAAACTCTATGGTAGAGAAAATTGGGCAAGACTTTTTTGTTGCTCGGCTTAGGGGAGTCGGTAGTTGGTACAGACTTCTCCATCAACATTTAGAATACGAAGTAATATTAAAGCACATCAAAAGCGTAAGCAATATTACAGGTTGCAGTATTACAAAGGTAAAACAAAAGCACAGGTGCACCACACATTAATTGCAAGTTGTAAAAGTACAGAAGTATAATCTGTATACAATACAAATCTAATTCAAACTTTCATTTTATTCCAATTTTCTTTTTAAAACGTAGTCATATGCATTACATTTTCACAGTGATACAGCCACAGCCGATGCGTTTCGTCCTACTACTAGAGGACTTCTTCAGGGTTCATATCAGAAGTGTAAGCAACGTTCCTCAAGATTATAGATGTTAAGAAGATATAAAAGGCAAGGCTGTCCAATATAATAATTGAAGGTACAGCATTGGTTACGCAAGAGTTGTGCCAGAGATATATGAGGGAAATTATACCCAATTCGATCAATACTGAGATTAGTTAAAAGTCAGTCTACAGGGTCAGGTGAGATGTCAATAATATGGATAAGATCCCAAATGCAAGGCGTACATGTCGGTTAAGATCTTCGAACCTGCTACCGATCGCCTGGTTCAATCACATAAGTATCATATCACCAGCCTCAAACAAAAAAAACGTATGCTGCAAATCCAAGCCTTGTCAGTTCCACTGCAAAATATATGTGCAGGAGCTGTAGTAGATAGTCAGTATCAGGCTATCAGCGGGTTTCTGACACGCCAAACATCACGGCGTGACTTTTGGCGTGTTGGAAACCCGCACATATATTTTGCAGTGGAACTGACAAGGCTTGGATTTGCAGCATACTTTTTTTGAGGATTGTGATATGATACTTATGTGACTGAACCGGGCGAAAAACCGGGTGAAAATTTAATGCATATGACTACGTTTTAAAAAGAAAATTGGAATAAAAATAAATTTTGAAGAAGATTTGTATTGTATACAGATTATACTTCTGTACTTTCACACCTTGCAATTAATGTGTGGTGCACCTGTGCTTTTGTTTTACATTATTATGATCCCATGAGGATTTGCATTGTGACGGTGGGTGCTTTTCAGTGTGCACACAAACCCCAAGAAGAATAGAGGGGTCAAAATATTAGAGGGATAGCAGCTCAGGTCCTGTAGTGTTTGAGGGTTCCACTGTCAGAGTTTTGGTTTAAGTATTACAAAGGTATTTTGATATTATTACAATTGTTTTACTAAAAAAGGCATTTGAGCTGCCAATTTTAAGCGGATGAGCTTCTGTTGTAAATGGATGCTCTACTACACCCCTGCAAAAGTTTTAAAAATTTACCATACTGCCGATCCCTCTTGCTTTAGATGTAGATCTCAGCCCGCCGACTGGGGGCATACAATTTTTACTTGCTCTAAATTATCTGAGTTTTGGACAGGCATCTTTTTCAGAATAAGTAGATGGGTGGGAAGAGCGATTACACTGGATCTGATTGAAGCCCTGTTTAGTGTCCCATCCGCTGTCTTTAATCTGACCACCGAATTGAATCAGATTTGTTTTATTGCATCTTTGGCAGCTAAATCATTAGTTTTGGCAAATTGGAAGTCTACTAAAGTACCAACTATGGGCATCATTAGGATGGCGAGCGGACTTTGTCCGCCCGCCATCCCGACGTAAAGAGGGACCGCCCTCCATATGTGCGGCGGTCCCGTGGTGGTGATTAGGATGCGCCCGCCACACTGGCGGGCGCATCCTGCATTTTTTACATTGTGGTGGGCGGTGCTTTCAGCATCACCCGCCGCAATGCCAAAAATGCATGTTGTGCATTTGCATGCACAATGTGGCAGGCACCGCGTGGTGCCTGCCGCATTGTGCATGCAAATGCAGGGGGGTATCATAGGTACCCCCATGTGCACCTCCCCAACTTCCTGGGGGCCCGCAACTGGCCCCCAAATGTGATTCCTGCATGCCTTTGTAGCAACCATGGAAAGGCTGCTCCCCGCCTGCATACTAATATGGATGGTGGTGTCTACCAGACATCGCCACCATTTTAAACCCTTTTCCGCCCGGTCGACTCGTTGACCGGGCGAAAAAGCGACGGACGGTCTTCCCGTCCGCCGCAGTACCCCACGCCTTACTGATATGGTGGGGGAAATGGGAGGCGGGGGGATTATGTCGGGCAGATCGCCACCGCCATGCGGGCAGTGGCAATCCGCCCGACATACTAATGAGCCCCTATGAATCGATGGTGTAATAAAATGGATAAAGTGTATCATCAGTTACTATATACAAAGAGAGTAGGTGCCATCAAGCGTTTCAACAAAATTTGGTCAAGTTGGCAGATGACACAATGATCAGAGTAAAGAAGCTATGAGATAAATATTGCTGTATATATTATGTTAACAATCCATTAGCTTAGTTGTTATAGCATGACCATTGAGATATATTGGGACATTTTAGGAATGAAGTCACATTATCATGAATTATTAGTGGTGTGATTTTTTTACTGCAATCTATTAATTATGTTGTTTTAGGAATAATTTGTATGAATTGGCAATATGGATTATGTATTTAGAGATTAACTTGATGATGCTGTTAAATTTCCCTCCCCCCCAAAAAAAGATGACTGAACAACAATGCGTTTTACTCAAAATCTTTGGCATCAATGGTAACTCAATAATTTTAAAAAATGCATATCCAGGATTTCCATTTTATCGGCGGTTTGCCAGCGTGTTTTACGAAAGGTGTAATTTGAACTAGCTGACTGGATGCCATGATTAAAAGCACCAATATGTATAAAATATTCCAATACCTTTGAGCTGCACCTGGCTGGAAATGAAGGAAGAAACTCGGTGATTCAGTATCACCCCAAGGTATTGCAAAATCCCTTATATTACCTTTTTGTGCATAGAATCTGTGAGCAAATTTGGACGAACAACTCAAAATGGTATCGAAATACAGAAAACCTTGTACCACTAGTGTAAATGGTCACATGGTCTGTTGGGACAATGTGGTAAACTGAATAAACTGGCAGGTTAGACTAGTCCAATCCAAGATGTCTGCTAATGGCGTTACGAGTGTGGGATGTCATACACCCACCTATGCATGTAGTTGCAGGGAGTTTTCCAAATGTGCATTACCGCTCAGGATAATGCAGGAGAAAACAAGCTAGTAAACATTAGTGACTGCATATGCAAACAGTGGACTCCTGTGCCGTATCTCTGGTGTGATGGGAGTGCGGGGTATACCAAGAAGAAGGAGACACTGTAATAAAATTGTAGCAGATGATTAAAATTGCAGGAATTTGTGAGTAGGCTCCTGGGCACTCATTGCCTAATGTAAAGGCAGCCAAGCAGGGTAAGGTGTAAACGAGTAGTCTAATTCCCCATGCAAGGAGCCCACAACCAGCCTACTCTCTCTGTGAACATCGCACAAGCTCCTGATTTGAACAAACACTCTTGAATGGACCGGTGGTGGAAAACGCACACACACTGAAAGTAAACATCAATGAATATAAACATTGCACAAGCGCCGCATAACTGGCATAGCTGCCAAGGTTTCAATGTGGATATGTGTGACATTTTCATAGTTTCAGTTCAATTATGAGTGACATTCAACTACCATGAGTGACACATTCTTGCGAGCATAATCAAGCAATGAAGATGAGGGAAACCTATAACTATCAGAAATTACACTAATTTGAGCAACGAGAAACTCTAAGAAGATCTTAAAACTGCTGCAATGCACTAGAAATGGAAGGGGACTGTGAGACCCCACTACACCAAACAGGGTGTGAGAGGCCATACTGCCTGCAAATGAGCCTCGTGCTCCATAACGCCACAGCTGCAAGTTTTCAAATTGCTTATGTGTGACTTTTCAATGGTTTCAGTATACTTTTAAGTGAGATTCAATTCAACTACCAAATGTGTGACACTTTCTCATGAGTAAAACCAAGCAATGAAGTGCATGGAAAGACATATATTTCAGAAATTAGACACTTCTGAGAAATGAGAAGTTCTAAAAGTATCTCAGCCCCTCTCCCACACTCTCACAGACAACACCCCCCTTGCACAGATCAGTAAGTGCTCTCTTGATGGACTCACCTCTGCTACCAGAAGTAAGTGCTCGCTGCAGTGCCAGACTGAGGCAGGGAGCTTTTTTGGCCTGTGTTCTTGGACAGGAGGGCAAGGGAGCTTAACGGCAGTGCTCTTGTAGACTATAAGTGGCTGCAGCTTGATTATACTGGTCTTTAGAAGTAAATGTGTTATGCTATCAAAATGCTGGCACAAACACTTCAGATTTATGTCTCACACTGACTCTCAGGCTGTGCTTGTCTGGTTGCTGCACACTTTTGAGTTAAAATTAAAACACTCCGGTGCCAGTCAATGACGCTGACCGTGTCCAGGCTGGCTGGCACACAGAGCAATGGTACTGGGTGCCAGCTCATGAGAGGATGCAGGCCCCAAACTCGACTCCGGCAGCCGCGGTCTAGACTCGCTAGGCATCATTATGAGAGGCTGCAGGCACCAGCTAACTCTCTCCAGCACAGTCCAACTCCGGTCTGGACTCGAGCGGCACCTTGATGAGAGGCTGCAGCAGGCAATACTGGCTAGTGGTTTGAGCAGCGGTGAGCTTCACTCCAGCCAAACGTAAAGAAGCTGATAACTGCGGCCCTCGCACCGTGGGCAGCCCACCCTATTATCATAAGCCCTGTCTCGCCATTGGGTAAATGCGGGACACATTATTGTTGCAGTATCTGTGATACTATCATGTCAAGTGAATGCCAAACGGATTCAGGCATCGCAGCTGACCCAGCCCACAGGCCTGCTGCTGTCAGAGTGTCTTGTTACAGCGCTGAACGTCAAATTCCCCCTTCGGCACAGACCAACTACCTCGACATCCAATTCACTCAAATACATTCATTGGTGGAGCCCATAACACCAATATACTTACACTCCGTTGATCTGTTTTTCTGAGGGAAAATACGCTTCCAAACGCTGACATGAGAGGAATAGCTTCACCTTACCTTTAAACACATTGCCCTCAGACTTCTAAGATATCCCTCTCATAAGGAGATGGATCATTTGGTTGTTATTTATGATTTTAATGAATACTGCTCGTCTATCTACACATTACTTCTTTACCACATTTCTCTTATTCAATAATCGACACAACACATTTGTCAATTAATCAAATATTCTATATCTAAATTATATTGCAAGAAAATTAGAAGTCATCATCAGCATTTCAGAGCATCATATTTATCTATTCTGGCTAAAGTCGTCCTCTAAGTCAATCAGTCAAGAAGAATTTATTCAGCAAAGTTAGGCCGCAATTCAGTCTCTCAAAGATTCAGGATAACAGCTGTCCAGCAGTGTCACCGTCCTCTCCGTCGGCATAACGTCAGGAAATCAATTTCGTCAAAGAAGAGCAAGCAATCGATAGCGTATCTGTCTATCCTAATTTCCTACCTACTTTTATAATGAAAATAATATCAAAAAGTATCAAGATCGGGGTTTAGAGAGTCCAGATTGGTCAACTTGGGGTCGCGAGGTGAAGTTCTCACATAGTCCGCAGAATGAAGTCATCACACTTGCTGGTTCCGGTTTTTAAATCAAGCATTGTCTTTTGTCTTGGATGGGTTCCCGGAGCGTCCTTGTAGGGTACATGTTCTCCTGGGGTCAGGTCCAGGCCACTGCTGCTGGCGGTGACGCCTGCGCACTTCACCCAGAACCTCGTGTTGTCAGGGCAGTAACGTTTAACGTCTCGTTCAGCCATCTTGTATAGGCCGAAATGGTCAACTTAAGCAAAAGAAACACAAAAACGTAATTAAAACAGAAATGACTAATAAAATGTTATCCCCTTACTAATACCCATATGTGTGTGTATTTATCTAGCAGAAGCAACACTCAGAGCGGTTTATACTCACTGAATAAAGCACAAATCACAAATACATCACCAAAGCAACATATAACATGCAATATTCTAGTTTTCTACTATTAATATGCGTACTCAAGTTAGTTTACAATTAATATAGCCATGCAAGGTGCAATTCCCACGTATTATTCTTTTGTTAATATAGTTGGTGAGTTATGACTTCAAACAAATTAATAATATTACAATTAATTGATTATTCGGATTAATATAAACATGCAGAATGGGGGGGTATACAACATTTTGTACTACCCGCTCCAGCAATCCCCCCTTTGTTGATTATATCACCACACTAATTTAAAATGTTGTATCCCTTTTACTGAAATTTTGAATTGATTTCTTGTTTCATTCATATTTCAGTTTACCCTGTTTCTTCTCTTTTTGCTGTTTTACACATGCTATCTTTTAACTCTTCTAGTTCTATTTCTTCAAATTCTCTTTTTTGTTTCTTATCCCTTCTCCTTAAATTTTCTCTTTTTATTCTTTACTGGTTATTATTCTTTCTACAACAAATGCAACCTAGTCTAATTATTAATACTAGGGAAATCACACAAGTTAATGGAAACAATATCTTACCTATAAATGTACTACCTAATTTTACTACAAAGTCTTTAATAGCTGATATTTTCTTACCAATCTTCTCCCAAACACCTTCAACCTCCAGTGGTACAATTTCGTCATACAATTCTGTAATATTTTTAATATAAATTTTCAAATCTCTACTTTCGTCAGGAATGTAAGTACAACAATGTTGAACTTTCAGCATTCCACAGACTCCACCCTCTTTTGCCAATAAAATATCAAGGGCAAGTCGATTTTGCATTACCATAGCACGCATGGCAACCATTTCTGTATTTACCAATAAGAATCCTCCAGCGGTGCTTGTTGACAAGCGATCCACTACTGTTGAAAGTTTTATAATTTTGTTCGCATTCAGAGATATTCCCACTGCGGGTATCAGTGCTCCAAAAATGTCACCCACAATTTCAGTCCAAGATTCTCTCTTACTACGTGCTAAATAACTACCTAAACTATGTACACCATCTTCTCCTCTATCCATGTGAAAAATCTTTGGCAAAACCAGGCCAACATAACATGTTCCATACCAATGGTCTGGCATACGATAATTTGCCCTGTTCCCACAAATGAAATATAGTCCTGGAAAGACTGGATCTCTTCCACCTTTAAATCCCCATCCTCCCATGATCCGGTATGTATTATGGCACTCACTATTCCCTAGAAAATAATTGTCATACGCCGTCTGATTCCTTCTTATACACAATTTCCCTTTCTGAGGCCAATCTAAAGCCATAGTTGGACTCGTTTCCCCTCTTAAATGTTTCTCCGTTTCTACATCTCAAACCGTTTTCTCCACTTTCCCTTCTGAAACCTTCCTTTGCATTTTCAATCTCCTTTCTTCAACCATGTCCAAAAATGTCTTCTGTTCTTTCTTTAAACTGCAATTCAGGTTATTTCTAAATATATATTCTAAGGTTAGTTCATTTGTCTCTAAGAAAAAATCACCTAATACCTTTGCAGGTTTTACCTTGTTTAGTTTGTTAGTTGCTGGTACTTGTGAAAATATAGTATCTACATCTGAAAAATAATACTCTAATTTACCTGTTTGATAAAATAAACTAGCTATTACACTACATGTTATCCCATATGTTACAGGAAGGTGATGATAAGTCACTCCTTCAGATACAGATGCAGGTAATTGCATACATACGTAGCAATCCCTTACGTCCATTGTTTTTACATATTCATACAACAATTTTGACAACACATTGTTAGAAAAATCTGTTATTGACCTGTCTTTATGTAAATAGTTTTGATCTATTCTAGTTGGAACTACCTTTTGAACTTTCCCTATATTAGTTATGTTATCGCTATGTCCTTCTAATGTATCTACGAGTAACTTTAAATGAAATCAGTAGAGCAAGAATACTCCAAAGAAGCATTAATAATCCTGTACAACAACAACACATTTTGCACCATCTTCTAAGGAAGGTACATCTACTTTTGCTACTTTCTATGTTTGCCGTCTTTTCTAAATGAGCCGTGTCTTTTGACTTAGCCTCTTGTACTTCACAACTAGTTTCTAACCCAAGGCTTCTAAGCACCTACGTGGTTCTACCAGTTTTTGTCTTTTGCAGTATTTTATTGTTTTTCCATCAGTAATTTTCTTGTCTCATTCAGTTTGGCATCTCATCATCTTTCACTTTCCCTTCGTTTTCAACATACAGGTTGTCCTGAATATCCGCTTCTTCTCCAATATCGGACAAGATAACTCTCAGGATTTCCAATTCTTCGTCTTCCTCAACCACTTCCGGTACAACCACCTCTGGATTTCCTTGGCTATCTGCCTCTTCTTTCACTTCAGGCAGGGCCACATATGTCCATTCCGGTGATTTAAACTTCTGGTTAGGTTTTCTTGTTCGTTTGTTTTCTTTGACTACTGTTTGTTCTTCTTCTTTCGATTTTTACTGACTCGTTACTTCATTCACCTGTTCAGCTCTTGGCGAATTTACACGGGTCAATCGATATCTCAATCTCTTTATGTTGTTTGGCCACACCTCGTCTTTGGCCGCTCTTTTCAATTTACTCCCTTTATCATTCTTTTCAGTTCTCCAAGCTCTCTTTCTCAGAACTCGGCCTTCTGGTATTTCATCTTCACTTTCTTCAGACTCTGTTTCAACCTGCTTTTTACCTTCAACGCTTTCTTTTTCCACCTCTTTTGTTTTCCCTAATTCTGTCCCTCCTCGAATCTCCGTCACGCAATCTTCCTGCTGACTACTTGTCCCTGCTTCAAACTGGTTGTTGGAGTTCCCTACACCTCCTCTGGGGTCTTCTGCAATAATCTTTCCCTCTCTCTCTGTATCTGGCACCTGTCCATCTAAAGGTGTTGTTTCAGGTGGAATTTCTCTCAATCCTTTATCTGGCACTCCCTTCTCACGGATTTCTTTTATTGTCTCTCCACTGTACTTTTCTTTGTTCTTCCTTTGTTCTTTCTTGGATAAATGGGCTCTTGGTTCTGTCTCTGAGTCTGAACTGGATTCAGAAATCTGTAATCTTTTCCTCAGGGAGTTACTTCTGGGGACCAAAGTTAACCTTGGACCTGTCTCCCCCCTTTCAGAATTTTCTCCTTCTTTATCTTTTGGCTCTCCGTCATCTGACTCAGTACTGGATTCTGACTCATCAAAATACTCCTTTTCTTTACAATCAACTGGATTTAGAATTCTCAAGGTATGGCTTGCATGGATCCAATTCTTCAATCCAGCACACTTCACAGCTGTTGTTGTAGTCAAGATGACTTGCCTTGGTTTTCCCCACCTGGGAACCAAACAGTTTCTTCTTATGTGTACTTTTATCCTTACCCAGTCCCCTGGGCTTAGATCATGAGCTGGCTTCTTTTCAAGAGTGGTGGCATCCGCTCCGACCTGATGAAACACAGAATGAACTGCGTCAGCCAGGCTTTTACAGTACTCCAACACCATGTCATCAGTTATTGTCATCAGCTTGTTGACTGGTATAAATACATGTCTCATTGCGCGTCCCATGAGGATCTCATGAGGACTCAAACCAGTAGTTCTGTCTGGTATTGATCTAATAGTCATGAGTACCAGAGGCAAGACATCGGGCCATTTCATACCTGTGGCTAAACACATTTTCCCTATTCTGTTTTTGATAGTACCATTCATTTGTTATACTACACCAGAAGCCTCTGGTCGGTAGGCACAATGCAGTTTTTGTCGTACATTCAATGCTTCACAAATCAGTTTTATGATCTCATTATGAAAATGTATTCCTCGGTCTGATTCAAGTGTTACTGGGAACCCAAACCTAGGTATAAATTCCCTCAACAATAATTTTGCCACTGTCATTCCATCATTTCTTCTTGTTGGGAATGCCTCCACCCACCTAGAGAATAGGCATACCATTACCAAAACATACCTCAACCTGTTACAAGGAGGCATCTCAATGAAATCTACTTGCATTCTGGTGAAAGGCCCTCCCTCTCGACCTATTGTTCCTAGACTCACCACTGTCTTTCTTCCGGGATTGTACTGCTGACAAATTAGACATCTTTGACAAATACTTTCCGCTACAAGTCTGAACTTGGCATTATACCAAGTTTGTTTAAAGGACCTAATCATGGCGTCTCTCCCTATATGTCCCTGTCCATGATACATCCGTGCCATGGCAGACATCATGCTATCAGGCATAACTGGTCTTCGATCTCGATAGACCCACACATGATCTTTCTCTCTTGGTGCACATCCTGCTTTTACCCACTGTTTTACCTCTTCCTCTCCTGCTTCTTCCTGCAATTGCCTTACCTCATCCCATGTTCCCACAGTGTTAGTAAACATTGGGAAACAAGAAACCAATTCTTTTTCCTTTGCCCGATTGATTGAATTCTGATTTCGTGCACAATACTGTGCCATGTCATTGGCAAATTTATTTCCAGTGGCAATGTAATCACCACTGCGACTATGAGCAGCACATTTTACCACAGCCAATTGCCTAGGCAGCTGTATTGCCTCAAGCAACTTTCCAACCACTTCAGCATTCTTAATGGGAGTCCCACTTGAGGTCAGGAAACCTCTTTGCAGCCAAATTTGGCCGAAATCATGGACCACCCCGCAGCCATACTGGCTATCAGTTATCACAGTCCCTCTCACACTTTTCCCAATCTAACAGGCTCTGGTCAGGGCAATAAGTTCAGCTACTTGGGCCGACCTTACTCCTTTCAAATATGATGCTTCCATCACAGCTGCAACTGTGCATACTGCATATGCTGCACTCAGCACTCCATCATCTGTTCTCAAACAAGATCCATCAACAAATATGACATAATCACATTCTGGTAAAGGGTCATCTTTTATGTCAGGTCTTGGTTCTGTACAAAAATCAAGTACATCCAAACAATCATGATCTGCTTCATCTCTTATCTCCACATGCTCTACATCAGGCAACAATGTTGAAGGATTCACATTCATGCATCTCACAACACTCACATTTGTTGAACCCAAAATGACCTTTTCATACCTAACCTCTTCGATGCTCATGATGGAGCGCTTCCGTCATGAGCATCAGTTGGGCTGTGCTCATGACGGAACCGCTCCGTCATGAGGACAGCCCCTGGGGGAAGCGCTGGCGCTCCCCCCCTGGGGCATCGATCGTGCCCCCACAGACGGGGATGGCAGCGGAAGAGTTTCCGCTGCCACCCCCGAGCCCCCCCACGCTTCCTGGTGACGTCAGCGCGCACAGCGCACGCCGGCGTCATCAGGAAGTGCTCGGACGCCTGGAAGCCATTTGCTTCCAGGCGTCCACGGCGAGTAGGTGAGTCTTGTGTGTTCCGGTGGGGCGGCGGGGGCCTTTCAGAGCGTATTGAGGCATCGGGGGAGAGGAAAGAGTATTTCCTCTCCCCTGATGTCTCAATACAGGGCATTCCTGCTCCACGATCGCGCACAGCGTCGCGATCGTGGAGCAGGGATGCCCCACTAGACACCAGGGATGTGTTTTATTTTATTTTGGAAGCGACCCCTTGGGTAAGGGTCGCTTCCTGGGGGCCATATATTATTATAAGACTTTTTTGCCCCCTCTGGGGGCAGATCGGTGTTTTGTTTTCGCCGTTTCTGCTCCCAGGGGGGGCAGAAAAGCCCACTAGACACCAGGGATATCATTATTTATGTAGGAAGCGACCCCTTGAGCAAGGGTCGCTTCCTTGGGGCCCTAAATTGTTTGAAGACTTTTCTGCCCCCTCTGGGGGCAGATCGGTGTTATTTTTTTGCCGTTTCTGCTCCCAGGGGGGGGGGGGGGGCAGAAAAGCCCACTAGACACCAGGGATCTAATTTTTGTTGTAGGAAGCGACCCCTTGGGCAAGGGTCGCTTCCTTGGGCCCCTAAATTTTTTGAAGACTTTTCTGCCCCCTCTGGGGGCAGATCGGTTTTATTTTTTCGCCGTTTCTGCTCCCAGGGGGGGGCAGAAAAGGCCACTAGACACCAGGGAATTAGTTCAAATAAAAATAGAAGTGACCCCTCGCTTCCAGGGTGTAAATTGTTTTCTGGCACACAACCCGATTGACCATTTGGGTAGTGACATAGCATGTTATAATGTTTATTGTTATATTTTTTGTGAATTCCAATTGTAATGTTTTTTTTTTGTTTACTTTTTTGTTCTAGGTGAAGGCTTTTCTTCATTTCACGTTGCAGTGTTGTGACTGGTGGTTCTGCTGTTTGTGTAGTTTGGTAAGAGACTTATTTTTGTACAATGTAAATGTGTTTGATTTCTCTGCCTGTTTTGCAAATGGTGTAATAATAGCAGTATGTTTGGTTTTTGAGTGTCAAAAACTTTTTGCATTGGTGCTCGATGTGTATTTTGTTGTGAGTAATTTGTTTTTTTTTCTTCTTTCTAGTTTGATATCGTTGGTTTTTGCTGTGTCACTGCAGAGTTGGTTTCTGGTGAGTGCAGCTGTCTCTTGTAATTGGATTGTATAGTTTTTGAGTACATTGATCTTTGTGATAAAGGTACACATTTCTTTACTTACTTTGTTTGCACATTGTTGGTTGTTGTTGACTTGTTTGTGCAGTCTTCTATCTTAGTAAGTATAATGGCTAGCCGCAGGATGACTGCTCAGCAGGTTGTTGGTTTGCTGTTTGAGTCTTCCTCTGATATTGGTTCAGAGACTGACTCTGCATCTGAGGGAGAGGAGGCAGGGGACGATTCTGGCAGTGAGTTGTCTCTCCGTATGGAGTCATCGGATGATGAAGATACTCTTAGTGCGGATGAAGTGCCTGTGTTAGAGGAGGAGACTGATGTGCCGATAGTGCGGCAAGAGGCATCTGGGCTGCAGCCTGGGGCTGCAAGACTTCCCGTTGGTGTAGTGCGGCAAGAGGCATCTGGGCTGCAGGCTGGGGCTGCAAGTCTTCCCGTTGAAAGTGATGACCTCTGGGTTGCCCCTGGCATGGTGCAGCCGGAATTTCCAGAGTTTACTGGTGTTCCAGGGTCTAGAGTGAATACTGAGAACTTTTTGCCTGTAAATTTGTTTCAGTTGTTTATGGACGATGTGTTTTTGGCAGAGATTGTTGAGCAGACTAATTTGTATGCCGAACAGTTTTTGAGGGACAACAGTGCCAGTCTTAAGCCACACTCTAGAGCTACCCGGTAGACTCCCACAAATGTTGAAGAGATGAAGAAGTTCTTGGGTTTAACTTTTTTGATGGGCTTGCTAAGGAAGCCATCATTGGCTTCATATTGGTCTAGCAGTCCCTTGATGGCAACGTCTATTTTTCCGGCAGTCATGACTCGTGACAGGTATTTGCTTCTGCTTCGGATGATGCACTTTGTTGATAATGGTTTAGCGTTGCCACGAGATCACCCTGATTGTGACCGTCTTTTTAAGATTAGGCCTGTCCTTGATCACTTTGTTGATCGATTTTCTGAGATTTATGCCCCTGGTAGAGAAATTGCAGTGGATGAGTCTTTGGTGTTGTTCAAGGGCCGCTTGGTTTTTAGGCAATACATTCCTAGTAAGAGGGCACGCTATGGAATAAAGCTGTATATGCTGTGTGACAGTAGGACTGGATATGTCTCTAATTTCAGGGTGTACACCGGTAAGGAATCTAGGTTTAACCTCCCTGGTTGTCCGTCCACTTTTGGAGTGACTGAGAAAATTGTTTGGGAACTTGGTAGAGGATTTTTTAACAAAGGCCACCATTTATATGTAGATAACTTCTACACTGGTGTGCGGTTGTTCAGGGAATTGGCCAAAGTGGACACTTTTGCTTGTGGCACAATCCGCTGTAACCGTAAAGGTTTTCCGAAAGAACTTGTTTGTCAAAAGCTTGTGCGGGGACAGTGCAGTGCGTTGCGTTGCCAGGAGCTTCTTGTGAAGTTTACAGACAGGAGAGATGTCTGCATGCTGACTTCCATCCATGATGAAAGCACTGCACCTGTGACTGTTTGGGGTCAGGTCGCTGAAGCGCGCAAACCTGTGTGCATTTTAGACTATAATAGGCACATGGGTGGTGTTGACAGAGTAGATCAGAGGTTGGAACCTTACACTGCTCTTCGTAAGGCTTACATTTGGTACAAGAAGTTGGCTATCCATCTTTTCCACTTGGCAATGTTTAATGCTTTTGTTGTGTTCCAGGATTCTTGCCCTGAGTCAAAGATGACTTTTGCTAAGTTTCAGGAGTCTGTAATAGGCAGCCTTGTTGTAGTGGAACAGGCAAGTGTTCCTAGAGTTGGACTGGTGGAGGATGTTGCTAGATTGAAAGAACGCCACTTTCCAGATCACATTCCTCCCACACCCGCAAAAGATTTTCCCAGTAGGAGATGTAGAGTCTGTTGGCGAAGAGGTTTGCGGAAGGAGAGTCGTATGTACTGCCCCGATTGTCCCTCTCATCCTGCACTGTGTCTCTCTGCTTGTTTCAGAGCGTACCACACGCGTAAAAATTTCTGGGAACATTCATGAGTGGTAAAGTGAACTGCCTTGTCTATATTCTTTGGAAAATATGATTCTGTTTCAAGGTTGGTGTTAGTGCAATGTATTTAGTTGCTGATTTTCTGTTAGAAGATTTGTATCTATTTGCAATTTGTTTGTGTTTTTATTTTTTTCTAAAAAAATCCAAAATGTGATGGCGGTGTGTGTAGGCTTGCGCTTGGCTGTTGGTGTGTGTGGACTGGCACTTGGTTGGTGGTGTGCGTGGAATGGTGCTTGGCTGACGGTGTGCGTGGACTGGCGGTGTGCATGGACTGGCGGTGTGCGTGGACTGGTGCGTGGCTGGTGGTGTGCGTGGAATGGTGCTTGGCTGGCGGTGTGCGTGGAATGGTGCTTGGCTGGCGGTGTGCGTGGAATGGTGCTTGGCTGGCGGTGTGCGTGGACTGGTACTTGGCTGGCGGTGTGTGTGGACTGGTGGTGTGTGCGGGCTGGTGTTTGGCTGGTGATGTCCGTGGACTGGAGCTTGGCTGGTGGTGTCCGTGGACTGGAGCTTGGCTGGTGGTGTGCGTGGACTGGAGCTTGGCTGGCGGTGTGCGTGGAATGGTGCTTGGCTGGCGGTGTGCGTGGACTGGTACTTGGCTGGCGGTGTGCGTGGACTGGTGGTGTGTGCGGACTGGTGCTTGGCTGGTGGTGTCCGTGGACTGGAGCTTGGCTGGCGGTGTAGGTGGATTGGCGATTGGCTGCCGGTGTGCCTGGACTGGCGATTGGATGGCGGTGTGCCTGGACTGGCGCTTGGCTAGCGGTGTGCGTGGACTGGCGTTTGGCTAGCGGTGTGTGTCGACTGGTGCTTGGCTGGCTGTGTGTGAGTAGTGACTTTCTGCTGGTCACTACACACACTGCTAGCTGAGTGCCACTCCACGCAATCCTTCAGCCTGTGTAGTTGCTGTGTCTGGATTGTGGGCATGTGAAAGTGATGGGCCCTTGAATGGCGCTGTGTGCTGGTGTGAGTTTTGTTATGTGATGGGCCCGCGGCTGGCGGTGTGGATGGTTTTGTATGTCTCACACGTATGAAAGGTGTATGAATGGCCTGTAAAGAGGTTGGTGCCTTGTCGTGGCTTTACAGCTCACGAGCTGTGAGTCAATGGTTCAGTTTCTCGCCCTTTCAATTATTACCAGTGCATTTCATGTTTTGTGAAATCACTTGCTAATACAATTTTATCTACTGAACCATCACTCACCCTCGTGCCAAATCCAACCAGTATGTGTGTGTGCTTGCGGGTTAGATGGCTGTGCAGTAATATTTGTCTTTCTGAAGCAGGGTGTACCTTGTCCCTTTTTGGTGATTTTTGTACTGTGTTGCTTTTGTACCTGGTGGTGCGAATGGTCTTGTTTGTATCACGTATGAAAGGTGTGTGAATGGCCTGTAAAGTGGTTGGTGCCTTGACGTGGCTTTACAGCTCACGAGCTGCGAGTCATTGGTTTGGTTTTTTGTGAATTTAATTATTGACAGTGCATTTCATTTTTGTGAAATCTCTTGTTAATAAAATTTAATACACTGAACCATGACTCGCCCTCGTGCCAAATCCAACCAGTATGTGTGTGTGTTTGAGGAATAGCTGGTTGTGCAGGAATCTTTGTCTTTAGTTTCTCTGCCAAGGTACACTTTCCATGTAAGAATAACCCACCAACTGTAGATATTGTCGAAAACCCTTGGGAGTTCATGGTGATGTCTCTCTAGTGAATTGAAAAATATTTTTTATCCCCATTGTCCTGTAAACCTCAAACTGTCTGCCACATTTTCTTTGCAGTATTATTCCTAAATTCTCACGCTGTAGTGACAATAGTTAATCTGGTTTTGCAAGGGGGGTTACTTTGGTTTTTTGCCCAGGGCTCGGCGGGCATCTAGGGAAACCTTCCAAACCCACGCATTTCTGAAAACTAGACACCCGGCGGCTTCCAGGGAGGTATGGCTTGCGTGGATCCCCCAACGTTTCCTTACCCAGAATCCCCTGCAAACCTCAATTTTTGCTCAAAAAATCACTTTTTTCACACAGTTTGGGGTGGGAAAGTAGTGGCATCACCGGGCTCACACAAATTTACCACCACCCAGCGTTCCCCCAGGTCTCCTGGTAAAAATGGTGCCTCACTTGTGTGGGAGGCCCAAGTACCCGCGGCAGGCAAGGGCCCAAAACATAGTGAGGCGACATCAAAATGGCCTATCGCCAAACCACCTGGTTTTGCAAGGGGGGTCACTTTGGTTTTTGGCCCGGTGCGCGGCGGCCATCTAGGGAAACCTACCAAACCCACGCCTTTCTGAAAACTAGACACCCGGTGGCTTCCAGGGAGGTATGGCTTGCGTGGATCCCCCAACGTTTCCTTACCCAGAATCCCCTGCAAACCTCAATTTTTGCTCAAAAAATCACTTTTTTCACACATTTTGGGGTGGGAAAGTAGTGGCATCACCGGGCTCACACAAATTTACCACCACCCAGCGTTCCCCCAGGTCTCCCGGTAAAAATGGTGCCTCACTTGTGTGGGAGGCCCAAGTACCCGCGGCAGGCAAGGGCCCAAAACGTAGTGAGGCGACATCAAAATGGCCTATCGCAAAAACACCTGGTTTTGCAAGGGGGGTCACTTTGGTTTTTGGCCCGGTGCGCGGCGGCCATCTAGGGAAACCTACCAAACCCATGCATTTCTGAAAACTAGACACGCGGCGGCTTCCAGGGAGGTATGGCTTGCGTGGATCCCCCGTTTCCTTACCCAGAATCCCCTGCAAACCTCAATTTTTGCTCAAAAAATCACTTTTTTCACACATTTTGGGGTCGGAAAGTAGTGGCATCACCGGGCTCACACAAATTTACCACCACCCAGCGTTCCCCCAGGTCTCCCGGTAAAAATGGTGCCTCACTTGTGTGGGAGGCCCAAGTACCCGCGGCAGGCAAGGGCCCAAAACGTAGTGAGGCGACATCAAAATGGCCTATCGCAAAACCACCTGGTTTTGCAAGGGGGGTCACTTTGGTTTTTGGCCCGGTGCGCGGCGGCCATCTAGGGAAACCTACCAAACCCACGCATTTCTGAAAACTAGACACCCGGCGGCTTCCAGGGAGGTATGGCTTGCGTGGATCCCCCAACGTTTCCTTACCCAGAATCCCCTGCAAACCTCAATTTTTGCTCAAAAAATCACTTTTTTCACACATTTTGGGGTGGGAAAGTAGTGGCATCACCGGGCTCACACAAATTTACCACCACCCAGCGTTCCCCCAGGTCTCCCGGTAAAAATGGTGCCTCACTTGTGTGGGAGGCCCAAGTACCCGCGGCAGGCAAGGGCCCAAAACGTAGTGAGGCGACATCAAAATGGCCTATCGCCAAACCACCTGGTTTTGCAAGGGGGGGTCACTTTGGTTTTTGGCCCGGTGCGCGGCGGCCATCTAGGGAACCCTACCAAACCCACGCATTTCTGAAAACTAGACACCCGGCGGCTTCCAGGGAGGTATGGCTTGCGTGGATCTCCCAACGTTTCCTTACCCAGAATCCCCTGCAAACCTCAATTTTTGCTCAAAAAATCACTTTTTTCACACATTTTGGGGTGGGAAAGTAGTGGCATCACCGGGCTCACACAAATTTACCACCACCCAGCGTTCCCCCAGGTCTCCCGGTAAAAATGGTGCCTCACTTGTGTGGGAGGCCCAAGTACCCGCGGCAGGCAAGGGCCCAAAACGTAGTGAGGCGACATCAAAATGGCCTATCGCCAAACCACCTGGTTTTGCAAGGGGGGTCACTTTGGTTTTTGGCCCGGTGCGCGGCGGCCATCTAGGGAACCCTACCAAACCCACGCATTTCTGAAAACTAGACACCCGGCGGCTTCCAGGGAGGTATGGCTTGCGTGGATCCCCCAACGTTTCCTTACCCAGAATCCCCTGCAAACCTCAATTTTTGCTCAAAAAATCACTTTTTTCACACATTTTGGGGTGGGAAAGTAGTGGCATCACCGGGCTCACACAAATTTACCACCACCCAGCGTTCCCCCAGGTCTCCCGGTAACAATGGTGCCTCACTTGTGTGGGAGGCCCAAGTATCCGCGGCAGGCAAGGGCCCAAAATGTAGTGAGGCGACATCAAAATGGCCTATCGCCAAATCACCTGGTTTTGCAAGGGGGGTCACTTTGGTTTTTGGCCCGGTGCGCGGCGGCCATCTAGGGAAACCTACCAAACCCACGCATTTCTGAAAACTAGACACCCGGCGGCTTCCAGGGAGGTATGGCTTGCGTGGATCCCCCAACGTTTCGTTACCCAGAATCCCCTGCAAACCTCAATTTTTGCTCAAAAAATCACTTTTTTCACACATTTTGGGGTGGGAAAGTAGTGGCATCACCGGGCTCACACAAATTTACCACCACCCAGCGTTCCCCCAGGTCTCCCGGTAAAAATGGTGCCTCACTTGTGTGGGAGGCCCAAGTACCCCCGGCAGGCAAGGGCCCAAAACGTAGTGAGGCGACATCAAAATGGCCTATCGCCAAACCACCTGGATTTGCAAGGGGGGTCACTTTGGTTTTTGGCCCGGTGCGCGGCGGCCATCTAGGGAAACCTACCAAACCCACGCATTTCTGAAAACTAGACACCCGGCGGCTTCCAGGGAGGTATGGCTTGCGTGGATCCCCCAACGTTTCCTTACCCAGAATCCCCTGCAAACCTCAATTTTTCCTCAAAAAATCACTTTTTTCACACATTTTGGGGTGGGAAAGTAGTGGCATCACCGGGCTCACACAAATTTACCACCACCCAGCGTTCCCCCAGGTCTCCCGGTAAAAATGGTGCCTCACTTGTGTGGGAGGCCCAAGTACCCGCGGCAGGCAAGGACAACAAACGTAGTGAGGCGACATCAAAATGGCCTATCGCCAAACCACCTGGTTTTGCAAGGGGGGTCACTTTGGTTTTTGGCCCGGTGCGCGGCGGCCATCTAGGGAACCCTACCAAACCCACGCATTTCTGAAAACTAGACACCCGGCGGCTTCCAGGGAGGTATGGCTTGCGTGGATCCCCCAACGTTTCCTTACCCAGAATCCCCTGCAAACCTCAATTTTTGCTAAAAAATCACTTTTTTCACACATTTTGGGGTGGGAAAGTAGTGGCATCACCGGGCTCACACAAATTTACCACCACCCAGCGTTCCCCCAGGTCTCCCGGTAAAAATGGTGCCTCACTTGTGTGGGAGGCCCAAGTACCCGCGGCAGGCAAGGGCCCAAAACGTAGTGAGGCGACATCAAAATGGCCTATCGCCAAACCACCTGGTTTTGCAAGGGGGGTCACTTTGGTTTTTGGCCCGGTGCGCGGCGGCCATCTAGGGAAACCTACCAAACCCACGCATTTCTGAAAACTAGACACCCGGCGGCTTCCAGGGAGGTATGGCTTGCGTGGATCCCCCAACGTTTCCTTACCCAGAATCCCCTGCAAACCTCAATTTTTGCTCAAAAAATCACTTTTTTCACACATTTTGGGGTGGGAAAGTAGTGGCATCGGGCCAAAAACCAAAGTGACCCCCCTTGCAAAACCAGGTGGTTTGGCGATAGGCCATTTTGATGTCGCCTCACTACGTTTGTTGTCCTTGCCTGCCGCGGGTACTTGGGCCTCCCACACAAGTGAGGCACCATTTTTACCGGGAGACCTGGGGGAACGCTGGGTGGTGGTAAATTTGTGTGAGCCCGGTGATGTCACTACTTTCCCACCCCAAAATGTGTGAAAAAAGTGATTTTTTGAGCAAAAATTGAGGTTTGCAGGGGATTCTGGGTAAGGAAACGTTGGGGGATCCACGCAAGCCATACCTCCCTGGAAGCCGACGGGTGTCTAGTTTTCAGAAATGCGTGGGTTTGGTAGGTTTCCCTAGATGGCCGCCGCGCACCGGGCCAAAAACCAAAGTGACCCCCCTTGCAAAACCAGGTGGTTTGGCGATAGGCCATTTTGATGTCGCCTCACTACGTTTTGGGCCCTTGCCTGCCGCGGGTACTTGGGCCTCCCACACAAGTGAGGCACCATTTTTACCGGGAGACCTGGGGGAACGCTGGGTGGTGGTAAATTTGTGTGAGCCCAGTGATGCCACTACTTTCCCACCCCAAAATGTGTGAAAAAAGTGATTTTTTGAGCAAAAATTGAGGTTTGCAGGGGATTCTGGGTAAGGAAACGTTGGGGGATCCACGCAAGCCATACCTCCCTGGAAGCCGCCGGGTGTCTAGTTTTCAGAAATGCGTGGGTTTGGTAGGTTTCCCTAGATGGCCGCCGTGCACCGGGCCAAAAACCAAAGTGACCCCCCTTGCAAAACCAGGTGGTTTGGCAATAGGCCATTTTGATGTCGCCTCACTACGTTTTGGGCCCTTGCCTGCCGCGGGTACTTGGGCCTCCCACACAAGTGAGGCACCATTTTTACCGGGAGACCTGGGGGAACGCTGGGTGGTGATAAATTTGTGTGAGCCCGGTGATGCCACTACTTTCCCACCCCAAAATGTGTGAAAAAAGTGATTTTTTGAGCAAAAATTGAGGTTTGCAGGGGATTCTGGGTAAGGAAATGTTGGGGGATCCACGCAAGCCATACCTCCCTGGAAGCCGCCGGGTGTCTAGTTTTCATAAATGCGTGGGTTTGGTAGGTTTCCCTAGATGGCCGCCGCGCACCGGGCCAAAAACCAAAGTGACCCCCCTTGCAAAACCAGGTGGTTTGGCGATAGGCCATTTTGATGTCGCCTCACTACGTTTTGGGCCCTTGCCTGCCGCGGGTACTTGGGCCTCCCACACAAGTGAGGCACCATTTTTACCGGGAGACCTGGGGGAACGCTGGGTGGTGGTAAATTTGTGTGAGCCCGGTGATGCCACTACTTTCCCACCACAAAATGTGTGAAAAAAGTGATTTTTTGAGCAAAAATTGAGGTTTGCAGGGGATTCTGGGTAAGGAAACGTTGGGGGATCCACGATAGCCATACCTCCCTGGAAGCCACCGGGTGTCTAGTTTTCAGAAATGCGTGGGTTTGGTATGTTTCCCTAGATGGCCGCCGCGCACCGGGCCAAAAACCAAAGTGAGCCCCCTTGCAAAACCAGGTGGTTTGGCGATAGGCCATTTTGATGTCGCCTCACTACGTTTTGGGCCCTTGCCTGCCGCGGGTACTTGGGCCTCCCACACAAGTGAGGCACCATTTTTACCGGGAGACCTGGGGGAACGCTGGGTGGTGGTAAATTTGTGTGAGCCCGGTGATGCCACTACTTTCCCACCCCAAAATGTGTGAAAAAAGTGATTTTTTGAGCAAAAATTGAGGTTTGCAGGGGATTCTGGGTAAGGAAACGTTGGGGGATCCACGCAAGCCATACCTCCCTGGAAGCCACCGGGTGTCTAGTTTTCAGAAATGCATGGGTTTGGTAGGTTTCCCTAGATGGCCGCCGCGCACCGGGCCAAAAACCAAAGTGACCCCCCTTGCAAAACCAGGTGGTTTGGCGATAGGCCATTTTGATGTCGCCTCACTACGTTTTGGGCCCTTGCCTGCCGCGGGTACTTGGGCCTCCCACACAAGTGAGGCACCATTTTTACCGGGAGACCTGGGGGAACGCTGGGTGGTGGTAAATTTGTGTGAGCCCGGTGATGCCACTACTTTCCCACCCCAAAATGTGTGAAAAAAGTGATTTTTTGAGCAAAAACTGAGGTTTGCAGGGGATTCTGGGTAAGGAAACGTTGGGGGATCCACGCAAGCCATACCTCCCTGGAAGCCGCCGGGTGTCTAGTTTTCAGAAATGCGTGGGTTTGGTAGGTTTCCCTAGGTGCCGGCAGGGCTAGGGTTCAAAATCTACAGCTAGTCACTTTGCCAAAAAAAGGGTCATTTTTCGCTGCAAAACCACGTTGCGTTTTGTGCCGTTTCCTGTCGCGGGCACTAGGCCGACCCGCACAAGTGAGGTACCATTTTTCTCGTAGGACTTTGGGGAACGCGGGGTGGGTGGAAATTTGTGGATCCACGCAGATTCCAGAACTTTCCATCACAGAAATGTGGGGAAAATGTGTTTTGTTTGTCAATTGTTTACGTTTGCAAGGGATTCTGGGTAACAGACCATGGTGGGAGGCAGTCAAGTCACCCCATCCTGGATTCCCCTGGGTGTCTAGTTTTCAAAAATGTATAGGTTTGCTAGGTTTCCCTAGGTGCCGGCAGGGCTAGGGTTCAAAATCTACAGCTAGTCACTTTGCGAAAAAAAGGGTCATTTTTCACTGCAAAACCATGTTGCGTTTTGCGCCGTTTTCTGTCGCGGGCACTATGCCAACCCGCACAAGTGAGGTACCATTTTTCTCGTAGGACTTTGGGGAACGCGGGGTGGGTGGAAATTTGTGGATCCACGCAGATTCCAGAACTTTCCATCACAGAAATGTGGGGAAAATGTGTTTTTTTTGTCAATTTTTTACGTTTGCAAGGGATTCTGGGTAACAGACCATGGTGGGAGGCAGTCAAGTCACCCCATCCTGGATTTCCCTGGGTGTCTAGTTTTCAAAAATGTATAGGTTTGCTAGGTTTCCCTAGGTGCCGGCAGGGCTAGGGTACAAAATCTACAGCTAGTCACTTTGCCAAAAAAAGGGTCATTTTTCACTGCAAAACCACGTTGTGTTTTGCGCCGTTTCCTGTCGCGGGCACTATGCCGACCCGCACAAGTGAGGTACCATTTTTCTCGTAGGACTTTGGGGAACGCGGGGTGGGTGGAAATGTGTGGATCCACGCAGATTCCAGAACTTTCCATCACAGAAATGTGGGGAAAATGTGTTTTTTTTGTCAATTTTTTACGTTTGCAAGGGATTCTGGGTAACAGACCATGGTGGGAGGCAGTCAAGTCACCCCATCCTGGATTCCCCTGGGTGTCTAGTTTTCAAAAATGTATAGGTTTGCTAGGTTTCCCTAGGTGCCGGCAAGGCTAGGGTTCAAAATCTACAGCTAGTCACTTTGCCAAAAAAAGGGTCATTTTTCGCTGCAAAACCACGTTGCGTTTTGCGCCGTTTCGTGTCGCGGGCACTAGGCCGACCCGCACAAGTGAGGTACTATTTTTCTCGTAGGACTTTGGGGAACGCGGGGTGGGTAGAAATTTGTGGATCCACGCAGATTCCAGAACTTTCCATCACAGAAATGTGGGGAAAATGTGTTTTTTTTGTCAATTTTTTACGTTTGCAAGGGATTCTGGGTAACAGACCATGGTGGGAGGCAGTCAAGTCACCCCATCCTGGATTCCCCTGGGTGTCTACTTTTCAAAAATGTATAGGTTTGCTAGGTTTCCCTAGGTGCCGGCAGGGCTAGGGTTCAAAATCTACAGCTAGTCACTTTGCCAAAAAAAGGGTCATTTTTCGCTGCAAAACCACGTTGCGTTTTGCGCCATTTCCTGTCGCGGGCACTAGGCCGAACCGCACAAGTGAGGTACCATTTTTCTCGTAGGACTTTGGGGAACGCGGGGTGGGTGGAAATTTGTGGATCCACGCAAATTCCAGAACTTTCCATCACAGAAATGTGGGGAAAATGTGTTTTTTTTGTCAATTTTTTACGTTTGCAAGGGATTCTGGGTAACAGACCATGTTGGGAGGCAGTCAAGTCACCCCATCCTGGATTCCCCTGGGTGTCTAGTTTTCAAAAATGTATAGGTTTGCTAGGTTTCCCTAGGTGCCGGCAGGGCTAGGGTTCAAAATCTACAGCCAGTCACTTTGCCAAAAAAAGGGTCATTTTTCACTGCAAAACCACGTTGCGTTTTGCGCCGTTTCCTGTCGCGGGCACTAGGCCGACCCGCACAAGTGAGGTATCATTTTTCTCGTAGGACTTTGGGGAACGCGGGGTGGGTCGAAATTTGTGGATCCACGCAGATTCCAGAACTTTCCATCACAGAAATGTGGGGAAAATGTGTTTTTTTTGTCAATTTATTACGTTTGCAAGGGATTCTGGGTAACAGACCATGGTGGGAGGCAGTCAAGTCACCCCATCCTGGATTCCCCTGGGTGTCTAGTTTTCAAAAATGTATAGGTTTGCTAGGTTTCCCTAGGTGCCGGCAGGGCTAGGGTACAAAATCTACAGCTAGTCACTTTGCCAAAAAAAGGGTCATTTTTCACTGCAAAACCACGTTGTGTTTTGCGCCGTTTCCTGTCGCGGGCACTATGCCGACCCGCACAAGTGAGGTACCATTATTCTCGTAGGACTTTGGGGAACGCGGGGTGGGTGGAAATTTGTGGATCCACGCAGATTCCAGAACTTTCCATCACAGAAATGTGGGGAAAATGTGTTTTTTTTGTCAATTTTTTACGTTTGCAAGGGATTCTGGGTAACAGACCATGGTGGGAGGCAGTCAAGTCACCCCATCCTGGATTCCCCTGGGTGTCTAGTTTTCAAAAATGTATAGGTTTGCTAGGTTTCCCTAGGTGCCGGCAAGGCTAGGGTTCAAAATCTACAGCTAGTCACTTTGCCAAAAAAAGGGTCATTTTTCGCTGCAAAACCACGTTGCGTTTTGCGCCGTTTCGTGTCGCGGGCACTAGGCCGACCCGCACAAGTGAGGTACTATTTTTCTCGTAGGACTTTGGGGAACGCGGGGTGGGTAGAAATTTGTGGATCCACGCAGATTCCAGAACTTTCCATCACAGAAATGTGGGGAAAATGTGTTTTTTTTGTCAATTTTTTACGTTTGCAAGGGATTCTGGGTAACAGACCATGGTGGGAGGCAGTCAAGTCACCCCATCCTGGATTCCCCTGGGTGTCTACTTTTCAAAAATGTATAGGTTTGCTAGGTTTCCCTAGGTGCCGGCAGGGCTAGGGTTCAAAATCTACAGCTAGTCACTTTGCCAAAAAAAGGGTCATTTTTCGCTGCAAAACCACGTTGCGTTTTGCGCCGTTTCCTGTCGCGGGCACTAGGCCGAACCGCACAAGTGAGGTACCATTTTTCTCGTAGGACTTTGGGGAACGCGGGGCGGGTGGAAATTTGTGGATCCACGCAGATTCCAGAACTTTCCATCACAGAAATGTGGGGAAAATGTGTTTTTTTTGTCAATTTTTTACGTTTGCAAGGGATTCTGGGTAACAGACCATGGTGGGAGGCAGTCAAGTCACCCCATCCTGGATTCCCCTGGGTGTCTAGTTTTCAAAAATGTATAGGTTTGCTAGGTTTCCCTAGGTGCCGGCAGGGCTAGGGTTCAAAATCTACAGCTAGTCACTTTGCCAAAAAAAGGGTCATTTTTCACTGCAAAACCACGTTGCGTTTTGCGCCGTTTCCTGTCGCGGGCACTAGGCCGACCCGCACAAGTGAGGTATCATTTTTCTCGTAGGACTTTGGGGAACGCGGGGTGGGTGGAAATTTGTGGATCCACGCAGATTCCAGAACTTTCCATCACAGAAATGTGGGGAAAATGTGTTTTTTTTGTCAATTTTTTACGTTTGCAAGGGATTCTGGGTAACAGACCATGGTGGGAGGCAGTCAAGTCACCCCATCCTGGATTCCCCTGGGTGTCTAGTTTTCAAAAATGTATAGATTTGCTAGGTTTCCCTAGGTGCCGGCAGGGCTAGGGTTCAAAATCTACAGCTAGTCACTTTGCCAATAAAAGGGTCATTTTTCACTGCAAAACCACGTTGCGTTTTGCGCCGTTTCCTGTCGCGGGCACTATGCCGACCTGCACAAGTGAGGTACCATTTTTCTCGTAGGACTTTGGGGAACGCGGGGTGGGTGGAAATTTGTGGATCCACGCAGATTCCAGAACTTTCCATCACAGAAATGTGGGGAAAATGTGTTTTTTTTGTCAATTCTTTACGTTTGCAAGGGATTCTGGGTAACAGACCATGGTGGGAGGCAGTCAAGTCACCCCATCCTGGATTCCCCTGGGTGTCTAGTTTTCAAAAATGTATAGATTTGCTAGGTTTCCCTAGGTGCCGGCAGGGCTAGGGTTCAAAATCTACAGCTAGTCACTTTGCCAATAAAAGGGTCATTTTTCACTGCAAAACCACGTTGCGTTTTGCGCCGTTTCCTGTCGCGGGCACTAGGCCGACCCGCACAAGTGAGGTACCATTTTTCTCGTAGGACTTTGGGGAACGCGGGGTGGGTGGAAATTTGTGGATCCACACAGATTCCAGAACTTTCCATCACAGAAATGTGGGGAAAATGTGTTTTTTTTGTCAATTGTTTACGTTTGCAAGGGATTCTGGGTAACAGACCATGGTGGGAGGCAGTCAAGTCACCCCATCCTGGATTCCCCAGGGTGTCTAGTTTTCAAAAATGTATAGGTTTGCTAGGTTTCCCTAGGTGCCGGCAGGGCTAGGGTTCAAAATCTACAGCTAGTCACTTTGCCAAAAAAAGGGTCATTTTTCACTGCAAAACCACGTTGCGTTTTGCGCCGTTTCCTGTCGCGGGCACTAGGCCGACCCGCACAAGTGAGGTACCATTTTTCTCGTAGGACTTTGGGGAACGCGGGGTGGGTGGAAATTTGTGGATCCACGCAGATTCCAGAACTTTGCATCACAGAAATGTGGGGAAAATGTGTTTTTTTTGTCAATTTTTTACGTTTGCAAGGGATTCTGGGTAACAGACCATGGTGGGAGGCAGTCAAGTCACCCCATCCTGGATTTGCCTGGGTGTCTAGTTTTCAAAAATGTATAGGTTTGCTAGTTTTCCCTAGGTGCTGGCAGGGCTAGGGTTCAAAATCTACAGCTAGTCACTTTGCCAAAAAAAGGCTCATTTTTCACTGCAAAACCACGTTGCGTTTTGTGCCGTTTCCTGTCGCGGGCACTAGGCCGACCTGCACAAGTGAGGTACCATTTTTCTCGTAGGACTTTGGGGAACGCGGGGTGGGTGGAAATTTGTGGATCCACGCAGATTCCAGAACTTTCCATCACAGAAATGTGGGGAAAATGTGTTTTTTTTGTCAATGTTTTACGTTTGCAAGGGATTCTGGGTAACAGACCATGGTGGGAGGCAGTCAAGTCACCCCATCCTGGATTCCCCTGGGTGTCTAGTTTTCAAAAATGTATAGGTTTGCTAGGTTTCCCTAGGTGCCGGCAGGGCTAGGGTTCAAAAACTACAGCTAGACTCTTCGCAAATAAAGTGTAAATTTTCAGTGTGAAAATGTGGTGCGTTCACCTTAGGTTTTGAGCCACTTCCTGTCGTGGGCACTATGCCTACCCACACAAGTGAGGTACCATTTTTATCGGGAGACTTAGGGTAGTTCAAATTTGTAAAGCAACTGTTATTACCTATTGATTTTTGATGCATTTCTCCCTTCCAAATGAAAGACATTGTGTAAAAAAAAAGTCATTTTGAAAAATGACCAATAATTGTCATGCAAATATGAGTATTCCCAATTTCGAAAATGTGCAAATATGCACTGTTTCTAAACTCTGTAATTTGTTCCCATTTCAGAAATACATAGGTGACTTTCATATCGATTTTTCCATGTATACATTTTCCCACAATAATTGCTATATACCCGGACCAAAAAAAAAAAACATTACAAAATGCTGCTCAGTTTTCTACTCTGGGTTCGTTGGGCTCTTGGTGAACCTACAAGTCCTATATGTCCCCACAACCAGGATGGTCTACCGGATGTAACGGTACATTGCTTTCAAAGAGATGTCATAATTCGAAGAAGTTACAGGTGAAAACGTTGACTCAAAAGGCTGCTTTTTTCAACAAATTTTTAATTTTTCCTATATTTACCTGTAAATTTCTATAACGAAACCTTGATGGATCTACACAAATGACCCCTTGCTGAATTCAGAATTTTGTCTACTTTTCAAAAATGTATAGCTTTCCAGGATCCATTATTGTTTTTGTACCCATTTCTACCGTTAACTGGAAGGAGGTTGAAAGCACAAAAAATAGCAAAAATAGGGTATGTCCCAGAAAAATGCCAAAACTGTGTAAAAAATGTTGGTTTTCTAACAAAATTCTGTCATTCCCTAAAAGCTGGAGAAATGGTGATTTCAGCCCCACAAACCCTTTTTTGATACCATTTGCAGAGAAAAACCCAGAAGCTTTCATTTGCAGCCCGTTTTTCCCATTTTTCACCAAAAAACAAAAAAATTTGCTGTATTTTGACTAATTTCTGGGAACCCTCTAGGAGAATCCACAAACCCTGGGTACCTTTAGAATCCCCAAGATGTTGGAAGAAAAGGACGCAAATTTGGCGTGGATACCTAATGTGGTCAAAAAGTTACAGAGGCCTAAGCGCGCACTACCCCAAATAGCCCAAAAAAGGCTTAGCACAGGAGGGGAAAAGGCCTAGCAGCGAAGGGGCTAGTCAGTCGACTCTGCGTCATATACTGAGTACGACTCCTTGTTAAAAGAATCGCCACATCATGAGGCACAAACACTTTCACAGGGTATCCCATCACAATTCCTTCACTCTGTTCCAAACTTCGACATGTAGCAGCTACTGCTTTCAGACACCCAGGAAGGGCTACAGCTACTGGGTCCAACATGGATGAAAAATATGCAATTGGTTTCCTCAGTTTTCCATGCTTCTGTACTAGAACAGAGAGTGCACATCCATTTCTCTCACTGCAATACAACTCGAACTCCTTATCATAGTCAGGAATACCTAATGCTGGCGCTTCACACAATCCTTCTCTCAACTTCTTGAATGCTGCCAACTCCTCTTGTTCAAATCAATTGGATCTCTCACATCACTTCTGGTCAGTCGTACCAAAGGCTTTGCAATCAATGAAAAATTGCCTATCCACTGACGACAATATCCAACCATTCCCAGAAACATTCTCACTTCTCTTTGGATCATTGGTGGACTCATTCTTTTTATGATCCTGATTCTGTCTATGGTTATTTTCCTGTGTCCTTTCTCAATGCTGTGTCCTAAATATTGAACTTCTTTCTTACAAAATTGTAATTTCGATGGTGACACTTTTAATCCTCCATCTGCCAAATGATTCAGCAAAGCTACCGTGTCTACCTCACAAGCTTCACGAGTTTTCGATGCCACAAGAAGGTCATCGATATACTGGACTAATACTGAATTTTCAGGCATCTCTAGACTCTCCAAAGACTTTTTCAATAGCTGATTAAATATTGAGGGGCTTTCTGTATACCCCTGTGGAATTCGGCACCACGCCAAAATACGCTCACCGAAACGAAATGCAAAGATTTGCTGACTGTCATGGTGCAATGGGATGGAAAAGAAAGCATGGCACAAATCAATCACTGTGTACCATTCTGCGTCATGAGGGATCTGATATAAAATCACAGAAGGATTTGGTACAATGGGACAACATGGTACAATTTTGTTTATCTTTCTCAGATCTTGCACTATTCTGAACGTCCCACTAGGCTTTTTCAGTCCCATTATTGGTGAATTACATGGGCTACTCATTATTTCGCTCAAAATTCCTTGTTTTATCATTTTCTCAATCACAGGAGTAACTCCTTCGATTATTTCAGGGGTCAATTTATACTGGGGGACATTTGGATAACATACTCCTTCTTTTACAGTTATCTTTACTGGATCTACATTCCTCATCAATCCTATATCCTCTCCTGTGAAGTCCCAAACTTCTGCTTTTACTGATTGTTTCAATTCTTTTGGTAGTTCGTCAGGGTTGAATACAGCATAGGTTCCTGTAACCTCTTTCTCTCTATTTGCCAATGTCATTTTATACAACACATCATCATCTGGTGTTTCAAAGGCTATTCCATCCGGAGTACAAAATATAGTGCAATTCATCTTGCACAATAAATCTCTACCTAACAAGTTCACAGGACTAGTGTCACACACTACAAATCTGTGCATTTCAGAAAATTTCCCTATACTATTTTTCACTGGTTCTGTAAGCTAAGTTTTAATCTGTCTGTTGGAGACCCCAACTACTTGGATCGTTTCATCCGAGAGAGGAAGATTCTTAACATCAGCTGATCTAACAGTTGATCGAGTAGCATCAGTATCAACTAGGAAAGTAATATTTTCATTATTAACTTTTCCATCTACAAATGGGCCTGTCTGGTCTACTTATAGAGTTGCGCCAAGTACGCACTCTTCTTCTTCCCTTCGGCACCATCAATAACCTTCTTCTGAATTGCTTTCATCGCGTTGCAGCCAATACTGCGAAGCCGCGCTAGCGCATTGCGGCTTATTTACCTGTTCTTCGTTGTAGAATCCATTCTCCTTACTATACTTCTGGCAATTTTTGTTCTGTGGAAAAGGTGGTTTTGGCACCTGATTCTGTTATGTTACACCCTGCTGTTGTCGTTGCTGTTGACCACTCACCTCATTCTGTGGATTCAAGGATGAATTTTCATCATTAGTACTTGGTGGATTCTTACACTCGGATTTCCAATGCCCCATCCTACCGCAATTATGACACGGAAATTTCTTTTTAGCTTCCTCAATATTCCTTTTATTTTTCCCAGGATTAAATCTTTGTTTTCACCCAGCTTGTTCCGCTAATTGTGCTTCCTGTCTCTCTGCTACTTTTACCTGTGCCCACATTGCCTTCTCTTTTAGTTTTCGCTGTTTTGCCTCAATTTCATCACTGAAATATTTAGCATGTCTCAATACTTCGTCTATTTTCTTATTTTGCCAATCTACCCTATGCTGTTTTATCATTTCACTAATTTCTGGACGAAGACCATATACAAATCTGTATACGAAATGACTCAAATCCTTGTCGCTCAAATTTTCATCTCCACTAAATTGTTTAAAAGCTAAGATTAACCTCTCATAATAGGCATGTACTGATTCTTTGCTTTCCTGATGTGTTCCGTAAATTTTCATCCAATCTGTCTCTTTTGGAGGTACCTTGTTCTTCAGGAATGCCATAACCTGTTCGTATTTCTTCATTACCTCGGGGTCTGGTGCTCCTGTCTTAGGATCCCTTGGGTATTCCTGTGTCGGCCAATCTATTACTATCTTGCATTCTGTCCATAGATCTGCTAGTACGATTATGTCAAACAAACTATTCAAATCAATCCACAATACTTTCGATAATTTCACAAATCTGTCCACCTGTCTATACCACTCGACGGGTTTTTCACGCAGTCGAGGGACGTCATTTGTAAATGACAAAATATCCTGTCTAGTCCATGGGACATGCACATATCCTTCTCCTGGAATCTCTCTCATAGGGTATTCTGTCACAACCTTCTCTTTTTCTCTCATAGGATAGGCTGAAAACGTTTTGTCTGAAACTTCGTCTCGCTTACGATACCATCTGCTCTTCCATTTGTCCACATCTCCCCATTTTCTCAACAAAATAATTATATCCTTAATCTGCCCTATTCGTCCTGTGGTATTCATGTTTTCAATGTCTTTTTCATGAAATCTACTCTATAGGGTTTCTGTAAGGCTTTTACCTTTTCAATATCAATACCCATCTCATTTGCCACTCACTCTAATCTTTCATGAAGATTTTTTGCTCTCCATGTTACGCTTTTGCACAGAAATAACAATTCCTCATCTTGGTACGTTTTTAACTACTCTGTCGGGATAGTTCCTACCATTAATTCTTCCAGTAACATTCGTAATTTAGCTACATCTATTGACTGGGATTCTTTGTCTTCCTTTTGCAAGCTTCTCAACCATTCACTCAACTCCTCTGTAGATGGTCCTACTGGATTCTCTACATTTCCTTGTCTAAAATCTTTTTGAGTTTCTGACATTGTCTCTATCATTGTCATACGCTTCTCTGCACAGTTTTGACCTACAAATGGATTATTTGAAAAACTCAGTTCAATCATACTCATAGTCTGTCTCCATGGATTCTCACTCTGACTCATTCTTGGTTGTTCAACCGGTTTATTACTTTTATAAGGGACTTTCAAACAATGTTCGCTGTCTTTCTGTTTGTCAAAAATAGGCATTACTGGACCTATCGTTACTGGTACAGTTACCGCTTCCAAATTCTTAGTCAATTCTCTTATTTTCTCAGTTAATTCTAGGGTTGTTTTTGCTAATTCTGCTGAATTTCTCCATCTAATTTTCCTCCAGACTTCTTTTCTACCTCTCTAATGGGATTGTTTCTTCCTAAATCTTGGAATTCTGGTTCCGATTTTATAATTCGTACTGTTTCTTTCATTGGGGCACTTGGAGTTAATATTTATGTTTCTGGTTGGTATGGTGGTGGATTCTTATAGAACATATCATCAAGAACATCATCCTCGGAATCATTCACTCCGTACCCTCTCGACTCCACATTATGCCTCTTTTCTACACACTTTCGTCCTTCATTCTCTCCTGCAGTTCTTACGGGAAACAAACCCTCAGTCATACTCGCATTCCGCCACCTTCTCATTCGATCATCATGCGTCTCATGTCCATACGATCTGCCAAACAGGTACCTATATCCTCTACCATTTCTCTGTCTTTCTCGGTCATGCATTTCGTCTTCCCACTCCGTCAAAGCCTCAAATTGAGTCGGTCTAGGTCTCGGTTCTAAATTCATCATTTTCTCTCTCAAATTTCTCAAAACAGCCAAATTAAATGAACCATGCTCTGGAAAAGCCAATACTCCGTCTTTTTCAGTGTATTTAACCCAGTTGTCTAACCAAATACAAGTGTGATATCCATATTTCGCAATCATTAAGGATGCAGGGGTTTTCGGTGGAGGAAGTAACTGTCCTTCCCTAGTTATGATCGGTTTGTCCTTCTTGAACCACTTCCTAATTTTACCAAACCATGACTTTTTCTCTTTTTCTGGTGGATCGTTATACATTTTCCTTTCTTTCGTGTCTCACTAGTTACTCCCTACAACTGTACCGCTACTCTGTCCAATCGCAGCGCGACTCACACTAACGCACCAATTCGGAGCGTCTACGTCACTGTCACAATTCTCAAATCCCAGCGCGACTCACACTAACGCACCAATAGGGAGCGTTTACGTCACCCTGCATTTCTCCACTCCTAGCGTGGCGCACACTAAAGCACCAATCCGGAGCGTTTTACGTTTCTGACCGACTGTCCAATCCCAGCGCGGTCGTTCTGACGTCAGCAGCTGCTGCGGCAGCTCCTGCTCCTGTCTACCCCTCCTTTACAAATCTGCTCAGTAAGTTTTTGTTTCAATTTCTACAATTCTGTTAGTAACAACATAAAAACGTCTCCATTGTCCGCTTCGCTAACCAAAGAATAGCAATAGACCTTTCTCACGAGAATTCCGTCTTTCCCGAGAGCAGCGCTTACCTCTGCCCTACTACGGAATCGTTACTTCCGTTGATAAAGTAGCACATCCCTCTACTTCACCCTTATAACGAGCATTAGCTAACCGTTTCTCTAGTATTTAAGACACATAGTTGGAGACCCAATGCTCCTGAGAAATAAACCCAGAGTTTCACAATTAACCTGAATGCTATTTCGTTCAGCACTTTCACACAAGAAAATGTAGTACATTCACACAGAATCCTGTCTTTCCCGAGAACAGCGAACAGTCTGTCCTACTACAGAATTATGACATACGTTAAAAAAGCAGCGCTTACCTCTCCTTTGTCCTTCTAACAAGCTCAGAGAGTACCTATTACCTTTCCAGTGATAAGCGTTATCGGAATGCCAGTTGGATTCCTGGTACCTAAGACCAGAATTTCACAGGTAACCATCGCTATCATACACACTCCTCATACACACAGAAAATGTCTCTAATGGCAACACACGGCGATGTCACCGAATCGAACCCAGACAATGCGTCGTGCAACTTCAATCGTCACACGTTTCTCCTGTGTACCTACAGGATAACAACAATTCCGTCTTTCCCGAGAACAGCGCTTACCTCTGCTCTACTACGGAACCGTTACAAACTTACAACTTCCTACATCCCAGAAGCCGTGCAAACAACATAAAACTCAACACGACTCAACATAGAGTGTTAGTACATAAACCAATAATCAATAAGCTATGTACAAGCAATAATCACCAAACCAAAACAATAAAAACCATCGTCTTGCTACCAGAAAACTGTTACAGCGCTGAACGTCAAATTCCCCCTTCGGCACAGACCAACTACCTCGGCATCCAATTCACTCAAATACATTCATTGGTGGGGCCCATACACCAATATACTTACACTCCGTTGATCTGTTTTTCTGAGGGAAAATACACTTCCAAACGCTGACATGGGAGGAATACCTTACCTTACCTTTAAACACATTGCCCTCAGACTTCTAAGATATCCCTCTCATAAGGAGATGGATCATTTAGTTGTTATTTATGATTTTAATGAATAATGCTCGTCTATCTACACATTACTTCTTTACCACATTTCTCTTATTCAATAATCGACACAACACATTTGTCAATTAATCAAATATTCTTTATCTAAATTATATTGCAAGAAAATTAGAAGTCATCATCAGCATTTCAGAGCATCATATTTACCTATTCTGGCTAAAGTCGTCCTCTAAGTCAATCAGTCAAGAAGAATTTATTCAGCAAAGTAAGGCCGCAATTCAGTCTCTCAACGATTCAGGATAACAGATGTCCAGCAGTGTCACTGTCTTCCCCGTCAGCATAACGTCAGGAAATCAAGTTCGTCAAAGAAGAGCAAGCAATCGATAGCGTATCTGTCTATCCTAATTTCCTACCTACTTTTATAATGAAAATAATATCAAAAAGTATCAAGATCGGGGTTTAGAGAGTCCGGATTGGTCAACTTGGGGTCGCGAGGTGAAGTTCTCACATAGTCCGCAAAATGAAGTCATCACACTTGCTGGTTCCGGTTTTTAAATCAAGCATTGTCTTTTGTCTTGGATGGGTTCCCGGAGCGTCCTTGGAGGGTACATGTTCTCCCGGGGTCAGGTCCAGGCCACTGCTGCTGGCGGTGATACCTGCGCACTTCACCCAGAACCTCGTGTTGTCAGGGCAGTCACGTTTAGCGTCTCATTCAGCCATCTTGTATAGGCCAAAATGGTCAACTTAAGCAAAAGAAACACAAAAACGTAGTTAAAACATAGAAATGACTAATAAAATGTTATCCCCTTACTAATACCCATATGTGTGTGTATTTATCTAGCAGAAGCAACACTCAGAGCGGTTTATACTCACTGAATAAAGCACAAATCACAAATACATCACCAAAGCAACATATAACATGCAATATTCTAGTTTTCTACTATTAATATGCGTACTCAAGTTAGTTTACAATTAATATAGCCATGCAAGGTGCAATTCCCACGTATAATTCTTTTGTTAATATAGTTGGTGAGTTATCACTTCCAACAAATAAATAATATTATAATTAATTGATTATTCGGATTAATATAAACATGCAGAATGGGGGGGTATACAAAATTTTGTACTACCCGCTCCAGCAGTCTCTCACACTCTGCGGCTGCCAGAACAGCTCAGACCGTGTACTGCCTTCCTCAATGCTAATTACAGCACTCCAGCTTGACAGCTTCAGGACGAGCTCTAAATGGGTGACTTCGAATTTTAGTGCGGTCATACGGACCACCACACTGAAATATGTTAGTCTAATGCCTGATGCATGGCACTTGGCAGGACTGAGCTGGGAGCAGTTACAGGGCTCACACAAACACCAATATGAAATGTAAATACAACCTGTACAGACCTCACGGGTCTTTGCCCACCCTCGTTTATAAACGCTTTGCCTCATGCCACTCAGCCTTTCACACTATGTAGTCTTTGTTAGCGAGCGGGCTGTTGGGCACGGGCACAGAAGTATGTTTTATGTCCTTTGGTGTGGCATCCTTTGGAATACTTTTCAGCACGAGGAAAACCATTGAGGCTCCATCATAACGCCTGACCGAGATGTTAATACAGAAAAGGCATGAGTAATCTCTAAACCGCACGGCCTCCTTACTTTTGATGACGATATTTACGTCTTCGAATTGTGAGCCGAAAATAGAATATTAGGAGACTCAACCTAAACGAAGAGAACATTATATCGAGAGGCCTGGCCCTTTTCTATATTTTTTCATTGCGATATTCGGGTTGATTATGTCCAAGTCGCATGGTGGCATTTAAAGTTTAGAGAAGATTCAACTTAACGATATCCAGAAGACTGAGAGTCTTGGTTTAATGGTGTCAACCTGATCAAGTGGGACACAAAATAAATACGAAAATAAATATGGTTATAGCGTGAAACAAGGATCCATTTCTGGTGCAACCATACAGTGCAACATAGAGAGCTTTTTATTGTTTGTCTTGAAAAAGATGGGATATAAACAGTAATACCATCGAAACGCGTTGATGCACCACTTACATAATTCGTGAAAGTGACTGGATCTGTAGATACCAGAATATGATCTATTGTACCAGGTCTCAGTTATAAATTTGTTCTAACTAATGTGTATAATTGAATGACAAAGTGTATTGTCTGTTTTGTTTTTCTCTCTTAACATCCACATATTTGTTTTCCTTACTAGACAAGGGAATATATTGTGTAAAAAGACGTTTTGGATCCATTTTCTAATTAGTAACAACAATATTCTTGCTGTATTATTTTGTTGTTAATCTTTTTAATTGCAACTGTAAGCAAAAACGTTTAATAAATCTTTGTAATAATTTAGCAATAATTTTTGCCTTTGTTTTTGTATTTGTTGTTTATTGTGTGGGCTTTTGTAATATCTCTATTCGAGCTTGTGTTTGAATGGTGAGATGTAAGTTGATTTCTGCCTCTAATCAAGTGTGTAGGAACCAAGGGAAAACCTGTTTTTACTTGTTGATAGTACCCTATTCCCCTGGTGCGGTAAAAGGGGTCCCTCTCACTTACTATTTATTTGTGGCATCCTTTGAGCAATTGCTCATTGCACACTTCTTTTTTTTGTAGTATGCGATACAAGATTTGGGATGCTGTAGGCATTTCAGTTGATGATGTCTTGTCAAAATGTATTCAGTGATTCATGTGGCGTTAAGGTATTTTGCAAGGCGCAGTGCTTTGACTCTTTTCTTGAAGGTGTATTTAGATGGATTTTGGAGGGATTTGTTTGCATTTCAGGTGAGAGGGAGTTTCAAAGTCTAGGGGAGTTTCGTTTCTGAATCTGGGTGGTTCCAGTAGTAAAGATTCAGAGCTGCACAAGCAATGTCACCCCCTGATTTGGTGAGTTTTTGGGCCAGGTATTTTGATGTGTTGGTGCACAAAACTTTGAGTGATGCATGCCATTTTGAGAATGCATATCGCTTTATTTTGAAGTCAATTTAGCATGGTCATTGTGAAAGTGTATTGATCAAAACGTCTTGTTTTCGTGACAAGTCTTACTGCTGCATTGAGCTTGGCCTTAATGTGTACCAGGTGAGTCTTTGGGCTGCCTGTAAGGAAAGCATTCCCAGAGTCTAGTAAGGTTATTAGCATTTTGAGATCATGATGGGCAATGAAGGTCTTGATCGTTCTGAGGTTCTCAAACTGTGCATAGCGCTTTTGGTGATGCATTTATTTGTGCTCTTTTGTTAAGTCATGTCTAAAACTAGTCCTTTTCATTTGGTGTTTTTCGATGTTTGTAGGGGGTGCAGTTTTGAGTGTTGAGGTCAGTGCTTAATTTGTAAAATATGAAGTCCAGGTGCTCAAATGTTTGTCCGAGGCCACTCCCACTCCCCTGGCTCCACCCACTTCCTATTTTGGCTCCACCCACATCCTCAACTGGCACTGCTGAAAGTCAGATGTGCACATATTGTCCCTCATTTCAGAGATGTCACACTACACAGAGTCCTAATGGTCAAAAAGCACATCCTCCAAGAAAGCACCTCTTGCCCAAGCCAACCCACACATATGAGGCGATTTCACTTGCCCATCTTTTTAGACTCCACATTCAGGGTTGACCAGAGACAAAGACAGCCACCATACATTTCTTGCAGTTTCTGGGTATAACTCACTGGAATGTTTTTATACACCTCAAGGATTTTGATGGGCACAATGACAAAACTTGTCTGTCGGAAATGGTGAAACATGACTGTAGTGGATATAGTGAATTAGGCATACACATTTTAACCCTATAAGGACTTTTGCAATCAACATCTAAATTATGTAATGCCTTGAAATAAGCATACTTTATTTGCTAGATATCAACTGTCTGTTTGCCACATTCTGCACCAACTAGATCAGCTGATAGATATTTTTATATAATATATAACAATTATTTGCATAGTTTAAATTTTGTAGGACAACCGATTTTATGACTCACATCTTGAAGGGGAATGTTAAGAATCAAAAATTGTGCCCCAATGCTTCAAAATGAAATAGGTAGCTCTCCACTAATGTGGAGACTAAACAAATTCAGAAAGAGGAGCACAAACATATGTGGTGTTTCTTGGAAATATATGGGCACCCAACCTGGCGTTTTTTGTGTTACACATATCTTACAAAACCTGCCTCAACTTCTGCTAGGATTCTGGAGCCCCATCCCAATTTCTAAATTTTGTGACCGAAGGGGAAATTGGAGTTTTTTTAAAACACACACAAACACTTTAGGGGAGGACAATACCCCACAGACCTTCTTTACTGAGGCCTTCACGCCACTTTAGGGTAGGAAGCAGGCCCTGGACGAACTCCACCAGACCCAACACCCCAAATCACAAGAAATTTCAGGACTCATGCAAATAAAACGACCAATAATTAATGGAGAAATTGTTTTTTAGGTTCACATTACAACTAAATGGCACGCCTTTGTCTTAACATAATGCTGAGGGAGGGCTGAAGTCCATTTATGAAAGTCAGATTAATTGTGACCATCCCCATAATCTTTATTTTGGCAGACACATTTTAAGTTTGTTATACAAATGTACTTGCTAGTATGATTCTCGGTAGCTCATTTAGCTGAAGCGCATGATGTCAACATAATTATAGTCAGAGACATGGGAACAACATGAGTAAAACAGTCAGAGGGTGATTCTCTGGCCCTGATTGAGTGGTGAGGAGAAATAATAAGGAATGTACAGCACATGATAAATTACGGATTTCAAGGGGTAGTAATAATGAGGTGCGGTAAATGTTTTAAACTCTAAGGGCCATATTATCAAGAACGGCGATAACATTATCGCCGCTTTAGCGGCAGGAAACTGCAGTTAAAGCGGCGATAATGGGCTTGATAATATGCCCTAGAGAATTCCAATAGAAGCCCAGGTTCTGGTGTGAAGGACATCAAACCTGGGCTTCTATTGGAATTCTCTAGGGCATATAATCAAGCCCCTTATCGCCACTTTAACTGCAGTTTCCTGCCGCTATAGCGGCGATAATGTTATTGTCGTTCTTGATGATATGGCCCTAAGTTTTCCTCTTGAAAATTAGGAGTTAGCCACAAAATCATATTTCTTCACTGAAGCCTGCATGTAACATTCCTGCAGATTTGGATCTGTAAATATCGGCTGGTTTGACCCCCCCAAAATTAGCCAAGAGAAAATTATTCAGGTTACGGTAATTCCTGAATTACTTTGAATGTTTCTTGGAATTACCATGCCGGAAGCCCTTTCCACAGAGATCATAATATAACGCCCACCTTGTTAACAGGCAGTTGTATATTCCTAGTCAACAATAATCTACCTTACTCTATTGCTGTAAACAAAATGCTAAGCTCACAGGATACCATAAGCAGTGCATAAGTTGATACCCAAATCATAAAAAATTGTCGAGTTGCATAGTTAGTTCGTTTTGACCCAAGTTAACAAAGTTGAGATGTGCCTCTCAACTCGCACGAATACAATGCGTTCTTAATTGCACATCAATTTACTTTAATTTCTTTTGGCGCTATGCTGCTTTATTTTATCCCTCCAAATGACTACCGTCCTTTCCACAGGTTGTTTCTAAAATCTCACAGGCTCACTTATTTGTGTTTCTCGCTCTTGTTCTGCCCGGGTTTACTTGTTTGAGGACATAGGGAAAGCTTCTTGAGTTCTGTGACAATCTTTGCACTAATTGACTGAGGGGAATCCGATTGATTGGGAAAGCTTCTTGAGTTCTGTGACAATCTTTGCACTAATTGACTGAGGGGAATCCGATTGGTTGGGATATCACCTTCCAAGAGCAAACAACAGCGAAATTCATAAGGCTAAATAAACAGTGACACGGGCAGCAGACAGGTAATGGAAGAGCTGTGCGAAAAGCGCTATAGAACATTTACATAATGTGATGAAGGCAGAGTGGCTTAGAGAGAGATAGAGGTCTGGCACAAGTTCGCACAACAGAAACCACCCACTGCATGCACAAACAACCTGAGCCACGAGGCTTCATGATATAGGGTAGAAAAATCCCGATTCCGAAAGAGATTAAATGCACGGAAAAACAGCATTTTATTTCAAAACAGCATTTCATTCCATTTGAGTCAAGTAAGTCTTACATTATTACACAGAAAGGGGTTAAGGACAAGGCCCTGCCCTTTCAGCCTTCTGACCTGACTAGTGCTCCTCCACACGGTGCCCGGCCGGGCGCCAGTGGCATGTTTGCTCGGGCCTCCTCGAACTCCGTTCATACCAAGTCTGTTTCCGTCACCACACTCGAAAAAAAGCAGCGTTCGTTTATTTTTTTACTTACTGGTTTACTTTACTGGTGGCACTGTCTTTATTAGGAGGCCTGCAGCTGCTTCAAATAACAGTCCCGCCTCAACTTGTGCTGAACTGATGGTGACTCATGTGCCGGGGCGTGGAATATAATTTGAAAAAAAGCTTACGCAGGCTGCCGCGGCGCAGCCCCTACCCCCACATGATCATAGACAGTCCAATCAGCAACCCAAGGCAAATTCCCATGGATATGGAGAATTTATTATCGCCGCTGTCAGCACAGCAACACTCTTCTTCACCAGGCGACTCGGAAGACTGTAACAGTGTTTGAAAAACACAGCAGTGAGTCAGTGAATTATATTTACTTTGAAATTTGACTGCACGTGCAGTGAGTGCAGTCGCGTTGTTGATGTGAGTTGGCAGCAGCAGTGTAGACCCGGCCCTGGTAAATAAGTGCCGGTGCTAAGCACCGGAAAGCACCGGCACAAATTAAGCACTGGTTGAGGTGTATTATCCAGTTTATTATTTGTGGTGTATTGCCTTATTGAGAACTTAGAAGGAACTCAGTTTTCTGAGGGTTGAGCTTCAAGTTTTTCTTGGCTAGCCATCATCGTGCATTCTTTAGCGTATTGTTCAGGTGATACACATCCTTGAGTAAGGATATTTGATGTAGGATTGGCTGTCATCTGAGTTAAGGTTGTATGCTAGGTTATTTTGCTTGAGAAGAGTGATTATGGGTTCTATATATTGATTGAAGACATTAAGGGCTAGGATGGACCTATGTGGAACACCATAGTTCATGGGGGCTGGATTGGCTGTGGTGTCTTTCACTTTGATTGTTCTGAAGCTTTTGCTGAGAAGCAAAGAGAACCATTTTAGGACTATGCATCCGATCCCTAAATTTGTTCAGGGTATTTAAAAGTGTGTCATGATTAACAACGATGAATACTGATGATAGGTTGAGTAGGATAAGGCAAGCCTCATTATTGTCCAGCATTCTGTAAATTTTGTCAGTGACATGAAGGATGGCCGCCTGTCCAGAAGCCTGATTGAAGGGTATCTAGTAGTTCAAATTCTTCACTTTTGGTCAGTTTAGTCAGCACACACTTTTGGATGACATTTGCTAGGAAGGAGAGGTTGCAGACTGGGTGAAAGTTGTTGAAGTTTTAAGGGATTGTCCTCATGTTTTTGATGAGCGGTCTGACCTGTCCTGCTTCTAGGCATTCTGGGACTGCGCATTCTGCCACGGGGGCATTCATGATATTAGTCCAGAGGGTTGTGAAGAGGTGATTTAATTCTTTGATCAAGTATGATGGAAAGGTATGGGGACATGGCTTACCACTGAAGATGGCAGTCGCACTTCGGTGGCTCTCTGGTGCTGAGGCCCAGAATCTACATCCATCCACACACTTATGCAGCGCCAAACCAGCCTGGAACAGCTACTGCTTGCCGCTCACCTTCCCTGGCCCTGATCTCTGGGCCATATTGCTGTGGGAGTGATGCGTTGTGGAGTGTCTGCCTGAAACCTGGCAGTAGACATTGCAGCCACCATTGGGTAAGGCCCAGGAGTCGCTTGAGTGACCATATCCTGTGGCACTGAACATTGGGGGCTGGATGAGGCTCCGGCTACCCAACCAAGGGTTGGCCTGAGCCCCCCGGGGCACCGAGACTAACACCCAGCTCCAGGACCGAGGTGTGTGATGGGGCGCCCAAATGATAGCGTATGGCCATGCCTGATTGCCGCTAGGAGGCCCACGCTGCGGCAAACTGCTGCGTGATGTGACCTGAAGTGTCCCACCACACTGTTTGTCTGAGATTGTTCCATGAGTATGGTATTATGCTGCCAGAGGGACTATAACATGGTACAGAACCCTTCCAGCCCTCCTTAAAGGTGCAGACTCCATGTACTGCGGACTCTGGATGCGGGCCTTACCTACTTTTGACATGTCCGCGGGCTGGTACACTGCCTCTGCTTTGACCCTCTGCCCGGGCATATAAATAAGGGGCTACCATGTTGCTGGCCATTTTGTATCACGTACCGAAACATCCAGGGCTACCTGGAGGGAGTCCTGTCTGCACTTCTTACACCATGCTGGAGCTACTGTTTGCTCTTTGTGGGAATTTCCTGCTTGGGCCTCGCTCGTGTCCTACCTTCTGAAACTGCTGCCTGACGTTTGACTTATGGTTATAAGGAGCACCTTGCACTGTTGCCTTTAGGGCCCTCCTGCATAATTGCTGTCCATCATGGACCGCATAAGGGCAAAACCGATGTGAGTGCTTCCCTTTGCTAAGTTCCAAACTACCCAATCTGATATTTCTTCACTACTAGCTGTGGACGACTGCTTATCCCCCACGCAAGCTGCTCCCCCACAAGATAAACTAGACCTTATCCTCTCGGTGCAATCTGCACAGACTAAAGCCTTCTCAAGGATGGGCAGCTTAAACTGGTGGTCAGTGTCAAGGCCAGTAATACAACTCTCTCTTCCCTAGCGCCCATACAAACTGAATGGTCCTCGTTCCTTGGCGAACTCCGCAAGCAGATCACACTGTTGCATGAGCGAACTGCGGATGCTGAAGGGCGCGCGTGCTGCAACAACATTCTTTTTTTTTTTGTATAATCTTCTTATTAAACATTTTGCAAAGCATGACATCAATATTACTTCCGCATGACATATGAACTTAATTATTCCGGTATCACCATTATCATTACTGTACATCTCATAGCGTCCTCCTTCTCGTTCCAGCTCTGGCAGCCTTGCGGTCCCACCACATATGCTCCTTGTACGTGTGTCCCTTCTAATCTGCTGAGCTACTGGCATCTGATTCCGATTCGTCCAGCGGGGGGGCTCACATATATTCCCACGATAGTTGTTCCAGCCTCCCCAAACCTTTTCCCATTTTTTTGGACACCTCCGGTGTATATATACTGACTCTTCCGCCACCATTGCCGTAACCATGTCTTTGCACCATTGCTCAAGTGTGGGGCAGTTTCTGGATCCCCAGCACTGGGTAATGTTACGCTTGGCTATCGTCATGCCCAAAGATACCCAGTCTTGAGCCACCGCATTTAAATCTGTAGGTTCCCAAATATTGAGCAGGCACCATCTTGGGCTTGGGAGTGTGACGATCTGTGTGACCTGGGACACCGTCCGCATTACCGCCGTCCAGTACTGTATTATTTTGGGGCATAACCAGATAGTGTGGTAAAACGTGCCCTCCTCCCCGCACTGCCGGAGACAGAGCGGTGTATACGCTCAATGTATTTTATGTAGGAGTCTCCTAGTGTAGTATGTGCGGTGCAGGATTTTTAATTGGACAAGTCGCAGTCTTGATGGGATTGCAGCTTCTCTGGGGGAGGCTAACGCCTCCCTCCAGTCCACCTCATCAATCTCTCCAAGTTCGTGTTCCCACTTGACCTTCAGCGCTACCATAGTGTCTTTCCGGTTATTAACTATTTTCCTGTATGTCAATGAGATTGCCCTTTTGCGGAGGTGGTCTGTTAGGAGCCGATCCTCCAGTGGAGAGGCCTCTTCAGGCCTCGTACCTGGTGGTATTAGGGATTGCAGTGCATGTCTGACCTGCATGTATCGGAAGAATTCTGTCTGGGCCATGTCATAAGTGGCCTGAAGATGAGCAAAGGTAACTACTGAGGAACTTCGATTCTCGAACCCGATCGAATCGACCCGCCATTTTGTAACCCGTCGCCATTTTGTGTTGCCATCACTCAGGCAGCACGGCGAACGAAGTCTATTTTGCCTCTCCCGTAACTTGGTGTCAAAATACGTCCTCGGCCTTGTTTGCGAGGCTGGTGTTTGGACTAGCCGAGTACACTAATCCGTGTCTGGCTCTCCTAATCCCTGTTCCAACTATCTGTAGGCTCACACCATTCTTTCCTGATCATATCTTATCGACTGGCCTTCACTGTCTCCTGCTGGCATTCTCTTGTGTCATGCCCGTCCTCCAATACACACAAACGTATCTCACCACCTGCAAGTCAGTCGTATTCTGTCAATGAATCAGTTCGGGGGTGGGATAACAAATATAGTTGGAGGAGTGGACTCTCCGAGACATCTGATATTTTTGTTTTTGAACCTTTCTTACTGGTTCCGCTTTGTTTTCCACTTACCCTATTGGCTCTTTTCATCTTTGCTTGGGGCGTGTATTTCGTTAATGATTTTGTATTGTATAGTATTTAACCTGATGCGCCACAGAGTAAAGGAGCAGTCTCCTGAGAACCTACTTTGTGTACTTCTAGGATAACTGTACTAGCTGCAGCTAAATAAATCCAATCTTCTAACGCCGACAGAGTGTCCCGTGTCTCTGTGCAACGAAGCAGGTGAACCCAGAAGACGGAGGGCGTACCCTGCGCCGCCAGGTCCAAAAGGTTCTGGTTCTTCAATTGGCGCCCAACGTAGGGCGGCTTCAGTGGTACCGGTTCTGCACGAAGGTCGTGAGGAACCTCGCAAGAAAATTCCGGAGGGTTTGCGAGCCACACTAAGCGACCCCTGTATGTCGAAAGTGGTCCGAAGGTCTTTTTCAGCACGGTTACTCCTTCCTGACGGCTATTGGCGACCGCTGCCCTGACTGCTGCCCTGCTTTGGCCGATTCCTTTGGTGATGTATGGTAAAGCGAGACGATAGACGGGCTTCTGTTGGTGGAAGAAGATGTCCTTAGTTAAGTTAAGTATTTTCGTGGGTCGCGCCCACAAATCTTGGTTTTTTGTTTAATGTCCTTAGGTTACTTAGATTTAGTTTTTGCAAAAACTAAAGCCGAGGGTAAGTGCATTTTTGCTGCGTAAACTGAGTTTACTCCCTTGAAGTTTGTGAACGGTCCAGAGTCATTGTGAAATGCCTGGTCTGACTAAGTTTGGAAGAATTTGTTGCCTTGGTTGTAATAGGGACTCCCGACTTGAGGACTCTTGTCCGATTCCTTCGGTTGGAACTCCCACATATGAGCTCTACTCAAAACATGGTATCGGCCCCATTGCCTTTAACGAGACATGGACTCGATACACGAAGAAAGATGGTGTTCTTAAATGGCCAGAGAACGGTAGTTTTGATCCCGATGTGCTAGATAATTTAGAAACAGTTTTGTTCAAAAGGAAAGCCCGGCCGGCAATGTTTGACTCTCTTCGCCTTTGGCGTAAGGAAGCCAAACAGAAAGAAATTAAACAAGCAAAACGAGATAGGAAAGCACAGGGTATGACGATTATACAGGCTGCTCAACAATTCAAAAATGAAGAAATTGACAATGCGACTGAAATCTCAGAAAGACAACATCGTATGGCGATAGATAAATGCTATCCGGTGCTGCCTGTTTCTCCTCCTGAAAACAAGAAAGATATAGAAGAAGATCCCCTTATGTCTCATTTATTGAGGTTGCCTCCACCCTATGCGCAAAATGCTAATGTGCCTCAGCCGTTACAGCCTGCTCAAATGCTGGTAGTACCTCCGCCGGTTCCGGCTCTTCAACATTTGCCTCTTTCAGCATTACCGCTCTTACCGGTTTCACCATTAGTCTCAGCTTCTCAACCTTCGTCTCCTGATCCTAGCTCTCCTTTGCCTTCTGCTCCTCCTGTAATTTCTAGTTCTCCTCTTGATAATTCTCCTAATATTCTGTCTCCAGTTCTAATGTCTAATTCACCATCTATGCGTAAGCGTCTCACAGATTCCGTTACTAGTATTTTATCTCCTTTCTTTGGAGCTCTTAATGTATCTCAGGCTTTTGCTCGAAGGCAATCACGTAGTCAGTTTCCAGATTTTGAGGAACGAGAGAAGCTAGATTCTCTTGCACGAAGATGGATCAAGAAGGGTCCACAATATAGTGTGTCAGATATTATGCCTACCTTTTTGCATTGGAATGCACCTACACAAAGGTATGTTTTTAATGTAATGTGCGATATTCTCATTAAAGAATGGGAAGATGTGAGTTCAAGTCCGATCTCACAAGATTTATTAGATGTTCAAGCTGATTTTGAAAAAGGACTTATTGTAGGTTCCAAGGTTGAGGAAGCTGTAAGAACACTCATCTCTTATAGAAGCTTATTTTTCTTGACTCTGATCCGACGGTTAAACTGACATCAAAAAATTACCCTATGATAGAAGTTCCTCCAGTTTGGAAAGAGGAAGTTGCAGCCGCAGGTGCTAATCCAGCTATTCCAGCTCATTTCCAGCGTATATGGGTACATGTACCATGGAAAGGATCCGAAGTTTTGGCCCTTAAACAGACTCTACCAGATCCTCGTAAAAACCCTGCAGGTTACTATAAAGAATTATCACAGACAATCGATGCTTGTATTATGAATCTGGCAGATATTGATATGCTAATGGGTAATGTAGTACCACAGACAATATGGGCTAAAATTCGTAGAGAGGATCACGCACAGGAATTGGGTGCCACTTGGGATGTCATAGCTAATACAGATAGAGACCAAGTGGGTGGTGCAAAGCCTGACGTTTTGATTTCGGAGCTTCCTGGTAGAATCATTACGTTAATGAAAACTATGATGCCTGCATTGAGAGTGAATTGGGATAAGCTAGCAGCATGTAAACAAAAGAAAGATGAAAGTGTCTCTGATTTCTTTACTCTTTTCGAGGAGACATTTATTGATCATAGTGGTCAAGACATGGCTACCGAGGGTGGACAGCGACTATTCGTGGACAAATTTGTATTCAATTTGCTTCCCGAGCTGTCACACAAATTAAAGGATTCGGAAAGTTCTTGGGCTGTTTCTTCTTCTGCCCAAATATTGGCTACTGCACAATCTTACGAGAATAGAGACAAAGAAGAAAAAGAAAAGCAAGAAAAGAAAACGAAGGATTTAAAAACGAAGGTTCTTTTGCAGCAAGCTTATCTGCCACGTTATGTTCAGCCTCAGACTCAACAGCCACCGCAGTTTCAGAGATTGTATCAGAAACCTGAACCATATATTCCGCGACCTTTGTTAGGTCCTAATCAATGTGCCTATTGTAGGGAGGAAGGTCATTTTAAGAACAGTTGTCCGATTTTATTGCAGCGCAATGGAGCGTCATTTGCTTCACGAGGTCGTGCTGGCCTTCAGTCAGCAAACAGAGGTAGAGGTCGAGGCATGTTGACTCAAGAACAGCGTGCCCTTCCTTCTCCTAATTCCATCAATTACTTTGATCAGCAGAATGTGAGATCCACTCAATATTATAATGAGGACCATTATGTTGAAGGCGAGAACGAAAGTCTTCATGCCAACTAGGACAGCCATGGACAAAGTAGAGGAGTTGTGCCAATCCCAGTAGATCAAAATGGCCCTTATGTCAAAGTCACTACAATGGGTATATCAGAGCCATTTCTTCTAGATACTGGAGCAATGAGAAGTTCTATCATTCATTCTAAACTCCCTGGCGCACCTTTGTCTGGCTTAACGAATGTTTCTGTAGGATTCTCTGGCGCCCCTGTTCACAATCCGGTTTCTTGTCCTTTGCCTATTTCAGTTGGTCCTTATGATTTGGAAGCTTCACTTCTACTAACAAATGGTTGTGGTGAAAATCTGTTGGGTCTAGACCTATTAAAAAGAATGCATGCTACCATATATTGTTCTCCTTCAGGCGTACAACTCACTCTAGGTCAGAAGTTGATCTCCCCAATGTATCTGTCCAAAGATCAGTTTCCTCCTGAGTTGCTTTCTCTTCCGACAGCACTTTGGGCCACGGGTCCGAACGATGTGGGTTGTCTTGAGATACCGCCTTATGTTGTTACTCTTAAGCCCAATGTTGAATTACCACGCATTCCACAATACCGAATTTCTGCAGAGGGTGAAAAAGCGCTTTTGGAAATCATTCATGACTTAATCCAAAAGGGTGTAGTTGAAGAAACGAGAGGTAACACATGCAATAGTCCTATTCTTCCTATTCTTAAACGTACTGATCCTTCTCAGCCTCCTGTGTACCGATTTGTGATTGATCTGCGAGAAGTAAACAAAATTGTGATTCCACAATTTCCTGTTGTTCCAGATATCACTGCCTTGTTGACTATGATACCTTCCTCAGCGACTTGGTTTTCGGTTATTGATCTAAAGAATGCCTTCTTTAGTATTCCAATTGATGAATACAGGCCCCAGCTAGGCCCGCAGGACACAAGGGTTCGCTCTCCTGCAAATGGAATCTACAAGGAAGTTGGCACGGAAACTGCACAGTACAAAGTTTATTAACCCTTAAGGGTGGTCCTACAATCCATACAACACCCTTCAGTATTGCATAGAGTAGCACCAAGAACTTGCATACACGGTCCCCTTTTATACACAACAGAGGGGCTCATAAGTGGGTGGATACAACATGAGGCAACATTCATTACCTTTTATGGTCATTTTCGATACAGAATCAATATATGGGCGGAGCTAACACACTCCTTGAGCCCGCGAAAACATGGTCAAGCAAGGACTAACTGATAACAGATGTGGTCAAGTCTGGGCATGCGCCAGACGGACAAAGGAGCTATTTATAGACTGTTACTAGGCAGATTACAAGAGCAACTAACACGAAGATAGGACTCTTCTCGTGCTACGCACGTGGAGGCATGACAATACAAAATGGAGTCCAGACTTTAGTCAACATAACGGAAGAAACTCGGTCCTAAAGGGGAATTCATGTCTTTAGTGAATGCTTAATCACATCGTTGTTTCAATTTTCAACAGACGACCCTTTCAGCATTTACTGAAGACATCCGGTTTATTAGAATAATCATCGTATATGTCAATCTTCATCATTTCTTCTATTTCTTTAGTCAAATGTTTCTGGTAAGTGACATTGGCAATAGCTTTCTTATCAGGAATACAGAGTGACACACATAGGGAACAGAGTAAAGGACCACATTGGATACAAATGCAACAGGAAAACAAAATCGCTACAACGATACAGCGACCAGTTAGAACCTTCCATCCCCATGTGGTGATCAATGCCCAAAACCATCCAGAAAAGGTCCAAGTGCCATTTTCTGTATGGATTTCAGCTGCAATTTTATGTAGTTTATTAATAGCATTATAGACTGATGGCGTGTGGTCAGGAATAAACACACAACAACTACTTCCGATAATTTTACATGCTCCACCTCGGTCAGCTAACATAACATCTAACACCATACGATTCTGCAATGCAACAATTCTAGTAATTTGCAATTCTTCCGTAAGATTCCCAAGAGCAGCAGCGGTTTGATTTGTCACAGCCTCTACAACTCTTGTTAACCTTCGAACTTTCCTACTATTTAGGGCAGCTCCAACAAAGAAGAACAATCCTAAATTAAAATCAATATACTGCTGCAGGCTAGTATCGGTCTGGTCCACGTCATCAATTGATAGAGTACGTTTATACCTATTTACAGTCACATTATTCAACAACTTCAAATCTTTATGATAAGATGCAGGTGCCAAGAATACAGGAGGTAATAGGAATGCTACATAACATACTCCAGACCAACCGGCTGGCAAGCGGTAATAACCTTTATTTCCACATACGAAGTATGTATTATGGGATGCTAAGAAGGTACTGTTATTCAACCCGTCGATATTTAAGATAGTGATGCAATCACTAACACCAACAGGAATATAACCCACACTCTGGACACACAGATCCGCTTGAGCTTGTGCCACTTGAATCACAAATCGGTCTTTCCCCACAGTGTCTCTGGTGTTCGTGAAGATATAGGGAATCGATTCATTGTCCGGTCGATACTCTTCCCATTCCCAAATTGTCCCGTTCGCTTGTGGATAACCATCTTTATCTTGATGACATTCCCTATTAAGTCTGAAGAGTAACCGTCCCACTGTAGGTTTCCGGGTGGCAAAAAGCAAAGTGTACCATGCTCTACAAGAGCCATTATGAGAAAAAGGAAGAGGTATGAACGGAGTTCCTCCTTTCTTCTGGTGAGCTGGCATCATGCCACATATCCAACAGTTCGTAGCATTGCTGGCAACATGGGTATGATGCAACATCTGGATGAAAGTGTTATTCAAATAAGACTGGCGATGCTTCAGCTCTTGATACGGAAGGGTATAAAAGTAGTGCTCCTCAGGCACTGGAGTAGTCAAAACAAGCAACTCTCGAGCAGGAGTCTCATCCTCCACAAACCATGTGGTTATCCCAACAATAGCTACTGTAAGCATGAAACCTGTTGCACAAAGGATTTTCTTTTTCTCCATGTCAGAATGAAAAAAAAAATCAATATCTTCCTGAAACTAAAAGGTTGTCAGAACTCTTCCCCTTAGGCAGTGGTTGATTTCTTCACCAGCGGGCCAAGACGGGTGTCGCTACACTAATGCAGGGCTGATCCCCCCCCCCTTGCCACATCGGCTCTCCGTTTCACTAACCCAAGGGCCGTTCTGACAACTTGTCCTGATACTGAAGAATTCACTTCCTTGGTCTAAGATGGTATCGTCTTCCTCCAGGAGTCACGTGGTCCGGAAAGAGCTCCTCAGTGTCGTTTGGTTCCACAGCACGGCCTTTCTCTGCAGTCAGAATTTCTCGATGGTCGGTCAGTACAGCAGGCTCCACCAACCCAGACGGTACTTTGCGACAGTGCAGGGAATGGATCCAATTCTTTCGGTTGGAAACCCGCACAGCCGTCCTCGTTGCAAGTAGGACTTGCTCAGGACCAACCCATCTCGGCTCCAAGCTGTTCGTCCTTTCAAAAATCTTCAGCATAACGTAGTCTCCAGGTCGGAGACTGTGACCTTCGCCTGTGGACCGATCAGGGAGCGCCTCTCGGACCTGTTGATGAATAGAAACCAAGTTATCCGTTAACTGTGCCAGATAATCATTCATCATTACACAAGGTACATCATACACAGCCTTAGGTCGTGGTGGACCCCAAATATTCATTGGGCGTCCAATAACAATCTCGTACGGCGTAAGACCGGTTCGAGAATGCGGTATCGATCTAATTGACAATAATGCCAGCGGTAAAGCATCTGGCCAAGTCAAAGAAGTCGAAGCTTGGATCTTAGCGATCTTGAGCTTCAGTGTACCATTATACTTCTCGACCAGTCCTGCAGACTGAGGGTGAAACACTGCGTGGAACTTCTGGGTGATACCCAGACCCTTCAGGACATACTTTATAACATCCGCTATAAAGTGGGGTCCGTTATCACTCCACAGCAGTCTACAAACACCGTATCGAGGGAAGAACTCCTTCAATAGCATCTTGGCTGTAGTCATTGCAGTATTATCTTTCGTAGGGTATGCCTCAACCCATTTACTAAAGGCACACACCACTACTAGAACATACTTCAAATTGTTACAGCGCTCAAGCTGGATGTAATCCATCTGCAAAACCTCAAAGGGTGCAGTAGGTGTCGCAAATCCTCCTGCTGGAGTTCGAGTACCCTTTCCTGGGTTGTACCTCAGGCAAATCATACAGGTCTGCACTACCCTCTTTGCCGTGCTAGCAATCTCTGGATGCTCCCAGACTTGAGTAAGCAATTTTACAATTGCGTAAGCTCCAACATGTGCTAACCCATGTGCCATCTGAACCATAGGTTGTACAAAAGCTGTGGGTAACTTCCACCTATCCATCTGCTTATTTCTCCAACAACCCTCATCATCCAATTCTCCATCATTGGACCATTGCTCCCGTTCTTTGTCAGAAGCGGTCCTCTGTATTTCCAGCACTTCTCTTTTCGCATCGTGCCATCTTTCTACCTGCGACTTCACTACGTACATGGCAGTAGCACCAGGCTGCATTGCAGTCTCCCGTGCCACCCGGTCTGCCAAAGCATTCCCTTCTCCAACTTTATCAACCACTTTCTTATGGGCACTACATTTAATTATAGCAATCTTCTTCGGATATGTCAATGCAGTCAAAAGGTTGTGAACTAACTCTCCATGCATTATCTGTACTCCATGCGACGTTAGAAACCCCCTGTCCTTCCAGAGTAGGCCGAAGTCGTGTGCTACTCCGAAGGCATAGCGGCTATCTGTATAAACATTCACACACAATCCTGTACTGAGCTCACATGCTCGTGTTAATGCTATAAGTTCCGCTGCTTGAGCTGATTTCTGTGGTATGCGTGCTGTCTCCACTATTGTTCGCAGCGTGGTAATTGCATACGCTGCTGAAGTCGTACCATCTGGTAGCTTCAGGCATGATCCGTCCACCCACAACTCTCCATCTACATCTGGAAAGGGCGTATCCTGGAGATCAATACGACCCTTTGTCTGTCCCTCAGTCACAAGAATACAATCATGTGCTTTTCGTGCTTCAGACTGAGTTTCCGGAAACGGCAACAATGTGGCCGGATTTAACGTTACACACCTCTTTAACGTAATATGAGGAGCCAAAAGCGTCAACTCATATCCCGTTAAACGGGCACTGGTCAAATGCTGCGTCTTCGTCGGATTAAGCAGGGCATCAACAGCATGGGGGACTAATACCAACAGCTTATGAGATAACACAATTCCCTCACTTTGGCGTATTGACACAGCTGTCGCCGCAACCGAGCATAAACAACCAGGTAATGCTCGGGCAACAGGATCAAGTACGGCCGAAAAGTATGCACAAGGGCGCTGCTTTTCGCCGTGCATCTGCACTAAAACTGATAATGCACATCCATCTTTCTCATGCACATACAGCGAAAAGGGTTTTGTATAATCAGGGGTCCCTAACACTGGTGCTGAACAAAGGGCCTGTCGCAATTGCTGGAAGGCAATGTCACACTCGTGTGACCAGGGAAGAGGAATAGGTGTGTCTTTTGTCAACAGGGCTAATAATGGCTTGGCTATGTGTGAAAACCCTAATATCCATTGCCTACAAAAAGAAACAAGACCCAAAAATGTACGCACGTCCTTCTGCGTGGAAGGCACTGGCGTGTCCAAAATTGCTTGAATACGATCTGGTGTGAGTGCACGCCCCTCCTTAGACAAAAGGTGACCCAAATAAGTCACCTTTGGTCTACAGAATTGCAATTTCTTCCTCGACACTTTGTGATTGTGAGATGCCAAAAAGGAAAGCCAGGATAACGTACTTTTCTCACACAGCTCAGGAGTGTCAGCCGCCAACAAGATGTCATCGACATATTGTATGAGGGCGACACCCTCGGGCAGAACAAAGGAATCCAATTGCCTTTTCAGGGCCTGACTGTAAATGCTAGGGCTTTCTGTGTAGCCTTGAGGAACTCTACAAAATCGATAAGACCTATTATTCAGTGTGAAACCAAAAAGGTATCGGCTATCAGGATGAATAGGAATCGAAAAGAAAGCATTTTTCAAATCAATAACCGAAAACGTGGTTGCCGTTGGCGGGACCAAAGTGAGCAACGTCGTGATATCAGAAACCACTGGATACTGAGGTATCACGATCTTGTTCACCTCCCTCAAATCAATGATAAACCGATAAACTTTGGCATCCGTATCCTTCTTCAAGATGGGTAAAATTGGACTGTTACAGACGTTGTAGGGAACTTCCTCCACTACTCCCACCTTAATCAAATCCTGCACAATCTGTATAAGAGCCTCCTCCCCCTCCTGGGAAATACGATACTGCGGGAGGCGTGGTAAGACCGCCCCCTCCTGGACACTAATATGGACAGGCGGAATCACCATCTGTCCCACATCGGTATCCGAAATGGCCCACAAAGTACGAGGGAGAGAAGCTAACACAGTATCCTCTGCAACCACACACATCCGTTTAGTCAGAGGGTGGTTATCATTTAATATCACACGCACTCCAGCGGGGGAGCAGCGGATCGTAGCTCTGAAGTGCTTGAGCATATCAAGACCCATAATGTTGTCAGGCGTGTTCGGGGCAAGCAAAAACGGACAGGGTGCAGAAAAGGGATCAACCTGGAATGTAAGGGGTCGAGAAAGAGGGCTTCGGGAGAGTGTACCGTCAAACCCTACCGATGTAACCATTAAGCCAGATGGGGGAGCCCTCGGAACCAATTGTTTAGACAGCGCGCTACGAGTCGCTCCTGTATCCACTAGGAACTGATCAGTAGAACCCAAAACCTTCGCTGATACATAAGGACCCTTCTGATCAACCGGCACCTCAACTGATTCTAACCCCCATCCAACGCATTCCTATGCATGCTGTGAATCATGGTACCCAGAGCGGTCAGTCCCTGCCACTTGATACTGGTGCTGTCGATCGAAGACATTAGGTCTATCTCGTTGCTGCCCGGTAGGTTCAAAACGAGCATGATCATTAGAATTCCCTCTAAAATTCGAGGGACCCCCTCTACCTCTCGGTCCACCCTGAGTATGCCCCTGACGCGATGCATACAACGCCGGGCAATCTCTGGCCCAGTGTCCCGATTGTTTACAATACGCACATTGATTCCTATTTAAATCTGATCGACCCGAAGGAGGACCATAGAATCCTCCCCTACCTCTATTAACACCCCGACGGGGCGGACCATACACTTGCGCTAACATCACCTTCGTTTTTAAATCTTTCGACTTCTTCTCCTCCTGCCCCTTCGCTTCTTGTTCCTGACGCTCATAATACTGAGCTATAGTCAGGAGGGATGTCGGAGACGTGGTGGACCAAGAACTTTCACTCGCTTTTAGACGAGCTGCTACTGCCGGTAATAAATTCGCCACATATTTATCAGCAAAAAGGTGCCGACCCGTATCATCCGTAAGTGACTGACCACTAAAATCATGAAATGTCTCCTCAAAGCGCGTAAAGAAATCTGCAACTGATTCATCAACTTTCTGTTTACACGAAGCTAACATGTTCCAGTCAATCTTTTTAGGGGGAATGATTGTTTTTAACTTGGTCAAAATAGCAGCGGGGAGATCTAAGATAATCTGAGGCGGTTTCTGTGCGGGCTTTCTCTCCCTATCCTCATCCTCAAGCTCAGACCACCGAGCCTTAAAAGCGGCGTGATCATCCACCTTCCGTACAGATCGCCACATATCCGGTGGTAAAATAAGCCCAAAGAACAGATCTATATCTGCTAAGGTCATAGTACAAGAATTCAAGGCCCCTTCGACTTCTTCGTAAAAGGCCGCTGGATTCTTGCGGGGATCGGGCAATGCATTCTTTAATGCCATAACATCAGCCCTATGCCAGGGAGTATAAACCCAATTGTACACAAAATATCCCTTAGCATCGGCAGAAGTAATATCCGCACTAGTTCCCGCTCCTTTAGGAGGAACATACAAAGGTGCCGCCTCTCGCATGGGTTTAGCATGCACTAGCTCGCTCTTATCTGACTGGGAGGAAGATGGCTGCTGGTCGTCCGCCTGCAAGGTCAAGCTCTCCTTCTCCTTGGTCCGACGCGCTTTGTCCCGCAGTCGAAGCATTTCATCCCGTAGCGCAAACAGACGTCGGACCGCATCAGGCACCTGAGAGGGAGAGAAAGTACCATTACGTAGTGCTCTAGACTCCGACGCTATCTCCTGTGGTTCAAAAGCATCAGAATATTTACGAAAGGCAGCAACCACTTCATCAGAAAAAATGGCAGCAAAATACAACTTCTCCCTATCCTGCCATCCTTCCAGATCCGGTAACAGCTCTGCAAAAGACAGCTTATTTGAAACTGCATGATAAGAAAGTTTCCGAAGCTCACCCGAGCGCTCAAGAGATAACATGGATCGCGTGTCTATCTTATCTTTACCCGATCCAGAATCCTGAACTGTCGGAGCAGACGCACCTACATAAGGTGGCGGGGAACTATCTAATAGGAAAAAATCATCATCAAGATTAGTAAGGACAGGATAAAGAGGCTGCCGAACAGCATATTGACCCGACACTTGCAGCCTACGCTCTTTCTCTTGTCTCTCCGCCTGTTCTTTTTCCTCCCGACGCTTCGCTTCCTGCGCTCGCACATGATCATTCTTCCGTTGCTCCTTATCAAACAGCGCTTTTTCACGTTTTTCTCGCTCACGTACTTCCTTCACCCATAACCGCACACACTCAAACATATCTTGACGAGCACGCCGTTTGCACATACACTGTTCCACATACTCAATCTTACGCATATCAAACGATCCATACAAAGGCCATCGTAACTCAGGATCCTTTTTGGTGTATTTCCTCCATACTGTGCTGTACATTATGGAAGAAAGACCATGCTTCACATACATATCCCTATTAGGCGTCCCCTCTGGGGGGGCTGGAGCAGAGTCCTCGAGGTTTAACCGGTTTCCAAAGCAGCAGCACCACTTACGGAGTGCGCTAAAAGCAGGCATGCTCAAAAATAATGCAAAATATGCAGTATTATCAAAAAAATGGCACTCAAACGTTGCGCCGTTCAAATTTACACAGCTCCGGAGAAATATCTCCACATTACCTGCCTATATGTGTTGCAACGCATATATTCTCACAGTAATCAATACAAGATATGACCGGTCATCACAAATCAAACTCAAATAGCCAACCCAGGCTTCAAAAACTCGGAGCAAGTACCGTACAACGGTTCTTACCAATCAAGAGTGTCCAGATTCCAACTGCCAAGCTCCAAAATTCGCCCAAACGGCTGTCACGGCAGGACCGACAGAAGAGGTCTCAGTCGAGGACCGGCGCCACCCAGATGGTCAGTTCGGAAGGGAAGGAAGAAAACCTCGGGATGCCAGGACTAAAATGCCTCTGGCAGTGATCACATCCCCGGCCAAATTCCTCACCTTCGTCACGACCAGTCCTTCGAGCATCCGAGTCGCCGATGAGCCCCACGTGACGGGCGCCAATTGATGAATACAGGCCCCAGCTAGGCCCGCAGGACACAAGGGTTCGCTCTCCTGCAAATGGAATCTACAAGGAAGTTGGCACGGAAACTGCAAAGTACAAAGACAAAGTTTATTAACCCTTAAGGGTGGTCCTACAATCCATACAACACCCTTCAGTATTGCATAGAGTAGCACCAAGAACTTGCATACACGGTCCCCTTTTATACACAACAGAGGGGCTCATAAGTGGGTGGATACAACATGAGGCAACATTCATTACCTTTTATGGTCATTTTCGATACAGAATCAATATATGGGCGGAGCTAACACACTCCTTGAGCCCGCGAAAACATGGTCAAGCAAGGACTAACTGATAACAGATGTGGTCAAGTCTGGGCATGCGCCAGACGGACAAAGGAGCTATTTATAGACTGTTACTAGGCAGATTACAAGAGCAACTAACACGAAGATAGGACTCTTCTCGTGCTACGCACGTGGAGGCATGACAATACAAAATGGAGTCCATACTTTAGTCAACATAACGGAAGAAACTCGGTCCTAAAGGGGAATTCATGTCTTTAGTGAATGCTTAATCACATCGTTGTTTCAATTTTCAACACAATTGCAGAAGAGAGTAGGGACATTTTTGGTTTTTCTCTTGGAGGCCGAAGCTTCCGATTTAAGCGCGCACCCCAAGGGTACTGTGAAAGTCCCTCCATTTACAGCCAAGCTTTGAAATGTCATCTTGATACTTTTCATTTGCCATCTGGTGCTGCCCTTATTCAATACATGGACGACTTGTTAGTCGCCGCCGATTCAGAAGATATCTGTAGAGATGTCACTGTAGCATTGTTGCGTCACTTGTTCAAGTTGAATCACAAGGTTTCACCTTCCAAACTACAGTATGTTTGTCAAGAGGTTACTTACTTGGGTCATCTCCTATCAAAGGAGGGACGACAATTGACACAAGAACGAATTCAGGCAATTGTTCGAATGTCTGTGCCATCCACACAAAGGGAAGTACGTGCTTTTCTGGGAATCACTTCTTATTGTAGACAGTGGATCCCTAACTTCTCTTTGATCGCCAAACCTCTGTTGGCACTTACTTTGAAAGATATGCCTCAGCCCCTACATTGGACTGAGGAGTGCCAAAAGAGTTTCACTGATTTACGCACTGCTTTGTGTTCTGCTCCTGTACTAGACACCCCAGATTACACTAAGCCTTTTACGCTGTATGTCCACGAGAAAGAAGGTTGTGCATTATCAGTCTTGACACAGCAATTTGGAGATAGACAGCGGCCATGTGCTTATTTTTCGGCTACGTTAGATCCCGTAGCTAAAGCATTGCCTAGTTGTCTCAAAGCCACAGCAGCCGCAGCGATTTCAATTCGGCAGTCCGCTGGGATAGTGTTAGATAACACTCTCATTGTCATGGTGCCACTTGCAGTGGATACCTTACTAAACAGAACGAAGACACAGCATCTCACGAGTGCACGTTTAACTGGTTACGAGCTGACGCTATTGGCTAGTCACGTGCATATCAAACGATGCAATACTCTGAATCCAGCTACTTTGTTGCCCCTTCCTAATGAGGAGAGTGTTGAGGATCAGCATGATTGTTTCTTCCATACTGAGGAAGAAACAAAAGGAAGGATTGATTTGAGAGACACACCTTTAGAGAATCCAGACGGGACTCTATGGGTAGATGGTTCTTGTTTTAAGATGCCTAATGGGGATACGGTTTCAGCCTATGCTGTAACTACTTTACATACGGTTGTGGAAACTGCGCGTGTTAGACACAACTCAGCACAAGTAGCAGAATTGATAGCACTGACGAGAGCTTGTGTACTATCTAAAGGGAAAAGAGTGAACGTGTACACTGACAGTCAGTATGCCTTTGGTGTCGCGTTCAATTTTGGGCGTCTCTGGAGAGAGAGGGGTTACCTAACTTCCCATGGCACTAAGATACAGCATGGTCAGTTAGTGACTGATCTCCTTGAGTCACTTGCTTTACCTGTCCAAATAGCGATCGTGAAGTGTAGTGCACACAAAAAGATTACAGATGATGTTGGTCGAGGGAATGCATTTGCAGATGAGATAGCGAAAAAGACAGCGAGAGATGTTACAAGTCGAATGTATGTGGCAGGTCCTGCGAATTGGGTCAGAGAGAGAGGAATGTGTGAGAATACAGTGGAAAGCGTGAAAACGATTCAGAAAGAAGCTACAGAAAGAGAGCTGAGCATGTGGAAAGAAAGTACGGGAATGTTAGATGAGATGGGTTGTTGGGTTGAACTGTCCGAACATCAACGATGGTTGTTACCATATGCTTATGTCCTTCCAGTGGTTACTATGGCTCATGGTCCAGCTCACCTTAGTGCAAAAGGTATTTGTAAACTTTTAGCTCCAGTTTGGCAGAATGAGAACATCCCTAGATGTGCAGATAACGTAGTAAAGCATTGTATTGTCTGTCTGATGTATAATCCAGGAAAGGGAACCCCCACTCCAGCAGGTCACTTTGCTCCTCCGACATACCCATTTGAAGTGTTGCAAATCGATTACATTCACATGGATCGATGCAACAACCTCAAATACGTTCTGGTGGTAGTATGTGCCTTTTCGAGATGGATAGAAGCATACCCTTTAAAAGACAACACAGCTTTATCCACAGCCAAAATCCTTCTGAAAGAGTTCTTTCCCAGATTTGGATTGCCGCGCATTGTCTGGAGTGACAATGAGAGTGAATTTGTTGGCCAAGTCATGCAGAAAGTTTGTGCAGGTCTTGGAATCAAGCAAAAGTTTCATGCGGCAAATCATCCCCAATCTGCAGGTTTAGTAGAATGCTACAATGGGACCTTGAAATTGAAGCTAGCGAAAATTCAAGCAAGTACGGGACTTAATTGGCCTGATGCTTTGCCGTTAGCTTTGCTATCCACCAGAACTGCAATACACTCTCGTCTGTGACTTAGCCCCTACGAAGTAGTGTTTGGCCATCCGGCCAACATATGGGGAATACCTCGTCCTAAACAGTTCTCAGATTTGCCCTACCCAATGTTAATTGACTATTTGCATGACCTTACAACTAAATTGCATGTCCTTCATCGACAGGTTCGGAGTGCTTTGCCGGAGGCTTCCACAGATCCAGGTCACTCCATCCGTCCAGGTGACTGGGTCTGCATCCGCAATTTTCAAAGGAAGAAGAATTTGGAGCCTAGATGGCGGAAGCCCCAGCTGGTTCTTCTCACCACAAGGACAGCAATTAAAGTTGAAGGAAAAAAAAATGGATTCACGGTGTGCACTGCAAGAAAGTACCTTTACCCTTGCCTTTCGATCAGTGGGTCCGTAGAGGGATTGGTGACTGTGAAAGCGAAACAATTCCACGATTCATGCCCTTTAGCGATGCACACCTGAATGGGACATTATCTGAGAAAGAGGACGACGACATTTTACAGGAAGCGATTCCATTGCACCGTCGCTTGAACACGACTGAACCAAAAACATTGTTTCAAGATCAGAGTGTACCTGGGAAGGGTCGCTACAATCTTAGGCCCAGACCAAAGAACACTTAAGACTTTTTTATTCTTCCTTCTCCTTTGTGTAGTGTTCTGTTTAGGTTGCAGGGTAACGGTAGGAGTCTAGGTCACGACCTGAGTAGTGACAATAGGTCTGCAGGATCTTTCAGTGTCATAGGACGGTTGAGTATCGTGATTTTAGTGATTAAGGAAGATTGCCGTGAGCATCCACTAGTGAAAATGGAAACTACACCAAGTATTGAAAAGAGAAGAAATGAAATGAAGACAGCATCTTGTAAAACAATGTACAGTCGTTACAGTATAACCTTATGCATTTTGATGTCATTATGTATTGCTCTGGCAATTATTGGTTGGGTTGTTTATGTTTTGCAGCCAAGAAACACCTCCCCTTTCTCCTCTTTGCCTTCTTCCACTATCTCTCCACACTTCTTTCATACTTTTCCTTCACACGAACTTGTCAGAAGAACCGAATATTACAACAATTCTTTTGTTCAGCTATTACACCAGCATCAATTAGTGATTAACACAACTGATTGTTGGGTATGTGGTCTTATGCCGCATACTACTGAAAAAGGAATTCCATATTTAGTTCTCCCTTTTTCCTATGAGGGTTCCGCTTGGGCATTCTTTGTTATTTTCTCTAATGCATATCAAAGTAAATTCAGACGGTCTGTCGCTTCACAAATTAATTATCCGGATTTTAGCCACAGTTCCTTGATTAAAGGTATGGTAGTTATGGCTAAAATCATGGAGAATTGCAAGATTTCCATCGATGAGAGAAAAGCCTACACTAATTGGAACGTCACCCAATACATGTCGAGTCTTAATAATAAAATGGGAAAAGGGAAATCCTCACCAATCTGGACTATACCGCACCAAGGTAATTTCTGTTTAAAAATAAACGATCGTTCTTCTGACTCTGTACCAAAGAGTAACTGCTCCTATACATACATTTATTCCTCTCTGAACTCGCCTCCTCTGGTACCGTCCCAAGGCACCTATTTCATTTGCTATGTTCGAGCTTATACCTGGTTGCCAACGGGTTTCTCTGGTACCTGTTACATAGCTTTCCTTCTTCCTCCTACTTACACTGCTTCTGCCAATTATCACCGAACCCGTCTCAGCCGAGGAATTATTGACTCCAAAGACACCACGGGACAAGAAGGAGGAGATTTCCTTAAAGGTTTTCTTCCTTGCTGGGGTCCAATGGCCAATAGCAGAAATATAAGGCAACTGGTCCGTGTTGTGGAGACTACAATAGACATCACTGTAGGAGCCTTGAGTAATATCACGGCGGAACTACAGGTGGATCGTCTTATGACTTTACAAATTCGAGTTGCCTTAGACTTTATTCTTGCTGATCGTGGTGGGGTATGTAAATTGATCGGGTCAAGCTGTTGTATTTTCATTCCTAATGACGCTCCGACAGTATACCAAGCGATTTCCAAGTTGCATATAATCTCCGAGTCTATTCATCAGGACGAAGGAGATTGGTCCTTAACGGAATGGTTTTGGGGACTACTGTCCAAATGGGGTTGGAAAGTATTGAGATTCCTTGGAGTAATTTTGACAATCATATTTTCTTGTTGTCTTTGTATGCACTGTGGTCCCGCTATCTGTGATCTTTGATGATGCTACAACAACAGCTTGATGATCTCATGGCCATCGATGTGGACTCAGATTAACATGAGTCTATCTTGCCTGAGTTCTGGCAAAAGGAGGGTCTGAGGAACTTCGATTCTCGAACCCGATCGAATCGACCCGCCATTTTGTAACCCGTCGCCATTTTGTGTTGCCATCACTCAGGCAGCACGGCGAACAAAGTCTATTTTGCCTCTCCCGTAACTTGGTGTCAAAATACGTCCTCGGCCTTGTTTGCGAGGCTGGTGTTTGGACTAGCCGAGTACACTAATCCGTGTCTGGCTCTCCTAATCCCTGTTCCAACTATCTGTAGGCTCACACCATTCTTTCCTGATCATATCTTATCGACTGGCCTTCACTGTCTCCTGCTGGCATTCTCTTGTGTCATGTCCGTCCTCCAATACACACAAACGTATCTCACCACCTGCAAGTCAGTCGTATTCTGTCAATGAATCAGTTCGGGGGTGGGATAACAAATATAGTTGGAGGAGCGGACTCTCCGAGACATCTGATCTTTTTGTTTTCGAACCTTTCTTACTGGTTCCCCTTTGTTTTCCACTTACCCTATTGGCTCTTTTCTTCTTTGCTTGGGGCGTGTATTTCGTTAATGATTTTGTATTGTATAGTATTTAACCTCATGCGCCACAGAGTAAAGGAGCAGTCTCCTGAGAACCTACTTTGTGTACTTCTAGGATAACTGTACTAGCTGCAGCTAAATAAATCCAATCTTCTAACGCCGACAGAGTGTCCCGTGTCTCTGTGTAACGAAGCAGGTGAACCCAGAAGACGGAGGGCGTACCCTGCGCCGCCAGGTCCAAAAGGTTCTGGTTCTTCACTACCTCACCTCGCTGCCACAAGTCCCCAACTTTGGAAATGCCTATTAGATCCCAGCTACGAAATCCTTTTGTCCTTCCCAGCATTCCAAGTCACTTTGCATCCCATAATGGCATCGCCAGTGTGAAAACATCGTCCCATCCTAGTGTATGTTGTGCCGCATACCATATTTGCAGTGTGTGTCGTGTAGGTCCCGTAATGTTGCGTTGCTTCATTTTATTGTATAGAGCACCCATTATCCCTGATGACTCTAGGAGGTGTCTATCTAATCTGAATGCGGGGTCGTCATGGGGGACGTGGAGCCACTGGTTGATTACGACTAACTGGGAAGCCCAGTAATAGACCTTTAGATCCGGAAGGGCAATTCCGCCATCGTACCAGCTTCTGGTGAGTTTCTGTCGAGCTATTCGGGGCATTTTTCCATCCCAGAGCAGCGACGTCAATTCCGCATTAACTGCTGTGAAGTACGCATCTGGGACATGGAATGGTGTATTCTCTAGTGCGTACAAAAACCAGGGGAGCGCCATCATTTTAAATAGGGCTGCCCGCCCTAGGAGCATTAAGGGTAGTGTACGCCAATGCTTAACATCTCTTTTAAATCGCGCCAGGGGTTGGGTCAGGTTTTTTCGGTGAATAGCGCGTGGTCATGTGTAACAAATATCCCTAAATATTTAAATCCGTCTGTGACCATTTGCAGTGGGCATCCTCATGGGAGCAGCGGCGGGGGGCCGTGTAGGATATATAGCAGTGACTTTTCCCAGTTGATAGTGTATCCTGACATCTGCCCGTACGCTGCCCAGATATCTAGAAGACAGTTGATGGACCATGCAGGGGACGTTAAGTACAGTAAAATATCATCCGCATATAGCGAAATGCGATCTTCCCACCCATTGGCCCATCGCATCCCTTGTATCGTAAGATCCTGCCTAATCCAAGTCGCCAGGGGCTCTAAGACCACTGCGAATAGGAGTGGTGACAGTGGGCAACCCTGTCTAGTCCCTCTGCCTAATGGGAACTCGTCCGATAAGTGGCCATTGACTACAACCTGTGCCACTGGCTGCGTATACAACAGACGGATGCATGCGCAGAATTTTGGTCCAAACCCCATATGCTTAAGGACTGCGAATAGAAAGGGCCACTCTACTAGGTCAAAAGCCATTCTTGCGTCTAACGAGAGTATGGCTGCGTCTTCATCTATAATTGATTTACGCTCTATTACTCCGTGCAGTCTTCGAATATTTAGTGCTGTGTTGCGGTGGGGCATGAATCCAGATTGGTCTGGATGGAATATAGCTGAGAGATGTGGCTGTAGCCTTGCTGCCAGTGTCTTCGCAAGTATTTTTGCCTCTGCATTGAGGAGGGAAATCGGTCTATAAGATCTGCATTCGTGCGCCGGTTTTCCGGACTTATGTATAGCCACTATAGTGGCCAGTCGCTGATCTTTAGGCAGTATCCCTTTGTCTAAGCTTTCAGTGTTTATGACCAGGAGGTGGGACGCCAGCTGTGGGCCCGCTAATTAAAAAAATTCTACTGGAATTCCATTGGGCCCCAGCGCCTTTCCTGTGTGCAGTGCCCTAATGGCTTGCATAAGTTCCTCTGGCGTAATATCTGCCTCGAGGGCAGTTACCGCGTCTCCGTCAAGCGAGGGCATGTGTTTATCTCGCAGGAACGCTAAGTGCTCTTCCTCTGTCGCTGTAGCCATCGGTGTATAGATTGCCTTGTAGTGTTGCGCCAGCGCTGCAGTGATTTGCTGCGGTGCAGTCACTAATGCCCCACCTCCCGCCCTTATCTGGGCTATCCAGTTACCCGCTCTTTCTCGCTTTCCCAACCAGGCCAGGAGTCGTCCCGCCTTATCCCCCTGCTCGTAAATTACATGTTGCGTCTTTGACAGTCTATCTATAGCCTCTTCTCGCGTGTATGTCCTATATTCCTGCTGCGCCTAATGTAAATTGTGTGTCGTGTCATCAGTGGTGTCTGCCGCCAGGGCCGCCTCTGCCCGTGAGAGTTCTGCCTCTAGGCCATCAATGTGTTTCCGGTGGTCTCTCTTTTGTCCCACTATCAACGAAATGGCCTGCCCGCGGAGCACAGTCTTTTATGCCTCCCACAGCGCAATCGCTGAGGTTACTGAGCCTGAGTTTTCCTCAAAATAGCATTTCGTCGTCTTAAGGAGGCCCTTCCTTATTGTACGGTTCTTGAGGTGCCCTGGTCTGATGGGGAACAGTCTGCGGGTCTGCGGGGAAAATGGGGCATATGTGATGAGAATCGGGGAGTGGTCTGAGATACCTCTAGGCAAGTGCCTAATGTCCGCCATTCCCAGCATCCCTGTTGCTAATGTGAAGATGTAGTCTAATCTGGAGAGACTATGGTGTACTCCCGAGTGGAAGGTGTATTGCTTTTCGCTTGGGTGTCTAGTCCTCCACGTATCGAGCAGCCCGAGTGCTTCTACAAATTCCTGTAATCTAAAGGTTGGGCCACTGGGATCTCTGGAAGGTTGCCGGTCTATAGCCGTATCCATGACGGCATTGAAATCGCCACAGAGTATAAGCTCCCTGCCCGGAAGGGCAAGCAGGAATTTCCCAGGATCTGTGAAGGCAGTCTGGTGTAGCGTCAGGGGGTATGTATACTGATACTATATTGTATATTCTACCATCCCATTGGCCCGTGATGGCCGCGAATCTACCCTGATCATCCCTATTTGTTGCCGTTACAGTCAGAGGGAAGCGTTTCTTGAGAAGGACCCCTACCCCTCAAGACCTAGAGGTGAATTCGGAGTGCACTGCCATTCTGAAGCCCCAGCGATCTAGTGCTTTAACTGTCCTGCCCTGCAGATGTGACTCCTGAAGGAGAGCCACCGCCGGGTTTTCCGCTGAAGGAATTGTAACACCAGCCCTCGTTTGCTTTTGTCTCCCAACCCGTTTACGTTCCATGACATCACAGTAAATGGAGGCCATCTCGTTTGATTGTCTTGTGAGCTTGGGGCGCTGCTGCCGTCATCTTGGTTTGTGCCTGCCATCCCGATTTGGAACGAGAACTGTGTCCCTTGCTATTTCCGGCTTGTCTGTCATGCTACAGTCTATAACATTCCTCGTCGCATCTTTGCAAAAAAGTGTCGCCACTAAAACTGAAAACCCTCCCAACATGAACTGATCCCGTCCCCCTACCCCCCACCCTGCCTCCCTGCCTAGCGGATGTGGTACTACCCGCCTCCCCAGCACAGAAGAGTGCTTAAATCCCCTACCCATGTACCTACTTGTAGTGGGGGAAGAGTCCCCCTCGGCTCACCGAGCACCCCTTGCATAGAGTCTGTGAGTCTGTGGCGTACTATCTGTGTCCAGTGTCATTCACCACTAGGGCCCTATAATTATACCTCACCACTGATAGGGGCCTGCAGCCCCGGCCCCGGGACCTGCAGGTGCAGTTCACCGTCCGCCGCTCGGCATCATCTCTGTGGGCCGACTCCTTGGCCTCCGCGCAGAACAGCCACCAGGCTCCACAAGTCCATAGTACTCCGTCCCTGCCCCTGGGTCTGGAGGTTGCACTTCAGATTCTCACTCCACGTCGCTTCCTGTCCTCTCCCCGGCGGTCCGTCCTTCCGCTTCATCCCTCTCTGCGTGTTGGGCCGGCTGCCTGGGCTGCCGTTGTCCTCTCGTCTCCCGCGTGCCCTTGCCTCTAGCTGGGTGCCAGCCCTCCAGCCAGTCCTGCGCCTCCCCTGGGGTTGCAAAGAACCAACTTTTACCTTCCGCTTCCACTCGCAAGTTCACCGGGTAGAGCATGGAGTATTTTAGTTCTCTGCTGCGAAGTTCTTGTTTGACTTCTGTGAAATTGCGCCGCTTCTTTGTGACTGCGTCAGTATAGTCCGGGTAGAGGGTTACCACACTGTTGTCCACCCGAATCGGTGGTCCCACTCGGGCTGCTTGTAAAATCACATCTCTATCTCTGAAGTTGAATATTCGTGCCAGGATAGGTCTCGGAGGAGCACCCGGCCTAGGCCGACCTCCCGGCACACGGTGGGCTCTCTCCACCGAAAAGAATTTGGAGAGTCTGCGGGCTGCAGCTGGTCCTGGATCAGCTCTTCTACAAACAGATCCTGCGCCGGTCCTGTAATACTCTCCGGCACACCCACCAAGTGCACGTTGTTTCGTCTAGCGCGCCCTTCTTGGTCGTCGAGCTTCTCCGCCATCTGTTTGTTGGCTAATTCAAGCTGGTGTACCTGCCGCTGAAGAGTCTGCATGTCAGCTGAGAGGCCTGCCGTTGTGGCCTCGACTTCCGACATCCTCGTACCCATTTTAGAAATGTCGGCCCTTAGCAGCGTCACATCGCAAGAAATGGTGCTGATGGAGGCCTGCATTTGTTGCAAAGTGGCCATAACATCATGGAGTGTGATTTCCTTTTGTGCTTCAACAGGTGGGCTAGGCAGGGCTCCCTGCGCCACTTCTGACACGCCATGTCGATCTTTGGTGGTGGCGTACTTGTCGATGCGGTTGCTCTGCTCCGATCTTGGGCCTGTGCCGCTCATGGCAATCTAAGGACAAAAACGTGGGCGACCTCTGCACAATCGACGCAGGGCAGGTGGCGCCAACAGTCCACCACCAACCTCCTACCTGCCAGCTCCGTCTTCTGCTACTCCGGTCCCGGCCCCAGGAAGGATGAGAGTGCACAAACCGGCACCGGCTGTGCAGCGCGTAGTTCAATATGCGGGGGACAGGGTATTAGCCTTGGTCATGGTGAAATCTCCGCACCTGCTTCCTACACAGCCTCCGGAACCGACAAATATCGCGTTCCGCCAACTATTTGTCGCAATGGCCTCTGGGGATCTCCCCTCTGCTGCACCTGCTGTCTGGCAAGCCGCCGGGGTGCTGGCGCCTCGTGCCCCTCTTCTCTCACTCATTTCTAGTGCTCCGGCTCCTCTTTAAGCCCCGGCCACACTGGGACAGACTCCCCCTGCATGGGGCCCTTCTCACACTTGGCAGGGGTCGCGTCGGGCCGTCCCGATCTTCTCAAGTCGCGCTGTGCGCGAAGGGTCCAGCTCCGTCTTTTACCCGGGCCCTCTCGCTATTTCCTCACGGGGCCTTCCTTCAATGGGCCAGCGCCTCTTCTTTATGCCAGGGGTGAGCTAATAGGCCTTCTCTGCGCCTGTCCTGCCTTCCATTGCCTGTGAACTGCAGCGTCCCCGCTCGGCACGTCACCCGCCGCAGCTCACTTCTTCACTCCCGGCTACGGCCGCCACTGTGTCTCCCGGCTTCGCCGCCGTGTTTAGGCCGCTGCTTCTTCTTTCGGCTTCCGGAGGGTCCGCAGGCACGTCTCAATTTTCCGGTCGCGGCAGTGGTCGCCGCTGGTGGTGCGGCGTCTCCGTCACCGTTTCCTGCCCACAGACTTCAGGATTGCTGCCCGGATTGTCGGGGCCAGCTCGGCGTCCTCGGGAGCCTTCTTAGGCTGCGGCCATTGTCTCCGGTGGCAGACCACGCCCCCTGCAACAACATTCTTATCGTTAGCATCACAGAAAATACGGAGGGATCCAATGCCACTCAATACATCGAGAATTGGCTGAAGACAAATTGGCACCTCGTGGTCTAACAGAACTGATCATGATTGAGAGGGCGCACAGAGTCCTGACGCAGCATCCTCTCGTGGGTGCGCCGCCCTGCTCAATCGTGTTCCGCATACTCAACTCTGGAGACCGCTGTGCCATTCTCCGAAGTGCCAGGGAAAGCTTTCCCTTCACCATTGACAATGCTCCAATCCTGCTGTTCCCGGAGTATACACTAACAGTTCAGTGCTAGTACGCCTCCTTCCAGGGGGTCAAAGGCAGTTAAGGGTGGAGGGACTAGTGTATGCACTTATGTTTCAGGCCAGATTGAAGATAATATGTAACCAAAGCTCTCTTTTCTTTGAAACCCTGTAGTCTGCATGGAATTGGCTGGGGCAGCAGTTTTGTGAATCCCGAAGATCTGCGTCTGGGCCTCCAAGCCTTGGTGGCCTGCTCAACTGTGTCATCATGAGGTGGACCCAGTGTGCCATCCAGGGGCGCACTGGGTCCACCTCACGCCTCGCTGCAGGGAGGCTGCCACCTCCCTGCAGCAAGCACAGTAGGGCAGGAGGGATATGCTTACCTCGGCGACCTCCATGAGGGAACAGCAATTGCTACTTGGCTCCAGCTCCTCAGCGGATAAAGCCTCTGCCTCCGACTCCAGTGCCAGTGTAGTGCTGTTCCCCTCAGATACCGCAAGCGGCTGATGAGTTCATTTGACATACATTATGGGGTGTGGCTCGTTGCACCATAAGCTGTATGCTTTCCTAGATTGGTTGAGCCACTGCCCCCCCCCCCTCACTGCTCCAGCTGATCGAGACACCCTTTGGTAGACTATAATGAACCTTGTCAGAATGACGTGGATGAGGGGAGTGGAAAACTACTGGCAGCTGGCCCAGACAACATGTTTGCTCCCCTTCTTCAATGTGATGCCCTGTTCACAGACACCTGTCCTGTTGCTACGCGGGTTAGACCCGGATGTCGCTATATGTGGGGCACCATCTACTGGTGGGAGTAATCCCTAATTGGAAACACTCTTTTGATACCCCCTGACCATTGTTGCCTTTTTCTCTCGCATATCTGCTGTTTCTAGACATGCTGCACAATATAGAAATGGGGGCTTTGCAGCTTAAGCGGTTAAGTCGCCTGTGTTTGACTCGCCTTTCATTTGGAGAAGTGTTCTGGCCTTCACGCCCCTGTAGCAATTGCACACTCCACAACCCTATTAGATTGTTTGACCTGTTTTGGTCAACCAATTGTTTTTCGCTGGACCTAGTATTGAGAGACTGTTTGAATGTTACTGTCATCATCACTTACCTGTTGTATATAGGTTGTTATAATGCAATGTATGGGAATTGGGTGTTTATGGCATGCTACCTGGTACTATGTCGGCTGTCAGTCCAGCTATAATGTAATCGCTTAGAAGTCAGGGGTGTAGAATCTATTTAGAAGCAGCACCGCATTCTGGCTCAGCTCAACCGCCAAGAAAGCCCAAATAGTTCACTTGCAGAAGACGCATCTTTCTGCTACAGAGGCTGTGAGGTTGTGCAAGAGGTGAAGGGGACTTTTGTCTGCTTCATCATATTTAGCATTTGCACAGAGTGCAGTAGTCTGGCTGTGTGCGAGAGTGGCAGACTCCAAAATTGACACCAAAGGCCATTGTGTCTTTGTTGGGAGAACACTAGATGGGAGGAAGGAGGTGCTGGGCAGCGTCTATGTCCCAATACTGAACAGGATGTATTCCTGGCGCATTTATCCACTGTTTTAACTGACTGGACACAGTATCCTTGGGTGATGGTGGGACCTCAATGCAGTTCTCGATGTTAATTTAAATCGTTCCTGTGGTGTGGGGGGCTGGGCCCGTATGGAAGGAGGGTCGGACACAATAGAGTCAGATTCAAACAGTTACTTTAATCTTCTATATAGGGGTGAGCCGGTCTGCTCGTTTCCATGCCGCGGTTAGAACCCCCGGCCGGCGTGACGTCACTCCCGCAATCCCTTGCGGCGGGTCACGCGACTGCCGGGAGGCTAGACCACGACACTACACATCTTCCCCCTTAACAACAACGGCAATAACTGTAACTGAGGACCACGGAAGTGGGGAAAGGAGAGAACGAGAGGAAGAGAGAGAGAGAGATATTCACAACTGAAAGTCACTGAAATGTTTCGGTAGCTTCACCGCACGGCCCTTGCGGGTGTGCATTCCGATCCCTTGCTCTCTTCCTCCGCGGGGTCCGGCTGACCTCATGCTCTCCTCCTGGTCTCTACAAAGGGTGTTAGATGTCTCACGCGGGATACCCACATCGTCTGCGTCCTGGCTGGGCAAACACGGCATTGGCCGCCTGGCTGACTGTCCTTCAGCATTGGCTGAGGTTCTGGCCTCACTCCTGTTGCACATCTTCATCCCCCCGCTCACTGGATCAGTAGATGGTGTTGCCATTCCCGCGACGCTGGTGCTTTCTTCTAGATCGCTGTTGTTCATGCCCCACTGCAAGATCTTGTTGCATTTGGCCACCCTGGATTGTGGCCACTCCTTGCCATCGCTCAACAAGGCAGAGCGGGTGTATACGTCTACGACTCACAGGCGCTCACTGAATTTGCTGTCTCCTTTTAGTCCTGGCTGACCCTTTTTGACTTGGACCCAGTCGCCCTCCGCCAGTGAGGCTTCGCGCACATTATTCCGTTTGTCATATTGTGCCTTGTAGATGCGTTGTGCCTTCTCTATGTTGCTGCGGACGATGGCCGGGGACCACTTGCTTTGGAGTCACATGGTCATCCAGGCTGTGTTGTCTCTGGTGAAGGGTTCTCTGCCTCTGAGGATCTTAAACGGGCTGTAACCCGTCAAGGTGGGTGTGATGCGCTAGGCCCATACCGTGTTCCTGACTTCGGACTCCCAGTTCTTCCCGGCGCTGATGGCTGCCTGGATCGAGCCCATGATCACCCGGTTAAAGCGTCCCACTTGCCCGTTTCCCGCTGGGTGGTAGACCGGAGTGCGCTATGTCTGGATTCCGTTGCGGTTGGTGAAGGCTGTCCACATGGCTGACGTGAACTGGGGTCCCTTGTCACTCGTGATGGTCTTGGGGATGCCTTTCCCTCAGGAAGATGTTGGTGAGGAAGGTGATGACAATGTCGGAATCTACTGATTCTCTGATTTCGACTTCTGGCCACTTTGAGTAGCGGTCCACAACCACGATGAGGTGTTTGGGTGTACCCTAGGTGTCTAGGATGGGTCCTACAATGTCAATGGATAAGTCCTCCCAAGGGTTGTTGGGAGTGGAGCACTCACCCATGGGGAGTCTCAGGGTGACGAGAGTTTTATCAGCTCTGATGCAATGGTCGCATGTTCTCACGAACCTCTCCACTTGGTTGTCCATGGTGGGCCACCAGTACAGCAGTTTCATTCGTCTTTTTGCTTTTACGATTCCCAGATGGCCTTCGTGGTTGATGTGGAGAATGCGGTCGTATAGGGCCTTCGGGGGCACCACTTTGTCGCCCCGCAGTAGAAATATGGAGTCCTCCCCAATGGAGAGTTCATCACGGACCTCCCAGTATTTTCTGAGGTTGTTTTCCGTGTGCTTCTTCTCTGGCCAGCCCTGAGTGACGTACAACTTGACCTGGGAGAGTTCTGTGTCCTGTGTGTAGGCTTCTGCCCAGTCCTGTGCACTGATGGTGTGTTCGTGATCCGTCATAAAGGCGACGCTGTAGTCGTCCCAATCCGATGGCGTGACCGATTCCTCCATGGCTGCTGCCCTACTGAGGAAGTCCGCCACTCTGTTCTGCGGTCCAGGGATGTACTCCACATCGTAGACAAAGTCCAAGAGATGTAGAGTCATTTTTGCGATGCGTGGGGTTGCTATCACGTTGCCGCTGGATGTGAGGACTTTGATCCGGGGCTTGTGGTCGGTACAGAACATGAATCATGACCCCCACAGATATTGTCGGAATTTCTCCATCGCCCAGATGGATGCTAACATTTCCTTCTCGATTACGCTGTACTTTTCTTCACTGGGGGTGAGGGATCGCGAGGCGAATCCCACCGTTGTCTCGGTGCCATCCGTAGCCCTCTGGGAGAGGACTGCTCCCAGTCCTTTGTCACTGGCATCCATGGTAAGGATGCTGGGCGCAGCACCGTCTAATCCATGTAAGGGACCAGCCTCGCAAATATCTTTCTTGATGGCAGAGAATTCCGCTTCCGCCTCCTCCAACCAGGAAAAGGCATTCTTCTTCTTGAGCAGTTGGCGTAGGCTATGCGTTTTGGTCGCGAAGTTCCTGACAAATTTGCTGTAGAACTCCGCCAGCCCCAGAAGGCAAGCGTCTGAATCTGTAGCATCCAAAGGGCGTGATGAAAGACGTAAGTTTACGGCATGACGGGTGGAGTGATACCTGGTTGTAGGCGACTTTGAGGTCAATCGTAGAGAACCACTTGACACCTTTGGTCTGGGTTAGCAGTTCGTTTATTTTGGGCAATGGAAACTTGTCCACGATGATGTTCTTGTTAAGTTCGCGGAGATCAATGCAAAGGCATACCTTCCCGCTCTGTTTGCGCGCCACCACCAAAGGCGCGAGCCACTCGGCGCATTCGATTGGTTCAATGATGTCGCTGTCTTCTAAGCGTTTAAGTTCCAGCTACACTGCCTCACTGCAGTTGAACGGGATGTTCCTGACTTTGTGGGAGACTGGTACCGCTCCTTCTTTAAGCACGATCTTGTGGGAGAACTTGGACATCTTCCCGATTTGGTCGCTGAAAACCGTGGGGAACTCTGCCTGGAGCGAGGCAGGCGTGAATGTGTCTTCCATCAGGAGCACTTGTGTGTCACCACCGGGGTTGAGCTGGATGCCGAGCGCTCCCTGGTCTGCCCATCCCAGGACCGACGGGCCTTTCTGTGCCACGTACAATTTCGCTGTCATGTGCCTGCCCTTGAATTCGAACAGGAGCTGTCGGAATCCCACCATGGGAATCCGTTCCCCCGTGTATGTGACTGGTTGGACGTCCGTGGGGTGAAGATGGTCTCCCACTGCGTGGGCGAAGTCTCGGTCCAAAATCTGCTTCTGGATGATGGTGTATGGCGAACTGGAGTCAGCTACCATGGCGACGTGAACGCCTCCCATTAACAACTTGCACCCCCTATTCCCAGGATGTGGTCTTCGATGCAAAGAATGCTGTCTTGGTCGGATAGATCTGCTCCATCTTGATCATCGGAGGTATCCTGGACGTACTTGACAACAGCGTTTCTGGGCCTCCGTCTGCAGACCTTGCCGAAATGTCCTGTGATGCCACAGAAAGAGCACTTGATGTGCAACGCTGGGCATTTCCTGTCATTTCCCATGTGGGAGTGGCTGCCGCATCGGTAACAGGAGCCTTGTTTGCCCTGAGGGGCGCGACTGGGGCCTCTGCCTTTGGACATAGATTGCCTGGTGGAGGCGGAGTCCGTCGTGGTTTTTGAGGGTGGAACCTTTCGGTCAGTGATCTTGGCCGCGAAAGCGCATCGTTTGGATAACTCAGCTCGCTTGACTATCGCGATGATCTCCGGAAGGGGCGCCTCACCACTCATCCAGAGCTTCTCCTGGACGCTCCAGTGGGTAGAGTGCATGATGATCTGGTCCCGTATGAGGTCGTCGTACAGGGTGCCAAACTTGCAGTTGACGGCCAGTTTCTTGAGGGACGCTACATAGTCCTCCATTGATTCAGATTCCGCCTGTTTTCTTTGGAAGAAATTGTAACTGGCGATGGCCGTGCATATCACCGGCTGGTATTGGTTGTCGAGGTCGTCAAGGGCATGTTGGAAGACGTCGTCGTCGGACAACGCCCTGGGCTTCTTCACCATTTGGCCGTAAACGCGCAAACCCTCCAGCCCCAGATTATGTAATAGGATTTTCTTCCGACGTTTGCTGGAGAATACCTCCTCGCCTTCGTCCTCCAACGCTGAAAGGTAGTTCAAGAAATACCCCTTCCAGTCAGCCCATTTCATAGCTGGTTCCCCGGGCTTAGGCAGGAAGGCTACCAGATTGGTCAAGGAAAAGGTTTGGGCGCACATGGTGCAGGCGGCGTGGAAGGCTGTGGATCCTCAGGGTGTGCGTAAAGCCAGGGAGGCTCACGCCGGCTTGGAGGGGTGCAAACCCTACGTGGGCTGGGAGGACACCGCTAGCTGAGATGCAGGCTGCAGGGTGCTGCATACGAGGTGCCCCTTGCAGCAGTGTGGCTTTGGTGGCAGTGAGGCCGCAAGGGGCCAGCTCTGGGCCCTTTGTAGGAGTGGATGGTGGGGCATACGGCCTTCTTGATGCACAGCGAGTGTGGGTGGTGCGTGCCGAAGTACGTGCCGAAATTACCACAGTGCAGTAGGTGACTCCCCTTGTACTCAGGCCTCGCAGTGCCGACTGGGGCGTGGGCTGCACGCCGCGCGCTGAAATGCATGCCGATTATGCAAGGTGGAATCAGCCACCACCAATGCAAGCAGGCCCGGTGGAGCACGGTGAACGGCGCGCGCCCGCCACAGAACATGCGCCGGCTCTCCTCTACCTGGACGGCGGCCAGACCGGTACACGGGTTCCTCCGCCTCGTCGCCACTGTGGTGTGGGGGGCTGGGCCCCTATGGAAGGAGGGTCGGACACAATAGGGTCAGATTCAAACAGGTACCTTATTCTTCTTTATAGGGAAGAGCTGGTCTGCTCGTTTCCACGCCGCAGTCAGAACCCCCGGCCGGCGTCAAGTCACTCCCGCAATCCCTTGTGGCGGGTCACATGACTGCCGGGAGGCTAGACCGCGACACTACAGTTCCCACCCTACCCACCCTGGCACTAGTCCTGTCAAGCAGGCGAAGACCCTCCAACAATAGATTACAGAAAGGGTCCTGTCTCACGCCTGGCACATGAGAAACGCCAGAATGCGTGAATACTCCAGCTCACCCCCTCATAAATTACATGCACGCCTAGACACGATCCTTTGCACTGCATCCCTACTGGCCAATGTCATCCATTCAACATATCTGGGTAAGACACTGCCAGACCATAGCCCTTTAGAATTTACTTTGTCTTGGGACCAGCTACAGCCCCACCTATTGGAAGACATAGTGTTTAGACACACATAAGCCACCCCAATTGACACATAACATTGTTGAAAACACAAACACAGCCTCTTCCCAAATGGTGGAATGGGAAGCATTTCAGTAGTTGTGAGAGAAGTGTCCATTAATGTTGTTGTAGGAGCACTCAATACCATTCTTAACGACCTTGTTCACACTGAAAATAATTAGGTCCAGTCAGTGCTTAATTTGTAAAATATGAAGTGCAGGTGCTCAAATGTTTGTCGGAGGCCACACCTATTTTCTCTGGCTCCACCCACTTCCTCCACTGGCTCCACCCACTTACTATATTAGCTCCACCCACATCGTCAACTGGCAGTGCTAAAAGTCAGATGTAATATATGCCTGATCTAAATTTCTCCAAGGGAGTCGTCCTTATAATCAGGTTTTGATAGGAGGTTCCCCTGCCCTGTGAACATTTTGAAAAAGATTACATCAAAAGTGCATTTAAAGCACAATTTTGGAATAAATTAGCTAAAATCACTAATGCATTGAAAAGGGACAATTTCAGTGCTGTATGTGCTGATTTGGGGAAAGGACAATACTGGGGTAGGGTATGCCATTTTTAACAGAGTCTATGATTTAAAAGGTACAACTTTGACATAGCTTATGTGGCAAAATAAACCAAAATGTTGTGAAAACACTAAACAGATAAACTGAATAAAATCAGACAATACACTTGAATGAGTCAGTCACAGTCACTACCAGTGGCCGAAGGGGTATGGGGTTATTCAGTATAGTAGAGTATTAAAACATATTACATCATGCTACTACTACCACGCGGTGACGTGACCTGACCTGCTGCGACCGTCATCACGCCACCACCACACTGCACATTATGCAATATTCCTGCCCTTTGCAAAAGGTTACTTCGCTCAGGGCCGGCTTTAACACTGGTGGCGGCGTGGCGCCCTGTGTGACATTGTTGGTGCTCCCCAATGACCACCCCTCACACGCATTACCTCCGTACAACCCTTTAACACTGCCCTTCAAGTCTCCATAACATAACCACTGTCTCTCAGATTAATTTAGTTTTATAGTGCCTCTCACACCAGTGTAAGGCATCAGAGCACTTTGCATCATACACACACTGCATAGATACAATCCTACGTGTGTAAATCAGTATATAGGGAATGTTACATTAGACAGGACTACAAGGTATAGGAGTCACATGTCATCCATGATTGTCATTGTAGGCAATATAGTTTAAGTGTTGTAAGTATGGAAAACCGCAAATTCAGAATTTAAAAACATAACAGCATTGTTAGGGTTACTCTCCAATAAGAATTGATTTCTACCCAAATGAACCCTTTTTCCAAGATTAGGATAATGAAAGATTGGGCAAAAAAACATATAGCTGTAATATACAACTTGCAGTTTGCATGCAGCTCTTTGATGACACTCAGACTAGTTAATAGCTTGCTGTTCTATGATAGGATTTTAACTTACAAACTGCAGGTAACAAAAGGATCTCTCTGACAGAAGCAGTAACACACTGACCTACTTTACATTATATGCACTTTTTCATCTGCATGGTAAACGTTTAATGCAGCAGGTATATTAACCATCTGTACTACCTTACAAGCAGTCACAACTCCCCCTAGAAAAAACTCCTGTCTCTCTCCAGGAAGACAATTAATCACCAGAGGCAGAGTTAACTTGACATTTTAATTCATGCCTGAATATTACTGGAGGCCAGGAAGGAACTCGGCAGCACTTGGCGGGCTGTTCTGAATAGCGTCCAAGGGACCCATAATGTATGCTACCTTTAGCCAGTACAAGGCTGTGAAGAACTAGCATAACACAATGCGTTGTAGGACTTTTAGTTTTACTTTATAACATTGCAAGAATGTGTGCTAATGACAGAAAACAGGACTACTTGAATGTGCCACTCAAGGCAAAATAAATCTTTTTTTTTTTACTTAAAAGCCAGCAGCAGTGGAGGAATAACTACATCCGTGGGTCCACGCTATAAAAAGTAATGTAACATAATGCAGACAAATATAACACTGAACACTAGTACACAGCTGATGGCAAAAAAACAAGAAAATCAAGTCTACCTGAACGTGCCCGTGTTCAGTGTTATATCTGTCTACAAAGCATTCAAATGGCTTAGTATGCTAAATAATGTTTTATAGTGTGTGGGGCTCACAGATGCAGTTCTTCCGCCACTGCTACCAACTTTTAACTTGAAAAAAATATGTCTTTCGTCGCTAAAGTTAAAAGCCAGCAGCAGTGGAGGAAGAGCTGCGACCATGAGCACCACATACTATAAAATGTTATATAGAATAATCAGCCACTTTGTAGACAAATATAACACTGAACACTGGCACACAGCTGATTAGAGAAAAACAAGATTAACTGAACGTGCCACTCAAGGCAATTTTTTGCCGCCAGTACTCAGGGCTCACGCCAACACTGATGCACACCAAGAAGACAGGACCTATAGCGACGAGAACCGCGCTTCAGAGCAGAGTCAAGAGCACTCGCCCAACATCAAGCACCAGCCTGGAAAAGGTAAGCTGTTCTCTCGGGTGCTGCTCCTGCAACTCAGGGGTAGAGTTATTGGTTAAAATGGGAGTGTCTCCTCCATTGCATCGTAGAGTGCGTGCTTGGCAGCCTGAGACTTAGTGAGCAGAGTGGCTCCTCTAGATCAGCGACGATGTACTTGGTTAAGAGCCCAAGGGTTATTGAGAGGCCCTACCCGGTAGTTGTAGAGTGCTTGGTTAGAAGTCCAGCCCTACTGCATTTTTATTATCATTTTTTTTTAATGAATAAAATACTTCCTTTCTGTAGGAACTTTGAAAAAGCTATGGGTGGAGCATCCAGAGCAAGGATCAGGCAGGGGAGACACAGCACAGACATGGCAGGCATATTACAAGCAGAGTGGGCCAGGATAGGCACGACTGGTATAGTACGGCCAAAGCAGGCACAGCAGCAGCATTAAAACCCGCAGAGTGCAGGCCGAACAGTTGTAGCGTAAGTGGGGCAAACTGTGAGCAGGCATAGTGCAGGTGTAGGGCAGATCCAGAGGGCAGTCAGGGCACACGGAGGCAACGTGCAAAATCTATTGTTGTGAATTGTTTTTTCCTCCGGTAGTGGTTTGAAAAACAGATACATTCAATCAGAACAGTGAAGTAATCAGTCCATTAACAGGGAAAGACAAATCCAACGTCCAGAGTTTGCCCAGAAGGTGATAAAAAATCTCCCCAAATTTTGCCCTGTAATTTAAAGTACTCGTGCTGGTGTTTCTAGGGTATGCAAAGTCACCGCTCTTTGAGGGTGGGCTCGTATTTGCTAAGGTTTTGCACAGGCAGTCACGGTACGAAAAGCTATGCAAAATGTGTCGATATACTAATCATTAAAAAGCACGCAAGAGCAGTGCAAAATTGTGCAGCGGTCACGAGTACCAGCGCTACCCATAGTAAATATAAGACTTCCGGTCCCGTGTTTGCTCAAAATATGGCCAGTGGTCCTGATTATGTGGCTATAATAAAAACCACAAAAACACTGTGCCTGTGGAACCAAATGAACGCTAATTTAACAAATTAAGCACTGGGCATAGTGCAGGTGTAGGGCAGATCGAGAGGGCAGGCAGGGCACACGGAGGCAACGTGCAGCTAGGAGAGGAACAGAGCAGACAGGGCATATGCCCAGAGCATGCAGGGTAGACTAGAGGCACAGTCCAGACAGAGTAGGCACAACCTTGGCAGGACAAGTACAGTGCAGGCAGAACGATATGACACCACGGACAGAGCTGGCACAGCGCCTACACAGAAGGCAGAGGCACAGGCCGCACAGCACAGAAAGAGCAAGCATGGCTCAGGCACCGCTTAATCTGGACAGCACAGGCAGGACAGTGACAGAACGGGCAGGAACAGCGCAGAGCTGCTTTAAGGTGAGAGGCAGTACCGGGGTCACTGTTAACTCCGATTCTCCTCTTGCCCTCAGGCCTGCTGCGGCCTGCTGCGTCTCTTCCTCTCTGCAGAAACTGCTGGCATCACACGGGGCCACCGGACGGACTGCCTGCCCACACCTATCTGTCTACAAAGCATTCACATTGCTTATTTTGCAAAATAACATTTTATTGTGTGGGGCCCACAGCTGCTGTTCTTCCTCCACTGCAGCTGGCTTTAACTTTAAAAAAAAGATTTCGCTGCAAAAGTTAAAAGCTAGCAGCAGTGGAGGAAGAGCTGCAGCCACGGGTCCAACACTATAAAATGTTATTTAGCATAATAATACATTTCAAAGATAACATTGCAGACAAATATAACGCTGCTAAAAGGCATTACTTACTGGCACTGCGGGACGGCCTTATTCATTTTAATTAATCTGCGACGGATGAGGCCTGCTGCAAGACACGCTGATTGCCTCTGACTTTGGATAATGATTAAGGCGGCAGCTGCGCAGTATGCTGGGCGGGCCGCGGGTGAAAACACTTCTCATTGGTTCAATGCGGGGCACAAACTTGGTGACCTACGCCGAGGCAGGGACCCACGCTGCTTCAATTTCTGGCGGTAATCGTAATGTGTGTGGCTCATATTTAGGTGGGCGGCAGAGCTGCTGCAACCAATTTGAAATATTTTAGGCGCCCGCATTAATGTGCGACATCAGCGCTTCATGGGGGGGCGAGGGGGGGAGACTTGAACAGTCAGTGGCACCTACTCTGAGCAGCGCGCAGGCGCGTAGCGAATAAAATTATTATTCATACTGTATGTGGACTCAACCAGCCTGTAGACCCGGAGCTGAGAAATAAGTGCCGGTGCTAAGCACCGGAAAGCCGCGGCACAAATTAAGCACTGGGTCCAGTAGAACAGGCCATGGCAATGGATGATACCCTTGAAAAGCAGTTATGTGAGGTGATATTTAGTTATGCTGAACTCCTAGAAAGACTGCGGATTATTGATTACACTACGTACACAAAGGGAATGCACACAGACTGCGATAAGGCTCCCACACTGCTCGCCCAGATGATCAGACAGGCGCCACCAACAACTCCTATTTTATCACTGTCTGTTTTCCCGTCTACCCATATCACTACCCAACTGGACATTAATGAAGCCTTTAAACACTATTACTCCACTCTGTATATGCCCCCTCTCCTCCTTCTGACCCAGCGAACATTAACCTATCCTAGAGGGACAGCGACTGCATAGTATATCCACTATCGACCATGAGGCGCTAGCCGTTCCACTTGCAACAGGCGAAATACTGCGCGCCAATGCAGATCTTGCTTAAAATAAAACAACTGGGTCAGACGAACTACCTGTTGAATTTTCTGCCACATTCTTGACTCGCCTAATGCCACAGCTGGAACAGATTTATAAAGCATCACTTCAGGTGGGATCATTGCCCCCCACCACAAGCCAGATTATAGTCACCTCCCTGCTGAAGCCAGGCCACGACCCAGGTGATATGACATCCTACAGGCCTTTATCCTTGTTGAACACTGAATATAAAATCTTAAGCAAAGTATTGGCGAGACGCTTGCTTCCTCTGCTCCTACAGTTGACAAATCCAGACCAGTGTAGTTTTGTCCAGCGTCGTAACACCTCACTCAACATTTGCCTTCTTTACTAAATCATGGACATTGAACGGGATCAATATCCAGAGACCAGGTTTCTCTCCCTAGAGTAGACCTCCAACAGGCATTCAATGTGATTGGGCGGGATTTTATGTTTGTAGCCCTTGCACAGTTTAACACCCCCCTTCATACATTTGCTTGGTTTGACTACTGTACTCGGCCCCCACAGCCCGGGCCGAACCGGGATCGCATGTCCCATCATCTTATCCCGTGTCCCGCAGCACCAGACAGGGTTGCCCGCTCTTACCTCTACTTTTTGTGCTGGTGCTGGAGCCATTGGCACAGTGCATCAGATAATCAGCATTGGGATGGGGAATCCCACAGAGACGTATGATGCATGCAATATCGCTATATGCCAATGACATGCTATTATGCAGCCGCAACCTTCGGATAAACCTGACTCCTATGTCCAGGGTGCTTCGGTAGTTTGTTTGGCATTCGAGTGAACTATTGCAAGTACCCTGCTTTCTTCTTTGCAGATAGTCTTCCTTTTGGCTTCGGTAATATATGGATAGCTCACCAATTGTTTCAATTCTTAGGTATACAGCTATATCATGTTCCTAAAGATCTCTTGGATGTCGATCTTATGAGGACTTTTAACTCGTTTAAATCTCAAATTGAATTTGGGGTCAACCTACCCCTGTCAATCACAGGAAGGCGGACTCTTGCCAAAATGGTAATGCTACCCAGAATGTTGTAATATTTTGTCAACCTGCTGGTGGCTATCCCTCATTGGTCTTCGGGCTTCTCAACTCCTTACTACTTGACCTTATGTAGGGCTCAGGGAGATGCAGAATTGGCCTGCCTAAGATGCTGTTACCGCCTGGCAGTGGGGGCATGGGACACCTGGACTTTAAAGCCTATTGCTTGGTGGGACAGCTGCAGTGGGTTTCTTATTGGTTGGCAGGTCATAACCTGACTGAAATAGGCTATACATTGCACATGCTTAACCTGGGTAAATTTCAATGCCTACTCTTCCCAGGAAAAAGACCTCCTTCCCCACAGCCGCTGCTACTTTGCATAGTTCTTATCTAATGGAAAAGTACTCTACGTTGCACTGCCTCGCTGCCACACTACTCTCGTTGTATCCCACTTAGAGGCCTACCCACTTCTTTGGGCATATTAACATCTATTAGATTAGCACAAGGGGAACAGGCAGGGGCTCGGACGGATGGAGACCTATTTTTAGATGGCATCTGATGACTCACGAGGACTTTGCACAGACTTGTGGCCTACCAGAGACGCTCATTTTGACACATGCTAGTATCCTCCAATATGTTCGTGTACACTGGGTGCCACTATGCTCTGAACCACAAAGACATGAGCTTATGCACACAATGCATATCATGGGCCACGGTCAGCACTTGGTAAAATGCCTGTACAGGGGCTTGCGCTCACATCTTGTTGCCCCATTAACCACTCTGCACACTAAGTGGAAGACCCATCCATCTCTCGTCCTTCATGATAAAGAATGGCAGTTCATCATTGAGTACCCCTGCAGAGTTTCCCACAACTCCAGCTTGTAATGTATCCAATTCGCAATTCTGCATAGAGCTTATCTCACACCACATAAATGACATTCTATGTTTCCCACTATCTCCCCCACTGTCCCTGTTGCCAAACACAAGAAGTGGATTTACTCCTTATGTTCTGGACCTGTCTGTCCTTGTTTCCTTACTGGGCAGAAGTTTGAAAAACGTAGGCGAACCTGATTGAGTCTAATCACTGGGGCACTGTCAAACACTTTCTACTTGGTTCAGAGATTAGACCTAACGGTTCCAAGGTTATGTATGTTTTGTCGATCTGGCATTAATATTGGTGAAGCGTCTCTTGACAAGGTGATGGAAGTCCGTCACTGCTCCCCATGTCTTCCAGTGAGGATGTGACGTGTTGGAGCACGGCGGAAAGTTACACCCTGCGTAGAGAAGACAGCCGTGGACTGAGCAAGCCCCCTATTACCATGGAATAGGACACTATTCTTGAGTCTTTTAAATCCTAAGAGGAAAACATTGAATAGACTTTCTACCCTTTTCCTGCAAACTACTCTAAATCAGCCTTCCATGTATATTACACTGGGCCATCTCCCTCACACTGCTCTCTGCTCTGCCACGTTGGACCATCAACACTCCTGCATTCCACTCACACACCAATATTTTTTATCCATGCCACGAACAGCCAAATTACACAGTAGTAGGATGACAGTTGAGGTGGGGGGGGGGGGGGGGGGAAAGGCGGGGGTTCATGTTACATTTGCATTAATCTTTGTATTTTCATCATTAATAATTTGTATCTTTCCTGTGGTGAGATGGTAATACTTCTTGCCATAACTGTCAGCTTTTGCTTTATTTGTTATACATACTCTCATGTTAATTGAGTTACATAAATAATCTTCGTCCGTCACATTACTGGATGCATGAACCATCATACAAGGCTCAATTCCTGTACAAAATCTCGTCTTGTTCTAGAAAATACACATATAGTTGTTCTATGTATCCTTCTTTGCTGTCTTAATAAAATGCAATTAAGTTTGTGTTTAAAAAAAAAAGTATGATTGAAAAGGGTCTGATATGTGAGTCAGTGCTGCTCATGATTTTGGATAGCTCCTCTTCAGCGAAGACCCTAACTTTGTTCCAGGATGTGTTGTTTTTCATGGTTGTTGATATGCAATGGTAAGTTGTGTCCCTAAAGTTGATAAAAGCAGATTGGATAGGATTCAGGGGTTCGGGTGTTTGGTGGCTAGCTATATCATGATCAATCTTTGTAATCTTATACACAAAGAAGTTTGAGAAGGCTTCACATCTCTCTTTGGAGGGGGCGATTGGTTTGCTGGCCTGCAATGTCTGATTCTTGATTATGTTGAAACGTGTTTTAGCGATTTTTATCTCTGTCTAATTGAGTGCGGAATGAAGATGGTTTTTGCTCTGAGGACATTTTACTTGTAGCTGCCTCTTTCATATCGCAGAAGAGTTAGTAAAGCAGTTGCAGGGTCACTGCTCCATCTTCCTTCAGTTAGTCTTAATTAGCATCTCTCCTCGTAGAACTCCTTGTTAAACCAGAAGTAGGACAGGTTGTTTCTATGTTGCTTGAATTTAAGGAGGATTACTTGATTCAGTATCTCTATTCGTCAAGAAATCATTATAGTGTGTAGTTATTCCTTCATTGTGGGGGATTTCTGGAAGGGTGAAGATGAGGGGTGATTTTGGCTGTTAGGTCTTCTGTGATGATTTGTTGAAGATTCCTGCCCAAGCTTTTCAGTCGCTTTGTCTGAACCTTAGGTGATACATTTTCCATTAGGTGGTCAGACGAGTCTATGAGAAGTTAGGATTCTATGCCTAGGGCATTTTCTTTATTGATGGTCAGGTCCAATGTTGTCCCGTTCACATGTTGGTTCTTTGCTGTGTTGCGTAAGGTCATTTGATTCAAAGAAGACGTTTAGTTGTGTCATCAGGTAATTGTTGAAGTCATTCTGGTGTAGGTTAAAGTCTCTAAGGAATACGTTGTTGGTGGATAGGAAAAATTGTCGTGTGATGAGATCAGTTAGTTGTTTTAAGAAGAGTTGGTAGATGGTATGAAAGTTAGTTGAGTTCTTACTGTCTGGGGCACTTTTGCCTGGTGGATATTCAAATGTGAAGTATTGCTGTTTGAAGGGTGGTGATTAGTATTAGTTTCTATGTATGACTGCTTCTCCGCCACCTGTCCTGCATCCATGATCTTGGTGTTTTATAGAGAAGTTGGATGGAATCGAAATGTAAATTGTAGGTGAAGAGATGTACTTTAGCCAATTTTCTGTAAGGAATACAATGTCTACCTCTTGAGATATGATCATTGTGGCTATTTTGGTGTTGTGCTTAGTTGCTGATCTGCAGTTGTGGAGCATAGACATTGTACAAAATGTGGTTATTGGGTGAGGGGTGAAAGCCTCATTTGGGCAACAGCCACGATCCTTGCCAAGGTGAACCAATAATTAACCTGTGCTTAATCCTCTGGTAATTTTGCACAAAAGCTGTCAGGCTTAATTTAGAGGCAATGTATACATTATTTATGCAACACATAAATAGTAATAAATTGAAAACACAACACAAAAAGAATCTCAAAACAATTTACAACAAGCATTTGCAATGCAATAGGTCTCGCATTCACGCGAGTTTAAGCTATTGGCATTGTAAATGACACTGCCTTTTATTTAAGTTTTAAAAAAGAAAACAAAAATAAAAGGCATTGTTATTTGTAATGTGAGTAGCTCAAACTTGCGTAAATGCGAGACCTATTGCATTTCAAATGCTTGTTCTGCAAATGTAGAGGGGAGTAGAATTACGTGTTGTCAAGTAGAGTGGAAATATGCAGAGTGAAATTATGATGTGTGGGGTGAAATTATGTGGCATGAAAGTATGTTGAGTGGCTTGGAACTGTGTGGCATGGAGCTGAATTGTGAGATGTGGAATTCTTTGGCGTGGTGTGGCATAGACTGCAATTGTATGGAAATGAATTATGTTACCTGGAGTTAAATTATGTGGCATGGTGTGGAATTAAGGGATGTGGTGTGGAATTAGTTGGCATGGCGTGGAGTAGGATTATATGGTGTGGTGTGGAATTGTGTGGAGTGGAATTGTGTGGCATGGAATTGTGTGGCATGGAATTGTGTTGAGAGGAATGGAAGTATGTGTCATGGATTGAAGTGGAATTATGTGGCATGGAATGAAATTATGTGGTGGACTTGAATTATGTGCCGCTAAGTGGAATTATGTTATTGAGTGGATTCATTAATAGTGGAGTGGAATTATGTGGCATGGAATTACGTTCCATGGAGTGTAATTATGTGGTATGGCATGGAATTAATTGGTGTGGATTTGTGTGGTGTGGCCTAGAATTGTGGGGTGTTGAGGAAAATTGTAAGACATGGAATTGTGTGGCGTGGTATGCAATTGTGTGACATGGAGTGCAATTCTGCGGAGAGGAAGTATGGGGGTGGAGTGGAATTATGTGATGTGGTGTGGAATTATGGGGTGTGGTATGGAATTATGTGGCATGCAATTGTGTGCCATGGAATGGAATTATGTGGTATGGATTTATGAGAAGTGGAGAGCACTTTATGTGGCATGGAATTATGTGGAGTGGAATTATTTTGCATTCACTGAGATAGACATGTTACTGTGTGGCGTGAACTACAATTATGTGACGTGGTGTGCAATTGCGTGGAGAGGAATTCAGTGCCGTGAAGTGGAATTATGTGACATGGTGTGAAATCAAGTGGTGTGGCATAGGATTAGGTGGCAAGGAGTGGAATTATGCTCCGTGGAGTAGAATTATGAGATGTGACATGGAATGGTCTGGCATGGAATTGTCTGGTGTGGAATTGTGTGGTGTGAAATTATGTTGGTTTGGGGAGATTAAATTTAGGTGGTACAGTGTGGTACAATGTGGAATTATGTGGTATGGAGTGGAATTATGTCTCATGGAGTGGAATTATGTAGCATGATGTGGAGTCGTGATGTTGCATGGAGTGAAATTATGTGGAATGGAGTTGAATTGTGTGGCATGGAATTGTGGGGTGTTGACTAGTGGAATTATGTGGTGTAGAGTAGAATTAGGTGGCGTGAAATTATGTGGAGAAGAATTGTGTTGCATGGAATTGTTTGGCATGGTATTGTGCGGCATTGAGAGGATTGGAATTATGCGACATGGAGTGGAATTATGTGGCTTGGATTGGAAATATGAGGGTGGAGTGCACTTAGGTGGCATGGAGTTGAATTGTGTGGTTCAGAATTGTGTTGCATGGAGTGTAATTGTGTTGACTGGAGTGGAATTGTGCAACGTGGAATTGTGTGGCGTGAAATGCAATTGTGTGATGTGGAGTGCAATTGGGTGACATGGAGTGTCACTGAGTGGAGTGGAAATCATATAGCATGGAGTGGAATTATGTGACATGGTAATAAATTGTGTGGTGTTGAGTGGAATTACGTGCCGTGGAATTATGTGGCATGGAGCCGAATTATGTTGATTTGAATTGTGTGGCATGGCATTACATGCCATGGATTGGCTTTAAGTGGCGCAGAATTTTTTGGCATGGAATTGTGTGGTGTGAAATTGTATGGCGTGCAATTGTGTGCCATGGAGTGAAATTTTGAGACATGGAATTGTGAGGAGTGCCACGGTGTGACATGGAGTGCAATTGTGTGGAGTGGGATTAAGTGATGTGGGGTGGAATTACGTGACGTGGTGTGGAATTATGTGGTGTGGAGTGAAAGTGTGTGGCATATAGTAGAATTATGTGGCATGGATTTATGTGATGTGCAATTGTGTCGCATGGCAAGGAATTGAGTTGAGTGGAAATATGTTGATCTGAATTATGTGGCACAAAAGGGAAGAGGCATTATGTGACACAGAGTGGAATTATGTTGTAGGGAGTGAAATTATGTGGCATAGTATGTGGCATGATGTGGAATTATATGTTGTGCACTGAAGTGGAATTATGTGGTATGGAGTAGAATTATGTGGCATGGAATTGTGTGAGTGGAAATTTGTGGCATGAGTGGAATTATGAGATGTGGAATTGTGTTGCATGGAACTGCGAGGCCTTGAGTGGTGTGGAATTATGTGGCATGGGGTGAAATGATGTGGTATGGAGTGGATTGAAAATAGGTGGAGTGGAATTATGTGACTAGGAGGGGTAATATATGGCATGAAATTATGTGGTGTGGAGTTGAATTACGTTGCGTGGAACTTGGTTGCGTGGGATTCTGTGGTGTGGAGTCGAATTGTGAGACATGGAATTGTGCAGCATGGAGAGCAATTGTGTGGCATGAAGGGCAGATGTGTAACTTGGAGTGCAATTGTGTGATGTGGAATGCCATTGTGTGGAGTGGAGTCATGTAGGGAGGAGTGGAATTATGTTACACTTTGTTGAATTATGTGGTGTTCTGTCAAATTATGTGGCATGATGTGGAGTGGCATTATGTGATGTGGAGTAGAATTATGTGACATAGAATTGTTTAGCATGGAGTGGAATTGTGTTGCATTGAGTGGTGTAAAATTATGTGGCATATAATAAAGCATAATTATGTATAGAGGTCATTTAAGTGCCTGCTGCTTGTTTCCTCTGACAGATGGTCACTTGAGAGCAATGTATCGGAGTTTGGAGCTGATCAATACGTGTCCACAGGACCCGATGTGTTCTCGGCTCAGAGGGGAAACAGCAATTAAGGAGGATGTCTCTGTCTCCCTTCACGCCCAGGGAGGAGGGAGATGCGAGCAGAGCATCAAAGGGCTGGGTGAGAAGGGAGGGGGGAATGCAGGGGTCAAAGCAGCGAAAGTGAAAGTAATCGAGCAGAGCATCAAAGGACTGGGTGAGAAGGGAGGGGGGAATGCAATTAGCAGAGGAGCAGCTGTGCACGTGCATGTGATCTCGTGCACTCAAGGTTTAGGCCAGCCAAAAGTGTGGGTAGCACTTTGAAAATCCCACATATAAAATGTCTCTTCGAGCCTTTGGCTCGCGAGACCTAAAAATAGAGTACATTTTAATCAATAAAATATCAGAACAACAAAAATCCAATCGGTAAAGCCGTAGACATGCATGTTTTCAGTGAAAATAGTGCCTGAAAGCACAAAACGCTGCTCTCTGCCATTTGGTCACACTGGACTGGGTGAAAAGTCACAAGTTTGAGCCGACCGCGATGGAGCATGGGTTAGATATAGAAACCAGGTTAGTCTTGTTGAAACATTACCTTAGAAATCTGGTGCGAAGAGCTGCGTTCACGGTGGGGGAGGCCTTGAGAAGTAGGCTGAGCATTGCGGATGGTTGTCGTTGCGCTGAGAGCAGGTTAGGTGTCATGGACGGGCATCGCTGTTGCGCGAAGAGCTGATCAGGTGTTGTGAACGGTCGTTGTTGTAGCTTTGCATTGGCAGTCGTCGCAGGCTGTCATTGCTGTTGTGCCAAGCATTGCCAGTCACCTCGAAGAACAGGTTAGACCAGAACTTCACTCTGGCAGTCATCGTGGGCAGCAGAGTTTTGGAGCGAACAGTCCTGTTTGCAATCACGAGGAGCTCAAACTTCGGAATTTTAAGCTTTTCTTTAGAAAGAGTACACTCTGATGCCAGCCAAGGGTCCAGGACCTGGGGGACACCTCTTGGGGATCAGGAACTCACTCCACCAGAGACAAGCAGGTCCATTTGCAGGAGTTCGGCCGGGCCGTGGCAGAGATGCCTCTGAAGCTTGTTTTGTCCCTGTAGCTCACACAGGAGATCAGCCAACCAACCCTTGGAATCACTTTGGGTAGCTTGGAATGAAGGCAAGTAGGTCAAGTCTTAGTTCGCAGACAGCAAGGCAGCCCTTCAAACAGCTGAAGAGTCATTTGGTAGCAGGTCAGTCCTACTTCAGTAACTTCAATAGGTCCAGGCGTGTTCTGAAGGGTGTCTCAGGAGGTCCACTATTTATACTTGGTGCCAGCCTTTGTGTTGGAGGAATTCCTGTCCTACCCTCACAGCTGGTTCTGGAACGTTCTTCCCCTTCCTCTGTCAAGGCTCCAAACTGTCTGAGGGTGCCAAAAGTCAGGGTAGGCCTGGTGTCAGTTTCTTTTGTGTGTGCAGGAGGCAAAGCCTTTTTTATAGTTTAAAGTGGGCTGGGTACATCCCCTCCCCAGCCTCAACAGAAAAGCCATTAACAGTCATGTGACCAAGGACATGTGCAGAAGGCACAGTTGGTTGGGACAAGAAAATGTCAACTTTCTACATTTGGCATTTTCAGAATTGTAACTAAAAATTCAACTTTATCATGAAAGAGGATTTTAAATTATAATCACATTGCAAATTAATTTGAGTGTAAACAGTAAGCCTGGGCGGTGAACTACGCTCAGCTCGCGGAGTTTGCGAAGTTTCGGTAACTTCGCGATTCGCGTAGATGGCGAAGTTGACGATTGCTACACAATCTACAGCGTAGCGTAGTTGTTTTGCTTCCTCGAGCGCTCAATATGCGTTCTCGCGCGCGCGGCAACGTCTTACCGTGATTCTGCGTTCGGCGACTCGATTTTCTTTCCGGTCGCGTGCGCCACGAGATTTGTAATATGACCGCCCAATCCCGCGAGAGTGTGCCAACGCGAACAAGTCATTCGGATGCGCAAGCTGACTTCCGGCGGCTGTCTTGGTAAGATCGTGATCCCGAACATGTAAAAACTACAATCTGGCGAAGAATATCTCTCGAGCATCATAAAACCTTCTTGAAAATGATCATTTTGCTCAGAAAAACTCCTCAGATTGTGATTTGACTGTAGTCTTTTGTGCAAGGAGTCCTTTTTTTTTTTTACTCTTTTTTTCAAGAGGAAGGAAGTGCCCCTGAGTCTCCAACTTCCTGTTCCTGTCCAGCAGGCTCCTCCCAGTGCTTTGTCCATGTGCTGTTCACTTTCATTTGGATTTGGAGCTGGAAGGACCACTTTTTGTGTCTGTCTGCTGCATCATATCATTGGATTGGATTTATTTGAGGACTTTTTGATTTGAGATTTAATTTTACAAGTAAGTTGGAGAATTGGTGTACATGTTTCTTTCATTGGGGCTTGTTTTTACCTACATTTTTCTGGGATTTTCATAGTTTTTAAAAATTATTGTTGTGGGTGGCCTGTACTTTCAATAGGGGCCTAGTTGTCTTTCTTTGCAATTTCAGCCAGTAGGGTACCCATGGGTCCATGTTTCTGTGGTGTCTGTTGAATTTAAACATCATGTAGGGCATGGATGGCATAGGATTGAATTGCTAAATGTGGTTGTGCTGTATTTCACTGTTTGGGTGTGTGTGTGTTAAATACCTTTGTTGGATGTGTGTGTGTGTGTGCTTGATGTGTAACTTCTTTCCAATCCTTTCGTAGCCCTGCTGATTTTCATTTTTGTATTAGAGCTGTGTTGTTTAGCAGGCCTCCTTTGTCTGGTCATATATAGGCCTGCTTCAGTTCATTATTTTCCATGGCCTGTTGGGACTGTGAGTGCCCATGTGGCTTGTGGCAATTTTGTGGTGGTAGTTTAGTAGTGTGCTTCTTTTTCCATATAGGTCTACATGTCTTTTCTTTGTTACCCTTGGCTTATGCTTGTTGTTGTTGTGTCCTGACCATGTGTGTGGCCGCCATTTTGTGAAGACAGGCAGTGTGCATTTGGCATAGGCTTACATTGTCTGTCTTCCATTTCTTGTTGTTGTGGGTGGTTAGAGGCCATTTTGTGGAGCCATCCAGGCAGTGTGCTTCCTTTTGCCATTCTGTTCCAAGCTTGTTGCCTAGTCTGACAGTAGGCCCAGAGGTAGTCATCATCAAATCATGGGTGCATAAAAACTGTTTGTGTTGTCTGTTGAATTTTAACACCATGGATGGCATTGAATTGAATTGCAAAAGGTGGTTTTTGGGTGGAATTGCAGTTTTTGGGTGTGTGTTAATGAAATAGGGCTTTTCAGCCAATATTTAACCCTAGGAATTCAGCTCGCGTACTTTTGGCAACTCTGCACAGTGCGACAACTCGGACTTACAGATTTTGTCTTTTTCGCGCTCTCAATATGCGTGTTCGCGCACGCGATAACGACTTTTTGTACAGTTCGCGATGTGGATCACACAGAATTTGCAATCTGGCAAACAATATCTCGCGAGCAACATAAAACCTTCTTGGAAACGATGATTTTGTGCATTTTGCTAAAAAAACTCCTCAGGTTGTCATTTTGCTGTAGTTTGGAGCACGGAGTCACTTTTATTTTAAACATTTTTTTTTTAAGTTCCACAGAGACTCCAACTTCCTGTTCCTGTCCTTTGTATTCACTTTTTTGTTAATATTATGGTGGGTGGCCTGACTATGTGGGTGGCGGCCATTTTGTGAAGCCAGGCATTGTGCTTTTGCCATAGGCCTGCATTGTCTGTCTTGTATTCCTGACCTTTTCTTGTTTTTGTGAGTGGCCTGGCCATGTGGTGGTGGCCATTTTGTGGGACCAGCCACTGTGCTTTTTCCATAGGCCTCCAAGCTTGTGGCCTAGTCTGCCAGTAGGCCCAGGGGTACTACTCATCAATCATCACGGGTGCATGGAAGTTAAACAACTGTTTTTGTGTTGTGTGTTGAATTTCAACATCATGTATGGCATGGATGGCTTTGGATTAAATTGCAAAAGGTGGTTTTTGGGGTGGAATTGCAGTTTTTGGATGTGTGTTAAATAAATAGGGCTTTCAGCCAGTAGGTAACCCTAGGAATTCAGCTCGCGTACTTTTGGCAACTGCACAGCGCGACAACGCGGACTTACAGTTTTTGTCTTTTTCGCGCTCTCAATATGCGTGTTCGCGCACGCGATGATGACTTTTTGTACAGTTCGTGATGCCAAACACGCAGAATTTACAATCTGGCAAACAATATCTCGCGAGCAACATAAAACCTTCTTGAAAACGATGATTTTGCGCATTTTGCTAAAAAACTCCTCAGGTTATCATTTGGAGTAGTTTGGAGCACGGAGTCACTTTTATTTTTTTATTTTTTTTTAAAAGAGGAAGTAAGTTCCACAGGGACTCCAACTTCCTGTTCCTGTCCTTTGTATTCACTTTTATGTTATTATTGTGGTGAGTGGCCTGACCATGTGGGTGGCGGCCATTTTTTGAAGCCAGTGATTGTGCTTTTGCCATAGGCCAGCATTGTCTGTCTTGTATTCCTGACCTTTTCTTGTTTTTGTGAGTGGCCTGGCCATGTGTTGGCGGCCGTTTTATAGGACCAGCCACTGTGCTTTTTCCATAGGCCTCCAAGCTTGTGGCCTAGTCTGCCAGTAGACCCAGGGGTACTACTCATCAATCATCACGGGTGCATGGAAGTTAAATAACTGTTTTTGTGTTGTCTGTTGAATTTCAACATCATATATGGCATGGATGGCTTTGGATTGAATTGCAAAATGTGGGTTTTACTTTTTTTCTGGGGTATATTTCACTTTTTGGGTGTTGTAAATAAATGCCTTGTTATGTGTATGTGTATGTGTTCGTTGTTGTTGCTCCCTGATGCTGCATACATCCCATGTGATGCACAAATTTTTATTTAGGGCAAACAGGCTACACTACATTTATGTTTTTGTTCTTTGCTATTCTTATTCTTCCTGAGTGTACACAGTACAGTTGTGCACCAGGAGCCCTGGCCTTGTTGTCAGTTTTAATGTACGTGTTGTGAATCAAGTGGTTGACATCGCACTAACCCTCTTTGAGGTTTTGTAATGTTGTACACTTGTATTATATTCCAGAGCGGTGCCTCACTAATCTGAGCAGTTGCCAGGTGAGGCGAGGCGCATACCCACAACAAATCGGGTAAGTGCCCAGAATCTTTACACTAATTTGATATGACATACTTTGAGGTGTCAAGATACGTACAGAGTATCCGCATAATAGATATTTATTTATATGCAGGCTGTGACCTAATAATGACACTATACCATTGGCTCTGCTTTTTCTATGAGTTTGTTCTGCTTTCATTTCTTAGGTAAACCAATCAAAACTATTCTCTACAGATCTCCCTGGACCAACAGCAGGGTTCAGGTTGTATCGTTTCTGTTTTCTTTGTTAGATTTGCACAACAACACTAATTTTGCAGTAGCTTCTTTTTGGTCCTGACGAGAGCTTGGATAGAAATATCCGTTAGCTGAAACATGTAGACCATTTTTCCATGACAGTTATTTGTTTAGACTGTTACAGCACTGTTTTTATCTGTTGGCATCTAATAAACTACTTTTGTGCCCTGGTAGTCAATTTTAAACAGCACTTATCACTAGCACTTATCACTTGCACTGCAAACATCACCCTGAATTATGGCTTAAGTTTGTCTCCTTCATTATAAGAACAACACATTTTTATATGCATCTGGGACGTACATTGAACCAATATCTACATAATTGAAGTAGAGGACGGTTCTCTGTCAAGTTCTGGGTTCCCAGATGATGAAGCGAGCCACCTTGTGTGGGTGATGGGAATCCTCTTTCTGTATATGCATATATACATACATACATATACTGATATATATACACTAGCAGCCTGACTCGACTGAGCATCTTTTTGGTAATAGTGTGTAGGTCATACGTAGTAATAGACTCACAGTTTCTGTTTTGTATTATAATACTGTGATTTGGGGATTGTGAAACTGTTTGAGTCTTTAAATTAGATCCCTGTGACCCTCACTCTTTTTTGAGAGATCTTATTATTATTATTTTTCTTGTTGTCAAAGTCTCATAAATGGCTACACTGTTGTTGTTCACTGATTTAATAAAATTTAATAATTGTGACCACTAACCACACACTAAGAAGTTATAGATTATATTAGTTTGATTGTACTATCTTTTGACTGATGTTCTTCTGGCTTCTTTTATTTTAGATGCACAAAAGACTGAGGAGGAGGTGTGTCATCATCGCCCGTTGTGGTGCCAGACCGACGTCCTGCTGCTCTACACGACGTGACGTGTGAGTGACCTGACCAGCCATCTCTGCAACTTGTGCAACTGAGTGCTGTTGACATCTGAAGAAGATGCCCCCAAAGAAATCAGGTAGCAGGTCCTCCAGTACCAAGAAAGTTGCCATTGAGAAGAAGGAACAGAAGAAGAAGGAAGTGTCACTTAAGTCTGGTGTGCCGCCCAAAACCTTTTTTGGGACACCAAAAATGACGCCTGCAGCAGCGGTGTCCGGGGGCCAAGCTGGGGGCAGCACCTCCGCATCAGTGGGACCAACCCACCAACCCAGGCCCAAGCAGATGAGTGTGGAAGAGGTAGCCAGCCTAATGGTGGAAAGCAGTGATGCTGAGCCTGAACTAAACTTATCACTATCTCAAAGTAGTACACAATCAACGCAGGAGGGAACACAGCAGATAAGTGGTCAACAACAACAGCCGCAACCACCGCCCGCAATAGTAGTTGTTATTCCTCCTGAAGTAGGGGCAGTTCAGGAAATTGAGCCTCATGCAGAGGAAGAAGAGGAAGCCACTCCTTCAGAAGTTCCATTGTCTTCCAAATCCCCAGCAAGGAAAAGGAAGGTTTGGTCCATCAAGTTCTTCGCCACCCTTCTGATGATCTAGATGCCACTTGGAAGCCACAATCTGAGTCTGAGAGGGAGACACGTCCCAAGATCAGGCATGGGAAAAGGAAGGTTCCAGAAAGCTTTACACTTATGGAGGTTGATGTAGAAGAGCAGGATGCTGATGATGATGATGATGAGCCAGTCATCACGAACATCACTCCCAGCCCAGAGGAGATGGAGACCAACATTTTTACCCTATCCAAAATGGCTGCAAGGGATGTAGCACGCATACCTCCAACACAGGTAACACCAACACGACCTCCAGCTTCCATATTTACATTAGCAAAGGGCCGGCAGCGTCCTACATCCAACACAAGCACCACCTCAGCAGAAGCAGGTAATGGTACTGCACAGAGTCAAATTCAACGCACACCCTCCTGTTCATCCGGCATTGGAAGTGGCACATCCAGCAGGAGACAAAAGTTAAGCTCGCCAGTGTGGGACTTCTTTACGGTTAGCGAAAAGGAGGAGAACATTGCTATATGCTCCATTTGTCATACCTCTGTTAGTTGTGGTAAGCTTGGTACAAACTATGGTACCGGAGGCCAAATGACCCATCTGAAAAAACACCACGTAATCCAGTGGGAGGAGCATCTTCGTCGCATAAAAACTGGAACCATTGCTGTTGGTGGGGATACACAAGTAGAAGAAGGTCCGTTCACGATGGAACAGGAAGAAGAAGAAGAGGGAGACATTCTCTGTGGTAGTGGTACACAAAGTAGCCCTGTCCCCAGCACTACAGTGGTAACACCCTCATCCTCAGCAACATCTCAGTGGCACAAGAGTAAGAGTCAGCCTGAGACACCAAGGAGCACTGCTATTAAAAAAAGTGCAACGTTGAGCATAACAGGAAGGAATACCACGCAGCCTACCATTCTTCCCAGCCGCTACTATTTCGCCAGAGTTGCTGTTCCAGCACTACATCACGACGTGCTGGAATTGCTTGGAAAAGCCTTAAAACAGAGTGCTGTTCAGAGTATCCACCTGACAACAGACATGTGGACCAGTTGCCAAACCACTGATTACGTGTGCATCACTGCAAACTGGGTCTCTTTTTCGGTTGTTAAAGATGAGATATCTGCAGGTGTTGTTGACACTGCTGAGATTTTTAATGACACTTGCAAACATGCAACTGTAGCCATGTTTGCTATGGAGAAATCTCATACTGCTGCAAACATTTTGGATGAGTTTAACAGCAAGGTCTTTGAGTGGCTGCTACCAAGAGGGCTTAACATTGGGTTTGTTGCCACGGACAATGGCAGTAATGTAGTTAGAACGATGAAAGATGGTGGCTATTTCAGGGTCCCGTGTTTGGCACACTACATTAACATTGTTGTTCAAGACTTTCTGAAAATTGAAAGCAAAGTCAGCAACTTACTGACCACCTGCAGAAGAATATGCACACATTTCAACCATTCTTTTAAAGCCCAGAAGCAGCTGAGGGTCATTCAACATGAGCATAAAATGCCAGTCAAAGCACTCATCCAGGAGGTGCCAACACGTTGGAACTCAACTTATTACATGCTTGAGCATCTATTTGAGCAGTACATACCACTCAATGCTTATGTCATGAAAAGGTCAAGAGATCCTACTGTGAAAGGCATGACCGTTGAGATGGCCCAATGGGACCTTGTTAAATGCCTGACAGAGATGCTACTACCTTTTGAGGTCTTCACACGTGAAGTCAGCAGGGAGTACTGTACAATGGGCCAAGCTATCCCATTGTTGTACATGCTAGATCAAGAGCTGAAGGAGGTGTCTGAAACGTACGCAGGTGTGAATGACAAAGTAAACGCATATTATTTGGCGGACACCTTAGACGTTCGCTTATCTGAAAATACAAGGATTCAAAATAACATTGTGTCACATCGACACATTACATTACTGCCTCAATTTTGGATCCAGGTTACAAATTATTGCTGAGCAGTAGTGAAGTAATTCCTTTTTCAGAAGTGGATGTTGCCAAGTACAAAACTTTGATAGCTGAGGAAGCCACTGACTTCGAAAATGAACGTCTCTTAATTAGAAGCCCGTCACCCCAGTCCAGAAAAGGTACTACAGGGCACCCAGAGTCAAGTTCTACTTCATAGCCTGAGAGGAGTGCGTTGGCCTCCCAGCAGTCACCAACACTATCAACAATAACATCAACAACAGCACCAACGGGATCATCAGCCACATTTAAAAAAACGGCAAGTGATCGGTTTCTACGGAAAGGGTTTTGTACGTCCATTGCTGATGCAAAGGCAAAAGAGGCCAAGCAAATCGGAGCAGCCCTGAACATTGAGCGGATGGTCCAGGCCTATCTGGATGACACAACAGGAGCAAAGCCCATTGGCGTATTGGTATGGGAAAAGAAGCCAATGGCCAGTGGTCAGCAGGCTGGCGATAAGTATGTGGCTTGCCCTGTTGCAAGTGTCTCTTCTGAGCGTGTTTTCAGTGCTGCTGGTGCCATTGTTACTGCGAAAAGGACCAGTCTCTCACCCAAAAGCGTGGAGAGGTTAACCATGATCAAAATGAATCATCACTTTATACCACCGGTGTACAAAATACGTGAATCACAGCAGGAAGAGTAGAGCGACTTCGATTACATAAGTAGTGGGTTACATGACGTACTTCTGTCCGAACCACCAGAGTTTGAGGACGAGCTCCTCTTCCCTGACAACTAGGCTTTCAAATTGTTCTTCCTTCCTTTATTTGTGTGTGTATCTGTTTTTCTGGTTCAAATCTAATCACAACAAATCCATCAACACGTCTCCTCCTTTTATTTCCCTATTGGAGTTGCACGTCTGTGCATAACTGTCCACTTCACTCCTCAGAGTCCTGCTCCATCTTCCATACTATCCCTAAATACATTTCAAGCAAGCCAGATATTGGATGGAGATGGAGAATAGCACAATACATGTTGCCTCTAACAGACCCTCCATAAGAAGTGAAACGTGACTACAGCTATCTTCCGTTTTGTTTCCGAGCCGAAACTCATCACTGTCAGAAGGCTAGGCATCTGATCTGACAGCCAAAGAGAAGAGCAAGACAGGTAATGATTATTATGAATGATGGCATGCATTGCATTGGATGCTTGCTGACTACGAGTGAATGTGCATGAAGTCGAACTATACTAGTTTATCTACAAAGTAAAAGTGACTCAAGTGACAGTCAATGTTTCCTTGTTGTTTAATAACCACATTGTACTCCTACTACTGCAGGTGCAGGCCAATATCCGTTGCAATTTTGTAATATGGAATTTATTATAATTAATCGGAGTCACTACAGACTGAGTTGGTGTTGGAGAACACGTACCACATGGTCATGATGACGACCATACTATCTTTGCACACAGTCAGTTGGATCGACGATAATTGATGGAATAACTGCGTTTCATGGACTGGCATAAAAGGTAAACACAACAATCCAACAAGAACCACAGCAGACCTAGGCTATATGTCCGTGTAGTGGTGTGGACTGGAGTAGAGTGTAGTGGTATGAGTGACAGTGGCGCATTGATTTAGTCACTTGATTTGGAAAATGCTAGGTTGCTGCATATGCCTTTTGTTTGGCTCTGTCAAAATTTAAGGTAAATGGAGGTTGGGTGCCGGGCCGAGCCTGTGCCGTGGTGGGCCTGTTCTGTGCTGGCTCCTGTCCTGTTGTTGTTGCAGCTTAATGCTGTAGAGTAGACACGATGTATCCAAGCCGCCTCCGTCTGAAAGTGTTCTCTCAAGAGTCTTGTCTTCTCTTCTTGCATTCCACTGTAATTGAGTTTATTTTTTTAATTCCGTTATTTTTCAATACCCCTTTTGTTTTTCCATCTACACTTACAGGCTGGCCTTTATCCTGTGCTATAGTGGGAGAAACAACTCACACTTACCTTACCAATCCGCATCAGGCAGGCAGTGGTACCCAAGACTGATGTGCGGAGTGTCCATGGAAGGGAGGACCAAGATGAATGACGAGAATGATGCAACTCCACAATTGGACCAGGATAATACAGTACTTTTAGTATCATTCACCATTGGGCTTTTAATTTATTTGATTCCTTTTTTCTCTTCAATCATTACGACTGTGTGTTGTGGTTTGTTTGGTAATTGATCCCTACAACTATTTTTTCATTTTCTTCGCTAGCTTTAAAAATAAAAGTAAGCCCGGTACAGCATGTAATTTGGTTCGCTCTGAGGGCAGACAGGCAAGGCAAATTTCATATTAATAATTTCTGCCCTGTACTGTGTAATTGTGTAGTAGTAGTTAGTAAGTACAATTCATTAACCATCAAGTTCTCTACATCATCCTGCATGCATTTTCTTTTTCTCCCTTTATAGAATTCTTGGATAATGGATCATGGTCGTCTTCCAAGATTGTGTTTTACTTTTGTTGTGTCAATGCATACTGTCTGTTTTTCTTTGTCAAACCTTTCCCCAAACCCCCCTTCCCATCCATTCATCAATCCCTAACCCTCTTCCCCCGGGCTGTGTGATTTATATTGAGGTGCGATGTGACTACATTAAATGTACAACAACAATTGATCACACGCTTGCTGGGGCAGACGTGGTGAAAGCAAAACAAATTGAATTTCAAGGCAGGGCAAGGATCTTCTTCTGCTTGCCCACCCATGCTGTACTTTACTTAGTTCTACTACTACTCCCACAGTCTCTCTCAGGCAAGTGACTGTCTCTTTTTTTTTTCAAATGCTAGCGCCAGTGTCTACTACTACCACCACAACCATGGCATCTTCTCCATTCACTTGGGAAACCAACCATCGCTGTGCTGAACTTCATCATCATCAATCACAGGTAAGATAAGTTTGGTGGGAGGTATAATGGACTAGGAGGAGAGACTGACAGTACTAGTAGGACCAATAAAATAACTCAGTGAGGGGTACCGCATCTATCTGTTTGTGTGTTACAAAATCGGCAGATCTTTTAAATCAAACACTGGCTGCGGGCCTGCAGCAGCAAGGAAACCAACCATGTGACATAAATTCGTAAAACAGTAACCCACCCACAAAACATTAACATCGTATGTTTAAGTAAATAATATATAATTTATTACCCTAACAAAAGTAAACTATCCCACTCTGACCTGACCCACCCCCCTCCCGAACCCCAACCAATGTCCAAAAGTCGAAAATTTCCAGAAAATACCCCAACGCCCAAAACCCACCCACCAACAAAAGGAATTAAAAAAGGGGCAATTCAACAAGGTCCTAAATTCAGCAGGCTTTCAGATGTTTGTCTACCAGGATCTTCATCCGCTCCTCTAGGTGCTCCTCCAAGCGTGCCATCCGGAGGAGCATCTGGCGGTGAAATGCCCTGCAGTTACATCCAGGGTGGGGGCAGCAGTGCTTGATATTGAAGCACGGCGGCGGGCGGCTGCCTGACCATGGTGCCATAAAGCTAGAGGCAGGGCCTGACTGGGGCCTGGGGCATTGGAAGAGGCTGCAGCCGCCTCCTCCTCCTCCGCCTGAGCCACCAGCCGCCGGTATTCCTCACAAATGGCCTCCAGTTTACGGCGCTGGGCCCTGGCTGCCAACTCTTTCCGCGTAGGTTTTGGTTGGGAAGGAGGATCTATATCAAGAAAGAAAAAGAACATTGTTGTAACCAATACTCTTAGCAAAACAGCAACACAAAATTCATTCAACACATAGTGGCACAGTATCACTAGCAAGCACAGTACATAATATTTGTGGTAAGTATCTATCCTCCTACTTCCTCAGACTCAAAACATTTGTGGGAGTTTCCGGCATTATACTAGCACTATGTACTCCAGTACACACCAGTCGTCTTGTTCTTATCTCTAGTTTAGCGAAATTACATAACCTTGTTGTAGCCGGCATGCCAGCTCAGTCAGCTAAGCTTTCACCCAAGAGAAACAGATACGAGTCACATGATGCAGACTCACGTTAGTTTTATTTACTACTACTGTCTGCAGGTGGGGAATCTCATATTTTTGTATTACGGGTGGCACTGGCCATACTCTCTCTGTTACATGAGGGCAATTGCTCAATTTCACTTTCACCCTGCCCTGGGTACTACAAAAAGGCAGATTATTTATCGGATCCAATGATCATTGCTTATATTATAGATGGTAACATGACATCAGGTCAGTAGCGGTCGGTGGTGGGAGTGCTGCCGGGCGGTGACATGGGGAGGGGCAGGGTGGGGGTAGTAAACGATGGATTACAGACAATCGTAGGTAAGTAAACAATACATATAAATAAATAAAACAAATTTCGTTGCACGCACTGCATCGCATTTGGCAGTGCAGTGCGCCAAATGAAAATCGTTTTATTTATTTTTTTGTTTACTTACCTGTATTTGGCCGTAATACATAGTTTAAACCCCCCCCCCACCCTGCCCCTCCGCACGTCACCACCCGCCAGCACTCCCACCACTGACCGCTACTGCATAGGGTACTTTGTTTTCATTGACTGTGTAACCAGCAGATATGCCACCCTTTGCAGGCTGGCTGACACAATCGAAAATACATTAACATAGGTAGGGAGTGGTCCTCGGAGTCGGAGAAAGGCACTTGATAATATATATATAAGATGTGTTTGCAAACTACTGTGAGGCAACTGTATTCTGAAAAAACTACTTATATTCCCCTCCGCTTTGCTACTCTGGCGCAGTTTCTTTTACATTCTCTTCAAAGTAAGACTCTCCAGTGACAGTCTCCACCTATGCTGTCTATTGATGATAGTACATCCAGGTATACATCCATTAAAGTAAATGTCTATCATTCTTTTTTATATATCTCTTAACAAACCTTAGTTGGTTTCACCAACAACCACCCATGCGTCCGCTCCTTCCCTGCTTGCCTTGGCTTTGAGTTTGAACCAAACACCACTGATGATTCTTGCTATCTAGTATCTACCCATACTGTGTTGCCCACCCAGGCAGGCATCCTCTTTCACCTTCCACCCATCCCTCAACAACCCATGCCTCTGATCTGATTCCTATCAGCCACCAATGCATGCTTCCAACATATGCTTCTCTGCCAATCATATTACATCTCGCCCATCCTTCCTCCTTCCACCCTTCTTTCCTTCTTTGTTCAACACATCCATCAAGGTCATCTGATCTGAGTTTTAGTCTTCTCCATAAAACTTTCACAGCTGAGTTGGAGTCAGATAGAAGAGGCTATTGGTTACTCAACTCACGCTGCTAATGCTATTGCTAATGCTTTGCTAATGCTAAGTAAAGGGTGTCTTCTTCAACTGTTGTATAATGTTCACTAGAACTTAGTAAGTCTCACAGTACAGTGAGTGAAGTGAACACACTTCCATCTAGTAGTAATGTCAAGAAGTAATGAATATAACTTACCACCGCCCGTCACTGCTGCTGGCTCCCCCCCTGTAGCTCCTGCAGGTGCCGCCTGGTCTCCCGCCCCCTCCGGAATGGCCGCATCGCCATCGCCGCTGGCCCCGCCAGCACTGGTGGTTGGTAGTATGCCTAGAAAAAACATTACACATTTTTAGATGCCTGTACACCTCCCCCTATTTTATTAGTTTTCACTAGGAAGATTGAAAAAAAAGTTAATACAACATACATCATCACTAGTCCAAATCGGGTACTAGAGTAGAGTCAGTAGACAGACACTAGTAGTGTTATATGGTCCCTAGGTTCATCTAGTCCTACTCTACTCTTTGGAAAGTTAGCCTGAGACATGTAACCCTTTTAGATTCATCATGTCTACTACTCTTTTTGCTCATATTATACATCGCAGCTTGTTGTGCAGTAGACGCCTTTGAGGCCACATGACTGTTGCGTACAAGTGAAGAGGTCGAAAAACAAAACAAGCCACTTTGTTATGGAGTTCGGTTAGTCCGTATTGCTTAGCCATCACATGTAAATGTTACACTTTTTGCCAGGACTGCGAAATGCTTGCATTATTGCAGTATACTATCTAACGCACACCATTTTTCTCATAATAGGCGGAAGATTCCCTTCTACAAACCAGAGATTTGCAGAGCTTAGGATGCATGATGTAACCAGTATTTCTACGTTCTACGGTGAGGGGTCTTCCAGAATTCACCCAGATCTTTTGTCTTGTATCATGCACTTGTAAATGTTTACTGTTTTAATCTTATGCTTTTTGCTGTTAAAGCTGGCTGTAGTAATAATTTCATAGAACGACATACAGAGCTTGTTACTTATTTGAAAATAAACATTTTGAACTTACTCATAGACTCTGTGGTATTTGGTGTGGTGGGGTGGACTTAAACAAGTGAGTGAGCAAAAGGGTGTTATTATGTTCTGGGTTGTCTCACCATCATTGTGTATCTTTGTATGGGGGTCAGGACCTAATGAGACACTATAGCTAGTCAGTCAGGGGATTGTGGGTTCTTCTGACTGAGTTGTGAGTAAGGTCCAACCTCCCATCACCAACATCCTATTTTCTTGTGCATAGTTCTGTATGTGGCTCTGCAGAATCCCTACAACAGTAGTAGTATGTACTATCATATCCAAAATACTAGTCAAATATCTGGTTGGGCATTTTGTTGTTGGGAATTGTCAAAGCTTCTAGATTAAGAAGACTAGAAGAGGACAACCCAAAGGACAGGAGACAGTGGCTAGAGCTATTGGTCAATCTGAGTTTTATTCCAAAGAAAACCTTCAATAAAGAGTGGCCAACTGGGCAAGCTTAGCTACAGACAGACTAATAGTAGTAGTAGTAGTAGTACAGAGAGTCATAGCAGATGCAGTTAGAAGGAACTTAGAGGCAGGGATAACCAGAATTTGGAAACAGATAGTCAAGGTCAAAGAAGCTTTTGTAAAAAATAGAATTAGAAAGTGGAACCATAATTAATAGTTCGGAAAAAAAGATGCAGTAAAAGTTAGGGAAATATAATTGTTAATATTAACCACTGGAGGACTTACTGGGGCCAGCAGCAGGAGCCTCGGTAGAGGAGCAGTCCTCTGGTTGTTGTCCCGCCGACTCGGACCCGTCTTCTTGCTCCTGGGCGGTGCTGATGTTCATGTAAGATATAATAAAGAAAGAGACAAACATTAAGGAGTGCTGTGAAACAAATAAATAATTTTAAATAAAAGTCAAAAAACATTTCAGGAAACAACAATTGCAATAAAATTGACCTATCTAATCAGATGGATCGACTACTGGGCTGCTTGCTGGATTCACGGATCGTCTACTTATTTATGACCAGTCCAGTGTTCCATAATCATTCTGATTCCAAATACTAACGAAGCCTAAGTACCACCTGACCTAGACCACCTATTCCAGACGGGCCAATTGTTCACTAAGTCTGCATTTCCATTTTTTTTAGCCATCAAAAATGCATAGATGAGATGGAGGACACATGCATAAATTTGTGCATAAACCAAATTGTGGGTTGGTTGCATCTGTTCTTGTTCTGCTACTGACTGACCCTGCTAAGCCTACCACTCACTAAACAAACTACAAAAGGTTCTACGGAGGTCTGGGGTAAGCAGCACTCAGTGACAGAGGAGGCGTCACGCAGACCGTAAAAAAATTATGAACTAATACTAACTAAACCTAGTATCCATCCACCACTATTTCACAGGAGGACAATGGAAGGACTAGAGTCTCTCTAGCAATAGCATTACCTAACTTCAGTTCTCTAAAATAAACTCTTACATTAATCAGCCCAAGCTAGCGCAAAATTGCAAACAAGTAAGAGTAGCGCCGAGCACCTGGGTCCTACAATCACTGAAGATTTTGAAACGTAATTCACCAGCAACGTTAGCAGCAGTAATCTTGTTATTCGTCAAAAATGTATACACAACAATACTTATACTACTATATATTAGTTACTCACCAAGCACAATGACCTCGACACCTAGCAGGTCCAACAAGTCCTGCTCCCAGTCCAGGATGTCAGACCACCGGTGGGCCAGCTGGTTATGGGTGCGCCGGACCCCTGAGCACCGAAACACTGCCCAGCGCACCTTCGCCCACCGACGGTGACAATCCTGGGTAGAGTATCCGGGAGCCTGTCGCCTGCTGCCAAGGTCAAGGGGAGTTGGCGCTGGATAAAAAAAAAAAACAATTGCGGCCACCTCCGCCTCGCCAAAAAGCTGCCAGGCCTGCACCCTTGCAGGGCACATTCTGCCGCAAGGCAGGTGGCTCTTGAGCGCAGGCCCTTGGACATGGTTCTGGGGTGGGTGGGAGGCGGAAAAGAAAAGTTAGAAGGGAAAAAAGAAAGTTAGGGGGAAGAAGTAGTAGCTTAAAGAAAGAAGTAATATAAAGTAAAAGAAACACAGTAAAAGTAGAAATAAAATGCAAAATAGAAACTTAGGGACAGAGAGCGATAGATGATAAATAAAAAAAGTTTAAAAAACTGTGTAAAAAACTAGGGATTCCAAAGATTAAGGGAGGATAGAAAAGTATGCCCAGAACCATAGCATAGAGTGAAAAACAAGATGGCCGTGTCCATTGTCGACCGCGTGGGTAAGTTTGTGCGATATTTCTCGCGAACACGCAATAATTGTCGCGAATAAGTAAAATGCGCTCCCGAACATGACATGCGCATCGCGAACACGCTATACGCGGCCCGGAACAGGAAATAACGCATCGTGAGCGGGCGGGACAATTGAAAAACAAGATGGCCGTGCCCATAAGCGACCGCATGGGTAAGTTCGCGAGATATTATCCCCCGAGCACACAAACAGTGCCCCGAACACGCACAACACGCTCCCGTACAAGAAAAACGCATCGCGAACGGGCGCCCCAAGCAACTACGCATGCTTGCGTAGCTCCCGTAGTGCAAGAACATCTTTGCATAGCTTCACGTAGCGCGACTACGCGAACTACGCCCAGGGTTAGTAAACAGCATATGTCTACCTGGCCCCAATCTAAAGATGGCACTTATTTTACATAATAAGATAAGCCAATGTCAATCAATGGGAGATATGGGGCTAACAGTGGTGTAAAACGACTGTAGGAGTTTTTCACTGTCATGACATGTAAAACCTAAGTACACATGTCCTATTTTTTATTAAATACAGTGCTCTCTGCCGTATGAGCCTTTAGGGCCTACCTTAGGAGTGACATTAGTATTAAATAGGAAGGTTTAGGCTTGGCAAAATGTGGATTTTGCCTGGTCAAAATGGCTGTGTAAAACTGCACACACAGGCTGCAGTGGCAGGTCTGAGACATGTTTTACAGTGCTACCTTAGTGTGTGGCACAATGAGTGCTGCTGTCCACTAGTAGCATTTAATTTACCGGCCCTGGCTACTGGTAGTTCAATTTACTAGGAACTTATAAGTAAATTAAATGTGCCAATTAGGTGTAGTCCAATTGTACTATGTTTTCAGAAGAGCACAGAAACACTTTAGTACTGGTTAGCAGTGGTAACGTTCAAAGACTCCTAAAGCTAACAAAAATGACTTCAGTAAACAAGAGGGGTGAAGGCAAAAAGTTTGGGGTAATACCACACCAAGATTGTTTGGTCTAATACATTTGCACATGGGTTTGGGGTTCACGCGTGCGCTGTTGTGCGTAAACTTGGCAGTGATGTTAGGGCTGGCTGTGTTTCTCTTTTTTTGTTTGTTGTGGCTGTAGTTGTTGCCTCTGGTGTTATCCATTATCTTAATGTTTCTTTACGATGAGGGTGCGCGGTACTTGAGTTGCAGAAGGATAGTAAGGATTCTGTTACTTTAGTTGACCTATCAGTCCTGGCAGGATGGGTGAACCTGTAAATCAGGAGGGGAGAGGTAGGATGGGATTCCCAAGAGTGTGGATATGTTATGGGAGGTTTGGGGTTAGATAGAGATTACCTTGGGCTGATTTTAGTTTGTGGTTGTTGTGTGAGCTAAGGAGGTAAGAAGAGAGTGGGTGATTGGCTGTGAGATCATTGAGAGGATGGGGCTAGTGGTGATTTCTGTCAGATAGGGGTTGAAAGTGGTGTCTGTGTGTCTGGCCTTGTCACTGGTATAAATGGTGGAGGGAGGTAGTGGTTGACAGCCTCAAAGTTGATCCAGGTGGGATAGTTTGTGATTTGGGGTGTTTGTGTTTGTGGGGGTTGTGGTGTGTTTAGTGGGAGGGTCTGTAGGGTGTGCAATGTGGGGTGATGGAGTTTGTGGTGGGAAGGATTGTGGGGGAGTCTGGTATGTTAGAGAAAATTTTGAGTGCTATTAGGACTCTCGGAAGGGGTATGTTGGTAGACAATGTTGGGTATATTGGCTTCGGTGGTTTGCAGTGTAGGGGAAGAAGAAAGGGAGTATGAGGTGAGGTGAGTTTGGCTTCTTGGTGTGCGTCTTGATTTAATGTCATTAATTTGTATGGTAAAATATTTAGTGAATAGTTTGAGGTTGTCCTCTGTTGCCTGGGTGAAGATGATCCCACTTTTGTAGATGTTTATACTGACTTCCACAATGAAGCTCATTGAGGGTGACATTTAGTTTAGTTCCATAGGGTTTGTTGGATATTTTAGTTACACTTAGGTTAGTTGGTAGGTGTTCTTTTCATTTGGCAGTGCACTTGGAATAGACAATGAGGTCTGTATCTTGGAGCCTTCCATAGTAAAGGTCAGGCATTAGAGTCTACAGTAGTTCTTTGAGTAACCTGTATTTAAAGTTTTTGGCCATGTGCGTGAAGAGGTCTGGAGCATACGGGATTTAGAAGTAGTTAGCACCTGATTTGTTTAGCCTATTGTCTGTTACAAGGCTCATTATAAATGCATACCATTATTTCGCCAGGGGTCATGATGTTTCGAGATCAGGGAGGATCTGTATTGTGGATATTGCTTGATGAGTTGACTCAGGGCTATTGGCTTGGATTGGGGTTTGTCATCATCAGCATGTTGGTTGAAGGCTCATGTCCTGCATATCTGCATGGTATTGTGACGTGCATTCGTAGCCCCAATGTTCTGGTGCTTTTGTGCTGTGAAACGTCTTTGATTCAGTGTGCAGTAGTGAGGTTGTTTGGTGTTTCTGGTACGTTTAGCGGGGTTGAGGTGACTTACAACATGTTGAGGAATTGTAGTAGATGCTGTGGTTTCTGTTCAATGATTTTGCTTAGGTCAGCAGGTTACTGGTGGGGGACTGTTGGGTCTTAATGGAAGCATCCTACGGTCTAGTGTGTACAAGAGGTTGGGAGCACTCTGAAAAAAAAGCTTCTTTGCTGAGGTGAGCAGGATGCCACTAGGCTGCAGCTGGATAATAAAATGCCTTTAACAGTGTTCTTTAGGCCCACTATCTGTGTTGTTGAGGTCTGTAGAAGACATTTTATTATTTAGACCCCTCTGTAGCACTAGCGACCTTGTTTTTAATTGGGGCACGGTAGGTCTGTTCTTAGTGGGAGCATCCTAAGATTTAGTGAGTAATGGAGGGCTATAGCTCGGTAGAGGTAGATCTATCTTTCCGCCCCCAATCACAATGGGGTTCTGAAGTGACCTTTTTTATGTATTCTCACCCGTAAGCTGGTGGCAAACTTCTTTTTCAAATTCAGACCCCTGTAGGTCAGGCCTTGATGGGAGTGTTCTTAGGTCTAGTGGGTAATGGAAGTATGGAGCAGTCTAAAGGTAGATCCACCTTGCTGTGGTAAGTCTGTGATAGCTTTCCGGCAGGGTGGGTTGTGATGATTCTCTGTATGTGAATGTGACGCTGCAGAGTGGTGCGATGAAGGTGAATAGCCGTCTGTCCTGGAGCCAAGATGTTGGTGTCAGCTTTCCCTGATGGGTCAATGTCTTTCTGGTTGCCATCAGCGCGTTGTGTTCCTCAATACTCCGCTGTCTTGTCTCTTGGATTCCACTGCGTCTCCTACAAGTGTCTGACTGAGAGGCTGTTAGCCGAGATCTCAGCACTATTCATTAGGTTTGTTCTCCTCGGGGAAGCGGCCATGAAGTCTTCTCTGTTCATCAGGTTATGGAGCTTGAGGGCCTCATAACTGCTTAGAGTCTTTATTCGGGGAATGTGTCTTAGTCCTGCAGTTCGGGGGCGGGGCGGTGGGGCCCTCAGGACAGCTAGGAGGCAGATCACTGATACAATATTGTGGTATGAAATATTGTTGCTAAAATTTTGTGTCAAAAATATTGTTTACCCCAATATTGTATTCCTATACTTATAATGGTAAGTGCAAAAGTATACAAAAAAATATCCTTGACACTAATTTTGACCAAAAACACAAAAAAATCTAGTTTTTCAATACACACGCATATATATAAATATAAATATTAAAAGAAAAATTTGCCCAATGTGGAAAGCCGCACATGAACGGGTTATCACACAAATGCAACCATAATGCTTTACCACAGCCCAGTAAGGCGGGACGTTGTATCTCAATAAAACAGGTGCACTAAATTTAGCTTTGGCTTTTGTCTTAAATGGTTCAGTCAGTAAACAAGGACGGGATGACGCCCGAAATGTGTTTGGCAAGCTGGAAGGATGGTGTGTGACAGGCTGTGTACTACCACCGGCAGCATTTGTGTGATAACCCCTTCTTGTGCGGCTTTTCCACATTGGGAACATTTTTCTTTCAATAAATTAGCGGCCAGCCGGGTCACAGAAAAGCGACACCGCTGCCTCTGGCAGATCTACACTGCTCGCTTACGAGAGTGGTGTTTGGAATGAGGGGGGCCTGAGCTGCCGGTAGATACTGGGTCGACAGTAGGCAGTTATAGTTAGGATCTAGTTTCCATAGGAAAAGCGTTTTTTGTTTTCCCAATAACTTTGGCGCCGGTTGAGGAATCTTCGCAAATTTTTCAAAATTAGTGATCAGCTCCGGTCAGTTCCTGTCTTGAAAATTTCGGGGCGGTTGGTCAAGCAGGGGCTGAGAAAAAAGGGGGTTCCCAATGTTATTTTCCATAGGAAAGTTTAGACAAAGCTACAGCCCGAACTGCTGAACGGAATTACACCAAATTTGGCAAAAAGGTAGCCCTTGGTTCAGAAAGAGTCCTTTTTGTTAAATGCTGTAAATCTGTTCAGTAGTTGCTGAGAAATTAAAAAAATTAAAGTTTCGATATCCAGGGCAGCGGTGGATTCTCGAACCCTCCCGACCATGAGCTTCACTGTGATTGGCTGCCAAAACTCCAAACCAGGAAGTGTTGGCAGCCATCTTGTGACTCGAGAACCGAGTCACAAGAAAACAGTAGAAAAAACGTTAAAAAACAGGAAAAGGGGGCAGGGTAGAAACACCCTGACCCCCTAGGCCTGCTCAGGGGGTCCCACAAGAACCCCCAGGGCCAAAAAAAGCATTTCTTTTTTATAATTCCGGTGGAATTCGCACTGGGGTCGCGATTCCCGCTGAAATTATTTAAAAAAACTAGGCGCTGGCTCCCGTGCTTCATTTAAATGAGGCCCCCGGGTGGGCCAGGTCCCAGGGGCATTGCCCAATTTATAATTTATAATTGTGGGGACCAGCGGGGGCCCCCACAGCCCCGGGGACTGCCACCTCCCTGGGGCTATGTTAATAATATGTGATCGGGCACGCGGTCCTCCCGCAGACCCAGGGACTGCCACCTCCCCGGGGCATCTTTTTTATTAATGTGTGGGGGCTCTAATGACCCCCAAGCCTCGGGGACTGCCACCCCCGGGGCTTTTCTTAAATATTCACGGGGGCACACGGGCCCCCACTGCCCTGGGCACTGGCACCCCCCGGGGCTTCTATTTTTTTTTAAAATATATATATTTTTTTTCAATAAGAGAACAGTAACCAGGCGTCACATAATTAGATCATATATACAGCCAGATATTCCATCTTACATTTAACGTGTTTGTTTACATCCATCGATTGAGTTGTAAACTTCAGTCATCAGCGTGTCGTCACATACATGCACATAATACCTCACATGCAAATCACAGTATTCTATTACAGAGATCTTCTTCATATCATTCCTTCAGGGTCTTGTGGTATAAGCGGTAAGGTGCATATCTTCCCCCTGTGTATGTTCCACCCTTTCCACAGCCGTATCCTTCTTTTCGGGAACCCCCTGCGTACATATACAGTCTTTTCAGCTACCATAGCTATATCCATGTCCTTACACCATTCTGCGAGTGTGGGGGCGGCCGCTGCACCCCAGTGTCTTGCGATATTCTTTTTTGCTATCATCATTCCCAAGGTTGCCCATGTCTGTCGCGTGATATTAAGGTCTGTGGGTTCCCAGATGTTTAAAAGGCAGTGCTTGGGTTCGGGCGGGACTGGGCTACCGCTGAATCGTGTGATTTTTTCATTACCAATTTCCAATATTTCACTATCTCAGGGCACTCCCACTCTATTTTTAAAAATAATTAAACCTGTATGGGGGCTTGAGCCCCCTACACACCCTGGGGTCCACCACCTCCCCGGGGCACTAAAAATGTAAAACGAGGGGTCCGTTATGGGCCCCCGAGCGCTGGGGACCACCACCTCCCAGAGGCTATTTTCACGAAGAGAGGGGGGCCACACAGATCCCCTCCTAGAGCCCTTGATAGCCCTGGGGACCGCCACCCCCCGGGGCCGGCTCCTGCAGTGTCCTGGGGTGCCCATCCCCAGGACACTGCTGTTTGCTATGGCAGGGCGGAAGCCATGTGTCTCCCGCCCTGTCATAGCAAACACTGCTTTGGATTTTGGAAGCGAGAGAACCTGCTCTCGCTTCCAAAATCCAAAGCAGATTGCTTTTCCACTGTTCTTGTTGTGGTAATCTGGCCATGTGGCTGGTGGCCATTTTGTGAAGGCAGCCAGTGTGCTTTTGCCACTGGGCTGCATTGTTTGTCTTCCCTTTCTTGTTGTTGTGGCCTTGCCATGTGGCTGGCGGCCATTTTGTCAAGGCAGCCAGTGTGCTTTTGCCACTGGGCTGCATTGTCTGCCTTCCCTTTCTTGTTGTTGTGGCCTGGCCATGTGGCTGGTGGACATTTTGTGAAGGCAGCCAGTGTGCTTTTGCCATAGGCCTGCATTGCCTTCTTTGTGGTGGCCATGCCTTCTTACTGGTCCTGGTTTTGCATGCAGTTTTTTCTTCTTTAATCCAGCAAAAAATGTATCACAGTTCACTACATTTTCTAATAAATTTGCAATATTATTGATTTGAATTGATTCACTATGTGGCCTAGTCTGCCAATGGGCTTTCCAACCAATAGGCCCAGAGCTACTCATTGGTGCATGAAACAACTGTTTCTGTGGTGCCTGTTGAATTTAAACATCAGTTAAGGAATGGATGGCATTGGATTGAAATGACAAATAATTTTGGGGGTATTTCACTTTCTTCATGTGTGTTAAATTAATGCCTTTGTTGGATGTGTGTGGTTGTTGTAACTTGCAAACCTTTTTTTAGCCCTGTGGATTTTTGTTTTTGGCATTGTTGCATTAAAGCTGTGTTGTTTAGCATGCCTCCTTGCTCTGGTCAGTGTGTGAGTGTGTTTGTAATACTGTGCCAGCGTTTGCCTTGTCTGAGCCTCCTCATGTGGCCAGTGGCAATTTTGTAAATTCTGTGTCCATATAGGCCTGCTTGAGTTCATTGTTTTCCAGGCCTGTGGTGGCAGTCAGTGTGCTTTTGCATGTCTTTCCTTTGTTTGTCTTGGCTTATTGCTTCCATCGATTGTCATTTGTCAACTGCAGCTCCCTGAATGCTGCATCCCTTCGTGATGCACAATGCCAAACCGTTACATTTGTATTTTTGTTGTTTTGTTGTTGTTCTTCTTTCCTATCCTTCCTGAGTGTACTGCACAGTACACCATGAAAGCCCTTGTTGTCAAAGTCTCACAAATGGCTACGCTGTATTGTTAATTGTCTTAATAACTGAGGTAATACATTTAATAATATGACTTAATAACACTAACAATTGTGACCACACTCTAAGTTATATATCATATTTGTTTGTACTAGTAGTAATTGAACCACAACAATGTATGCCACGAGGAGTAGAGTTGAGAAGAACATAGCGGCCGGCTGAACAGCCTGTTCGGGAGCTCTTGTGCTCTCCAGGTGTTTCACAGCACAGCACAAGCATGAAACAATAGCCTGTGACTATCCCCTCCTACCTTCCCGGGGATGCAGAACAGGGCTGGTCGTAGCCCCCCGCAAGGTCTCCCCTTCTGCGTAGTGTGGGTCAGAGACTGACAGGAAGATTCTCCGGCTCAGACACGCTCACAATCAGGAAACTCTGGCCAGGCAGGCAAGGCAGTGACGGCGGAGGCAGTATCGAGCCTCCGAGGGGATCAGAGCTCCTTCGAGGCAGCTGGGCAGAGCAGGAAGCAGTGAGAGGAACAGCGGGTAGAGATGCCGGTGCACCTTCAAGCAGGTACCACGGTGTGGGAGGACGCAGCACTGGATCCTTTGCGACAGGAGAAAGGGTACTGCTTGTGTTTCCCCTTGGAGCAGGCAGGGAAGCCCCAGAGATTCCAGGATAAAATTACACAAGCCATATCTTCTAAGGGAGGAGGAAGCAGCTGTCTGCCCACACATGAGCCTGGTAAGTGAGCAAGACGGGGGGAGGAAAGCAGACAGGAACCTATTACTGCCTCTGGACAAAGCGCAGGGAAAAAGAGCAGGAGGACCCGCTCCTTCTCCAAAACTCAACCCCAAGAGCAGTTCCTTAGCCAGAAACGTGGGATAAACTACTGCTTGAGGAATAGGGGGTTAAATATAGAAAATACGACTGGAGGAGTAAGGAAAGGCCCAACGTCACTATACACAAAAAGCCAGAGGATTCCGAAAATAAGTATTAGAGAGCAACCGGAAATTTCCATTACTACTCTGGGAAAGGACAGACCTGCAGATACTAAAATCAAGATCACCCCCTCCTTACGTTCCTTTTTCAAAGTTCAAACAAAACAGGCTCCCCCCGGGCAGAACTTCACATAAGCGTCCAGATGGAGAGAAAGGAGGCCCCTACTACATCAGGGGGAATACCCCTAGGGGAAAAACTACTAACTTACAACAGGTTCCATGCCCTAACATGAGAGGAAACGGTCAGACAAGAAAAATCCCAACCCCAAACCCAAACTCAATCCCAATATCAGCTTGAACAGGATGAGATCAGTAGGCAGGATGAGGAACAACGATTTCAAGAATCAAACAGGTGCCCAGGCATGGAGAAGATGATGGAGATTTTAATATCAAAAATGAGGGCCAACTTCACCACGTCCAAAAGCAACCAAGAGATAATACAAGGGACATGTGAAGCCCTTGAGGCTAAGATCAATACACTAGTGGAGCGGGTATCAGCGGTGGAAGGATCACTGGAGCAACTAGGTAGAGAAGTCGGGGCTTATCAGGAAGCGATACAAGCTTTGAAAGCTAACGAGAAAGACCTCAGGGAAAAAATTTAAACCATGGAAAATCAGGCTAGAGGAAACAACCTGAGAATCTTGAATGTGCCGGAGGGGGTTGAAGGAGAAGACATGAGAAGTTCCGTTATTAACCTCCTGAAAGAATTTGTCCCCGGTATTGAGCCTGCTCTCCTGGCCGAAGCTATTCAGAGAGCTCACCGGGATCCATTCAGGAAAGGAACCCGAAGGAAGAATACACTGAAGATTTTAATCAGCTTCACGTCTTATGTAATGAAAGAGAAGAAACTGAGTGAGGCTCTTAAAGCCGGCTCCTACACTAAAGGGGACTGGTCCTTTAGAATTCGATCTGACATATCTTAGGCCACACAGTACCGCCAGTGGGAACATGATCAGCACATGCAGGAACTAAGGTCCTTGGGGGCGTCAGTTCAAATTCATTTTACAGCCTCATTGAGAGTGATGTGGAAAAACCAAATGCACAATATAAGGGACCCCAAGTATGTGGGGGTACTTATTGGCCAGATTAAGTCACAGTCGAAGGGATGAAAGGAAGGAGGAGAGGGGAGGAGGGTGGAAAAGGGGGACATGAGTGACCTGGAGAGCTGAGATCTCAAAATGGGCGAGGGTGGTTTTCACCCAAAAGATGATTGGGAGGGTTCTTCAGGTAAATAGGGGAAACGAGAAGCTACATTTAGCAAAGCATGTATATAAACTTGCACTGGGTGTGGGATCAAGAAGAAGAAAAATAGAAAAACATGAATTGTCCGTCATGAAACAGGGACTAAGTGGGGCCATGGGAGAGATCTTCCATAGCATAGACGGCAACTAATATATTAAATTGGAATGTGAATGGCCTAAAAGTAAGGAGCAGAAGACAAAGAATCATGGAGTATTTAAAAGCAACAAAGTCGGACATTATCATTTTACAAGAAACACATCTACTGGAAGCAGAATGGGTAGACATAGTGAAAAAACTAAAATGGATTGACGCATATGCGTGCACTAACCAAACATGTAATGTTAAGGGGGTCGCTATACTGTTCAAAAAACCAGCCAAGGCATTAGTGGAAGAAATAAGGGCTGACACTAAGGGGAGGTGGCTCACGGTCAAAGTTAGATTGAGCGGTAAAACAGTTGTTCTGGCAAGATACTATGAGCCTAACACGGACGATTCCACCCCACTACAAACCCTTTACAGCCAACTATTAGATTTTTCATATCTGAAAATCATAGGTGGGTATTTTAACCTAGTAATTAACTCGAGGGAGGATAGGGTGCCTAAAGGGAAGTATCCAATTTGCCAAGAATGAGAGAATGGCTGAAGCGCTACCTGGATGACTTGGGTATTGAAGATATATGGAAAACTAAAGGGACCAAGGAACATAAATTTACCTTTAAGAATAAAAAATACGGCCACTCCTCTAGAATAGACTTCTTTCTAATTGACAAATCCCTGAGTAAAAGTGTCCGAATAATTGAACACCTACCGGCACACCTTTCAGACCATTCTGCAGTCCAAATGGAATTAGCAATAAACAGAAACATACCTACCCCAAGATTGACCTTGGATAGAACACTGCTCTTAACCGTTCATAGGGGGAATCCGAATAGCATGGGAGCGCAGAAGTATAAAAACAAAAAGAAGGAGCTTATTCAGATTGAAACTGAGCTACAACGCCTAAGCGGAGCATTGGATCATGCTCAACAGCAACAAGTTATGGATATTTACAGAAAGAGCTGGAAACGAAAAAACAGGAGCTATATGATACTCTGGAACTGTCAGTCAGAAAAAAGTGGGAGACTAGTAAAGTCTCCCACTATAAGTATGGAGAAGGGTGCGGTAAATTGCTAGCCTGGAAACTAACATCAGAGCAATCCCGAAATAAGATTATGGCAATACAACAGGACAACCAGACAGCCTTTTGTACAGAAGATTTGGAAATTGGGAGAGACTCTGCTAATTTGTTTCAGAACCTATATACAGAGGACACCTTAGCTAACGAGGAACAAATTAATGACTATCTAGTCCAAATAACCCCAACACTGTTAGAAGATCAGAGGGAGGTCCTCAATTCAGAAATAACAATCGAAGAGGTGACCAGTGCCATAGCAAACCTAAAAAAAGGGAAGGCTCCAGGGCCTGATGCTCTCCCAAACAAAATCTATTGCACTTTAAGAGAGGAATTAGCACCCTTCTTAACTGAGCTTTTTAACTACATACTTGTAAATGGGCAAGAAATCCCCAAATCATGGAAAGAGGCAGCAATTTGCCTAATACTCAAACCAGGGAAAGACCCTAAAAAATGTGAGTCTTATAGACCCATATCTTAGGGGAGAGGAGTTGGCCTAACAGCTAGGGCAGTCAACCTCGAATCTGGGGAACTGGGTTCGGCTCTCGGCAATGACTCCGAACATCCTGTGATTCTGGGCAAATAACTTAATCTCCCCAGGCCTAACAAAAATAAATGTGTCCTCATGTAATGCAACTGGTGGTGTGTAAAGCACTCTGATACCTGATGCGGGTCAAGTTTGCGCTATATAAAACTCTGTTAAATAAATAAATAAATAAATACATACATAAAAAATATCACTTCTGGACTGTGATTACAAAATATTCACACCAATTATGGCTAGAAGGCTAGGGGAAGTCGCCACACATCTGATCCACCCGGACCAAAAAGGTTTTGTCAAGGGAAGATAAATCCAGGAGCTGACGCATGAGCTAATAGGGGCAATAGACGTAGCCTCTCAACATAAAGTTCCCCTGTTGGTGCTCACGTTTGACACTGCAAAAGCATTTGACAGGGTTAGCTGGCCATTCCTGTTTAAAGTAATTGACCGAAATAATCTAGGTGTGTCATTCTCAGGGGTGATAAAGGCATTGTACAAAAATCCAACAGCCAAAATTCTAGTTAACGGAAATCTCACAGAAAAAGTAGGCATAAGAAGGGGCACCAGACAAGGTTGCCCACTATCTCACCTTCTTTTCAATCTATACATAGAACCCTTAGCATATTCCCTTAGACAGAATACTAGAATCACACCTTTTTATTTTCAGGGATGAGAAAAAAGTCACCTTGTATGCAGATGACGTAATGGTCTTTACAAATAACCTCTATGCCACATTCCCAATAATATCACAAGACCTTGAAGGTTTTGGGAGAGTTTCTGGATATCAAGTAAACCAACAAAAGACAGAAATTATGGAATTGAACTCTCTAAGTAACATCCCGCTGGTAAAAGAGAGCATAAAATACCTAGCCATCCAAGTAGCACAGGATATAGACAAAATAGCTTGGGTCAACTTCAATGAACTTTCTATTGAAACCAAAAGGTTACTAAAAAGCTGGACGGCCATTCCCCTAACCTTTATTGGCAAAACAAATGGCGATCCTACCAAACTTCACGTTTATTTTTAACACCATACCGCTGGAGTTCAAAAGGGACTGATTTAAAAAATGACAAGGAGAGTTGAGCAGTTTCATATGGGCCAAGAAAGGTGTGAGAATAGCCTGGCAAAAGCTTAGGAGAAAAAAAGAATACGGTGGGATAGCCACACCAGATTTCTATCACTACTACAGGGCTTTCCAATTTAAAAATGTAAGAGTACTTTTAGGAGAAAATTCCCCCCCCATTTGTTGGCTATGACGAAACCCAAAGGCAGCTTCTTCCTATATAAATTTGGCCATCCAAAGTGCTACAAAAAAGTGAAGCTAAAGATACTCTACTCAGCCTGCAAAATATGGTACCAGGTCAGGAGAACTACAATGATACCATACTATAGCGAATTTGCAACAATGTGGGACTCCCCAGGGACTCCGGCCTGCCTGAAAGATTCACTTGCACAACCATTAATGCAAGAAGGCATATTAAAATGGGGGTCAATTACTGGAGGGAAACAAACTAATAGGCTGGGAACAGCTCTGTCTAAGGACAAATGGCAAAATATCAAAATACAAATACTATCAGCTCAAGAGCTGGGCAGACTCACTTAAAAATGAAGAGTTGGAAAACAAAGATCTAGAGGAAACAATGCAAGACAGTTTGAGGAAAAGAAGGGAAGTAGCAATATGGTATTGGAGCCTAATAACAGCAGAGTATAGGGAAGGCAACTTGCCAGTGGACGTCTAGGGAGAGATCTGCCAACGCTGGAGCATTCAGACATATGGCAAGTATCAATGTCTACATGCTGGTATGTGGTCAAAGCTGCATCCCCTCAGGAAGAATCATTTATGTACAGCGTATAAAACTTACTGGATGCCTAAGAAGCTAACAAAAATGAGCAAGCAAGAGGTGAAGTGCTGCCCTAAATGCAGAGGAGAAAATGCTTACGACATACACATGTTCAGGCAGTGCCCCCAGCTCCAATGCTTCTGGAAAGATGTGGGTAAGACACAGATGTGGTGGGTCACAAGATAGAGGTAAGCACAGAGCTAACTATATTTGGGGTATCTGGCTGCAATGAAATTAAGGCAAAATTATGCACTAAGCATAAAAATCTGCTTTTCATTTTGATCCCATTGGCCAGGAGGGAGATCTGCATTAAGTGGATATCTATGCATTAAGAATGGGTAACCTCAGTCCAGAGAATAAATAAAATGGACAGAGGGGGTAAGCCTAGCAAGAGGGTAGGCTTTTGGGATATCTGGGAAAGGAAGTATGGTATGGATCTCACGGGACAAGGGAGAGTATCATGTCCAATGATTATGCAATACTGCAATAATCCACAAAGTGGGAACCTGCACTGATGGCTCCAGGAAGTAGTCCCACTTTGTTGGATCCAATGGGAAAGGATCGAAGGGGTCCACCGGAGTAAATGGCTCCCAGAAAGCAAAACCAAACTCAAGACGGTACAGTGAGAACTAAGACGCCAGTCACCTTCTTTATTCCTGTTATTTGCACAAATGAGGAGAGAAAAAAAATAAGAAACAAAAACAATGTATGCCACGTTCACTAATGTTCTTCTTGCTTCTTTGCTTTTAGGTGTACAAAAGAGGAGGAGGCAACATCACCCATTGTACTGCCAGACAGAAGGCCTGCACACAACGTTACGTGACGTGTGACCACAGACATCTCTTCAACTTGTGCCAGTGCATGCTGACATCTTCAAGATGGCCCCAAAGAAAGTTACCAGGTCCAGTACCAAGAAAAATGCCAGTGAGAAGAAGGCACTGCCACTTACCAAGACCGGTATGTCGCCCAAGACCTTTTGTGGGCAACCAACAATTGCGCCTGCAGCAGTGATGTCCGGAGAGCAAGCTGGGAGCAGCACCCCTGCATCAGTGGACCCTCCCCACCAACCTAGGTCCAAGCCCATGTCTGTCACAGAGGCAACCAGTCTAATCATGAGTCCAACGCCGAAGAGCACTGATGTTGAAATTGACTTATGGTTATCACAAAGTATTATCCAATCAATGCAGGAAACTCAGATAAGCGGGCAACAACAGCCACATCCACCCCCAATAGTAGTTGTTCCTCCTGAAGTTGAGGCAGTTCACGAGTTTGAGCTTCCTGTAGAGGAAGTAGAAAAGCAAGCCACTCTTTCAGAAGATCCATTGTCTTCCAGATCTCCAGCAAGGAAAAGGAGGATTAGTCCATCAACTTCTTCTGCAAGCCCCCCTCCTGATGATCTAGGCGCCACTTAGAAGCCACCTCAGTCTGAGAGTGAGACACGCCAGGCGAGGCTAGGGAAAAGGAAAGTTACAGAAAGCATTAGAGTTATGGAGGTAGATGTAGAAGAGGAGGCTGATGATGACAAGCCAGTCATCATGGACATTAGCCCTGCGCCAGTGAAGACCGACATTTCCCCATCCCAAATTGCTGTGAGGGATGTGGCACAGATGCCACCTACACAGATACCACCAGCACCACCTATAGCTGCCATATTTAAGTCCCAGCACAACAACCACCTCGGTAGAAGTGGGTACTGCAGAGAGTCAAACATCACGCCCACCTACCAGTTCATCCAACATTGCAAATGGCACCAGCAGCGTCAGAAAGTTGACGTCCCCAGTTTGGAACTTCTTTTCGGGTAGCGGGAAGGAGGTGAACATTGCTATATGCTCCATTTGTGGAGTAGGTATTAGTCGGGTAAGCTTGGTACAAACTATGGAACCAGAGGCCAAACAACCCATTTGAGAAAACACCACTTGATCCAGTGGTAAGCGTACTTTAGCGGCCAAAAAACTGCAAGTTTTTTTGTTGTAGGGGATGAAGAAGAAGATCCGATCAAGGTGGAAGGTGAACATGAGGGAGACATTTTCTCTGTTACACAAAGCAGCCCTGTCCCCAGCAGTGCAGTGCAGTGGTACCGCCTACCTCATCATCAGCAACATCTCAATGGTACAAGAGTCAGGCTAAGAGTACACCAAGGGCTTAAGAAGTCACCTGCTTCAGTGGCACCAGAAAAGAAAAAAATCCAGGCTACCATTCTCAGCATGTTTAGGTCGGAGGTGCACTACGAATGCAACAACCCAATGGCCCGTTTGTACAACACGAAGCTGTCTAAAATGTTAGCGCTGGACCTCCTCCCTTTTTCTTTTGTGGAAGAGGTGTTTTTTTTTTACTTTGAGGCTGCCATCTGCCCAAAATGGAAGGTTCCCAGCCAGTCCTATTTCGCCAGAGTTGCTGTTCCAACACTACATCACAACGTGCTGGAATTGTTTAGAAAAGCTTTGCAGCAGAGTGCTGTTCACACTATCCACCTGACAACAAACATGTGGACCAGTTGCCAAGCCACTGATTACACGTGCATCACTGCACACTGGATCGCTTTTGTAGCGATTAGAGAAAAGATATCTGCAGATGTTGATACTGCTGAGATTTTTAATGCCGCTCATAAACTTGCAGCTATAGCCATGTTTGCCATGGAGAAATCTAATTCTGCTGCAAACATTTTGGAGGACTTTGACAACAAGTTCTTTAAATGACTGCGACAAAGAGGGCTTACCATTTGTTTTGTTGTCACAGACAATGGCAGTAATATAGGTAAGGCCATGGCCGATGGTGGCTATTTCAGGGTCCTGTGTGTGGTGCACTGCAATAACATCATTGTTCAAGACTTTCTGGAAAAAAAAGGTCAGCAACTTACTGACCACCTGCAGAAGAATCTGCACACATTTCAGCCATTTTTTAAAAGCCCGGAATCAGCTGAGGATCATCCAACGTGATAACAAAATGCCACTTAAAGCACTCATCCAGGAGGTGTCAACATGTTGGAACTCAACTTATTACATGCTTGAACGTCTGTTTGAGCAGCACAGACCAATCAATGAATATGTCATGCAAAGAGGGGATGCAACTGTCAAAGGCATGATCATTGAGTTGGACCAATGGGGCCTAGTTAAATGCCTGACAGAGATGCTACTTCCTTTCTAGGTCTTCACACGGGAAGTCAGCAAGGAGGACTGTACTATGGGCCAAGTTATCCCATTGTTGCACATGCTAAAGGAACAGCTGAAGGGGGTTTCTGCAAGGTACTTACGTGTGGAGGAAAAAAGAGAAGCATATGAGTTGGTGGAGAGCTTAACCCATCACTTATCTGAAAATACAAGGGTGCAAAGAGGCATTGTGTCATCCAACCATTACATTTGTACCACAATTCTTGATCCACAGTACAAACCCTTACTGCACACTTACATTCCTTTTTCAGATGGGGATGTTGCCAGCTACAAAATAGCTGTGCAAGCCAGTCAGCTAGAAAAAGAACAGCCGGGAATTAGAGGCCCGCTCATGCAGGGCACAACAAATACTGCAGGGCAGCCAACTTCAAGTTCAACTTTAGAGCCTGAGGGCAGTGCGGTTTGCTCACAGCAGCCAAAACCACCAAGAACAACATCAACAACAACAGGAACCAGAGCATCAGACCCAAAATTGGCACAGGAATGGTTTCTACAGGCAGAGCTTCAGTCCAGTGCTGAGGCAAAGGCAAAAGAGGCTGGGCACAGCAGAGCACCCATGAGAATTGAGCGGATGGTCCAGGCCTATCTGGATGACCCAACAGAGGTCTACTTTGATCAAAACCCATTCTTGTATTGGTGTGGGATAAAGCGCCAATGGCCAGTGCTCAGCAGGCTGGCGATAAACTATCTGGTTTGCCCACAAGCCAACAGCAAGGATAAGGGAGGGGAACATGACCACAGACCCTATAACAATCACGAGAGGTACCAGGCAGGGAATGCCCTCTTTCACCTCTTCTGTATGCCACAGTAGCCGAACCATTGGCTTGTGCCTTGATGGAATATCATGGGCATAGAGGAATATGGTATTCTGACTATAGACTAATAATCTCAGCATATGCCGATGATACATTATTATACATTCGGGACCCAGAAAGGAACCTTTTACCCAGTATTGAGGGAAGTAGTCCACTTCGGGGGCCTCTCTGGCCTCGGAATTAATTGGGATAAGTCCATTATTTTCGCACTCTCCACCAGCTCGACACAGAAAATATTGTAGTTCCCTCTTTGCTGGCCAGAAGAACGGGTCAGATACCCCGGTTTTCAAATACACACAGATCCAGAGTTAGTACTTAGAGAAAAATATGGCAAGGCACCCCAGAAATTAGAGGAAAATATTGAAAGATAGACTAAACTACCCTTGTCCATGATGAGGTGCATTGCCATTATCAAGATGGTTGTGCTCCCCAGATTCCTGTTCCTGAACATCCCAATGACACTGTCACGTGCATTTTTTGACAAGTTAAAATCTATTCTTCTGCGATTGTTCTGGGCGGGTGACCAACACAGGGTACAGTAGAAGATACTGGTATTACCCTTCGACATGGGAGGCCTCAACGCCCCTGACTTAGAGTTATACTACAGAGCTGCACAAGGGGCCCCTGCACTTTATTGGCTCGACGACAAACACACATATCTATATTGAAAGAGACGCATCTTCCCCAAACACGCTCCCCAGAACACTATTCAGCAACCCTGCTAGGAGCCATGGGGTCCTAGACTCACTGAACTCGACGACACATGCCTGTAAAACAAATGCTAGAGTATTACGGGGGATCCCTGCTGTACTCTCCCACATGGATGTAGAATGGAGCACTTGGTTATGAATTAGTCAAGAAAGAGGGTTAGTGAAGGCACTGCTAATGCTGGGTATTATCAAAATGGGTGACCTTTTTGAAAATGGAGTGATGAAGGAATGAGACTCCTTTCAGGAGGTGGCAGAGCCAATCAAACCTATAACACAGTTTCAATACTTTAGAGTGGGGCATGCTTTAAAGGAAATGCAGGAGCCACTGAACATCACAGCGCTAAGGGCCCTAATACAGTCAGATTCCCCCTCAAGGCTAATAAGGAAAATATATACGTTGCAGGAGACACGCAGACCAAATATCAGTAAAGCGCAATTAGAATGGCAGAGAGGTCTGGATAGAGCAATAGATGACAATTGTTGGCAACTTTGCTGTTCCCTGAAAGTATGACTGAACGTCAGACATAGGTTAATTCACTTTAAATACATAAACAGAACATGCTACACCCCGGAGAGACTTTTTAGGTACGAACTCAGAGATACGAAGGAATGTGCATGTTATCATGCAAATACAGCAGATTCTATGCATGTGGCATGGCGTTCCCGGATATTGCTAGATTTTGGGGTAAGGTCTTCTGTGAACTGGGCGCCATTGTGGGCACTGCACTTGAAATGGACCCGTTGCTTGCACTGCTGGGGTACGGCAGGGTAGTTAATCCTTGAAGCTGGTGGCAATCGGGCTGTTGCTAGCCAAACGCCGAGTGGCAATAAGGTGGGCAAAAGGCCCAACTCCTACAATAAAGGAATGGCAGTCAGATATGGTGTACTGTAACACACAATCAGACATATATAATGCATTACTACCCCCACAAGCCACTCCCCTAAAAATGACTGGTCTCCATTTCAGGCATACTTGGTGGGAAAGGATATGGGAGAAGCAGAAGGAGAGCATGACACAGATAGGCAACCAGAATGAGAGACCTACACAGAGAAGTCACAGACTAGGCGAGACGAGATGACAGGAGAATAGATCGACACCATGAAATAACAATAGGGAAGGGAACAATAGGACCAGGGGTGCTAAAGAGTAGGCGTGCAATCAGGAAATGGCATGGGGGTAGGGTTGGGAAATAATGGTGTGACATATGTTTAACCCACTACGTTATCCAACAAACCTGTAAAAATGGGTATATCTGTTATGACGTGTTGATGTATGCGATGACAAAGAGAACTGCTTAACCAATGTCATGTTGTAACACAATGCTCCCCATGCTTAATGTGTTTCGTACAATCAAATAAAAAAAAATAAACATCTGGCTTGCCCTGTCACAAGTGTCTCTGCTGAGCGTGTTTTCAGTGCTGCTGGTGTAGTTCTAACAGTGAGGAAGACCAGTCTCTCACCCCAAAACATGGAGAGGTTAACCATGATCAAAATAAATAAGCACTTTATACTACCGGATTACACCATACCTGAAGTAGCACTGCAGGAAGATGATGACAGCGACTCAGGTCATGGGAGTAGTGTGTTAGGTGACCTACTTATGAGTGAACCACCAGAGTCTGAGGACGAGCTCTACTTCCCTGACAGCTATGCTTTCGAGTTACTTTCTTTCTTCGTTTGACACCCAAAAAAAAGCCCCCAAGAAAGATATAGCTAAGGAATATTATTTACTTTATTATTTGTGTGTCACTGTCTTTCTGGTTCGAATCACAACAAATCAATAACCATCATCTTACTCTTTTATTGCTGGATTGGAGTTGTAACTGTGTGCAGCCAGTGAAGAAGTAAGTCTACTTTTCCTGATTCCTGACTCGCCCTAAATCCATTTCCCTCAAGCAAGACATAGGATGGAAAATACATACAACAAATGTGAAATGTGGGCCTGCCTTGAATCCAAAGTCCAAACCTGACTATATATCTATCCTTTCCAAGCCTAGAGGGACTGCCCCGGAAGAACAGGTAAATGATCGCATGCATTGCACGCTGAGGGATTGGTGTTTGTTGTGCATGATGTCTACTAGTATTCTACACACAAAAAACGTGACTTAAGTCAATCATTCCCTTCTTGTTGTTCAATAACAAAATTGTACTACTGCAGGCGGATCCATTGCATTTTAAGTCTGGACGAGTCTGGACTCACTCGGGACACTTTTGGTTTAGAGTTGGACACCATGACCATACTATATTCGCAGTCAGAGTCAGTAGGATCAGAGATGATTGATGGAATAACTTGGGGCGTGAAGTGCCTTAAAAGGTAAATAACAACACCAGACCTATATGTCTGTGTAGTGGTGGAGGTGAGTGTGGTGGTGTGACTGACAGCGGTGCATTGATTTTATTACTGAATTTGGAAAATGCTATGTTGCTGGGTGTGTATGTGTGCTCAGTGCTGTCTGGCTCAAATTCAAAGCTAAGTGGAGGTTGGGTGAGGGGCCTGTTCCTGTTGTTGGAGGTAACTGCTGAAAACAGACACAATTTAGCCATGCCTCCTCAAAAGATTTTCTTGTTGCAGTCCTCCTTAATTATGCATTGATTGATTTTTCAATATCCTTTTTGGTTTTCCATCTATAGGCCGGCCTTTACCCTGTGCTATGCTGAGTAAAACACCTCACACTTACCTTACCAAACCGCATCCGCCAGGCACCCAAGATTGACGGACGGACAGTCCAAGGAAGGACCAATAGGAATGCGGAGATGCAACCCCCAATTTGGCAATAATTATAGTATCATTTCATTTGATTCATTTTTTCTCTTCAATCATTACGACTGTGTGTGTTGTTTATGTTTGCTTATATTTGACTCCTAAAGATATTTTGTTAATTTTATTTATTATCTTTCAAAGGAAGCCTGGTACAAAAGATCATAAACTGTATGTAACTTGGGTCTCTCTGGGGGCAGGCAGGCAAGGCAATTACATAATTATTAATATACTGCCCTGTACTAGTCTATTACTACTTGTCAAGTCATCATCATGTATAGCATTTCCTATTTCTCCCTTAACAGATTTAAGATGGTCAGCTGCCAAGATGAATGTGTGTTGTTCATGTGCAGTGCTTGTCTTCGCCAAACCTTTCCCTCCAATCCCCCTTCCCAACCATTTATCAAACCCTAACCCTCTTCCCCCGGGCTGTGCGATTTATATTGAGGTGTGACTAAATTAAATTTACACCAATATTTGATCACATGCTTGCTGGGTCAGATGTGATGAAAGCAACGCTAACTCAAGGCAGGGCGAGAATCTTATTCTGCTTTAAGTATATATACTATAGCACATACTGGCAATGTAGATTAGATTGCCCACCCATGCACATTATTCGATATTCAAATTGTTTCCAGAGGAACATAATCCATCATCGATTCATCATCCTAGTTCCATCACTAAAGGTTACGCAGCTGCTTGTCTACTTCACAGCTCGAGTCGACTTCAGTTTGTAACTTGTACTAAGCTAGCCCTCCATTCTGTTTTATTTTGCTTTAGCATTGCTTATCATCATGGTTTCTTGTTTAGCAGTCTTCTTTATGTGTACTGTATTTCTATTACTCGTTCCCTAGTCTCCCTCAGGTGACTGGCTGTCTCATTTTCTTTTTTTGAAAATGCAACTGTCAGTGTCTACTACTACTACGTACTACTACCACCACCAGGGCACGGCAGCTTGGGAAACCAAACCATCACCATGCAGCCATTGCTTCGTCTATAAAGTATAAACATCAATCACAGGTAAGAGAAGAAATGTGGTGAGTCATAAAGTATATACTATGAAAATTAATTAACTAACACACCCACACCCTTCCGAATCCATAGAGGTTTTAGTTGCAGGCTGCATAGACTAGGATGAGAGACTGACAGTACTAGTAGGACAAGTAAGGGTACCGCATCTATCTGTTGGCGTGTTACACTATTGGCAGATTTCAATCAAAAACTGGGTGCGGCCCTGCAGCAAAGGAAACAGTGCAAAGTAAAAAGATTTACATCATATCATATGTAAGTATAAATAATGTATTCCCCTAACAAATAAACTAGAATAAAAAACCCTACAACACCTGACCCACCCCTTTCCTAACCCCAACCAATGTCCAGCAGTAAGTCCAATTGTCCACCATAAATTAAAAAGTTTTCCCCAACACCCAATTCCCACCCACAGAAAAAAAGATTTAAAAAAGGGTCAAAGGTCAAGACGGAGTCTAGCGACAGGCTCTCCGGATCTTCCCCTCCAGGGTGTTTAATCGCTCTTCAATCCTGGACTCTAGGCACGCCATCTGGAGGAGCATGCAGCGCTGAAATTGTTTGCATGAACAACAGCGGTGGGCAGCAGTGTTTGAGGTGCGGTAAGCGTCTGCCAGACCACAGCACCATACCACCAGAGGCACTGGGGAGTCTTGGCTGGAGCCCAGGGCATTGGAGGAGGTTGCAGCTACTGCTGCCGCCTCCTCCTACTGCTCTGCCAGACACATCATCTGCCAAAATTCAGCATAGATGGCCTCCAGCTTCCATTGACGGGCCCTGGCTGCTAACTCCTGCCTCTTGGGTTGTTGTTGTGGTTGGGAAGGAGTACCTATATCAAGAAAGAAGAAAGACAATTGTAACCAATACTCTTAGCAAAACAGTAGCACAAATGTATACACATAAAATTATAGTGGCACAGTAGAACTAGCAAGCACAGTACATAACATTTATGGTATCCTCCCACTTCCTCGGCCCCTAACATTTGTGTGATTAGAGTTTCAGGCATTACTAGGCAATATGGAGTAGACAAGTCTTCTTCTTCTCTCTCTTTTTTAGCTAAATTAACCTTGTAAGCATGCCAGCTAGGCTAGCTATCACCCTAGACAGAAGTACTTGTGTCGCAGTTGCATACCCAAGTTACTTTACTACTGTCTGCAGGTGGGGCAGCTGTACTACGCAATTATCTATTTTTCTACTATGGCGATACTCTGTTAAATCAATGGCAACTGCTCAATTTCACTTTCACCCTTACTACCACAACAAGGCAGATGATATCTGATTACTAATATGAATGATGATATATGGGATGACGTGAGGTTCTACTATTGTTTGATTGTGTAACCAACCATGCAGCCACTAGGCCACCTATAGCTGACACGGTTGAAATGACATAGGTAGGGAGCGGGAGTCGGCCTTGCAGTCAGAGGGAGGCAATTGATAAATTTGGGTGGGTACATACATACACAATATATATGTTGCACTTGGAAACTACTGTGAGTCAAGGGAGTATTCTGAAATACAATCTTGAATCAAAAAACGTGAAAAAAAAGTCCTTGTTTCTTCCAAGCGATTTTCCCATTTATCATTGCATTGTTCTTCTACAATTCTTTTTTTATTCTAATCTTTACCCTTGGCTTTGGTACTCTGGCACGGTTTATTTTTCTTTTACATTCTCCTCATCAAGTCTCCACCTATGCTGTGATTGAATACCATCCAGGCATCCATCTATTCAAAGTAAACAATACATGGGTATCATTCTTAATCTCAAGTCTCAACAAACCTTTCGCCAACAACATATATTAGTCATTTTCACCACCACCCATGCATCCTTGCTTGCTTTTGAGTTGGACCCATCAACCTTCCCGGAAGATTCCTTTCACCCATACAGTTTCACCCACCCACTCAGGCAGGCATCCTTTCTTTCACCTTTTACCCATCCTTCAAGTACCCATGCATCCTATCATCCTCCTATGCATCCCGGGCCCCCTTCCATCACCCACGCATCCTTCTCTGACAGTCATTTATTACATGTCACCCGTCCTTCCTCCTTCCATCATTCTTTCCCTTTTCCATCAACCCATCCATCAAGGTCGTCTGACTCTTAGTCTTCTTCATAAAACTTTACCAGCTGAGTTGACTTCTGATAGAAGAGGCCATTAGTTACTCAACTACAGCTGCTATTGCTAATGCTAATTAAAGAGAGTCTTCTTCAACCGTTGTTCACAACACTTAGTCTCTCTCAACAGTACAGTGTACACCCTTACAGAGAGTGTATTTTCAATCAGTAAGGAATATAACTTACAGCCATCCTCCACTGCTGCTGGCTCACCCTCAGCAGCTGCAGCATCTTCTGCTCCCTCCATACTGGCATCGCCTTCGTCTCTGGCCCCCCCCCGGCACTGGTTGTCGGTACACCTAGAAAAAACATTTCACATTTTTTAGATGCCATATACGCCTCCCCCTATTAATTTTATTTCACTTGCATGATTGAAAATACAATACATACATACACCACACACATCACTAGTACAATTCGGGTACTAGAGTAGAGTAGACAGTATGTCCTATCCTATCAGAAAAAATAAAATATCTGGTTGGGCAGCCATTTTGTTTGTGGCAATTTTCAAAAAGCCTCTCAAGAAGAGGACAACCCAAAGGACTGGACTCAGTGGCTAGAGCTATTGGTGAATCTGAGTTTTTAAAAAGAGTGACCAACTGGGCGGAAAAATCAGACATGAGGTCTCTCTTGGTTGGAAAATATAATTGTGCCCTCCTCCTCATACTTACCTCCATCCATGGTGCATGGTAATCAGTTGTTCAATGTTCACCATCAACTGCTGCTAATAAAAATAGTGCTAGGCCTAGGCGAGAAAAAGTAAGATACACCACTTTGGGTTGTCAAATGTGACCATCATTTTATTTACAGATTGAACATGGGAAAGAAAGTAAAAGAAAGTCTTCTTCTAATCTCAACAAACATGGATAGAATACCTTAGTTGGGCATGCACAGCAGAGTAGTGGTACTAGTTGTAGTAAGGACCAATGTGTTCTCTGAGTCTTACAGGAGTACCACCACTAGGCAGTCCACAGAATATAAGGGGAGAGGGAAAGCTGACTGAAAAACCAAAATAAAGCAAGCTGCAGACAGACTAATAGTACAGAGTCAAAGGCAGTTAGATTTGATGTAAACAGAAACAGACACTAGAAATATAAATAGCTAAGTTGGTAGGTAATGCAGGGATAGCAAGAATTTAGAAACAGATAGATCGAAGAAGATTTGGCAAAAAATTGAATTAGGAAACGGATATATTAGTTCAAAAGAATAAGATGTGGTAAAAGTTAGGGAAATATATATTAATATTAACAACAGGAGGACTTACTGAGGCCAGCAGAGCCATCTGCAGAGGAGCGATCATGGGAGACACCTTCAGCTCCCGCCTCGGCAGACCCCGTCTTCTTCTTGACCCTGGATGCTGATCATGTAAGACATAATTAAAGAGACAAAATTCAGTGGTGTGAAATAAATATTTAAAAAATTGCTCCAAAAAGATTTTTTAACAGGAAACGGCAAGTGCAATAAAATTGACCTATCTAATCAGATATACTAGTAGTAGTTGCGGTCACTGAACGTACTATCTTTATTATTCCACATTTCCATTCCGATTCCAGAATCCTATTTCTAAGTACCACCTAGCCCGCCTATTCCAAAGACTTTGGAATGAATTGCCCAAAAATTATATTTGCTTCTTCTAAGTTCTGATCTCATTCGCAATCATCAACCCCCTTTGACAGACCAATTCACTAAGTCTCCATTTATTTTAGTCCTCAAAAAGGCATAGATGACAGCATGCATATTGCATACACCAAATTGGTTGGTTGCTGAGTTGCTATATTATACACTCACTAACAAACTACAAAAGGTTCTACTAAGGAGTCAGCACAGCACGTGAGAGTAGGACATGTCATGCGGACAGCTAAATTATTACCAACTAATACTAACTACCTACCACTATCTTAGTGACAGGACAAAGGAAAGGATTCTCTCTAGTCTGCATTACCTAACTTAAGTTCGCTAATTCCTCTAACTTATCTTACATAATCAGCCCAAGCAAGCGCAAAATTGCAAACAAGTAAGATTAGTAGCGCCTAGCACCTGTCTAGAAAAATAACAATCACATAATAAAAGATTTTTAAATTTAACTTACCTGCATGTAAGCAGCAGCAGCTGCATTCTTGCAATTTGGGGGAAAAAATATTCACAATAACACAGAACAGAACACACAATAGTAATATAATTAGCTACTCACCAGGCCCCATGACCTCAACACCTGGCAGGTCCAGCAGTTGGTTATGGGTGCGCTGGCAGCATCATGTAAGTACGGGTTGCACACCTTTTTTAGTTTGCCTTAAATTCCTCCATTTTTCCTCAAAGTCAATTTGTGCGTGCTCACTGGCGACGTGCTGAGCCCAAACTGCACGTTTACAACTACTCAACATCTGATTTGGGGCGGCTTTTCACCCCAAAAAACCAATGGCACTGTCTATCATGCATCTGCAATGTTTCTTTTTCCTTTTTATTCCTCCTTTTTTGCTTCACTTTATTTCATTTATTTTCCACTCTTCCGTTCTTGAAACTATTCGAATCTACATGCAAGGAAAAGCAATTTCCCAGGTTTCTCATGTTAAAAATGGGTCATCCAAACCTCTTATTTAAAACACGTACAAGCGCCGGATTCATCAGAAGCAGTTTATTAAAACCCAATGCATTTCGGACCTGAAAGGCCCTTCTCCAGGGGCAACTGAAAAATGACAATAAAACGAACATTATAATCCATCATCACCATATGCAAAATCACATTCCAATATATATATCGTAAAAGTTGCTCTTCTTTACTCCATAATTAACACTCATGCAAATCAAAAATATTATTAATGATGCACTCGTTAATACCCCATAATGCTTCTAACAACACTCAGGGCCTCATGTAGGTAGCTAAATACCGGTCGGTAACGGCTGAAATTCGGTAAATATCCCGTTACCGACCGGTATTTAGCTATTTCAGATGTAGGAGGCATATTTCAGGATTCGGTAAATTACCGAATCGGTAAAATTCCGATTCGGTAAATACTGAATCCTGAAATCATATGTAGGGAGCACTCTAAAGAGTGAACATTAGTTTTAAGAATTCGTTATTTACCACCAAATACAGGTTGGTGATAAATAACGAATACCTTGCAAAACGTAATATTTTGCAGATCTAAGAGTGCCATGTGGCAGACATACATGCCCTTAGGGCATGTATGTGCGCCACATGTGCACACATGCAAGATTCAGGGGTGCAACAGGGTGTCAATGTGACACCCTGCCACCCTTGAATATGCTCCCCCCATTACCGAATCGGTATTTACCGAATCGGTAATGAGGCATACCTTCCCATTGATTCCAATGGGCCTCCAGGCCCATAGGAATCAATGGGAAGGTATGCCTCATTACCGAATCGGTAAATACCGACTCATAATTACCGAATTATTCCGATTCGGTAAATTTTACCGAATTATTACCTACATCACATTTACCGATTCATAAATACCGAATCGGTAAAATTCGGTATTTATGAGTCGGTAAATGTGATGCTACCTACATATGGCCCTCAGTCTCTTGCGATTTTATGTAGCTCAATTTCCCTCAGACATTGTCGCCTTCAATAACCTTGTATGTTTAAACCCCTTCTTGTTTGCCTCTCATATGCAAAGCTCTGCTCATTCTGTTCCCCAATACCATACCTCCCCCTTCAAAATCCCTTCATTGTTATACATCACCTTGCCTACCTATTCCTCTACCCACCATCTTACCGCCAACCCTGTCCGACTTCACACCCATCCCAACCCTCCACACAATTCTGCCATTACGGATCCTCTTACAACCTTGTTCCCCCTCCACGCATAACTATAATCCCCCCTAACATACCTGCTCTGTAACACCATCACACTATCCCCATCATCGAAGATGTTTCCTTTCCCTTTTCTCCTCCCCGAATTTAAGCACTCCGTACGGTCCCCCTTTCCAGTAACTTCCCACTTTAACTACGTCATTTCCACTGATTATTCTTCTGAGCTTGTCTATGGCACTACACCTCCCATAATGCATGTGTTTCCTTCACATAACATTTCGGTATCTCTTAATTATGGTATTGGGGAACAGAATGACCAGAGCTTTGCATATGATAGGCAAACAAGAAGGGGTTTAAACATAAAAGGTTATTGAAGGAGGCAATGTCTGAGGGAAATTGAGCCTCACAAAAACGCAAGAGACTGAGTGTTGTTAGAAGCATTAGGGGGTATTAACGAGTGCATCATTAATAATATTTTTGATTTACATGAGTGTTAATTATGGAGCAAAGAAGAGCAACGTTTATGATATATATATTGGAATGTGATTTAGCATATGGTGATGATGGATTATAATGTTCGTTTTATTGTCCTTTTTCAGTTGTCCCTGACGAAGGGCCTTTCAGTCCGAAAATGCATTGGATTTTAATAAAATGCTTCTGATAAATCCAGCGCTTGTACGTGTTTTAAATAAGAGGTTCGGATGGCCCATTTTTAACATGAGAAACCTGGGAAATTGCTTTTCCTTGCATGTAGATTCGAATAGTTTCAAGAACAGAAGAGTGGAAAATAAATGAAATAAACTGGAGCAAAAAAGGAGGAATAAAATGGAAAAAGAAATATTGCAGATGCATCATAGGCAGTGCCATTGGTTTTTTGGGGTGAAAAGTCGCCCCAAATAAGATGTTGAGTAGTTATAAACGTTCAGTTTGGGCTAAGCACGTCGCCAGTGAGCACGCACAAATTGACTTTGAGGAAAAATGGAGGAATAATGCAAACTAAAAAAGGTGTGCAACCCGTACTTGCATGATGTTGTTGGTGAAAATAATGCCCTACCGGGTTAGCACCCACTACGAACAGAGGATTGAAACAAAAGACTCTGGAAATTACGCCCTGACTTTCATGCAAGGCGGAACATCATTGATTCACAGAGCACGTTTTTTTAGAAGTCAGATGAACACTGTAATATTGACAAGAAACATTGGACAATATCACATATTCGCAAAGCAGTTTGTGGGTTTGAAACATTTAAAGTTGCATTTGACATTTTTATAAATGTGTACCATAATTTAGAGATACCGAAATGTTAAGTGAAGGAAACACATGCATTATGGGAGGTGTAGTGCCTTGGACAAGCAGAGAGGTATAGTCAGTGGAAATGACGTAGCTAAATTGGGAGGTTACCGGAAAGGGGGACCGAACGGAGTGTTTAAATTCGGGGAGGAGAAAAGGGAAAGGAAACATCTTCGATGATGGGGATAGGATGATGGTATTACAGAGCAGGTATGTTAGGGGGGATTATAGTTATGCGTGGAGGGGGAGCAAAGTTGTAAGAGGATCGGTGTTGGCGGAATTGTGTGGAGGGTTGGGATGGGTGTGAAGTCGGACAGGGTTGGCGGTAAGATGGTGGTTAGAGGAATAGGTAGGCAAGGTGATGTATAACAATGAAGGGATATTGAAGGGGGAGGAATGGTATTGGGGAATAGAATGAGCAGAGATTGTTGGAAGAGCTTTGCATATGAGAGGCAAACAAGAAGGGGTTTAAACATACAAGGTTATTGAAGGAGACAATGTCTGAGGGAAATTGAGCTACATAAAAACGCAAGAGTCTGAGTGTTGTTAGAAGCATTATGGGGTATTAACGAGTGCATCATTAATGATATTTTTGATTTGCATGAGTGTTAATTATGGAGTAAAGAAGAGCAACTTTTACGATATATATATTGGAATGTGATTTTGCATATGGTGATGATGGATTATAATTTTTGTTTTATTTTTATTTTTCAGTTGCCCCTGATGAAGGGCCTTTCAGGCCCGAAATGCATTGGGTTTTATTAAACTGCTTCTGATGAATCCAGCGCTTGTACGTGTTTTAAATAACAGGTTCGGATGGCACATTTTTAACATGAGAAACCTGGGAAATTGCTTTTCCTTGCATGTAGATTCGAATAGTTTCAAGAACAGAAGAGTGGAAAATAAATGAAATAAACTGGAGCAAAAAAGGAGGAATAAAAAGGAAAAAGAAACATTGCAGATTCATCATAGGCAGTGCCATTGGTTTTTTGGGGTGAAAAGTCGCCCCAAATAAGATGTTGAGTAGTTATAAACGTTCAGTTTGGGCTAAGCACGTCGCCAGTGAGCACGCACAAATTGACTTTGAGGAAAAATGGAGGAATTTAATGCAAACTAAAAAAGGTGTGCAACCCGTACTTGCATGATGTTGTTGGTGAAAATAATGCCCTACCGGGTTAGCACCCACTACGAACAGAGGATTGAAACAAAAGACTCTGGAAATTACGCCCTGACTTTCATGCAAGGCGGAACATCATTGGTTCACAGAGCACGTTTTTTTAGAAGTCAGTTGAACACTGTAATATTGACAAGAAACATTGGACAATATCGCATATTCGCAAAGCAGTTTGTGGGTTTGAAACATTTAAAGTTGCATTTGACATTTTTATAAATGTGTACCATAATTTAGAGATACCAAAATGTTAAGTGAAGGAAACACATGCATTATGGGAGGTGTAGTGCCTTGGACAAGCACAGAGGTATAGTCAGTGGAAATGACGTAGCTAAATTGGGAGGTTACCGGAAAGGGGGACCGAACGGAGTGTTTAAATTCAGGGAGGAGAAAAGGGAAAGGAAACATCTTCGATGATGGGGATAGGATGATGGTATTACAGAGCAGGTATGTTAGGGGGGATTATAGTTATGCGTGGAGGGGGAACAAGGTTGTAAGAGGATCGGTATTGGCGGAATTGTGTGGAGGGTTGGGATGGGTGTGAAGTCGGACAGGGTTGGCGGTAAGATGGTGGTTAGAGGAATAGGTAGGCAAGGTGATGTATAACAATGAAGGGATATTGAAGGGGGAGGAATGGTATTGGGGAATAGAATGAGCAGAGATTGTTGGAAGAGCTTCGCATATGAGAGGCAAACAAGAAGGGGTTTAAACATACAAGGTTATTGAAGGAGACAATGTCTGAGGGAAATTGAGCTACATAAAAACGCAAGAGACTGAGTGTTGTTAGAAGCATTATGGGGTATTAACGAGTGCATCATTAATGATATTTTTGATTTGCATGAGTGTTAATTATGGAGTAAAGAAGAGCAACTTTTACGATATATATATTGGAATGTGATTTTGCATATGGTGATGATGGATTATAATTTTTATTTTATTTTTATTTTTCAGTTGCCCCTGATGAAGGGCCTTTCAGGCCCGAAATGCATTGGGTTTTATTAAACTGCTTCTGATTAATCCAGCGCTTGTACGTGTTTTAAATAACAGGTTCGGATGGCACATTTTTAACATGAGAAACCTGGGAAATTGCTTTTCCTTGCATGTAGATTCGAATAGTTTCAAGAACAGAAGAGTGGAAAATAAATGAAATAAACTGGAGCAAAAAAGGAGGAATAAAAAGGAAAAAGAAACCTTGCAGATTCATCATAGGCAGTGCCATTGGTTTTTTGGGGTGAAAAGTCGTCCCAAATAAGATGTTGAGTATGGGTGCACCGGATCTCAGAGGAGCGAAACACTGCCTGGCGCACCCTCGCCCACAGGCGGTGACGCTCCTGGAGCCTGTACCCAGAACCAGGCCTGCCGCCTGCTGCCAGGGTTAAGGGGAGGTGGTGGTACACGAAAACAGCCACCTCCACCTCAGAGAATAAGGCCCGAGGCTGCACCCCTTCCAGGTGCCACCTTTTGCAAGGAAGGCAGCACCTCCTGTTTTCCTGGGAACTGGAGGAAGCACTCTTCGTAGTCTTGGCCATTGTTCTGGGAGGGCGGGGCGGAAAAGAAAACATAGGAGTAAAAAATTAAGTAGGAAAAAAGAAGGGAAGTAAAAAAAAAAAGCAAGTACTAGAAAAACAGTACAAAACACAGTAAAACACATAAAAAGTAGAACAAAATTGATAAATATACACTTGGGAAGAGAGAGTGATAGATATTAAATAAAAAAGATCAGAAAAGAAGTTTTAGGGACAAAAGATTGGAAAGATTTAGGGAGAATTGAAAAACAGGCCCCATAACCAGACAAGAAAAACAAGATGGCCCTGCCCATGTACGACCGGATGGTGAAGTTTGCACAATATTTCCCCCGAACACGCAATCCGCATTGCTGAACTTCAGAAACATCTTGCGAGCATGCACGAGCAAGCATACGAAACTCCGTGTAGCCTTATAGAGTTTTTTTACCACTTTGCGGAGTTCCGCATAGCACAGCTATGCAAACTTCGCCTGGGCTTAGTTTTTAATTCAAACTATGTGATCGGAATGAATCCGCAAAGTAAGATTTCAGAGATTATTTCACATATGCACCTCTCTCCTTTTTCATTCATGACACCAGTGTGAACATATTTACAAGTATATATACGGCCCCCGGGACGTGGCCTGATTGGCCAAGATGGCGGACGCAGCTTGAGAGAGCTCCGGCCAAGCCCCAACAATCCAACACCATCCTGCTTTAAATCACATCACCAAGTAACTTATTTCCCTCCCTTAATCTGCTGTGTTTTGATGGCGCCCCTGCTTGGCCTTAAACAGCGGCTCTGACCCAGAGGTAATGGTGAAGTGCACATTGGTGTGGTACTGCCTGGAAGATGCATCTCGGGGGTGCAATCTCCCTAAAGTAAGCAGAAGAGAGCTTCTGGATGACCTACTGGGGAGCCCGTGGTGAGCAGGGGCATGCTGGGGAGATTACTGGACAGGGCGACGAGGGCCCCCCGTGACCGAAGCGGAGAGTACCCTGTCCGAGGATACTGCGGTAAAGGCTGTCAGTGGCTGCCCCGGGAGGAGCTGGGACAATGGACCTCTGCCTGGGACTCGAGGTTGCCTGTGGTGGTGACGCCGGACGTGCGCGGGCCCTCCGGCCTACCTCTATCGAACTGCTGGCAGAAAGAAGAACTTGGAAGAGCCCTGTACACTGACGACATAACGGAGGAAGCTGCATGAGCTGACTCCATGTTGCGGGGGTTGCCCCTGTAGTGGTGTAGGGTGTGACTGAACCTACTCTGCCAGCAGCAAATGGAATCCGTACCATACCTGAGGTCCTACGAGGTGAGCGGGGGGGTCAACAGGTGCTCGCTCTGCGCTGTAGTATACCTGGTGCTGTGGAACGAGTTTTGCGTTTTGGCGGCTCCTGGTGAGGGCCGTTGGGTAGCTCCTTAGCCTGGGTGAGGCAGCAACTTCTCTATTCTTCCCCCCAGCCCAGCATGCACTGGAGACCGGTTGGTCTGAAAACCAAGGGGAGGACAGGTGGAGCTCCTGCACCATAACTGGGAATCTGCTCTGACCAGAACTGATCTGGTGCAGCCTGGTCCCACTTGGCGGGCCCTGGAGGAGTTCTGTGGCCTCCTATCATTGATGCACCTCCAGACGGTTGGGGTGTTAAGCGAATGGTGGTGCATACAAGAGGCATTTACTACAGGACTCCCAACTTCTTACACCCTGGTAATGCACCGATATATAATGCTGGAATTACCACACTGAACCACAGAAAACTCTTTTTCCCAAGGGCAGATTACCACCCTATCCTTGCCAGATATTTAATATACGCTCATAAGCGAGAATATCCCAGCACCATTTACAAGCTCATACTTTGACCTGAAGGGTGGATTTAGGCTCAGCCAGTGCTAAGTGGCGGCAACATCATGGGGAAAGACAAGACTGCCCAATCCAACAAGATAGACACTTATACCTAAGTGATCACACTGATGGGGAACTCCCCCGAATTACACGTTGAATCTGCTGAGTGTTTGCCAGACAGAGTCCTTCCAAAAGAACACACACTATCTGACCTTATGGCGGCCATTCAATCCACACGTACGGAATTAGTTGCCAAAATAGACTCAGTAGCTGTAGATGTTACTCTCTTGTGGGCAAACCTACAGGGAGTTGCCGACTGAGTGACTACCACAAAAGGGACGCTGGCGGACCTGCAGTCGAAGGTGGTGGCCCTCCATGAAACAGTATCCTCATTACAAAAACTGATCATCCATCTGGAGGACCGAGTGGAAGATGTGGAGGGGGGCTCTCAGAGGGACAACCTGACTTCATTGGGTTCCCCAAAAAGGCAAAGGGACAGTCGGCGTAATTGTTTCTTGAAGAGTGGATTAGTAAGATCATGCACCCACAGCCATTATCTATTTTCTTTACAGTGGAGTGAGCACATAGTGCTCTGGCACAACCCCCCACTCTGGAGTGACGCCGAGGTCCATAATTGCCCAGATGTTTAATTATAGTGACAGAGATGCAATATTGCCACACGTGCGGGTGAAGGGCACACCCGACTTTGAGGGGGACCCAATCTCTGTGTTTCCAGATTATACCCTGAAGGTGCAGGAGCAACAATAATCTTTCCTGGCAGTTAAGGCAAAGCTATGTGAGCATGATCTGAGCTATAGCCTGATGTTCCCGGCCAAACTCAGGGTGATACTCCAGGGCAAGGTGCAATTCTTTACCTCGGCAGCAGAGGCTTCTGAATCCATTGACTCACTCCCAGGGCCCCCCTCACAGTCTTCTGGAAAACTGAAAGCTTCTTCTACCATAATGACTAAACGTAGATCGTCTTGGCAGGGACGCCAAGCTAAAAAATCCACTGGATAGAGCTCACAGATGGCCCTGGGTTGTATAGAGGTATGCCCTGATGGGACTGTACGCAAAGATCATACCCAATCATTGACACAGGTGTCCCATTCAGATAGACGAAGCGCCCTGAATATTACTCAGACAGTACAGACGATGGTAATGCATAGACTCTCTCAAGTTGGTCACAACTGGTCGACAATGACTGTAGGCCACCGTGATGGAAACTCCTAACAAACAATTATATGCAGCATCGCCCTTGATACACTTTGGTCTGCAGAGGTCTGCAACTGCTTCCTGAAACTTGGTCTTTTATATTTCATTCCTTATTTTGAAATTTACATTAGGAAGTAAGAGGAAAGAGAAATGATTACAATTACTCCTTGAAGGTGATGTTTTCAGAGTTTGCAGTACTCTGTGGGAGGGTACAGGGGTAGTATGGCTACGTCTGGACAGCGGAAGGAGGGAGTGTTTTTTTGCTTGCGGCTAGAGCTGGGTTCCAGTCTCAGCAACGACGCTGAACATCCTGTGATTCTGGGCAAATCACTTCATCTCCCCTTGCCTAACAAAAAAATTAATGTGTCCTCATGTAACACAACTGGTGCTATGTAAAGCGCTCTGATACCCGATACTTTCGGGTCAAGTTCGCACTATAAAAACTCTGTAAAATAAAACAATTTAAAAAATCACCTCTGGCACCAGTCATGATGCATTGACCCGGCTTAATAATTACTTTACGTTATTGGTTTTTTACGCCTATAAGAATAAAATTGGGTATGGGGCAAGACCAGTGATCTTCAGTGTCGCTTGGTGCAAGGCAGAACAGGTTGGTGGTACTGCTCAGAGGGTGTGGGGAGTTGTGGGTTATAGGAGGTTACTGTTTCGTTACCACATGTGTGGAGGGTGGGTTACACAGTTGGAGGGGGAAATCTGCAGATGAGACGAGGTGACATGCTGAAGTTTGGTCAAAACGGGTCATTATGTTATGCTATTGGTAAAGCTGTACGGACGAGATCTTGGTTTAATTTCCGTCTATGCCCCGAACACTGATCAACCGCAATTCTTTGCTGAAATAATATTGGCTGCGACCCCGCTCCTGACTAGTGATATAGTTCTCGCTGGTGACTGTAATTGCATACTAAATCCTGTTTTAGATCGCAAACCCCCCAAGATGCACACGTAACCACACATGACTGCATGCTTGCAAACATTAGTGCGACAATTAGGCCGCAAAGACATATGGAGGAAAAGGCACCCAACTGCTAATACATTCTCTTGCTATAAACCTGCATGGGGTACATACAGCAGATTGGATGATTTATTCACAACCTCAAACCTTGCTACCTTAGCTGGCGAGTTGACAAATCTTGCTGGGTATCTCTGTGACCATACCCCTCTTTTGATGTTACTGGTACAGGATCGACCACACCCAGCAGTGCCACAATGGTGTCTGCGTGCTGAGGCACTGACAGACCCCACTTTTTTGGCAGTGGTTCAAACAACAAAAGGCCATTACTTTTGTGAAAATTGGGGAAGTTCCACGACTAGAGCTCATGACTGGGAGGCGATAAAGGTGGTTCTCTGGGGTGTGTGTGTATGGATGCATCATATAGGGTACAGAAGCAATTTGGAGCGAGGTCTGGAACATGATGAATCCAAACTGCTAGAGATAGAAAAGGTGCTCCCAACACAACGCTCTAGATTAGAGGAATGGCGCCGCTTCTCTAGTACAGTACTGGATGATTGGCATAGGCTAAAAAAACACGCATATACAGCTCAGAGACAAAGATTGCATGCGGAGGGAGATAAGATTAATAGCCCTACTGGATAGGTTGGTGAGGCAACAAGCAACCTCGAGAACCTATTCTGGCATTACAAGACACATGAGGCATATTACGCACATCACAAACTACCATAAACAAACTGATACGAACACATCTCACCGACATATATGGGTCAGAAGCAACAACATCAGAATCCACAATGCTAGACTTTTTAGCTGGGCTTGAATTACCTTGTCTGACTGCAGAAGATATGACCCTACTCGAGACTGATTTGACTAGGGATGAGGTCCTTGCCTCATTAAAAAATCAAAAACTGACCAAAACACCGAGGGGGGGGGGGTGGGCTTACCTTCTGAATTTTACCACAAATCTGCAGACTTACTTACAGATAAGCTGTTGGAGAGTATAATGAAGCCTACAAGGTGGGACCCCTCCCAGACTTTTTGTGGGAAGCTCTTGTGGTGTTAATACCAAAAACGGGTAAACCAGTGGAGGAGGTGAAGTCCTACTGGCCTCTTTCGATGCTTAATGTAGATATAGAAACAAAGGCCTGACGGTGGAGCCTTCTCTATAAAGCACCTAACCTAATATAATATTCCTCTTAGTAATGACCCATCTATTATCTATGGGAATAGTGTGCACTCTGAGTCGTACCCACCATCACAATACTAGCTCCCTAGGGAGCTTGAGAACAATTGAAAACAAAGCGCAGGTGCACCACTCAAAAAGCAACTTGTATCAGAGAAGTATAACAAACAGCGATGAGTACATCCAGATTCTTAAAAAGAAATTCCAACAGTAGTGTTTTGTATTTCTTTATCTCTTTTATTGATTCATTTTTCTTTTTTCATTTTTCAGTGAAGATATGCGGTGTTTGGCACATGGAACAGCCGACGCGTTTCGTCCCCTTATGGGTCTTCTTCAGGGCTGTTAAGTATAAACAATACAATATACATATATAAAAACATAACTCACAACAAATATACAATAATATGCTGTACATAACAATACAAAGATTAAAACAACGACAGAAGAGAGAAACTAACATTTATAAAAATATACATACAGGAAAAACAATTCTTTCTTGCTTAACACACGTCAAGCATAAAATTCAGTGAGAATAAAGTCCATCACTTAATCTAAAAGGTGTCAGCCGACACCAAAAACGACCAGGAACAATTATATTCTGGTTTGGGTTTACTGCATTAGTTTCAATGAGTATATGACCAAAAGGGGAACAGGAAAGTAGAGAGGGGAATTAACCAGCTGAAGCACAGTATTCAAAACAGATGTGGAGGTCAAAGGACAGAAACAAACAAATCAATGGAATGCAATACCATATAGCATGCAGTTGTCAGCCTGATGAGAGTATTGAGATGGAGTTACTAGGCATAGAGTTTAGAGTTTAAAGCGTAGCGACAGGAAAAGAGACGATAAACAAACAATAAGCATCAAATATCTGACAGTATATCCGTCCCATGTTAGTGGAGCAACCTTACAGAAAAGATTTCAAAATTGACACTTTTAATAGAGTTAAAATAAGTAGGAAATTCGTCTACACAAAATTTCATCCATGTACCCACCAGATGAGAAAGGTGGAGTCAACCAATCTTCAAACGTCTGTATAAAAAGCGCAAAATTTTCCAATAAGAAACAATCCCCCATCCGATGGAATCTATTAATATGAAATAAGATCAATGTAATAGGGGAATAGAGTGCAACTTGAATTAATTGTCCTTGATTATGATTTGGACCAATAAAGAGCAGTGAGGCCTAGTCTCTTAAAAACTTACATAGTGTCAAGTCAAGATGTCATCGAAATAACGACGGTCATATTCGATATAAAAGATCCAATAATCCAAATATGTCGAAATTATGTATATTCTATATTTACAAATTTCAGGCGTGATAATATCCGTCCACAATTATCTGCAGAAGGGAAGAAAGGATTTTATCGAAATATATAGAGAAAAGCCAGATCAGGCCAAATAGGGGCATATGCAAATGGAATAGTGTCCATAAAAGAAAGAATTTACTATATAGTTCTGATTTAAAGATTACATCTCGCTACAAAGTCCAAAGTCCTAACTAGTCCTATTAAAATGTCACTGGAATGGCATAGGAAATAACACAATATTAAAGAAAGCATATAATTAATGCACCCAGTAAAGGGAATATTTTAACTGCTCAAGGTCTCAGAAACATACAGCAGTTTCACAAGTGGTGCTCTTTATAATGACTGGATCTTCCTGTAGACAAATTGTACTCACCGGGGACGAATAGAACTCGGATGAGCTTGTCTCTGGCTAAATCATGTAGACATCCACTAATAGAACTAGTGGGCAAACCACCTCAGTCAGCCAGGGTAACAAACAACCTGTAATTAGAGAGAATATTGGAAATATATCCCTCTAGTCATATAGTTTTCTGGATAAAGGTTAAAAGAACCGAACGAACATCATACAGGGCTGGGATCTGCCCGTTTATGAATTTACGCTAACTTATATTAGTTTAGTTAATAAAAGACAATTAAATACTTGTGCGAGCTATCTCACAAGTATAGTAGAGATGAAAAGGTCCCGTTTTAATGCCTCGTATATGGAACCAAACCACCAATGAATTTGGAATGTAATCCGACATTATGATGACCCCACCAGCGCTGTGCCCGTAAAATAACCCCAATAAAAATGTAAACGCTCGCATGTATGAAATTCCTAAGTAAAATGGCAAGTAACCCATAGTGTAGGTCCCGGGAGCCCCCAGGAAAAATGGAAACGACACTGATGGCATGGACCCGATCCTCAGGTAAGTCGGAAAACTGCCCCGACATGGTAAGTGCCCCACACCCGTCATACATGTGATTTACCCCGATAAGGCTGTGTCCGTAGGCATAAGTAGGAATCTTCAACAGAAACGGCAAGCAACCCATTTCCAAATGCCTCGGAGTTAAATAACCCCGGGAAACCCGGGGAAACACAAGGACGCCGTCATGACGTCAAAAATGGAAGACAATACGTCTGTAGATAAGGATCGATGTCATATTTAGCGGCCATCTTATAATGGTAAGAGCTATATATTGGCCAATAGATAAAGTGGACTAATGACGAAATAATAAATCAGTTCAAATAACAATCTAATCCATAGGTAATTCAAGAGAATGAACACTCCTATGCCTCTAATCACGAGGCATGGTGTTTCTTTCTCATAGAGTGGGGACTATGTTATTACCAGTAAGCATAAAAGCGCTAAGAATGGACCTAACTGCCCTTGGATGTCAGATCCCGATGTATGCAATGTCTGTATGACTATACAGAATGATAATAAAATAGGATTAGACATAGGGGATAAAATAAATCAGATGCCATAGTAAATCCAAGAAATGGAGCAGATAGGCGGGCAAAGGAAAGCAGATAGATGAAGAGAGAACAAAGGAAAGTGGATAAGCAGGTTACATAATGATCGGTCCAAGCCCAGTTGTCAGGGTCATTCTTTTTCACATTATCGAAAGTACATATGACAGTCAAATTTGATAGTTATAGTATTAGCAGATGGAGTATTCCAATACAGTCACAAACAAATAATAAATGTAGGAGTATTTATAACGGTAAGTGTAAACATTTCTTAACCTTCCAAGAAGTAATGCATTTCATCTTCATTGTTATGTCCTAGTTCAACACACCGTAGTCTACAAATCCAACCTGCTTCCTTCTTCCTCAGGGCCAGTTCCCTGTTCCCTCCCCTGGGGTGGGGCGGGACATGGTCTATCCCCATAAACCACAGGACCTCACCATCCTTGTGGTGCTCTTGCATGTGAAACGTAAGGGGATATTTGCGATCCCCATTGCGTAATGCTCTTGCGTGCTCCTGTATGCGGATTTTTAAAGCTCTTTTGGTACTGCCCACGTAGATCTTATCACATGGGCAGCCCACAATGTAAATTACAAACTTAGAGTTGCAGTTAATCAAATCATTTATTGTGTATCTACATTTGGTATTGAAGCAAAAGTTTTTTGTTGTATTCCTGCCAAGGTTACAAACATTACATTATCCACAGATATAGAAACCCGTCATGGCTGATTTAAGCCAGGTGTGGTTTCTGTCATTGATCACATAACTAGGGCATAATATATTCCGTAAATTTTGTCCCCTCCTGTAGGTCACTTTAGGTTTGATAGTTAAGATGTTGCTAAGACTGGGTATATCCCCCCACATCTGTTTTGAATACTGTGCTTCAGCTGGTTAATTCCCCTCTCTACTTTCCTGTTCCCCTTTTGGTCATATACTCATTGAAACTAATGCAGTAAACCCAAACCAGAATATAATTGTTCCTGGTCGTTTTTGGTGTTGGCTGACACCTTTTAGATTAAGTGATGGACTTTATTCTCACTGAGTTTTATGCTTGACGTGTGTTAAGCAAGAAAGAATTGTTTTTCCTTTATGTATATTTTTATAAATGTTAGTTTCTCTCTTCTGTCATTGTTTTAATCTTTGTATTGTTATGTACAGCATATTATTGTATATTTGTTGTGAGTTATGTTTTTATATATGTATATTGTATTGTTTATACTTAACAGCCCTGAAGAAGACCCATAAGAGGACGAAACGCGTCGGCTGTTCCATGTGCCAAACACCGCATATCTTCACTGAAAAATGAAAAAAGAAAAATGAATCAATAAAAGAGAAAAAGAAATACAAAACACTACTGTTGGAATTTCTTTTTAAGAATCTGGATGTACTCATCGCTGTTTGTTATACTTCTCTGATACAAGTTGCTTTTTGAGTGGTGCACCTGCGCTTTGTTTTCGCTTAATGTAGATACCAAAATATTGAGTGGGCAGATGGCATCCCGACTGCTTCCCCACCTACCCACACTCATACATGAACATCCATGTGGGTTTATCCCTAAGAAGAGCAACATGTTAAACCTTCCTAGACTTTTCCATAACCTCCAAGCTCCTGAAATTTGAAAAGGTCCATAAGCGCTTGATTTTCTCAACATCGAACAAGCTTTCGACTTGGTAGGGTGGACATACCTATGGCAGGTCCTGAGCAAAACAGGATTCGGGCCAAATTTATTAGCCCGGGTCCGCACAAGCGGCTATGTGTCAGAGCCTTTCCCTCTATGCCACGGTGCGAGACAGGGATGTCCCCTGTCTCCACTACTGTTTTCAGTGGCAATGGAACCACTTGACGTATTGCTTTGGAACAAGCTTATGAAACGGGGAATCACAGTTGGTGGGATCGGTCCACGTTATCGCAGTTTAACCTGGTGATGCCTTGATGTATTTACGAGAGCCGAGCAGGGAGCTGCCAGTATTACAGACAGCACTGTCAGAATTTGCCGCAGCTTATGGCCTCTCGGTGAATGCCCAGAAGTCACAAATTATGCCGCTCTGGGCCTTGGTTGACCTTGACCCCGTGGTGCTCCCGCCCCTCTCCCTACCCTGGTTTTTGGAAGGGATCTGCGACTTAGGTATTAAGATTGCATCAGGAAGGCAGGGATTCCTAGACCTGAATATAGGAATGGTCCTGACATTGTTGCGTGCATCAATCCACCTCTGGAAAGACCTTCCACTGATAGGGAGATCAGCCCTAGTCAAGATGGTGATTTTATCCTGCTGCCTATAGGTTATGCAGAGTTCGTTATATGAGATCCCCTGATGATATTTTCGCGAGTTGGACAGTCTCATCGTAGGACTTTTATGGTCAACAAAGCGGAAGAGAATTAGCCTTCGGATGCTACACTAGGCATGGGATAGAGGGGGGATTGAACTCCCCAATCTAGAATTTTATTACATGGCTGCAAACTTACAGCACTCAGTCCACTGGTTTGGCGCGGAGAGTAATTGGGATAAGAGGTTGGTGGATCATATGAATGGCCTTAAAAGCCTATCAGAACTTCTCATTTTGGGGGCGTGTGTTCCTGACACTTACCCATACTTGATTAGACAAATAGGCTGTATATGGGAGCAAATGATTTTGACAGTCCTCCATAGAGCCCCATTAGCATGAGACATGCCAATATGGATACTTAAGCTCTTCACAGACAGAGAGAATACTATGTCTATGAAAAAACTGAAAAACTGAGATTGTGATGTTCTCGGAGATCTCTATCTAGGGGGCCAATTTATAACCAAAGAAGATGCAATTGACTCATTTTATTTGGTCAAAGGACAATATCTACAATACAATAAGATATAGGCCACTGCTCGTGAGCTTTGGCCGAACATCCCAGAAGAACATGTCCATTCCCAGACACTTAGTAGACTGCTGGACATGACAGGGGGACGGAAACTTATTACCCATATGCATAGGGCTATACTGGAAGATGCCCTAATAATTATCCCAAAGGCCCACAACTGATGGGAAGAGAGCCTTGGGGAGGATATCAAACTACTATACTGGCAGAAAGGAAACATAGAGACACGCACCGTTACCTCAAACGTCGGGTTTAAAATAATTCAATCTAATTTTGTTCACCAACTGTATCTTACCCCTAAGGTTTTGCATAATATCTACCCTGAAAGATCAGATGAATGCTCACAATGTAAAGCCACTGCGGCTGACTTCATTCATATAGTCTGGTGCTGTGCAAATATAGAACCATACTGGAAAAAGATACTTGGGGCTATCAAACAATCTACTGGTTGGGAACTTGAGGTTATTGCCAGGGAGACACTGTAAGGCCTACTTCCAGCTCCTCCCCCCAAAAAACTCAATCTTAAATTGGGGAATGGTTACGGGATATGCTTGAATAGGCCACTGCCGAAGACGTTAGAGTGAAGCAAGTTAGACAAGACAAAAAATTTGAGGGCAACCTGAGAGCATTGAGACAGATGATGTCAGAAATATGCACCGAAGAAAGCACACTAGTCAGAGAGGACATGCCTGATTAGAGAGATCTGAGATATACATCTCTATGCTGGATAGTGCTGGATAATTAGAGGGAAGCCAGAAGAACATCGGGGAACTAGGAAAAAGGATGTCTCATTGGTGATCCACACCACAGCGGGATATCGTCTTAGTATATGTTTATATAAGCCTCGATTTCCATTACTGTGTATTTGCTTCTCCCTATCCACTGAAGCTTCTACCTCGGGGGTAGGAGGGAGGGTGTTGCGCACGGAATGTTTTGTTAAGATTTAAACAAAAGTATGAGCATATTGATGTATGCTACGTGATAAGCCTGAGTTTGATGCTAGAAAATCAATAAAAATGTTTTTTTTTAAAGTAGATATATGGCCCTCTATACATGTTTTTAAAGGAAGTTGCTCATTTTACTAGTTTCTTGAACCCATGAATCTACAGGCCTGATATGCTAATTCACCTGATGACACACCCAAGCCTTGCCTTTTGATTGGGTACATTAGGAACCCACCCATGTACATGTAAAAGCACACTGAAAAACAGTTATTTCTCTAGTGAACTCTGTAGAAAGAGGATTGTGAATCAGAGGTGCTCATCTTTCATAGAATGGCTGAAGCTTCATCTTTTGTCCAGGATGAACATCTAGAACTTGGTCAGGATGAAGAGGAAGATAACCACTTCCAATAAAACAAAGTGATGTCTGGAAGTATTTTACAATGCCTTCATGGTAAAATAAGTTAAGAGCTCAATATGTGCAGTGTTTAGGGGAAGCAATTATCCAGGGGCATTGACAAAAAGTATTCACATGGGACAAGTTCCATGTGGAAGCCTTAAAAACAAATCCTGAAAGGGTGTACACCCAGATGGGGGAGAAAGCAGGTGCAGAAGGACAATCCTTTCACAAGAAAGAAAGGTAACAAATACAATTGTGTACGAAAAAACAGCATCTTCCAGTGGGCAAGCTTTTCATTATTCAGAGGTTTCACAACTATATACAGATTCTCTTGTATCTTCTTATAACACGTTGGTGTGTCCATTGTCTATAGATCTCCCTCTCATAGTCAGTTCTGTTCATCAAAACAATGTTCTCACCTTTGTCTGCTTCACATATGATCAAAGATGTGTCAGTGGCTATATCAGTGTGTGCCTGGGTGTGTCAGTGTCTCTAACAGTGTGTGCCTTGGTGTGTCATTGGCTGTATGAGTATGTGTCTGGGTGTGTCAGTGTCTGTATGGGAGTGTGGCTGGGCATGTCAGTAGTTGTGTCAGTGTGTGTCTGGGTATGTCCCTGGGTGTGTCAGAGGTTTATCTGTGAGCCTGGTTCTGCCAGTGGCTGTATCAGTGAGTGCCTGGGTGTGCCAGTGACTGTAATGGGTGCATGGATGTGGCAGTCTCAATGTGGCTTTAACGGTGTATGAGTGGCTGTGTGAGTAGCTGTATTGGTGTGTGGGTGTGTGAGTAGGTGTATCAGTGTATAGCTGCATTTATGAGTGGCTATATCAGTGTGCGGCTATATGAGTATATGAAAGGGTGTGCGAATGACTGTATGGATGTATTAGTCTATGTAAGTAGGTTTTTGCATGTGTAAATGGGTGTGTGACTGTATGAGATTTTGAGTAGGCATCTGAGTATATGTGTGGGTGTATCATTACCTGTGTGAATGACTTTGGATGTATGAGTTCATGTATGAGTACCTGTATGGGTGTGTTTGTGACCCAAATGTTAAATTAGTAATATACATTTTTATAACTTTACAAATACATTTTATTAACACATTAAATACAATTTAAACCAAACAATAAACAAATCAACATAACATAACTTATTTAAGTATTTACAAATACACTTTTGTATACAAGTACTCCAGATATATGCAGATATGTGTTTAGACCAGCAGGGACAAAACAAAGGGATGTCTGGAGGAACTTTATAATACCTTCAGGGGAAAAGAAGGTTTCTGCTAAATATGTGAAATGTAACATTTCCAACAAGCAGTTATCCAGGGGCAATGCCAAAAGGTATTCACACGGGACAAGTTCCATGTGGAAGCACTTAAAAACAAGCCATGAAAGGATCTACAGCCGGATAATGCAAAAGAAAGCAGGTGCAGCAGGACAGTCCACCTCTACAGCACCCTTGGAAGAACCATCATCAGCATCAGTCATTACAATACCAGCTGCATGCGAAGATTTGAGTGAGATGGTTCCTCGCTATGCAAACTGGCACATGCTTGTCACTGTTAAAAGTTGTCTACGGGTGCATTTTCCCTTTTTTACTGTTCTCAGGTTCTATACTCATACACCATAAATGATGTATTGTTTAAATAATCATCATTGAATAGTGGGGGGTAATCATGAAGATTCTTGAGCAAAACCCCAAAACTGCAAAATATGTGTATGTAAGTAGGTGTTTGCATGTGTAAATAGGTGTGTGATTGTATGGGATTTTGAATGGGGTGTGAGCCTATGTGTGGGTGAGTCAGTACCTGTGTGAATGACTCTATAGAGGTGTGAGTTCATGTCTGATTAATTTATGTGTTTGTGACCCATAAGTTAAATTAGTAATATACATTTTTATAATTCACATATTCAACTTATTAACAAATTACAATACTATTTAAACTAAACAACATTTAAACAAAGACATATAATTTACCTATTTACGAGTGCAGAAACACACCCAAGCTTGAACTTCTGATTAGCTACACTAGGACCCCGCCCATGTAACTGCAGCGCTACTGTCTATTTACTTTAGCTCTCTAAATGTGATAAATTTGATGGAATGACAAAGTGAGATCAATGAGTACTAGTATCGTTAACGCACACAACTGCAAGGAACTCTTCAACATCGTGAAAGAGCTTTCCAACCCCAGCGCAGGAAACAACGACATCACCCCATCGCAAGACCTCTGCAACTCCCTCGCTTCATACTTCCACAACAAGATCGCGGACATACATAACAGCTTCAACAACCAACCAACGCACACCATGACCGAACAACCACCCCCCACCACCACCCTCCACGCCTGGACCCCGATCAGCACCGAAGACACCATCCGCACGATGAACTCCATCCACTCCGGATCACCGACCGACCCCTGCCCTCACCACGTCTTCAACAAGGCCGACGCTGTCATCGCACCCCACCTGCGAGACATCATCAACACTTCCTTCGACACCACCATCTTCCCTGAGAGCTGGAAGCACGCCGAACTCAGCGCCCTACTAAAGAAACCTACAGCGGACCCCACCGACCTCAAGAATTACCGCCCCATCTCGCTCCTCCCGTTTCCAGCCAAAGTCATCGAGAAGACCGTCAACAAGCAGATGGCCGCCTTCCTCGAGACGAACGGATCCCTCGACCCCTCACAGTCCGGCTTCCGAGCCAATCACAGCACCAAGACCGCCCTCATCGCCGCCACCGATGACATCCGAGCCCTGATGGACAATGGAGAAACAGCGGCCCTCATCCTCCTAGACCTCTCTGCGGCATTCGACACGGTCTGCCACCGCACCCTAGTACGGCGCCTCAGCAACATCGGAATCCAGGACAAGGTGCTGGACTGGATCATCTCCTTCCTCGACGGAAGAACGCAGAGAGTCCGCCTACCACCGTACAAGTCAGAGGCCTCCGAAGTCACCTGCGGCGTCCCTCAAGGATCATCTCTGAGCCCCACCCTCTTCAACGTCTACATGAGCCCCCTCGCGGCCATCGTACGCAAACACAACCTCAGCATAATCTCCTACGCCGACGACACCCAACTGATCCTCTCCCTGACCAACGACCCCGCCGCCGCCAGATCCAACCTGCACGAAGGGATGAAAGAGGTAGCCGAGTGGATGACGACCAGCCGCCTGAAACTGAACTCGGACAAGACGGAGGTCCTCATCCTGGGCTCCTCACCCTCCGCCTGGGACGACTCCTGGTGGCCTCCCGCCCTGGGCACCGCACCCAAACCGACAGACCATGCACGCAACCTGGGCTTCCTCCTGGACTCCTCCCTCTCCATGACCAGGCAAGTCAACAACGTCTCCTCGGCGTGCTTCAACATCCTACGCATGCTACGGAAGATCTTCTGGTGGATCCCCACCGAGACCAGGAAGACCGTCACCCAGGCCCTCGTCACCAGCCGACTGGACTACGGCAACGCCCTCTACGCCGGTACCACCGCCAAGCTCCAGAAGAGACTCCAGCGGATCCAGAACGCCTCAGCCAGACTCATCCTCGACATCCCACGAACCAGCCACATCTCCAGACATCTGAGAGACCTTCACTGGCTCCCCGTCAACAAAAGAATCACCTTCCGCCTCCTCACCCACGCACACAAAGCCCTACACGACCAAGGCCCGAGCTACCTCAACAGCCGAGTCAACTTCTACGCTCCCAAACGCCACCTCCGATCAGCCAACCACGCCCTCGCCGCCGTCCCCCGCATCCGAAGAGCGACTACAGGAGGAAGGTCCTTCTCCTACCTGGCCGCCAAGACCTGGAACTCCCTCCCGACCGACCTGCGCCTGACCCAAGACCACCTCTCCTTCAGGAAGAAGCTGAAGACCTGGCTGTTCGAGCAGTAGCGGCACCCCCCCCCCCCCCCCCCCCCAGCGCCTTGAGACCCTACGGGTATGTAGCGCGCTTTACAAGTGTCACTGATTGATTGATTGATTGGTTATCATGTTGAGTTCAAGTGCATGTTGCAAAATTTGGAAACAGCAACTTGGTTTCTAACCCTCAGTTGTGCAGACTGTCCATGGCATGACTTACATGACTTTTTGAGAGAAGCAAACTCTAAAATTAAAGGCATCAAATTCAAAACACCGGGAGGATTTGAAGACTGAGTTGTATTTTTGCCACTTTTGTGCAGTATAACATCTGCAGATAGCAATTATCAAGATAGACTGGTCAAAAATATTCTTATGGGACAAATTCCATGTGAAAGCATGTTAAAACCACCCATAAAAGGGGATACAATCACTTCATGTGGAAAAAGGCCACTGGAGGGAAAGCAAACTCCCCATCTGTAGTAGTCTTGGGGGAACCTTCCAATCTTCAACAAATACCAGTACCAGCTAATTTCAATACGTTTTCTGTGATGGTAACATTATACAATTTAAACCAAACAATAAACAAATAAACATAGCATAACTTATTTAACTATTTACAAATACACTTTTGCACAAAAGTACTTCAGAAAAATGCAGGTATGTCTTTAGAATAGCAAGGACAACCTGACCCTGTACTGCATGAGGAGGAAGAGATACTACCTCCTCAAAAGTAGAGTAATGTTTGGAAATATTTTAGTATTCTTTCGGGGTTAGTGCCAAGTTTGTCCAGTTCAATGTCGGCAGCAATCAATTGTTTAAAGGGCTACTAGTCTGGATTGGTTATGTGCGTAACTAGGGCAGCATATGATGGGTTCTCTTAGTAGCTCTATAGGTGTGTAAATGTGTATGTAAGTGACTGAATGGATTGCTTACTGGCTGTATTAGTGAGTATTGGAGTATTTAACTGTGTGTGCAACTACCTTAGTTACTACTCGATACATAAGTGTTGTGTGGGTGTGTGAATGTATGTGTAACTACCGCTGTCGCTCTCTCAAAGGATGTGTGAGTGGCAATATGGTTTTGTAAATAAGTGTGTGAGTAGCGGTATAGGTGGGCAACCGGGTGTAAAATGGGTGAGTGGGTGTGCCTGTATGAGTGTTTAAATAATTAGGTAAGTGTATGTATAGGTGAGTAAATAGGTGTGTGAATGGTTTAATGGGTGTGTGGCAGTCACTGTGTAGCTATATGAGTGGTGTGTACATAAGTGCTTTCATGGTACTGTAACTCGGTGTGTAAATGCCTGCCTGACTGTGTGAGTGGGTGAAAATGACATACTATTAATATTATAAGGAAATACTCACATCTAATTTTAAACACATTGATTCATACTGGCTTAATAAAATTGCTATATTTTCAGTATACCAACTCCTCTTTCTCCTTTCCTGCTCACTCTATTTTTAGTTAATGTTCTCATCCTAGCTACCTTCTATTTTTCCTTCTAGTATAGTGTCTATGAGCTACACATTTTCTTTCATCTTATATACACTCGCAATTTTGTATGTAAATATACGTTTTTATTCTACAACCTAACTAACATACCTGTAAAAGCTCTTCACTGTTCTCCAACTTTAATTTCTATTTCTTTTGACATCTATTTTCATTGGAAATCTCAAGTCAGAACTATGGTATTCCTACAAATCATACACCACTCTCAGTACAAGAGCTGCTAAATTGGCTACCTTTCACCATGTGCTCTTACTTATACTCCTGTAGTTAACACATCACAGGCTTTCTTTCATCTTTTATTTCTGTTATGCCACTTCATTATTTTTTTAACCCTTTCCATGTTTCCTGGAAAGAGCCCAATTTGGATGCTTTTTTTTCACAGATCCACCGCAACGCTTTGCTTCGTGTCCATGGGGACCATGTTAGCAGGTCTCTTTACATACAACTAGGTCAAAAGTGTACATTACTTTCTGTAAGCAGCATACCAGCTTCAAATTAAACTGTAGCAGGTGTGGTTGATTGATAACAATTTCAAGCAAATCCCTAAGAACATAATTAGTTTTTATTTTTTTAAAACCAATCACAGATGTAGTTACATTTTCCTCCAAATCACTACCTAATTTTATTTCCATGCACATCTCCACCATCCAATCAAATATGTATTTTATATCCTACTTGCTGTCCTCCATTTTAGCTCCCATTCATCTTCAAAATAGCCTCATTCTATTGCAGCCTTCTCCCCCTTCCCTCCAAAATGGTCATAGTGCAGATTATGGGTCATAGTTTACTGTTTTGAGCATCCCGGATTTCAAACAAAAAGCACGTAATCAACACATGATAGCAATGGGTTTTCCTCAACCAAAACCATTCATGTAAAACAACAACCTATTTAATACAGTAGGCATATAACTGACTACATGGGTATCTAAGAGAGTGTGGGACTGCCTGTATAGGTCTGTGAGTAGATGTGCCAGTGTGTTGGATGTTGTGTGTGTGGGTGTATAAGTGGCTATATCTGGTCTCTGGGTATGTGAGTGGCGGTATGGGTCACTGAGTGAGTTTGTCAGTGTATGACTGGGTAAGTGAGTAGGTGTTTGACTGGCTGTGTGGGTGTGTGAGTAGTTGTGTTGCAGACTAGATAGGTGTGTGAGTGTGTGACTGGGAGTCTCAGTGACTGTGTAAATGGTAATATGGGTATATGAGCCACTGCATAAGTAGGTGTGTAGTGGTTGTATGAGTGTGAGTGGCTGTGTCAGTTGTTGTATGCATGTGTGAGTAAGAAGCTCTGTGGGTATATGAGTGAGGGTGTGACTGGTTGAATGAGTATGTAATAGGTGTGTGAACAACTGTGTAGCTCTGTTGGTGTGTACATGGGTGTATGGGTGTTTCTCTCAGTGCATCAGTGGCTGTGTGAGTACCTGTTGGTGTATGAGTGTCTGTGTGGGTCTGTGAGATGGTGTGTGAGTGTCTGTGTGGGTGTGTGTGTGCATCTGGGAGTGGGTGTATGACTAGGTATGTAAGTGGGTCTATGAGTGAGTGGGTCTGTGATTGTGTGTGAGAGTGTTTGTGTGGGTCTGTAAGTAGTTGTATGAGTGTATGAGTAGGGTTGTGAGCGTGTGTCTGTGCAGGTCTGTGAGTGTATGTGTGGGTCAATGAGTGGGTATATGAGTGCTTACATGGGATTGTGAGTGGGTCTCTGAGTGCCTGCATGAGTGTGTCAATGCCTGTGCAGGCCTGTGAGTCAATGTGTGAGTGCCTGTGTGAGTCTGAGAGTGGGTGTTTGAGTATCTGGGTCTGTGAGTGTCTGTGTGAGACTTTGAGTGGGTGTGTGAGTGACTGCATGGGTCTGTGAGTATCTATGTGGGTCTGTGAGTGGGTCAGAGAGTGCCTGCATGGCTCTGTAAGTGGGTGTGTGAATGTCTGCATAGGTCTGTGAGTGGGTGTGTGACTCCCTGTGCAGCTCTGTAAGCAGGTTTGAGATTATCTGTGTGGGTGTCTGAGTGGGTCTGAAAGTGCTTTTTATTCCCAAAGTTTATCAAGATTTGCAGATTTAGAACGGGGCCATGCTGAGCCTCGAGGGGATCCATGAAGTTCTGAAGTGGAAAAATCCCAGCTATAACTCAATTTTACATACATATGCAAGTGGAAGAGGTGTGGCGCCGCGGCCAGGGCGACTGACTCCGTAATCTGGGGATCACGGTTCGATTCCCAGCGCCGGTGGCAGATTAGCCCAGCACCATGTGACTCTGGGCAATAGCTTGCTTAATCTTCCCGACGGTGCCTAGAGACCCTTACGGGTGATTGTTCGCGCTTTACAAATGTGGATTATTATTAGTATTCCTCTAACACACCCACGGGTTCAGGGTACCTCTACCCTGACCCCTTTAATCATTTTGCAGATACATTTTAAGACCCTGGGACCCTTCCTGGATACTTTGCTGGTGATGCTTAGTCAGACTTTACTCATGTTTACGCAGGAACGCCATACAAGGATGTGAGGTCCCTACTTCCCTCTGGTTCTGATATACCCAACAGAGTCAAACCAATGGCAGTAGACCAGGGAAAGGAGGGAAAACAGGGATGGAAGAAGAATATGTCCCACAACACCCCCCACTCATGGAACGTTCCAGGCAAACAGGAGGAATCCCTACCTAAAAATAGATAGAGTGTGTCAGTATAAAGATATATACTAAATGTAAGATAATAATAGTGAGGAATATGTGAGAGTTTAAGGTACCTAAATAATTGCCTTCTTCCGTTAAATGATAACAGAGTGGTTCATGTGATGTTATAGCCTTTGTCTGTAGAATAGGAAAGGAAAAATATCAACAATGTATACATACATGTAGAGAACTGAAATCAAGAAGAGGAGCACTCTATCAACCACCTAAGACTACTAGTGACACATAGAACAGGGATCTTTGATTAGGATATTAGATCCTTAAAATCTTGCTATGGTAAATAAAAACATGGGGCCAACTATCGCCCCATCTCCTTGCTGCCATTCTTGGGCAAGGTGATGGAACGCCACGTCACCGCGGTACTCAGCGCCCATATTGAGACTAACGGGGGGCTGGCATCTCGCCAGGCCGGTTTCCGCCCCAGACATTCGACCGAATCAGTTGTGGTCTCAGTCCTAGATAATCTCAGAAAGGGTTTGGATGATAACAAACACCAGGCACTGGTCCTCCTTGACTTGTCCGCCGCCTTTGACACGGTGGACCATACCATCCTACTGTCCCGTGTCAGGGCGGCTGGAATCGGGGGATCAGCCCTGGTTTGGCTCTCCTCCTTTCTGAGGGACCGCACCCAGGCAGTGCGGCTAGGCATCTTCTCTGCCACTCCCCTCCCGGTCACCTGTGGTGTTCCCCAGGGACCCTCTCTTTCCCCCCTGCTTTATAATCTCTATATCTTCCCTCTTATCTTCGCGCTTCAGCAGCTGGAGGTCACCGTGTACAACTACGCGGATGATCTCCAGCTCATCTTTGATCTGTCCTCCTCTCCCCTTTCTGTCTCTAATTTCCAGTCTACCATGACATTTATCAGGGACTGGATGAACCACAACCACCTTAAGTTGAACCCGGATAAAACCGAGTTGGTTCTCACTGGTGGTTCATCCAGCCCCTGGAACTCTCTCTTTTGGCCCCCCTCTCTTGGGCCCGCACCTTCCCCTTCAACCACGGTTAAAACACTGGGTGTTAAAATAAATAATCACCTCACCCTTCACCCACAGATCAGCTCCGTGGTCTCCTCTTGTTTCCTCACTCTCCGCACCATCCGCTCCGTTTCCCGCTTCTTTTCCCCTCAGGCACTCAAGATCATTATGGCCGCCCTGGTGATATCAAAACTGGATTATGCCAACGCCCTCTATCATGGCATTCCAGCTTACAGCCTGCGAAGACTTCAGTCGATCCAGAACCAGGCGGCCCGGCTGGTTTACGGCCTCCCACGCTACCACCATTCCACCCCCCTTCTCAGGGAGCTTCACTGGCTTCCCGTAAAAGAACGCTCCCTTTTTAAGACGGGCTGCATGGTCTTCCAGGCCCGCCAAGGCACTGCCCCTGCCTTTATATCTTCTTTAATCAAATCCTATGTTCCCACAAGACACCTCCGGTCTTCCTCTAAGTCCCTTCTTCAGATTCCCCGCTTCACACGTAAAAAGTGGGGTGGGGCCAACTTTTCCACCTTGGCTCCAACCTTCTGGAACTCCCTTCCTGACCATCTCCGTTCTGCTACCCAGTACCTCTCTTTTCGTAAAGATCTAAAAACCTTCCTCTTCAAACAGGCTTTCCCCGCTTAGCTCCCTATTCTTATCACTCTTGTCTCTCCCCTCAGTTGCCGATCCTGGCCACTAGCGCCAAGAAACCGCATGGTGTACGCTGCGCTTTAGAAATGTTTTAAATTAGAAATTAGAATTAGAATTAGAAAAACAAGTTTAGTACTTGAACACAACTTAAATCCTCCTTGAAGTCAGGAAGTAATAACAGAAAATTTCTTATGTCTTTCAGGAATACTCTTGATTAATAAATGAAACAAAAGAACAGGAAAAAATGAATTGCCAGGGACATGGTTCCCGACAGGTAAGCATTTGGTGCTTAAATAAAGACAAATTCATGGGCAAAAGCGATGTTACTGTCTTGCAAGAAGTGAAAGACTGTCGTTTTTCGTGACTGCAGGAGAAGAGTTAGAGCTGCAGCACCACATGAGTCAGAAGAAAGAAAGCCAGTGAACCGCCGAGGGATCCAAGAGATGCCAAAGGCCATGAAGGGAAGACGCAACAAGACGACGAGCAGAAACACTGACACCCGGCGGCAAACCGTAAGAACAGCAGGTGAGTGATCTGGAAGTTAGGAACGATCCTAAACACTAGAACATGAAGCGTGTCTGTGTGGGATCAGAGGGGTTTTATACTCATCTGCCGGTCCCCACGTATTCAATGTAGAGGGACCGGCACTCATGACATGCATGACTTTGCGGATCCACCACAGGGGATCCGCGGAGGGTCCGCGTCCATAGATTTACAATTTTGTTTTTCCTTTTATAACTCCACACTTACTAAATGGATTTACACCAAATCACAAAAAGGACTCTTTCTGGACCAAGAGCTACCTCTCTGCCAAATTTGGTGGAATTCCATCCAGTATCTCACGTTGTAGTCATGTTCAAAATCCCTATGGCTAATTGCATGGGAAATGTACATTTTTTGACCCCGCCTTTTATCATCCCCCGCTTGACAGATCACTCCAAAACCTTCCGTGCAGAACTAGACATACCATGCCACCTTTATTGGAAAATTTCATGAAGATTCGTCAAACGTTACTAAATTTATATGCATGTCAAAAAACACTTTTCCTATGAAAACTAGGTTCAAACTATAACTGTCCACTGGATACACCAATTCTTGTGTATTGTATAACACACAAGAATTACAAATATATATTTAACATTATTTTAATTGTATTTTTTAAATATTTTACATTTACTACTGTAAAAAGCATATATATTGAGAAAATATATACACAGAATACTGTAGTCAGCGTAACAGTAGGGGAAGCGTTGAACTTTAGAGTGGTTAAATGTACTATTTCCACTCCAAACAGCACAAGAGTAGGGGTAGTGTTGGACTTTAGAGGGGCTAGATTTACTATTCCTACTCTAGACAGTGCTGCTGTAGGGAAAAGGTTAGACTTTGGAGGGGTTAAATTTACTATTCCTACTCCACTCTAAGCAACATTAGGGAAAGTACTTCACTTCAAACACATTACGTATATGAATAACACTATTATTGTAGAAACAATATTAAACTCTTAATATAAACATTATTGATTCATATAAAAATATGTATTTAAAAACATAAATATAAATACAAAAGAAAGGAAAACATCTCACTTCATATAATATACAATAAATTCAACTTCCTTCCTTTACTACCAAAAAGAAGATAAAATAATTAGTAATAGATGAAATTTCTATTAGTACATAAAATCCATTCAAATAACAATTTTTTCTTTAATGCCAATACATGCCAGAGAACAATTCCAATGTAATCTTCAAATCTCCCATCCAATCAGCCCAAGTTGCCTTTGTACAAGATTTGTGCATCCAAAGTCTGTGGCTGTCTTTCCTAGGATCAACCCAGGTTCCCTCTGTACGTGGAAACAGCACAATATACCTGCAAATGTCACAACTCTGAATTGTCCAATGAAGATGAAATGGTGAAGGAACCTAAAACAGATTAAAAAAACAAAAAAAACATTACCAATCACACGGAACATGATGGCTGCATTACAAAGCCAACCTTTGGAGGACACAGTTTTACAGTACAATCAGGAATAACCAATGTAACGGAACACAGCAGCCAATGTGTCCACACTTTGATCTACAAACACCTTTGGTCTGATTTTTCCAGAACTTGGCCTTCCCAACAAAGTACCGCCACTTACTTCTCTCATAACCACATCAATAGTTAGTGTAATGGTAAAAGACATGACATGTAACGCTATATTCACACTCTTGATAAGTAGTTGTCAATGACATCTAGACATAAGTCAACTCCTTCCTCATCCTATTCATCACTATCATCTTCATTTGGCATATCAAGATCATCACCAGGAGCCTCTTCATCGTCTCCATACTGTGTGATGTAAGGATGTTCCCTCACAGGGCACGGTTGTGGAGCGTGCAGCAGGCAATTGTGTGTCTTTTGGCAACAGTGATTTTTCACACCTTAGTGGGTGAGTAGAGGAGGGCTCCATCAGTTTTGTCCAGACAACCAAACCTGGCCTGTAGGAGCTCAAAAGCCCGCTGAACTGACCGCCATATTCATTCAAAAACTTGTGTGAAGCATATTGAACACAAGTCAACTGTCACCTGCACACAGTGTTACTCTTCAATAAAAAAATGTGTAATGTGTTCAATACCGCTACACAGCTATTGTGCACATGCCTTTTGTAGCAAAAACAAGCTCTCACAAACACTTATCATAAAAAATAAAAAATGTAAAAAAATATATGAATTAAAAAATACACAATTAGTTACCATTTAATAAATTACATATATATATCAATTATAAAACAAAAATATACATTTATTTTCTTCCCAACCAACTCATACTATATCCCTACAATCCCAGCAGCCCTTTCCTAAAATACAGCTAAAATATTAAACAATATTAAACAATTTACATAATTAATAATAAATAATTAACAATTAATAATTGTCCCACATTATACCCCTACAAACCCAGCAGCCCGTACTTAAAATACAAACAAAAATAAATAAGTATTAAACAATTTACATAATTTATAGACAATTAAATAGTTCATTAACAATTCATACATAATTGTAAATTAATCATAACTTAACTAACTTTCCACCCTATGCTCCTGCAACCCCAGCAGTCTGTACCTAAAATATAGCTAAAATAAATCAGTTCGAAACAATGCACATAATACTGCATTAAATAATTAACAATGAATAATTGTTGATTATTACCTAATTAACTTCCCATCCTATAGTTCACCTAAAATAAGAGTAAAATAAATAAGTATTTAACAAATTACATAATAATAAGTTGCATAGTTAATTAATAATTAATAAAGTATTTGTTAATTGTTACTTAATTAACTTCCCACCCTATTCCCCTAAAAACCCAGCAGCCTGCACTGAAAATATAACTATAAACTATTTACATAATAATCAATTACATAATTAATTGACAATTAATTGTTCATCAATTTTTTATCAATTAACTTCCCACCCAATCCCCCTTTAATACCAACAACTCATGACAACACTGTAAATTACTAATAACAATTAAATAAAAATTCTAAATTACTTAAATTTACTACGTTTATTTAAAAAAATGAATATCAATTATACAAATAATGGTTACATAATATATAAACTCAAACACATGAAAAGAACTAAAAAACAAGATTTTTACAACTACTACTTACCCCAAAAAACTATGGGGCTGATTACGATAGTGGTAGTAGGCACCTCCCCGGTACTGGTGGAAAACATCGATTTAGTTACTCCGAAAGCTGTCATCATGACTGCCATATTACAATGGGCAAGGATAGCCCATTTTTCCGTCTGATTTTTCCAGATCTGCCAGAAATTTCATTAAGCAACAATGTCGGCGGGGGCCAATAGGGAAAGTCAGCCGTGCGGAAGGACGTTACAACCGCCAACTAGTGCACGATGCATTAATCAGGCCAGCGGAACGCAGAGGTAAAACCAGCTCATTGGAGATGGCGGAAGCACAACTACAGAGCGAGAAATTTGAGTCAGACACCTCTCCACGTTCATGCATGTCATGGATCCTGCTCTACAAGCCTTACCGCTGCTCTACCTGATCCACTACCAACAACTATGATGCCCTCGCAGACAACAGCAGAGGTAAGTCCAAAACATCTCCCCGCATGCAACCCCTTGATAACAACAACACACAGCAATCACTCATGTATAACTTACCTGCCAACATCGGACACCCTGATGGACACAGGAACATATACTACAATAAAAGTACCCATTCCGCACACAAAGGTACATTGTCACCTCAGCATCGGTGAAACCCACCTCGATAAAAATGATACCACGTACCATTGCCGTGGCAGACACGTCACAGCAACGGTGAAGCGGTGGCCAAACTTGAACATATGAATATAGAAGTTCAGCACATTATTGCAGGCTACCAAGATCCTTATCTCCTTCTTCTGCCCACACCCAATCAAAATGAGCCTCAAATTAGCACAACATAGCTGGAGTGATGTGCAGGCACAGGGTCTATTGTAACATCTCACTAGGCTCATCATAAAATTGATAGCAACAGGAGTGACGGATGAGGCAAGAGTAACCTGAAAGGGACAATGGCGATTATTACAGTCAAATCAGGGTTAGACCAAATCCAAAGAGGAATAGAGGATGCAAGAGCAAACAGGATGTATTTGGGGAGTTCACAGTAGTACAATAAGGTGTTGGATGAGTCAGAGAGCAAAGGCAGATGACATATTAAGAGAGCTACCACTGCCACATTATCATAGTTCAGCCCACACCCTAATCAGACATTGCCTGGCTCATCACATACAATGGCAGACCATACCACATAATGACAGACCATCCCATGCAACACTGTTTAATTTTTTTGACTTAAACTGCAAACTTTAAGTAAACACCAGTGTACATTTGTCTCATATGTGTACTGCTGCAGTAAATGACCGCATGTGAGTATGTCCTCTACATCAATAACACTGAGTACCCTGCCACCCCACTGAACTAATCAAAACCATCACTCCCCCCCTCCAAATGTAGCACTAACTACAAAATATTGAATGAATGCCAAAGTGTCAGGAAGAGGCCATCTTGATATCAGTAAACACTAACCTAAGACCCTTGACAAACCTCCTCTTCCTTACACCTGCCTTCCACTCATGTGAATAAATGTGAGTAATTGAATAAATAAAGATTCATTTTGCAGATTGCAAACCTTGGAACTGGTCAGTCTGCATGGCAGCTCTTTGATACAACACACAAACTCTTACTTTGCCTTTTCCAGAAACTATAAGTCACCAACACTGTAAGAGAACAAGTAAATTATTCAAAATTGGAGGGACCAGTGCAGGTAATGTATGGAGAGATGAGTGGTAGCATATTTAAATGGAATGTAAGAGGTCTCACGTATTACACTACATTTCGGACATCAATTAATCCATGTGTGGCACAGAGATTCTAATTGTATGAAATATATCATCAGTGCACTATCACTGTGATCCAGCAAAGCAAGTAAGGCATTGCACCAGAATGAGTCCAATGCCTTTCCAGAATGAGACCAGCACTTCATTTGTCTTAACTAATATGTCATGTGTATGCCACTGGCACAATACTCATGCCTCGCGGTAACCTTCCCTTGCAGGCAAACTTAATATTAACCTTCACACTTACCACTCACCTACCCATCTACAACCTTCCCTGCTCCACACCTGGAACAATCTCTGATAAAGGTGCTAATGTACTCCTATGAGTTCCCTGCTACACAATGCTACACCCTGGTGTGTATCTCCAAATCTCTGAGCTCAGGTCAAGGATGTCTGATGCAATGCAGAACTCAAAGCAAATGTTAAATACATGTATTACAGACCACACCAAAAGAAGTCCAACAGGCATGGCCATGTGCAGCAAAAGATTGGATAGCCTAATCTGCTCCCAGTCCTCCCTGGAACAGATATAATTTCTCATGTGCCCAACTGCACAGACTGCATAATCCATCAAAAGCAAATTCCCCATAAACAAATGACACATAGAAACACAAAGTGTGTACATCCAGACAAATCTGCCAACACTGCCATAGACTCTCCACCGGTTACAAAGGGACCATGGTGTCAGTGTGCCGCTCAAGCAATCCCAGCCACAATCCTGACACATGACTGCTCCAAGATAGGGGGCCAAAGCATAATTTGGCACACAAAACCAGCAAATAAACAAGACTCCACATTGCCTCATGTGACATGCACACTAGAAATGCACAGTTCCAAATACACACACATCTGAATTCATTTAAATACACACACTTCTCACACACAATGTATGGCAAAAACAACAAAACACACACATGCACTTGTCTGTAGAAAGAGTCAATACAGGCAAAATACTTCATCCCTCCCCAACAACGTCATGACTTATGCACATCCTGACACATCCCACAGCAATCTAAGCTGGACATCAGGGGGGCTCACACTTGTCAAGGACAATGCATCAGCCACTGACAGCAGTGCATGCACAGTAAGCAGTATCTGAACACCACTACAACCAGGGACAGACATATCTGAATTCACCACCATGAACAAGAACATCACAAATCCTCACAGCACACAGATCACTTCCCACACAGGATGGGTGGCAGTGCCTCAGCAAACACCTATACACTTTTGCTATTACCTACTGCTCCACAACTCAGGCAAACACATATGCATGGGACAAGACTAGAGGAATGTTCTGTAAACTCATCTGTACAATACAGGATTACCCATGACTACAATTAAGTAGACTCAAATAGCACATATCAAATTGTGAAACAGTGCCGAGGGGCACAATGGTTTTGGACACAAATCAATCTCCCACAGTATAGTGTCACACTATGGAGAGGTGGGGAGGGCCAAATACTGGTATGGCATGGAGTGGAATATTGTTGAGTGAAGTGGTGTATACAGGAGTATTGTACAGGTGAGGAGTGTACAGAGCAAAAAGACATAGTGGAGAATGTCACATTGTATAGGCCTCAAATGTTCCTCTTGTGCTTGTAGTGTCATGCAGTGGTCACAGGTACACTGTAACAGCACACAGGAGAGTTACAGAGATTGGATTTGTGTACAGGACTGGTATGTATTGGAATACCACATAGTGGAGTAGATAGAGTGTAATGTGACATCAATGTATGGCACAAATCACATATAATGTATGTTTGCTAGAGTCAGTCAGCACAGTGAGAACAAAGGTGAGCAAGAGCTATGTCTGATCCCAAAACTGCAACCTCACACATTGGAGTGACACACTCTGCATACTCACAAATGATGTGGCCCACAAGTAGGTGTACCCTAGGACTGCGAGGTCACACTGACACACTGCACATTGCTCCGGCAACAATTCAACATGTGCACACAACCTCCTGTATGTGCCTGAACATGTAAACAAACAGGCACTCATAAACTGGATCATACATGTGTGAGTGGATAATGCTCAAGGGAACAAATACAATAATACATCGGATTCTGACATGACAATAACACTGCATGAGTAGTGAAGTGCATACATGTCAATGCACCCTTGTGACTATGAGGCCATGCCTATCCAAGATAACTTCACACTTACACTGGTGTGTACATATCAAGGTAAATCCCTCACATATGATGCACCCTGTCCACCTATCAAGTCATCATGTAAATCTAAAGAGCTGTTGTTGCTGTAGAGAATCCAAATATGACGTATACAAAAGTTGTGCCCCGACAAATTAATGTAGAGGACAAGAGTAGACCTTCACAGATAAGCATCATGGCCCCATTAACCCTCTGACTCAATAAGCACATTAGTCATTACAACCTCTGGGAACACCTGCAGCACCAAATCAAGCCCATGCCTCAGTGATTGTTGCATTCAGAGCATGGAACAGATGATCATATATACATATATTGTTCTGCATCATTAGCAAGGACAGCGACAAAGCGCTGAACAAAAATATAACTTTAATACATAAACTCTGTATCTGTAAGAAAAGTGCCAAACATAAAGGCCAATTGCCAGTCCAAAATAGAGTCTGCACTTGTGTGCATGCAAACTTGCACTGCAAACTTGCAAAGAAGTCCACTACTATGGAAATCTCCACCGAATAGGGGCATCAAATGGGCGGTTCAGGCATCGCTCAGGGAGGACTGGGGAGCGAAGTGGGGTCTGGCTCAAAATTGTTGAGAACTGGGAGGGGGATGACTGTCTGGGGTAGTGGGAGGACTGTACCTGGGTGGGGGAGAACTGGCTGACGCAGTGAGATCACTGGATATGGAAGGCGAAGGGCTGGCTGGACCAGGTGGAGTCGTGGCATGGGGAGGTAGAGAAATGCTGGGGGGAGGCTCAGTGGATGATGTTGTATGTGGAGGGCTGGGTTTCACTTGTTTGGGTATCCGATATCCACTAAGCATCTTGGGCCAAGGGAGAAGTGAGGTGGGCACAACAGCCTCCTTTATCACAGAAAGTGGTGCAGGTGGTGGTGCTTCTTTCCTGGGAGATTTCCCAGATCTGGTGGTACGCCCTGGGGTGGGTGGCCTTTTCCCTCGACTCCCCTGTTGTGGATGTACATTCGCCTCTTTGTTCTTGTGGCCATGCTTCTCGTTGGCGGGGGTGAGTGGAAGCTTTGGACAACCCAGCCCTCTTAACTTGGGGGGGGGGCAGTAGTGGCAGGCACTAGGTCCAGGGCAGCCAGGGTAAGTGTGGAGTGCCAGGAATCGAAGGTATTCAATCTGGATGCATGTTTTTTGCCTTTATGTTTCTGAGTGTCCTGTGATGGTCTTGTTGTTGTGCTGTCATGTGTGCTTTTTGTGTGCTTTGGGGATTGTGTGTTGTGTCTGTGTCGCTTTGAGTGTTGTTGTGTGCTGCGTGTGGGTGACTGGGTGCCTGAGTGCTCTGGTGTGTGTGTGCTCTGGTCAGGTGGGGGCACTGGGAGGATTGTGGGGGAAGGGTCAGGAGCTGGACTGGGTGGTTGGTACTGCTCAATGGCTGCCGTCTCTGTGGAGATCAAAGACTGGACAGTTCTGTGCAGGCCACCCACGCCCGAATAAATGCCCTCCAGGAATGCCACAACCTGGCACAACTTGTTGCCATGATCCTGGAGGGCATTAAGGAGCACAGTATGACCCACAGACAGTTGCCGCAAGATGTCTATGGCCTCCACACAGATGGCGGTAGGGGAGACAGGGGCATGGGCAGCGGTGCCTGGGGGAAGGAGACTCTGGCCTTCTTAGGGTTGCTGGCCAGGATACCAGTTTTGGGAGCAGCAGGGAGGGTGGACACTAGATGGGGCGGACGAAGAAGCAGATGTTGAACTTCCTATGTCTGCCAACGTTGTGGGGTCACTGCTGGAGTGTGAAGATGTAGAGCTAGGTGTTTCTGGACTCCTCCAGGGAACTTCTGTCCCCCTCCGAGGTGCTGGTCCCCTCAGTGTCGCTGTATTCCTGATGACCACTAATGCCAGCTGCTTCCCCAATGGTTTAGGGCCCCTCTCCTTCCCTGCCCTCAATAGATACTGTAAGAGACAGAGACATAGGTTCAGTAAACTGGCCTACTCACAAAGATGATATGAAATACAAACAGAATTCATTTGACTTACGACCCAAAATTCACTTGTACATGTACTGGCTGCATAAGCCCAATATTTTGCCTGATCATATGATGTATTGACACATCTTTTTTGGATGTTCATGCTCCATGATGCCTTGACACTGCCAAATTGCTGTGCATGTGTCAACATTTCAACATCACATCCTATTGTGTGTAGACACACCTACATACCTTTTGTTAAGAGTGCCACACATCCAAATCTGTTGTGTTTCTCCCACTTGAAGTATGAGGTCACAAAACACTACAAATACAAACTTGAACATGACAATTGTTAAGTGACCTTACATCCTTCCATCCAAATGTGTTGCTACTACAGCACATCTACTGCAGAACACTGTTAACCGATTTGTAGATGCATCAATGACATGGAAGTACACACCACAAATATCTCAATGCACCCTAACATGATGCTCACTGCAGTTCACTGTCAGTTGATGTATTTGAAACTTACAATTCTGCATATTTTACATGGACACATTTTTAGGTATAAACTGTTATGAAGCACCATGTACTAATGGTGACAAAAAGACAATGCAAATCAGCATGACTTCAGGCAATGTGACGCAAGGGCCTTGTATGTTGTGACATGTCACATACCAACAATATTTCAATCTCAGGGCAAGCCGTCAATGATCCAAGGCATAAGAGTGCCTTTTGTAGATGAAGCTTCTAGTGGCCTCCATAAGGAAGGGATTGAAAACCTGCCTATTTTAGGGTGCCTCCACTGTAGCCATATGTAAGCTGATTAAGCGCCTAGACACCTCCGGGTATAAGTAGCGATATACAAATTCTTAATTTCATTCATTTCATTTCAAGGACAGGCACTGTGTGCCAATAGGTAGTGTCTGGCATCTGACATCCCTACGTTGTGCTGACTGCTGACACCCAGGACACATCAATGTCACAAGAGATCACTCACTGATGTAAACCAGTGGCCGCTACTTGAACATGCACTGATGCATATGTACACCCCTCCTCAATGCACACATAGTAAGAACTGCCACTCAAAATTACATTGGCTTATTCCATCTGAAGGTACAGTACAACACTTCAAATACATCACAATTTGACATACACACTGATCACATACAGCTATGTTAAGCCCTAGTGCAAACACAATCTGGCAATACCCATGTTTAGCTCCATAGCTTCAACCTTCCAATGTCTAACCATCCCAAAAAGACATGTTGCCATGTGCACAATGAGCAAATGCAGATCATCCAATGCATCACTGAAATCATCACCACCTACACACTCAGCGCCTGTGTGCAGTTGCTGTCATTATGGCAGGGAATGACATTACATGATGCCATGCTGCTTATATTTGTCTAAATATGTCACTGTGATGCTGTCATCTGTATCATTTTGCTGTACACCACCCATGGGACAGGTGAAACCTCTGCTAACTCACTGCACCCTGAGTCCACATTAGTCCATGTCTCAATCCACTTGCACATCTTCACATGAGTCACAATATTGTGGGAGCCACACAGCACATACAAGTCTGGCAAGTATACTGTGCTAGACTCTTCACACAACTTCTTCTCCTGTGTAGGAATGGTTACGTTCAGACACCATTTACCAGATGGGACATGCAAACATGTCAAGATGATTTGCACTGACACAGTTCATGGATTCCCTACATGAGAATCCAACTGTTGTACACATGCAGAACATCATGCCATTGCCACTGAGGCAAATTTGAATCTATTGCATCACACTACAGACATCTCAGAAGTTCCTGGGTTGCTCATGGCTGGGATTAAGGCAGTCAGTCATGCACTAAGTCACACTTAGCCCAGTACTCACCCCCAACTTGCTGCTGTTGGGCCCTCAAGCGTCCATCCAGCGCAGTCTGTGTCACTACCAGGATGTGGGCCAATTGTGTTGTCATAGTCCGACGCACTAACCTTCCACCAGCCCCAGCGTAATTTCTGCAACGTTTTTGCTGGGGCAGCAGATGTCATCCCACATCTTGTGGCAGTGAGTATGGCGCCAGTTAGAGACCCTTAAGGCCCGCACCTTGCGGGCGATGGCCCTCAATATTGCCTTACGCTGATGGACCTTGAGCTGTAGGCATGGTAGACAAGATAAAAACTTTGTTAAACAGTATGTTGTGGACCATTGAGTGCCAGACCAGAAGCATTTATACAATACCACACACATACATCAATGGACAGCAGAGTCTATAGAACATGTCACATACTACACTCTGACCAAGCTTTATGAGTACAGTGTTAAAATCTGTGATGATGGACTGACTTCCTGGGCATCTCATATACATGCAGAGGGCGTGCACTTAATTCAAGGTGAAACAGGGCCTCATCTGTGATGCATAATGTGAGTGAGCCTGACAGACAATACACTGTAATTAATTCTTAGTGGTAATACTTACTGTGTCTAACACTACACACCCCTTAATGTCCAGGACCATTGCATAGCTACACGTGTTATGGATGTCACGATCGATAAGGTACCTGACACTACATTCTCTTACTCATGTGACAAGGTGAAGACCTGTCTTGTGTACTCTTCATACCTCTATATGCTGCTTCATAAATAGGAGGGTGCACTTCTCATATGTCCTGACAACTCCTTTGTGTGATGTGGCCTTGGCACATTGTGCATTTACAGGACGAGCCTTAGTTGTTTTAACAGACGCAAAATGTGGTCCATCACAAGATTCACATGCATGTAGAATGAGAATGATGACACAGTACATAAACATGTGAGACTATACACATAATGGCACAAAAACAAGGATGACATGTCCACTCTACATGTTGCAGATGTGTGAGAGGTGAGTTACCACTAGTTTAGACAGATACAGGCCTTGAACTCTTGTGCAGACTGGACTCCTCGCCATAGTGTCACTGTCAAATCATTCCACCCACTAATCTGTATCCTCTGCCCAATTGACTGGTACCATCTCCATAATGATTACAAGTAAACTTACAGAAGTTTTTTTGACATTTCACAGGGAATATGAGTACAAAGTGACAATTGCTCCAGTCATCAGTGTAACTGTACTACTGCTAAACTTCGTTATGTACAATTCATCATTGCATGCAGTCAGGGATCAGGGGAATAAGGCTCTACACACAATTACTGTGAAGTCATTCTGCTAGGCAGAGTCTGACACATTTACATTGCAACTACCATTACATCGCATGATTTTACAAAGCATGCCATTACAGTGCATTTTTAGAAACTACCATTACAACGCATACCATTACAACGCATACCATTACAATGCATACCATTGCAATGCATAATACTTTTAGGGTAACAGAGGGGTAAGTGTTGGATAGTGTAGGGGTTTGAATTACTATTCCCACTCCAGTGAGTGTAACAGTGGGGTAAGTGTTGGATAGTGTAGGGGTTTGAATTACTATTCCCACTCCAGTGAGTGCAACAGTAGGGTCAGTGTTGGATAGTGTAGGGGTAAAAATTACTATTCCCATGTACCACAAAACTCATACCCACCCTAAAACAAAAAAATCTCCATTGCTTCCCTTATAATGCATTGTAATGGCATGCTTTGTAATGGTATGTGTTGTAATGGTATGCGTTGTAGTGACATGTGTTGTAATGACTGGCATGTAATGGCATGCGATGTAAAGGTAGTTGCGTTGTAAGAGCTGCATTTTAAAGGTAGTGCGTTGTAAAAACTGCGTTGTAATGGTTGTTTCCTGTGGCCAATGCCTCTGCCAGCACTGGCTGACAGCTACCGTGTGTGAAAACACATTGTGCATTTGCATTCTCGAATTTAAAAGTGCATCACTGATCCCAGCACAATTAAAAAAAATAAAGTGCACCTTATAAAGTTATTGGAGAGTGTGACATTATACTTTAGTCTTCCCACACATGTAATGGAAGTACGCATGGGGTAAAATGCTTTAGTCTGTCCGTCATCACAGGTCTTTTTTATCCATGTAGGAATGTATACACATATCCTGTGGATTTGTATTTCATTGTTGGAAATATGGAACTGTGTGTAATGCAAACTCCTCCCACAGTCATGATGGTCTGCCCCACGTAATGTGTATATATGTCTGTACACAGTATATTAATGAAGTCTTGTCCAGCTTACACTCACTGCCAGCATTTGGCATGATGTTGTGTTTTTTGGTACTCAAGGTGGATTTTTTGCAGTGACAGCAGCTACATACATAGGCTATTTTTATATTTGAAAGAAGTTAGTATATACACCCTGGCTACCTAATTGACTACAGGGGATCAAGGTTTCTGCATTAAACGGTTTCAACAGTTCTGTCAATATTGTGGTTGTGTGAGTCATTCTGTATGCTGTTACTCACATCTCATACTTGACTCTTTTCACACATGTGTCCCCTGTCAGATTACGAAGGAGAAGACCACCTGTGTATCGGCCTATACCAGACATGTTGAAAATGGAGTATACAGACATCATTAAGAAATTCGGTCTCAATCGCCTTACTCTTCAAGAGCTATGTGCTCAGTTGGAGCCCCATTTGAGGGCTCACAGACCCTATCTAACAGCTTTGACAACAACAGTGAAGGTGATCACTGTTTTACTTTGCCACAGGTTTGTTTCAGTACATGGTTGCCATCGCAGGTGGGATGTCTCAGCCCCTATTCAGCATGATGTTGCATGATGTCCTGTCTGTATTGTTAACATAAAAGGACAGCTACATCCACTTTCCAAGAAGACATGAATTGGCAGATGTGAAGGGGGAATTTTATGACCTTGGTCACATCCCAAATATTGTTGGAGCCATTGACGGCACACACATTGGCCTTGTGTCACCACAGGCATGGAAGCACATCTACCATAACAGGATGCATTACCATTAAAAAATGTGCAAGTGGTATGCCTAGCCGATCTGATAATATCCAACGTGTGTGCCAAATGTCCAAGGTCTACATATGACTCCTAGATAATGCGGAAAAGCATTATCCCACAATTTATGGCAAATCTTCATCCAGAGAGGGCCTGGCTTGTTGATGAATTAGCTGTGCCAATAATTGTGGTGTATGTGTGACATGCTGGCCTCCTCCTCCTCAAATAGTTCAATTACATTGTTAATCTGTGTTTCTCATAACTAGGTGACTCAGCGTATCCCAACCGACCTTGGTTGCTGAGCCCTCTCTGAGGAATCCAAGGATGCCAGGGGAAGTCCGCTTCCATACATTAGGTCTTTTGTGAAAAGTATTTCCCTTCCTCCCTCTGTCCACTCGTAAGACCCTGATCCAAGCACTAGTATTGAGTCAACTAGACTGCTGCAACGCATTGCTGATCTCAGCCAGTGAAGCCTCACTGAACAAATTTCAAGTGGTCCAAAACACCGCTGCAAGACTGGTCTTGAATGCCCCTGCTCTCACCCCGTCTCTTCCTCTCCTACTGAAACTGCATTGGTTACCTGTACAGAAACACATTTTCTTCAAGATTTGTTGCATTGTGCATAAAGCCCTAAGCGGCAAGGGCCCCAGTTATCTAGCAGAGAAATTTAATAAATATCAGCCTCTTAGGACATTTTGCTCAGGGACCAAATCTCTACTTGTGGTTCCCCGCTGTAAGAAGGTCTGGTTGGGTGGGAAATTCTTCTTTCATTTAGCCCCCACCCTCTGGAACCTACTTCCAATTCATTTGTGTGAATGCTCTGACCTCCTGAGATTTCGCAAGCTCTTGAAGACCTCGTAATTCCAACTTACTCCCTGTTTCTGCCCAATTATGCAGACCGCAAGCGCAGAGATACCCCTTGGGGGGTGACTCATGCGCTTTATAAATCATAACTCAAATCAAATCAATGATGCCCATGGGAGGACACGTTGAGTAGTGGAGCGAGCTTTTGGACATCTGAAGGCAAGATTTAGGTGTCTGGACAAGAGTGGTGGTGCACTACTCTACTCTCCCCAGAAGGTGTGTCAGATTATAGTACCCTGCTGCATGCTCCACAACCTGGCCTTGCGCAAAGAGATCCCCCTGATTCAGGACGATGATGAGCAGTAGGAGCCCCTGCTTTAAATCCAAACATGCCCAGTGTCGATGATAGTGGTGAGGAGGAAGGTCTTGACTTGCGTCAACAGCTCATCGACAACTACTTCCCTTGAGTGTAAGTTTGCATTGATTAACTATGACTGTGTCAGTTTGCCTTGCTGTTAGGGCAGAAGAATTAATGATGTGTTGGGATGCCGCATGTTGTTGGCACACCGCTATGGTATACTTTGTGCATCGCTGTGTTTGTATTTCCACTTACTGGATGTCTATGTTGATCAGTGGCGGCTCCTTCATAGGGGCGTGGGGGCGTCACCCCACTACTTTGTCACAGTTCGAGAAGCAGAAATATAAAATGGTAAAACTACCATTTTATGTTTCTGCTTCTCGTACTGCGAGAAAGCAGAAGTGCCTGGTTGGGGGCGGGCGGATGGGACGTCCTTACTCGAGGGCAGGGGGGAGTGGCTTGCCCACTGTTGTGAGTATTGACTGTTTGGTCGGCCCCAGGGCCGACCAACCCAGTCATGCGCACTCTTCTTTTTTCTCTGTGTAGGCTGCATGCAGCATACATAGAGAAAATGGCCTCTCAACAGGTGCCTGGCTGGGGTGCTCTCCGCTGCGCCACACCAATCACAACACTGCTATTGCAGCATTGTGATTGGCTTAGGGTAGGGGATGGAGGCTGCCGGCTGCTGGCTGCTTCATGTGCCTGCAGGAAAGCAGCAGGAATACGCGGGACCCGGCTGCACCATTACACCGGCCAGGAGCGGAGGTGGTGGTGTACCCGGCGATGAGGTACTTTTTTTTTTTTATTCACCATCCGCGAACACCCACCCCCCCTCCCTCCCGCGAGCATGCCGCACGCAGCTGGTCATCACTATGCCTTATAGGAGAACTTTCGTGTTTGCGGCATAATGTTTCTAAAAGATACATATACCAATGTCAAATTTTATTTGGACCCAAAAACTGTATACATTCAGTTATTTATCAGACATATCTGATCCTATTCATTATCTTAAGAGCTTGAAATGCTGAAGTGATCACACAATATTATCTGACAAAGCCATATTTGTACCACCCTGCTCCCCTTCTTATATTACAAATGTTTGGCCCATTGCACCTTTTTCTACTACCAGGTGCAGTCAATAACTTAGCTTCATTTGTGCATTGTTTGCTGCAGGGCCACATATTCCATTGAAATGGCAGTGCCTGGTGCTATGCAAAATGAATTAAATAAAGAGAACCTAGAAATAAGGAAGTTTCAGTATTTGAACTCTATGTCCGAAATTCAGCGAACCAGGCGCAGGCATGTTAGGCCCCCCTCCCCCTCCAAATTATTGAGATTCCCAAGTACCCAAAAATACAGCAAAGTCTAAAAATGCCAGTATTCTGGCTCCTTCGGCAAATATTGAGTTTTATGGCCCAGTAAGCAATTCCCAAAATATGTGCGGCGGTTTGTGCACAGTAGCACGTCTCTCCGCTCCATTGCTGGGAAGCGTATGCTCCTGCTCCCCCACTCTGAATGTTTTTTAGTGCCGCTGCGTATGCCTTAATTTAGGAATGCCATTGTTGCAGGCCCTCTTTCGGCAACCCCGGGGCGTCCTGCCACCAGCTCAACTGCTGTTGTCCTTGGTTACACCTGAACATTATCTTACCTGTTTGCTCTCATGTCATGCTTTATTTCTTCCTGTGTCCTTGTCTCGTGCTCCTGTGTTTGTGGGCCGTGTCCCCTGCGGAGTTTGTCTTGTATGCGTGGCCCGGCTGTATTCTATACATCATATGGTTTGTGGCTGTATTTGCCAGTGTGTGTGTGTGCGTGTGCCATAGAAGCGAACACCGCTGTTTGTGCTGTCCCTACTGTGTTGGATGTGGCTCTTGCACTGTTGCTAACAGTAGTTTTCGCAGTTATGAGTTTGCACTGATGCTGCTTTATGCACAGCAAATGGAAACGAAATACACGTTCACTGCTTTTTGTAAAAACCTTTCCTGAAAGGGTGCACTTCTTCACAAAAAACATAAAACAAAACACCAGATGGGGGGATGAAAGAGGTGGCCTTTAGGGAGAGGTGCACTCATGGCATCGGGGAGGTTATGCTGCGGTGAGAATCGTTTAAATAGAGGAGTCTTCAGCTTCTTCAGGAAGTGGAGAAGGGATGGGGCCTGCTGGATCTGAATCAATCAATCAATCAATCAAGACATTTGTAAAGCGCGCTACTCACCCGTGAGGGTCTCAAGGTGCTAGAGGGGGGGAAGCAGCAGCTACTGGTCGAACAGCCAGGTCTTGAGAAGTCTCCTGAAGGTCAGCAGGTCCTGGGTTTGTCGCAGGTGGATGGGGAGGATGTTCCATGTCTTGACGGCGAGATGGGAGAATGATCTGCCGCTGGAGGTCGTTCGTCGAATGCATGGGATGGTGGCGAGGGGGAGGTCCGCGGAGTGAAGCTGGTGTTTCGGGGTGTAGAAGGTGAGTCGTTCATTGAGGTACGTTGGGCCGGCGTTGTTGAGTGCTTTGTGAGCGTGGGTGAGGAGCTTGAAGGTGATCCTCTTGTTGATTAGGAGCCAGTGCAGGTCTCTCAGGTGGGCGGTGATGTGGCTGTGGCGAGGGATTCCAAGGATGAGGCATGCGGAGGCGTTTTGTATGCGTTTAAGTCTTTTCTGGAGTTTGGCCATGGTTCCCGCATAGTGGGCGTTGCCGTAGACCAGCCTGCTGCTGACGAGGGCCTGGGTGACTGTCCTTCTGGTTTCAGTGGGGATCCATCTGTAGATCTTGCGGAGCATGCGGAGGGTGTTAAAGCAGGAGGAGGAGACTGCGTTGACTTGCTGGGTCATAGAGAGTGTTGAGTCCAGGATGAACCCCAGCTTGCGATCGTGGTTGGTGGGTGTGGGGGCCGTACCCAGCGTGGTCACCACCAGTAGTCGTCCCATGCGGAGGGGGTGGAGCCGAGGATGAGGACCTCCGTCTTATCCGAGTTCAGTTTCAGGCGGCTGGTATTTATCCACTCTGCGACGACCTTCATTCCCTTGTGGAGGTTGGATTTGGCGGTGGCCGGGTCCTTGGTGAGGGAGAGGATCAGCTGGGTGTCGTCGGCATACGAGATGATGTTGAGGTGGTGTGCTCGGACGATATTGGCGAGTGGTGCCTTGTAGATGTTGAAAAGGGTCGGGCTGAGGGATGATCCTTGAGGTACGCCGCAGGTGATCGTGGTGGCTTTGAATTTGAATGGGGGGAGGTAGACTCTCTGGGTTCTGCCGGTGAGGAAGGAGGTGATCCAGTTCAGGGTTTTGTCGCAGATCCCTGCGTCATGGAGGCGTGTGTGCTGGGTGTGGTGGCAGACGTGTCGAAGGCGGTCGAGAGGTCTAGGAGGATGAGGGCCGCGGTTTTGCCGTTGTCCAGCAGGGCCTCTATGTCGTCGGTGGCGGCGATGAGGGCGGTTTTGGTGCTGTGATTGCTTCGGAAGCTGGATTGGCAGGAGTCCAGGATGTTATTCTCCTCAAGGAAGTGGGTCAGTTGTCTGTTGGCGGTCTTCTCAATGACTTTCGCCGGGAATAGTAGCAGGGAGATGGGTCGAAAGTTTTTGAGGTCTTTTGGATCTGCCTTGGGTTCCTTGAGTAGGGCGTTGAGCTCGGCGTTTTTCCAGCTCTTTGGGAAGGTAGCGGTCTCGAAGGAGCTGTTGATGATCTTCCGGAGTTGGGGAGTGATGATGGAGCTTGATTTGCTGAAGATGTGGTGGGGGCAGGGGTCTGAAGGTGAGCCGGAGTGGATGGTGTTCATGATTTTGATGGTGTCTTCGTCGTTGACGTTGTTCCAGGAGAGCAGGAGGTCGGTGTCTGGGTGTCGAAGCTGTGGTGGATGCCTGTGATCTTGTGGTGGAAGAAGGTGGCCAGGGAGTCGCAGAGTTCTTGCGACGGTGGGATGTCATTGGAGCTTGGGCTGGGGGTGGCGAGTTCTTTCACTATGTTGAACAGCTCTTTGCTGTTGTGTGCGTTGTCGATGCGCTCCTTGAAGGAGGTCCTTTTGATTGATCGGATGATGGTGGTGCTTGCGTCTGGCGTTCTTGAGGGCTACGTGGTTGTCTGGAATCTGGTCGTGGCACCAATGCTTCTCAAGTCTTCTGCAGGTTTGCTTGGAAGTCTGGAGGTCAGCGTTGAAGCAGATGGCTCTCGTGTCGGTGCACCTGTTTCAGGGTTTCCTGATCGGGCGAGGGTGTTGGCGCAGTCGTCGATCCATTGTCTGAAGTTGTGGGCCGCTGCGTTGGTGTCTGAGGACTCGGATGGAGGGACTCGGGCGAGGGTGGTGATAAACTGGCCTTCAGTGACTTTGTTCCAGCTGCGGTGTGGGATTCGTTGTGGTTGGTTGTGCGCGGTGTATTTCTTGAAGCAGAAGTGGATGCAGTGGTGATCGGTCCGGTGGAGTTCGGTGGTGTGGCTGAAGGTGACGTGGTTGCTGGCAGAGAAGATGGGGTTGAGGGTGTGTCCGGCGGAGTGGGTGGGTGTCGTGACGAGCTGTTTGAGTCTGAGGTTGGCGAGGTTGTCGATCAAGGTTGCGGAGTTGCTGTTTTTTGCGTTCTCGAGGTGGAAGTTCAGGTCTCCAAGGAGAATGTAATCTGTGGAGGCGAGGGCCTGCGTGCTGATGAGGTCAGTGATGGAGTCGTTGAACTGCGGTCAGGGTCCCGGGGGTCTGTAGATGAAGGTTCCTCTGAGGGTGGTGTTGTGATTAACGTGGATCTGGAAGTGTAGGTGTTCGGCCATGCTGAGTGAGTCTTCGGTGTTGGTCGAGATTCTGATGGTGTTCCTGTGGACGTTCTGAACTGTAATGGTGTTTTGTTCTGTGAGTGCGTAACAGAGGACTGCCTGGCACCTTGTCTTTTCCTTCTTGCATTTCCTTCGTGCCTTTCCCTAATGCTAAGGCTCGCAATGCATCAAAGCGCGGCGGTGGCCATTTTCTTAACTTATAGGGATGGAAGGAACAAGAGAGGGTGGAAGTTGGGGGAGCGGTGATGTGACAGAAGAAGGGAACGAAGGAGAAATGTGGCTTGGTGGTGAAGAGGAGGGAGAAAGGGACACAAGAGCGGAGTAAAAGGGTTGTGAGAAAAGCAAAGACGAGTAGAGAGGGGAAGGAAACTCAAAAAGAGAAAGGGTGGAGAGTCACATCTTGTGAACCACTGACTGGTCGCAGGATGTGGTCTGAACAGAAAGTACAGGATATAAGGAAAGACTCTAGATGACCGATAGGAAAGAAGCAGTTCATAAGTTAAGGAAGTACAGAGCCCGTGGTTAATATTACAGGTTAGATATCGAAAAGAAATGCAGACACAGCAGGGAGGAAGAAGTTATATTGCTTCTTTTAGGGTCTTGCCCAACCTTGTCACATGGATGCCAGAGAGAAGGAAACATGCTCTGTCTAGAGAAGACAAGGACAGTGCCCAATTCTTCTGCTCTGACAGCTGCCCCCCTCTTTTCTTCCTCAATAAATTCCCTCTTACTGTCTAGCTCCTCTTCACTTACTGAAAACCGTGAGTTCGAAACAGTTGGTTTTCACCCTCTCTTTCCTCCTTCATTTATTTGTTCATCAGTGAAATGTATCCAAAAAATGCTGTAAATGTCGTTTTTTCTGATATTTTTCTATTTCTAAGTGTAGCCTTGAGTATAAATGGTTCAAAATATATATATATCTTTTTTAACTAAATAAAGCAAGCCAGAGTGGTCATAGAGTGGCCAGATTGATTTTATTCAATCACACCCAAAAGCAAAAAGGCACTCACTGATTTCTGAATAGTGAGTGTAGCCTTGAGTATAAATGGTTCAAAATATATATATTTTTTTTTTAACTAAATAAAGCAAGCCAGAGTGGTCATAAGTTGGCCAGATTGATTTTATTCAATCACACCCAAAAGCAAAAAGGCACTCACTGATTTCTGAATATTGAGTGTAAAAGTGTTCAGTTAACCATGTTGTTTCTGCTTATATTTCACATGCTTTACTTAACCCGTTCCGTGCTCATGACGGAACCACGCCGACATGAGCCACGGGCGCTGTGTGCTCATGACGGAGTGGTTCCGTCATGCTGCGGCCGTTGGCGGCCGCTCCGCCCACGCGGCCCTAATTCCCCGCCTGTGAGGGCGATTAGCGCAGTGGGTGGAGTCATGACGGAACCACTCCGTCATGAGCACAGCTCAACCGTGACTCATGACGGAGTGGCTCCGTCATGAGCACAGCGCCACCGCACTGCCCCCAAACCCCCCCCCAGCGCTGCGGCGGAATTCCTGCCGCAGCCAAGGGGTTAATGTTGCATTGCTATGATTGTTTGTTTTTTCCAGGAAGTTGCTACTTTTTTTTTTAGACAGCATATTGCTCTTGTCTAGTGTGTAATTTGAATTGAGTTGCAGTATTGTCACGTTGGTTCAGCCCTCGGGATCGGATTGTTGCTAATTATGGTCCACATCTTGATCTACCCAAGCCTAGATAGCCGTTATGGCATAGGTCATTAGGAGGATCAAGTGAGGGAAGGAAAGGAAGGGGACAGCAGGGAGGGAGATCTGCAAAACACAAAGAACACAATTAATACCCTACCTAACTTCCCTAACTTCTTGGCAATACCTTCCCTAGATATATGCTTCTTAACCATATTACAATATCTGTGTACCTGTAAAATAAAAGAACATTCAGCTTTATGGCGTGACTCTTCGAAGGGAGATCATACCCAATGTTCTCTGTGGTTGGCTACATTAGAAGATACACAGCAACAAGGAATCATAGGACAATAACACAGCTTCACCATTGGGCACAGGTTCTCCCCCATACATGTCACACCACAGTCTAGAGGTTTTCCCCGCACCTACCCCAAGCAATGCTCCACCTTGCTTCACAGGGAGAGCGTGTTGTCCGCTATCTTAGGAAGAATCCCTGTTAAAGATGGAGTCAAGAGCACACACACACAACACAACAATGAACATGAAAGAGTAGCCACATATAGTATCTTGCCATGGGGGTTCTTAGCCTCCGCTAGAGGTCAGAATCCCAACATTATACCTTTCAATAAGTTATGACGTATGGTTCAAGAAATAATACTGGGTCGAGCTATGATGCCCAAGAGGAGGCTGCCTTATATGCAAATGTCAAACGCAAGGAGCTAGCCTCTGGAATAGTTCAGTAAAACGGAGAAGCGCCGGAAGCCTCCGGATTTATTTCTCACTCAATATTCAAGGAGTCAGTGTCTACGTTACCACTGACATCATGGGACACTATGAAAGAACCACTTCCCCTTTCTCCGCATGAGCCGTAACTAGGCTCTCCAACGGAGGAGGGGCTGGAGGGAACAGAGGGTCTGCGTAGGGCTCGGTGCACTGCACCCTTACCGGACCTTCGACCAGACGAGGGGCGTTATCGGCACAAGGGTTATCTCCGCTCTGCTCTGTTACCACGACCAAAGAACTTCTGTACCGGGGCTGCACTGGCTCCTCAGCAACCGCAACTCCCGAATACCGCGGCAGGAAGGCATTTCCGACACGCGAGGTTGCTGCGACGGCGTCTTTGTAGCAGATGCAGCGTGCGTGATGACAATCCCTCGGCTTACGTGATGGCGCCCGGGGCGTTTGGGTAATGTAGTTTTGAGTTGGCGAGCGCGCTCGAGCACGACTCGTAACAGTACATCCCTCTCTTCAACGAGAGCACGCAAGAGGACTTGGTTTTTGTGGGTATCTCCTGTGGAAGGAGGCCACCAGATGGTCTGCGTGGACATTGGATGCCGGTTCCCATGAGTCTTCTTCTGACCCGTACCCCTTCCACGCTACTAGATACCACAATCGTCGTCCATAGAACTTGGAGTCTTTAATCCCTTTCACCTCATACTCCGGAACATCACCCACCATGATTGGTGGAGCGCGAGCGGTGTGTGATGCACCAGCTGGCTTTAGTAAAGAGACGTGAAAAACGGGGTGTATCCTAAGGTGTGAGGGCAATTGCAATTTCATATTTACCGGACTGATACACCTCTCTATTTTGTACGGTCCAATATATTTTGGATGAAACACGCTATGTTTTTTGAAGTGTATGTTGCGTGTTGACAACCAGACAGAGTCACCTTTTTGATATACTGGTCCTGGTCTTCGGTGATTATCCGCTGATACTTTGTAGTTGTGTTTTGCGGTCCGTAAATTCTTTTGTGTTGTCTCTACAATTTCCCGGATGTGTTTCACTCTCCTGGATACTTCGGTATGCTGGTTGAGTTGTTTGGGTGAACAAAGGGAAGGAACCTTGGATGGTATCCATAGGTGCAATAAAATGGGGAATTTTGCGTGGAACTATGGGTGGCATTGTTGTATGCTATTTCCGCTAGCCATAGGTAGTCTACCCACTTCTCCGTGTCTTGGTGCACATAACACCGTAGGTATTGCTTTAGCGTCTGATTGAGGCGTTCGGTTTGCCCATCAGTTTGAGGGAGGCCCCGCGCCTTATAGGACCAGTGGCCGGGGCATGCATGGTAGACTTAGTTCGGTCAAGGGGATCTCACCCCCCGGTCTCTCTTGTGACCGCTTACATACACACCCCCATAAGTCCGCTGCACCACCCGCAGTTCTGGAGAGCTTAGATTTATCCCTGCCATGTGCCCCCATTACCACCAGCAGCACATGCTCTGATGTGGTATCTGATATTGGTGGGTTGCTCCTAGTACCTCCATCCCCTGTATTAATCGCTTCCTGTAACCCTGGAATTAAGTTTACGGGTTTGGATGGCGACGAACTCCCTCCCGTGTCTTTAACTCCACTATGTCCCCTGATTCCTTTGGAGTCCTCCAGTTGCCTAACTTTACCTTGCCCCCCAGTTCCCTTGGCCTCCCCTGGCCCCCCCGTTCTTACCCTGGCTTCCTGGAATATTGCGGGTCTCCGTAGTAAATTAACCAACGAGGATTGGTCCGCTTGGGTCTCTACCCATGATATCCTGGCTTTCCAGGAGACATGGGCTGTCGACCCTGTGTGTTATCCTGGATACGTCAACTTTTTCAAGGGGGCAATAAGTAACCCCAGGGGTCGTTCCTCTGGTGGTCTCTGTTTTTGGGTTAGGCAAACCTTGAAGTATAGCCTAACCGAAGTGTCTATAGAAAATCCTGACCTTCTGATTATCTCCTTGCAGAGTAACGATGAACGCTCAATATTATTAATTAATATTTACAACCGGGGTCTTCCAGGAGGGCGTGGAACCAATACATTCCTTCAACTGGACGAGTTCCTTGAGACAGTTGACCCCAGTTCCAACGTACTCATTACAGGTGACTTCAACTGTTGTTTCGAGCCACTATATCCAGAATGTGATTCTCTGACCTCGGAAATCGATGTTATTTGGAACATACCTTTTCTCGCCCTCACTCCTATTAAACGCTGGAGTGAATCTGCTGTTCAATGGACGAGTTTATGCCTTGAACGTGCTTTTAGAGCAGCCAACGGACGAACCCCCTCGGACCCGTCTGGCAAAGTGACCTTTTCCGATGGCCGAGGACGTAGTAGTCGAATTGATTATGCTCTAATAAAAGTGGAGTACTGGCATACCCTGGGTGATATGATGATATGTGAGCGAATTGAGAGCGACCACAATCCCTTGGTTCTGACACTCTTGCTCAGTCCTCAGTTTAGAACCACTCAATCCGAGATACTGACTGCAAATGCCCTTTTAACCAATAATCATCGCAGAGTGCGATGGGATAGGGTTGCCCTTGACAGTGCTATACTCTCTGAGATTGATGACAAAGTCTATACAGCAACAGTAGCCTTACAGTCACTTAGGCTTGAATATGGCGACTTTGCCAATGCCACTAATATACATACCAATCTGTTTTTGGACCTAAAATCCATCTTTTCAAAACCCTGCAAGGTCATGCCCCCCAAGATTCCCAAGCAAAGCTCTTGGTATAACAAAAACTGCCGAGATTCATATAATGCTTTGAAAGCTGCTATCGCTTCTAAGGATCAGGCCACCATAAGATCTACGAGAAAACTCTACACCAGGGCCAAAGTCCAGGCGAAGCGTGACTGGGATAATGACCACTGGAGTGCCCTACTGGCAGCCAGCAAATCAAGGAACCTAACATTGTTCTGGCACACCTTGAAGTGGGGTAATACCTCAAACTCTCAGGCTCCCACCAATAATGTTTCTCCGGACAACTGGGTATCCCATTATGAATCCCAGTTTTCCGACGCTGACATGGCCGTTACATCTCCTGAATCATTTTGCCGGGACCCGTTTATACCTTCTAACTTTGAGTTTGATGTTGATGAAGTCAAGATGGCAATATCAAGGGTTCCTAATGGTAAGGCCCCAGGTATCGACTGTGTCCCCGCGGACCTCTTCAAATCCGACCCTGGAATTTGGGCCCCTTACATCGCCCTCTTGGCCAATGCACTAGTTAAAGGGGCCCCTATCCCTGACTCATGGAAGGGCGCCGAAATCCTGCCCATCTTTAAAAAAGGCGACCGCTCGTGCCCGGGCAATTATCGCCCCATTAGTCTTATTGACTCTGTTCAAAAGATTATAGCAAGGATGATTTTGGTAAGGGTTCAGCTCTGGGCTGAGCAGTTTGATATTATTTCGCCCCTTCAGGCAGGCTTCCGCTCATGCATTAGTACCATTGACCAGGCTTTTAAATTCCAACTAATTGTCTGGAAAACGGTTTATCTTTGCAGTGGTACAATCTATGCAGCTTTCGTAGATCTTCGGTCTGCTTTTGATTTGGTCAATAGGACCAAACTCTGGGGTGAATTAGCGGAGCTCGGGCTATCTTCTGACCTCTTAAACATCATAATTAGGTTACATGACAATAACTTTGCCCAAGTCCGCTGGGGTAACCAAGGGCAGGTCACTGATAAGTTTAATGTCAACAGAGGCGTCAGACAAGGGTGTGTACTTGCACCTACTTTGTTCCTACTATTCATCAATAGAGTTGTTCTATACTTCTCCGACAAATCCACAGATGCCCCCACACTAGGAGGGTCAAAGATTCCGTTGCTTATGTTTGCGGACGACACCCTACTCCTCTCACAAACCCTGTCAGGGTTGCAGTCGGCTTTGAATTTATTTTCTTCTTTTTGTTCCGACTGCGACCTGTCAGTTAACGTTTCAAAAACCAAATATATGGTTTTTAATAAAGGGAAATCTGTGAGGGGCCAGGTGACCATGGATAGTGGTGTTCTGGAACGTACAAATGTTATGACCTACCTAGGTGTTTTGTTTGAAAATAAGTTGAACTGGGGACCTCAAATTGACGCTCTTTCTCTCAAATTTGCTCAATTATCGGGCTGTCTGATCAAGGAGCAAAAACGATCCCAAGCAAAAATGATAGGTCCGCCTATCAAAATTTTTGAAGCCAGAATCAATTCGGCAATTTTATATGGCGCCGAACTATGGGGTCATGTAGATCTTTCCTCCCTGGTTATAGCCCAAAACAAATTTTTCAGAAAGTTAACGGGACTCCCCAGCTCAACGCCAGTGAAACCACTTCTTCTGGACCTTGGTTGTTGTTCATTTGATGACATCGCCAGGTTCAAACCTCTGGCTTACTGGAGGAGGTTATGGACAGTCCCCGAATTGGCTCCCTTTGCCAAAGCCTTTATGGATGTTCGTTGTATTTTGGGGGCGGGTGACCTCCCTTGGTGTAAACATGTCAGTCTCCTATTGTCCTCTATGGGCTTAGATACCCTCTGGAATGACCCAGCTAATAGTTCTTTTCCCCCGAAACAAAGTTTTAAGACCCTCTATTGGTCCATGATTTCCCAAAAACACATGTTATCTGTTTCCCCTGAGTCCCTGACCGGCAACTTTTATGGATTTAAACAAACCCCTGTTTCCGAAGAGTATTGGGATATCATCACCAGGCCTAGCGACAGGAAACTATACCACCAATTCAGGGTAGGCTCCCTACCCACCAACTCATTTACTACAAAATGGAAGGGTGGCTCTCGAGATACCTGTAGGTGGTGCTCGGATTGTGTCGAATCCGTTGACCACATATTCTTTGCCTGCCCGGCCTATGTAGCACCCCGGGCTAAATGGCTAAAACCACTCTGCCAGAATATGGGCACCCGGCAAGGCTTTGTAGCACTCAACATTTTGAGAATCGATACTAGTGAGTGCGTTGTAATTGCTGTGGCTAAATTCCTTGCCTGGGTCTGGATTATTCGTAATAAGTCCTAATAGTTGCCTGGTATGATGCTGTGATTTTCCTCCCTTCTTACAGTGTCACATGGTTTATGTTTTTTTTATCTGTTTTTAATGATATTGTATTTTAAATTTTATGCCTGTAAAATGTCTTTCATGATGACATTTTATCGAAATAAAGACTATTTGAAATGAAAAATGGGTGATAACTCGTTGATAGTGCTGTGTTGATGTGTAGAGCTGAACACCATTGTTTCCAAAACCTTGTTGTGAATTGGGATCCTCTGTCCGACACAATGATCTTGGGTATTCCATGCAATCGCACTACATTTTTCATTATCATGGTGGCTAGGTTTCCAGCCATAGGAATCGCCTTGCAAGCCACGAAATGTCCCATCTTGGTAAAAAAGTTTATGACCACCATTATCACAGTGTACCCGTTATCTGCGGGCAATCCTACTACGAAGTCCACAGATATGTTCTCCCACGGACTACTAGGAGTGGGGAGAGGCTGTAATAGACCTTGTGGGTGTTGATGGTCTGCTTTCATGGTTGTACATGTGTTGTATTCCTTGATCCATGATCCCATCTCGTATCTTATGGATGGCCACCAGAACTGTCTATTGAGCAGATTAAGGGTTTTCTCTATTCCAAAGTGTCCTGCGCTAGGTGATTCGTGACACCACCGAAAGGCTTGTTTCCTGAGTTGGGGAGTAGGGATCAATAGGCGGCCTTGGTTCATAGGGAAGCCATCCTTGGTTTGCCATTCCTTATGGCTCTTCAACCATGTTCTCCATATTCCTGTATTCACTCCCCTTAGTACTCCTTTGAGGAACACATCCGGCTGGATTACTCCTATTACTTTCGTGGGGTGAATGATGGACCGTTCCTGTGGGTTCTCTTCCAAGGAGGAAGACTGTCTAGTCATTGCATCGGCCTTGCGATTCTCTACTCCGGGTCTATAAGTGATTATAAAGTTATATTCTGAAAAGAATAACATCCATTGCAGTTGTCTCGGTGTAAGGTGACGTGCCGCTGCCATGAACTGTAGATTTCGGTGGTCTGTGTACACGGTTACCACATTTCTGGCTCCCATTAGGAAATGTCTCCATTCCATAAATGCCACTTTAATGGCCAATAGTTCCTTTTCCGATATGTTATAGTTCCGCTCTGCATCGTTCAATTTCTTAGACATAAAAGCTATAGGATGCAGTTGTCCAGTAGTGGGGTGTCTTTGCGATAACACCGCTCCTAAAGCCACATCAGATGCGTCTGCCTCGACGATGTAGGGTTTCTCGGGATCGGGATGTGAAAGAACAGGAGCCGTAATGAAGGCGGTTTTCAAGGCTTCAAAGGCTTCTTGTGCTTCCTTCGACCACTGAAATTTCTGGGATTTCCTCAACAATCGGGTTATAGGTGCCACGAGGTTTGAAAACTGATGGATGAAGCGCCTGTAGGAATTGGCGAATCCTATAAAACATTGTACATCCCGCACATTCAATGGGGTCGACCACTCTTTAATTGCTACAATCTTTCGTTCAGCCATCTCTTGTCCATGAGGTGTGAGCATGACCACTAAGAATTCCACCGTGGTTTCGTGGAAATCGCATTTTGTCAATTTACAGTACAGGTGATGGTTACGAAGAATTTGGAGTACCTTTTTCACGTGCTCAACGTGAATCTCTGGGTTTTCGGAATATATGAGGATGTTGTCTATATAGACGACCACATAGTGGTCTAGAATTTCTCTTAAGATGTCGTTCAGGAAATACTGAAATGCAGCAGGGGCGTTGCATAGTCCAAACGGCATGACCAGGTATTCGTATAGGCCATAGCGTGTCTTGAATGCCGTTTTCCATTCGTCACCCTCCCTCATCCTTACGAGATGATAGACCCCCTTGAGGTCGAGCTTGGTATATATCTTGGCCTTTTTTACCTGTTCGAGTAAGACCGGGATGAGAGGCAAGGGGTAACGATTCTTTACAGTGACGGCATTCAACGCCCTGAAATCTATACAGGCGCGTAGCTCGCCATTGGCCTTGGGTATGAAAAAAGCGGCGAGGCCACTGGAGACTTCGAGGGACGAATGAAGCCTAAGTCCAAGTATTTGTCCAGATATTGTCTGAGGTGCCTGTTCTCTGGCTCGGTTAAAGCGTAAATTCGCCCGCTGGGCACTACCGCTCCTGGAACCAGATCGATTTGACAGTCGTATTGTCTGTGTGGTGGTAGTTCTTCCGCCTGACCCTCATTGAACACTTCACGACAGTATTGATATACCATGGGTAACTGGACGTTTTTCTCTGCTGCAGTGGCAATCGCCATTCCTGAAGCTAAGGCTGTAGCAGGTCCTTCACGATTTCTTTGGCAGAATGCTTGGCAATACGGTGAATTCATGAGCACCGTACGGGCTTCCCAATTAATAGCGGGGTTATGTCGTATTAGCCAGGGCAGACCCAAAATGATCACGTTGAATGATAATTGTTCCCGATGAGAGGTGCCATATTGCACCTGGATGTCTTCGGTCTGGTATCCAACAGGTCCTGTGATTAGTTCCTTCCCATCAACGGCATAGATATGTTCAGGACTGTCTTTTTGTACTAGGGGCATATCTCTGCGCTTGGCTTCTCCGATATCCATAAAGACTCCCGTAGCCCCAGAGTCAATCATGGCTGTCACCTTAACCCATTCTGTCTTTATTAAAAATAACAAAGGAATGAACAAATGTCCTTGTTCCACAGTTGTGGGTTTGCATAAAGAAGGGATATACTTTTTTCCCCAAGAAGACCCTTCCTCCGTTCTTGGTTTCTTTAGTTTTCCGGGGCAATATCCCCCACTGCCAAGGCTGATTTGCTTCTGAAGCGATTGGTCTTTGGTTTTACCGGACACTCTTTGACAAAATGTCCTTTTTTGCCACAATAAAGGCACAATCCTTGTTTGCGTCTGGCTTCTTTTTCCTCTGGGGTGAGAGCTGCTCGTATTGAGCCTATGTCCATCGTCTCTCCGGCTTGCACCACTCGAGCTTCCGTAGTTTTTGGGCGATCCCACTGAGGCACCCTTCTTTCTTTCCTCTTGTGGTCGCCTTGGCGTTCGCTTAACCGGTGGTCTAGTCTTAAGACCAGATTTATCAGATCTTCACAAGTAGCGGGCTGTGGGTCGATCTGTGCTATAATATCCTTAAGGTCTTCTCTTAGCCCTTGATGAAAGAGGGCTGCTTGTTTAGCTTCTGGCCACTTGGTTTCCGTTACTAACCTCCTAAAGGCATTTAGGTATGTAATTAAATCTTTATTACCGTGCCTTAATTCTAGTAATTCCTTATCAGCTACATATGACTCCACTCTCCTATCGAATACCTTTAGGAACTCAGCCTTGAATTCGTCCCAATCATACAAGAGGGGATCGTCTCTGGATACCAACGGTACCACCCACTGAGCGGCATCGCCCGCTAAGTATGAAATGAGAAAGGCGACTCTCGCTTGGTTAGTAGGAAAGGACTTTTGTTTGCACGAGAAATGAAGCAGGACCTGGGTTGAAAACACCTGGACCTTGCTGGATTCCCCGTGAAACCTCTCTAGTGAGGCTAGCAGTACAGATACAGGCAATTCCACCAATACTGCGCTTGTGGGAACTGACGTTGCTGACGCCCCCCCTGCATTAAAAGGGTTACGTTGCATGCTTTCTACCCTAGCTCTAAGGTCTGCGGTTTCTTGACGGGAAGCTGTTAGTTCTACCTGAACTCTAGCAAGAGCCGTCAATACATCATCAAGCGTGGCCATCCTCACAATCCGCCCAGGAGGACTCAATTCGTATGGTCGGAAATTCTGTCACGTTGGTTCAGCCCTCGGGATCGGATTGTTGCTAATTATGGTCCACCTCTTGATCTACCCAAGCCTAGATAGCCGTTATGGCATAGGTCATTAGGAGAATCAAGTGAGGGAAGGAAAGGAAGGGGACAGCAGGGAGGGAGATCTGCAAAACACAAAGAACACAATTAATACCCTACCTAACTTCCCTAACTTCTTGGCAATACCTTCCCTAGATATATGCTTCATAACCATACCACAATATCTGTGTACCTGTAAAATAAAAGAACATGCAGCTTTATGGTGTGACTCTTCGAAGGGAGATCATACCCAATGTTCTCTGTGGTTGGCTACATTAGAGGATACACAGCAACAAGGAAATCATAGGACAATAACACAGCTTCACCATTGGGCACAGGTTCTCCCCCATACATGTCACACCACAGTCTAGAGGTTTTCACCGCACCTACCCCAAGCAATGCTCCACCTTGCTTCACAGGGAGAGCGCGTTGTCCGCTATCTTAGGAAGAATCCCTGTTAAAGATGGAGTCAAGAACACACACACACAACACAACAATGAACATGAAAGAGTAGCCACATATAGTATCTTGCCATGGGGGTTCTTAGCCTCCGCTAGAGGTCAGAATCCCAACATTATACCTTTCAATAAGTTATGACGTATGGTTCAAGAAATAATACTGGGTCGAGCTATGATGCCCAAGAGGAGGCTGCCTTATATGCAAATGTCAAACGCAAGGAGTTAGACTCTGGAATAGTTCAGTAAAACGGAGAAGCGCCGGAAGCCTCCGAATTTATTTCTCACTCAATATTCAAGGAGTCAGTGTCTACGTTACCACTGACATCGTGGGACACTATGAAAGAACCACTTCCCCTTTCTCCGCATGAGCCGTAACTAGGCTCTCCAACGGAGGAGGGGCTGAAGGGAACAGAGGGTCTGCGTAGGGCTCGGTGCACTGCACCCTTACCGGACCTTCGACCAGACGAGGGGCGTTATCGGCACAAGGGTTATCTCCGCTCTGCTCTGTTACCCCGACCAAAGAACTTCTGTACCGGGGCTGCACTGGCTCCTCAGCAACCGCAACTCCCGAATACCGCGGCAGGAAGGAATTTCCGACACGCGAGGTTGCTGCGACGGCATCTTTGTAGCTGATGCAGCGTGCGTGATGACAATCCCTCGGCTTGCGTGATGGCGCCCGGGGCGTTTGGGTAATGTAGTTTTGAGTTGGCGAGCGCGCTCGAGCACGACTCGTAACTAGTATGCAGTCAAGTGTATCAGTGTGTTAAAAAGTTAACATGGGAAAATGATAACATCAGCATTTGCAAAGATTGTCCTCTATAGCTCATAAAAATTGGAAATTTCTGGAAATGATAAAAGATTCAATCGTGTTGCTTTATTAACCTTCCTGTTTCCTCAAATTTGCATGAAAATGCACCATTTGTCCACTCTTTTTTCTAAATTTTCTAAGGGGGGAACCCTCCCAAACTCCTCACAAGTTGTTCGGGCTCGCTCCCTACGCTCGCTCACCACAGTTCAGTACGGCAATATTTTTACGCTCACCACTTTCAAATTTCACCACCCGCCGCTGATGTTGATGGTCTTAGCAGTGTTATCAGATATGCATCTTGTACAGTGTTGATCAGTAGTTTATTCTTGCTGTTCTGCCATCATATGACAACTCAATGTTATCTTCTTGTTGTCTTGTTCTAGGTCCCTCTGCCCTCTCAATGGATTGCGATAATCTCATCTTGTGGTACATTTAACTTTGAGTTTACATTGTACTTACTCTGACAAACATAAAACTCACACAAAGGCATGGGTGTTAATTATGTTTATTTTCATGCATATGGTCTTTCTTTTAAAGTGAGTGTGATGTTAATTGTGCATACAGAGTGTTTTAGTTGTCAGTGATGGTAACAGAGACAAATAGAGTTGTCACCACAATTGTGGAATCCACAGTCCAACAGACTCATGCCATCAACATGGTAATGTGGGACAGAATGGTCAACAAAGTCAATGTTCTGTGCAACACTGGTGGCATCATGGCTGGCTCAGCAACTTGGCTTGGCGCTTTGCCATCTGATCCTCCCGTGGTGTTTCTCGGACGTCCCTGCCTTTGTTTGGCAGGGGGTGGCTCTACTGCAGGCTCACTGGTTTCTGAGGAGTCATCGGCTTGCAGCTCAACCCTCCCTGTGGCCGCAGCTGAGCTGGTGGAAGTATCAGCAGCTGGCCACTAGATGGTGGGAGGTGTTACTTGAGCTGCATGTATGTCCCTCAGAACACCCACAAGCTGGCCCATGAAATCTACCAGTTGTCCCATACGGGTGTCCATGGACCTCTGCAGCAGGCAGAGCTCACACAATTCTTCTACAACCTGGCCCATCTGTCCCTGTTTCTGCTTGTACGCCGCAAGGACCCTTGCAACAGTGGCCAGGGCTTCAGTCTGTGTACTCCTGTGATTGGTCACCAGTTGCCCTCTTACCTGCCCTGCACACACAGATCTGTGGCCTTGGCTGTGCATGCACCTGTACCTGCACCTGCCCCCAGCATCCTCGGTGTGGGTGGTGGTGTCGGTAACCATTGAGACAGGGACAGTGTTGCAGGCAGCGGTGGTGATGGTGGAGGTGATTGCCACGTAGGTAGTTGGTACAGGGGTCAGCGTTGTTGCTGTTGCTGCTGTGTTGGGATTTGTAGTGGTGGGGCCAATGAGGCCCTGAGACTGAGTACACCCTGGCAGGCCTGAAGGGCCAGGTTGGTGCTCCTCATCAGAGAATTGGAGAGAATCTGCATCTGAGAGTTCATGTTCCTGGGGGGAGGGGGAGACTGGTCCTGCTGGTTGGTGGTGGGCTGTGTGATTGTGATTCACCTTTTGAACAGAGGTTACATTGTCAGCATGTTAAGTACACTCCCCAACATTGGTGAGACTGTTTTTGATGTTTTGGTGGAGAAAACCAAACTTTTAACATTGAAAATACTAGTCATTTGTAACAGTTTATCTGCAGTATGACATGTTGTTGAGCTACATTCATTGCTTGTTAGCGAAGGTGACATGGCAATACCAAACATTTAACATGTACAGTAAGTATGTTTCCAAGGACGCCATCATCTACCAACTTGATATTCATCCACTTTAGTTTAGACAGGGATATTGTATACTTTGCCAATAATATGTTTCACATATGCAGACATTTCCTAATTTCTGTAGGTCATTTTGCATGCACATCATGTTGGTTGTGCTCTTTGAATGAGTGTCCATGCATGTATTGTTTGCATATGAGCCTTCATGCTTTGCTAAATTGGGACTTACACATCACATTTTGTGCATATCATGATTGGGCTATGCATTTCCTAACATGGGACTTTGTGATATATGTGACTTATACGTGAGCTTAGCTGTGTGTGGAGTGGATGTGACATATTGAGCTTTGAAGAGTTGGCTAACAAGTGAGGGATGTGGGTGGTCATATTGCTCCATGCTGTTGAGGGTTGAAGCAAGAGAACATGAGCTGGTTACCTAGCTCTAAGGTTAAGCAGAGGGGGGAGATTGCTGCCACATGGCTCTGGGGTGGGAAGGGTGCTCCATGCTGTTTGGGAGTGAGGTCAGAGGGCCTTGTGGGAGGTGTAGTGTTGTTTTCAGGTCCCAACAACCCCCTCGATAGTAAGATGGATATCTACTTGTACAGAGGTTCTGTGGAGGGAGATGGATGCCACATGGCTCTGGGGTGGGGAGGGTGCTCCATGCTCTTTGGGAGTGAGGCCAGAGAGGATGAGCTGGCTATCTACCTGTAAGGTGAAGCAGAGGAGGGAGGTGCTGTGGAGGGAGATGGCTGCCACATGGCTCTGGGGTAGGAAGGGTGCTCCATGCTGTTTGGGATTGAGGCCAGAGAGCATGAGTTGGCTACCTACCTGTAGGATGAAGAAGAGGAAGGAAATGCTAGCCATGTGAGACATGTTTTGGAAAGAATGCATTGTACATAAGCTAATTTTTGACTGGCAATTGTAGCTCAATGGTTATGCACTACAGTACAAGACAGTGTGATGGGATAAATGTGTTGGTACTTACCAGTCTCCACACCCGAGCTATTCCAGTGAGATTCTCTGGATGCAGGATGGCAATCACCTTCTTCTCCCATTCAGTGAATGTTAGTGGTGGAATGGGAGGACCACCGCCAGTTCTCTGAGCCGCCTCATGGTTCCTTTTGGCACTGTATTTCACCCTGGTCTTGAGGTCATGCCACCTCTTCTTGATGTCATGCAGTGTGCGCAAGTTGGTACCTACTGCATTGACTTTGTTGACAATCCTTTCCCACATTTGATTTTTTCTAACAAGTGGGGTCTGTTGGACCATGGCTCTATACAAATGTGATTCTACTGTAATTATCTCATCTATCATCACTGACAACTCATTGTCTGTCAATTTGGGCATTTTCTTCTGTGACATGGTGTATGCTGTGCAAATATTGGTCAAGTGCAGAGAGGAAGGTGGTGGTGGAGGTGTGTAAGGTGTGAGGTGTGTGGATGAAAAGTCTTGGTGTGTGGAGATAGATGGGTGTAATGGTGTGCTGTGTGATAATTTGTCTCTCCTAACAGCTGTGGTGTCTGACCTTTCAATGCTGCAGTTTTGCAAAGAATGCTGGTCAGGGAAGGGGTTGGTTTTATACTCTGCTATGTGGGTGTGTCCACCTTAGGAATGACCATCAGGTGTGTTTGTCCGTTATGACCGCGGCAGTCATAACGCTATGCTCGTTACGATAGTTACGCAAAATCATCATAATTTGACCGGCGGTCATACCGCTGGTGAATCGTCCTTTTTGATACAGGAAACAGCTTTTCCATCCGCCACGGTCAGATATTCTGGATCACCGGCCGTGGCGGTCAGTGTTTTGCCAAATCCCACCACCGCGGTCAGATTTTATTACCATTTCATCGTAATGGGACAGCTGGAATTGCTGCAGAACTTGCGGGCGTTTTTTTTCCGGAAGCACGGCGGGCGGAGGGCTTTTCCGTTCGACATCATAATGACCACCTATATTCTTAACAACGATATTTTTGCATCACAATATTTTTGAATCACAACATATTTTTTCCGATATTTATTTTTTGTTATTTTTTTATCTTGATATTTTATCTAAATACCCTAGGAGGCATTTCAATGATTCTTGTCAGTTTTGTCCTTAACATTGTTGCACTGGAAAGTGGGGGATGGGGAGGGTTGTGCTCAGTTGTTTTGCTTCATCTGCACTGGGAGCACTTATGTTGGCTCCATTTGTATAGGTGTGACATTTGAATGACATGCTCCTGACAGCGTATGGTGAGCTAAACAATGCACTGATGTCTATGGAAGTCCATTTAATTGAGGAATTACCATTTCTTTTGGATATGAGAGTTCAAAAACAACCATGAAGTATACCTTTCCAGACAACTGGGGCGTTCATTGGTTAGTTCAGGTTTCTCCAATGAGTAGCTCATGAGCTACTGGTAGCTCTCCTGCTACCTGTAAGCAACTCACCTGTATGCTGTATAGTATACTAAATTATAAGCTGTTTAATTAATATATGTGTACTGAAATTGAAAAGTGAGTATTCAAAAAGAAAATCTGTGTATTTTCAGAACTCATGATCAGACGTTTGGCAAACAATTGTTGAATTTACAAAAAATATTGAAAGCTAATATTTAAAGGCTAAACTATGTGGTTTCGGGGAGACTTATTACTAATATTATTTCCTCTAATCCAGGGGCATTACACCTATGGCTGTTATGTGTTACCCACGCAGAAGCATTCCACATTGATAAAGCATTTTCACACTACTGCTGACATCCCTGACTGATGCACTGAGGACATAACTGCTTATAATCCTGCATGGTTTGGCCACTAATGTCATCTTGTCTGATGTGGCCACTATCACAACAGTAATACTATTAGTAGCTCAGGATGATTTTTATTTAACATAAGTAGGTGTTATTGAAGAAGAGTTTGGAGACCTCAGGGTTAGTACCTTGAACTTAAATAAACCTTTGCAAACACACTTCGGATTGTGATGACTTTGTTACCAGAACCTTTGCACTTATGGCTGCTTATCCAGTCCTAAAGATGTATTTTGCCTGTGGCCAGTCAGGCTTTTATTTCTTCACTCTTCTTGTACCATGAACACTCAGGCACTCATTACCAGATGTCTGTATTTGGGATTTGGGGATATCAGTGCTGCAAAAAACGATTCTGGTTGGTTTCTCCGATCAGATCCAGCTAATGCAAGCTTTTGTCCACAGAATGATGAATTGACACACAGGAATTACCATCAGCTCTAAGTAGGTGGTAAATCTCAGTGCTGGGGTTTGAGGTTTAGGCCATCTGGGGTGCAGGGCAGTTCCTTGTGTGCCAAGGATGTGCCACTGTATGTCCCCAACATGGTTTTGCAGGGGGTTAGGTGGGGGATGCGCTGTGCTTCAGCCATTGCCTAATTCAGCCGTTGTTTCACTTGGTGTAAATTTACACCCATTAAAACCAGTTCAGCTGAGCAAGAACACTAGAAAACACATAGCGGCCAATTACGATGTCATTAGGAAACTGTCCTGAACAAATCGGCTCTGGACTCGCTTCCTACCAAATCGGCTCCTGCTAGTCTGGATGACCGATTAGGATACTTTCCAACATCGTTCGGTCAGACTCGCATTGATTACAATGGGAGCCTGTGTTCTGACTGAGAACACAGGCTCCCATTGAAAAAAGGGGTAGTTGGGAAAAACCTTGCACCCTTGGGGTGCCCACCTTATTGTGCATGGTTGGGAAGAGGGGTCCCTTGCAAACTCCCACTGGCCACATTCTGTCACCTCCGGGTAAAGGGGGCCCCGCAACAGGCCCCCAAAGAGCGATTCCGAAAGCCATTTTGTCTCGGGCAAACCGAATCGGAATGGCTGTCCGAATCTGTCATCATCATCGCTCGTCTGGAAACTGTGCCCGTTGCGCTGAACTATTCGGCTCCGAAAGACTCAGACCGACCCAATGCCTTTCAGAACTGATTCAGACTCCTTGAACGGTTTCCGGACACGTAACCGGTCATTGGGAAAGTGTCCGATTCAGTAGGAAACAAGGGTTCCGAATCGGATTCGACAATACCGAATCCCATCCAGAGCCCTTCCTAACGACATAATAATCTGCCCCATAGTGTGGCTAATAACGATGCAGTGGAGGGAAACAAACACATACAACTTGTTAGCACTTCAGAAGTATACAAGAGACAAGTTTGGAAGGAGGTTCTTGACTTTGTTAATCCACTGTATATAAGACACATGCATGTTCTGGAAGAATGTCAGATGTATCTAGTATGAGTAATTACACAAATACAAATTAAATAGCCCTAATTTAATTTAATTATTTTGTAGCACTACTCCTTCCAGTGTAAGGTGTCAGAATGCATTACACAGCACACACACATTATAGAGACTATAAATCCTCCAATTGTGTGAATCAGTGTACAGGAAATATTACATAAGACATGAAGAGTTACAGGGTGCATGAATCATATACCCATCCTCTTGGGAGTTCTCTTCACTAAGGCAGAAAAATCTGAACAGACCATCAGCATTGGCGTGTTCTGTACCAGGGCGGTGTCCCACCGTGAAGTCCATCCCCTGTAGGGAAATGGACCACCTCAACAACTTTGGATTCTCACCCCTCATCTGCATCCACCATCGGAGGGACCTGTGGTCTGTCTGAACCCGGAAGTGAGTCCCAAACAAGTATAGTCTCAACTTCTTCAGTGCCCAGACCACAGCAAATGCCTCACGCTCAATTGCACTCCACCTCTGCTCCCGTGGAAGTAACCTCCTACTGATGAAGGCTACAGGTTGGTCTAGGCCCTCCTCATTTATCTGTGAAAGAACAGTCCCCACATCATGCTCTGAAGCGTCTGTTTGGAAAATGAATTCCTTTGAGAAGTTGGGCGCCTGAAGCACGGGTGCTGTGCACCTGGCAGTCTTCAGGGCATCAAAAGCTTTCTGACAGGTGTCAGTCCAGTTCACTTTCTTGGGCGGCTTCCTGGAAACCAGCTCAGGTAAGGGTGCAACAATGTTTCCATACCCCTTGACAAACCTTCTGTAGTACCCTGTGAGTCCTAAAAAGGCTCTCACCTGTGTCTGGGTTTTGGGGGTTCCCATACCAGGATGGTATCAATCTTGGGTTGTAGGGGTGCCACCTGGCCGCTTCCTACCTGGTGCCCCAAGTACACCACGGAACCCTGCCCGATCTGGCACTTACTCACCTTGATCATGAGGCCTGCTCTCCGCAGCGCCATCAACACTTCCCAGAGGTGGCACAGATGTTCATCCCAGGTGGAACTAAACAGAGCAATGTCATCCAGGTAGGTGGCACTGAAATCTTCCAGTCCAACCAACACCTGGTTGACCAACCTCTGAAAGGTGACAGGGGCATTTTTCATCCCAAAGGACATAACCCGGAATTGGTAGTGCCCATCTGGTGTGGAGAATGCTGGCCTCTCTTTGGCCCCGTCAGTTAAGGCGATCTGCCAGTACCCAGACATCAAATCAAACGTGCTGAGGTACCGTGCAGCCCCTAGCCGATCAATGAGCTCATCAGCTCTGGGGATGGGGTGCGCGTCAGTCTTGGTGACTGAATTGAGTCCTTGGTAGTCCACACAGAACCGGAGTTCAGGTGTGGCACCAGGCACGGCATCCTTTGGGACCAAGACCACTGGGCTGGCCCAAGGGCTGTTAGAGGACTCAATCACCCCTAACGCAAATATCTTGGAGATCTCCTACTTGATGTAAGCTCTGACCCTGTCAGCCACTCTGTAAGCTTTGTGCTTAACAGGAGGACTGTCCCCAGTGTCCACATCATGGACGCACCACTCAGTGACACCAGGAACCAGGGAGAACAGATCAGAGAATTGTCCCAACAGTTGGCGACTGTCATTCTGCTGCTCAGGGGTCAGGGTGGAAGAGAGGTTTACATCATCCTCAGACCCACCTTGCTCTGTTGCAGAGGCCAGGAAGAGGCTCAGTCTCCTCCTCCATTCCAGCATCCGTTGCTAGGAGCATGCCCACTTCGGACCTCTCCAAGTGGGGCTTTATGCGGTTGACATGAAGGACCCGCAAAGGGTTCCTGGGAGATCGCAAGTCCACCAAGTAGGTGACATCACTCTTGTGCTCCACCACCTCAAATGGTCCGGTCCACTTATCCTGGAGTGCACAGGGCTCCACTGTGGCCATCACCCAAACTTTCTGACCAGGCTGAAGCTCAATCAGGGTGGCATTCTGATCGTACAACCGCTTCGTCTCTTCCTGGCTGGCTTCCAGATTTGCCTGAGCAATTTGCCTGAAACGCTGGGTTTGGTTTCTGAAGGCAAGCATGTAGCTATGTACATCCTGGGGAGGTTTCCTGGGAGCTTTCTCCCAGCCTTCCTTTAACAAACTCAGAGGTCCTCTTACAGGGTGACCATACAGCAGTTCAAAGGGGCTGAACCCTAAGGACTTCTGTGGCACCTCTCTGTAAGCAAAGAGAAGGCATGGCAACAGGACGTCCCACTTATGCCTCATAGGTTCTTCAATACCCATAATCATGCCTTTGAGGATCTGGTTGAATCTCTCAACCAGCCCATTACCATGGGGGTGGTAAGGAGTGGTGAACTTACTCCACACTCCTGCCACAGGGATTTCATATACTTGGAAATGAAGTTTGTATCACGTCTGACAACACATCTCTGGGGAACCCCACATGGGAGAAAGTCCCCATCAGTGCACGTCACACCACGGGGGCCATCACTGTCCTGAGAGGGATAGCTTCCGGGTACCGGGTAGCATGGTCCTCCAAGACCAGGATAAACCTGTTGCCCATGGCTGTCTTGGGGTCCAGAGGCCCCACAAAATCAATACCCACCCGGTCAAAGGGGGTGCTGACTACAGGGAAAGGCTGGAGGGGATCCTTGTGCTTCCTCCCACTCCTACCACGTGCCTGGCAAGTCTGGAAAATCCCGCAATGAGTATCTGAACTCTTGCCCATCTCGGGCCAATAAAGTGGGTGACAAGCCTTTCAAAGGTCTTGTCCTGCCCCAAATGTCCAGCTAACTGTAAATCATGAGCCAAACCCAGTAGGACGGCTCTGAAGTGTTGGGGTACCACCAGCACATTGGGCTGACCCAGGCTCAGCAACCTCAGGCTCGCTATACAGGAGACCATTCTCCCAATAGATCCAATGTGATTCAGACTGATCACCTGCTGCCTGGTTTGTGGCCTGTTGCTGCAAACGGACAAGAGAAGGGCACGTCTTCTGCTCCTCACAGAAGTCCTCCCTGGAGGGTTCTCCATCTTACTGCCAATGGGTCAGCTCAGGCAGGTCCCCCAGTTCAGCCACTTGCTCCACTGTAGGTTTCAGGGCATCCCCCTCAAGGTCTGCCTCCTCCTGGACCGTGGGAGCTATGGGGGCTAGTTTCCCACGCCCCCTACCTCTTCTCTTTAAGGCAGGTACCTGGGCCATGATTTCAGGCTCCAGGTCCTCTTGAACACCCTTACTGGCTGCCATAGACCGAGTGGTCACACACGCCCACTCAGACAGACCCAACATCTCTAAATAAGACCTTCTCTCCACCTTAGCCCATGGAGAGCTCTTGAAATCATTGCCAAACAGACAATCCACAAGCATGACTGGCCTCACAGCTACTTGGAGAGTACCCGAGACCCCCCCACACTCAAAAGGAACCCGAGCCACCTCACACTGGCTCTCTGAGTTGTCCGCGGTAACTACAGGGAAGAATGCATGGGGGATCACCTGCTCCTTAGACACCAGCCGACAACTGACAGCTGTCACACTGGCCCCTGTGTCTCTCAGAGCCTCCACCCTATGGCCATTGATGGTCACCCACTGCCTTTACTTCTTAGTGTTATCAGGCAGCTGGGTCCTAGGGACCATCTCACAATCTCCTAAAGAGAAAAGGGACTTTTCTGCTGGACCCCACCCACCATGGGCACCCATCTCCTCCGTTCCCAGGGCTACACTGGCCAACGGACGTGGTGGTGCACGGGGTGGTGCATTGGGATCCCTCTGGAGACACTTGGGATCATACCAACAGTGGCCCATTAGACCACACTTAAAACATATAGGGGGGCCCTTGCGAACAGGTTTACCTGTCAGGGCCTCTGGTTTCTTCTCAGTGAGAGGCTGGGAACCCTTCCCTTGGGGATTACTTTGGAGCCTTTTCTGGAACTCCCTCTGTTCACCCTTGTCCCCCCCCCACTCTTCTGCTGGGTACCCTGCCCACCTTTGGCAAAGTCTCCCACATGACCCTTGTGGACCCAGTGGTCCGCATCCTCAACAAGCTTCCTAGGGTTAGTTAGCTTGCTATCAATAAGGTGCTGGCATAGCTCTGGAAAAAAATTACCAGACAAGTGCTCCCATGCAAACAAATCATAGAGCTCCTCAAAAGTACTCACTTTGCTACCCTTCACCCAACCATCCATAGCTCTGCAAAAGAAAGACACATATTCTACCCAAGTAGTTGCCTTCAGCTTCTTACAATTCCTGAACCTCTGCCTATAGATCAACCCATACCTGGTCATCAGGGCTTCCTTCATGTGGGCATAAAGCATCCTATTCTCACTTGGTAGGTCTAACAAAGTATCCCTCCCATCACTAGCAAAGCGGCCTCACAACACCGCTCCCCAATCCTTCTCTGGGACCCGGTGGGCCAACATTGCCATTCCATAGGCTGCAAACCACTGCCCAATATCCTCATGCTTATGAAAATCCTTGATGACATCCTTGGGGAAATATAGCCTGCCTTCTGGAGACACAGATGGTGTGCTGCCAACGCAGGGACTAATTTCTAAGCTTTTAGCTTTAAGCTCCAATTCCCACAAATATCTCTCACGGGCTAATCTGTCTTTTTCCCTTTCAAAAGCTATCCTGGTATTCTCAAGCTCCAGCTTCTTACTCTGTAGGTCCTTTTGACACCCCATCTTGAGCTTGGCCAGCTCCATTTTGTGTAATCTATTTCTCTCCCTGTCCTCCAGCTCTCCTGTGGACAGGCCCTTGGAAAAAACACTACTGCCTATGGGAGAAGACACTCTCTCCCTGGCTGGACCCAATGGCCCATCTAGCTGCCCTTCTGCATCCTCAGCCTCCTCTGCAGGCTCTTCCAAATGCTCAAAGGCATTACTTGCTTCCATCCAGGCCCTCAGCGCCTTTTGGAATTCCTCCTTTTTGTTGAGGCCTGTAGTAGCAACTTTACATTTTCTACAGAAGTGCTTCAGCTGTTTCACAGTGTACATATCCACCTTTTCTTCCTCAAACTCTAGATCCATAGATGCAATAGATGCTGGTTTGTTCATGGCAATAAGAACTGGCAGTCTTTAGCAAAAATAACAGTTCCAAGGAAAGAAATTCTACCAAAAATGTATGTGGTTGCATTTGGTCTTCACTCACTAGCAGTGTACACTAATCACTGAATATGAGTCTCAAATGCAAGTCCAGAATCCTCACCGCTGACCACCAATGTTAGAACTGGGGGGCTCTAGTTGGCAATGGTTTACACCTTTGTCCAAATAGGGACCCTTGCTTCTAGTCAGGGTAAGGGGGCTACACTCCTAAAATAACCCCTGCTCAACCCTGAGGTAGTTTGGCACGAGCAGGAATGCTTTTCTCAGAGGCAGTGTGTAAAGCATTTGTGAGCACATACAGTAATACAGTGAAAACACTACAGATGGACGCCACACAGGTTTTGTAAAAATAAGTATTCTTTATATAGACTTAAGACAAGACCCAAACAACAAAAATCCACAATACAGTATTAAGAAAATTACTTTTAGATGGTAGAAATAGCTTAGTTCAAAGATGATGGTAAATGCGACCCGTTTCTCACAAAGTACCTTTGGATGTGTCACGCAAGATAAACAAAAGGTTCACAGGGAGAACAAGGTATCGGTTCCTTGCTTCGGGGGAGGTGCAAAGTAGGCGATGCGTCGGTTCCTTACCGGACAGGAGGTGATGCGTCGATCTCGTGTTGGGTTCCGGTTGTGATGCGACAAGATGGCGTCATTGATGCGATGCGACAACGTGAAAGTGATGCATGCACGCCTGACGGCCGTGCAGCTACTATGGAACTTCTGAGCCGCAACAGGCCCTGCAACACGCTTCTCCGGTGATGCGACGGCAACCCTTGCGGTGGCAATGCCCTTCTCCGGTGATGCGACGACAAACAGCTGCGACGGAGACACGCTTCTTTGGTGATGCGACGGCGACCCTTGCAGTGGCGACACTCTTCTCCAATGATGTGACGGCAACAGCTGCGGATGCGACACACTTCTTCTCGTTGAGTCCAGCTCCCAACAATACGCAGGCTTCTGCAAACAGAATTCCCAGCAAGGAAATTCAGTGGGGAAGCGGGGTGAAGTATTGTATCCCTGAAACTTCAGCAGGAGGCAAGCACAGTTCAAGCCCTTGGAGATTCTTCTTCAAGATGATGAAAGTTCAATAAACGTTCCTTCTCCTTTCCTTAGCAAATAAGCAACCACTGCAGGCCAACCCCAGAAAATAGCACACTGGCACAGGTGCAACCAAGTCCTTCAGCTTCTTATGGTTCCTCTCCTTGGCAAAGGTTTGTCTTGATTCCCAGAAGTGATTTAAAGTCTTGGGGTCTGGGCCCCAATATTTATACTAGTAAATACTTTGTACTCTGAAGGCAGAGGGTGCCTGTGCGTAGCCAAAACCAGTTCTGTGCAGCTTCCTGGCAGGAGGTAGAGACAGCATTGTTGAAATCAGACCTGGCCCAGGTAGCTGAAAGGAAATCTCCTCCCCCTACTCTCTATTCTATGAGGGCTCAGGGGAGTGAAAGGAAATCTCCACCCCCCACTCTCCATGCAGCCAAGGTCCTATTCAGCCCCGCCCTGACTCATCAAACTGCTGGAGCCCAAGCCCTCATGCAATACACAACCTAGCACAGGCAGGCTGGATGGTTAGGCAAGAAAATACCCACTTTTTAAAAGTGGTATTTTCAAACACAGAGGTGCCGATTCTGATCCTGTAAAACCCGGGTACGCTTCGTCGTACGGAGCGTATTCCCCATACAATTCGTACCCGGGAAATCCACCGTACAACCCAGCAAGTACGATTCGTACAGAAATACCATTGCCGTACGAATCGTACAAAACACGGTACGGCTAAAAAATACCTACGAGTCTGATCCTGCACAGTGCGTACGCGACGTCCGTACGGAGTCAGGCAGCGTTTTACGGACCAGCAAGTACGATTCGTCCCAACGTCACTCCGCACAGCTATTTTTTACGGCAGCCAAAAAAAGCCAGAAAACGGGGTCTGATGCGAAAACGGAGCCCCGGGACGCGACGGACAGCCATAGACCCCATCCTACACGTCATCCCGGCCCGCTTAGCCTATGACCTGGTGCACCAAACCCGACACACACGCCGCAGAAGGTGAGAACAACACCCAGGGGCCAAGGGGGGGTGAGGGGCAGGAAACATACCCCCTACCCAAATTAAAACCTACAATAATGAGGACATACATTACCTCAAGGGTCTGGTCACTCCGGGGGGCGTGTCCACCAATCCCTGCATCACGCAACAACGGAAGTGGACGTGCACGCGTACCCCTACGGCAACACTACAATAGTGATATGCACCGTACACACACATACATAGCGTGGGTACGGTCCGTAACACCATTGTAGTAGTGCCATAGGGGTACGCGTGGTACGGACCGTACACAGGCCCTCAGAGCATGTGTATGGTCCGTAACATCATTGTAGTGGTGCCGTAGGGGTACGCGTGGTATGGACCGTACACACACCCTCAGAGCGTGTGTGCGGTCCGTATCACCATTGTAGTGGTGCCTGTACGGGTATGCGTGGTACGGACCGTACACACGCCCTCAGAGCGTGTGTATGGTCCGTAACACCATTGTAGTGGTGCCGTAGGGGTACGCGTGGTACAGACCGTACACACGCCCTCAGAGCGTGTGTACGGTCCGCATCACCATTGTAGTGGTGCCATAGGGGTACGCGTGGTACGGACCGTACACACGCCCTCAGAGCGTGTGTACGGTCCGTAACACCATTGTAGTGGTGCCATAGAGGTACGCGTGGTACGGACCATACACACGCCCTCAGAGCGTGTGTGCGGTCCGTATCACTATAGTTGTGGTGCTGTAGGGGTACGCATGGTACGGCCCGTACGCACGCCCTCAGAGCGTGTGTACGGTCCGTATCGCCGTTGAAGTGGTGCCGTAGGGGTACGCGTGGAACGGACCATACACACGCTCTCAGGGCGTGTGTATGGGCCGTACCACGCGTACTCCTACGGCACCACTACTATAGTGATACGGACCGCACCCACACATACATAGCATGGGTACGGCCCGTATCACCATTGTATTTGGGCCGTCGGGGTACGCGTGGTATGGACCGTACACACCCCATGAATGCGGCGGTACGGTCCCTATCACACGTACCCCTACGGCACCAGTACATTTGGGATACAAGGCATACACACGCCACAAATGTAGGCCTACGGCCTGGTGCAGCATATTACCTCTATATTGGTGTGTGTGTAGGCCCAGGACAGCAGTGTACTGCACCAAGGGGGTGGGTGGGTGTTTGGGTGGCTGCATAGGATTCCCAGCAGTGGACAGACATGTGAGGGGTGGGTGCAGAGGACTCCCAGCAGTGGCCTGCAATATGAGGGGTGGGTGCATATCACTCCCAGCAGTGGACAGACATGTGAGGGGTGGGTGCACAGGATTCCCAGCAGTGGACAGAGACATGGGGGTGGGTGCAGAGGGCTCCCAGCAGTGGCCTGCAATATGAGGGGTGGGTGCATATCACTCCCAGCAGTGGACAGACATGTGAGGGGTGGGTGCATAGGATTCCCATCAGTGAACAGACATGTGAGGGGTGGGTGCAGAGGACTCCCAGCAGTGGCCTGCAATATGAGGGGTGGGTGCATATCACTCCCAGCAGTGGATAGACATGTGAGGGGTGGGTGCATAGGATTCCCAGCAGTGGACAGACATGTGAGGGGTGGGTGCATAGGATTCCCAGCAGTGGACAGACATGTGAGGGGTGGGTGCAGAGGACTCCCAGAAGTGGACAGAGACATGGGGGTGGGTGCATATCACTCCCAGCAGTGGAAAGACATGTGAGGGGTGGGTGCACAGGACTCCCAGCAGTGGCCTGCAATATGAGGGGTGGGTGCATATCACTCCCAGCAGTGGACAGACATGTGAGGGGTGGGTGCACAGGACTCCCAGCAGTGGACAGAGACATGGGGGTGGGTGCAGAGGGCTCCCAGCAGTGGCCTGCAATATGAGGGGTGGGTGCATATCACTCCCAGCAGTGGACAGACATGTGAGGGGTGGGTGCATAGGATTCCCATCAGTGAACAGACATGTGAGGGGTGGGTGCAGAGGACTCCCAGCAGTGGCCTGCAATATGAGGGGTGGGTGCATATCACTCCCAGCAGTGGATAGACATGTGAGGGGTGGGTTCACAGGACTCCCAGCAGTGGACAGAGACATGGGGGTGGGTGCAGAGGACTCCCAGCAGTGGCCTGCAATATGAGGGGTGGGTGCATATCACTCCCAGCAGTGGACAGACATGTGAGTGGTGGGTGCACAGGACTCCCAGCAGTGGACAGAGACATAAGGGGGTGTACATCATTATCAGATGACCACAACTCCATGGGTGTATGTACGCATCCCTAACTTTGGACAATGATGATAGTGCCATAACAACACATCACTGACAGCAGTGTCCCACTCCCAGGAGGATGGATGTCACTCCCCCACTGCATGACACACCACATGTGGGTGTGAGGACAAATAACACATGCATACCCACCCCTGGTGGATACAGCACAATACACACACTGACATCATGCCACAAGACTGTATAGTCATGTCACTGCCTACTAAACTAAGAGAGCCAAAGGGAACACACACTGTCACGCACATCCCAGGACTGATAGGAATGTTCAGGTGCTGGGCCAGCCACCAAGATGTTGTCTCTCATGGAAGGACTAGGGTGGAGTTCCCACAGATACAATGCTCACAATTGTGAGTCAGGTGCCCAAATACCCTGCAGAAAAGGTACCATATGTGCGCTAGGCCGGGAGTACACACATGCATAGTGCCGAAAAGGGAGCATTTCTCAATGAAGGCATTTCGACATACTCAATACACAAGTACAGTGACTAGCAAGGATGGCACAGACGATGCAGCCGGAGACATTGCTGAGCAGGCATGGCCATAGTTGAAGGGATCCGTCACCAACAAAGGAAATGTAGACACAGGTCAGCACAACAATTGTGCAACTCTTTGCAGGGAAGATGTCAGGTGCCACAGAGGAAGGAACACTCCTTGGGACAATGTCTCAAAACCAAAATAACACACACTAACAATGATTCTTTGCAGAGACCTTGTGATGGCACGCAGATACCATGATCCACCTCATGACCATCAGAGTAGAACATTTCTCAGAACCATAACACATTACCACAACACCAACTCCAGGAGCCTCAGCACCAACATCAATACCTGAAATGCAATAGTGTGCAAAGTAAAAATAAAATGCTTTATTCAGCATAAAAAACAAATAATGAAATGCCACTATATACAAAGGCCAATGGCCAGTCAACAATAGAAGTCCTTGGGGGGACACATGGGCACGCGTCTCCCCTAGCTTGCCTGCACATTAGAACCCTCAGGTTCGTCAACTGGGGGGGGGCATCATGTGGGGAAGGACCAGGCACCGCAGGGACAGGAGGGGGAAGGGCAGGTGTGGTGGGTGCAGGGGTGGACGTCTCCACCACAGGGGGTGGGGCAGCGCCAAAGGTGGATGTGAGCACGTCGCTGCACACTGCTGCCAGGGCGTTCAGGGTAAGCCCTGCACCGGAAGAAACACCAGGGCCAACGGAGGGGGGGGGGTGGGGGAGGGGGTGGACAGGGGGTGGGACTTGACTACCCTGCCCGGGGACTTCCTCGCCCGCTTGTGGGGTGGTGTCACAGTGGGGGTGATGGGCACCTCACCCATGTCGACCTCTTTGGGGGTCAGTTTGGCAGGGGAGCCAAGGGGAGTGCTTTTGGAGGGACTGGGTTGTGAGGCCTGCGGACTCAGACTGTGGCTGTGTGTTTGTCTTTTTTCCCCAGACCCAGTGGGTGTGCCTACATCCCCCTGAGTGTGCGTGACAGGAGGTGTGCGCTTGCCCTTACTTGGTGGTGTGCTGCCTGTGTCTGGTGGGGTGCGTGCTTGGGAATGTCTGGGTGTGCATGGGACAGGTATGGGAGAGGGAAGTGTGGATGGGGCTGGGGTGGGGGGGGACAAAGCTCAGCAGGAGACTCACTGCTGCCGTCAGTGAAGAATCCATGGACCGCAAAAACCTGCGTTGTTCAGACATCGATGCTGACATGCCCTCCATGAACGACACCATCTGTGTCAGCAGTGTGGTGTGGCCATGGAGGACAGTCAGCATCGATGCCTGCCCAACCTGCAACTGCCGCAGTATGTCCACAGACTCTGCACTGAGGGCAGCAGGGGTGACAGGGGCAGGGGGTGCGGTGCCTGTCCCGAAGGAGACATGGTGGTGCCCTGCACGGACAGAAGGGACCGGAGCAACTGGGAGGGCGGTGATGGGAATGGAGGAGGCGGTGACAGATGTTGGGCTGCTGCCAGGTGTTGTAGCAGCCTCCGCCCCCTCGATGAGGTCAGCCTCGGACCCGTCTGCGTAGTAGTTGGAATCGCCACCAGACAGGTCCTCTGACTGACTTCCCTTGCCCTCCGTGCCACTGGCTCCCGCAGACTCGCCAGCACTGATGGTACTGGTGCTGGGTCCCTCATCCAGGTCCGTGCAGGTGTCTCCCTCGGTTTCCAATGATGATGCTGTGGGCAAGGTAAAGATACAGAAAAACATGAGTCACCTGTATACATCTGACACATTAGTACAAAAACAATAGGTCACAGTGCATATCAGGCAATGCATCATGAGTAACAGCTAGATTACTCTGCACATATGTAAGCCCTGTACTCCCCAGTTGGTAGACCCACCATGCCACTTGGACACAAGGAACAATAGGACACAACAGCCCTAAACTTGAAGGAAAAAACACTGAGGGGCTAGTGCCTGGGAACAGGTGAGCACTGCAATACAATGAAGTCATGCCACCTCTTGTTTACCCTGAAAGAAACAGTGGTGGTGCACCCAAGGCAAAGTAACACACCTCAATACCAAAGGTGTCCCCACACTCAGAGACCTGTAAGTACTTTGGAACACAAAAGGAAAAAAAGTAGGTCCCTTGGGAATCACAATACTTGACACAATCATCATGGTCAGAATGTTGGAATGTGCCATTTTGTGAACAGAACACACATGTGCCTTCATAACAGATGGCTCCCAAGGAGGTGCACACAAAACTACATTTACCCAGTAATTGAAGAAGCTGGCAGCCTTCTTTAAAGAAGCCACTGTTAGAAAGAAATGTTGTTGCAGAAAGTACATATACATGGGCCCACGGAGGGCTTGATGACTTGACACTCGTAAGTTGGTATCACCAACAACCAAGGACTTACCCAATTTCCACAACACTGGGGGAACATGTATATGTATAATCTGAAAAACAGTCGCATTAGAACAGTGCCTTCTTTAAAAGTGTGCCAGCGTGTTCCCTGAAAGTGTAAAGGTGCTTTGTTGTGCACTTCCTTGGGAGACATCTGTCATGCAGGCACATTATTGTTCTTAACAACAAAACATCAAACTAAAGCATAGAAAACATGAAGACCTGTTGACAAGTGTTGTGAGTGCCAAGGTACAATACCTTGTGAAAACAACTTGAATTATGTCAGTTGTCACATGGCCATCCGCTGATGACACATTTGCCAACACATCTGACCCACTGCCTGTGATGTGGAGTGGCACACATGTCCAAACCCAGGACAATGCATGAGCTAATGGGCCTGCTATTGTGTTGTAAAAAGGCATACCTGCACTGAGGAGACACCCCCATGGCAAGCCAGAATGTCCACACAGATGTCAGAACACAAAGACCAAACTACATAGCATCTTGACCACACACTGGTGCAAAAAATGAATGAGCAGGAATCATGTATTTAAACAATTGACACATGCTGCAAAGCACAAACATTAAACCCTGCACTACATCACTGAGTCACTGCACGTTGAGTCTCTGTCCAGCCAATTATCACACACAGGTCAGACCTGGCAAGGAGACATAAGGTCTGGCCATGTAGGCCTCGCCCGCACAAATCCCCCATACCTGAGACAATGTGATTGAGACAGATCAAGAAGTGACACCTCTTAATCAGGCTTAACAAAAATGTGCAGCAAGAATTCCCAAATGTACTCCACATCACCTCGTGAGGCTGCCAACACATATTTTTGACAAACAACCATCGACAGATAGTTGTGAATAGACACACAGGCACTGCCCAGTGTGAGTATGCACAAGCCAAATGGGGTCTCCCTGTCCAGTCAACACATGTAGCACACTTTGGATAAATACAAATGAGGCCAGGGAACAATGCCACAGAGGCAAACATATGCTGAACAAACTGAGAATGGACACAGTGTTGGATGACACACATGATCACGAGGCAAGAGTGTCTCAGGGGACTGTAGTGGGCACACTGCTCCTTGTTCCTGGAATGATCTGACTGTAACATGAGCAACCGTCCTGGCACTATGCATATCTCCCACTCATGCACATGAGGCCACACCATTGGTCATGCATGCTGCAAGTGTGTTCATTTGAAACCTCACACTCCCATGTTGAGACTCATCATCAGTGCCAACAATTATGGACCCCCAACAGAGTGAACAGGACAGGGCACAGGCAAGGTAACAACACATGTCACAGACCACCCTCCCACATGATGCAGAAAGCAATGTGCACTTGGATCAACTGGCAGGCTAGATGACCATGTGCAATTGTGATTACACACAGACCAGGGGACACATGTCAAGCAGGGGAAGGGACGAATAAAAGCACCGGTTGACTTTGGGGATCAGAATACGCACTGCACATATAAACCCTGGCAGTGTATCCAGGCTACAGAGCACTTCCAAAAGCTGGGGACACACAACACAACAAACAGACAGGTACCTACCCCCTCCTTGCTACTGTCCCTCCTGTAACTGCCTATCCAGGTCAGGGAACACCACCGCCAGGACACGCATCATGTGGGTGGTCAGGCGTCGGCGCCCGCCGTGGGGGCGTGGAGGTGAGAGCCCGAGCTGGACCCGGGCGATCCGCTGGGTCCAGCACCGGATGTCCTGCCATCGTTTTCTGACTTGGGCTAGGTGCCGACTGCGACCCCCCGCCACTCTCACGGCCCTGACGATCTGCTTCCAGATCCCTCCCTTCTTTCTCGTAGGCAGTTACCTGTGAGGATGACAAAGTGAGACGACATCACTGCACTTGCTCCATGTCACAGAGACACACATTTGAACATCGATGATATGTTGAACAGGGCATAGGATGCTGCCAAGGAATAGCATCTTAGTTATATAGACATTGGCCTCTGTGGAAGCCCCAATGCACTACATGGCATTGAAACTACACAGGTGGCAGGAGGGCTGCGACACACTCCCTGATCATGGCACACACTGTGCATCACATGCAACACCAGGCTGATGGCCAGCACCTCAAAGCAGTTACATGCCCCAGCCCACTGACGCAACCTCAACAGAGTACACAGACACACACAGGCACAGATCAATCACCTGCCATCGGCAACAGCGGATACATACCTCACTCTGCACATGTGCCACTTGCCTGTGGGGTGTCACAGGTGTTGGGCTAGCTTAGCAAGTCATAAATACCACCAAAAGTATCAATACTGAACCAAAATTTTCTAACCGCAATTATTTAACGGGGGAATATATTGAATGAAAACAACATAAACCACTAGACCACTTTTTCCGTCTAGACGGAAAAAGTGGTCTAGTGGTTTATGTTGTTTTCATTCAATATATTCCCCCGTTAAATAATTGCGGTTAGAAAATGTTGGTTCAGTATTGGTAATTTTGGTGGTATTTATGTTTATAGGCTTGGCCTTACTGAGATAAGCCTAAACCCAGTTTTTGTTTAATAAGCTCAGCAAGTCAGACACACAGCATGGCTTACTTCTCACATCAGATGGGTAGAGCTGTTGCCTCCTCCATGCAGCTGTGGTGCAACACTTCACATAGACACTCACCCACATGACAAGGAACCTTCACACACACATCAATGTCCAGGAGGGCGTACACATCACTTGGACACTCTCACCACAGCTCCACTCAACTCATACACATCTGTGGGTACAGTCACCTGTCACACCGGGGGGACCACTGAATCACCTCAGGATAATAGCCAAAAAATGCCACCAAGGATTTGCCAGGCTGAATGTGTCATGCACTATGCAGTGACTGTCACAGTAAGCACAATGCAAGTGAGGAGTGCACACAGGAACTACTTCATGCTCTGCATGACAGACACAGCCTTTCCCCCCCTGGGACCCACTCTAAACTACATTGCATGTCTGTCACACCTGGACACAATGCCAGAAGTGACAGTCACAACAAAGGTGCACAGTCAAAGGTAGTGGGGTCAGCATTCACCTGCTCCCCTGGTCTCCCATACAGGCTGGGGTACCGTGGGAGGAGGACATTCAGCAAGGCCTCATTCTCCTCAAGTGTGAATGGCTGGGCCCGCTCCACAGTCCGCGACATGGTGCCAGAGGAAGCACACACAGCAGCAGTGTGGTCGACAGGAAAGTTGTGCCGGCAAGTGCCCTCTCATGGGTTCTGGCTGACTTATATCTGTCTTGCTGGGGGCTTTCATTTACAGGAGTACAGAGTGATTGGTCAGACTCATTTGCATCCTACGTTTCCTCCAATCCCTTTAAACATATACCAATGACACGAATTTGCATGGTTCAAATTTTGAGCATCATAGCAAGGCAAACACCACTTTGCAACATTGTAATTTTTGGCCCAACTGACTTTTCAAGCCCACATGATGGCCACATTGCAACTAAAATCTCTGTATCCATGACAACCAGCATGCATTTTGGGCTTAATACTTGTCCCCTATGTAATTTTTGAATCCAAAAAACATGTACGGTGCGTTTCACAAGTACCCGTACATGTACAGCACCACTACAATAGTGATACAGACTGTACACACGCTCTGAGAGCCTGTGTACGGTCCATATCACTATAGTAGTGGTGCCGAGGGAGTACGTGTGTGTGTACGGCCCGTACCACGCGTACTCCTACGGCACCACTACTATAGTGATACGGACCATACACACGCTCTGAGAGCGTGTGTACGGCCCGTACCACGCGTACACCTACGGCACCACTACTATAGTGATACAGACCATACACACGCTCTCAGAGCGTATGTACGGCCCGTACCAGGCGTACTTTTACGGGTGCCACAAATGATTCTGTGGCTGCACAACAAACGAGCATGTCTTATTGGTGGGTATACTCTGTTTGTCCTGTGTGTTGCGGTATCTTTGGCTATTACGGCATCTCCTGACCCACTTATTTACATGATGTTTCCATGTAGGGGACTCTGGCTATCCCAACATGCCATGGCTGATGACGCCTTTCTGCAACCCAAGATCAGCTGCAGATCACCGGTACAACAATGCACACGGGCAGACCAGGCGAGTGATTGAGAGGACGTTTGGCCTCCTGAAAAGCTGATTCCGGTGCCTTCACAAGACAGGCGGATCCCTCCCATATGCACCGGCGAAGGTCTGCAAAATGTTCCTCGTGTGCTGCATGCTGCACAACATGGCAGTGGAGAAGGCAGTGCCACTCATCCTGGAGCAGGATGAGCAGGAACATCCACCGGTAGAGGATGAAGGGCTTGGTCATGAGGCAAGTGAGGAGGAGGAGGAGGAGGAGGAGGAGGATAACCGGAGTCAGCTCATACGCAACTTCTTCTCATAATGGTGAGTCCCTGGGTCTGAGTGTGCACGCTTGTAGCCTTGGGTGACATGTGTTGCAATGTGTGTGTCCAGCTGACTGTATGCTAAGTGACTTAGATGTGTGTTCTGATGTGTCACTCGAGTGATGATGTCATTCCACACATTTTAGCTGAGAAACTTTCTTTGAAATTAGCATGGGGACAACATTGTTCATGTTTAGTATATTACCATGTAGGCGTAGAAAAATCATTTAGCTGACTTCTTGTGTGTCCGTCATTCCCAGGTTCTTGCGCATGTTGTCTGCTCGTGTCTTCATTGTCCTCCTGCTATTCCTCATGAGTATTGCAACGTGTGCTGAATCAGCGTTCCATGCATGGACATGGGGAAATGTCATTTTGGGTAAGGATTGCAGCAAGGCATTTTGGGGGTGGCACGTGTTTGGAATGTGTGGGGACTGCTTCTGTGCATGTTGTGTTACCATGCATACATGTCGACTCACCATGGGGCACATAACATGTAGCATGACTCCCATGAATTGACAGTCACCCTTCGTGACAGTCATCTGTAATGGTTTTTGGATTCTGATGAAGGCATCAATGTGTGTAAAACTTCCCTCTGAAACATACGGGATGCTACGGGTGGACATAGTGTGGGACATCCCCATGACAGGCTCAATGGGGAATTGCAGCCTCTCCGTGTGCAGCAGGAGGTGTTTGGCTCATCCCCATAACTTGTGTGCCAGTTCATTTGGATTTACAAGATCCGTGTTGTGAAGGGGGTGTCCAGCGTAGGTCCCACATGTTCAGTCAGATGACATGTGAGTCTGTTCATATTGATGCATTTCCCTTAGTGTGAGCTTGAGAAATAAAGGTGTTCCTCACCCTCCAAAGTGCCTCATCTCTGTCAATGCAGGTCTCTTGCCACTTTGCATGCGTCATCTCTGGCATAGTTGTCAGAGATTGTGCATATGAGTGTATGTGTAGTTCGGCAACATGCATGCAGTTCTTCATGGCTAATAATCTCTATTGTGCATGAAGTCCCTGGTTGTGTATGTATTTGGGCAGGTTGCTCCCACTAACGGGCCGTCAATGCCTGCTGAGGGTGTGTCTCCTGTGCGCAGCTCGGCCTCAAGGAACCTCAACGTGCTTCCCTAGCCAGCAAATGTCATCAGGAAGACAGTCAACAAGCAACTGACAAACTTCCTCCACGCAAAGAGCTCCAGGCAACCTGCACAAGACCGTCTTCCACAGTAATCACCCCACTGCAACCGTCATCATTGCCACCAACACCAACAATTTTGCCCTGCTCAACAATGGTGAGGCCACCCCCCTTGACCTCTCCACAGCATTATGCACGATGTGCTCACACACTGTAAACGGTTGAGTATTGTGCTCCATGTCTGTATTGGATGATACATTGTGACCCATGTGTGTCCTGTACCGGACTCTGATCCCAGGGTATGGATGGCTGGAGTTAGTTCAACACTCAGGCATAGTTTGACATTTCCCCACACATATGTTGTGGACTCATGCAAAATGACAGCAACTTCTAATTAAAGAAATGTAGTTTTATTCTCGGTGGGGGGCGTGTATTGTGGGTGAAAATAGGTGCTATACAGTGTGCCTAGAATCCAAAGTTCACAGGGGGAGATGGGATCCTTGGCATTTGAAGTCATCAGAGTCCAGAACACAGTGTTTGTCATCATTGGTCAGACTGTGACCAGCAAGTCCATGTGGCAGAGAATGCCAGTGAATGAGGTGCTGCTGTTGCGCATGAAGGCAAGGTGCCAGGCCAGGTGACCTGGAAGATTTGGATGGTCCGCTGCCTCTCACGGTCTTTTCCGTGGACGACCCACCTTCCTCGCGGGACCCTCAGATGCAGGCCTTGACGATGTTTGGGACGCTCCGTCGGACGAATCCTCCTCCTCCTCCCTCCCTGTGGCTGGTGGTGGTCTTCGCCAGGTGGCACAGGGAGGGTTGCCCATGTTGTCGGCGATCCGACGGAGTGAACGGCTTATGTCCGTTTGTACTGCCAGGAGCTCAGCCAGTCTTGCCTCCATCCGTCCTTGGTGTTGTTGTTGACTGGCGTGTTGCTCGGCCTGCTGGTTCTTAATCTCTGTGAGGGTCTCCACTACCTGGCTGATGGCCCTGGTGTCACGCCGGTATGCGTCCATGATGTTGCGTATGTGTGACATACCGGTCCCTTCAGCTGGCTGGTCAGGTTCTCGCCTCCGCCTGCCTCCACTCCCACCACCCCTGCCCACACGAGCCTGGCCTGCCGTTGTGGGCATATCAGGTCTACGGGATCCCTGAGGGATGGCAGCTGCGGGGTTGTCTGCCTCCTCCTGGGTGCCTGGTGAACCTTGTCCCTCCAGGTCAGACTGGCTCAGTTGTTCAGTGCGGGCAGGGCTCCTGGGTGTCTCCTGGGATGTGGCAGGAATGGGGGTGGTGGTTGGCACAGATGTACCTGAAGCAGGTGCTGCAGGGGCTTGGACACCAGAGGGTCCAGGTGGGTTGGGGTCATCCGCGGAGTGTTGAGAGGCGTCGCTGCCGGTGGGATCAGGTTCCTTCCGAGCCTGGGACTGTGATTCTTCCCCCCCCCATTGTTGGGGGGAGATCCATGATGTTGCCCTGTGTGTGAGAGAGAGACAATGTTAATGATGTTTCATGCGACATCCCTGTTTCATACATATTCAAGTTGGCACAGTTCCTCCAGGTAGTTTTATGTGCTTAGCATTCCCCTCACTGTTCACTTGTGGATAGGTATGTTGCGGGGGACAGATTGATATGTTCTCCTGAGTGTTTGACATGTAGATTTTTGGATGCTTCTTTGTCTATGGATTGATCTTGTTGTGTCACATGTCCATTGTGAGAGTGGGTAAATCCATTGCCTGCCCCGGGGGTGTGTGCTTGTGTAAGGGGTGTGTGTGACAGGGCCTGCTGGTGGGTGTAGTGTGATTTGGCAGTGGGTCTCCCAGGTGATGTATCTGTCCCCTCATGGTGCATGCTGCCATGACAGTGAGTGTGAGTTCCCGTCCTAGATATCTGAGCTTGTGGTGTTGGTGTTTGAGTTTACAGTGGTCACAGGAGGGCCTTGTGATGCCTACAGCAGGGCCAAGTCTCAGCTACCTTGTCAGTACTTTGCCAGTCCCTGTGCATTGAGCATGGTGCATGGGTATGTCCCTGGGCCATATGGGCTGAGGGCAATGGTGTCTGACTCAGAGTTGAACAATGTGTTTTGTGAGACCCACCCTCCCAGCATCCCGGCTATCCAGTCCTGGGTTTGTGCTTCGTGTAGCCTGGGACATGGCATGGCCTTGCTTTGTGGATGGGGCATACACATGTTAGTGGCATGAGCATTGTTTTTGAGTGTGGTTGTGTCCGGTGAGGGCTTGGGGGTAGTTGTGTGCATTTGGTGTAGTTGGGGTGTGGATGCCATTACCCCCATGTTACGTAAGTTGTTTGTGTACTCACCAGGCTCTGCGACTCCTTCGACTCCGTGTACTCCCACCGGCAGAAGCAGGGCCATCACCTTCTCCTCCCAGGGATGGTAATGTACCGGTCTGCGGGCAGCCCACCTGATGTTGCTCTGGGCATAGTCCTCGTTCATTTTCCGCTTGACTGCCCTCCGCAGATCGTACCACCTGGCTTGGCATTCATTCCTGGTCCTGATGGGCGCAACAGCATTCACCCTATCGACGATCCTCTGCCACAGGCGTGATTTTTCGGCTATGCTGGTCTGTCTGACCAATGTTCCAAAGAGCTGTGGCTCGACTCTGATGACCTCATTGACAAGGATGTCCAGCTCCTCCCTTATGAACTTTGGATTCTTGTCTGTGGGCATGGTGTGGGGTGAGGGTGTGGATGGTTGTGGGTGTGTGGGTGTGAATGTGAAGGTGTGTGTGAGAATGTGATGAGGGGGTATGTGTGAAGGAGTGTGTGTGAAGGTGTATATGTTAAGGTGTATAGGTGCAGTTGTTGGGGTGTGCTCTGTAGCTGCTGTGAGTCTGTTGCAAAGGCTCATGGTTTGTGTGTGTGGGCCCTTTTTATTGGTCCATTTGTGGGTGGGCCTGTGTTTGAAATTTTGGTGGGTGTGTTAATAGAGGTGGTTGTGAGTTTGGGCCTCTGTTTACCTGTTTGGATGTGCCAGGTCAGTAATTTTGATGTTTTTTGTACTGTAGACGTGTTTTGTGGTGTTGTGCGAGTCGAATTGACCCTCGTTGTGCTGTTTTACAGTGTCCTGGTTCAGTACGAGTCGTTTTCGCGTATGTAAGGTACGTCCATACGCGATGTTGTTGTACCGTGCTCGCATACGCAATGTTGTTGTAAGGTCCGTACATATGCGATGCTGGGGGACGGTGCTGGGGTATGGTGCATCTAAGTAAGGGGCTGGGGTACGATGCGTCCAAGTACGGGGCTGGGGTACAGTGCTGGGGTATGGTGCGTACAAGTACTGGGCTGGGGTACGGGGCTGGGGTACGGTGCGTACAAGTACGGGGCTGGGGTACGATGCTGGGGTATGGTGTGTACAAGTACTGAGCTGGGGTACGGTGCTGGGGTACAGTGCATACAAGTACGGGGCTGGAGTACGGTGCGTCCAAGTACGGGGCTGGGGTACGGTGCTGGGGTACGGTGCGTCCATGTATGGGGCTGGGGTACGGTGCGTCCAAGTACGGGGCTGGGGTACGGTGCTGGGGTACGGGGCATACAAGTATGGGGCTGGGGTACAGTGCTGGGGTACGGTGCGTACAAGTATGGGGCTGGGGTACGGTGCTGGGGTATGGTGTGTCCAAGTACGGGGCTGGGGTACGGTGCTGGTGTATGGTGCGTACAAGGTGTGGGGTGAGGGTGTGGATGGTTGTGGGTGTGTGGGTGTGAATGTGAAGGTGTGTGTGGGAATGTGATGAGGGGGTATGTGTGAAGGAGTGTGTGTGAAGGTGTATATGTTAAGGTGTATAGGTGCAGTTGTTGGGGTGTGCTCTGTAGCTGCTGTGAGTCTGTTGCAAAGGCTCATGGTTTGTGTATGTGGGCCCTTTTTATTGGTCCATTTGTGGGTGGGCCTGTGTTTGAAATTTTGGTGGGTGCGTTATAAGAGGTGGTTGTGAGTTTGGGCCTCTGTTTACCTGTTTGGATGTGCCAGGTCTGTAATTTTGATGTTTTTTGTACTGTAGACGTGTTTTGTGGTGTTGTGCGAGTCGAATTGACCCTCGTTGTGCTCTTTTACAGTGTCCTGGTTCAGTACGAGTCGTTTTCGCGTATGTAAGGTGCGTCCATACGCGATGTTGTTGTATTGTGCTTGCATACGCAATGTTGTTGTAAGGTCCGTACATATGCGATGCTGGGGGACGGTGCTGGGGTATGGTGCATCTAAGTATGGGGCTGGGGTACGGTGCGTCCAAGTACGGGGCTGGGGTACAGTGCTGGGGTATGGTGCGTCCAAGTACGGGGCTGGGGTATGGTGCGTCCAAGTACGGGGCTGGGGTACGGTGCTGGGGTATGGTGCGTACAAGTACTGGGCTGGGGTACGGTGCTGGGGTACGGTGCGTACAAGTACGGAGCTGGGGTACGGTGCTGGGGTACGGTGTGTACAAGTACTGGGCTGGGGTACGGTGCTGGGGTACAGTGCATACAGGTACGGGGCTGGGGTACGGTGCGTCCAAGTACGGGGCTGGGGTACGGTGCTGGGGTACGGTGCGTCCATGAATGGGGCTGGGGTACGGTGCGTCCAAGTACAGGGCTGAGGTACGGTGCTGGGGTACGGGGCATACAAGTATGGGGCTGGGGTAAGGGGCATACAAGTACGGGGCTGGGGTACGGTGCTGGGGTATGGTGTGTCCAAGTACGGGGCTGGGGTACGGTGCTGGTGTATGGTGCGTACAAGTACGGGGCTGGGGTACGGTGCTGGGGTACGGTGTGTACAAGTATGGGGCTGGGGTACGGTGCGTCCAAGTACGGGGCTGGGGTACGGTGCGTCCAAGTACGGGTCTGGGGTACGGTGCTGGGGTACGGTGCGTACAAGTACGGGGCTGGGGTACGGTGCGTCCAAGTACGTGGCTGGGGTACGGTGCTGGGGTACGGTGAGTACAAGTACGGGGCAGGGGTACGGTGCGGACATGGGGGGTACGGTGCTGACATACGGGGGGTACGGTGCTGACATACGGGGGGGATGTGCGGACAGACGCGGGGGGAGTAGGGGGGGCTGTGTGACTCGTATCCCGGGCACGAGTTTACCCAGGATACGAGTGGTACAGAGTTCGCTCCGTACGGGACATTTTACATACGCTTGTATATTCGGAAGGGCGGTACGGATCGTACTTGTGCGCTCGGACTTCAGTTTTACGATTTGTATGTAAAACTGTCCGGGTACGTCTCGTAGATCTTTTCCCGAAGCGATTCGTATGTATTTTTCACGTACGAATAGTACTTCACCGGTGGGACGGGACTTGTACGATTCGTACGTAAAAATATACGGATACGAGTCGTACAGAATTTTTTTTTACCGGATCGGAATCGGCACCAGAATGTTAAAACCAACTTCACTAAAATATGTATTTTATCATTCTGAGTTCAGGCATACTAAATTCCTTTTTCTACCATGTTCCCTGGGTCAGTTAGGATTATAAGATGTTATAATCAAACTGCCCATTCTGGCCTATAGGGACAGGTAGCCTTGCAATAGTGAAAAACAAAATTGGCTGTAATTCACTATCAGGACATGCCACACACACCAGGACATGTCCTACCTTTTACTTGCAATGCACCCTGCACCTGGGCCTACCATAGGGGTGGCTCACAGGTAGAAAACTGAAGGTTTAGGAACTGGTAAGTGGGTGCACTTACCAAGTAGGCATGGCAGTACTAGACTGCACACAGGCTCTGCAATGGCAGGCCTGAGACATACTTTGCAAGCTGCTTCTGTGGGTGGCACAATCAAGCCCACTAGCAGCATTTGATCTACAGACCCTGGGCACACATGGTGCACTGTACTAGGGTCTGACAAGTAAATCAAATAAGCCAATCATGGAGTCACTAATCCATCACAACAATTCACAATAGGGAGCACTTGCACTGTGGCACTGAATAGCAGTGGCACAGTGCCCAAAGCATGTAAACCAGCAAATACATATCAAAAACAGAGGAGATAACAGTAAGAAATGGAAGAGAGACTCACGCCAATGGTATCAGGTCTAACACAGCTATTTAACATTGCATTTGTAGATGCAAACAAAGATAAACATCAGAGCAGAGCTGTTATCAGTTCTGCTGTCAATTGTCACTGAACTTCATGGCCACTCTGGCATTCAACTCAAATAATGTGCTGCACTTCCATTTAGAGTCACAAACTCAGCCCACGTATTGTCGTCAAATGTTTCTGATCATGGCTAGGATACAGCAGGTGTTCCCAGGTGTTCATCCTCTGATTATTGTAGGTCAGCTTCTTGCAGCCTGTTTGATATCTAGTCTTTGTCTGGTGCAGACTCTCAGCTGCCTGTGTAATGGTAAGTAGTGCACGGTGGGTTGGGTCTGACAGGGAGAATCCTGATGACTGCCCTACCATGCAGTGTTGGCCATCTAAGTGTTCCTGGCTCAGACTGTCCGGGTCACATGCAGGGATGTTTGGGGCAGCTGTGGGTCACACTGCACAGCACTTGAAAGGCAGTGCTGATCCAAGATGGCACCAACCACAGGGGCTGATTACGAAGGCGGACGGACTTCAGTCCATCCGCCATCGTGTCGTGGAGTGGGACTGGCCGCCTACAGGGAGGTGGTCCCACTGGGGGTATTACGATGCCACTGCCACTGTGTCGGTTGCATCTGCTATCTTTAACATTGAGGCGGGTGCTGCTAGCTGCAGCACCTGCCATAATGTTAAAGATGCAGTTTACATTTCCCTGCACTATGTGGCAGGCACATTGGCGTGCCTGCCACATGGTGCAGGGGAATGTGGGGGGGGGGCACCAAAGTGCTACAAAGAAGTGCCCCTGCATGGAGGGGGGGGCGCAACGGGCCCCCGAAGTCAATCTCTGCCAACCTTTGTATGGCAGAGGAACCACCAGTTAAAGGCTGGCTTGCAGCAGCATCATAATATTGTGGACGGTGCTTGCTAGGCACTGCCACCATTTTGTTGATGCATGATGGGTCCGCCAGGCAATCGTAATGATTGCTTGGTTCTGACCCGTGGCGGATGGACTTTCTGTCCGCCATGCACACGCCCGCCATCGTAATCTGACGGGCGGAAAAGTGCTTTGCTATGGCGGCGAATCGGCCACCGGCAGGCTACTGGTGGTGGGGGCACCATCATCGTAATGACCCCCACAATGTTTAGGGGAGGAGACCAAAGTGCTTGAGAGCATTTGCAATATAATTTTCATTTTATCTAAATAGTAACACTTAAATAGTCACAAGTAGCATTGTGAGCGCCACAGAAGGAAAATCTGAGACCCTTCCCACCCCATCCCACCCAGTAGTACACAACAGTAATTGACTGCGGTGTAACAGTTCCACAGGTTTCTCGTTGCAATTGCCAGATTGTGGAACTAGGGTCCACTGCCCAGTTGGGAACATCAGGACTTTCGGTTGGTCAGCTATACTCACCATTGTCAGTTTTGTTTAGGTCTGTGTGCCACCCCATGTTTAATCATATGTATGGGAGCATCGCCTTCCCCGGTATACAATCTTCTCTCTTATTCTGCTCATTTCCATGCCCATCATCCAATCTCACATGCGTAGGCTGCGGTTGCTTCCCCATTTTTCAGCAATTTCATTCTTTGCCACAACGTACCCTAGGTTGATCAGTATTTTGTTATAATTTGTTGCGTCCGAACCCGTCCATGTACCCAACGGTGCAAGGTCAATCATGACCCCTGTGGCCTTCATGAGGGTGCATGTTACCCCATTCCAGAACGAGAGATGACTGACACAACATTGACTCCTATAATATCGACCTACAAAATAATTGAGTCACTAATATCGTATACAAAAATATCGACACCCAATACACAAAACTAAAATAACACAAACACCGAAAAAAAATATTGTTAAAAAAAATGTGATGACAAAAATATCGACACCAAAAAAACCCCACAAAAATATGGATACAATTTAAATGTATGCGTTAATAAATGTTATATATTTTTATATATGTAGTTTATATATGTAAATTTATTTGCGATAGTTGTGATTTTTTTATGTTGTAGTGTTTGTTTATTTATTTGCTTTTGATTTTTATGTGTATTTGTTTGTGTTTTAGTTTTATTAATTTTGCATGTTTTTAATGTTTGTTTTTAATGTTTGATATATGTTATGTGTTTATATTATTGAAAATAGTTTATTTTGTATGTCTAAATGTTATTTTTTGTATAGTTTCTATGTATTTAATCAATATTTGTGTTGTTGATATTATGCTTATCGATGTTTTTGTTGTAATATATGTTATTTTGATTATATTACTAAACAAAATAAAAACAAACATTAAATAAACATAATTAACATTAAACAAATTAAATTATAACTGCCAACAAATTCAAATAAAGCTATCTCAACCAATGAATTTAAATTACACCAACACAAACCAATAGAAAAGCATTCAAATAATTAACACAAAATTACAGTGAAATGGACACACACTGCAGAAGGATGAAACTTTGCAAGACAGAACACAGAACGAAAAAGATCTACACAAACAAGTAAACAGAAAAACTCTCATTAAAGATAACAAAAATGTTAAATAAATAAGTAAAGTTAGCTTAAAAGAAAATATATATATACAAATTAACTAAAAATGTAATATGTTTTCCATTATATTCCACACACTAAACTTTACTAAAACTCTATCTGGAAAATTCAAAACAACGATTTACTTCCCAAAAAACGCCCAAATCAACATTAATGAAAAATATAAAACAAAGTAAGTATATATCTTAGCATACTAATAGAGGTAACTGATTAAAACTAAAAGATTTATTAAAAAAGCAAAACATAACTAACAAATACTTTCATTGTAATTGCTTCTACATACTTCAACAAAACAACCACATCAAATAAACTAAATCAACTAAAAATAATATTTTTTTAAACAACTAAATAAAAAGAGAGACTAAATAAACGAAATAAACAAACTAAATATAACACTTCAATAAAAATATTATTTGCCTTTTCAACTCCTTCAGCGCGGCGCGGATTACCGCGCCGTGCTGAAGATTCCATTGAGCGGGCGGGGCCATGACGGAGTGGTTCCGTCATGCGCACAGCGTGAACGACGCGCATGACGGAACCACTCCGTCATAAGCAGCGATGAGGTTAACCAACAGGAAAACAGTGAATAAAGTACAAACATTGAAAAAGTATCCAACAAGAAAAGCAAAACAAGATATATGTAAGTATATTATGAAATGTAATAATTATATGAACATGTTCACTCTTCAGTACTTAATAATTAACCCCTTCGCTGCTAGGCCTTTTCCCCTCCTGTGCTAAGCCTTTTTTGGGCTATTTGGGGTAGTGCGCGCTTAGGCCCCTGTAACTTTTTGACCACATTAGGTATCCACGCCAAATTTGCGTCCTTTTCTTCCAACATCATGGGGATTCTAAAGGTACCCAGGGTTTGTGGATTCTCCTAGAGGGTTCCCAGGAATTAGTCAAAATACAACAAAAGTTTGGTTTTTTTGTGAAAAATGGGAAAAACGGGCTGCAAATGAAAGCTTCTGGGTTTTTCTCTGCAAATGCTATCAAAAAAGGGTTTGTGGGGCTGAAATCACCATTTCTCCAGCTTTTAGGGAATGACAGAATTTTGTCAGAAAACCAACATTTTTCACACAGTTTTGACATTTTTCTGGGACATACCCTATTTTTGCTATTTTTTGTGCTTTTAACCTCCTTCCAGTTAATGGTAGAAATGGGTACAAAAACAATAATGGATCCTGGAAAGCTATACATTTTTGAAAAGTAGACAACATTCTGAATTCAGCAAGGGGTCATTTGTGTAGATCCATCAAGGTTTCTTTATAGAAACTACCAGTTAAATATAGGAAAAATTAAAAACTAGTTGAAAAAAGCAGCCTTTTGAGTCAACGTTTTCACCTGTAACTTCTTCTAATTATGACATCTCTTAGAAAGCAATGTACCGTTACATCCACTGGACCTTCCTGGTTGTGGGGATATATAGGACTTGTAGGTTCACCAAGAGCCCAAGGAACCCAGAGTAAAAAAATGAGCAGCATTTTGTAATGGTTTTTTTTTTAGTTCTGTGTATATAGCAATTATAGTGTGAAAATGTATACATGGAAAAATTGGTATGAAAAACACCTTTGTATTTCTGAAATGGGAACAAATTACAGAGTTTAGAAACAGTGTATATTTGCACTTTTTCGAAATTGGGAATACTCAAACTTGCATGACAATTATTGGTCATTTTTCAAAATGACTTTTTTTTTACACAATGTCTTTCATTTGGAAGGGAGTAATGCATCAAAACTCAATAGGTAATAACAGTTGCTTTACAAATCTGAACTACCCTAAGTCTCCCGATAAAAACGGTACCTCACTTGTGTGGGTAGGCATAGTGCCAACGACAGGAAGTGGCTCAAAACGTAAGGTGAACACACCACATTTTCACACTGAAAATTTACACATTTTTTGCGAAGAGTCTAGCTGTAGTTTTTGAAACCTAGCCCTGCCGGCACCTAGGGAAACCTAGCAAACCTATACATTTTTGAAAACTAGACACCCAGGAGAATCCAGGATGGGGTGACTTGACTGCCTCCCACCAGGTTCTGTTACCCAGAATCCCTTGCAAACCTAAAAAATTGCCAAAAAAAATATTTTTCCCCACATTTCTGTAGTGGGAAGTTCTGGAATCTGCGTGGATCCACAAATTTCCACCCACCCCGCGTTCCCCAAAGTCCTACGAGAAAAATGGTACCTCAACTGTGCGGGTCGGCCTAGTGCCCACGACAAGAAACGGCGCAAAACGCAACGTGGTCACACCTCAATTTTGCAGTGAAAAATGACCCTTTTTTGGCAAAGGGACTAGCTGTAGTTTTTGAACCCTAGCCCTGCCAGCACCTTGGGAAACCTAGCAAACCTATACATTTTTGAAAACTAGACACCCAGGGGAATCCAGGGTGGGGTGACTTGACTGCCTCCCACCATGGTCTGTTACCCAGAATCCCTTGCAAACGTAAAAAATTGACAAAAAAAACACATTTTCCCCACATTTCTGTGGTGGAAAGTTCTGGAATCTGCGTGGATCCACAAATTTCCACCCACCCCGCGTTCCCCAAAGTCCTACAAGAAAAATGGTACCTCACTTGTGCGGGTCGGCCTAGTGCCCGCGATAGGAAACGGCGCAAAACGCAACGTGGTCACACCTCAATTTTGCAGTGAAAAATTACCCTTTTTTGGCAAAGTGACTAGCTGTAGTTTTTGAACCCTAGCCCTGCCGGCACTTAGGGAAACCTAGCAAACCTATACATTTTTGAAAACTAGACACCCAGGGGAATCCAGGATGGGGTGACTTGACTGCCTCCCACCATGGTCTGTTACCCAGAATCCCTTGCAAACGTAAAAAAATGACAAAAAAAACACATTTTCCCCACATTTCTGGGGTGGAAAGTTCCGGAATCTGCGTGGATCCACAAATTTCCACCCACCCCGCGTTCCCCAAAGTCCTACGAGAAAAATGGTACCTCACTTGTGCGGGTCGGCCTAGTGCCCGCGACAGGAAACGGCGCAAAACGCAACGTGGTCAGACCTCAATTTTGCAGTGAAAAATGACCCTTTTTTGGCAAAGTGACTAGCTGTAGTTTTTGAACCCTAGCCCTGCCGGCACTCAGGGAAACCTAGCAAACCTATACATTTTTAAAAACTAGACACCCAGGGGAATCCAGGGTGGGGTGACTTGACTGCCTCCCACCATGGTCTGTTACCCAGAATCCCTTGCAAACGTAAAAAATTGACAAAAAAAACACATTTTCCCCACATTTCTGTGGTGGAAAGTTCTGGAATCTGCGTGGATCCACAAATTTCCACCCACCCCGCGTTCCCCAAAGTCCTACAAGAAAAATGGTACCTCACTTGTGTGGGTCGGCCTAGTGCCCGCGACAGGAAACGGCGCAAAACGCAACGTGGTCACACCTCAATTTTGCAGTGAAAAATTACCCTTTTTTGGCAAAGTGACTAGCTGTAGTTTTTGAACCCTAGCCCTGCCGGCACTTAGGGAAACCTAGCAAACCTATACATTTTTGAAAACTAGACACCCAGGGGAATCCAGGATGGGGTGACTTGACTGCCTCCCACCATGGTCTGTTACCCAGAATCCCTTGCAAACGTAAAAAAATGACAAAAAAAACACATTTTCCCACATTTCTGGGGTGGAAAGTTCCGGAATCTGCGTGGATCCACAAATTTCCACCCACCCCGCGTTCCCCAAAGTCCTACGAGAAAATGGTACCTCACTTGTGCGGGTCGGCCTAGTGCCCGCGACAGGAAACGGCGCAAAACGCAACGTGGTCAGACCTCAATTTTGCAGTGAAAAATGACCCTTTTTTGGCAAAGTGACTAGCTGTAGTTTTTTAACCCTAGCCCTGCCGGCACTCAGGGAAACCTAGCAAACCTATACATTTTTAAAAACTAGACACCCAGGGGAATCCAGGATGGGGTGACTTGACTGCCTCCCACCATGGTCTGTTACCCAGAATCCCTTGCAAACGTAAAAAAATGACAAAAAAACCACATTTTCCCCACATTTCTGGGATGGAAAGTTCTGGAATCTGCGTAGATCCACAAATTTCCACCCACCCCGCGTTCCCCAAAGTCCTACGAGAAAAATGGTACCTCACTTGTGCGGGTCGGCCTAGTGCCCGCGATAGGAAACGGCGCAAAACGCAACGTGGTCACACCTCAATTTTGCAGTGAAAAATGACCTTTTTTTGGCAAAGTGACTAGCTGTAGTTTTTGAACCCTAGCCCTGCCGGCACTTAGGGAAACCTAGCAAACCTATACATTTTTGAAAACTAGACACCCAGGGGAATCCAGGATGGGGTGACTTGACTGCCTCCCACCATGGTCTGTTACCCAGAATCCCTTGCAAACGTAAAACAATGACAAAAAAACACATTTTCCCATATTTCTGGGATGGAAAGTTCTGGAATCTGCGTGGATCCACAAATTTACACCCTCCCCGCGTTCCCCAAAGTCCTACGAGAAAAATGGTACCTCACTTGTGCGGGTCGGCCTAGTGCCCGCGACAGGAAACGGTGCAAAACGCAACGTGGTCACACCTCAATTTTGCAGTGAAAAATGACCCTTTTTTGGCAAAGTGACTAGCTGTAGTTTTTGAACCCTAGCCCTGCCGGCACTTAGGGAAACCTAGCAAACCTATACATTTTTGAAAACTAGACACCCAGGGGAATCCAGGATGGGGTGACTTGACTGCCTCCCACCATGGTCTGTTACCCAGAATCCCTTGCAAACGTAAAAAACATGACAAAAAAAACACATTTTCCCCACATTTCTGGAATGGAAAGTTCTGGAATCTGCGTGGATCCACAAATGTACACCCACCCCGCGTTCCCCAAAGTCCTACGAGAAAAATGGTACCTCACTTGTGCGGGTCGGCCTAGTGCCCGCGACAGGAAACGGCGAAAAACGCAACGTGGTCACACCTCAATTTTGCAGTGAAAAATGACCCTTTTTTGGCAAAGTGACTAGCTGTAGTTTTTGGAACCCTAGCCCTGCCGGCACTTAGGGAAACCTAGCAAACCTATACATTTTTGAAAACTAGACACCCAGGGGAATCCAGGATGGGGTGACTTGACTGCCTCCCACCATGGTCTGTTACCCAGAATCCCTTGCAAACGTAAAAAAATGACCAAAAAAACACATTTTCCCCACATTTCTGGGATGGAAAGTTCTGGAATCTGCGTGGATCCACAAATTTCCACCCACCCCGCGTTCCCCAAAGTCCTACGAGAAAAATGGTACCTCGCTTGTGCGGGTCGGCCTAGTGCCCGCGACAGGAAAGGACGCAAAACGCAACGTGGTCACACCTCAATTTTGCAGTGAAAAATGACCCTTTTTTGGCAAAGGGACTAGCTGTAGTTTTTGAACCCTAGCCCTGCCAGCACCTTGGGAAACCTAGCAAACCTATACATTTTTGAAAACTAGACACCCAGGGGAATCCAGGATGGGGTGACTTGACTGCCTCCCACCATGGTCTGTTACCCAGAATCCCTTGCAAACGTACAAACGTAAAAAAATGACAAAAAAAACACATTTTCCCCACATTTCTGGGATGGAAAGTTTTGGAATCTGCGTGGATCCACAAATTTCCACCCACCCCGCGTTCCCCAAAGTCCTACGAGAAAAATGGTACCTCACTTGTGCGGGTCGGCCTAGTGCCCGTTACAGGAAAGGACGCAAAACGCAACGTGGTCACACCACAATTTTGCAGTGAAAAATGACCCTTTTTTGGCAAAGTGACTAGCTGTAGTTTTTTAACCCTAGCCCTGCCGGCACTTAGGGAAACCTAGCAAAACTATACATTTTTGAAAACTAGACACCCAGGGGAATCCAGGATGGGGTGACTTGACTGCCTCCCACCATGGTCTGTTACCCAGAATCCCTTGCAAACGTAAATAAATGACAAAAAAAACACATTTTCCCCACATTTCTGTGGTGGAAAGTTCCGGAATCTGCATGGATCCACAAATTTCCACCCACCCCGCATTCCCCAAAGTCATACGAGTAAAATGGTACCTCACTTGTGCAGGTCGCCTAGTGCCCGCGACAGGAAACGGCGCAAAACGCAAGGTGGTCACACCTCAATTTTACAGTGAAAAATGACCCTTTTTTGGCTAAGTGACTAGCTGTAGTTTTTGAACTCTAGCCCTGCCGGCACCCAGGGAAACCTACCAAACCCACGCATTTCTGACAACTAGACACCCGGCAGCTTCCAGGGAGGTATGGCTTGCGTGGATCCCCCAACGTTTCCTTACCCAGAATCCCCTGCAAACCTCAATTTTTGCTGAAAAAATCACTTTTTTCACACATTTTGGGGTGGGAAAGTAGTGGCATCACCGGGCTCACACAAATTTACCACCACCCAGCGTTCCCCCAGGTCTCCCGGTAAAAATGGTGCTTCACTTGTGTGGGAGGCCCAAGTACCCGCGGCAGGCAAGGGCCCAAAACGTAGTGAGGCGACATCAAAATGGCCTATCGCAAAACCACCTGGTTTTGCAAGGGGGGTCACTTTGGTTTTTGGCCCGGTGCGCGGCGGCCATCTAGGGAAACCTACCAAACCCACGCATTTCTGAAAACTAGACACCCGGCGGCTTCCAGGGAGGTATGGCTTGCGTGGATCCCCCAACGTTTCCTTACCCAGAATCCCCTGCAAACCTCAATTTTTGCTGAAAAAATCACTTTTTCACACATTTTGGGGTGGGAAAGTAGTGGCATCACTGGGCTCACACAAATTTACCACCACCCAGCGTTCCCCCAGGTCTCCCGGTAAAAATGGTGCCTCACTTGTGTGGGAGGCCCAAGTACCCGCGGCAGGCAAGGGCCCAAAACGTAGTGAGGCGACATCAAAATGGCCTATCGCAAAACCACCTGGTTTTGCAAGGGGGGTCACTTTGGTTTTTGGCCCGGTGCGCGGCGGCCATCTAGGGAAACCTACCAAACCCACGCCTTTCTGAAAACTAGACACCCGGCGGCTTCCAGGTAGGTATGGCTTGCGTGGATCCCCCAACGTTTCCTTACCCAGAATCCCCTGCAAACCTCAATTTTTGCTGAAAAAATCACTTTTTTCACACATTTTGGGGAGGGAAAGTAGTGGCATCACCGGGCTCACACAAATTTACCACCACCCAGCGTTCCCCCAGGTCTCCCGGTAAAAATGGTGCCTCACTTGTGTGGGAGGCCCAAGTACCCGCGGCAGGCAAGGGCCCAAAACGTAGTGAGGCGACATCAAAATGGCCTATCGCAAAACCACCTGGTTTTGCAAGGGGGGTCACTTTGGTTTTTGGCCCGGTGCGTGGAGGCCATCGAGGGAAACCTACCAAACCCATGCATTTCTGAAAACTAGACACCCGGCGGCTTCCAGGGAGGTATGGCTTGCGTGGATCCCCCAACGTTTCCTTACCCAGAATCCCCTGCAAACTTCAATTTTTGCTGAAAAAATCACTTTTTTCACACATTTTGGGGTGGGAAAGTAGTGGCATCACCGGGCTCACACAAATTTACCACCACCCAGCGTTCCCCCAGGTCTCCCGGTAAAAATGGTGCCTCACTTGTGTGGGAGGCCCAAGTACCCGCGGCAGGCAATGGGCCAAAACGTAGTGAGGCGACATCAACGTTGCCTATCCCAAATGTCCCATCACTACGTTTTGGGCCCTTGCCTGCCGCGGGTACTTGGGCCTCCCACACAAGTGAGGCACCATTTTTACTGGGAGACCTGGGGGAACGCTGGGTGGTGGTAAATTTGTGTGAGCCCGGTGATGCCACTACTTTCCCACCCCAAAATGTGTGAAAAAAGTGATTTTTTTAGCAAAAATTGAGGTTTGCAGGGGATTCTGGGTAAGGAAACGTTGGGGGATCCACGCAAGAAATACCTCCCTGGAAGCCGCCGGGTGTCTAGTTTTCAGAAATGCGTGGGTTTGGTAGGTTTCCCTAGATGGCCGCCGCGCACCGGGACAAAAACCAAAGTGACCCCCCTTGCAAAACCAGGTGGTTTTGCGATAGGCCATTTTGATGTCGCCTCACTACGTTTTGGGCCCTTGCCTGCCGCGGGTACTTGGGCCTTCCACACAAGTGAGGCACCATTTTTACCGGGAGACCTGGGGGAACGCTGGGTGGTGGTAAATTTGTGTGAGCCCGGTGATGCCACTACTTTCCCACCCCAAAATGTGTGAAAAAAGTGATTTTTTCAGCAAAAATTGAGGTTTGCAGGGGATTCTGGGTAAGGAAACGTTGGGGGGTCCACGCAAGCCATACCTCCCTGGAAGCCGCCGGGTGTCTAGTTTTTAGAAATGCGTGGGTTTGGTAGGTTTCCCTAGATGGCCGCCGCGCACCGGGCCAAAAACCAAAGTGACCCCCCTTGCAAAACCATGTGGTTTTGCGATAGGCCATTTTGATGTCGCCTCACTACGTTTTGGGCCCTTGCCTGCCGCGGGTACTTGGGCCTGCCACACAAGTGAGGCACCATTTTTACCGGGAGACCTGGGGGAACGCTGGGTGGTGGTAAATTTGTGTGAGCCCGGTGATGCCACTACTTTCCCACCCCAAAATGTGTGAAAAAAGTGATTTTTTCAGCAAAAATTGAGGTTTGCAGGGGATTCTGGGTAAGGAAACGTTGGGGGATCCACGCAAGCCATACCTCCCTGGAAGCCGCCGGGTGTCTAGTTTTCAGAAATGCATGGGTTTGGTAGGTTTCCCTAGATGGCCGCCGCGCACCGGGCCAAAAACCAAAGTGACCCCCCTTGCAAAACCAGGTGGTTTTGCGATAGGCCATTTTGATGTCGCCTCACTACGTTTTGGGCCCTTGCCTGCCGCGGGTACTTGGGCCTCCCACACAAGTGAGGCACCATTTTTACCGGGAGACCTGGGGGAACGCTGGGTGGTGGTAAATTTGTGTGAGCCCAGTGATGCCACTACTTTCCCACCCCAAAATGTGTGAAAAAAGTGATTTTTTCAGCAAAAATTGAGGTTTACAGGGGATTCTGGGTAAGGAAACTTTGGGGGATCCACACAAGCCATACCTCCCTGGAAGCCGCCGGGTGTCTAGTTTTCAGAAATGCATGGGTTTGGTAGGTTTCCCTAGATGGCCGCCGCGCACTTGGCCAAAAACCAAAGTGACCCCCCTTGCAAAACCAGGTGGTTTTGCGATAGGCCATTTTGATGTCGCCTCACTACGTTTTGGGCCCTTGCCTGCCGCGGGTACTTGGGCCTCCCACACAAGTGAGGCACCATTTTTACCGGGAGACCTGGGGGAACGCTGGGTGGTGGTAAATTTGTGTGAGCCCGGTGATGCCACTACTTTCCCACCCCAAAATGTGTGAAAAAAGTGATTTTTTCAGCAAAAATTGAGGTTTGCAGGGGATTCTGGGTAAGGAAACGTTGGGGGATCCACGCAAGCCATACCTCCCTGGAAGCCGCCGGGTGTCTAGTTTTCAGAAATGCATGGGTTTGGTAGGTTTCCCTAGATGGCCGCCGCGCACCGGGCCAAAAACCAAAGTGACCCCCCTTGCAAAACCAGGTGGTTTTGCGATAGGCCATTTTGATGTCGCCTCACTATGTTTTGGGCCCTTGCCTGCCGCGGGTACTTGGGCCTCCCACACAAGTGAGGCACCATTTTTACCGGGAGACCTGGGGGAACGCTGGGTGGTGGTAAATTTGTGTGAGCCCAGTGATGCCACTACTTTCCCACCCCAAAATGTGTGAAAAAAGTGATTTTTTCAGCAAAAATTGAGGTTTACAGGGGATTCTGGGTAAGGAAACTTTGGGGGATCCACACAAGCCATACCTCCCTGGAAGCCGCCGGGTGTCTAGTTTTCAGAAATGCATGGGTTTGGTAGGTTTCCCTAGATGGCCGCCGCGCACTTGGCCAAAAACCAAAGTGACCCCCCTTGCAAAACCAGGTGGTTTTGCGATAGGCCATTTTGATGTCGCCTCACTACGTTTTGGGCCCTTGCCTGCCGCGGGTACTTGGGCCTCCCACACAAGTGAGGCACCATTTTTACCGGGAGACCTGGGGGAACGCTGGGTGGTGGTAAATTTGTGTGAGCCCGGTGATGCCACTACTTTCCCACCCCAAAATGTTTGGAAAAAGTGATTTTTTCAGTAAAAATTGAGGTTTGCAGGGGATTCTGGGTAAGGAAACGTTGGGGGATCCACACAAGCCATACCTCCCTGGAATCCGCCGGGTGTCTAGTTTTCGGAAATGCGTGGGTTTGGTAGGTTTCCCTAGATGGCCGCCGCGCACCGGGCCAAAAACCAAAGTGACCCCCTTTGCAAAACCAGGTGGTTTTGCGATAGGCCATTTTGATGTTGCCTCACTACGTTTTGGGCCCTTGCCTGCCGCGGGTACTTGGGCCTCCCACACAAGTGAGGCACCATTTTTACCAGGAGACCTGGGGGATCGCTGGGTGGTGGTAAATTTGTGTGAGCCCGGTGATGCCACTACTTTCCCTCCCCAAAATGTGTGAAAAAGGTGATTTTTTCAGCAAAAATTGAGGTTTGCAGGGGATTCTGGGTAAGGAAACATTGGGGGATCCACGCAAGCCATACCTCCCTGGAAGCCGCCGGGTGTCTAGTTTTCAGAAATGCATGGGTTTGGTAGGTTTCCCTAGATGGCCGCCGCGCACCGGGCCAAAAACCAAAGTGACCCCCCTTGCAAAACCAGGTGGTTTTGCGATAGGCCATTTTGATGTCGCCTCACTATGTTTTGGGCCCTTGCCTGCCGCGTGTACTTGGGCCTCCCACACAAGTGAGGCACCATTTTTACCGGGAGACCTGGGGGAACGCTGGGTGGTGGTAAATTTGTGTGAGCCCGGTGATGCCACTACTTTCCCACCCCAAAATGTGTGAAAAAAGTGATTTTTTCAGCAAAAATTGAGGTTTGCAGGGGATTCTGGGTAAGGAAACGTTGGGGGATCCACGCAAGCCATACCTCCCTGGAAGCCGCCGGGTGTCTAGTTTTCAGAAATGCATGGGTTTGGTAGGTTTCCCTAGATGGCCGCCGCGCACCGGGCCAAAAACCACAGTGACCCCCCTTGCAAAACCAGGTGGTTTTGCGATAGGCCATTTTGATGTCGCCTCACTACGTTTTGGGCCCTTGCCTGCCGCGGGTACTTGGGCCTCCCACACAAGTGAGGCACCATTTTTACCGGGAGACCTGGGGGAACGCTGGGTGGTGGTAAATTTGTGTGAGCACGGTGATGCCACTACTTTCCCACCCCAAAATGTGTGAAAAAAGTGATTTTTTCAGCAAAAATTGAGGTTTGCATGGGATTCTGGGTAAGGAAACGTTGGGGGATCCACGCAAGCCATACCTCCCTGAAAGCCGCCGGGTGTCTAGTTTTCAGAAATGCATGGGTTTGGTAGGTTTCCCTAGATGGCCGCCGAGCACCGGGCCAAAAACCAAAGTGACCCCCCTTGCAAAACCAGGTGGTTTTGCGATAGGCCATTTTGATGTCGCCTCACTACGTTTTGGGCCCTTGCCTGCCGCGGGTACTTGGGCCTTCCACACAAGTGAGGCACCATTTTTACCGGGAGACCTGGGGGAACGCTGGGTGGTGGTAAATTTGTGTGAGCCCGGTGATGCCACTACTTTCCCACCCCAAAATGTGTGAAAAAAGTGATTTTTTCAGCAAAAATTGAGGTTTGCAGGGGATTCTGGGTAAGGAAACGTTGGGGGGTCCATGCAAGCCATACCTCCCTGGAAGCCGCCGGGTGTCTAGTTTTTAGAAATGCGTGGGTTTGGTAGGTTTCCCTAGATGGCCGCCGCGCACCGGGCCAAAAACCAAAGTGACCCCCCTTGCAAAACCATGTGGTTTTGCGATAGGCCATTTTGATGTCGCCTCACTACGTTTTGGGCCCTTGCCTGCCGCGGGTACTTGGGCCTGCCACACAAGTGAGGCACCATTTTTACCGGGAGACCTGGGGGAACGCTGGGTGGTGGTAAATTTGTGTGAGCCCGGTGATGCCACTACTTTCCCACCCCAAAATGTGTGAAAAAAGTGATTTTTTCAGCAAAAATTGAGGTTTGCAGGGGATTCTGGGTAAGGAAACGTTGGGGGATCCACGCAAGCCATACCTCCCTGGAGGCCGCCGGGTGTCTAGTTTTCAGAAATGCGTGGGTTTGGTAGGTTTCCCTAGATGGCCGCCGCGCACCGGGCCAAAAACCAAAGTGACCCCCCTTGCAAAACCAGGTGGTTTTGCGATAGGCCATTTTGATGTCGCCTCACTACGTTTTGGGCCCTTGCCTGCCGCGGGTACTTGGGCCTCCCACACAAGTGAGGCACCATTTTTACCGGGAGACCTGGGGGAACGCTGGGTGGTGGTAAATTTGTGTGAGCCCAGTGATGCCACTACTTTCCCACCCCAAAATGTGTGAAAAAAGTGATTTTTTCAGCAAAAATTGAAGTTTACAGGGGATTCTGGGTAAGGAAACTTTGGGGGATCCACACAAGCCATACCTCCCTGGAAGCCGCCGGGTGTCTAGTTTTCAGAAATGCATGGGTTTGGTAGGTTTCCCTAGATGGCCGCCGCGCACTTGGCCAAAAACCAAAGTGACCCCCCTTGCAAAACCAGGTGGTTTTGCGATAGGCCATTTTGATGTCGCCTCACTACGTTTTGGGCCCTTGCCTGCCGCGGGTACTTGGGCCTCCCACACAAGTGAGGCACCATTTTTACCGGGAGACCTGGGGGAACGCTGGGTGGTGGTAAATTTGTGTGAGCCCGGTGATGCCACTACTTTCCCACCCCAAAATGTGTGAAAAAAGTGATTTTTTCAGCAAAAATTGAGGTTTGCAGGGGATTCTGGGTAAGGAAACGTTGGGGGATCCACGCAAGCCATACCTCCCTGGAAGCCGCCGGGTGTCTAGTTTTCAGAAATGCGTGGGTTTGGTAGGTTTCCCTAGATGGCCGCCGCGCACCGGGCCAAAAACCAAAGTGACCCCCCTTGCAAAACCAGGTGGTTTTGCGATAGGCCATTTTGATGTCGCCTCACTACGTTTTGGGCCCTTGCCTGCCGCGGGTACTTGGGCCTCCCACACAAGTGAGGCACCATTTTTACCGGGAGACCTGGGGGAACGCTGGGTGGTGGTAAATTTGTGTGAGCCCAGTGATGCCACTACTTTCCCACCCCAAAATGTGTGAAAAAAGTGATTTTTTCAGCAAAAATTGAGGTTTACAGGGGATTCTGGGTAAGGAAACTTTGGGGGATCCACACAAGCCATACCTCCCTGGAAGCCGCCGGGTGTCTAGTTTTCAGAAATGCATGGGTTTGGTAGGTTTCCCTAGATGGCCGCCGCGCACTTGGCCAAAAACCAAAGTGACCCCCCTTGCAAAACCAGGTGGTTTTGCGATAGGCCATTTTGATGTCGCCTCACTACGTTTTGGGCCCTTGCCTGCCGCGGGTACTTGGGCCTCCCACACAAGTGAGGCACCATTTTTACCGGGAGACCTGGGGGAACGCTGGGTGGTGGTAAATTTGTGTGAGCCCGGTGATGCCACTACTTTCCCACCCCAAAATGTTTGGAAAAAGTGATTTTTTCAGTAAAAATTGAGGTTTGCAGGGGATTCTGGGTAAGGAAACGTTGGGGGATCCACACAAGCCATACCTCCCTGGAATCCGCCGGGTGTCTAGTTTTCGGAAATGCGTGGGTTTGGTAGGTTTCCCCAGATGGCCGCCGCGCACCGGGCCAAAAACCAAAGTGACCCCCTTTGCAAAACCAGGTGGTTTTGCGATAGGCCATTTTGATGTTGCCTCACTACGTTTTGGGCCCTTGCCTGCCGCGGGTACTTGGGCCTCCCACACAAGTGAGGCACCATTTTTACCAGGAGACCTGGGGGATCGCTGGGTGGTGGTAAATTTGTGTGAGCCCGGTGATGCCACTACTTTCCCTCCCCAAAATGTGTGAAAAAGGTGATTTTTTCAGCAAAAATTGAGGTTTGCAGGGGATTCTGGGTAAGGAAACATTGGGGGATCCACGCAAGCCATACCTCCCTGGAAGCCGCCGGGTGTCTAGTTTTCAGAAATGCATGGGTTTGGTAGGTTTCCCTAGATGGCCGCCGCGCACCGGGCCAAAAACCAAAGTGACCCCCCTTGCAAAACCAGGTGGTTTTGCGATAGGCCATTTTGATGTCACCTCACTATGTTTTGGGCCCTTGCCTGCCGCGTGTACTTGGGCCTCCCACACAAGTGAGGCACCATTTTTACCGGGAGACCTGGGGGAACGCTGGGTGGTGGTAAATTTGTGTGAGCCCGGTGATGCCACTACTTTCCCACCCCAAAATGTGTGAAAAAAGTGATTTTTTCAGCAAAAATTGAGGTTTGCAGGGGATTCTGGGTAAGGAAACGTTGGGGGATCCACGCAAGCCATACCTCCCTGGAAGCCGCCGGGTGTCTAGTTTTCAGAAATGCATGGGTTTGGTAGGTTTCCCTAGATGGCCGCCGCGCACCGGGCCAAAAACCACAGTGACCCCCCTTGCAAAACCAGGTGGTTTTGCGATAGGCCATTTTGATGTCGCCTCACTACGTTTTGGGCCCTTGCCTGCCGCGGGTACTTGGGCCTCCCACACAAGTGAGGCACCATTTTTACCGGGAGACCTGGGGGAACGCTGGGTGGTGGTAAATTTGTGTGAGCACGGTGATGCCACTACTTTCCCACCCCAAAATGTGTGAAAAAAGTGATTTTTTCAGCAAAAATTGAGGTTTGCATGGGATTCTGGGTAAGGAAACGTTGGGGGATCCACGCAAGCCATACCTCCCTGAAAGCCGCCGGGTGTCTAGTTTTCAGAAATGCATGGGTTTGGTAGGTTTCCCTAGATGGCCGCCGAGCACCGGGCCAAAAACCAAACTGACCCCCCTTGCAAAACCAGATTAACTATTGTTCCTACAGCGTGAGAATTTTGGAGTAATATTGCAAAGAAAATGTGGCAGACATTTTGAGGTTTGCAGGACATTGGGGATAAAAAAAATGTTTTGAATTCACAAGAGAGACATCACCATGAACTCCCATGGGTTTTCGACAATATCTACAGTTGGTGGGTTATTCTTGAATGGAAAGTGTACCTTGGCAGAGAAACTAAAAACAAAGTTTCCTGCACAACCATCTATTCCTCAAACACACACACATACTGGTTGGATTTGGCACGAGGGCGAGTCATGGTTCAGTGTATTAAATTTTATTAACAAGAGATTTCACAAAAATGAAATGCACTGTCAATAATTAAATTCACAAAAAACCAAACCAATGACTCGCAGCTCGTGAGCTGTAAAGCCACGTCAAGGCACCAACCACTTTACAGGCCATTCATACACCTTTCATACGTGATACAAACAAGACCATTCGCACCACCAGGCACAAAAGCAACACATTACAAAATTCACCAAAAAGGGACAAGGTACACCCTGCTTCAGAAAGACAAATATTACTGCACAGCCATCTAATCCGCAAGCACACACACATACTGGTTGGATTTGGCACGAGGGTGAGTGATGGTTCAGTAGATACAATTGTATTAGCAAGTGATTTCACAGAAATGAAATGTCCTGGTAATAATTGAAAGGGCAAGAAACTGAACCATTGACTCACAGCTCGTGAGCTGTAAAGCCACGACAAGGCACCAACCTCTTTACAGGCCATTCATACACCTTTCATACGTGTGAGACATACAAAACCATTCACACCGCCAGCCGCGGGCCCATCACATAACAAAACTCACACCAGCAGACAGCGCCATTCAAGGGCCCATCACTTTCACACGCCCACAATCAAGACACAGCAACTACACAGGCTGATGGATTGCGTGGAGTGGCACTCAGCTAGCAGTGTGTGTAGTGACCAGCAGAAAGTCACTACTCACACACAGCCAGCCGAGCACCAGTCCACACACACCGCTACCCAAACACCAGTCCACGCACACCGCTAGCCAAGCGCCAGTCCACGGACACCACCAGCCAAGCACCAGTCCGCACACACCACCAGCCAAGTACCATTCCACGCACACCGCCAGACAAGCACCATTCCACGCACACTGCCAGCCAAGCTCCAGTACACGCACACCACCAGCCAAGCTCCAGTCCACGGACACCACCAGCCAAGCACCAGTCCACACACACCACCAGTCCATGCACACCGCCAGCCAAGTACCAGTCCACGCACACCGCCAGCCAAGCACCATTCCACGCACACTGCCAGCCAAGCTCCAGTCCACGCACACCACCAGCCACGCACCAGTCCACGCACACCGCCAGTCCATGCACACCGCCAGCCAAGCACCATTCCGCGCACACCACCAACTAAGTGCCAGTCCACACACACCAACAGCCAAGCACAAGCCTACACACACCGCCATCACATTTAGGATTTTTTTAGAAAAAAATAAAAACACAAACAAATTGCAAATAGATACAAATCTTCTAACAGAAAATCAGCAACTAAATACATTGCACTAACACCAACCTTGAAACAGAATCAAATTATCCAAAGAATACAGACCAGGCAGTTCACTTTACCACTCAAGAATCCTCCCAAAAATTCTTTTGTGTGTGGTACACTCTAAAACAAGCAGGGAGACACAGTGCAGGATGAGAAGGACAGTCGGGGCAGTACATTCGACTCTCCTTCCGCAAACCTTTTCGCCAACAGACTCTACATCTCCTACTGGGAAAATCTTTTGCGGTGTGGGAGGAATGTGATCTGGAAAGTGGCGTTCTTTCAATCTAGCAACATCCTCCACCAGTCCAACTCTAGGAACACTTGCCTGTTCCACTACAACAAGGCTGCCTATTACAGACTCCTGAAACTTAGCAAAAGTCATCTTTGACTCAGGGCAAGAATCCTGGAATACAACAAAAGCATTAAACATTGCCAAGTGGAAAAAATGGATAGCCAACGTCTTGTACCAAATGTAAGCCTTACGAAGAGCAGTGTAAGGTTCCAACCTCTGATCTACTCTGTCAACACCACCCATGTGCCTATTATAGTCTAAAATGCACACAGGTTTGCGCGCTTCAGCAACCTGACCCCAAACAGTCACAGGTGCAGTGCTTTCATCATGGATGGTAGTCAGCATGTAGACATCTCTCCTGTCTGTAAACTTCACAGCAAGAAGCTCCTGGCAACGCAACGCACTGCACTGTCCCCGCACAAGCTTTTGACAAACAAGTTCTTTCGGGAAACCTTTACGGTTAGAGCGGATTGTGCCACAAGCAAGAGTGTCCACTTTGGCCAATTCCCTGAACAACCGCACACCAGTGTAGAAGTTATCTACATATAAATGGTGGCCTTTGTTAAAAAATCCTCTTCCAAGTTCCCAAACAATTTTCTCAGTCACTCCAAAAGTGGACGGACAACCAGGGAGGTTAAACCTAGATTCCTTACCGGTGTACACCCTGAAATTAGAGACATATCCAGTCCTACTGTCACACAGCATATACAGCTTTATTCCATAGCGTGCCCTCTTACTAGGAATGTATTGCCTAAAAACCAAGCGGCCCTTGAACAACACCAAAGACTCATCCACTGCAATTTCTTTCCCAGGGGCATAAATCTCAGAAAATCGATCAACAAAGTGATCAAGGACAGGCCTAATCTTAAAAAGACGGTCACAGTCAGGGTGATCTCGTGGCAACGCTAAACCATTATCAACAAAATGCATCATCCGAAGCAGAAGCAAATACCTGTCACGAGTCATGACTGCCGGAAAAATAGACGTTGCCATCAAGGGACTGCTAGACCAATATGAAGACATTGATGGCTTCCTTAGCAAGCCCATCAAAAAAGTTAAACCCAAGAACTTCTTCATCTCTTCAACATTTGTAGGAGTCCACCGGGTAGCTCTAGAGTGTGGCTTAAGACTGGCTCAGTTGTCCCTCAAAAACAGTTCGGCATACAAATTAGTCTGCTCAACAATCTCTGCAAAAAACACATCGTCCATAAACAACTGAAAAAAATTGACCGGCAAAAAGTTTTCAGTATTCACTCTAGACCCTGGAACACCAGTAAACTCTGGCAATGCCAGCTGCACCATGCCAGGGGCAACCCAGAGGTCATCACTTTCAAAGGGAAGCCTTGCAGCCCCGGCCTGCAACCCAGAAGCCTCTTGCCGCACTACACCAACGGGAAGCCTTGCAGCCCCAGCCTGCAACCCAGATGCCTCTTGCCGCACTACACCAACGGGAAGCCTTGCAGCCCCAGGCTGCAGCACAGATGCCTCTTGCCGCACTATCGGCACATCAGTCTCCGCCTCTAACACAGGCACTTCATCCGCACTAAGAGTATCTTCATCATCCGATGACTCCATACGGAGAGACAACTCACTGCCAGAATCGTCCCCTGCCTCCTCTCCCTCAGATGCAGAGTCAGTCTCTGAACCAATATCAGAGGAAGACTCAAACAGCAAACCAACAACCTGCTGAGCAGTCATCCTGCGGCTAGCCATTATACTTACTAAGATAGAAGACTGCACAAACAAGTCAACAACAACCAACAATGTGCAAACCGAGTAAGTAAAGAAAAGTGTATCTTTATCACAAAGATCAATGTACTCAAAAACTATACAATCCAATTACAAGAGACAGCTGCACTCACCAGAAACCAACTCTGCAGTGACACAGCAAAAACCAACGATATCAAACTAGAAAGAAGAAAAAAAAAACAAATTACTCACAAGACAACAAAATACACATCGAGCACCAATGCAAAAAGTTTTTGACACTCAAAAAACAAACATACTGCTATTATTACACAATTTGCAAAAAAAATTCATGCAGAGAAATCAAACACATTTACATTGTACAAAAAAGAGTCTCTTACCAAACTACACAAACAGCAGAACCGCCAGAAACACGGCAAACTGAAAAGAGCAAAAGCCTTTACCTAGAACAAAAAAGTAAAAAAAAAAAACATTACTATTGCAATTCACAAAAAAAAAAACAATAAACATAACAACATTCTATGTTACTACCCAAATGGTCAATCGTTATGTTCCAGGTGGGGCAGAAAACAGCAGGAAAAAAAAAGGCTACTCTGTCCCGGGGCGGGTGGGCCAAATACATATTATAAAAATTGCCCCCTGGAAGCGACACTTGCCAAAGGGGTCACTTCCATTTTTATTTACACTAATTCCCTGGTGTCTAGTGGGCTTTTCTGCCCCCCCCCCTTGGGCCAGACACGGAGCAAAAGTGGACCGATCTGCCCCCAGGGGGGGCAGAAAAGTCTGTGCAAAAATTATTCCCCAAGGGAAGCGGCCCTTGCCCAAGGGGTCGCTTCCCATATCACTATAACGAAATTCCCTGGTGTCTAGTGGGCTTTTTTGCCCCCCCCTGGGGGCAGAAACGGACCGAAAGTGGACCGATCTGCTCCCAGGGGGGGCAGAAAAGTCTGTGCACAAATTCTCCCCCAGGGAAGCGACCCTTGCCCAAGGGGTCGCTTCCCATAACAAAATTGCGAAATTCCCTGGTGTCTAGTGGGCTTTTTTGCCCCCCCTGGGTGCAGAAACGGACCGGAAGTGGACCGATCTGCCCCCAGGTGGGGGGGGGCAGAAAAGTCTGTGCACAAATTCTCCCAAATTCTCCCCCAGGGAAGTGACCCTTGCCCAAGGGGTCGCTTCCCATATCAATATATCGAAATTCCCTGGTGTCTAGTGGGCTTTTCTGCCCCCCCTGGGGGCAGAAACGGACCGAAAGTGGACCGATCTGCCCCCAGGGGGGGGCAGAAAAGTCTGTGCACCAATTCTCCCCCAGGGAAGCGACCCTTGCCCAAGGGGTCGCTTCCCATAACGATATTACAAAATTCCCTGGTGTCTAGTGGGCTTTTCTGCCCCCCCTGGGGGCAGAAACGGACCGAAAGTGGACCGATCTGCCCCCAGGGGGGGCAGAAGAGTCTTTGCAAAAATTATCCCCCAGGGAAGCGACCCTTGCCCAAGGGGTCGCTTCCCATATCACCATTACGACATCCCTGGTGTCTAGTGGGCTTTTCTGCCCCCCCTGGGGGCAGAAACGGACCGAAAGTGGACCGATCTGCCCCAGGGGGGGCAGAAAAGTCTGTCCAAAAATTGTCCCCCAGGGAAGCGACCCTTGCCCAAGGGGTCGCTTCCCAAATGGCCAAAAACAACATCCCTGGGGTCTAGTGGGGGCATTCCTGTCCCACGATCGCGACGCTGTGCGCGATCGTGGGACAGGAATGCCCAGCATTGAGACATCAGGGGAGAGGAAATACTCTTTCCTCTCCCCCGATGCCTCAAGGCCCTGGAATTCCGCCCCCTCCGCCACACCGCAGCAAAACACTTACCCTCCCCGTTGGACGCGCTGGAAGAAATGAATTCCAGTGCGTCCAACGCTTCCTGATGACGCCAGCGCGCGCTGTGCGTGCTGACGTCATCAGGAAGCGTGGGGGGGGCTCGGGGGTGGCAGCGGAAACTCTTCCGCTGCCATCCCCATCTGTGGGGGCACGATCGATGCCCCAGGGGGGGAGCGCCAGCGCTTCCCTAGGGGCTGTGCTCATGACGGAGCGGTTCCGTCATGAGCACAGCTCAACCGATGCTCATGACGGAACCGCTCCGTCATGAGCATCGAAGGGGTTAATAAATACATACATGTAAATACATTTACAGGTATACAAAGAAAATGACAGAAGGAGCAAAGTGCGTCTCCTCACAAAAAGGAAAACTACTTCTGCGCCACATGGGCTATACTTATAAGCAATAGAAAATAACCGAAAATAAAACTCATTGTAAATTAAATAAATACTACTGAAATTCTTGCTATGGGAGAGCAACAACAATAGAAACAAATGTTATTAATGTCAGGTAACACAGCCATCCCCTCAATGTCACAGAAACTGAGGTAAGAGATGCTTTAGAAACCATCAAAGAAGCAAGCACCAGCTCCCAACAAACAAGTATCCAAATATTAAGAAACGTACTAACAAGGGTTCCTGAACATGTAACAGGACAATTAGCTTCCATACCAACTCTAAAATGCCTAATAACCAGAACTAAATGATCTACTGCTCAAACACCACCCACACCCCAAACATATGCAGAAATCAAAATTCTACAAGACCACAGAGTCACACACAAAGTTGAAAAATTCATTCTTTAAGACAATAATCAATAAATCAATCAGGGGATTGTAAGTACGCTACCCACCCGTGAGGGTCTCAAGGTGCTGGGGGTGGTGTCAGAAGTGCTGTTCAGCCAAAGAGCCAGGTCTTGAGAGGCTTACTGAAAGTGTTCAGGGAGGGGGCACGTCTGATGTCTGTCAGGAGCTCGTTCCAGGTCTTGGCCACGATGTAAGAGAAGGATCTTCCACCTGCTTTAGCTTTGTGGATGCACAGGGTTTTGGCGATGACGAGGTTGGCAGATCGGAGGTTTCTTTGGGGTATATGGAGGGTGACTCTGTCGTTGAGGTATTTGGGTCCGGTGTTGTGTAGGCATTTATAGGTGTGGGTGAGGATCTTGAAAGTGACTCTCTTCTCCATGGGGAGCCAGTGGAGCTTCCATAGGTGTTGGTTGATGTGCTCGTGTGGAAGGATGCCGAGGACGAGTCTGGCAGCGGTGTTCTGTATCGTCTGGAGTTTGCGGAGTAGGGACTTGTTTATGCAGGCGTAGAGGTCGTTCTCGTAGTCCAGGCTGCTGGTGATGAGTGCATGGGTGACTGTCCTTCTTGCCTTGGGGGGATCCATTTGAATGTCTTATAGAGGATGTGAGGGGTGTTGAAGCAGCTGGAGGCTACAGCGTTGACCTGTCGGTTCATGGAGAGGGATGAGTCAAGTACGATGCTGAGGTTTCTGGCGTGATCCGTGAGGGTCGGTGGGCTGCCAAGGGCGGAGGGCCACTAGGTATCATCCCATGCTGAAGGGGTGGTTATGAGGACTTTTGTTTTCTATGAGTTGAGCTTTAGGCAGCTGTTATTTCCCCTTGTTTAAAGTCTAACAGCTCTCTGACTGGACGCAACCTCATACCTATATATAAGGTAGTTCTAGGAGTTAGTCTGTTTCCCCATCCCATTTCTCTATTTATTTTATGCCACACAGATACCACAGTTGTGGTAGCCGGCGGAGCATCAACAGGCAGTTTGCCTCCATAAAGCACACGTAGGTACCCTTTTGGTCCAATTTTCTCTGAGTCCATCTGGAATGTCGTATCCTCCAGCAGAGCATATGCCCACTGATTCACTATCTGGATCTTTGCGGCCTCATAACACTTAACGTACATTGAGTAGCTCTATACCTCCCTCATAAACAGATCTCTGGAGAGTGGGAAGAGCGATTCGCCATGGACCATTTTTCCATAGTAGGGATTGTAGTAATCTATTCACCACCTGGAAGAATGCGTCTGGGATCACATAGGGGCTGTTTTTCAGGATGTAGGTAAATCTACAGGAAGCAATCATTGTAAAGATTGCCGCTTTGCCAAGGAGGAATAAAGGTAAAAGCCTCCAGTGTTGTATCTCCTTTTCCAGCCTCTGAAGGTTATACTCCTAATTTGTTTGATTCTTTTTTGACACCCAGAAGCCTAAGCATTTAAAATGGTACATAGCTACCTGCAGAGGCAATGGCAGGTGCACCTAAACTCTTGAGGTTCCTATCGGAAAGATCAGTGGTTTATCTCAATTTATCCCTAGGTCCTAGAAGTGTGCATATTCTGCAGTATTTAGCAGGATATCATCAGCATACAGTGATATCCAATCTTCCCAGCAGTCATCTGATTTCTGGCCCCATACCTGGTCAGCTACCCAGATCTATTTAGCTTGGACCTCTATCGCCAAAACAAAGAGCCTCAGCAATAGCAGACTTCCCTGCCATGTACCTTTCTAGATGGGAAACTCCTTAAATAGTGTTCGATTGACCCACAAACTGGTTCTGGAGTAGGTGTAGAACTGTCGGTCCATTTCAGGAATCGGGGTCCATATCCCATTTTACTCAATATGTAAAATAGTAAGGTCCATTCAATCCAATCGAAGGCTTTATGTCTAGGGGTATTTGTGTATTTGTGATTTCTGAAACTTTTTTCACCATTGATGGACACATACAAGAATTCACAGTTCACCCTGCATATTCCTCATTAATGTAGTATAGTAAAGGAAATGGCTTTGGATGTCATATGGTCGTCTAAGAGTCAGGATTCCAGGGGAGAAATCCTACTTTTTTTCTCCCCTCTTGGGATTCTCGATTGTAAGGCATATCATAGTTGCAAGTACTGAAAAATCTGTGTTGTGTTCATCATATATTGGGCCCATAGGTGTTCAAATGTTACTATTCCAGTTGCATCCCATACGTCATCTAATGTGGAACACCCAATTATTTCCCATTGTTTAAAGCCTAATAGCTAGTATCCCCCAGCGGAGCATATGCCCACTTGTTCACAATCTGTATCTTTGGGGCCTCATAACACCTAACGTACATCAGGTAGCGCTATACCTCCCTCCTATACGAATCTCTGGAGAGTGGGAAGAGCGATTCGAGATGGACCATTTTTCCATAGTAGGGATTGTAGTAATCTATTCACCACCTGGAAGAATGAGTCTGGGATGTAGGTAAATCTAGGGAGATTTGTCACTTTGCCAAGGAGGAATAAAGGCATAACATCAGTGCTGTATATCCCATTTTGCTCAATATGGAAATATTAAGGTCCATTCAATCCACTCCACTGAATGCAACAGTAGGATAAGTATTCGATAATGGAGGGATAAAAAATGTTATTACCAATCCAGTGAGTTATGTTATGTTATGTTATGTTATTTATATTTTTATAGCGCACAGCTGCCCCAGCAAAGGGGCGTCCTGGCGCTTTGACAGACACTATAACATAACACACAATAAAAGAAAAAGAAATTAAACAAACACGGGAAACAGGAAAGTTTTAATCGCCTGCCTGAAGGCGAGCAGGTCTTCAAGAGCTCGGATGTGTACCGGAAGCGAGTTCCATAAACCTGCCGCGAGCACCCTAAAGGAGCGGCCACCCATACTGCTCAATTTAAAGCGTGGACAGACAGCCAGGTGAAGCCCCTCCGATCTCAAGGATCTCAAAGGAATATAGGGCGTGAGTAGGTTGGCAAGTGCCGGCGGCGAAGAAGATTTCAAAATTTTAAAGGTCAGGCACAGCGCTTTGAACTGGATTCGCTGTCTGACCGGGAGCCAATGTAAGGCCGTGATGGTACCAGACACTGAGCAATGTCTAGGGTGGCCCACTATGGCCCGTGCCGCGGCATTTTGTACCCTTTGGAGCCTAGAGGCCTCCTCTTGATTCACCCCTAACAGCAGTGAACTGCCGTAGTCCAGCCGAGATAGTATAGAGGCCTGGACCACAAGCTGTCTGGTAGGGGGATCAAAGTACTTTAAAACCGGCCTTATTCCCCGCAGAATGCCATAGCACGTGGCAGCCACCTTCTTGATGTGGTCCCTGAAGGTGAGCGCAGAGTCCAACCAGATGCCTAAATTTCTCACTCCAGAAGCTGGAATGGGAGTGACACCCAACTCTGATGGCCACCACTGGTTACCCCATAGCTCAGCGTGATTCCCTAGTAACAACACCTCTGTTTTGGTGGCATTCAACTGAAGGCAGTTGGTGTGAAGCCAGCTTGCTACTGCCATCAGACCCGCTCGGAATCTGGGGGCCTCCACCTCACGGTCTCCACTAAGTGTCACCGCTAGCTGTGTGTCGTCCGCATATGAGGCCATCGTAAGACCCCACTGTTTGACGACACCAGCCAGCGGTTTCGCATAGAGGTTGAACATAGTAGGGCTCAACGAGGATCCCTGTGGTACCCCCAGCTCCAGGGGATAAGTGGCGGATTGGCCAGGTGGTATAGCCACTTTAAAGGATCGATCCGATAAAAAAGACCGAAACCACTGGAGAGCGAGATCAGTCACTCCCGCCTCCTGTAAGCGTTGGATCAGTATATGGTGGGACACAGTATCGAAGGCAGCGCTTAGATCTAATAGTAAAAGCGCTGCAGTACGACCTGAGTCCAGTACCTGGCGAAGATGTTCCGTGATGTAGAGTAATGCCGTCTCGGTACTGTGTCCCGACCGGAAGCCGTTCTGACTGGGATCCAATATCTGGTTGCGAGCCAGATGCTCAGACAGAACAGAGTTGACGTGGGCTTCTGTTACTTTGGCAATCCAAGGCAACAGGGATATGGGTCGATAATTTTCTGGCAACCGGGGGTCAGAGTTGGCTTTTTTTAGTATAGGAGTAACCACTGCCTGTTTCCATGCCGTGGGTACCGTTCCGTTGGACAATGACATATTGATAAGATTCAATATGGGGTCACGGCACAGTGGGGAAAGTGTGTTGATAAAGGCTGGCTTTAACGGGTCCGAGGGAGAACCTGACTTGACCCTGAGGCTAAGCCTGTCAAAGGTCTCAATAGTCAGTTCAGGTAGCATAGCAAGGGTCTCATATCCCATCGTATCGGGGACAGTAACCTCTCGGTTCTGGTGGAATGTGTCAAAACCTTGGTAGATTTTTTTCACTTTCTCCACAAAAAAGGAGGCCAGCTTATCACAGTGGGAGTCTGTGCAAATCACCTCTGAGGTGGATCTGTTTTTCATAAGGTCCTTCAGTACCTTAAAGATCAGTTTTGATGGGTTGGGGCTGGTAGCAAATTCTTGAGCGTAAAATGCGGCTCGTGTTTTGCAAATAGCTCTATGGTAGAACTTCAGCTCAGTAAAGTACCGAGTTTTCAGAGCAGGGTCATAGGATCTTCTCCATTCCCTCTCTGTTTTTCGGCAAGCTTTTTTCAGTTCTGCGAGTGACTCATTATACCAAGGACTAGGTGTTTTTGTCCGGCCTTTCGACCACCGTAGAGGTATGAGAGAGTCCAGGGCATCGGTGATCCAAGCGCAGAAATGTTGGTAACCTTGTTCCACATTAATAAAGGTGCTCAGAGGTTTCTGTTCCAGTATGCTATAAAACTCTTCAAGCCTAAGCTTGTGCCAAAGCCTTTTTAGAATAGGTCTGTCCACAGCTATAAAAGGCTTATCGTGGACCAGACAAAAGGCTTCTACCAGCAGATGATCAGTCCACCCCATCAGCCTCGGATCTGACAACCTCACCCCATCAAGTGTGGAAAAGAAGGGGTCCAAAATATGGCCCCCTGAGTGGGTTGGAAGGGTGACGAGCTGAGTGAGTTGAAGAGCTTCAAGGTTCGCCAGCAGAGTGCTCACAGTAGTGGATGACCCATTATCAAAATGGATGTTGAGGTCCCCCACGATGTTGAAATTGGCACAACCGAGTGCTATAGGACTGACCATATCGGCCAGTGCGGACCTGAAGACAGAATCATTGCCGGGAGGACGGTAAATGAGCATACCACTGAAAGTGAATTGATGGGAAAAAGCGACTTTGAAAATAGCACTTTCACATGCAGGTAGTCCCGACGGTTTCCATTCAGCTGGAAAACAGGATTTGACTGCCATAGCAATACCACCTCCTCTTGTGGTCCTATTGGAAGTGAAGACGGTATAGTTCTGAGGGAATGCAAGATTCAATATGGCAGAATCCGAATCCTGAAGCCAGGTTTCTGTCATTAGAAAGACATCGGGGTCCTCTTTCTCAAGCAAATCATAAATGGACAGGTGGTGTTTTACCAGCGATCTAATGTTTAGACACCAAATACGAAGATCTCGAGATGCAACACACGTTCGCGTAACAGGAATAGCATCTTCCAAGGAACGGATTTTAGTAGGGCTCTTAAGTGACCAGCCTTTGCAGGCACAGCTGTAAGGGCCGACTAAAGGTTCCACAGGCTTACAGACACATCCTCTGGACATTTGCCCTATGTCCAGCAGCTCGGACCGTGTATAAGACAACATACCTGCCAGAAGCGGCGAAGCAACACAGCGACAAGAAACAGAGCCTGCCCCGCCTCGCGCTGCCTCGACGCGGACGAGCGCAGACGGGCAGGACTCTGGCACGACTCCGGCTAAGCGACGGCGTCCTCACCTGCGCGTCCCGCTGCGCGGGAGAGGGGAGCATTAAGTAGGCTCACCAATCCTAGCGCGAGGACGCTCCAAGATGGCGCCCGAAGCTACATTTACAGCCCTACCCAAAATGGCGCCCACAGTGAACCACCCCCGGGATCCAGGCCCGCCAAAACGGCGGTGAGGGAGCCAATTATATGCGGAATGAGGAAGGGGGCAAGACCCTGCTAAAAACAGGGGAGAAGTGCAGCAAAGTAAAATAAAACAAATTCACAAAATCAGGAGTTTTAAAAAGCGAAGCGCCAGCAGCAGCGCCAGCAACAGCGAGTGCGCAATAGAATAAGCGTCTGTCAAGGCCGCCTCGAAACTAAGTCCGCCTTAAGTAGGCTCACCAATCCTAGCGCGAGCGCGAGGACGCTCCAAGATGGCGCCCGAAGCTACATTTACAGCCCTACCCAAAATGGCGCCCACAGTGAACCACCCCCGGGATCCAGGCCCGCCAAAACGGCGGTGAGGGAGCCAATTATATGCAGAATGAGGAAGGGGGCAAGACCCTGCTAAAAACAGGGGAGAAGTGCAGCAAAGTAAAATAAAACAAATTCACAAAATCAGGAGTTTTAAAAAGCGAAGCGCCAGCAGCAGCGCTTGCGCAATAGAATAAGCGTCTGTCGTGAGTGCAACAGTAGGGAAAGTGTTGGATAGTGGAGGGGTAAAAATTACTATTCCCACTCCAGTGTGTGCAACAGTAGGGAAAGTGTTAGATAGCAGAGGGGTAAAAATTACTATTTCCACTCCAGTGAGTGCAACATTAGGGAAAGTGTTGGATAGCGGAGAGACAACAATTACTATTCACACTCAGTTAAAACCAAAATAAAAAATATTGAAAAAAAAAAAAAAAACTATATTTCAAAAATCAAAAATTTTAAATATATAAAAATAAAACATATTATAATATTAATTACATATAACAAAAACCTACAAATAATATATAAAATTAAACTAGATTATATTCACAAACAAATTAATTGATACATAAATGTATTTATATTATTTCCTACCCTATAACACCACATCAATAACAAAACACTTCAACATTTTTAATAAAATGTACTTCCATAAATAACATAGTTAATAATCAATTAAAGAAATATTATTAATAAACAACTAATAAGCATTAATTGACTACACACACTTTAACACAATAATATCCACAACACACACCAAAATTAAACTATAAAATAATAAAACAGAAATAAAACTTATTTTTAAATTAAAAACTATTACTATTAACAACTAATAATAAAGTAATTAAAATGTATTTAATACCCACCCTTTACCCCTTTAAAAGTAAGAACACACAAAAAATAAACAATTACTCAAAATAAATATCAAATAATTAACATTAATTAACAACTATATATTAATTATTTAATACAAATGACTTCCCACCCGTTACTCCTATAAACACCACAACACACACCTAAAATTAATTACACAATTACCATAATTAATTACCAATTAATTAAAGTAATCAAAATTCAATTATTAATTCATCAATAAAAAATGCATTACTTCCCACCCTTTACACCTAAAAACACCACAACACACACCTAAAATTAATTACACAATTGCCATAATTAATTTCCAATTAATTAATTAAAATGAATTAACCAATTATTAATTCATAAATTAAAAATAAATTATTTCCTAACCTTTACACCTATAAACACCACAATACACACCTAAAATGAATTACACAATTACTATAATTAATTACCAATAATTAAAATTAATAAACAACCAATTATTGATTAATTAATAATAAATTACTTTACACATTTAACACTATAACAACTCAATTAAACAAATATTAATAAATAAAAAATAATCAATAAATGTAATATAATTAAATTACTTCCCACCCTATTCCCCTATAAACCCACAACCCGCTACTGAACTAAAAACGCAAAGTTCAAATTGCAGCTTTTGCACCAAAATTCGTTCTCTCAGCCCCTGGAAGTTCCTAAGTTTTTATTATTCGTTTGCATCAAGTTTATATATTTTGTAGGCCTCTTTTATTGAATGTTATTAAGAATAACTATCAACATTTTCCCTTTTATTGAGTATAACGGAGAGCAAAAATCAATATGATCTTTCATTTACTTACTAGCTATGCAACACATTGATGACTGTTAAATGCAGTTCTGATGGATATATATACCTGTGGATTCCTCACCTTCTAAATATCCCAGTGTGCAGGCATTCCACTGAAACTTTTCTTTACTGCTCTCCCATGTCGATGAGGTTGTCTCAGTGCCACAGGTCTGCACGCGACTCCTGGTGATGCCATCGGAAACATAAGAAGCCCTTGTCAGCGTACTGACATCAGTTCACTTTATTCCACAGCTTTGACGTGTAGCGTATTTTTCCTAGGCTCTCCAAGTCTTGTGATATTTTTTACAGGAAATAGCAACATTGTTGCAGGGGAAGAATTTTGCCTCTGAGGAAGTCTGCATTTAAACCTTGCAGGGAATGTGAGGGTCAAATGTTGATCACAGACCCTCACAACGACTGTCATTGTGTTTAAATTTAGACCACGACATTGACGCCTGTTCTCCTTGCCAGCAGATGAACCCCAAGGTGTTGAATGAGAGGGAGGTGAAGCTTTTTATGGCCAAGACGAGAAGGGAGAAGAGAGGATGTCGGAGGTCTCGTCATCTGTCAGAGTCGCTGTCTCCCCACTCTACGAAGTAGTCTAAGAGAAAGCATAAGATGAAGCGGTGTAATGGTTCCCAGCGTCATTCTTCGAGGGATGATTCACTGAGGTTGGTGTCGCTGGGTCCGAAGATTCATGAAGGTCGTGGTGAGGTGTCTCTGACTCCATCTCCAGACCTCCCTCCGGCGTCGCCCTCGAGTCCAAAGCCCTTGACTCCACCTGGACATCCTGACTCAGAGTCAATACCGGATCCAATTCTGCCACCACCACAGCCTATGCCTCCTAGACAGGAGCAGGAGTATCCGGCGTTTCCGAGTCCAGGGTCTGATCCGTCAAGGTTTCTGAATGCTATGTATAGCATTTTCAGTGGGGTGGTAACCCCATCAGGTACGCCTGTGGGCCCCCTGGGCCCTCTTTCTTATTCCTTGGGAAGTTTTCAGGCACATTATCAGCAGGCACCATTCCTGCCCTTTATCCCGATGGCCCATGTTTCCTGGCCTCCTCAAGCACTGAGAAAGGTGACGCCATCACCAGTGGAGGAGGTTTGATAAAAAGTCTCCGGCACCGGCTGAAACTCTGGCGTCAACTGGATCCGTGCCTGCGTCACACCACTCCACCTCGATGTCACTGACATCTGCTACTCAGGTGGCTAAGTCCTATGCACCTTGGCAAACATAGCCAATGCCAGTGATGCCTTTATCACGGCACTGATGCTCAAGCATAGGTCCCTGAGAAAAGCCCAAATGCTTATAGAGGAGGAGTAGTATTTTTATGGGCAGAATCCGTATATGGAAGAAGGTGAAATTGTTTCTTTGGATCTAGACTTTGAAGGCCTGGAGGTAGCAAGGGGTTTGGAGTCTGGCTTCTTGCCAGATGTGCGAGCAACCTTAATGGACCTGCCGTTCGATGGTTCAAAGGTGTTTGGTGCCAAGGCGGATTCTACCTTCTAGAGATTTAAGTAGAGCAAAGGGATGGCAAGATCTTTAGATCTACAGTTGCAGCCTACAGATTATAGGCAATTTCATAAGTTCCGGGGGTTTGGCCGGCACTTTTCCTTTCGAGGCAGAAGCCAATATCTCTACAGAAGTTATAGGGGACGGGGCAGAGGCAGACAACGTGGAGCTGCCCATTAGCCTTCTTCCTCCTCCTCCCCAGCCAATGTCACGAGAAAGCAGCCATAGTCCTGCCATCTTGGAGCATGCTTGTCCAGCTTGGAGAAGGATTTACCTATTTTCTACCTCAATAGATCTTTGGGTTTTGGATATTGTAGAAAAGGGGTACTCCCTACCCTTCTAAGAGTTTCCTCTACCTTTTCCCCCCAACAGGGATTTTGTTCAGAAGAACATCTTGTGCTTCTTCAAGAGGAGGTTCAAATTCTTCTTCAGAAGGGTGCAGTAGAGTTGGTTCCAGAGAAGGAACAGGGTCAGGGATGCTATTCCCATTTTTTTCTGATTCCCAGAAAGGACGGTCACTTGCAGACGATCCTCGATATCAATATTTTGAACTGGTTCTTCAAACAGCAAAGGTTCAAGAGGCTGACCCTTGCACAAGTGTTTCTTGTGCTGGAGAAGGAAGACTGGATAGTTTTGATCGATTTACAGGATGAATATTTTCACATACCTATTTCGAAATAGCACAGGAAATATCCTCGTTTTAAAGTGGGGTCTTAGCATTACCAGTTTGTGGTCCTTGCGTTTGGTCTTACTTCAGCTCCAGGAGTCTTCATAAATGTGATGGCGGTGATTTCAGTGCATCACAGAAGGTGGGGAATACTAGTATTCGCTTACCTGGACGATCAGCTGATCAAAGCCAAGACTCCAGAGTTGATGTTGCATTATTGGCAGTTGACAATGCGGTTGTTGTTCAACCTGGTTTTTACTATAAACGTGCCCAAATCTCACCTAGAGTCCTCTAAGCTTCCACTGTTCATAGGTACAGTACTGGACACCACAATGAATCGAGCCTACCTACCTCATCAGAGGATTCTGCACTTTCAGGCTATGATTCCGATGTTTCACTATGGAGCTATGGTTCCAGTCCTGAAGGTCTTACGCCTGCCAGGTCTGATGGCCTCCTGCATTCTGTTGGTCACCCATGCACACTGACACATCAGGGCCCTCCAGTGGTGCCTCCGCAGGCAGTGGTTTTAGCACAATGGGGATCTCAAAGAAACGGTCAAGATCTCCAGAGACACTGAAGTGGATCTTCAGTAGTCGGATATGTCCGGCAATTTGTCTCAAGGGAAGATTTTCACCCTATGGCACCGATGGCCACAGTGATGCCTCCACTCTAGGGTGGGGAGCTTATCTGTTGGATCTGGAGATCAAAAGTCTTAGGTCTCCGGAGGAGAGGTTGTTACATATCAATCGTCTGGTATTGCAGGCGATACGTCTGGCTCTCAATACCTTTCTTCCTTCCCTTCACGGTCAGTCAGTTCAAGTCAATACTACTGCATTGTGGTACATAAACAAACTGGGAGCTGTGGGTTTGTATCCTCTATGCAGAAAGGCTCTGCAACTCTGGTCCTGGGCTCAGGACCACCAGATCTGCATCATGGCAATTTACTTTGGCCGGAGTTCTAAATGTTCACTCGGACAGTCTCGATCAACACTTTTCTGCCAAGTATGAGAGGTGTCTCCATTCGGAAGTGGTGCAACACATTTTCTGGCTATGGGGTACCCCTCAGATAGACCTGTTTTGCCCTCAGTAGAACATACAGTGCCCCTCATTCTGCAGCCCCTAGTATCCGATGCATGGAGCACTGGCGGATGAGTTTCAATTGGACTGGGGCGCCCAGCTGTTTTACACCTGTCCCCCATACCCCTGATTCCTAGGTTTCGGAGGAAGATTCTCTAAGACCAGGCCCAAGTCATATTAATAGCTCCAGATTGACAGCGAGTGTAGAATATACAGACCTTCTTCACCTCTCTCTGTGTCATCCGCTCCGTCTCCCTCACAAGGTAGACCTCCTCTCGCAGGTGCAGGTTCTACACCCCCACTTCCAGAGCCTGCACCTAAAGGTCTGGAGATTGAATGAGGCAACCTGAGTTCTTTTTCCTCTTACTCCTGATGTGGTGGAGGTTATACTGTCGGCTAGAAGACACTCCACTAAGCCGGTTTATGCTGTCGGGTGGCCATAATTTGTAAAGTGGTGTGAAGAAAATTCCATTGATCCTTTAAAAGCCCATTTATCATACATTTTAGGCTTTGCACTGTCCTTAGCACAGCAAGGTTGTGCTGTTGCAACAGTTAAGGGGTATTTGTCTACACTTTCGGCATTCCTCTGCTCACCGGACCGACCTTACATTTGTAAGACGCATATAGTATTAAAGTTTATTAAGGGACTTACTAACAATTTCCCTCCCACTCCATTTATCATGCCTCAGTAGGATCTAAATTTGGTATTAGCCTTTTTTTATGGGTGCTCCATTTGAGCCCCTACATAGTTTTCCCTTAAGGTTACTGACTTTCAAAATGATATTTCTGGTTGCCATTGCGTCGGCTAAATGTGTTAGTGAATTGCTGGCATTAAGTGTGAAAACCACCTTCACAGCTTTCTATGCAGACAAGTTGGTATTGAGAACCAGGGCTACTTTCCTGCCAAAAGTGGTTACTCATTTCCACTTGGGCCAGTCTATCACCCTTCCTACTGTCTATCCTTCTCCTCATCCATCTTAAAAGCAAAAAAGGCTTCATCGTTTGGACCCTAAGAGAGCGGTGAGCTTTTATGTAGACAGAACTCGTGATCTCTGGCTGGATGTCAGCTGTTTGTTGGCTATGCGGGCAAGATGAAAGGAAAAGTAGTGCATAAGAGCACAATGTCCAGATGGATTATCCTGTGCATCAAGATCTGCTCCGCCATAGCTAACAAGGAACCACCTGAAGATATTAGAGCTAATTTTACTAGAGCTAAGTCTTCTACTTCTGCTTTGGTTAGAGGTGTGCCTATGGTTGACATTTGCATAGCGCTGATTTTGGCTCCCCTCCACACATTTGTGAAGCACTATTGGTTAGTCTCTGACGTGAGGAGAGATGGTCACTTTGCCTGTTCGGTGTTACAGGATTTTTTGGTATAAGCAGACAGGCACCCTTCTCTGAGTGCGGGACTGCTTGGGGGTTCTATTCAAAAGGTGAGAAATCCACAGGTAGATGAATCCATCAGAAGGACAAGTTACTTACCTTTGGTAATGCTTTTTCTGGTGGATACAGTATCTACCTGTGGATTCCTCACTGACCCACCCACCTCCCCTTTGCTTGTCTGCTTATGCCAAAAAGCAAAGCTGTTTCTATAGTGTGTATTTTATTTACATGTATTGTTGGAACTGGCACTTTCTGGTTGGTTGAGGCAATGCCCCAGCCAGGCAGAACCTACTGCTCCAATCAGGGTTGAGTGATTACACACATGGTTATTCCTTGCTACCTGGGTAGGGGACCCATGTGTACCTGCCCTGCCTTTCACCTACCACTCACTTCATCCGCTTAGGACGTACCCTCAAGTTACTTGGGTGGCAGTTAAAGGTCCTCTATGGATGGGTAGTGACTTAAACAGATCAGCCTTCAATTGCAGGCAGGACACGTATTTAAGAGCACCATCGGTGCACAGCGCACACCAGCTTTCAATGGCAGGCTGAACTTGTATTTAGGAGCACCAGGGTGCCGATTCCGATCCGTTAAAAACAATTTGCGTATGACCCGTATCCGTATTTTTTTACGTACGAGTCGTACAAGTACCGTACAATATCGTCGGGAAAAGTGTACGAGAGTGAGCCGGACATTTTTACGTGCAAATCGTAAAACACAAGTCCGAGCGCGCAAGTACGATCCCGACCGTCCGTCCGAATACACAATCGCACGTAAAATGGCCCGTACGGAGCCAACGCAGTAGCACACATGTACACGGGTAAACTTATGCCCGTGTACGAGCCGTACAGCCCCCCCACCCCCAAATACACCACCCTGTCCGCACTGTACCCCAGCCCCGCAACTGTATGCGTCGTACCCCCCCATGTACGTGCCGTACCCCCCCATGTACGCGCCTTACCCCCCCTGTCCGCACTGTACCCCAGCTCGCACCTGTACGCGCCGTACCCCCCATGTACGCGCCTTCCCCCTGTACACGCCTCACCCCCCGCATGTACGCGCCGTACCTCCGCATGTACGCGCCGTACCCCAGGGCCGCACGTGTACGCACCGTACCCCCACCGCATCTACGCGCCGTACCCCCCATGTACGTGCCTTCCCCCCTGTACGTGCATCACCCCCCGCATGTACGCGCCGTACCTCCGCATGTACGCGCCGTACCCCAGGGCCGCACGTGTACGCACCGTACCCCCACCGCATGTACGCGCCGTACCCCCCCATGTACGTGCCGTACCTCCGCATGTATGCGCCGTACCCCAGGGCCGCACGTGTACGCACCGTACCCCCACCGCATGTACGCGCCGCACTCCAACACCATACCCCAGCACCCTCACCCAGCATCGCGTATGTACGGATCGTACCTACGCGAAAAAGACTCATACAGAACCAGGACACTGTAAAACAGCACAAGGAGGGTCAATTCGAATCGCACAACACCACAAAACACGTCTACAAGACAAAATACATCTCAATGACTGACCTGGCACATCCAAACAGGCAAACAGAGGCCCCAAATCACAACCACCTCCTATAACACACCCACCAAAATTCAAACACAGCCACACCCAAAAATTGACCAATAAAAAGGGCCCACACACACAACCCATGAGCCTTTGCAACAGACCCACTGCTTCCAGACCCCACAGAGAAACAACTCCACATTACTCATACCTTCACTACACCTTCACTCACACACCTTCACACAACCTCCTCCACAAACATCCCCCTCTTCACATTCACACATACACCATCACATTCACACCCACACACCCACAACCATCCACACCCACACCCACACTCCACACCATGCCCACGGACAAGAATCCAAAGTTCACAACGGCGGAGCTGGACCTCCTTGTCAACGAAGTCATCAGAGTCGAGCCACAGCTGTTTGGAACATTGGTCAGACAGACCAGCATAGCTGAAAAATCTGCCATGTGGCAGAGGATTGTCGATAAGGTGAATGCTGTTGCGCCCATCCGAAGGACCAGGCAGGAATGCCAAGCCAGGTGGTATGATCTGCGCAGGGCGGTCAAGAGGAAAATGAGTGAAGAATATGCCCAGAGTAACATCACTGGAGGTGGGCCGCCCCGCAGAACCGTACACTACCATCCCTGGGAGGAGAAGGTGATGGCCCTGCTACCGCCGGTGGGAGTACACGGAGTCGAAGGAGTCGCAGAGCCTGGTGAGTACACAAACAACTTACGTAACATGGGTGCAATGGGGTCCACACCACATATACACCAAATGCACGCAACTTCCCCCAAGCACTCACCGCACACAACCACACTCAAAAACCACGCTCATGCCACTAACGTCTCCATGCACCCTTCACAAATCAAGGCAAGGCCATGTCTAAGGCTACAACAACCACAAACACAAGACTGGATGTCCGGGAGGCTGGGAGGGTGTGCCCCACACAACACATTGTGGAAATGAGACACAGACACCAATGCCCTCAGCCCATATGGCATAGGTACATATCCATGCACAATGCACAGGGAAAGGCAAACTACTGACAAGGTAGCTGACACTGGGCCCTGCTGTATGCAGCACAAGGCCCTCCTGGGACCACTGTACACTCAAACACCAACTCCACAAGCACAGGTATCTAGCACAGGAACTCACACTCACTGTCATGCCAGCATGCACCATGAGGGGACAGACACATCACCTGGGAGACCCAATGACAACTCACACTACACACAACAGCAGGCCCGGTCACACCCCCCCTCCCCCCTAACACAAGCACACACCCCCGGGGCAGGCAACAGATTTACACACTCCCACAATGGACATGTGACACAACAAGACCAATCCAGAGCCAAATAAGCATCAGAGCCAAAAATCTACAGGTCAAACACTCAGGAGAACATCCCAATCTGTCCCCCGCAACATACCCATCCCCAAGTGGACAGTGAGAGGAATGCTAGGCACATCCAACTACCTGGAGGAACTGTGTCAACTTGAATATGTATGAAACATAGATGTCGCATGAAACACCATTAACATTGTCTCTTTCTCACACACATGGCAACGTCGTCGATCTCCCCCCAACACTGGGAGGGAAGAATCACAGTACCAGGCTCCGCCTGATTACGATCCCACCGGCAGCGACGACTCTCACCACTCCTTGGATGACCCCGACCAACCTGGACCCTCTGGTGCCCAAGCCCCTGCAGCACCTGCGTCAGGTACATCTGTGATATTTCACAAAAATGATAGAATGCTAGTTTGGTAGAAACCAAACCTGTGTTTCTAAAGATGGGCGGGGGGCAGGTACAAACGGGACGAGAGGGGGCAGTAGAAAAAGGAGGGGAATCTTTTCTTTAAAGACGAGAGCCCTCACTCACCCAAGGGTGACATGCTTTATCATTGGGTTCCCTCTATCACACAGTTACCGCAAGGTATCCAGTGTGGGCTACAACCTCGCTTATGGAGAGGAGCGTGAGGTGTTTTAATATGCGTCCCCATAGACCAGTATTAAAAAAGCTAGTGATATTAAGGACTGAAAGGATGTCCTATTCGTAGTCGGTCAACATGTTTCTGCCAGATGACTAGGAGTTCGCGGCATTCATCAGGACCTCAAACGATGTCACTCTGCTTACGAAAGTAATAAAATGAAGACCATACTTAATTTTTATGGTAACATAGACAGTGGAACCAGCTGCAGTCCGGTCCAGTGTCTGAAAATAAAACAAACATTATTGTACAAATCATAACCTAATTCTACCATCAAACCCTCTAATCACCACACTCGTGTTAAAACACCCACACGTGATAAACAATGTGAGAAGTAAAAATACATTGAATCAATCAACATCCACTCACCTAGGCGGTAATATTAATTTACCTCCACCTTATGGGAGTTTTACCTCAGATCACATGTTTTCTGAGGAAAAAGAAAATACGCATTTCCTTTGAAAAGGTCAACCTCCAAATCAAGCCACACAATCATTATTAAAACCAGCGATCACAAGTAAAAACTGCTTATAGCGATGAACATAATGTAATATGTAGTTTGAAGAAGCAGTCAACGAAAAAGCAGTTAATGAAAATACCTCCAACACATGCACATCAAATCGAAGTTTAGAGATCATATCACTTTTATATTAATGACCTGTGTTGGAAAGATGTTTATAAGTAGTAGTGACCAGAAGCACTCTCATCTATGCCCACTTCTGAGCACTAAGTACATGTCAATCCCATTGTTTAGAATGCCCATATTAGTAGACAGCATCACGCTTACAAAGGTAATACCCTTATTTTAAACACAGAATGCTAAACAAAAGGCCAAAAGCGACCAATGTCGAAAGTATCGTGATAGGTATCTCGTTAGGGGAAGAAAATAGTTTGCATTTGTAATATCCACCAACACACGAAGCGCGTGTTGACTCGTATGTTTCTCTTACGAAAATCAACATACCTCTCAATACTCTGTGTCTGTGCCATCTCACGGTAAAATCCAAGGGGAGGAAACCCTGTTTCTTCGTGTGTTATAAGCATTCACTAAGCTTCGTTATGACGTGTGCCCCGGAAGTATAACGCAATACATTTCCGGTTTGAAGGCACCATGGGATTTGTAGTAAACAACATCCCGTGAAACGGAAGAGCGCCACCAATGTTTACAACGAGACAAACGGATGCCCAAAAAAAACTGTACAAGTCTTCTCTACCCTCTCGCGTGTGGCGAAAAAGTAAATGTCAAGGAAAGGAAATGATCCATCTACATGGCAAGCAATCCCGCCGTCTATATAGATACACATGTTGTATCGCGTGTATGCACCAACACAGATAATTTATGGCAATTTGTGGGGTTTTGATATGTCTTCCCAATATTATCTACGTAAAAAGTCATATATCCAATATGGAAGGGAAAAGTGTTCAAATGTATTTATGACCAGCAAAGATCTTATGTATTTGCCAAATTAGAACTCACAATATCCTTCATAAGAGAGCATGTATGTATCCCAGGACTATAATGGCGTCCATCATGAGACAGTATGCATATATATCTCTCTCTCTCCCAGGACAACCATGGTGCTGTAGAACACCACGACCCATCCAAAACCAACACGTACCCGCATCAAGTGTGTACATATATCTGAACAAAACACATCCAAGCCAAAGTACAAATCATGCTCCTACAGAGCACCAGGGAATATCCTCATTTAGGCCCCTCAAATGGCTCTTTGTGCGAAACACCCATCGTTGTTCCCGAAGAAAGAGCACACTATCTAGGGGACCCATATTGATGTCATAATTGGGTTTGTCAATAATTACCTATTTTATTTATTTATTTTTTTTCCAAAAAGTTTATTGTGCAGAAAAAAAGGTACAAGCACGGGCCTACAACCACCTGGGCCGGCCGCTAGTATTCAAAATGATCAAACAGTTCAAAAAACAATGACTGGCCCACAGGGGCTCCGCTAAATTACAGGAGATCAAACTGCACATAAAGGGAAGTCAGGATACACCCTTTTAACATAAATATCAACAAAAGTAAAGAAAAACAAAAAGCAAGGCGAAAAACATTGAAAGGGCGTCTAACCACGGCAGGGGAACTCCACACCCGACCACCCAAGGGTGGTCAATAAAAAGGAGGCCTGAGAGGGAGGGGGGGGCCACGGGAGAACCAAATCTATACTCAGATGAACGAAATAAGCAAGGAACCCTCAAGGATCAGGGGGACAAGGCAACCTCAGACGTATCCACCAGGGGGGGAGAACAGATAGTCCCTCGATACACATTCCACTGACCCCAGATTCTACCCCATGCCCCCGGTTTACCACGAGCCACATACACAGTCTTCTCCCTGAACATGCACCAGTCCATGTTCTCCTTCCATACGGACACGGTGGCAGGCCGTTGGGAACCCCAAAGCTGCGCTATATCTCTCTTTGCGATCATGTTCCCCAGGGCCGCCCACCGAGCCTGGGCCGCATTATAGTCATTGGGCTCCCACACATTCAGAACACATCGACGCACCTCCGGCAGCAGAGCGACCCCAGTGACTCGTCTCATAACCTCATGCACCTGGCGCCAATATTCCGCCACCTCGTGGCACTCCCAGAGGATGTGGAGAAAGGTGGCACTGAGCCCGCAGCCACGCTTACAGAGCCCGTCGTCAGAAAACCCCATCGAGACCATACGGGGACCCGTCACATAGACACGATGGAGAATCTTAAGCTGGACCAGACGGAGACGGGCCGGGATGGCAACCTCCTTAGGGGATGACAGCACAGACTGCCAGTCCTCATCGTCCAACTCAACCCCATCTCCCGTCCATGCCTCCCGAAGACGCACCAAGAGGTCAGCCCGATTATTTATTAGTTTTTTATAAATCAGGGAGATAGTACTGTCGGGGACGTGTCCGTCGAGTATGCGGTCCTCGAGAGGCGAAGAAACAGGGACCGGGGTCCCCTCCCCAAAGACCGAGAGCAGGGCATGCCGAACCTGGGCATAGCGGAAGAACTCCCTTTCACTAAGCTCGTACTCGCTCTGAAGCGCCGCGAAGGATTTAACCGCGCCTTTAACCCATAGGTCCCCCACTCTGCTAATGCCGATCGTATCCCAGTGCTCAAAGCCTTTCGTTGTCCAGAGGCTTCCCAAGCGCTCCGAGGCGAATAACGGAGTAGCACACGTTAAACGCTCACTCCAGCCCACCGCTACATTCGCCGCCTTCCACACACGTACCGCAATCCTAGTAGGGCCCGTGAGGGTCCTTCCGGCAGATCGAGAGTAAAGCGCTCTGTTATAGTTACCGCCGGGAAGCAGGAATTTATCAATCTCATATGCCGGGTTCGAACCAGGAGCATACGTAGCATGGTTAATGGCAGACAGCTGGGAGGCCCAATAGTACCTTCTAATGTCAGGAAGCGCGATGCCCCCGTCATACCAGGGGAGAGTCAGCTTTGCCAAAGCGATACGCGCACGACCGTCCCAAACCAGTCTCCTCTGCAAACTCTCCACTTCCCTAAAGTAGGCCGCCGGAATGACATCGAAGGAGTTCTGGAGTGCATAAAGAAATCTGGGAAGGGACATCATTTTAAACAGTGCTGCGCGACCAAGTGGAGACAAGGGCAACTTACACCACCGAGCCGTATCCACCCTCAAACGCCGAAGTGGAGACAGGAGATTCTGCTCGTAGCGGACCGCCGGATCCAACGAAACGTACACCCCCAAGTATTTAAAGCCGGATTGAGATGTTTGGATCGGGAGCCGAGGCGGCACGAGAGGAAGGCCACCGGAGATAGGATACACGCAAGATTTGGACCAGTTAATTATCAAACCCGAATTTCTCCCGAAGGAAGTAAGGACATCAAAAAGCACATTGAGCGACGTCCGCGGCGAGGTGAGGTACAAAAGAATATCGTCCGCGTACAACGAGACCCGATCCTCGAAACCCGGGGCCCACCGGATCCCTCTGATCGCGGGCTCCCAGCGGAGCCAGGCAGCGAGCGGTTCCAAGGCGAGAGCAAAGAGCAGAGGGGACAACGGGCACCCCTGCCTAGTACCCCTCCCGAGAGCGAAAGGCCGAGAAACCCGCCCATTGACAACAACCTGAGCCATTGGTCCAGCATAAAGGAGCTTCACCCAACTAATAAATCCCTCCCCAAAGCCAAACTTCGCCAAGACGGCCCAAAGGAACGGCCACTCGATGGTATCAAAGGCCATCGTTGCGTCTAGGGAAACCAATATGGCCGGTTCAGAGAAGTACTCCGCCCTAGCGAGGACGCCATGCAGACGCCGCAAGTTGAGAGCGGTATTACGATGAGGGATAAAGCCGCATTGATCCGGATGTATCAAATCACATATAACGCTCAGCAAGCGATTAGCGAGGACCTTGGCAAGGATTTTCGGTTCGGCATTTAGGAGGGAAATAGGCCTATATGAGGCACAGCGGTCTCATGGCTTACCGTCTTTGGGAATCACAACTATAGTAGCCAGACGCTGGTCGTCGGGAAGGGAACCCCGCTCGAGCGACTCCAGAAACATACGACGGAGGAAAGGCGCGATTTTATCCGGGCGCAGTTTATACAGTTCAATCGGCAGTCCGTTGGGGCCCATAGCCTTGCCCGAGCGAAGGGAACGAATCGCGGTAGCAATCTCGTCGACAGACAGGGAGGCATCCATCTGCTCACGGTCCTCGACGGATAAGCCGGGCAAGGCAATGTCCCGCAGCAAGAGACGAGAGTCATCCTCATCTCTATCAGACACCGGGGAGTACACCGCCCGGAGGTGGTCAGCAAAACACTCCACAATCTCACCAGGGTCAGTCACACACACTCCATCCGAAACCCGAAGCTCCGGGACCACACGAGTCACTCTCTCCTTCTTATCCAACCAAGCAATCAGTTTACCCGCCTTGTCCCCGGCATCATACAACCTACCCTGCTGCTCCCTATACATGGTCTTGGCAGCGTCAGTAACAAGAGACTTATACTCAAACTGCTTCAAGCTGAGGGCATGAAGCCCATCCTGAGTGACACCCGTCTCCAAAGCTGCCTCCAGCCCCGATATTTCAGTCTCCAGCTTCACCACGGCCTCATTCTTAACCCTCTTAGCCACCACTATCTGGGATAGGGCATGCCCGCGGAGCACTGCTTTGAAGGCTTCCCACAGGGACACTGAGGATAACACCGACCCCTCATTCTCGAGAAAATACTGATCAATCGACTTAACCAGGCTATCACGAATCTTGGGGTCTCGCAGGTACCAAGGGTTGATAGGGGCGATCCGCCCAGCGGACCGCGTCCCGGTGTCGAAAAGCAACCACAGTGGGGAATGATCAGAGATACCCCGGGCCAGGTGCTTAACCTCTCGAATCCGGGCAGTCTGGGCCGCAGGCATAAGAAAATAATCCAATCTGGAGAGACTCCCATGGGCCCCAGAGTGAAATGTGTACTGACACTGAGTCGGATGCATTAACCTCCAACAATCCACCAGACCGAAGGTCTCCAAGAGTCCGCCGAGCCACGCCTGGGCAGCAGGGAGGGCCCTGGGCGGGTGGCGATCCAGATCACCCGAGACAACCGAATTAAAATCCCCACCCATAAGCAAAAGACTGTCAGGAAGCTCAAGCAGCATACGACCCAAGTCTGAGAAAGTGGAGTTCTGGAGGCCCGGGGGAACATAGACTGAGACCAAGGAAAGGGACTGTCCCTCCCACCTCCCAGTCAGAGCCACATAGCGCCCTCTGTCGTCTAGGACTACCCTGGTGATCTCTAGCGGAAGTGAAGATCGTAGGAAAATGCCTACCCCTCTAGAGCCAGTGGTGAAACCGGAATGGGCCACGAGCCGGTATCCCCCCCTGTTCATGGCATGACAAACGTTACCAACCAGATGCGTCTCCTGTAAGAATACCACATCAGGAGTCAAACGACGCAAATATTGCAGCACAACACCCCGTTTGATACGGTCCCCCAATCCGTTGACGTTCCAAGACATCAATCTCAACCCGTCCCCCCCCATCCCCTCCAGTAGATCAAGGGTCCCCCAGCAAATAGCGCGACACCCGAAACTGAACCAGAGCCAATACCTCGCCTTGAAAACAAAAAACACAAATCCAAACAACCCCTCCCACCCACCAACCCCCCCCGAATCCAACTCCCCCCACCCTGCACCCCTGCGGTCCAAAAAACCACCCCAACTTGCAGTGTGCCTGTCGCCCTACAAACCCCATTCTACGAAAAGACCCCGGAGGAGGAAATGGACCCGTCCCTGCCCGCCCCCCACACAGATCATAATGAAACAAAATACACAAAAGAAGTAGAACCCAGCCGAACAAAACAAAATGGCAAAGTCAAGGACCAAAAGTCACTCCGAAGGAGGCCCGCCACCCTCGGTACCAGCAGAAGGCCCAGGCCGGTCACCCCGGTCCGGCAGCGAATCCAGCCAGTCACTCACAGTCGCAGGACAGTCAAAAAAGGTAGTCCGATCTTCGTATTCCACTCGGAGCCTAGCAGGAAAAAGCATAGAGTACTTAAGACCCAGGTCCCGGAGACGACGCTTCACCCCCTGGAAGCCCATCCGCTGTTTCTGGACAAGTTGGGTGAAGTCCGGGAAAAAGTTAATGGATGAGTTCTCATATCGGACCGGGCCATGTACCCGTGAGGCCTGCAGAATCGCATCTCGGTCTCTGTAGTGAAAATGTTTTGCAACAATAGGCCTTGGGGGAGCTCCCGGTCGTGGCCGACCGCCTGGAACTCGATGGGCCCGCTCCACGGCAAAGAACTTACTCAGGCCAGCGGGGGCAAGCTGTTTGAGGATGAGCTCCTCAACCATAAGATCAACCGGGCGGTTGTCGGAGGTCTCCGGAACACCTATGACGCGGATGTTATTGCGTCGAGCCCGTCCCTCGAAGTCCTCCAGCCGCCGGGCCATCAGATCGTTGGCCGACTTGAGGTCGCCAAGAGCAGTCTGCAGGTCCGACACATCCGTACCAAGGGTGGACGTCCGCACATCCAGCGATTGAACCCTCTCATTGGTCTTAGAGAGATCCGCCCGAATTGGCGTAATATCAATGGCCACCGTGTCGATTTTACGGGCCAAGGCCTCGTACTGCGTAGCGATGGTCTCCTTGATGCCGTTAATGGCGACCATGATGTCCTGCAATGACAAATCCGGAGGGACGGACGGGCCACCACCGGCATCATCCGGGAGAACACTGGCCGTCCCAGGGGACCCCTTGCCTTGAGTGTAGCGGTCCATGTTGTTAGTCTGGACCGGCCCCCCGCGTAGGGATGTCTTGGTCTTACGCCTCTCGGGATCCCCCCTGCCTCCCATGTGGACCACGCTCGCCGAGGGGGACCACCGAGCAAGCGTCGAAGGGGCACAGGCAAAGCAGGCACGAGCCGTACCAGAGACCGCAATGTGGCAGTGCGAGGGGATCAAAGTCAATGGGCACACTGGTATCAGGCGGAGGCAAAGGCACCAAGCGAGGGCCGAGTGAAACCCCAGCCGCACAAAGCAATTCCACTGTCCAGCCCCTCAGAGATCCGAAAGTGAAACCGAAAGTGATGGGACGGCCGCTGGCACAGCCCCGATGCCGTTGTTGTTCAACTATGCCCCGGCTCCACAGTTCACCTTCGCACCGGGCACATCCATCGGTTGGGCCTCAAAAGTTCAAACCACCATAGATCAGGATTCCCAGGTCCAATTTGGTTTCTGGAAAGAGTTTAGGGTTCAGCCAACGTTCATCTTCCAGATTCCGTCAACCAAGTCAGGATAAAGTCAGGATAAGTTCCGAGGAGCAGCGAGGGTCCGGGGAGCCCTGTGCTCACGCGACCATCTTGGATGCGTGCTAGGCTCCTCCCCCAATTACCCATTTTAAATCATCCTCTGTATGCGCCTTTTCTAAATAGTGTTTTGTCATACGTGTGTTAGATTTTTTACACCTAAAGGCACTCCTATGTTTAATTATTCTTAGGCAAACCGTACGTGTTGTCATTCCGATATAGATTCATGAACATGGACATGTTATCATGTAAATAACTCCACTAGTATTACAATTAGTATGTTTGTTTAATTTACATAGCGAGTCTGGTAATATGTTGACTTCAGTCGTGTGTTGCGTAAATGAACAGACTGAACACGCCCCACAGGGGAAATGACCCACCACTGGTGTCGCACCCCACAAAGTCAATTGTCTTCTCTGATTAGTAACAATTCTCGGTCTCGTGTGCACCAACAGGTCTCGTAAATTGCTACTGCGTTTTAATGCAAAAAGGGGGCGATCTAAAGTTAGATTCCCAGTGTTCAATATATGCCAATTTTTATTAATGGCCCTTTTGATGTTGTCTGTAAGGTTGCTAAAGGTAGTAACACACACCATCCTTTCTGTTTTGGCTTTAGCAAATGTTTCTAAAAGAGCCTCTCTGTCGTTATTGCGTGCTCTTTGGAGGCTCTCTTAATAAGTTGCATTGGATAGTGTCTTGCGGCCAATTCTTCACTCAGTTTTCTGGCATGTTTATGGTAGTTAGCCAACTCCGTACAATTTCTCCTCAATCTGAGGAATTGGCCCACCGGTAAGTTAGTCAGTAGGGCTCGAGGATGGAAACTATGATAACTCAATAAAGAGTTTCTTGCCATAGGTTTTTGATACAGTTCTGTGTGAATCCTTCCATCTTTAGGGTATAGTCTCAAATCCAAAAAGGCAATAGATAAATTGCTAGCCTCCCCGTAAACCTCAAATTGTTATCACGTGTGTTAAGCCACTCTGAGAAAATCACCAAGGAATCATGGTCACCTTCCCAGATGACCAGAATATCGTCTATATAGCGCTTCCATAACTTTAGTCTAGTCCGAAAGGGGTTGGTTACAGATTAAATGTGCTTACTTTCAAAACCATGCATGTACAAATTTGCCATGCTCGGAGCACATGTACTTCCCATGGAAGTTCCTGTGGTCTGCCAAAACAACTCTCCTTCAAAATTAAAGAAATTTTCTTTGAGGGCTAAAGTAGCACAACGCATAACAAAATCATCGGGGGTCTGATCCTCACGCTGATTGGAAGCTAAAAGGTCATTTATCGTCTCAAGGGTGTCATCCTGAGGAATGTTGGTATAAAGTGATTCCACATCATATGTGGCCATCAGTTGGCAATTAGGATCAAAAGGAATATTTTCTAGACAGGATAATACATGCTTTGTGTCCTGTAGATACGATGGCATAAGTGACACAATAGGTCGAAGAAAATGGTCCACAAATTTAGACAGGGGTTCCAAAATCGAACCAATACCCGACACAATGGGCCTGCCCGGAGGTGGTCTCTGTTTCTTATGTATTTTGGGCAAGGTATAAAAAGCTGGGATCGTGGGATTCTTTTGTATCAGGAAATCAGCTTAATTCTTAGTAATCCACCCTGCCTCTTTCCCTTCTTCCACTAGTGTCTTGATTCTGTGTTGTAATCGTGTAGTAGGGTCTTGTGTGATACGTGTGTAAAAATTCACATTATTCAGTTGTCTAAGGCATTCTTCTCGATATGTCACTGTATCAAGAATTACCGTGGCTCCCCCTTTATCAGCTGGTTTTATGATGATTTGGGGATCATTGCCCAATCTAGAAACACAACGCCTCTCTATATTGGAAAGATTACAGAACAACTTTTTGGTATGACTCAGATTAGTCTCGTAAGTAAGCCTGGTGAGTACACAAACAACTTACGTAACATGGGGGCAATGGGGTCCACACCACATATACACCAAATGCACGCAACTTCCCCCAAGCACTCACCGCACACAACCACACTCAAAAACCACGCTCATGCCACTAACGTCTCCATGCACCCTTCACAAATCAAGGCAAGGCCATGTCCAAGGCTACAACAACCACAAACACAAGACTGGATGTCCGGAGGCTGGGAGGGTGTGCCCCACACAACACATTGTGGAAATGAGACGCAGACACCAATGCCCTCAGCCCATATGGCATAGGTACATACCCAATGCACAATGCACAGGGACTGGCAAACTACTGACAAGGTAGCTGACACTGGGCCCTGCTGTATGCAGCACAAGGCCCTCCTGGGACCACTGTACACTCAAACACCAACTCCACAAGCACAGGTATCTAGCACAGGAACTCACACTCACTGTCATGCCAGCATGCACCATGAGGGGACAGACACATCACCTGGGAGACCCAATGACAACTCACACTACACACAACAGCAGGCCCGGTCACACCCCCCCTCCCCCCTAACACAAGCACACACCCCCGGGGCAGGCAACGGATTTACACACTCCCACAATGGACATGTGACACAACAAGACCAATCCAGAGCCAAATAAGCATCAGAGCCAACAATCTACAGGTCAAACACTCAGGAGAACATCCCAATCTGTCCCCCGCAATATACCCATCCCCAAGTGGACAGTGAGAGGAATGCTAGGCACATCCAACTACCTGGAGGAACTGTGTCAACTTTAATATGTATGAAACATAGATGTCGCATGAAACACCATTAACATTGTCTCTCTCTCACACACATGACAACGTCGTCGATCTCCCCCCAACACTGGGGGGGAAGAATCACAGTACCAGGCTCCGCGTGAAGACGATCCCACCGGCAGCGATGACTCTCACCACTCCGTGGATGACCCCGACCAACCTGGACCCTCTGGTGCCCAAGCCCCTGCAGCACCTGCGTCAGGTACATCTGTGCCAACCACCCCCCCCATTCCTGTCACATCCCAGGACACACCCAGGAGCCCTGCTCACACTGAACAACAGAGCCAGTCTGACCAGGAGGGACAAGGTTCTCCGGGCACCCAGGAGGAGGCAGGCAACCCTGCAAATGCCATCCCTCAGGGGTCCCGTAGGCCCGATGTGCCCACAAGGGCAGGCCAGGCTCAAGTGGGCAGGGGTGGTGGGAGTGGAGGCAGGCGCAGGCGCGAACCTGACCAGCCAGCTCAGGACACCGGTATGTCACACAGACGCAACATCCTGGACTCATACCGGCGTGACACCAGAGGCATCAACCAGGTCGTGTCAAGACTCTCCGAGATGCAGGGGACCCTCGATGAGATTAAGAACCTGCAGGTCGAGCATCATGCCAGTCATCAACAACACCAAGGACGGATGGAGGCAAGACTGGCTGAGCTCCTGGCGGTGCACAGGGACATGAGGCAATCACTCCGTCAGATCGCCCAAAGCATGGGCAACCCTCCCTGTGCCACCAGGCGTAGACCAGCACTAGACACAGGGAGGGAGGAGGAGGAGGAGGATTCGTCTGACGGAGCGTCCCCAGCATCGTCAAGGCCTGCATCTGAGGGTCCCCGGAGGAAGGTGGGTCGTCCACGGAAAAGACTGTGAGAGTTAGCGGACAATCCACATCTCCCAGGTCACCTGGCCTGGCACCTGGCCCTCTGGCGCAACAGCAGCACCTCATCCAATGACATTCTCTGCCACATGGACTTGCTGGTCACAGTCTGACCAATGATGACCAACACTGTGCCCTGGACTCTGATGACTTCCAATGCCAAGGATACCATCTCCCCCTGTGAACTTTGGATTCTATTCCCCCGGTAGAGCACCTAATTTCATCTACCAAAACACGTACCCCACCGCAAATAAATATATCACTTTGGTCATGAGACGTTCCTGTCATTTTGCATTATTCAACGACATATGTGTGTGGAAATGTCTAACTATGCCTGAGTGTTGAACTAACTCCAGCCATCCATACCCTGGGATCAGAGTCTGGTACAGGACATACATGGGTCACAAGGTATCATTCAATGTAGGCATGGAGCACAACACTCACCTGTGATGGCCTCTGGCTGCTGAGGGGGTGCTTGCTAAACTGTACGGAGAGACCTATTTGGGAGATTATCATCAAGGCGTAGAGGTCATGGCTCATGTGGAGGTTCCCGGGGAGGGAGTCCCAGGTATGTGTGGCCAGGTGGGAGAACAATGTCCTGTATGCTGGAGTACGGTGGATGTGAAGAACGGTGGCCAGGGCAAGGTTGGATGCACGGAGATGGGCCAACGGGATCTAGGATGACAGACGTACAAGGTTGGTTTGGGGTCGGGGTTGTGGACTGCCTCCTGAGTGTGGGTGGGGAGTGTGTAGGTCATCCTGCAGCAGACAGTGATCCATTGCAGCTATCTATGGTGGACGGTGAGGTGGCTGGGGCACAGGGTGTTGGAGCTGAGGTGTGCAGATGCCCCCTGGAAGTGGACCAGTTTCTTGGGAGTTTGGATGTACTTGCTCCGTAGAGGGCAGGGCAGTATTTGACACGGATGTTGTCATGGACCTGGGGGATGGTCTGTCTTTTCTTGGAGTGGATCTATCTGTGGATCATGTGCATAATGCAGAGGGCGTTGCAGCATGAGGTACAGATGCAGTGGACTAGCATGGCATATGTGAGCGAGCCAAACATGATGCACACCATCTTGTGTGTGTGGCCACTGGGTGCTTGTGCAGGGCTCTTGCGGGTGGGACACAGGCACTTGACCCAGCTGGAAGGGGACAATCCTCAGATGATCACCTCAGTCCTGTACAAGTCCAGCCTCAGGTGGCTCGTGTTCAGCCATTCATCAATGGATCTCATGCATACTTGAATGATGGAACTGCCAATGTCTGTGTTTTGTTGAGGGTGAGGAGCACCTGGCTGTCAATGGCATACGAGCTGATGATGTGGTGCTGTGCGCATGTGATGGTGGAGAGGGGGGTCCTGGACACTCTGTAGATTGACATGCTGAGAGATGATACCTGTGCCATGTCCCAGACGATGACACCATACTACATGCTGAAGCCTTGTGACCCACTCCCATGCCCTTGCTGGGCTACAGAGCCTGTGGGGAGTATTAGGGACGTGACCTGGTTGGTGTGACAGGGCCTGGAAGGCGGGGCAGCACAGTGTAGGCAGTTTGAGTTGCACACTCAACATGCAAAGGTGTCGTGTGTGTGCCCAGGGTATGTCTGACAGCAGGCGTTAGATGTGCGGATGGACATAGCTCGGAGTGTGGCTGATACATCAGACTGTAGTGTGATGTGGGTTATGCAAGGACAGGATGGTGGTGCAATGTGCACCTTGCATGTGCTGATGGTCCAGCCTTTGGCACCGCATGGCGGCAACAGTGGCATAGACAAGCTGAGGACAGCCAAATGAATGGGTGGAGGGAGAAAGTGAGGAGCATCTTGGAGGCGTGTGTGTTGCCAAATCTGGATACTCTGTGGGCCCCTGCTGCAGGGGCCGCAGCAGCAGGCAGCATCTCCTTGCAAAATGACAGAATTTGCACACAAAGACTAGGATGTCAGAAGGACAACTGCAACAGGCGCGTGTGTAAAGTAAGGAGTGTCCAGTGTCACATGGCACACCCAGAGACAATGCATGCACAATCACCAAAGAAGCATGACACCAGATCAGGAAACTGAAGGCCGACCTGCGCACAGGAGACACACACTCAGCAGCTGTTGATGGCCCATTGTGTGGACCAACATGCCAAAATACATACACGACCATGTACTTCATGCCCAATAGGGAGCCTAATCCATGAGCAACTGCATGCATGTTGCTAAACTACACATGGACTCCTATGCATAATCTTCCACAACTATGCCAGATATGCCGCATGCAAAGTGGCAAGAGACCTGCATTTACAGAGATGAGGCACCTTGGAGTGTGTCGAACACCTGTATTACTCAGCCTCACACTAATGGAAATGCATCCATTGGAACAGACTCACAGGTCATTTGGCTGACCATGTGTGACCTACACTGGACACCCCCTTCAACACACAGATGTGGTAAATCCTACTGAGCTGGCACACAAGTGAAGGGGTTGAGCCTAACACCCCTTGCTGCACACGGAGATTCTGCAATTCCCCATTGAGCCTCATATGGGGATGTCCCACACTATGTCCACCATTAGCATCCTGTATGTGCCTGAGGGACGTTATACACACATTGATGCCTTCATCAGAATCCACAAACCATTACAGATGACTGTCAGGAATGGTGACTATCAATTCATGGGAGCCATGCAACACGTCATGTGGCCCATGGTGAGTCGACATCTATACATGGTAACACAACATGCACAGGAGCAGTTCCCACATATCACAAACACGTACCACCCACAAAATGCCTTGCTGCACTCCTTACCCCAAATGACTTTTCACCATGTCTGTGCATGTAACTCCGATCCAGCACACGTTGCAATACTCATGAGGAATAGCAGGAGGGCAATGATGACATGAGCAGACGACAGCCGCAAGAACCTGGGGAGGCCAGACACACAACAAGTCAGCGAAGAGCTAGTAATCCTCAGACATGTACATGTACTCTACAGGAATGATGTTGTCACCATGTCCTTAATAAATTTAGTGTCCCAGCTAATATGTGTGGAATGACATCATCACTTGAATGACACATCAGAACACACCTCCAAGTCACTTAGCACACAGTCAGCTCGACACACACATTGCAACACATGCCACACAAGGCTCAAAGCGTGCACACTCAGACACAGGGACTCACCATCATGAGAAGAAGTTGCGGATAAGCTGACTCCGGATGTCCTCATCCTCATCCTCATCCTCACTTGCCCCGTGCCCGAGCCCTTCATCGTCCACGGGTGGATGATCCTGCTCATCCGGATCAAGGATGAGTGGCACGGCCTTCTCCACTGCCATGTTGTGCAGCATGCAGCACCCAATGAAGATTTTGCAGACCTTCACCGGGGCATATGGGAGGGCGCCACCGGTCTTGTGGAGGCACCGGAATCTGCTCTTCAGGAGTCCAAACGTCCTCTCAATCACGAGCCTCGTCTGCCCATGGGTGTCGTTGTACCGGTGTTCTGCGGCCGTTCTGGGGTTGCGGAGAGGCGTCATCAGCCATGGCATGTTGGGATAGCCAGAGTCCCCTACATGGAAACATCATGTGAAGAAGTGGGTCAGGAGATGCCGTAAGATACAAAGATAGCGCTGAACACAGGACTAACAGAGTATACCCACCAACAAGACATGCTCGTTCCCCGTGCAGCTGCAGCATCATTTCTGGCACCCTGCTACGCCTCATGATGTATGCATCGTGTGCAGACCCTGGAAACCGGGAACAGACATGGGAAATCAGCATGTTAGCAAGACACACCACAAGGGCATTAATGGAGTGGTAATGTTTTCTGTTTCTATAGGCCACCTCCTGTGCCTGTGGTGGTACCAAAGCCACATGTGTCCCATCAATGGCCCCAATTACATGAGGCATCCCTCCCAGAGCATAGAACTCACCCTTGACACCTGTCAACTGCTCACGAGTGGGGAAATGGATGAATTCATCCAGGTGCACCAACATGGCTTCTATAACATCATGCAGGACACGGCTGAACATTGTCAGGGACATGCCACCGACATCAGCTATGGTCTATTGAAACGTGCCGGTGGCAAAAAAATGTAGGGCTGCCATCACCTTCCTCTTGGGGGTCAGAGCTGTAGGATACCTGTGTTGTGGTTGGAGGTATGGTGCAAGCCGGCGGGTCAAGTCCTCTATCAACTATTGGGAGAAGCGGTATCTGCTTATGCAGTCATGTTCACGCATGGCATCCAGGTCTGGCATTCGTCTGGGGAGAGGCGGTGCCCTGCAGAGATTTGGAAGGAATAACGAAGAGTGAGTACATTACCACACCAATGTCACTGAGGTGAGCACATGTTCAACAGCTAATACACATCTGCTTAATACAGAGTCTGTGCTGTGCAATACATCCAGGACACGTAGGCCAGCCAGGTGATACTCCTACGAAGTGCCAGCCACAATAGTTGCATGGCAATGTTGACGTGACATGCCATTAAAATAGCTGTGGGCCAGTGTAAGTGACAAGCCAGACACATTACATGAGTGACAGACATCCACATATCAGCATTTGAAGGATGTCATCTCATACAGACAGCTGGCAGGAGTCTAGACACACAGGTCACATGTCATCTGGAAAAGGACAGATAACACACATTTCCATGAAGGGGTACATGTCAAAAACTGATGACACAGACATTGAGAGAACGCAGATATTGCCTCATGTCAGGAAGTCATCTTCGAACCATCATGACACATGTAACGTGTGAGTCCACATGTGGCATGGTGTGCGTATATGTGTGTCATGCACATATGCACACAGACACATGTTGGATGCTGCAACAGCAGATGGAGTTGACGGAACACCAATGGAAAGCTCATGGGAACACATGACACACACATGACATAGTCACATCGTGGCACGCTGGGAGTCACATGTCAGGTGTAATTATCCGTGTACCTGGCATCAGGGGACAGATGCGGGTGTTGCTGACTATGCCATACCAGTGATTCAGTGCTTGACACGTGTGTCGTACATGCACACATGTGCAAAGTGTGAATGGGAAGTGTGCCACGTAGTGCCCCATCACACATGACATGTGTAAACAGCTCATCACACATCTATTGTGCCACAACATGAGGAGACATGTGCCACATCACTGCCTGACACACCTAGGCCCTGCACATGAAGGACTGCACTGACAATGACTTGATGTACAGCCTTGTGCGAGTCTGACACCTCCATTCCTTTCGTGTGCGCCTCCTATCACCAGTGTAAGTTGTGAACGGTCCGTACCCACGCTCTGGGGGCGTGGGTACGGGCCGTACCACCATTGTGGCGGTGATGTAGGGGTACGCGTGTACGGACCACACCCATGCCCCCAGAGCATGGGTACGGGCCGTACCACGTGTACCCCTACATCACCACTGCAATGGTGGTTCGGCCCGTACCCACGCTCTGGGGGCGTGGGTACGGTCCGTACCACGCGTACCCCTACATCACCGCCACAATGGTGGTACGGACCGTACCCACGCACCCCAGAGCGTGGGTACGGGCCGTACCACGCGTACCCCTACATCACTGCCACAATGGTGGTACGGCCCGTACCCACGCCCCCCAGAGCGTGGGTACGGGCCGTACCACCATTGCAGTGGTGATGTAGGGGTACGCGTGGTACGGCCCATACCCACGCTCTGGGGTGCGTGGGTACGGTCCATACCACCATTGTGGCGGTGATTAGGGGTACGCGTGGTTCGGACCGTACCCACGCTCTGGGCGGCGTGATTACGGTCCGTACCACCATTGTAGTGGTGATGTAGGGCTACGCGTGTACGGACCGTACCCACGCTCTGGGGGCGTGGGTACAGTCCGTACACGCGTACCCCTACATCCCCACTGCTATGGTGGTACGGACCGTACCCACGCTATGAGGGGCGTGGGAACGTCCCGTACCACCATTGTGGTGGTGACGGGTACGCGTCCACTTCCGTTGTGGCGGGACGTGGGATTGGTGGACACGCCCCCCGAAGTGACCAGACCATGGAGGTAATTATTCTGCAGGATATATTTGTTTTTTGTGGGGTGTGGGTTATGTTTCCTGCCCCTTGCACCCCCCCTCCCTTTGCCCCTGGGGGTTGTTCTGACCTTCTGCGGCGTCTGCGTCGGTTTCTGAACACGAGGTCGTAGGCTATGAGGGCCGGGATGACGCGTAGGTTGGGGTCCATCGCTGTCCGTCGCGTGCCGGTGCTCCTTGTTCGCGTCGTCCTCAATTTCTCGGCAGTTTTTGGCTCCCGTAAAAAATGCTACGTGTGGAGTGACGTAGGCACGAATCGTACTTGCTGGTCTGTAAAACGCTGCCTGACTCCGTCCGGACGTCGCGTATGCGCCGTCCAGATTCAGATTTGTATGTATTTTTTTGCCTGTCGGTCTTTTGTACGACTCGTACGGAAATGGTATTTCTGTGCGAATCGTACTTGTGAGTTTGTAAGGTGTTTTTCCCGGGTACGAGTGGTACGGAAAAAACGCTCCGTACGACGATTCGTACACGGGTTTTACCGGATCGGAATCGGCACCCAGGTAAGCACCACATCCTAACGTGTGTAGGAAGTCGCACGCACTTTCACACTGTGATAACAGTGGGAAAGTGCCATAGGCCCTAAGGCCTTAACAAGAGACTCAGCCCCTCCCAGGAAATGTCCTGTAGGCAGCACAGTCAGTGCAGCATCCACTATTAGCCAGGATCGCACCTGCCCTGGGTATGTGGTATACCTTTTTACAGGGCACTCACAGGTACAACACCTAACCCAATCAAGTGAGCACACTATCCTGACATGTGTAGGAAGGACTTGTGCACTTTCCCACTGCGGTACATTGGAAAAATGCCCAGAGTCCTAAGGCCAGGAAGAGAGAGTTGGCAAAAAACAAGGCCAAAAAGCAAAATGTTTTTGGGAATCCCCCTAAGTAGGGCCATGTCCAACAATGTACGAATGCATGTATATATGTATATATCTTTCTTTTTGTGTATATATATTTATAAGTCGTTTGATTGGAGATCTGCCAGATGCTTTTGCATGGGTGCTGTTGGATTCACCCCCTCATCTTGAAGACATAAAAAAATGGGTGGAAACTGACGTCAGCACGCCGAGGGCTTCTTATGGCGATGACGATGTTATGTGGAGTCGCATGCAGAGTTATGTCATTGTGACTTCTTTGTCGTTGTGGGAGAGCTGTAAAAAAAACAAATTCTGTGGCGCACTGGGATATTAAAAAAGTGAAGAATCAACAGGTAGATACTGTATCCACCAGAAAAGTTTTACCGAAGGTAAGTAACTTGTTCATGTGAACAGCTAACCTGGACGTGTGGGTTATCATTGTGATTCAAGGAAATACCTAGAAGGTTGTGGTGAGGCCAGCGCAATTCCGTATCTCCAACCACAGGAACATATACTTTACCCTCAGACCTACTACCTTAAATGTAAATGGTCCTACAAAATATCCAACCAATTCTGTTGCTCTTCCCCCATAGGCATAGAGTTTCAGATCAGATTCAAACAGCTTAAAGTTCCCTTTAAAGTATTCATCATAAATCACTGAATCCATCATCATTTACAATCCAACGCTGTTAACTAATACAGTATCATAAGGGTGTCTGTCTCCTTCACATGCCTCCGTTAATGGTATTGGTAAGCTGCAAAAGACGAGGCTCATTATCTGTAGTGACCTCATTGATCTTCTCGTTGAGCTTACTATTATTCTTGCAGCATTTTTCAGAGTCCTTTTTCCCACACACACTAGACACATATTTGATAGCTGGACAGTCTTTACAGTTCTCTCAGTGACCTTCATTACTGCATCTGAAACACTCACCTTTGTTTTTCTTAGGACGTTAGTTCTTGGAATTGTAATTAGTCTTAACATTAACAACGTCAACAGGTTCATACTTTTTCCTGTTCTAACTCAGCTACAAGTGCTCAATTTGCTTAGCTATCATTAATATTGTGCTAAGTTAGAGATCTCCTTTTAACCACAATTTCTTCCTCACTTTAGTATTTTTCTTTTTCTGCATGCACTTGTCCACTTGTTCACTTATTGGTGTTGGCACCAAAGTTGTATTTGGCAACACATTTTTGTAGTGCTGTAAAATAGTCTTCAACTGTTTCATCAGATTTCTGAGAGCTCATGCCAAAATTATATTGTTGAATATATAGAAATTTTGAGTAGGTAGTGTTTGTCTAATTTTTTGAAGTAAACTTCATGTTCATTAAGAGTGGGTGTGACACTATCAACTTCCATATCATCAAATAAATCATGAAGATTTTTGAAAACTTCTTGACCTTTAGGTTCAAGGCAGTGAAGAAGTAAAGACTCTTGTTTTTGTTGTAAGGTTAGAACCACAAACTTATAGATAATTATTGAACACCTTTTATACTTCGACCGTTTTAAAATAGGTTCCTAGGAGGTCCCAAAAGATGGAGGTGGTGAAATATTTTGCATAATGACACAGTAAATTGTAGTGGTAAATGAAATAAGCACTACAAAATAGAGTGAAAGTAAAAACTCTCGTATCTAGTTTGATACACAAGTAGGGAACGCAATACTCTAATTAGCCCTGCAGGAACATTCTTTCCAGGCTCTAGCACTGTGCGGGGACGGGGAACAATGCCTCCCAAAATTTAGGGTGAACACAGCGGAGCTCATAGAGATGCGATGCCTGATTCCAACATGGCGGCCGTCCGAACCACCAACGAGCCACTTTAGAGAAGGTAGCGGCGGGGCTGGTGGTGTCTGCAGGGATACCAAAGGGGCACATAGAGGCTTAGTGAGCAGTTCTCTCTTGTTCATAGAGGCATCTGGTGGCACCACAGGAGGGACACCTCTGCATCTGCGTGCCTGACTTCAACATGGCCGGTACAGGCAACAACCACAGGCACACTGAAACCTACCTACAGTCACCAACCCCCGCTTAACCATCAGACAGCGGCCCCAATCCTCCCCCCCCCCGCATAAACCTAATAAACCAGTGAGGACCACATACAGCGAAGCGGAGTGAGGGAGCCGCCACTGCATTTGGGGACAACCTACCTGAGGTGAGCGCAGCAGAGGCACGGGGGATGGGCGAGATGCAATACAAGTGGTGCGCCCCTGCCAAATAAGCTGGAGACTGGGTTGTCCTACAACCTTGGAATCTGTCCCTTCCACCTCTCCTCTCACCACTTTTGTCCGGTGGAGCTGTCCTATGTAGCTATAGAGGAGTTTTGGCTCTGGTTCACCCCCACGACCGACACCTACCCAGCCGGACATCTGACATTGTTTTCCTCGTCGCCCAATTGTGTTTCCTTCCATCCCACACATATCATGTTTTTGTTTTCTCCTATGTCTTTACATGAAGCCTGTAATTGATGTAATTATGTAACCTGTAACACTTTGATCCTCATGTAAAGAGCTCTGGTACCTCCGGGTCTAGCCAGCGCTATATAAAACTTCGCAAATAAATAAACTAAACAAATAAATGAGTACCCGAATAGTAAATAGTAGTTTAAAAAAAATAAAAGTTAAATAGACTGCCATAGCAGGAAGAATCCAGCAGATGGCAGTACAGTATTATTTCTCACATTGTTGAAGAGCAGAAACAAATGTTCCCCTAGGAGCGGAAGTTGATTAGACGAGGCAGGTAAGGGATGATGAAATTTTTAAAGGCGCGGTTCTGTCATCAGATCGGTGGCGAGAGACAGTCTGTGTACATTCCTGAAGATGCAGAACCCACGAGTATGATGATGCTAATAGGAGCTCAGGCACGGGCCGCACGGCACATGGCTGGGAATGTGGACAGCAGCTCGGGTACAGCGCGCGTGAAGCTCGGCTGAGCTGAGTACGCATGAAGTAAATAGTTGAAGAATGTAATCAATGCGCAGAATGAAACTTGACTCTTCAATAAATCAGGCCCCACCTGAAGAAAGACCCAAAAGCAGGAAATATCACGCAAAAGAAGAGGGTGATAATACTGTGTCAGAAAGCTTTTTACTTAGAAGCAGTGAGGGGGGGGGGAGGGGGAAGGAGAGGGGGGGGTGGGGCGGGGGGAGGGTAGGGCGGTGGGAGGAGGGGGAGGGAGTTTGAAGTTGGGGAACTGTGGGCGGAGAATCAGAGGGCAGGAAAAACCAGAGGATTGGGTCTGTGGGCGGGGTCAGAGGTGTAGCCAGAAAGAGAAAATCATTCTAATTATTAGTATTTGTTTGGCATTTCAGTACCCAGTTACAGCTTATTACGTTATTTAATCGAACCAATGGATACGCATTTATTTAAGGTTTAATATGAGTTATTGACATTAAAATACAGTCACAAAGAGGGATTCGTTTCCAATCACAGAATGTTCCAAATACCCTTGAAAGTGGAATCACAAGCCATTTGTCTCCCAGCCGTTGAGTTTCTGTCATCAGCACTTCTCCCTTTTTCCACTAGAGCAGTTCAAACATAAATGGCAAAATATCCTAGTTTGCAAATGTTTTCCACATAATTATGGGTCTGCCACATTTACCACATTACATCATCTGCTGCGTAATCTGACGATTTTAACAAAAAATGTGTTTGTAGCTCAATCGGGCCAAAAGTAACCATAAAATGTGACTTGTGTTTCTGCGAAATAGGGGGCCCTTTGCAAAGGTTGACCGGTCACCTTTGTCACTGCTGCATTTATATGTTACTCTGGTACAAATGAGGCAAAATCTTTGCACAGTCTGTTAGCATATGTAAAAATAATAAAGTATCAGAAAATATACCGCATTGCGTTGCAGCCTTTTTTTTGCTGCATAATTTAGTCAACACTGTGGCATAATTTTGCTCTCCATTGCCGCCTAATCCCAAAGCAGGCAACACAAGTTAAAAGTCCATGTGCATAAGTGGGAACTTAGTTTAGTGTGCGTGCAAATCCTGCATTGCCAACCCCTGGTGAGTTGCAGCTACTACTGCTGAAAGAAGGCCAATGGAGGTATTGTTGGGTGAGGCGGACTGGCCTCAATGGCATGGACAGCTTTAGTGCTGGTGGAGCCCTGTGCTGCATTATTTGTTGGTTCCCCCCCAATGACTCCATCTGCCACAGATTCCCTCAATGCCACCCTTTAACAGTGGCCCACAAGTCTCGATAACCACGCTCTCGCTCAGATGCATTTAATTTGATTTACAGCACCACTGATACCAGTGTAGGGTGTCAGAGCACTTTACATCACACACATTACACAGAGACAATCAATCATACATACATGTGTAAATCACTGTATAGGAAATGTTTCATAAGACAAAGGAATACAACGTGCAGGAGTCACATGACAACCATGCTACTAGGCAGTATAGTTTAATAGTGATTGGTCTGGAGAAACACAAGGTTTGAATTTAGAACGTAATACCATGGTTGGGGGTTCTCTTTAATAACCAGTATTGATTTCTATCCAAATGAACCCTTTTTTTAACATTAGGAAAAATCAAAAACATGCAGCTCCTAGATGACAGTTAATATCTGACTGTTCTATGTTAGGATTTTGACTTATAAACTGCAAGTAACAAAAGGATCTCACTGACAAAAGCAGTAACCCATTGACCTATTCACATGATGTGCACTTTGTGATTTGCATGTGGCACGTTCTTTGCAGCAGGCACATTAAACCTCTGTGCCACCTTTCCACAAGTCAAAACTTCCACTTGACAAAACTCCATCTTTCTAGGAAGAACATTAATCATCAGAGTTATCATGACATTTTTATTGGTGCCGAAAATTGCTGGAGGCCAGAGAGGAAGCAGCAAGGGCTTTTAGAAACATAATATACTTGCAAACATAACGCCCCCACACAAAGTCAGCACCCGGTGGGATTGCACCGGTCGCACCGCCCTAGAGCCTCTCTGCCTAAGGATCATATGATATCAGTGGCAAAGTCACTGTCTCACTAGGGTGTGTAACTTTATAGGCATGCCCGGAACACTGGAGTTGAACTTCAGTATGAAGTGCGGTGAACAGGCCACACTTGCCATTACTAGGGTCCAACTGCTGGTACTTAGACACCAGGGCTTCTAAGGTCTAGCGGGGCCTTCTAAGGTCTAGGACAGGAATGTGCTCCCTCTGGAGAGTGGTCTGGTGGACTGGTCATGAAGGCTGAACCTGGTTCCTCAGTTCCAAATTCAGCAGCTCTAGCCATAGTGCCACATCCCCCCCCCCCCACTGAACACCATACTGCCCCCCTGAGAGAAACTCACACTGCCTTCAGCTACAACCCAATTGTGCCCACTATAAACACCGGGATGTGACTCAATTCAAATTACGCACTAGACAAGAGTAAGATGCTGCCAAAAAAAAGTAAGAGCATCCTGGAAAAAGCAAACACACAGGGAATGCAAGATTTAGTAAAGCATGTGAAATGTAGGCAGGAACAACATGGTTACCTTAACGCTTTTACACTCCTTCATAAGTCAGTGAGTGTTTTTGCCTGAAAAGTTAAGGACATGACTACAGGGCCCAGAAGGAACGCGTTTCAATGTCAATTGATTGTATCCTTACAAAACGTAAGTAGTATAGTTTCAAAAGACCACATCCATGAACACAGAGCCGCGGTAGACATTTTGTTTTCCAATCCACCTATCAATCAGGCATTGCAGTACCTCCAGGGTTAGTGAACTTCCCCACCCAGGGAAAACAATGTTGTACAAAGAAAGACGAGAAAACAAAAGTAGCGCTTCACTGGCAAACTGTGTAAAGTGGCGCTAATGTGTCTGGGTGTGGATAAAACTCATCTGAGTACTTTGGGATCACTCTATCTTGCTTTATTTAGTTATTTTTCACATTTTGACCTTTTAGTTCTCTTCGTTCCAAGGCTGCACTTTGGAATAGAAAAATGTCTGAAAAATACAACATTTCCAGCAAAAGTGTTTTACTTTTTTGGATCCAATTCACGGAGAAACAAATAAAAGAAATGAGAGGAAAGAGGGAGAAATACCCAGTTCTGTGATCCAGCGCAAATGCTGGGGAAATAGAAAGAGCACAACTGTCCTCCCTGCGTCACAGACCCGCCGTCACACTAGCTCATTTACACACTCATTCATTGGTGGGGCCCATAACACCAATCACTTGCACGTTCTCTTTTTACAGGTCTGCACACACGAGGGGGAAAGATGTGCTGGACATGTGGGTGGGGATACCTTATAACCTATAGGGAAAGAAAAGTTATCTTACATTATATACATTAACATTCGCCACCTATAGATTCCTAATCCTAAACATCAAGGCACTCCGCCCATATGGTCGATCGGGCCAATTAGTTGGATTGGTTGATGGTGATTTAGAACCAGTTAAAAAACATTTAAGACTCATAATCCTTATTCTCTTTAACAAAGAACCACAAACTCATTATTTCTGTTAATCAATATATGTTTATCTAAAATTTCATTAATATTAGTATTTGTCTCTTCAAAAGTTTAGAATTTCTAGATCAATCTAATCATATCACAGAACATCATATTTACCTATTCTGACTATCTGGATTTTCGCCAATTCATTGGTTCTGCATAATCGAATTTTGTCGTTAATTTGTCCAAAAGGCAGGCCAGATCTCAAAGTCTGAAAGTCCTTTGCTCAGCACGTTACAGTCCCAAAGATCGTCAGAGGTCCAGAAATCGTGGCAGCATCCGTCATCGCCTGTGGAGTCAAAGAGGGTACGCAGTCATAGTTACCGCCAAATGTGTAAACCGCATCGCATCTAGCCCCTCCCTATTCTACTACTCTTTTTATAATAAATTTCGGGATAACATGAAACATTTTTGGGCGGAGAAAGATTTCTATTGGTCGGGGGAAAACGTCCGATTTTTGGACAGTCCAGGTTCACATGGATTTTGCTGATATGTTTCCGGTGATGAATCAATTCCGATTGTTGCAAAGTTTCTAAAATGTCCATTGTTCATTTATAGCAGTTCCTGGTTTTCCAGGGTCTTTGGCAGTCCACCAATAACCTTGACAGGAATGGTGTGTACAGAGGTCGTTAGGAAGTTCACGGTGCCATCCGAGTCTGCGCAATAAACTTCGCGCCTCACGAGACGGTGGCCACTTCTGAACTCGTTTTCTGCCGCCATGTTTCGATAGGCCCAAATGTCAACTTAAGCGAAACAAACACAAAAGAGTAATTAATACAAATAAATGATGCTGCTAATGTTATACCCTTACTAATCCCTTTATGTATTTATATTTTCCTAGCATATAGCGACATTTAGAGCAGTATATTCGATAGGGGCGTGGCCAAGATGGCGGCGGTGTGAGACGTGTTTCCCTGTCCCTCCGGCGCCGTCCGACTTTAGCATTGAATATCATCCCCCTTGGGCCTGGCGGGGGTCTTGGGCCTGGGAGATCTGCGCTGCTGTCCTCAGAAGACCTACCTTCAGCCCGCGAGTCGGCAGGCAGTGGCTGCCTGCCTTGAGTTGGGTCTGGGGGCCTGACAGAGAGGTCTGCTTGAGTCTGCTGCCTTGAGTGGAGCTTGTTTTCCATACATGTGCAGAGGGGAGTGGCAGGCGGTTGCGGAAGGGCATCTGCCCCGACAGTGGTGGTACTCGGGCCATGTATCGGCGGTCGGTGTTGTGGTGTGTGGCCCGGCAGGCGGGAGGAGGGGGCTCCGCTGAACGCTGTGGGGCGTTCCCTGGCCGTGGGGTCGCGCTCCCCCTCCCCCCCTCCCGCTTCGGAGCTTCTGCTGGACTGGACGCTCCATCGGGATTTTCAGCTGGTTGTAGGGTGCCTTGTGCTTTGGGAGCAGTAGGGGCCTTTGGTGCCTTCGTGGGGGCCCGACTTGGCTGTTCCCTGCGCACGTTGCGGGGTTGTGGCTGAGAGAGTCCTGAGAGCGAAGGCAGGCGTGAGGGCCTCTCCCCCATTCTGGATCTATACCCACGCTGTGCATAGGACTCTGACTCGTCCCCCTGTGGATTGCCTCATGGGCCGGTTGGTTCTGCGCATTCGTAGCTTGCTGATTTTCCTTGGCCCTGGGTCTGGATTCCGCTGGGGGCAGGCTTCGATCTTGCTCTCTGGAGGGTTGTCCTTGCTTCTTGCTAAGCCACCCGTTCTTCTACATAGGCTTTTGCCTTGGCCGAAATGTCTTCCTCAAGGAACAGGAGAGATAAGCCCCTGAAAGATCTTCTGCAGAAATCGGCAGGTCCGTCCACCTCCTAATCAGGCTCCCAATCGCCGCAGCCTGAGGATAATGATCAGCCGGCGACCAAAGGTTTTATGATCGAATTGTTCTCGGCCATTAAAGAGGATATCCTGGAGCTCCGCTCTCAGCTCTCCTCTGACCTGCGGGAGGTACGGCGCGACGTGGATGCCATTGAGGAGCGAGTCGCTACCATGGAGGAGCACGACTGGGGCGGAAGGACGATCTACACCAGCTCCAGCAAGATGTCATTCGCCTCACGGAGCAAAACCTAGATCTTGAAGCATACGTTGAGGACTTGGAAAATCGTTCCCGGCGTAACAATATAAGAATCCGGGCGGTGCCATGGAAAGGGAAAGGAGACACCTCCGTGAGTATGTCGGCGGGCTTTTTCGACAGATCCTGGGGGAAAGCGAGGAGCAGGAAATACAGATGAACCATGTCCACCATGTTGGCTTGCCGAGAAGTGCTAAAGCTACCTCGCCGGACATACTGGTGTGTGTCCACGATTTTCAACTTAAGGAGCGAATCCTTCGGAAGGCCCGCAACATCAACCCTGTATAATTTCAGGGCCATCAACCGGCACTCTTCCAGGACTTAGCGGCCTCCACCCTGTCCCAGGGTTGGAACTGTTTTCTTCTCAGTCTGGGAAGGCTGGCACCTCCCCACGTCGTCGCAGGCGCTCCGACGACTGGCAACGGGTCGGGCAATCTCCTCAGTCTTCGAAGCCAGACATATCCACTAGTCTCATGGAGAGAGAGGCGGCTGTTACATCGGTGGCACAGATGACGGATAATACCGGCGTCCCTTGAGCTACACACAGATGGCAACAGGTGGGCTCTTTCTCGGCACCGGAGGAGGGACATACTCTGTTGAAATTTGGTACCATCATCTGTCCCTTGTGTGTTGCATTTTTATACTGTCTCAGGTGCGTTGCGTAACTCAGAATGGCACCATGTTCCCCTCACCGTTTGATCCACATGACAGACTGTTGTCACTATACGGGGCTTCTGAGTCCCATTCTTTCATGTGTTTGTTTTGTATTATGGGTTAGGGAAGGGGGTTTTGTTGGGGTTATGGGGTTGCTTTGGGGCTCCGCATCAGTTCTCATTCAGGCATGGTGGATGTATGGTCCGTGGTTACTGCATTCTTACCCGCCTCATACCTCTGGCACTGAGCGACTAGATAACCACTCCTTCTTCCCTGAATACTATGGGTAGGGCCTTAAAGGTTGTGAGCCTGAACGTCAGGGGATTGAATAGCCCTGTTTAAGCGCTCTGCCATCCTCTCCCTCCTGGAAAACGCTGAGGGTGATGTGTGTCTGCTTCAGGAGACCCATCTCCTCTCTAAGAACACTAAACGGATGAGAGACAAGTGCTTCCCATTACAACTGTGGTCCTCAGGTACGGCTAAGAAGCATGGGGTGGCAATCCTCTTTAGCGTGCGCACACTGCAAAGTACTCTCCCAGGTAGTTGATATTAAGGGTAGGTTCCTGGCAGTCTGCGTACAATGGGGGGACACACAGCTGACGATAGGGTCGCTATATGCCCCGAACGAACGACAAGAACCCTTCCTGCGTGCGGCCCTCTCTGAGGTTCTGGCATCTCCGGATGCATCGATCCTGGTGGGTGGAGACTTGAATGTGGTGATGGATCCAAGTATGGCTAGGTCTGAACAACGGTCCCATCAAACGTGCGCGCTATCGCAGGGGGGGAGGCAATGGATGATTGATGGCGGATTGAATGATGTCTAGCGTACAACACCCCGCTGCACGAGATTACACCTACTACTCCACAGCGCACAAAATCTATGCCCGCCTCAAGCACTTTTTAGCCTCAACCTCTCTTCTGCCCCACTTATCTGCAGCGACTATCACCCCCTGTTCGCTTTCGGACCATGCCCTCATTTCGGTTCAACTCACTTCCCACGGCAAGCGCCCGCCACCCCCTGGCTGGCGCCTTTGCGATTCCGTGCTCCACTCGGAATTGGTTGTTACTCGAATAAGGGACACTATCACCACTTACCTCGCAGATAATGACCAGGGGAGTACGTCTTTAGCGGCAGTATGGAAAGCCCTGAAGTTAGTGATGCGGGGGAGTTCATCACGCTGGTGGCAGCATTTACGCGAGTACGTAAAGCTAAGCATGCAGAGCTGGAGGAGGAGGTGAGAGCTTTAGAGACCGTGCACAAACGGACAGGGGACCCAAGGGTTTGGAGGAAGCTGGAAACAAAGTGGCGCATGCTGAAACATTTAGACTTAGATAGAGCTGAGCATGCCATCCTGTGCCTTCGACATACATTTTAGCTTAGTGGGGATAAGGGGGGGAAGATGTTAGCTCATAGGCTAAGAGCGCGCGCACGGAGGTCAGCGGTCCAGTCCATTAGGGACTCCCAGGCGATTGAGCACACCACAGACACCCTTATTGTGGATTCCTTTTGTCACTTCTATCAGAGCTTATATAGTAGAGAGGCGCCAAGCTCGGAAGGGATGGCGGAATACCTCACGTCCTGCCACATTACGCCGCTGTTTAAATCGTCGGCCGACGCTTTGGATACTGCTATTCGCATAGAGGAGGTCATATCCGCGATAGCCCATTTAAAGATTGCCAAATCTCCGGTGCCAGATGGCTTCTCAGCTCTGTTTTTTAAAACTTTCTGCGTAGAGCTGGCTCCGCTTTTAACACATCTTTTCAACTCTTTCCTTGATACTGGAGAAGTAACACCCTCCATGTCAGAGGCAGCGATTACGGTCATCCTTAAGCCTGGGAAAGACCCGAGAGAATGTGGCTCGTATCGGTCGATTTCCCTTTTAAACATCGACGCAAAGCTCTTCGTACAGTCTTCCTTCCAAACTGCTCACTAACCATTAGTAACCTTATAAAATAATACCCATAATAAGGTTCTTGCTTCTGCTGCAATTTACACTGCTCATTACCGCCGTACCCCCCTGTCCCATCCCCCGCCACCCCTTCTCCAACCCCCCCTCCCTCCCCTACCCTTAGAAGCAGCCAGACCAAGGAAGGTCTGGGTGATGGAGACAGGAAAGAACATCACACTGCCCCTACCCCCTCTGCGCCCTCCTCACTTTATCAGGCCAAAAGCATCATATAAAAAAAGGAAAGAAAGAAAAGGGGAGAAAAAAAGAACACATAGTAAGAAAGACCCCTCTGCATGCATATATGACCTTTTACTTATGTAAAAAAAAATCTTATTTAAATTAACCCCGCAATTATATTAAAACTTCAGACATTTCTATTATCTGACCGGATTTGAGCTAGATACTCTCTAGCGTGGATTTCTGAGGTGAAAAACTTGACCGCTTCTCTTAAAATCATCTTCAGCCTAGCAGGGGCGAGTAAAAAGGCCTCGAACCCAGCATCCTGAAAGGGCTTAATCAGTTGCTGAAGTCGCCATCTACGCTCTACGGTAACATGACAAAAATCTGGGTGTGCAAAAATGAGGACTCTTTATATTGCCGTCTGGCCTCAGGTCGGGCTTTTTCAAAAATAGCTTGCCTGAGCATGTAATTACTAAAAAAGACTAAAATGGCCCTTGGTTGGTTTGAGTCTCTACCAGAATTTATATATCTAGTGTAGGGGAACCTGTGGACCCTCTGGACTTCCTGTTCCCATTCCCACCCTGTAAGCTCAGGGAAGGATTCTTTAAGGAGATTTACGATGAAGAAACAAATGTCCTCCCCTTCCAAGCCTTCTTTTACCCCTAAGAAGCGGAGGTTATTCCTCCTCATACGGTTCTCTATGTCTTCCAACTTTCACATAGCATCGGTAAGCTGAACATCATGGATTTTAGTATCTTATTTAACATCAGACAACTCCTTTTCAACCACCGTTGTTCTCTCTTCCAGAGAGTTCATCTGCTCCCCGATCTCTGCACAGGTTTTTCCAACTTTCCGTATTGGCCCCTCCAGATTTATAGAAGCCTGCCTTGACTTTTTTCCATCTGCCTGAGTCTTAGCATGATGTTCTTTTATAGTATCCAATATCATACTAAATGCAGAGTTCATATCTGTTATTCCCTTTGCCTGAGATGCACCAGGGGGAGATACCATCTGTTCAGTTGTCAATATCGTTGGGCCGGTTATCCTTGTGTGTGAATAGTCCCACTTCAAACCGGGGCCTCCTGAATGCCTTCCTTTATTTTACTGGATCTCGATGTGGCCTTTGCCCCCCTTAGGATTCGTCCGAGATTGCTGTCGCTTCAGTGCTGTCTTCGGTGCTTCCAGAGTGCTGGAGTCTGATGAAGACAAGCTGTTGTCGAGCTCACTGTGGTCTGAGTCGGTTACACCTGATAGCGACTCCTCAGTGAGGGAGTAAAACTTATCCCTTCCATCAGAGATAATATCTCCTACTGCTAGAGGCAGCTCTTCGGGACCTATGACAGCTCCCAGCCCCCCGGAAGCCCCGTCAATTATTGGCCCACAGGTTTGAGGGTCAGTCATAGTTCCATTATTATCCTCTCTGTTATCACCAAGTTCAGTTTCTTTTTCTGTTTCTTTTCCTGTTTCTTTTTCTTTCCGAACATCTTTACTATTCCTGGCAGTCTCATCCTGAGCTTCCATGTTTACAAGATTTTCACCCATAACATCCATAACATCCACCGGATCTGCGCTCAGGTTATGTACAGCCAGTTCTGAGTCTGAATTGCCAAAGGGTTCTGTTATATGTTCCAAAGTAACATCTTCAGTCTTTTTAAAGAATTCAGTGTTAGTAGGTTGAGGTGGTATGTTTGTCTTATCCCCTTCAGAGGCAGCCCCCGCTTCTTCCAAAACTTTTATGTTCATCCCTTTCCGCCTTGCGGTGCGCTCAGTCTGAATCCTCCGTCTCCCTACCCCTCCACTCTCTACTTGCTTTTTAACATTGCGAGGCTCATTGGGTTTACCTGCCAAAGCACCGGTACTCAAGGGGGAGTCCAGACTGTTACCTTGACACAGATGTGTTTGTGGTGAATTTCTGAACGCTGCTTCTTTCACTTGCTTTGCTGATTCGGGTGGCATCCTCCCAAAAACCAGATTATAGCTTGTTGTGATGCAGAAATTCTGTAAAGACAGCCTATGTCGGGGAGTTGCGCGGAGCGGTGATTCAAGATGGCCGCCTGGTGACGAGCTCCGTGAGAACGAAGCCGATCCGAGCGTGAAGGCTGCTCTTGCATGCAACGGAGCTATGTTTCCAGGATGGAATTCGCAATAGGAAACTACAGAGTCTGACTTGGCAAGTTTTTTTGACCAAAATGCGGTCTTCTTGTCCTTTTAATTGCACATTTTCTGCTTCCCTCAGATGGCGGCCGCCATTTTGTTTTTTCTACAGCGTTTTTTTTCTATCTTTCTGCTGCCACTGAGTTCTTTGACCAGCTCCCTGTTGTTCTTCAACGCTGTCACTGTGGCTGCTGCGTTGGTTCATATTATGTCATCTTTTTGCGCAAAAAATTGTTAGTGGTGGAACTCCTTTGCTACCTCTGTGGATTCCTTGGATTATATTCTTCAACAGCTAATGTAAGAGAAGCCAGGTCTGTTTACCTCAAGCGTCGTCTCCAGCCTTCTTCAATATTACGACACACCCTCATTTTTTTTTTTTTTTTGGGTCAATTTTAACTGTTGGTACTGCTGGTTCCTTTTTCTTTTGCCACTTTCTTCGCTTTTTTCTTCAGTTGTGCTTTCAACGTCCCAGTATCCTTCGCTGCGTTGTCTCCTGGAACTTCCGTCTTCGGCTGCGCTTCCTCTTGCTATTGACTAACCAATATCACCGCTGTCCTGCCTGCATTCCTCCATTTGTTATTTGTGTCGTAGTTGGTTGAGATACCATCAATATGGAGGGTGCACACTCAACTAAACCTCATGGTGGCTCCACTGGGGGTAGGAAGGACTCAGGTAACCCTTCTGTCAAGCGTACTAAAAAAGACCCGCCTTCCCCAAATAAGTCTCCGCTGCCTCTCAGTCTTGAAGACATTATGGAGGAGTTACGCCTTATTCGTCCTTTTATGACAGACACTGTTGCTACACTTCAGAGGTTAGATGAAAAGTGGTCTAGTTTGGATACGAGACTTTCTGAGGTGGAACAGAGGATCAGTGACGCCCAGGATGTTGTCACTAAGGTTGACGCTCTTACCAAAGAGGTTGGCCAGCTCAAGAAGGTTGCGGAGGATTTGGAAAATCGCAATAGGCGCAACAACCTGCGCATTTATGGTATTCCGGAAGGTTTGGAAGGGTCGGATATGATCCAATTCCTAAAGTCTCAGTTCTTCAAATTGTTGGCCTCCCGAAATCCTCTGACTTCAACATACAACGTGCTCATCGTCTGGGACCTAGGAATACATCTTCTGCATCTAAACCTCCGGGAATTATTGCATATTTCCTCCTTAATTCAGACCTTATGTCCATCCTCCAGGCTGCTAAGCAGCACAAGCAAATGATTTGGTCGGGGCACAAGGTCTTCTTCACTCAGGATGTTTCCAAGCCTACGGCCTCCCGTCGCAAGGAATTTTTGGACCTCAGGCCTGCCTTGAGATCTATGAATGCACGCTATGGTCTAATCCACCCTTGCTTTTTCAAGGTGACTTATAAGGAGAGAACTTTTAGTTTTGAGGATCCTGACGATTTGCGGAAGTTTATACATACTCACAAGGGAGAGCTTATGGAATTGAGCAAACCCTAGTTGTATTTCTTTTTTTTTTTTTTTTTGGGTATTTGACCATTGTGTTTGTTCTAAAACTGTTTTGTTATAAGTCATGCAGTTTGTGCGCTTCTTTGGCTCACTCCTGGTTTTTCCTCTTGTTTTGCAGGAATTCCCTATGTGGTGTTCTTGTCAAGGTCATCCACTGTCCCATCCTGCTGTATACAGTGTTTATCCCCTCCGGTTGCTGTTTCTTTCCCTAGATGTTTGGTAAGTCCCTTCACTTGTCTTATTTGATACTACCAGTTCTAGTTTTATATAATATAGTCTTTCGTCTTTCAGTTTTTTTTAAATTTTTTTATTTATCTGTTTATTAGTCTGTTTCGTAGTATGTTCTCTTATGTGCTCCTCTCGGTGCGGCTGTCTTGTTCTTCGCCGCCCCCCTCTCACAGTAATGTTTTTTGTTCAACCGTTTTCTGTGGCTAAAGTCTGCTGGCTTTTTGTCACCCTCCTTTGGATGCCTTCTGGGGGTTTATGTACCCCTGCACCCTCCTCGCTATCCTTCCCCTTTTCCTCTTCGCTCCTTCCCCCTTTTTGCTGCTTATCCTCCCTTTCCTCACTCCTTTTTATCCCTGTCATCTCTACTCTTTTGGCAACCTCTCCACTCTTTGATACACTCCACATTTTCTTTTTTTTCTTTCCAATCATGGTACTTCTTTCAGTGTCCTATTTATTTAACTTCCATTTTCAGTCTGCTTTTCATTCTCTATCCTGTCTTAACTTCCATACTCTTTTCTGCTTATCTTTACTTTATTTCCAAAAATGAATGGTTTTCGTGTTATTTCTTGGAATGTTAAAGGCATTCGCAACCCTGTCAAAAAACAACGTGTATTATCTCATTTAGCAAGGTTGAAATGTCATGTTGCACTGTTGCAAGAAACCCACCTTAATTCTCAAGATTTGTCTTCACTGCGTAGACAATGGGTTGGGGAGGCGTTCTGTTCCCCAGCAGTCAATAGTAAAAATGGTGTTCTTATTTTGTTTCATAAGTCATTATCTGTTCAGTTGCACAGTGAGCTCCATGATACGTGTGGTAGATGGCTATTTTTAGATGTTACTGTTAATAATACACAATTTTCCTTTTGTAATGTTTATGGCCCTAATGGTGTTGATTTATCCTTTTGGAGGGATTTTTCGAAGCTTCTTTCCTCTCATGCAAGCGATAATTTGGTGGTGGGTGGTGACTGTAACCAACTAATGGATCCATTTTTAGATCGTAAATCACACACCAGATATGTTCCCAATAAGATGCAAAAGTCCTTTTTTAATGCTATTTCCTCTAGAGGCCTTATTGATTCATGGAGACTTTCTCATCCAGATACTTTAGAATTTTCCTTTTTTTCTCCAGTACACTCCTCACATTCCCGTATAGATTATCTTTTTCTCACACAGCATTTATTCCAATTTATGATTAACTCGGAAATTGGCTCAATTCTTATATCTGGCCATGCTCCGGTTATTATTGATATGGACTTTCCCTCACCTACTCCCATTTCCAAGCGTTGGCGCTTTAATAATTCGCTCCTCCTAGACTCACAGTTTGTTGAGCAGTTTATTTCTTTTGCAAATGAATTTTTTATAAATAATCTCCATTCTACTCCTCATTTTCACTCCATTTGGGATTCCTTCAAAGCTGCTGCTAGAGGTTTTATTATTGCTTTTGTCTCTCGGAAAAGGAAAACGGCTTTATCAAAGTCGGCCCAAATTCTTAAACAAATTAGGGGCCTGAAGCATCTCTATTTTACCACCAACTCCTCAGAATCACTTTCTTCCCTCATCAAAGCAAAAATGCAATATAATAAACACTCTTGGGATTCTGCTTGTAATAATCTTCTCAATTTTCATTCCAAAATGTACGGGGGACGCAATAAGGCTGGTAAGTCTCTTGCTACTTATCTTAAAATTAAAAAACAAAAGTCTAAAATAATAACTATTACTGACTCACAAGGGACTCCTCAGTATACTGATGATAAAATTCTTGATTGTTTTGTTCAATATTACTCCACACTTTATACGCCTGAATCCGCTCCCTCGCCTTCTCAAATTGACTCCTTCTTTCAGTCTCTCCCCAAGCCCTCGGATAGCTTTGCGGATCTCTCCTCCCTGGACGCTCCTCTCTCAGAGAAAGAATTACTTAATGCTATTACTCTTCTTCCCAAAGATAAAACTCCGGGCCCGATGGTTTTACGGTTCGTTTTTTTCTCCACTTTAAGGACATCCTACTACCTCATTTATTTTCTTTGATTAACTCCTTTGTTGCTCAGGGAGAGTCCCAGGGCTCTTTCACTCAGGCTATGTTATGCTTAATCCCTAAAAAAGATAAAGACCCCTCCCTTTGCAAAAACTATCGACCTATTTCTTTAATAAATACTGATTGTAAATTTAACGCTAAAGTTTTGGCCTCTCGTATCAATAAAGTTATACCTGATCTCACTAACATTTATCAATCCGGGTTTGTTAAAGGTAGATCCATTACTGACAATTCTAGAACTTTTCTTAACATTATTCATTTGGCCTCCAAAATGGATTCTCCAATCGCTGCCATTACTTTAGATGCTGAGAAAGCGTTCGATAGAGCCTGTTGGGATTTTATGTTTGGTGCTTTGCGGTGGCATGGCTTTAGTCCTACCATCATTCATTATGTTAAATTGTTATATTCTGCTCCCTCTACTTCCATTTGGGTTAACGGGTCCCAATCCCCTTACTTTTCTCTGCATAGAGGCACCAGACAAGGTTGTCCTCTCTCTCCTCTTCTTTTTATTCTTGCGTTAGAACCCTTTTTGGAAAAAATTCGTCGTTCACCATCCTATACAGGTTTCATATTTCACAACATTGACATTAAGTTTACGGCCTATGCTGATGACATTTTGCTTTACATTTCTAACCCATCTACTTCTTTACCCTCACTCTTCTCCTTGTTACAAGAATATTCTTTGGTTTCTGGATATAAACTCAATATAGATAAGTCTGAGGTTCTACCACTTAATACATTTTGCCTTCCTCATATGTTTCAGGGTTCAGGCTTTGAATGGAACTCTGGTAATATTAAATGTTTAGGAATTCTTTATGCTAGCACTATTAGAGACACTATTAAGCTCAATCAGAAGGATATAGTTAAAAAGCTCTCTTCTCTTATAGAACGTTGGTCCCCCCTTTTCTTATCCTGGTGGGGGAGGCTGGCCACCATTAAAATGATGCTTCTTCCCATTGTCAACTTTTACCTTTCAATGCTTCCAATTTCCCTTCCACTCTATTTTTTTAAAACCATAAACCGTATTTTTACCTCATTTTTATGGAATAAACGTAAGGCGAGGATTTCTCTCTCCCGTCTTCAGCAACCCAAAGATTTGGGTGGAGTTAACTTCCCCAACATTACTCGTTTTCATTCGGCTTTTACTTTGAAACAAATTTGGCCGTTTCTTTCTGACTTGTCTGACCCCCCTCTAACAGCCTGAAGCGCTATAGAACTTGCGCAGCTTTCGCCCTTCTCATTTGCTGTGGCTGCTCAGCTGTCTCATCCTCCGCAACGTTTTCTCACTCCTATCTTCAGACACTCTAAAGCACTTGCCCTTTCTGTCTTCCGCTCTTCTCTCTCGCAGTTGGAATTTCATTCCCTAATCCCAATTTGGTATAACAAATTCGTTAAGATAAATCACAAAGCGCTCTTTTGGAAAGAATGGATTGATAAAGGCATTATTACTTTTGACTCTTTACTCAGCAATAACTCCCTGCGTGACTTCTCCGACATTCGTGCCTCTTTTCACCTTTCCAACGCCCACTCTTCTCAGTATCCCTTGCTTAAAAATTCTTTAGATCACTTTATCTCTCATGGTGCTTCACTCTCTACTGCGGACTCAACCACTTTCCCTTTACCAGACTTCTCTAGTCCTCTTAAAGCTGCTGCCATCTACAAATTGCTCTCCCTTTCTCCTGCCGAAAGAACCAAGTCCAAACTTGAACTTTCCTGGGAAATGGATCTAGCTCATGAGTTTTCCCTTCAGGTTTGGAACTCCTTATGGTCAAAATTGCACACTGCTTCGCGTTCTGCAAGCACCACTCAGACTTTGTATTTTTTTTACAACAAACTTTTTTTTACTCCCTCTGATTTGTTTCGTTTCAAATTAATTGATTCTAAAAAATGTTGGTCCTGCCCCTCTGACAACAGTGACTTTTTTCATATGTTCTTTCACTGCCCGTTGGTTAAATCCCTCTGGTCCCGTATTTGGTCAAAATTGAATGAAATCCTAGCCACTGACCACACTTTTGAGATTGTCCATATCTTTCTGGGTGGTATCGCTCCTATATGGAATGTTTCTAGCAATGTACGTAAATTTATAGATTTGTATATAGCCATTTCTTTACAGATTATCACGACTAATTGGAAAGATACTTCTAAGATCTCGTACAATGCATGGTGGAACCTATTGTGCCATCACCACCGGCTGGATCGTGCTTTTGCCACCACTGCTCCTCTTTTGATCAAAAAAGACTTGTTGGGGAGGAGCCTAGCGCGCAACCAAGATGGCCGCGTAGGTGCGAGGCTCCCGAGGACCTCTGCGACCTCCTACAACTATCCTGAAATTATCCTGTCCCAGATGAGGGGACTGTGTTGGTGAGCCTGAGCTGAGGTGGCATCCGTTTTCCGCTTCCAAATCGGACCTCGGACACCGGCGTGAGCACCGATCGAGGTTTGCGGCCTTCTCCTCGCCGAACCCCGGATTTGAGCTGTGGGGCGATCCGGAGACAAAGTGAACAACAGCGGCGGGCAGGGCTTGGCGACTCGCGTACCCCGCACTTTCACTTTCGCTTTCGCACCCCCCTTGCTGTCGCTGCGAGGTTGGGTCGCGGGGCTTTGTGTGTTGGTGTGGCCTCGCTGGGAGATCCTGCCTGCCCGCCGGCTGTGATCCACCCCGCAGATCTGAGGTGGCCCCCCCCCCGGAGCCCGTGAACCGGTTTGCCTGCTCTTCACGACGTGGCTGGTGCGACCAGGAGACTGGGACCATGGCCACGAAACAAGATGGTGACCGGGCAAAGATAAAATCGACCCGGCGTGGCGCAGTCCATCAGTCCAACAGCATGGACCGCTATACCCTCCAGAAGGGATCTCCCGAGGTGCCACGCAGGTCCCCTGAGGGCCCTACTGATGCTCCTGATCTGCCCACGGATCTGACTCTGCGGGATGTCATGGGCGCCATCGCCGAGATGAAGGCCTCGGTGGGCCAGCGTTTCGATACACTGGCGCAGAAGATCGACTCGGTCCTCGTGGATGTTGGCCTGGTAAGGGCCGATCTTTCCAAAACCAACGACCGAATCGATTCTTTGGCCCACACCGCATCGGGCCTTACGACAGATGTGGCGGCCCTACAAACGGAGGTGCGCCGGCTTAGTCAGGCGAGTGCGCTGATGGATCGCCGCCTGGAGGACTCCGAGAGTCGGGCCCGGAGGAACAACATCCGCATCATCGGGGTGCCTGAGGGACGTGAGGAGGCGGCGGCGGACCTCTTCGTGGAAGACCTGATTGTTACCCATCTCCAGCCACGGGGGCTGAGTAAATTTTTCGCGGTGGAGAGGGCCCACAGGGTTCCCGGGGGAAGGCCTAAGGTCGGAGCCCCTCCGAGACCTCTCATTGCCCGGATTTTCAATTTTCGGGACAGAGACGCTATCCTGCAATCCTCCAGACTACAGGGACCGGTTAGACTTGAAAATGTGGACGTTAATTTTTATCCTGATTTCACCCCAGCGGTCCAGAAGCAGAGACTGAGCTTCCTCGGTGTCAAGCGCCGTCTTCGGGATCTAAACCTCAAATACGCCATGCTTTTCCCAGCTAAGCTGCGAGTGGAGGTGGATGGTCGCACGCACTTTTTTGATCGTCCCGAAGCGGCCGGGGACTGGCTGGATACTCTGTCTGGGGATCGGGGGGGCGGGGGGGGAGCGGTGGGGGGAGAGGGCTCGCCGGATCAGAACTGAGGGACTAATATTAGGCCTCGCTCGGGACGAACTTGATGCCACTTCTGACCATGCGTCTGTTCGTGTAAGTTCCCCTCCTATGGAGGTTGTGTGGGGTCTCTTGGGGGTTCTCCCTCCTCCTCTGGGGGTCTAGTTAGTTTAACTATCTATGGGGCGACAGGCACACTGCACGTTGGGGGGGGCTGTTTGGGCTCATGCAGGGGTGCAGGGAGGGGGGAGTTTTGTTGGGGTGGGTGGGCAGGGATGGGGTGTTGTTCGTTTTTATCACAAGGCAAACTTATTTTTGTGTTGGTTCTAAGGTGCTCTCGGGGAGACGAATGATGGCTTCTGTGTATGATGGGGGGTAGGGAATTAACTTTGTTGTCTTGGAACGTTAATGGACTGGGGGACAGGATCAAACGAGGTGTGGTCCTGCAGTTTTTGAAGCGACTCTCGCCCGATGTAGTCTTTCTGCAGGAGACACACCTTATTGGCAATTCCTTCTGTGCCATGAATCGGCGTGGCTACCGCCTTGTGGCCCACTCGGGCTTCACGTCAGGCTCAAGGGGTGTGGGCATCATGGTAAAGAGCTCGCTCCCGTTGGAAATTGATGAGGTGCTCCACGATGATAGGGGACGTTACACTGTCTTGGTGGGGAGAATGGAGGGCAAAGTGGTTGTCTTTGTGTCAGTATACGTCCCACCGGGGCTGCAGTCGACCACCTTTGCAGACCTGGGGCGCCTCCTCCTTGGCCTTCCGGGGGGGCTTCTGGTGGTGGGGGGGGGACTTCAATGCGGTGGTTTCTGGGACTGTGGATCGTCACCCCCCTAGGGACCTCCCCCGGGCACAGGCGTGGCTCTCCGGCCTCTTGGATACCCTGGGATTGGTGGACTGCTGGCGCTTAAAACATCCCACGCAGCTGCAGTACACTTTCCACTCGGGGGCCCATGGTAGTCTCTCACGGCTTGATTATGTCCTTGTCCCGGCGGCCTATGTCGGGAGGGTGGGAGAGGTGCGCCATTTGGCACGGGGTATCTCGGATCACTCCCCGCTCCTGTTACACTTCGATGTCTTTCCGAGGGGTGAGGGTAGGGTAGTCCCAATCAATTCCTGGTACCTGCGCGACCCCACCATTCGCGCTGACTTGATTAAATCCCTGCAGCGATATTTTGAGGAGAATGTGGGGTCCGTGCCTTCGGCTATCTCCCTGTGGGAGGCCTTCAAGACAGTTCTCAGAGGAGAGGCCCTATCCCTTATTTCCCACGCCCGGAGGCGCGAGCGGGAGGAGGTGACCCGGGTGGAGGCTGAAATAGCCGAATTGGAGGGTAATCTAGAAGGTGGGGTGACGGATGCTGCACTACATGTCCTCCAACTCAAGCAGGCGGCCTATAGGGCCCTCGTCACGGAGGCGGCCAGGGGCCTCAGTAGAGAGCAACAGGGGCGACTGTATGATGTGGGTGATAAGGCTGGTAAACTGATAGCGTGGTTGGACAAAAAGGAGAGAGCGAATCGTGTGGTCCCGCTGATTGAGAAAACGGATGGTGTGTGTGTAACTGAGCCAGAAGAAATTGTCTCCTGTTTCGCGGATTATTTCCGCGAGGTGTATTCCCCGGTCTCTTCCTGCTCTGAAGAGGATTCCCGTGCCCTGCTTAGGGATATCGCGCTGCCTTCCCTTTCGGAGGAGGACAGAGTGTCGCTGGACGCCGCTCCCACCTCCGACGAAATCGCCCTCGCCCTACGTTCTGTCGCTTCTGGCAAGGCCATGGGCCCGAATGGTATCCCTATCGAGTTGTACAAGTTGCGACCGGATACACTGGCGCCCCACCTCCGCGCAATGTTCCTGGCGGCCCACTCGCTGGGCTCCCTCCCGCTGGACCAGCGTCTGGCTACAATCGTGGTGATCCACAAGGAAGGGAGACCTCGGGACCGGGTTACATCCTATCGGCCTATCTCGCTACTGAATGCGGAGCCCAAAATTCTCGCCAAGGTACTGGCCAATCGGCTGGTCGGCGTGGTGGGCGATCTGGTTCATCAGGACCAGTCCGGCTTTATTCCCCATCGCAACACGGCCCTTAACCTGCGGCGTTTGCATGGGGTGCTCGCACGTGTCCCATTCATACGGGAACCGGCCATTTTGGCGTCCTTAGACGCCACCATGGCGTTTGATACGCTTGAGTGGCCATACATTTGGGCGATGCTTGCGAAGTTTGGATTTGGCCCAGGGTTCATCAGTTGGGTCAAATTGTTGTATTCGGGCCCATTGGCGCAGGTGGTGGTGAACGGAAGAGTATCGGCCCCGTTCGAGCTGGGCCGGGGCACACGACAGGGCTGCCCCTTGTCGCCGCTCCTGTTTGCGCTTGCCTTGGAGCCCCTGGCGGAGTGGCTGCGGTGGCATCCCTCTATCCGCGGTCTCCGCTGGACCCCTGAGTATGAGGACCGCGTGTCCCTATACGCTGATGACATCCTCTTGTACGTAGCCTCCCCACGTAAATCACTGATAGTACTGGTTGATGTTTTACATTCATTCGATCGCAACTCCGGCCTTGTCATCAACTGGGCTAAATCATGTGTGTATGTGCTCTCTGGGGAGGCTCCCATCCTCCCGCGGGGCTGTCCGATCCAGATCGCCTCGCGGGGGTTCAGGTACCTGGGTGTCTTCATTACTCTGGACCCGGAGGCCCGCTACGAACGGAACTTGCTTCCCCCCCTCCAGCGCCTGAAGGAGGACGTCGCGCGTTGGCGGCGCCTGCCGCTTTCGCCGCTCGGCCGGGCGGCATTGTTCAAGATGATGTCGTTGCCACGCTTCCTGTACGCTTTGCAGAACACTATGGACTTAGTCCCGGCGCGCTACTTCCGTGAGGTGGAGAGTCTGCAGCGCCGCCTGTTCTGGGACGGGAGGCCGCGTATTGCCCTGGCGAAGTTGACGCTCCCATGGTATGACGGGGGGATTGCCCTCCCTGATATTAAACGGTACTATTGGGCCTCCCAGCTAGCTGCGATTAACCATGGCCTATACGGGCCCGCCTTAAACCCGGCATTTGAAATGGACAAGATGCTATTGCCAGGTGGCGACTATAATCGAGCGCTCTATTCTAGCGCGCCCGACGCTCGTCTGACGGGCCCCACGCGTGTCATGGTACAAGTGTGGCACGCGGCCAATGCAGCTATGGGGTGGAAGGACCGTTTGACCCGGGCGTCACCACTATACGCGTCTGAGCGGTTGGGCTCCCTGTGGACCTCTAAGGGTTTTGAGAAGTGGGACATAATCGGCATTAGTAAAGTGGGGGATCTCTGGATGAGGGGAGGATTTAAAACGTTCGAGATGCTGCAGACGGAATTTCAGTTGCAGGGCAGTGAATACTTTCGGTATTTGCAGGTCCGTCATGCGCTGGGCTCCGTCTTTTCGGACGTTGCCTCCATCCCGGAATATTCCCCCCTGGAGGACAGAATGCTGGATGGGCACGTCCCGGACAGCACGATCTCATTGATATACAAAAAGCTGATTAACGACCGCTCGGGCCTGTTAACTGCCCTTCGTGCGGCTTGGGTTGCCGACGGGCTGGAGTTGGACGACGAGGACTGGACCTCTGCGGTGGCCTCCCCGAAGGAGGTGGCCATACCGGCTCGCCTTCGCTTCGTCCAGCTCAAGATACTCCACCGGGTCTACATGACGGGGCCAAAGCTTCTGCGTATGGGCTATGCTGAAGATGGGTTGTGTAAGCGTGGGTGTGGTGCTTTGGGGACCTTTCTGCATATCTTGTGGGAATGCCCGGAGGTGGAGCGATTCTGGCGTGGTGTGCATGAGGTCTTGCGAGTGGTTACGCATGTGGCGCTGCTGCCTGAAGCGAGGAGATGCCTGTTGAATGTGTGGGAACCAACTGATTACTCGGCGCCGCAGACGTGGTGGGTGACTCTGGGATATATGATAGCCAAGCGTGACATTGCTCAGCTGTGGGGATCCCAGAGGCCCCCGACGGTGTCGGCCTGGAAAGAACACATGGACTGGTGCATGTTTCGAGAAAAGGTGGTGTATGTGGCGAGGGGTAAGCCTGCGACATGGGTGAAAGTATGGGGCCCCTGGAACGCCTACCGCGGGGGTATCTGTGCACCACCGTTGCTGCCTGATACCTCTCCAGCCCCGTCCCCTTAGCCGACTCCTTTCTCCGGTACCGGGCATTGGGTTCCCCCAGTCCTCGCTCTGTTCTCTTCCCCCTCTTTAGACTCCTGTGGATAGTTGGGATCCCCCCTCTAGGGGAGCACGTGCTGCTATTTCCGATTGTGGGTTGCCTTGTGGGTGTGGTTTTTCTTGTTGTTCTTAATTTAAAATGAAACCGTATAGTGGGGTCTGGCTACTGTGGCTTTTGACGTTGTTACCTCCTGAGCATGCTCCTCTGCAACGCCACGTGTTTTATAAATGTATGTCTTATGCTCCTATCATTGCTAGCGGCCGGCTGGAAGGTTGTAGGCCCATACTTGTATATTCTTGAGACTTGTAATAAACGGTTTAAAAAAAAATAAAAAAATAAAAAAAAGACTTGTTATGGTTGCCATTAACTAATTTTCTCTCCCAATCTGCCCCTTAAACAGCTGTTTTATTGTTTTTTTTTTTTTTTTTTCTCTTCCCTGGTCATTGTTCTCATACCGCTTCTTCTACTTCATATATGCATTTATTAACTTACGGTAATTATATGATGCTTATTCTGTACATTGTTTGCATTTCCCCCCTCCCCTCCTCTTCCTTCTCCTCTCCTCTCTTCTCTACCCTCCCTGTCCTTTAATCAAAAATTTTTAAAATGCTTTTTCACTAAGTATATTCCCTATTTTTCTATTGGCATTTGCTAAATTGTATAATTTGGATTTTATTATTGTACTATTGCATTGCCTTTGTTTTACTCTGTACTGATGTTTTACTTGGTTTATGATGCTTAATAGAGCTTTCTAAACTTAAAGACAGCCTATGTCCCACTTTTGCTGCAATTCTCACCAATGCCCACCAGGTGGAGCACAATGCTCTCACCAGCAAGTCTACCGGCTTCCCACCGCCGCCCTTACCGCTTCTCTGCACGGAGAAGTCCGATATCTCATTGGGGGGTTATAGTCTCAGATTGCCTACTCAGTCCCAGTCCCAGCCAGGGCATCCGTGTAAGTTCTGGGCGCCAACGAGGCAGATCCAAACGAAACCCTGAACGGGAATCCGCAAGTCCGCGAACCTCAGGTGAGTGTACTCCGTTAAGCTCGACGGAGTGCGGGTCACGGAGCCCGAAGCGGAGCGGGGGAGAGGAGCTGCTGCAGTAATCGCGCTGCTGCCATCTTGCTACCTATCTACATTTACTTTCACTGCCCTGTTCAAAAGCATACTGCTCAGTCAAGTCCCGTTCCACAAAAGTATCAACAGTTTCTGAGGGACGTTTTTTCTTTGTCAGTCCTGCCACATTCTGTTTTGAAAAATGAGGTTTTGAATCCGAAACTTTCTTTTCTTTCTTCATGCTAAATTCGGCATCATGTGCTGGCTTTCTCTCACTCTTTTGTCTGATGTACTTATCTCTCCTGCAACACTCAGTTCATTTGCTCCTTATTATATGTCTACTCTCCTCTGAGTCTTGCAAAATACTCATACCAATCTGGCATTTCTTATTTCATGGCCCCATAAAATATATCCTCCTCGACAGGGCTCCTACTGTGGAATAGAGCCTGTTTTTGAGTTCTGTTTAGCTTTCTACTTATTCACTGAACCATCAAAATCATTATTCTTTTTAAGTTGCGGTTTTGTAGCATGAGAATCTAAAGTATCTCGATCGACAGAAATATAGATGTCAGAAATAAATTTTGAATCTTCTCGTTCATGATCTTCTATGGGAATTGCAGCCAAAAACAGTGTTTCCCCTTGAGCGCTACTGATATCTATTAAGGACACAGTTTCAAAATTACTTAACGATTTCATACCGATTTCAACCACCGTATTTATTCTGTATTTGTTTTACTACCTCCAGTAACACCACCAAAGTGTGCATGCCATGCATAGTAGTGCATATACTAACAAACATAGTTTCCCAGGTTGCACAATCCTCTATTGGTGTAGCTTACCAAGTGGAACACACTAAAAGGACAGCCCTAGCAGGATCAGTAGACAGGCTTTTCCACTGTCAAACATGTGGAGGATGTGATTCATGATTTTGACTGCCATCATTTTTACGGGAACTGGAATGATGGTCATGTAGCATGATTTCTTGTTGAATAAATGCACAAGTTGGTTTCCTACACATATTTAATTTTTTGTGTTAAAAAAAAGTCACTGGTCTATAGTTAGTGAAGCAGTTTAGGTTTGCTTTCTGTGTTTTAGATGGGGGAGGGGGTTGCATAGAACCTAGTTGAGAATATCTGAGAAAGTTCCTTACCTAAATGAGGAGTTGACTATTGGACATTAAATTCCTGCAAAATCTGAAATTGTTTAGATGCGTGTTGCTGGTATGTAGTCACTAGCGCAGAAGTGATTTGAATTCATTTTCCAGATAAATCTCTGTTATTTGCAAAAATTAAGATTGAGTGTTCTTTGGTGTGGCTGCTGCAGATTAGAGCATATAAATTCTCCCTACTTCCATGGACAGAGTAATTCCACAGTCATACGCACATACATTCACCATACGCTAGGGCCCATCACACTAACATTCATGCTATTACTCTAGCCACACTAAATATACGAGAGAACTCCTAATCAATCTGCATCTAAACTGAGGTCAATGCGACCTAATTGATTTGTCTTGAGTTAAGGTTTAAAACAATAAGAACACATTTGAGATCTTAATAAATGACAAAGAAATAACCACCCGACACCGAAATTCAAACAAGAATTATTTTATCTAAATTAATTCAAATGGAAAGTCATTCAATAGCAAAATCATTATTCTCATAGTTACCTATTCTAGCTAAATGTCGTAAATGGGTCAGGACAGGTCTCTCAGTAAAGTCTCCCGAGTCGCCGTCCTCTTAATCAGCATCGATCCTCTCGAGCATAAGTTCGGGAAGAAGTGGCCTTAGACCCTCTCTAGTCTAACAATATTTATACTAAAACTTACACATTAAAAGTTACAAACAAGCTCCAAACGTCCGCTGAGCAGAGCGAGCAGGAAAGGATGTTGGCTCGCAACATTTAGAAAAACCTCCGCTCTCGAATATCACAAAAATAAAAACACGGAAGAAGGAAGCACAAACTGAAAACTGCAACATTCATAGATGCTCTTCTCCGGAATTATAGTGAAGCCACTGCAAGATTATCAAAATGTTCATTGTGGCTACTGTTCCTCTCCAAGGATAGCTGGAAACGAGCCCAGAGCTGCTGTCCTCACGGAAACTTTTAATACAGTCATCAGAGGCCGAGGTCAGGTTTTCAACCATATTCAGCGAGGCCTCTCTTCGTATTTCATCTACTCAAATGCAGGCTGTAAATATCGGCCATCTTTCACCAGGCCAGAATGGTCAATCTTAATCAAAAGAAACACAAACAATGTTACTACATCGTAATAATTATACAGTGTTAATTCCCACTAATACCCTTATGTGTATGTAATTATCTAGCCATCTGCAACATGAAGAAAGCATTAAAGCATATTATTTCAAAGCGCAAATACATAACAAATAACACTTTAGCCACACGTATTTAATTAATTAGCTCACTAACTTAGTTCACGTATTAACCCCTTCGCTGCTGCGGACATTCCGCCGCAGCGCTGGGGGGGTCAGGGGGGCAGCGCGGTGGGCCTGTGCTCATGACGGAGCCGCTCCGTCATGAGCCACGGTTGAGCTGTGCTCATGACGGAACGGTTCCGTCATGACTCCGCCCATTTGCGTTGTCCCCCCGCACAGGCGGGGAAACAGCGCCGCGTAGGCGGAGCGGCCGCCAACGGGCGTGTCATGACGGAACCGTTCCGTCATGAGCACACGGCAACCGTGGCTCATGACGGAACGGTTCCGTCATGAGCGGGGAAGGGGTTAATAAAGCAACACAAATGCATTCCCACGTGTAATTCTTTCATTAGTAAAGTTGATTAGTCAGAAACTCAACAAAATTAATATCTAGTAATTATTCTTAAGTAATTTAAATTATGACATACAAAATTATAAGCTGATGTTCGGGTTTTAACAGAAAACCCTGCTCCAGCAATCTCCCCTTTGGTGATGTATTATCACCACAAAAATCCAACCCAAAAAATTTAGTTCCCATTTTTAAAGAGAAATCCAAATGTCTTTTCTTTCCGTTGTTTACACACCAGTTTCTCTTTCATCATCTCTTTTCGATTCTAAGTACACACTCTCTCTAAATTCCTCTAATTCAATTTCTTGTGGGTCTCTTTTTGACCTCTTTTGTTTCTTTTCAGTATTTTCTTTTATTATTTTCTTTTTACCCCTCCTGTTTTTACAACATAAGCACCCTAATCTAAGTATCAGTAAAGCAACAATCACACATGTCAATGGAAATAATATTTTACCAAAAATGGTACTACCTATCTTAGCAATAAAATTCTTAACAGCAATCATCTTATTAGCCATTTTAGTCCAGATACTTTCAGCTTCCAGCGGTACTAATTCTTCATGTAAATCAGTAATATTTTTGATATAGACCTTTAGATCTCTGCTTTTGTCAGGAATGTAAGTGCAACAATGTTGAACTTTCAGCATTCCACAGACTCCACCCTCTTTGGCCAATAGAATATCAAGGGCAAGTCGATTTTGCATTGACATGGCGCGTAAGGCAACCATCTCCGTATTTACCAATAGAAACCCACCAGCGGTGCTTGTCGATAAGCGATCCACCACTGTTGACAGCTTCCGAATTCCATATGCATTTAATGAAATTCCCACTGCTGGAATCAAAGCTCCAAAAATATCTCCTACAATTTCTGACCAGGTTTCCCTCTTAAAGCGTGTTAGTAAATTAATATGTTCTACATCTTCTATTCTATCCATATGGAAAATCTTTGGAAAGACCAGGCCAACATAACATGTGCCATACCAATGGTCAGGCAACCTGTAATAAGCCTTATTCCCACAAATATAATACACCCCCGGGAAAACTGGATCTTCTCCCCCTTTGAATCCCCATCCTGTTGCAATAAAGTATGTATCATGACACTCACTAGTCCCAACGAAATAATTATCATATTGGGATTTCCTTCTAGTAATGCATAGTTTACCCTTCTGTGGTGCATCTAAAGCCAAAGTTGGACTGGCCCCTTTCTTCAACTCTTTTCCCATCTCAATATCCCATATTGTCTCACTCATCTTATATTCCCCTGCCTTTTCATGCATGCTCACTCTCCTTTTCTCTACCATGTCTAAGAAAGCCTGTTCCTCTTCTTTCAAACTACAGGTTAGATTGTTTCTAAAAATGTAATCTAATGTTAATTCTTCTGTCTCAATACAAATCTCACCAAAAATGTTAGCTTCTTTAGCTGGATTCAGTTTTTTATTCATAGGCAATTGCCCAAAAATGTTATCTTTATTAGACATCTCATAATCTATTTTCCCTAGCAAATAAAAAACACTACTTAACACACATGAAATCCCATACGTAGCCGGAAGATGATGATAAGTAACTCCCTCTGAAACGGATGCAGGCAATTGCATACAGACGTAGCAATCCCTTACTTCCATTGTCTTTACGTATTCGTACAACTTTGAAAAAACATTACTAGAAAAATCATTAATTGATCTATCCTTATGTATGTATATATTATTAATTCTAGTTGGTACTACTTTCTGTGAACTCCTCTCTATGTTAGTCACATTCTCAGTATGTATTCCAAAAGTGTCTATTGTAACTCTAAAAGTAACTAGTAAAGCAAGTACACTCCATAGTAGCATTAATAATCCTGTACAACAGCAGCACATTCTACACCATCTTTTCAAGAAGGTACATCTACTTTGATTATTTTCTGTGTTAGCCATCTTATTACTTTGGCAGTGTCTTTTGGCTTAGCCTCTACTACACCACTACCGAATCCCTAGAATTAAAATCTGTTAATTTCAAAACTCTTCTTTTCACTCTTTCCCAAGTGACTCCTTTAGTTCACTCAATTTGGATTTTCATCACTTTTCACTTCTTCTTCAGCAACATAAAATTGTATTAGATCTTCAATATCCTGAGCATCCGACTCTTCTCCAATGTCAGTCAAGATAACTTTCAAGATTCCAACAGTTTTCTCCTCCTCAACCACTTCCCGTAAGGCCCCCTCTGGATTTCCTTGACTTTCTCCCTCTTCTTCTTCAGACAGTGCCACATACGTCCATTCCGGTGACCTATACTTCTGGTTGGGCTTTCTGATTCTCTTAATCTCCTCTGGTTCCTTTGATTTCTTTTGTTCTTTCTCTTTTGCTTGATTCTGACTCGACACCTCATTCACCTGTTCAGCCTTTGATGAATTTGCTCGTGTCAGTCGATACCTCAGCCTCTTTATCTTGTTCGGCCAAAGATCTCCCTTTACGCTCCTTTTCTGTTTCACTTCCCTGTTGTTTCTCTCTCCAATCCAAGTCCTCTTTCTCAGAACTCGACCCTCTGGTTTCTCATTCTCACTCTCATCCGATTCTGTCTCATTTGCCTCTTGTTCATCATCGATTTTCTCTTTTTCCACAGACTTCTTCTCCACCGATTGAGACTTCCCTACTACTGTCCCTCCTCGGGTCTCCGACACGCAATCTTCTTGCTGCCTACTTGTCCCTTCACCTAACTTATCAGGAATGTTCCCTACACCTCCTCGGGGGTCTTCCGCAATCTGTCCCTCTCTATCTTCCTCTGACCCTACTTCTTCAGAAGTAACCTCAGGTGGATTCTCAACCTCTTCTTCTGACTCAGGTGTAGTCCCTGTGGAACTGCTCTTTTCTTTTTTTTCTTTCTTTTTTCCTTTTCCACTGCCCGTTTGAACTTCAGGCACTTTCCCAGAATCTGAACTTTCTCCTGAGGTCCTCAATGCTCCTCTTGAAGCCTCTCTTGGTAAGAAAAAAGAATCACCTGACTCTCTTTCTCCTTCCCCCTTTCAGGATTCTTTTTTCTTCTCACTGGTTCAGTGTCTGCATCATCACTGGAATCTGACTCTTCAAAGTACTCTTTACCAGTCCCATCTTTCGGATTCGGAACTCTCAGAGTAGGACTTGCATGAACCCAGTTCTTTACTCCAGCACACTTCACAGCAGTCGTTGTAGTCAGAATGACTTGTCTTGGCCTTCCCCACCTTGGAACCAAGCAATTTCTTCTTCTGTGCACCTTTATTCTCACCCAGTCCCCTGGACTTAGATCATGGGCTTGTTTCTTTTCAAGTGTGGTGGCGTCTTCTCCAACCTGGTGAAACACAGAATGAACTGCGTCAGCCAGGCCTTTACAGTAATCCAAAATCATGTCATCAGTTATTGTCATCAACTTGTTGACAGGCACGAATGCATGTCTCATTGCTCGTCCCATCAATATTTCATGTGGACTCAAACCTGTAGTTCTATCTGGTGTAGACCTAATAGTCATTAGCACTAGAGGCAAGACATCAGGCAATTTCATTCCAGTGGCTAAACACATCTTACCAATTCTGTTTTTGATTGTGCCATTCATCTGTTCAACAACACCAGAAGCCTCTGGCCTGTATGCACAATGTAGCTTCTGCTGTATGCTCAATGCTTCACAAATTAAACCCATAAGCTCATTGTAGAAGTGTCCCCCTCTGTCTGACTCAATTGTCACTGGGAACCCGTACCTAGAAATCCACTCTCTTAACAGTAACTTCGCCACTGTTATTCCATCATTTCTCCTAGTCGGATATGCTTCCACCCACCTTGAGAACAAACAGACTACCACTAGAACATACCTCAATCTGTTCACTTGGGGCATTTCAATGAAATCTATTTGCATCCTGGTAAAAGGACCTCCTTCTCCTCCTATTGTTCCTAGACTCACCACTGTTTTCTTTCCAGTATTGAATTGCTGACAAATCAAACATCTCTGACAGATGCTCTCTGCAATCAGCCTGAACTTTGCATTGTACCAGGTTTGTTTAAAGGACCTAATCATAGCGTCCCTTCCCAGGTGTCCCTGGCCATGATACATTCTTGCCATTGTTGACAACATGGAATTTGGCATGACTGGTCTTCCATCCCTATAGATCCAAACATGATCTTTCTCTCTTGGGGCACAACCTGCCTTGATCCAATCTCTCATTTCCTCATCTCCTGCTTCATCCTGCAACTGTTTCACTTCATCCCATGTTTCCAAGACATTAGTAAACATCACAGAACAAAAAGACATTTCCCTTTCTCTTCCCCTGTTAATCGAATGATTGTTCTTTGCACAATACTGTGCTATGTCATTTGCAAAGCGATTACCAAGAGTAACAAAATCATCTCCTTGTCCATGAGCAGCACATTTTACAACTGCTAGTTCTTTAGGCAGCTGTATCGCCTCAAGCAACTTCCCAATCACTTCAGCATTCTTTATAGGAGCCCCACTCGACGTAAAGAAACCTCTCTGTAGCCAAAGTTGGCCAAAATCATGAACCACTCCAAATCCATACTGACTATCAGTCATCACAGTCACTCTCAAATTTTTCCCAATCTTGCAAGCTTTTGTCAATGCCACCAATTCAGCCACTTGTGCAGATCTAACTCCTTTCAAAGACGAAGCTTCCATAACTTCTGAAACTTTGCACACTGCATATGCTGCACTTAGCACACCCTCCTCTGTTCTCAAACATGATCCATCCACAAACAGCACATGATCACTCTCAGGCAGTGGTAGGCCTGGGCGGTAAATTTCGTTCCGCTCGCGGAATTTGCGTAATTTCGCGTTCCGCGGAGAACGCGAAATTGCCCAAAGTTCAGCTTTCCGCGATTTTGCGAAATTTTTGCTTGTTCGCGTTCTCAAAATGCGTGTTCGCGAGACATTTCTCCCCGAGCACGCAAACAGCGATTGTGAACAGGAAAAAAGCATCGCGAACAAGCAATTCTGCGTGTTTGCGGAGATTTTTTACCGTTTCGTGGAGATTTGCGTAACGCGATTACGCAAATTCCGCCCACCCCTAGGCAGTGGCAGATCTCTTATGTCTGTTCTTGGTTTTGTGCAGTAATCAAGCACATCTAAACAATCATGATCAACATCATCTCCCACATTCACATTTTCAGCATCTGGCAACAGTGTCGCTGGATTCACATTCACACATCTCTCAAGGGTTACATTTGATGCTCCCAGAATGATTTTCTCATATTTAGTCAGCCGACTATGTGACATATATTGAGTTCTGCTTCTTGTCAAAAGAATTGCCACATCATGAGGTACGAACACCCTTACAGGATATCCCATTATTATACCCTCACTCTGTTCCAAGCTTCTGCATGTAGCAGCTACTGCTTTCAGGCAACCTGGTAAACCCACAGCTACTGGGTCAAGTGTTGATGAGAAGTACGCAATCGGCCTTCTCAGTCGTCCATGTTTCTGGATTAACACTGAAAGTGCACATCCATTTCTCTCACTACAGTACAATTCAAACTCCTTCTCATAGTCTGGCATTCCCAGAGCAGGAGCTTCACACAATCTGCTCTTTAATTCTTCAAATGCTGCCATTTGTTCTGCATTCAGTTCCAATGGGTCTCTCACTTCACTTTTAGTCAATTTAACCAGTGGCTTTGCTATCAGGGAAAAATTACTTATCCACTGACGACAATAATCCACCATTCCCAGAAACATCCTCCCTCACCTCTCTCTGGGTCATTGGGGCTCTCATTCCTCTGATAATTTTGATTCTGTCATTAGTCACCTTTCTCAAACCTTTCTCAATATTGTGTCCAAGATAATGTACTTCTTTCTTGCAAAACTGCAATTTGGCTGGGGATACCTTTAACCCTCCATCTGCCAGATGATTCAGTAAAGCTATGGTATCTACTTCACAAGCTTCACGTGTCTTTGATGCCACCAGTAGGTCATCGATATACTGTACTAGTACTGAGCTTTCAGGCATGATCAAACTCTCCAAAGACTTCTTTAGCAACTGATTAAATATTGAAGGACTCTCTGTATACCCCTGTGGGATACGGCACCATGCCAAAATACGCTGTCCAAACCGAAATGCAAAAATCGACTGGCTGTCATGATGCAATGAAATTGAAAAGAAAGCATGACACAAATCAATTACTGTGTACCATTCAGCATCATGAGGAATCTGATACAAAATCACTGATGGATTTGGCACAATGGGACAGCATGATACCACAATTTTGTTAACTTTTCTCAAATCTTGCACAATCCTGAACTTCCCATTAGGTTTCTTCAGCCCCATTATCGGTGAATTGCATGGGCTACTCAGTAACTCTCTCAAAACACCTTGCTGAATCATCTTGTCAATTATAGGTGTTATTCCTTCAATTATCTCTGGTGTCAATCTGTATTGCGGGATATTAGGATAAGTGATTCCCTCTTTCACTGTAATCTTCACTGGGTCTACATTATTCATCAATCCCACATCTTCTCCAGTAAAATCCCAGACCACTGCTTTTACCGTGTTTCTCAACTCTTGAGGTAAGTCATCTGGATTAAACACAGCATATGTTCCAACAATCTCGCTTTCTCTATTATCTAGAGTCATCCTATACAAGACATCCTCATCTGGTGTCTCAAAAGCTATTCCATCCGGAGTACAAAAAATTGTGCAATTCATTTTACACAGTAAGTCCCTACCTAACAAATTCACTGGACTAGTGTCACACACCACAAATCGGTGCATATCTGAAAATTTCCCTATTCTTACCCTTACTGGTTCAGTAAGACGAGTCTTAATCTGTGTATTAGCTACACCAACCACTTGGATTGCTTCGTCCGAGAGAGGAAGATTTCTTATATCTGCTGACCTGACAGTTTATGCAGTTGCTCCTGTGTCTACTAAAAAAGTAACACTTTCCCCATTTATTTTCCCATCTACAAATGGTCCTGCCTGGTCTATTTCTAGAGTTGCTCCAAGTATGCACTCTTCCTCCTCTCTTCGGCACCGTCAATAGTCCCCTTCAGACTCACTTCCCTCATTCTTTAACCAGTATTGCTGTACTGGATTTGTACGTCTCGGTTTGTTTACCTGCTCATCATTGTAGAATCCTGAGTCCTGGTTATATTTCTGAGACCCTCTATTCTGTGGCAAGGGCGGTTTTGGCTCTTGACTCTGCTGTCTGTCAACCTTCTGCTGTTGCTGCTGATGATTACACCCCTCGTTCTGCACCTGTTGATTCAATGATTTATTCTCATTACTTACTAATGGTGGATTCGTACACTCGGATCTCCAATGCCCCAATTGTCTACAGTTGTGACATGGGAACTTCTTTTTGGCCTCTTCTAGATTCCCCTTTCCTTTCCCTGAACCATATCTGGGCCTATTTCCTGGATTGTTCGCTTGTTCAACCAGCTGTGCTTCTTGTCTTTCTGCAACTTTCACCTGTGCCCACATTGCTTTCTCCTTCAGCTTTCTTTGTTTTGCCTCAATTTCATCACTGAAGTTTTTCACATGTCTCAAGATCTCATCAATCTTCTTACTCTGCCAATCGACTGTGTGCTCTCGAATCATCTCACTGATTTCTGGTCTCAAGCCATATACAAATCTGTATACAAAATGACTCAAATCCTTATCACCCAGGTGTTCATCTCCACTGAACTGTTTAAAAGCCAGTATCAGCCTTTCATAGAAAGCATGAACTGATTCCTTTGCTTACTGATGTGTTCGATCTATCTTTACCCAGTCTGTCTCTTTAGGGGGTACCTTATTCTTCAGAAACACAATAACCTGTTCTCATAACCTCCGGGTCTGGAGCTCCTGTTTTCTGATCTCTTGGGCATTCCTTAGCAGGCCAATCTACAACTATTTTACACTCTGCCCATAAGTCTGCTGGAACAATTATATCAAACAGACTATTCAGATCAATCCACAGCACTTTTGACAATTTCACAAACCTGTCTACCTGCCTATACCACTCGACGGGCTTTTCTCTCAGTCGAGGGAAATCATTCGTAAATGACAAAATATCCTGTCTAGTCCATGGCACATGTACATATCCTCCTCCAGGAATCTCTCTCATAGGATAAGCATCCACTGTTTTTTCTTTTTCTCTCATGGGAAATGCTGAGTAAGTCCTGTCCACTGAATCTTCCCTTTTCTTGTACCACCTATCCTTCCACTTTTCCACATCACCCCATTTTCGCAATAAGGAAATCATTTCCTTAATCTGCCCTGTTCTGCCAACATCATTTAGATTCTCAATGTCCTTGTCAGAAAAATCCACTTTGTAAGGCTTCTGCAAAGCTTTCACCTTTTCCATATCAACTCCTAGTTCACTCGCTATTCCTTTTAACCTGTCATGTGTACTCTTAGCCCTCCAGGTGATACTCTTGCACATGAATAACAACTCACCATCATGATGATTTTTTAACATTTCTGTAGGAATTGTTCCCGCAATAAGCTCCTCCAATTCTATACGCAACCTGGCTACATCAATTGCCTGTGAATCGTTATCCTTCCTTTGGAAAACTTTCAACCAATCATTCAAATCCTCAGCTGTTATTTCCGTAGACCTTTTCACAGTACCCACTTGTTCTGCCATCCTCTGTGGTTCCAAAATTGATCCTCCTAAACAACCAGTATTCAATCCTGAATTAGGCTGTACATCTGACCCTCCACTACATGTGTCATGTCTCAACTGTCTCAAATGATTTTCTCCCAACCTCATTCCTGATTCTTCCGAAGAACCAACCAAACCATTTCCTACATAGGGAACTGTCAAACCATTTTCACCCATTCTTTGCTTATCAAAAATAGGCATAACCGGACCAATTGTTACAGGCACTGTAACAGCTTCTAGATTCTTCGTTAGTTCTCTAATTTTCTCTGTCAATTCAGAAGTCGTTCTGGCTAATTCTCTTGTTTTCTCATCCCTGATTGCATTCTCTCTCTCTTGCTCTCTCTCTCTCTCCCTTTCTGCGAAAGAGCTACCACTTTTCAAATCAGGTGTCGCAATTTCTGTTTTAACAATTCGCAAAGTATCTCTTATTGGTGTAGCAACTAGTGTTCTCACTTCTGGTTCTGGTCTATACGGAGGTGGTCTCTTGTAAATCATGTCATCCAAGACTTCATCCTCATAATCATTAGCCCCATACCTTCTTAACTCTGCATCAGGTACCTTTTCCGTACCTTTCCTTCCCTCCGTCTCTTCAATAGTTCTCATAGGATACAATCCCTCTGACATACTAGCATCTCGCCATCTCCTCATTCGATCATGATGAGTTTCACGATCATATTTCCTCCCAAAAATGTACCTATAATTACCTCCACTCCTCTGCTTTTCTCGCTCATGCACCTCATCTTCCCATTCTACCAATGCCTCGAACTGTGTCGGCCTTGGTCTAGGCTCTAGACACATCATTTTCTCCCGTAAATTTCTCAACACGGCCAGATTAAATGAACCATGTTCCGGGAATGCTAAAACACCATCTTCTTTAGTGTACTTAGCCCAATTGTCTAACCAGATACAAGTATGATACCCATATTTCGCAACCATGAAGGATGCAGGAGTTCTCGTCGGAGGTAGCAATTCACCTTCTCTAGTTATTATGTCCTTATCCTTGTCGAACCACTTTTTAATTTTACTGAACAAGGATTTCTTCTTCTTTTCCTCCGTTTGATAATACATTTTTCGCGTTTACCACAACCCTCTAGTCCTTTCCGCAACTGTACGATCTTTCGTCCAATAACAGCGCGACTCACACCAACGCACCAATCCCGGAGCGTCTACGTCACCCTGTACTCCTTCCAATCCCTACGCGTCTCACACCAACGCACCAATCACAGCGCGAGCACTGTTCTATTCCACCATCCAATCACAGCGCGGTCTTTTCTGACGTCAGTAGTCGCTGCAGTCGCTTCTACTCCTGTCTCCTGTCACTCGTCTACCCCTCCTTTACAAAGCCTTCTTGGTAGACTCTGTTTCAGATTCTACAAAATCTATTAGTTACAACATATAAACATCTCCATTGTCTGCTTCGCTAACCACAGAATAGTAAAGAAAGGTCTTTCTCACAAGAATCCCGCTTCTCTCTAGAACAGCGCTTACCTCTGCTCCACTACGGAATTATTACTTTCGTTGACACAGTAGCACATCCCTCTACTCTGCCCTTCTAACATGCATCCTTTAACTGTTTCCTCCCGGAATGCTCCAAAGAGTTCCACAATCAACTAAATGCTCATACATTCACACACTTTCATACCAGAAAATGTAGCACATTTGCACAGAATCCTGCCTTTCCCGAGAACAGCGAACAGTCTGTCCCACTACAGAATTATAACACACGTTAACCAAGCAGCGCTTACCTCTGCCCAGTCCTTCAAACAAGCTCAGAGAATACCTATTACTTCTCCAGCGATAAGCTTTAAAGGCAAACCTTATGGATCCCTGGGACTTAAGACCAGAGTTTCACAGATAACCTTCGCTATCATACACACTCCTCTTATACAGGAAATATATCTCTAGTAGTAACACACGACGATGTCACTGATTCCGAACCCAGACAATGCGACGCGCAACTTCAATTGTCACACGCTTTTCCCTGCATCCGTACAGGGCCAACAATCTCGTTTTTCCCGAGAGCAGCACTCACTTCCCTCTTCCCTACTACGGAACCGTCACCAGCTCCCTACGTTCCAGAAGCCGTACACACTACATATAACTCAATACAACGACTTCAACATCTAGTGTTAGTACATATATCAACATCAATCAATAACCAATAAATCCAAAAGCCTATGTACAAGCAATCTATCAGATCAAGACAATAATCAAACCATCCTCTGCTACCAGGAATCTGCTGCAGATTAGAGCATATAAATTCTCCCTACTTCCATGGACAGAGTAATTCCACAGTCATACGCACATACATTCACCATACGCTAGGGCCCGTCACACTAACATTCATTCTATTACTCTATCCACACTAAATATACGAGAGAACTCCTAATCAATCTGCATCTAAACTGAGGTCAATGCGACCTAATTGATTTGTCTTGAGTTAAGGTTTAAAACAATAAGAACACATTTGAGATCTCAATAAATGACAAAGAAATAACCACCCGACACCGAAATTCAAACAAGAATTATTTTATCTAAATTAATTCAAATGGAAAGTCATTCAATAGCAAAATCATTATTCTCATAGTTACCTATTCTAGCTAAATGTCGTAAATGGGCCAGGACAGGTCTCTCAGTAAAGTCTCCCGAGTCGCCGTCCTCTTAATCAGCATCGATCCTCTCGAGCATCAGTTCGAGAAGAAGTGGCCTTAGACCCTCTCTAGTCTAACAATATTTATACTAAAACTTACACATTAAAAGTTACAAACAAGCTCCAAACGTCCGCTGAGCAGAGCGAGCAGGAAAGGATGTTGGCTCGCAACATTTAGAAAAACCTCCGCTCTCGAATATCACAAAAATAAAAACACGGAAGAAGGAAGCACAAACTGAAAACTGCAACATTCATAGATGCTCTTCTCCGGAATTATAGTGAAGCCACTGCAAGATTATAATAATGTTCATTGTGGCTACTGTTCCTCTGCAAGGATAGCTGGAAACGAGCCCAGAGCTGCTGTCCTCACGGAAACTTTTAATACAGTCATCAGAGGCCGAGGTCAGGTTTTCAACCATATTCAGCGAGGCCTCTCTTCGTATTTCATCTACTCAAATGCAGGCTGTAAATATCGGCCATCTTTCACTAGGCCAGAATGGTCAATCTTAATCAAAAGAAACACAAACAATGTTACTACATCGTAATAATTATACAGTGTTAATTCCCACTAATACCCTTATGTGTATGTAATTATCTAGCCATCTGCAACATGAAGAAAGCATTAAAGCATATTATTTCAAAGCGCAAATACATAACAAATAACACTTTAGCCACACGTATTTAATTAATTAGCTCACTAACTTAGTTCACGTATTAACAAAGCAACAAAAATGCATTCCCACGTGTAATTCTTTCATTAGTAAAGTTGATTAGTCAGAAACTGAACAAAATTAATATCTAGTAATTATTCTTAAGTAATTTAAATTATGACATACAAAATTATAAGCTGATGTTCGGGTTTTAACAGAAAACCCTGCTCCAGCATGGCTAGGTGTGTTGGTTCTGAGCAGGGCCGGACTGAGAACCAAAACCGGCCCTGGCAAAGTGCTCGGCCGTCCCTCCGCCCCCCTGGCTGGGGGGTGCCGCCGAGCGCTTTGCCAGGGCCGATTTTGTTACAGGGCCGATTTTGCAGCTATTCCGGGGGATTGCCCAGTGCCCGCTACGGCTAGTCCGGGCCTGGTTCTGAGATTCTAGGTTCCTATTTTACCTGCTCTTTGACGGTGATTATTTTGCCTGTAAAGTGTTTTACAAATTTGTTACATTTGTCAGTTGAATTTTCGGGATGGGATGAGTGGCATTGGAATGTTTCATGCATTTTTCTTTTACTATTTTGGACAATTCTTTGGGTTTGTTTAGAGAAATATATGTCTCTTTATTGTAGAAATAGAGAATTAGTCCCAATAATGTTCTGTTTTTAGTTTTTCTCTCTTTTTTGCTATTGTGATACATTTCTGATCCAATGTCTTTCTCCACTTTCTTTCCATATTCCAAATTTTGAGGTACATGCATCAACATTTTGCGAGTACCAAATAGGTGCTCCCAAATTGGGCATACAATTGTAAGGGTGCAATGGTGCCAAAAGGACACCCTGACGCACCCTTGAAATTGCCATGTGACAACATGTTGCGCACACACATGCCCCAAGTGCATGTGTGTGTGTAACATGGAACTTTGAAAAATGCACTTTAGTGTATTTTTCAAAGTTTTTGCAAATTACCATCAATTGATGGTAATTTGCGATCCCTAATTGCAAAATCACAATTTATAATTGCATCATGCATTGCAATTAGGGGATCGCAATTTGAGATTCCCTAAAATTAAAAGAATCACTAGTAGGAGAGAGGCAGCATTCCTTTCCAGACCCAATGATATTGAATGGAACCTGAATGAAAATCCTGGGCTCTGCCAGTAAAACTAATTACTTACCCTCTCGGCGGAGACCACTTCCGAATCCGATAATGGTCCTAAATAGGGAAATAAATAAGCTAGTGAGGGCACAGTTCCAGTATTTCTCTGTAGAGCAAAGCGCTATTAATTAATCTCCTTAAGAGGAGAAGATATACAAAAAAATGCACTCTAAGAAAAGAAAAGGAAGATTATAACTGGGTTCAGCTAAAAGAGACAGCCTCCTGTAATGATTCTAAAAGATATCGGGAAATATTCTTTGACAGCTGTGGATCCAGGGTAAAATCTCTTCCTGGGCCTCTAAAAGAAGCAGCCTGGAGAACCTATCTTGAAGAACTGTATTCTGAAAACACTGTTTCAGTCAGGCTGCCTCCCCCCTTCAGTAGCCCCCTCATTGCCCCTGTTATGCTATGCTCCCTCGACATGTGAGATCGTAGGATTTATTAAGAGTATGAGAGCCTCAGGAGCAATGTGCCCAGATGAAATTCCTATGTCAGTTATTAAAAAGGAGCCCTTGCTGTGGGCTTCCTACCTTACCCCCCTTTCTGCTTATTGTTTTTTTTGTCAGCAGAATTTTATTGCATTCTCACAAAAACCATGTTATACAACACTTGGTACACCTTGGTGCTTGGGATGCTCAAGCAGTCTTGTTACTGGTCATATTCATCATATATGCAAAGTAGCGACCTTTGCTCATACACATTGTACATGGATACTGATATAGAGTCTAGTGTTGCACATTGTTGATCATCAGCTACCAGTGTTTTCAACAGTTTGTAATCACTTACATCCCCCAACTCAAATATTGTCTCTCACACCCAGCCTCCTACCCCGTCTATGCCTCATACATCTCCACCTCTGCCTGCCTCCCCGTGTATAGGAGTCTGGCACCTCTCTCAGTCGCAACCCTGCACTTGGTCAGGGGGATGCTTGGCATCCCTTCCGATGATGAAGTGTCAGGGCGCTGCACCGCTTCTAGTAGGGCCTCCCATGCTCTGGCCACCTCCAGGGATTCCTCCCTCTTCTAGCCTCACAGAGTCCTACTACCCCTTCATAGCTAGCCCATTTTATCAATCCTTATCTCTAAACCATCTCCCTTGGGCCCCCGCGAGCCTTCCAATTTATGGATATTTCTCTTTTTTTTGCTAAAACCAGGGCAGGATCCTAAAATATGCTTGTGACCATAGTTTTTGCAATGTGTGGGAACCAATGTAACAGGCAGTAGCCAGGAGTGCACTGGAACTCCCGTTCGGTAACCTCAGCCAGAAACCCCATAATGGTCTCCCAATACTCCGCCAGGTTCGGGCACTCCCAGAACATGTGAAGAAACTCGGTCCCAATCTCTCCACACCTCGGGCATTTGGCTTTCCCTGCCCCAAACTATTGCTTAATCCCCCCTTGCGTGAGGTACGCCCCTTGCAGCACATAGAAATGAATGAGCTTGATTCACGCATTCCTTGATACTTTAGCCATGCTTCTCAGTCCTTTTCTGAAATGGGAATTTCCAGGTCCCCCTGCCAGCTGGCCTATAGTTTGACAAGAGGTGTTAGCATATCCCTTCGCAGTCGCCTGTATGACCACATATTGATATCCTCCAGCTTGAGGTGGCTCTGATTGACCTGTCCTCTAGTATCTGTGGATCGCCGCCTTGACCTCCCCATGTAGTAAGAAGTGTCCACATGGGAGGTCATACCACTCCCTAAATTCGTCAAATGGAAGCAGCAGCTGCAACTCGAATAGGGCCCCAATCATTGTTTCACCTGCCTCCACCCATACTGCTAGTTCTCTCCACTTTCCCCCATGCAACAGTTCCCTCATGAACTCTATAAGGATGTCCAAGGAGTAGGGAAACCTCATACTCATCCTCTGTAAGCTCCTCATCCCGCATTGGTGCAACACCAGAAACTCCATGGAATCTCCAGCGCCAGGCTCAGCTAGGCACAACAGCACCCAAGTTAACTTGCGAATGTCCGGGACATAAGAGCCCTGCACCCTCCCAGGGACAAGCCTGCTCGCCACTCACTGCGTCAGACACTGGAACTGTGCTGCCAAATAGTAGATCTCAAAGTCTGGAAGCGCCAGACCCCTCCTCCTCTGTTGGCCTTTGAAGTTGGGCCAATGCGATCGTCCTGTGCCTAGTCCCCCAGATGAAGCTCACCATAAGTGTGGGCAAGTCCCGGAAGGTGCCACTGTCCATCCACACCGGCGGGACCACAAAGTAATACATTTCTTTTTGCTTATTGTTACCTGTATGGGCTGACTCTCCCTTCCTGGTCAGGAAGCATCCCGCTGCATTAAAAAGGACCTAGGCTCCATCCTGGCAATTACTGCCAAATAGCATTACAATATATGGTAGGGAAAGTTTTTGCCTGGAGTATTTTGGTGCACCTCACTGACTGGGTGGTAAAGGAGAACATTCTTACTTTTAAACATGCAGGCTTTAGGAAAAATCATTGTATTTTAGAAAACATCTGTATATTGAAACTGATCGCGGAAGTGTACCCTAATTCGAGGGGCTAATGTCTATGTGGCATTTATAGATTTTTTAACGGCCTTTGATAAGGTGGAATAGCCAACACTTTGGAAAAGAAGAGCAGCTGGGTATGCCTTGCACCCTTCTCTCATTAGTAATTGCCCTACACTCTTTCACTTAGTGCCAGGTGTTATTAGGGGAGACAGAGGTTTATCCTCTGTAATTCCAAAATAAATGGGCTGAAACAAGGGTCCCGGCTGGCCCTTTTATTTTTCTCCCAGTATGTCTTGGATCTACCTAACTGCTTTGCAATTAATATGGCTGATGCTCCGAAGGTAGGTGGCTTTCCCTTTGTTTGATGTATGCAGATGATATTGTAATTTTGGATTTTACACCTAAGGGTTTGAATAAGTGGGTTAATGTCTCTCCAACAAAATACACCTTACATTACTTGAAGATCAATGTCTCTAAGAGCTAAATCCTGATTTTGAAAAGCAGAAAGTTTTGGAAGATTAGTAGTTATGTCTGATGGACTAAATCAGAGAAGCTGGAGATTGTAAAATCATATCCCTATTTATGGAAATTTGTATCTGGCAATACACGGGATAAAGCCCACTTTGAACAATGTTCCTCTAAAGCCTCCTTGCATGCGAGCCGGTTACATGCGTTTTATAATGCAATGGGGCGAAGGCATTTCATGCAAATGCACTCTGATTTCAAAGTGAAAGTGCCACCTATATAACTATATACTATAGAATGTATCAATGTGATTAAATGGGACTTCCCTGAGAAAATAGAAGGTCAGATTTTATGCAAATTATGTAATTTGAACTCGTCTGCCTCAATCCCGGCAATGAGGTTGGAATTCGGTCTGACAAAGTCCTATGTGCAAGGATTAACTAGTGTGATTGAGTGGGACTATCAGCTGAAGAACAGTGAAAAAGATTTCGTATGGGGCTTTTGCAATTATGAAATATTTGGTTCAGACTTGGGTGAATTTTTCCTTCTCCCATGATTCCACTTTGTCATTGAATTACTTTGATTTACAGGAGGACTTTGTGATTTTCCTCTCTCCTGTAGAACTTAAAATCCTTGTAAAAGGTACGGGTAGGGTTGTTAGTTACCAGAGCGATCTCACCGGTTCTATGATGAAGGAAAGGTTGGAGGTGATAGCTCGGTCTTGCCATCCTAAGGTAGCCCAGAAGTACCTGGCATGGAATTTGGACCATTGTACTTGCCATTTTCTGACTTTATTCCATAAGAATTTGCTCACGTTAAAAAATCTAATTTCAAATTAGTCATCTTCTCACTAAGCATTGCATTTTCTTTACTTTTTGTGGACCTAATTTGAGATCCAAATCCTAATAAAGAATTGAATTTCATTGAATTATCGACACTGGGCCTGTTTCTCCAGTCGTGCTGCATTTTGCTTGTGCGACACTCCGACTACATGCTCATTGGGTGCGGTGTCCATTTCAGAGGGTGAGACCCTTAGCGGTGGGGTTGTACCCAGAGTAGTGCCTCATTCTACCTCATGTGGCTCTGCTGGACTTGCGCCTGTTTGTGTGTGACTGGACTGGTCTGGGGCCACCTGTATCATCGTGCACTGGATGTTGTGCCTCGTTTCAGGAGGGGTACAGGATTGCAACTCTTTGCTGTGTGTGTGACCGGAATTACCTTGTGCAACTCAACTCGACGTGCATAGGTCATTTTGCCTCCTTACCAGGGAGGTACAGAATTTGCAACTCATCGTGTTTGAAATCTGAAGTGCCTGGTGCAACTCATTCCTAGGCGCACCAGTTGCTGTGCCTGGTTCGCCAGGGCATGACCTGGATCATTGTGTAACCATTGGGGCGACAAATCCTAAAAAGAAAAATCCAACTTTGTCACTCCCCACTCATCGGTTGTTCCCTTGTTGACCTTCCTTGCGGTGGACTAACTGCCCTTTCCACACCTGGTCCCCCCAAAGATATCTTGGCACCAGGTAGTAGTGAGAGAGATTGACTTGATTGAAGAAATGGTTCTGAGATAGTTCAGAAGTGGATCAAGAGACTGCGTGACTCCTTTGTGCTTTGAGACCTGTGGGTGAACTTCTCGAATGGCTGCTAACATCTCCCTCCCTTATGTCTACCTCCTAATTAAAACTGTTACTTATTCCCACCTGCTTCCCAAGGACCCAGACTAAGTGTGACTTTGGCTGCTTGCAGCCTAGTGTCCAGGACGTGGGGCTGGTTATCTTCCAACTGTGGCTATAAGACAATAGGGTGAACTTGAGGGTGGAGGGAGGCTGGGACCACGGAGTCTGCAGAGGATGAACCATATATCTGATGGGTACCAGTGGGCCGCTGTAGGGTGCTTAGTGCATATGTGTATATAAGAGTGTGCCGTACAGACTGGCTAATACCTGTCACACCACACAGTGGTGTTGAGTGAGTGTGTGTGAGAGAGAGAGATCGTGTGTGGACCGCCTGTAATTCACAACTCTGCCTGGCGTTGCCGCCTTATACGTTGGTTGGTGCCAAAAGCGCAATCTCTTTTGACATTGGGTTTTTCCAACGTGGCTTCGGGCCATGGTGCTGCTAAACACTGTTCTATGTTTTGTGTATTTACATTATCTTGATATTGTGCAACACATAAGGGTGCCATCTCAATTGGGGGGAGTTAAATTAGGAATTGTTCATCATGCGCTTACTAGTGAAATCATAACAGCACGAGTGGGCCTACTACTGCTATTAAAATTTCTGTGGTGTTTTATGCCCAAATGTATATGATGGTCAGGTTACAATTATTGAATATGTGTGTTGAATTTTAAAGTTTTTGCATACGTCTTTTGTGAAGTGCACAGTGCATTTATTGCGAGTGAATGTTGTGCCTTTGCTTTACACATTGCCTCTGTAGTGAGTCTGACTGTTCAATGCCAAGCTACGCAAGGGTGAGCACAGGTTATACTGAGTGTGTAATCCCGTGTCCTTGACGGGGGGTTATTTATGCCTGGCTGGGGGCATCACTTCAGCCAATCAGACACTGCTGGTTTCAACATATTGTGGCAGCGGTAGAATAGGACTTGCATTTGCACAATCGTGTGCAGTGCATGTTTGCTTACCATGACTTCACAAAGACAAAATATTTACTTTGTTACATAAGGGGTCCCAAGAAGGGACAAAGGAGTCACTAGGTGGGGGGGCAGTGAATACCATGTTCTCGTTGATATCTCTTTCTACTTCTACTAGGTCACAAACATGTCTGAGCTGGAGGGCTCACCTGAGGTAGATGTTGAACTGGCCAAGTTAGAAAACTACACGATGGCACAGCTCATGGAGGACTGCTGGCTGAAGGGGGTAACTTGCAGGGGTAAAGCCAAGAAGAGTTGAAGGAAGCCTCCAAGGTCTGTGCAGAGACCCATCCCAAAAAGGAGGTTACCAGTGGAGGAGAATCGAGTCAGGAGAAAGAGTTTGAGCCGGTCCCTGATGTACAGGATATAGAGGTGGTGGACCCTCTCTGCCAAGATCTAGGGGACCACTCTAGACCCAGCAGCAGTATGTTCTCAAGGAACTTGTCCTCCAAGGAACTGGAGGAAAGGAAGGAAGAAAGGAAATTGAAGTTAGAACTTGCCCTTGTAAAATTGACAAAGATCTAGCCCTGGCAGAAAATTGGCTAGAGAAAAAGATGGCCCATGAACTTAGCCTCAGAGAGTTGGAATGTAGAGCCCTACAACTTGGGCCCAACCAATGCAATGGTGGCAGCGCCCCTGCAGTGTATAACAATGATAATAGAGGGTGAATACCAAAGAATATGGTCCAAGATTACCAGGTGGGGGATGACATCTATAAGTGGCTGGCAGCCTATGAGGTCGCTGTGAAGGTGCACCAGGTCCCAGAATAAAGCTGCAGAGGTAGTTTATGGAAGGTTTACACTGGCTGTCAGTGCTCCCTTAAAGCTTTCGTGCGATTGGAAAAACATTGTCACGCGGCTGCCCTGTCGTGAAAGGTTGCACCGTTTCTAATTGAAATTGAAAGGTTGCACGGTACCGGAACTTTTCCATAACCGCAACCAGCACAGCAAGTGTTGAAAATACTGACCTGATCAGCATCCTGGGGCCCACCAAGGGTATGTAAAGTCAGAGAAACCTGTTGGAATGAAGGATGTGGCATGGAACCCACCGAGGGGAACAATGAACTTCCATTGTGGACTACAGTTCCTAGCATGCACTATAATAAGCTGCGCAAAAAGCGTGGCCCACTGGAGGTTATTTACACTATAGAAGCATGTAATTAAATACGACGGAATTTCTATGCCGCATCTTAGCAGCTGCCCATGAAGAAGAGGCTGGAGCCTCGAAACGCGTTGGCAGACAAATAAATACACCTGGAATGTTTTTGCTGGTCTTTCAATTTTGAATTCAACCGGAAGGTTTACACTGGCTACGAGTGCTCCCTTAAATCTTTCGGGCGATAGGAAAACCAGTTTTTTTTATGGAGGTACATATACCCAGTGGGGAGAGATGCCCTCGAAGAAGTTTGGACTGACCCAGAGAAAATACCACCAGCAGTTTAAGGCCTGCTGCAAACTAGCACTCAGAATTGAGTAGACTTCTTAGATTACGCCAGTAAGCCACTGAAGTTTCGGGAAATGGGAAGTAAAGTCAAGGACTACGAGGATATAATATTGTCCTGAGGGAGCACTTCCTCGAGACCTGTTTCACTGATCTACGCCAACACCTGGTCAACAGTAAGCTAGTTGCTTGCCGGAAGCTTGCTGAAGAAGCGGGCCTCCAGGCCAGCACCAGAGTGTCTAAGAAAATAGCTGGGGGAACTCCCAAAAGGCGGGCCATGGTCCCCACCAGAAGGAAGGGGGTGACAAGAAGAAGGAGTCTTCTGCTCACCCCAGAAGCTCTCCCTGGGAAATGGATCACACCTGAGTTCCCAGTCCGGTCCACCAAAGAAAACTCCCTCGGACAAGAGTTCGCAACCAAAGACTCCTAGGTGCTACGAGTGTTATGGGCATGGGCACTACAAGGGAGACCCCAAGTCTCCAAAACACTTGGCCCTGCCCGCTGAAGGAAAGGCTTCAGGGGTGGCAAGTGTAGACTTGGGGGAGGAGGTGCCTCCGGACAACAAAGGGGAGTTTAGTGGTGTTACCCTCGTGTCCCTGGGTGACAATAGGATGGTTCTCTGGATCCAAGTGCCTGAGAACACAGCAAAGCATAGGCAACAGGTCACCATCAATTGACAGGAAGTAGAGGGTCTGAGGGGTACGGGGGCCAGTATGACCATGGTAAGGAGTGAACTGGTCTTCCTGGAGCATATCATTTTTTTTAAATTGTCTTTATTGAATTTTAAAATGTGAACAAATAAACATTTGACAGTTGCAAAATATCAATCGTTCACAACACTGAGCCTCGCAGAAGGATTGTCAACATGTGATATGTTAGCCAGCTCTTATATTATTAAGATAGTCAGGTTGTTAAATGTTGGTGTATCTCACAGAACGTCTAAGAATGGGAAGGGGATGATGCCCATCAGACGGTGAGCCGGGGGTGAGGGTTGATCAGTGGTGCCTTGTGTTAAGGTATGGGGATATGTGCGGAAGGGCACCCAGATATCCCTGGGGCGGGATGTGGGGGGTTGCAGGTTGGCGTATTCCTGCCACATGCTCTTGCAGCGACTCATACACTCCAGCCACTCTGATGCAGTGACGGTTTTGCACTACCCTAATGTAATGCTATCTCCTTCTTGCCAAGCAACAACGCCACATAGACCAAGCGGTGTGCTGTGTGAGGCACATTTTGGGTGTATCCCAGCAGGGTGACCAGAGGGTCTGGGGTGTCCTGGAGCATATATTTCCCCAGGCCACCGACCAGGTGGTGGTGGGCGACTACAGAGAGGGCTGTTTCCCTGTGGCCCAGGTGCCGTTTGGATGGGGAAGGGTGTCGGGAATATTGAATATCATGGTAAGCTCTGCCATGCCGGTGGCTTGTCTGTTGGTAAAGACCTGGACCACACTATATGAAAGGAAGTGGAGGTCTGGGTTCCTGTGGAGATGTTGGGGTTAACCGACTGAATCTGTGCTACCACACGATCCTGGGCTACCCGAGACGGAAGCCAGAGGGGGCTGAAGTCTAGAACAATAGCCCAGCCCCCCGCTGCTAAGAACAGAAGAGGATGAGCATGGAGAAGGCCCACCTTGAAATGTACCTCTGGTGAGATGAATGAGGAATCGGCCGACACCACCCCGGAATCCACGGAGGAGGGCGTTACTGTCCCTGGTGTCCTACCCGAGATTGCCGGTTGGCTCTTGGAAGTGGGCCTCACTGGGTTAGGAGTTCTCTAGGGCACAGAGAGAATGTCCCACCCTCGAGGCTCTACAGACACAAGCTGAGGCCCAAGGAGCCTCTGATGAAGCTGGGACTCATCACCTATACTAGGAGGATGACCTTCTATATAGCGAGTCTAAGGCTCTTGATCAGGAGCCTGAAGGGTTCTGGTGGTCCCCCAGTGTCATCGCCCCTTCCTTCTGGGATTGGCTCATGAAATGCCGCTCGCATGACATTTGGGCCAGGACAAGACCTTTGCCTGTCTTGCTCCTCACATTTATTGGCCCTGACTCAGGATGTCCTTGGATGTGTTATGTAGGACCAGTGTGACCTGCCAGGCCAGCATCAAGGCTGGCCAGAAGCTTAAAGCTCCCCTGAATCCCTTACCCATCGTTGACACCTCATTTGAGCGGGTGGGCATCAACACAGTGGGACATTTGGATCCACTAATGGCTGCAGGGCACTGATACATCCTGGTGCTGGTGGATCATGCCACACGGTACCCAGAGGCAATCCCTTTGAGGACCACAACTGCACCAGGAGTGGCGAAATCTCAGATGGGGATTTTTTCCCGACTGGGATTCCCCAAGGAAGTGGTGTCAGACCAGGGCAAAAACTTCATGTCTCCACCCTGTACCAACCTCAAACCCATTGGCTTATGGAAAGGTTTAACAATACCCTAAAAGGCATGTTCCTATGCCTGCCAGAGGCTCTGAGGAAAAGGTGGGATGTTCTCCTGCCATGCCTGTTGTTTGTCTACCTGGAGGGCCATCAGAAGGGGTTAGGGTTTAGCCCCTTTTAAATCCTCTTAGGGTACCCAGTCAGGGGACCTCTGAGTTTGGTCAAGGAAAGCTTGGAGCAGTCTCCCAAGAGAACTCCCCGGGATATAGTAAGCTACATGCCCCACCACTCTTACCTGCATGGGCCACAGCTGGTGTGGACTATCTGGGGCTGAACTCAGTCACCCTGATGGACGCTCATCCAATCCTGCAGGCAGATGAGTTGATCGAGAGGTTGGGCGCGACCCAATATTTAACTACCTTCAACCTTACCTACGGGTACTGGCAGATCGGCCTCACCAAGGAATCCAAGAAGAAAACTGCCTTCTCCAATCCAGAAGAGCATTACAAATTCAGGGCCATGCCCTCTGGAGGTTGGTGAACAAGGTCCTTGTTGGCATGGACGCCTTCCCAGCTGCTTATCTGGAATACATTGCCATCTCCAGAAACAGTTGGGAGGATCATCTCTTTCACCTCCGGGAAGTACTTCAAGCCTGCAGCAAGCAGGCCTGACTATCAAGGCCAGCAAGTGCCAGATAGGGCAATGATCAGTGGTGTACTTGGGACACCAGGTGGGCTGGGGTAAGGTGTAACCTCTCCAGGACAAGGTTGAAGCTATCTTGGTCTGGGACCAAAACCCCCCAAAACCGGTGTCAGGGCCTTCTTGGGCCTTGCCGGGTACTAGCGGAGGTTTATCAAGGGAGATGGTACTATTGCGACCTCATTGGCGGAGCTGACTTCAAAGAAGCAGCCCAGAAATGTAATCTGGCCCAAGGCTTGACAAATGGCATTTGACTCCGTCAAACAGGCAATGTGTCCAGCACCTGTCCTCCGGTCCCCAGACTTCTCCTTTGAGCATGGTATCGGGTGGTACCACCTCAAGTGATCGAGGAGGGTCTAGACCAGCCAGTAGCTCTCAAATCCCGGAGGTAACTTCCATAGGAGCAATGGTGGAGTGCACTAGAGCAGGGAGCCTTTGCCATGGGCTGGGCCCTGAAGAAGTTGCAGCTGTATTTGTTTGCCACGCACTTTTTGGTTCTAAAAGACTACTGACCCCTCAGGTGGCTAATGCAGATGAGGGGTGAGAATTTAAAACTGTTTAAGTGGTCCATCTCCTTATAGGGTATGGACTTTAGAGTAGGACGCCGCCTAGTGGTCGATGACTCTAACATGGGTGGCCTATCTAGGTTCCAACTTAATGAGGAGGACTACCTGGATGCCGAGAAGAACCTCCAATCTTTTGGCTGGGGGGTGCATGTTTGACCTGATACTCATCAGGTAGCGGTTCCCAGACGTTTTTTGCTTTTTCCGACTGGGTTTTGTTGATTCTCTTATGTGGCCTCCGGGCTTTGGGCCCTATCGAACTACAAATATGCTGTGAAAGTGCACATGCCCTTCCTATCCATGTTGGGAAATGCTGCTAATTCCATGTTCTGAAATACAGGTCGATCTGTCATTGTAGGCCGGTAGGTGCGCACTGGTTTCTATCATGGGTAAACTAATGAGCATCTTGTCAGTGTAGGCCGCAGTGAGTATGCACCCGCACTTATGGTGCCCGTGATTCCATTTGCCACCTGCCAATGTAGGTTAGTGCGTGCGCACAGACTCACGTATTGGTTAAACCTGTATCCAGTCTGCTGTGCAGTCTCGGGCGGGTGCACTGGCACCACTGGTGCTGGGAACTTTGAGTCCCTCTTGCCAACCCAGGTTGGGGTACGTAATAGCGTACATGCAACCAGGAAGTGAGGAATATCTATGAATGTTTTCACTACCCATGAGGCGTACTCTGGCCATAAGTTATTATGGGGAAGTGGTTGACAATACTTCGCACTGTACTGGTTGATTACAGTGGAGCAGCCTCATGATGTTTCACATCAATGGATTGACAGTGCCAAACCCTTTCCATTGGTAAAGGGGGTTTTGTCATAACTCGATTAGAAATGCCACTTACAGAATATGGACATTTCTATGTTCCAAGAGTCTCGGGGACACTGGTTTCTGTCTCCAGTAGACATCAGCGGTCAGGGGGAGCATCCCTGTGCATTCCCCAGTCAACATCCACAAAACAAGGACATCCCACGGGAATGCTAGACCTCTGACATTTGAGGGCTGAATGAGATAGATTGAAGATCGAGGTTGTGACACTTACCCTCCAGGGGCTGTATCATGGCCCATCTAAAGATTAAGATCTGCATTCCAAGGCCCCATGGCAAATAGACATGACATTTAGGGGAGACGTCAGTGGTTCAAATGGAAAACCCCTAAACCGCCCTGACTTCAAAGGCACACAACAATATAATTACTTTTGCCATCCTCAAGCAAAGGGTGAGATATACTTTTGAGGACCTGGGGCAGGAGCACCCAGACTGCATGCGGCACATTGTCAGAGGACTCTGTTGTGCACATGGAGGATAGCTGTCAAAATAGAGTCTGGCCTGGTCTGAGGACCTGTGGAAGTGTGGTGCCCTGAAATGTGCTCTCCAAGGGCCCGACAGCAGGCCTCCTGTTCTCTCAGAGATTTCAGGGACATCAAAGATCTCCCCCGAGGGACCAATGCCATCTACCCATGACATCTGGAGAGCCGTGCCCTCAAGTGCCCCCCTCATCTAGTAAATCCAAACTGGTAGCTTGGTGTGAGCATGGATACCAGATTGCCTAGTGTGGAGCCCCAGAAATCTTATCTGCATCTGAGGCATGTTGCACCCGTACTGCCATGACTGTAACACTCATAAGCGTCTAGTGGTGGTGAGTGATTTAACTGGTTGCTGGACCCCCGTGGCCTGTTTCATCAGTCATGCCGCATCTTTCTTGTGTGACACGCTGACTGCAAGCTCTGCTGAACTTGCGCCTGTTAGTGTGTCACCGGACTGGTCTGGTGAAATCTGTATCATTGTTCACTGGATGTTTTGTCTCATTTAAAGAGTGGTGTGTAACTCTTCACTGTGTGCGTAACCGGAATTTCCTGGTGCAACCCAGTATGATGTGCACCGGTCCTTGTGTTTCCGTACGAGGAAGATGCGGAATTTGCACCTCCTCATGTCTGAAATCTAAAGTGCCTGGTGTGACTCATCCCTACACACACCAGTCGGTGTCCCCAGATCACCTGGGTACCATCATCATGTACCGACCAGGGTGCCTCATACTACAGAGAGGCTCTCCTGTGTTCCACATTTATCGATTGTTCCCTTGTTGAACCTCATCACGGTGGATCAGCTGCCCTGTCCACACCTGGCCCCCAGGAAGACATCTTGGCTCAGTAGTAGAGAGAGACATTGACTCAGTTAAAGAAATGCTTCTTAGACCGTTTGGAAGCGGGTTAAGAGGTTGTGTGAGTCCTTTGTGTTTTGAGACCTGTGTGTGAACTTCCCTAGTGGCTGCTGACCTCTCCCTTTTTTACATCTACCTTCTAATTAAAACTGTTACATATTCCCACCTGCTTCCTAAGTGTGACTGCAGCTGTATGCGGCCCAGTGTCTGAGAGGTGGGGCTGGTTATCTTTCATCCGAGGGTATAGGACAATAGGGATGAACTTGAGGGTGGAGGGAGGCTTGGCTCATGGAGTGTGCAGAGGGTGAACCATATACCTTCTTGGTACCAGTGGCACTGCATTAGGGTGCTTAGTGCGTATTTGTATCTAACAGTGTGCTGTTCGGACTGGCTGATAACCTATTGCTCTGCATAGTTCCCACGGCCGCCACCGTCATAAACCTTTCAATCCCAGACATTTCTGAAAACTATACACCTGCAGACAAGAGAGTCCAGGTGGGGGAACTTGTGTGGATCGCACAAGGTCTTTTTCACCTGGAAGCCCTTGCATTCTTAAACAAGGTTAAAAAACACACTTTCCCTCAAATTTATGTAATGGAATGTTCTGCAATCTGCGGAGATCCACAAATTTTCTACCATCCAGCATTCCCAAATGATACCCCACTGGTGTGGATGATCCTAGCGTCTCTGACAAGACAGGGCCAAAAAGCAACATGGACACATAACATTTTTCCACTCAAAACCGTCCCTTTTTTCTGAAATATGATTGACTGTGAAATTTGAGCACTACCAAAGCCAGCAACTAGAGAAAACTATTAAGCCCTAACATTTATGAAACCTAGATACCCTGTGGAGTTCAGGAAAGTATTGATTCAATGAAGGTTCTTTACCCAAAAGCCCTTGCAACCCCAATCATTGCCTAAAACCACACATTCTTTTCACATTTGGATGAGCGAAAGTTGGGTAGCCTGCAGGGATCTGCAAATCTCCTTCCACCCAGCTTCCCACACTTGTCCCAAAACAATAGTACCCCACTTGTGAGATTTGGCCCAGCTCCTGCGACGGGAAAGGCCTCAAAACGCAACATAGACAGATCTCCTATACCATAGATCAGACTCCGAAAAACAATGCATCATGGAACACCTTTATACTACCAGACAATGTCCAGCTACTGAGAACTATAGCTTCATTAAAACCCTTGAATCATTTCACTGATCCTCTGCCTGCCAAATTCTTCAAAGAGCTTAGATTTGCCATTCTCCCTGTCAGGTCCTCAATTATCCATAAATCGCTTGTACAGGGCAGGATTCCTGATTGCCTAAATATAGGAGAAGTCATACCCACACCTAAAAAGCCTAATGCAGACTTGTTTGATCCCAACAACTTCCGACAGATTTCCAATATCATGACTCTAGCCCAACTACTTGAGAAAAAGAAAGTCTATCGTGATGCATTAAAATTGTATAAAATCGAGATTAGGAAAGCTCAATCTAAGTTTTATGAAGCAAAGATTTTATCAGCACCTAACTCTCCTAAGGAAATTTTTTAAATTTTTAAATCTTTGACTACCCCTCCATGCACCACGATTACCTCTACTGATGTACAAGGTCGCTGTAACAAGTTAGCAGAATATTTCCACGATAAGGTACAGGCGATCTATTCAGCCTTTTCGACAGTCACCACTTCTGACCTTAATGCCTCTCTGCAAGAAATTAGAGATCGCCGAGACCAGAGTCTGGAATCTTTTCCGCCCCTGGATTCAGATATAGTGATGTCCGTACTCAAAAAACTTAAATCAGGCTCCCCTAAAGACCAGGCGCCCCCCACAGTGTTGCACAAGGTGGCCCCAGAGGTAGCCCCTGTTATTGCAACCCTTATTAACTCCTCACTGTCAACAGGCAAAGTTCCTTCACTATGGAAGGAAGCGATGGTAAAGGCCCTGCTAAAAAAACCTGGATCAGATCCGGAGGTAATGGCCAACTATCGCCCTATCTCCCTGCTCCCGGGAATAGCCAAAATAGCAGAGAAGTACGTCAATACTACCCTTTCCACTTATTTGGAGGAACATGACTGTTTGCACTCAACACAGACTGGCTTTAGATCTCGACAGGGCACGGAAACAGCCCTGATTGCCGTTGTAGAGGAGGCAAGGAAAATTATGGACTCAGGTGGATCAGCTGCAATAATCCTCCTTGATCTCAGTGCGGCTTTTGATACCGTCAACCATCAAATTCTCATTACAAGATGTTACGAGATGGGGATGAACGGTACCGCACTGAGATGGATAGCCTCCTTTCTGGAAAGCCGCACATTCCAGCTCTTTGAGGAGAATGCGACTTCTAGGAAGGTGCCTTTGAAGAGTGGAGTGCCTCAGGGCTCATCACTTAGCCCCACTCTTTTTAATATTTATATGTGCCCCTTGGCTAAAATAGTGGAGGCATTCGGCATACAAATTGTTATGTATGCCGACGATACTCAGTTGATTGTCTCCCTTAAAAACTCAGGACATCCAGGAAGTAATCTTTCCAGATGCCTGGAGGAGATATCCGTGTGGATGAAAGAGTCCTGTCTCCAGCTCAATGGATCAAAGACAGACCTTATGCTGCTGGGAAAACCCCTGCCTCCAGACACGCCGTTAGCATGGCCTAGTTGTATGGGAAACCCGCCCACTCCGAAAAAACACATCAAGAGCTTAGGAGTCTGGATTGACGCAAGATTAGACATGAAGACACAGGCTAGCAAGGTAGCTGGGTGCTGCTTCGGGATTTTGAAGTCGGCACGAAAGATCTTGCCTCTTCTCCCATTTCATTCAAGAAGACTACTCCTCCAGGCACTAATACTGTCGCGTCTGGACTACGCTAATGCCCTATACTTAGGAGCCCCCCAGTCTACAATATGCATATTACAGAAGGTCCAGAACTGTGCGGCAAGAATTCTCTTGCAAGTTTCGCAGCTAGACTCAGCAAAAAAGGCTATTAGACAATTGCACTGGCTCCCTGTTTTAGAAAGGATCAAATTCAAGGCCCTCTGTGTCACTCACAAGATCATGGCCGCGAATGGACCTCCAATCCTTCGAAAGATAGTTTCTCTATACCAGCCTAAAAGGCACCTTCGCTCTGAAAATAAGCGCCTCGCCATGGTACCGAGAATTGTCAGGACCAGATGTGGAGGTCGCTGTTTCTCCTATGTCGCTTCTAAGACCTGGAACACCCTCCCTGACTCGATCCGTTTGGAGGAGGAATATCTGCCCTTTCGACGGCTTTTGAAGACGCATTTTTTCCCTAAGGTATAATTCTATCTGCCCCCGCCGACTGGTTCTCAGCGCTGGGAGGCCCTAGGGTAGCCATGCGCTCTATAAATGCCTCTTTCATTTCATTTCATTTCATAGTCGTACACAAAGAACTATTGCATCGAAAAGTTCCAGCTCCCTGACCAATACCAATCGGGGATTAGAGAAGGTCATAGCACTGAAACGGCTCTAACTCACAATTCTGATGACGCCCTGAGACTGGTTGACTAGAACGAACCACGCCTACTTATTCTTCTGGATCTATCCTCAGCACTTCACACTGTCAAACACAAAAACCTGATTGATATTCTTGAAAAAAGGATGGGTTTATCAGGCCCTGTCCTAAATTGGTTTGTCTTGTTCCTACATAAGAGAATGCAAAGAATCAAAGTTAACCATTCCCTTGCTAACAGTACGTCAGTCTCAATTGGAGTACCTCAAGGTTCCATACTCTCTCCCATGCTTATGAGCTTGTTCATGGAACCCCTCACCAATATTCTGAAGCATTCAAACATACAATGCCACATGTACGCTGATGACTCCCAACTGTGTTTGAAAATTGCCTCACTGGATGACACCAAAACTCTGAACAGTGTACTTCTGAAAACTCAACAGTGGTTAGCTCACTATCACCTTATGCTAAATACTCTCAAGATGAAGTTCCTCTTGATTGCCCCCCCACAACCACTCCGCACCCATTCAAGACTGGCTCAAACAACTTACGGCTCTCAATTGCGATCCACATGTAACTCTGGACAAATACTTGAATATGCAAGAACACATCAGTGCAACAACTAGGGTAGCTAACCACAGACTCAACACACTTAGGAAAATCAAGCCGTTGCAACCTCCTGAAGACTTGCAACTAGCAGTCTAATCCCTAGTTATCTCCTGATTGGTATATGGAATTGTGACCCAAGCCGGGTTACCCAAAGCTAGATTGATCCCCTTAAGGGCTACTCTGAACTCTGCTGCTAGACTAATCATGGGTTCAAGAAAATATGATTACATCACACCTAACCTAGTACAGCTTAATTGGCTATCGCTGGATGCTAGGATTCGGTTTAAGATTGCCTACTTGACGCACAAGGCTCTCCATTATAACACCCCCGTTTACCTGGAAATAAAACTCAAACTTTCTGGTCTGAATCGGGACCTAAGAAGCTCTAAGACTCTCTTGCTAAAATGTCACGAATGTAAAAAGAAAAGAACCTACAACAGCTCCTTCTCCGGTCTTGCCCCAAGAATTTGGAACGCTCTTTCTCCCGAAATCAGATCAAACCCTTCGTCCTACTTATTCAAGAAAAAAGTCAAAGGGTTATTACTGAATAACCAGAGGCAACAATCAACCTGAAGACACCATGACTACTTTTGTTTCTTGTTGACAACATGGGTCTCTTATGCAATGTCACAATTTTTGTCACTTTACAGATACCACATGTTTAGTTTGCTGTTTTTTTGTACATGTGCTTGTTAATTTACCTTATGTTTACTATGTATGCTTTTACTTGCCAATCTTATCTGCTTATTTGTACAGTGCTCTGATACCCTTATTGGTCATGTTTGCGCTATATAAAACATTTCAAATAAATACAAAATAAATAAATCTAGTTTTCCACTGAAAAATTACACTTTTTCGGGACCTAGGCTCAGTTGCCCCCAAGAAAAATCTGCCAAACCCAGACATTTTTCCAAACTAGACTCTCGTGGAAGTCCAGGATGGTGTGACTTGCATGCACTTCACAACATTTTCTTACCCAGAACCTCTTGCAACCCTGAAACGCTGGCTAAAGACATGCATTTTCCTCACATTTCTGTGGGGAAAAGTACAGTAATCATCAGGGATCCACAAATATCTTACCACTCAGCATTCCCACACGTCTTCTAATAGAAACAGTAGCCCACTTGTGTGGGTGGTTGTAACAGACCCCAAATTCAACCAGTGGTGGTCGGCAAGTTAAGGGGGTGGCGGGGCGCGGGGGTGGTTTTGATTAATAAAATAAATCACTTACCTGATTTTGCCACAGTTTCTCCATTGTCGCGTCTCTCCCATGTCGAGTGAGTCTCTTACAGGGACCCATAAGCACCCATGTCGAGTGAGTCTCTTACCGGGACCCATAAGCACCCAGGCTCCCCACAGCCAATCACAACGCTGCAATGTAGCGTTGTGATAGGTAAGCACCCAGGCTCCCCTGAGCTAATCACAATGCTGCAATGCAGCGTTGTGATTGTTCTGAGTGCCGTGGTTCGGTGATCAGCCAGAGAATGGGCATGTTCTTCATGCTGGCTGTAATTTAGCCTGCACAGAGAACATGTGAATTGCGCATTAATGTTTGGCCGGCAAGGGGGGCCAGTCAAAGACTCTTGCGCACTTTACAGTGTGCACAACCACTCCTCCTCCCTGACGTCAGGGGAGCCAAGCCCCCCACCCTACCCTGACCATACAAAAAATAAAATGATAATATCTTCAGTTATTATCATTTTATTTTTTAGTTTACACAGCTCTGTGAACAGTGGGGCAACGCTTCTCCGGCTTAGCGGAGGAGCCGCCACTGTGCTCTAAGAGCTTGCTTCACTTTATGTAGTTTAAACTCCTTGTAAGGGGCTATGGGTGCTATGAGGGATCAGGGCGACTTCTGATAGTCCTTACATTTTGATGTGATGAGTCAACAATCAAGGAGCCATCCAGCTAGGCCTCAAGACTCCCATTTGCTGCCCAAATGCCCCTCGCCTACTCTGTGTACATGCTAGCCTCCTGAATATTACTATTATGAGTGTAAAGGGTGCATGTCTGAGTACCCATGTCTATTGGTGGATTAAGTTTCTTGGCTGTGCATGTTAGCCTTTGCGCCCATGTCTTAACAGCTGCTTCTATTTTGCATGGGTTAGTCAAATTTGCTTAAAAATGCAGTATTTTCCTAACATTTTACTATTAATCCCAGGGAGGCTAACCCCCGCACCCAAGGCAAAAATGTGTTTAAAAGCTGTCCAAAGTTAACTATTGATACCATCCTTTATTAATTAAAAGGACTCATTTATAGTAATTTTCCCAATACTTAATTGAGAAAGAAACTCCAATGCTGCCTGTAAAACTGGATTTCCCTCTCCGTTTGTTTAAAAAACATGGAAATAAGTCATATTTGATTTTCTTTTGTGTGTATCTCCATGTTGCCAATAATTACCGGCTGGCCAATACCTGAGCATAAAACAGAAAAAACTGGAAAAAAAGGAAAAATGATTTCCTAATCAAGCTGAAATAGCTCTAAATATGCACTTCTTGCTAGTGCTACAACCTAAATGTTTTCAGGTATGTTGCTGTAGTATATGTTTTAGCCTGGAAGAGGTGTAATGGAGATTTATGTACTGGGATATTGTGTGGCGGGAAGGGATTTTTACAAACGGTGTTGATGCACATAAATCCATCCATCTATTAAGCGTTAATCCCTATAGGATATGGAATAACATGCAGACAAGTTTTTTCCGGGTCAAGAGAATTACCACTTCCATTTACCAATTGCTTGGAGCTAGTGATGAAGCTAAGGGATAGGGGAGGCTGGGACATTAGTCTGGGCACAGCACAAAGGTTTGGGGAGGCTGTGATCTTTCAGGATTGGCCGACCCATGCATTGCGGCGCCTGAATAGGGGCTCAGGGAAGGACCAGGGGTAAATTGATCTAGCAGCGAACGTCTCATGATTTTTCCAGACACTTTTTTTTTTTTTCAAAGTAAAATTGGTGCAGGAACACCAGGCCAGTTGTAATCACGTGGAGTAGTATTGCTCTGCTAAATCTTGCTCCTTTCTCCTTGTAAGTGGGGCTTTGGTGCACTAAAATGCTACACACAATAAAGTGTCATTGCACATCTATCATTTAGAAATACATATTTTAAAGATATTAGCTTTCAAATCACATATAAATGCATATGAATAAATACCAATACATTTAAAAAGAGAAGATACATACAGATAAATAAAAACCAACATGTCATAAACACCATAAGTCTGGAAGTTCTCTTTATATTGCACGAATTATTACACATTTCTTAGACATGTTTTATTGTGTCTGACTTAGTCTGAATGAAATTGCTCCATTCTCTTCTCCCTGTTTGAAATATTCATTGGGTTACCATACTATAATAATTTAAAAATACATTATGTTCTTTGAAGTCTCACCATATTGTACCAATTTGTAAAAGCAATTCAAAGTGAAGAACCATCATGTTTTTTTGCTACTCCTTTTCGGGCAAGGATGACACTTGGCATCTCCTGGCTGTGACATGTGGAGTCCAGATCTATTATTCACTTTCTTCTAACTAGAATGCTGTGAGGGTCTTTTTTGTTAATTTGGTGTCTTCTGGTGGGGTTAGAAGGCCTATGCTTCCTCTTTGAGTCTAGTCTATGACTTCACAGGGGTCCTCTTTGCACATTGCTCTACGAGGGAGGGCAACTTGGTCCAAAGCCACATGGCCTCATCGGCAGCAGCTGGAGAGCTTCGAGACATGACTTTGTTGGTCTGCAACTTGGTAAGCTCTGTCCTTTGTCTCCCACTATTATTTTGATTTGGGCGATCTGCAGTCATTGGACTTTGGGACCAGAGAACTTGTGGCTTTTCTACCCGACTGCGCCTTTCCTATAATGTTGTATTCGTTATTAAAATAGAAGGGATGCATTACTTTGTAAGTGTGTACTTTATAAGATATTGACTTGTGTTGGCAAATCGTCAATGTTGTATGGACTGGGGCTAGGAAAGGGTTGATTGCTTACCAGTAGTCTTAATTACTTTGAGTACCCTTTCTCATTACATCCCATCCTCCCATGGCTAGAGCCTTGATTCTGTGTCAGGACCGGAGGCTCAGAATATGCCTTATTCCTTTGCTTTATTTTAGCAGCAGCACATTTCTCAAAACACAATAACCACCTACATTTCCCATTAGCAATAGGGAAAGCAAAAGTTCCAACAGGAGTCCTTCCTCGCTGTCTGCACTCCAGCCAGCCAGCATAGTCCCTTCACGCTGTTTCCTCTTCCTCTTTTTTCTCTGCTCAGCAGCAGATAAGTCGTCTTTTCTATATTCTCCTGTTGTGGGGTTGTGGTTTGGCTGAATTTGTTAGCGTTCGCTGGCGCTTTGCAAATTTTTCTGTCTTCACAGATTCCCTTGAGTCACGGGACATTTTTAAACGTACATTACAGGACTGCTTCCCTGCGAGGTGCGGTGCGGTCCTCCCACCGTTAGGGTGCATAGTGCACTCTCTATGGGCGGCGCGAGTCAGGCACTGGCATCAAAGTCCTGACGAGCGCTGCCCAGTGAGAGCTCAGCCTTGCCTCCTGCCACACGGTTTACGCCCTGTGGGGTCTGTATTGAACCCCCTTTTGATGGTTTGTACAATACCCTTGAACACCCTGCGATGTCGCAATTGCACCGTGACTTGTGGTGCATTTGCGGACACTGTCTCGGATGGCTGCCCTGTGATCAGAGGACTGGTGTGTCCCTTGGGCTCTGCCCTTTAATTGTACGCCTTTGGCCACCCTTATTTGTCTGGGCTCCCTGCAAGCTTGTTAATAGAGTGCCCGTTGTGGCTTCAAAATAGTGCTTTCAGCACCAAGCTGACTGTACTCCTGGTCTACTTACCTGTGCTATACTTACTTACCTGAGACCATGCAGTCGGAGCAAGATCAGTACCAGGAGGAGGATCCTTTGGCGTACTTCCCCTGGGATGATGACTTTTACCAGGCGGTAGATGATTCCATCTACAGGGCTGTCAAACAAGCCATGGAGCCTTTGGAGCAGCGCCTATCAGCGCAGATAGCAAAAGAGTGAGCCAAGTGGGCTGCTCCTGCGCCGGCTACCCCTAAGTCGCCTCCCGTGCCCCTGCCTACGGGTTCCCCCCTGCTAAGAAACCATGTCCTCAAGGGGTGGACGTAGATGCTTTTGCCCGTCTGAAGCAGGCTTTCTTGGCGCAGGCGCCCCCGCAGCCTGACACGTCGCCCCCTGCAGACTGTACTCCAACACCTCCGCGCACCGTTTCACCAGACCCCTTTGATAATGCTGATTCTCCCGGGGACACGGATGAGGAAGCGGGTTCCTCTAGGTCTTGGCTCCTGCCCCAGGGAAGGCCTCTGATATGCTGGATGTGGATGACATTGTCCACCCCAGGTCTACGAATTGGTTTCCCGGGGATAAAGTGGCCCAGTACGTAGCGAGCCGTCTGCGCAAACCAATGGACAAGGAAGCTCGCAACCACCTTCGGGCGGAGTGCCCCCACCCCAGTTTGGAGGGAAAGGTTGCTCTTACCCCCGAGATAGACCCCAAGATGGCAACATTCCTAGCAAAGTTCGTAAGGGACCCTAACAAGGGTATTGATCAATCCTGGCATACGTGCCAGGACAAACTGCTAGATGCTGTAGGACCTGTCATTAAAATCCTTGACATGGCCAAAGAGGCCAAGGTGTACGGTGCCCTTATCTTACCCGAGGTCCTCTCGAACAGTGCGCGATCGTGTTTATTGGAATTGCGAATTGCGCGCTCTCCACGGAGAGGAGGCGGTCACTCCTAATTAAGGTGGACCCCAAGTTGGGTGACCTGGCTTCCTCGGAGGCAGGCGCTGTGGCCCAGGGGGGCTTATTTAGCAACCCGTTCATCAAAGAGTTAGGAAAGTTTGTGGTGACTTTCACCTCACTCGACAGGGCCCAATCGAACATTAGGAAAGTCTTTAGTCCCCAGGTTTTCCAAGGGGCCGGTCGTGGTAGGAGTCACACAACCGGTCGCTTCTCCAACTCTGACAGGGGGCATGGCTCCGGGCGAGGGCAATATCAAGACAACACCCGCTTCAATAATTTCCATCCCGCTAGAGGTCAGAAGTTCCATGGCCGTGGAGGCCAAAGAGGCCAGCAACAAGGTGCTGCAAGAGGTGAGTGTAATACTCTCTGCGAGCTTGCAGGTGAGGGGGCGTTTGGCGCTGTTTTTACCGGCTTGGGTTTCCCTCACGAGTGATACTTGGGTGCTGCAGATTATCCAGGGCTTCCGGTTGGAGTTTCATGGCCGTCCTCGTCAGCTAATACGGCCCTGATCCATCTCCTTCTCGCAGCGCGATACCGAGCTGGTGCGCAAAGCGGTCTCCGCCCTCCTCCAAAAAGGGGCAATTTTCCGCTCCGCCAAGCATCCTGGTGGGTTCCTCAGCAACCTCTTCTTAGTCAACAAGGTCAACGGTGGCTGACGGCCGGTCATCAACTTAAAAAGTTTCAACGAGTGGGTGGTTTACCGCCACTTCAAAATGGAGGGGATCCACCTTCTCCGGAATGTGCTGAGACCACTCGACTGGATGGTCTGGCTCGACCTGAAGGACACATACCTGACGGTCCCTATCTTTCCCCCTCATCTGCGTTTTCTGCAGTTCAGGTGAGAAGGGCAGGTCTTCGAATTCACCACACTCCCTTTCGGGCTATCCTATGCTCCGTGGTGCTTCACAAAGGTGCTGAACCCGGCAGAGCAGTTCCTGCGCATGCAGGGTGTTCGAATGATTGTCTACTTGGGCGACATGCTCTTTCTGGACTAGTGCCCCAGTAAGCTGTCCAATCAGTTGAAGACCGCGGTCGATCTCCTTCAGGGGCTGGGTTTTGTCATAAATGAGAAAAAGTCACAGTTGGTTCCAGTCAAGTGTGCAACCTTTTTAGGATTCAATGTGGACTCTGTGTCTTCTACTCTGAGTCTTCCCGCCAGGAAGATGGCAAAGATCAGGCACGAGCTGCGCCAGGCCTTGGCGAAGACGCAGATTTCCTTGTGCCAGCTGGCGCGTCTCGTAGGTCTTATCTCCTCTTCAATGCAGGCCATTTTCCCAGGGCCTCTGCACTACCGAGCCATGCAGCGCCTCAAGGTGCATCACCTCAGGAAGGGTTTGACGTACTCCCAGTCAATACCTCTGACATACGATGTGAGGGACGAGATGGAGTGGTAGCTCACCCACATGGAGGCGTGGTGTGGTCGGGCCATATTCGGTTCCGCTCCGGATATTGTCATCGAATCCAACGCCACCCGCTCCAGTTGGGGAGCAAGGTGTGGAGAGTTCCCCACGGGTGGAGCCTGGTCCACTCACAAACAGTCATTGCACATCAACTGTCTGGAGCTGCTGGCAGGATCGTTTGTGGTGCAATGCTGGACAAAGGACAGCATACAATCATGTGTCCTTCTCAGGATGGACAACATCTGTGCGGTACGGTACATCAACCACCTAGGTAGCACCAGATCCAAGATGTTGGCAAACCTGGCCAGAGATTTTTGGTACTATTGCCTAGACAACCAGATCTCTGTGAAGGCGGAGTACCTTCTGGGGCGAGAGAATGAGGTGGCCGACTGGCACTCTCATCACCTCCTGGATGCCGGAGTGTGGAAGCTGGATCCTCAGGTTTTTTCCCAGTTGTCGGAGAAATGGGGCCCCTTCTCGGTGGACCTTTTTGCGTCATGGCTAGATCATCAGTTACCGAGTGTAACGCCCTGAACGTCTCAGGATCGTTTAACAGACACGTTAATGAGGACGCAACCACTTGTGAAGGGTTAGTTATTTTAATGAAGGCAAAAACAATACAAAGACTAAACAAAAGTTATAGTCACTGGAATCCTCCAGGCTAAGTACGTTACCAGCCCACAGCACGGATGGTCCTAACCGTCCTCTGCATATACGCCGATCCCGGCGTATGCCAACAGAGGGCAGAAATGAAATGGCCGAAAATGCCAATCGGTAGGCACGAAGAGTGTTGGGGAGAATTGAGGAGTTAGGGAAACACCCAGCCGGGGTCTCTACCTCAAGGGAGCAGCCACTCAACCTCTTCCTCAGACTGCACCGGGACGCGGAGTCACCTCCTGGTGATGCGTCACCGATACCCCAATCCAAAGCAAGAAGACTGAACCGAGAGCAGCCGCTCGATCGATCCTGTGGACTTCCGAGTCTGTAACGCGGCAAACACCTCCTGGTGTGCGTTACAGCTGGCAGTCCCTGTATCTCTGGTCGGGCTGGGAGTTACGACTCCAACCAGCAAAAGCGCCACTGCGCTTTGACTCAGCCGAGTCAAAAAAGCGAAGCTCAATGGTTGACCGGTAGAGCTTCCGGGTCCTTCACAGGTGACGATGGGGCAAGACACGGCCCAGGGAGTAACGACTCGACCTACCTCCGTTCTTGCCTTACTGGAGCACCACTCCGGAACACTGCTCTTCACTAAGCAGGTACGTCGGTGTAAACACAATATCCGACAGCGTTGTACCTCCCGGTTCCTCCCTTTATAGGGCGTGTTGTCCTTGAGTTATGTAACAGCTCTCCTGTTTACATAAGGGCGTGTTTTCCTTGAGTTATGTAACAGCTCTCCTGTTTACATAAGGGCGTGTTTTCCTTGAGTTATGTAACAGCTCTCCTGTTTACATAAGGGCGTGTTTTCCTTGAGTTATGTAACAGCTCTCCTGTTTACATAAGGGCGTGTTTTCCTTGAGTTATGTAACAGCTCTCCTGTTTACATAACCTCTCAACCGCTAAGCATCCTGGGAGATGTAGTCCGTTTTCGCTGGTTACCGTTTTCCTCCCCTCGCATGACAGGAATTCTTGACAGTACATCCTCCCTCTCAGCGGCTCCCCACGGGTCCAGCGCTGGCAGGAAAACGCTGATGGAACAAGGAGACCAAGCGCGGAGCATGAACCCCTTCAGCCGGTTCCCATGACTGCTCCTCCGGGCCATAGCCTTTCCACGCAACCAGGTACCACAGCTTCCCCCTGCGCCATTTGGACGCCCGTATGCCCGACACTTCATACTCCACCTCCGACTCTACGCATACCGGCCTAGGTGTCCCAGACGGCTTGGAGGGTGCTGGTTTGAGCAATGATACATGAAAGACAGGGTGTATCCGCAATGACTGGGGCAAGCACACCTTCACGTTCACGGGACCCATACACTTGGTAATTCGATAGGGGCCCATGTACTTGGGATGGAACACACTGTTCTTTCGAAACCTCATGTTTCTTGTGGATATCCAGACGTAGTCTCCAGTGCGGTACAGTGGCCCGGGCCTTCTCTTCCTGTCTGCCGCAGCCTTGTATCTTCTCTTGGCCTCTAACAGGACAGCCCTTGAGCGCATCAACGAGTCTTTTATGTGTGCCACCCTGTCCGCTGTCAAAATGATACAAACGGTTCTGTCGGGTAAACAGTATTACTTCTAGCAAAAAACCTTCATTTGTTTGCTTATACGAACACACATAGAGACCATAAATAGTATTCAAAACAGCTTTATGAATTGCATCATTCATGGATAACTACTTACAATGGCTGTCAAAAATTAAATGTGAAACATATTTGTGACAAAGTGACATATAGTGCTCAGTGCTGTGGTGAACGGTGCGTAATATATACAGTGAGACTTATGGAGGTATTGATAATTTACAAAGGCCAGTCAAGCGAATATTTGAAACAATCTGCAGATGGATTGAATGAGTCTTTTATGCAGAGTATTTTCAACTGATCCTTGAAAAAAATGTCGACGTTTCAACCCAAGGTAGCGTTACTAGCTAGTCAATACGGGTCTTCATCAGGACAGGGAGTGACAGCCAAAAACAGCCCAATGTAACTTTTGGGGCGGAGTAGAAGGATGGACAGACAGGAGCAATTGTATCCTGTAAGACGTGGCTAGGAATCGGGTAAGTGGATATATTCTCTCTCCAAATTGGTTCAAAGAGTGAGATTCATGGAGTAACCTCTAAATCGAATTATTGATCCCTCTGAAGTTCCGCACAAGGGAATGAATCTAATCCAGGGCGGCAGGGGTGCACGGATAGCAAAAGTTTTAGTATCCTCAGGAGGAATGAATCACTTGAATGTCGGCCCGGCAAGGAGCAACTACTTCATACTTGAAAGAGCGCAGGCAAACGTTCTGTCTCTCGCGGAATCTGTCGGCAGTGGCCCGGGCCTTCTCTTCCTGTCTGCCGCAGCCTTGTATCTTCTCTTGGCCTCTAACAGGACAGCCCTTGAGCGCATCAACGTGTCTTTTATGTGTGCCACCCTGTCCGCTGTGGCGGGAATCCTGTCCTCTCTGAACGGATGTAGAAATGGCAAGAACCTGGGATGTTGGCCATAGTTGCTATAGAACGGAGATGACTGTGTGGAGCTGTGAGTGGCGTTGTTATAGGCTATCTCTGCAACCCATAGCAAGTCGACCCATTCTTCCCTGCCCTGGTCCACAAAACATCGCAGATACTGTTTGAGCGTTTGGTTCAGGCGCTCGGTTTGGCCGTCCGTTTGAGGGTGGTAGCTGGTGGACAGGGCGGTCTTAACATGCAGCGCAGTGCACCAAGTCTTCCAGAATTGCGCAGTAAACTGCGACCCCCGGTCCGACACGATCACCCCAGGTAATCCATGCAGTCGTACCACATTCTTTAGGAGTAGTGACGCCAATTCCCCGGCCGTAGGGACTCTCTTGCAGGGGATGAAGTGCCCCATTTTCGTCAAGTAATCCACCACCACCAGTATTGCCGTCATCCCCTGGTCTACCGGTAGGCCCACCACGAAGTCCAGTGATATGCTATCCCATGGTCTATCTGGGGTCGGAAGTGGATGTAAGAGCCCTTGGGTTCGGCCATGGTCGGCCTTCATGGTAGCACACGTAGGACACTCCTGTCCCCACCTCCTGACATCCACTCTCATGGTTGGCCACCAGAAATGCCTCCCCATGCTAGCCACCGTTTTTTCAAAGCCCAAATGACCTGCGCATGGAGAGTCATGGCACCAGATGAAGGCTTGTTTCCTTAGCCTAGGCGTGGGTATCAATAGGCACCTGCCCTTCAGGGGTATCCCGTCCTTCAGCTGCCATTCTCTGTGACTGAGGAGCCACCTCCGCCATGCGAATGACCTGATCCCTCTCTTTATTCCCCTCAGGAAAGTATCCGGTTGGATAACCCCCAATACCATCCTCGGGGAAATGATGGAACGCTCGGTCGCAGGCAATGGTTCCTTAACTGCAGATTGACGGGACAGGGCGTCCGCCTTCCGGTTTTCCGTCCCCGGCCGATATGTGATGCGGAAGTTGAACCCCGCAAAGAAGATCATCCACCGCAGCTGCCTGGGAGAAAGGTGTCTTGTGGCCGTCATGAACTGTAGGTTCCGATGGTCCGTGTACACCGATACCACATGTCTTGCCCCCATCAACCAATGCCTCCATTCGGTGAAGGCGTCCTTGATTGCGAGAAGCTCCTTCTCCGCAATATGGTGGTTGCGTTCGGCGTCGTTGAGTTTGCGGGACATGTACGCAACGGGATGAAGCACCCCTGTGTCGTGGTTGCGTTGGGACAAGATAGCCCCCAGCGCCACATCCGATGCGTCCGCTTCCACCACGTAGGGGAGATCCGGATCGGGGTGAGCCAACACCGGCGCCTTACCAAAGGCGCTTTTCAGGGCCTCAAAGGCTTTGTTCGCTTCAGGGGACCAGACAAACTCCTTGGACTTCCTCAGTAGCTGTGTGATTGGGGCCACCAATCCTGAAAATCCATCTATAAACCGCCTGTAAAAGTTGGCGAAGCCAATGAAACTTTGGACGTCCTTCACGCTTTGGGGCACCGGCCATTTTTTCACCGCCTTGATCTTTCGTTCTGCCATCTCCTGTCCCTCTGGACTCAGCATCACTCCGAGGAATTCCACGGATGTGACGTGGAAGTCACACTTGCTGAGTTTACAAAACAGCATGTTTTCCCTCAGCTTTTGGAGCACAGCTTTGACGTGGTGTACGTGCTCCTCCACACTGGACGAATAGATGAGGATGTCGTCGATATATACGACCACGTAGATATCCAACTCCTCTCTGAATACCTCATTCAAAAAGTACTGAAAGGCTGCCGGGGCGTTGCACAGACCGAACGGCATGACGAGGTACTCAAAAAGGCCGAACCTGGTCTTAAAGGCGGTCTTCCACTCGTCTCCGTCCCTCATGCGCACCAGATGGTATGCCCCTTTCAAATCCAACTTGGTGTAGATACGAGCTTTCTTGACCTGTTCCAGAAGTACACTGATGAGAGGCAAGGGGTACCGATTTTTTATGGTTATCGCATTCAATGCCCTAAAGTCCACACAGGCTCTCAGCTCCCCATTAGCCTTCGGGATGAAGAAGAGTGGCGAGGCGGCCGGAGACTTGGACGGGCGGATGAATCCTAGCTTGAGGAGTTTATCCAGGTACCCCCGGAGATGCACGTTTTCCGGCTCCGTCAGGGCATACAGCCTGCCACTGGGAACGCTGGCCCCTGGCACCAGGTCGATCTGGCAGTCAAACTGTCTATGTGGTGGTAGCACTTCCGCCTTCACCTCATCAAATACATCCTCAAAACTGTGATAAGCCTGGGGGAGAGCCACATCTTTTTCTGCCGCTGTAGCCACCGTCTGACTCCCGCACTCATCTGCGTCAAGGGATTCCGTTCTTATTCCACAATGCAGGATACAATACGGTGACGTCATTTCGATGCGATGTGTTGGCCAATCCACAGAGGGGTTGTGTTTCTGTAGCCACGGCAATCCCAATATGACGCCATATTGGGGCGCTCGGATGATGTTAAAATCGATTTGTTCCAAATGGTTCCTCCCATATCTCATCGGAAGGACCCCCGTGTGCTGCCCGATGGGCCCCGTCACCAAACGCCTTCCGTCTACAGCATAGACGTCTTCGGGTACAGCTTTGGGAAGAAGCACTAGCCCTAGCCTGCATGCCTCGTTGTGGTCCATAAATATGCCAGTGGCCCCTGAATCCACCATGGCCACAACGGGTATCCACTGGTCATGCACTCCCACGTGCACCGTGAGAAACAGGTGTCGTTGTCCCTTAGTGACCGAGTTGGAAAGTGAAGGGATGGATGAGTGACTCCGAGATGCCCCTTCTTTGGTCTGGGAGTCCTCTAGTTTTCCGCCGGTACGTCCACCACGGCTGTTACCGACCGGTTGGCCCGATAACGAGACGTCTTCGGTTTGGCAGGGCATTCACGTACGTAGTGGCCTTTTTTGCCACAATATAGGCACAATCCTTGTTTACGGCGTGACTCTTTCTCCGTGGCTGTGAGGCTCGCTCGTATTGCGCCGATGTCCATGGGTTCTCCCTTGGATGCGGTGGAAGTTTCAGGACTTCCCACCGTCACATAGGATGGAAGGGTTTTTCCTTTTCTCCCATGATCCCCCTTTCTTTCACTTAGCCTATGTTCCAGCCGTAATACCAGGTTGATAAGGCCCTCACATGTCTTGGGTTGAGGGTCAATATGAGCCACGGCGTCCTTGAGCTCATCGCACAGCCCGTGATGGAAGAGCGCCGTCTGTTTAGCAACAGGCCACTTGGTTTCCGCAACCAGCCTTCGAAATGCGTTGAGATACTGCACCAGGTCGTTGGATCCCTGTCTCAACTCAAGCATTTCACGGTCCGCCGTGTACGAGTCAGCCCTTCTGTCGAATACCTTCAGGAATTCCTCGCGAAAAGCACCCCAATCACATAAGATGGGGTCGTCCCTGCTCACCAGAGGTACGGCCCATTGTGCCGCGTTTCCAGCCAAATAGGAAATAAGGAAAGCCACACGAGCCTGACTCGTGGGGAACGCCCTTGGTTTGCACGATAAATGTAGGGCCACTTGTGTGAGGAATACCTGTACTGTGTTAGGATCCCCACTGTACCTCTCTGGTGTTGCCAAGGGGACGGCTACCGGCATTTCCACTACTACCGCAAGGGTCTGGTTCATGAGGGAGGTGCTGGGCGTGAGCGGGTCCACTTGGATAGCATCCAGTCTGGCTTTTACATCGGCTGTTTCTTGCCTGGAGGCAGCCACTTCAAGTTGCACGGTCGCTAAAGCAGCCAGCACATCATCAAGTGTTGCCATGTCTGTTATCGACCGGGAGACAGTTAGTGTTATTAAGGTCGGATATTTTGTAACGCCCTGAACGTCTCAGGTTCGTTTAACAGACACGATAATGAGGACGCAACCACTTGTGAAGGGTTAGTTATTTTAATGAAGGCAAAAACAATACAAAGACTAAACAAAAGTTATAGTCACTGGAATCCTCCAGGCTAAGTACGTTACCAGCCCACAGCACGGATGGTCCTAACCGTCCTCTGCATATACGCCGATCCCGGCGTATGCCAACAGAGGGCAGAAATGAAATGGCCGAAAATGCCAATCGGTAGGCTGTGAGGGGCACGAAGAGTGTTGGGGAGAATTGAGGAGTCAGGGAAACACCCAGCCGGGGTCTCTACCTGAAGGGAGCAGCCACTCAACCTCTTCCTCAGACTGCACCGGGACGCGGAGTCACCTCCTGGTGATGCGTCACCGATACCCCAATCCAAAGCAAGAAGACTGAACCGAGAGCAGCCGCTCGATCGATCCTGTGGACTTCCGAGTCTGTAACGCGGCAAACACCTCCTGGTGTGCGTTACAGCTGGCAGTCCCTGTATCTCTGGTCGGGCTGGGAGTTACGACTCCAACCAGCAAAAGCGCCACTGCGCTTTGACTCAGCCGAGTCAAAAAAGCGAAGCTCAATGGTTGACCGGTAGAGCTTCCGGGTCCTTCACAGGTGACGATGGGGCAAGACACGGCCCAGGGAGTAACGACTCGACCTACCTCCGTTCTTGCCTTACTGGAGCACCACTCCGGAACACCGCTCTTCACTAAGCAGGTACGTCGGTGTAAACACAATATCCGACAGCGTTGTACCTCCCGGTTCCTCCCTTTATAGGGCGTGTTGTCCTTGAGTTATGTAACAGCTCTCCTGTTTACATAAGGGCGTGTTTTCCTTGAGTTATGTAACAGCTCTCCTGTTTACATAAGGGCGTGTTTTCCTTGAGTTATGTAACAGCTCTCCTGTTTACATAAGGGCGTGTTTTCCTTGAGTTATGTAACAGCTCTCCTGTTTACATAACCTCTCAACCGCTAAGCATCCTGGGAGATGTAGTCCGTTTTCGCTGGTTACCGTTTTCCTCCCCTCGCATGACAGGAATTCTTGACACCGAGATACTTCAGTTGGCAGCCAGATCCTCAAATGGAGGCGACGGACGCGTTTCTCCAGGACTGGCAGCGGGAGCACGGCTATGCCTTCCCTCCATTCTCCATGATCATGTAAGTGTACGCGTTGCTTTGCCGCCAGCAGGTGGAGGTGGTGTTGATCACGCCATGGTGGAGGTCTCCAGTTTGGTTTCCGGTTCTCCTGGAACTTTCTTCGGATTTTCCAATCCGACTCCCCCACTTTCCTCACATTCTCCTCAATCCAGATCTCGATCCCCATCGGCTGGTAGCAGACGGAACGTTGAGGATGATGGCCTGGCGGATCTCCGGCATCGCTGGTTGCTCCCAGGCCTTTTGGGAAAAGCTGAGGACTTGCTCACCAAGGCATGGGCGGACAGCACGATCTAGAGATACTGGTCGGCCTAGCACAGATGGCGTCGTTGGTGTGTGCGATGGAGTGTCGATCCACTGGGGGCAGATGTAGTCCACGTCCTTAATTCTCTGGCGATTCTGTCGGAGGACGGTCTGGCCTCTAGGTCAATCACAACCTTACGCTCCTCGATCTCGGCCTGTCACATTATTTTGCAGGGCTCTCCGGTGGGTGAACACCCTTCGGTTTGCCGACTTCTCAGAGGGATTCATCTCCCTCTCCCTCCAAGGCCGCGGACTCCTTCTTTTGGGACATGAACTGGGTGTTGAACCTTTTTCTTTCTTGGCAACCAAAAAGGTTTCTGTCCCGTAAGGAAGTAACTGCCAAATTGGCAATGCTGTTATGTCTGGTCTCGTGTAGATGTGTCTCAAACGTGAGGGCTTTGGACATTTCAGCCAGAGTTTTTCCCCGGAAGGGGTATCATTCACGATAAGTAGAAGGACCAAGAGTAATGCCAGGGTCATTTCGTATCCAGCGTTTCCGGACTCCCCTAAACTTTGTGTAGTTCAGTGCCTCCGTGCTTTTGAGGAATTGACTGAGGAAACTCGTCCTCCGGGTGAGCAGCAACTACTCATTGCACTACGTAAACCGTACAGAGCAGTCTCATCCCCAACCATCGCAAGATGGGTGCGTTGGGTAATGGAGGAGGCGGGGATTGATTCAAAGCAGTTTGGTGCTCACTCGGCAAGACGAGCTATGGCCTCTAAGACTTTTTCGCTTGGGGTGCGCCTGGAAGATCTGATACGCGCAGCCGATTGGTCCTCAGACTCCACCTTTAAGAGGTTTTATTTCAAACCACTACTGGAGGTGGCAAGGCCAGTAGTTGAAAAGCTTTTAACTTGCATAATCTGAGCCTTCGGTCCTGCCATAGAATGAGAATTTGCCTAGCTGTAGTGCTGGTAAGTTCCAATTCTATTAAGGACATGGAGGCGAGGATTTTCCTGCCCAATGACCTCTGAAGATGTGGAACCTCCCCGTTCTAATATAAGTAAGCCATTCATGGGTCTTTAAACAAGTGGTAATAAGTTGTTGACGTTAATCGTATGTTGTTGTTGCTGGTATTTTACTGCAGTTGGTTCCAGCATAGTCTTCTGACACTACCTATTTTGCAGGAAATTATGGTTCCAAACAAGAAGCGTGAAAACCGACGAGAGATGGTTCGCACGAAGAAAGAGGAAGAGGAAACAGCATGAAGGGACTATGCTGGCTGGCTCGAGTGCGGACAGCAAGGAAGGACTCCTGTTGGAACTTTTGCTTTCCCTAGTGTTCATGGGAAATGTAGTTGGTTATTGTGTTTTGAAAAATGTGCTGCTGTTAAAATAAAGTGAAGGAAGAAGGCATAATCCTCGCCTCCGTGTCCTTATTGAATTGGAACTTACCAGCACTACATCTAGGCAAATTCTAATTCTTGGTAATGACGTGACTGGGAGCACTCTTCATTGTAGCTCCAGGTGAAAGGGTGTGTGCAGGAGGAGGAAGGATTGTGGGGAGTTTTTGAATTTTAGTCTAGGTCATGGTACCTGGGGGAGTTGGATTTCCCTCATTGTTCTAAATACTAGAATGAGGAAGGTTAAACATAGTAATGAAGATTATTGTTAAGTAATTGATACATTAACTGAGGGGGGGGTGGCTAACTGCGAAGGTGGTGGTAGCATATTTGCTGAAGCTCCTGGGCCCGTCCAAGTGATCTAATTTCATTTACCACTACACCGAAGGATCTTGCCTCCCTGCTATGCCATGATTGACCCTCAGTTGAGGCGGCACTGATCCTTGAACTAAGCAGGCACCAACATGCAGCTAAGTGCCCCCGTGGAATTGGACCTGTCCGTGTAGCAACTCGGCCTGCTGTGACTAGTTTGGCCTGGAGGGCAGCATCACTGCTGTGAACTGCGGGCCCCAACCAGGGCCCTGCTCTGATCGTTATCCACCTGATTGCTGCACAATCTATCAACTGCCCGCAATGAGAGACAGGACGGACCATGAGCGGAGGTGCTGGGATGTGGCTCTCGAGGTGCAGGGCAAAGCCTGAGGCTGTTGGGCCCTCCCTGCTGCATGTAGAGAGAGGTAAGCTGGGCCCTGTGATGGTGATACTGGTCCGGACTGACCCAGGAACTATCAGGGTTTGTGACCACAGGCTGTGTGCCATGCTGGGGCAGCAGCAGCAGACTGAGCGCTGGTCCATCTAGACACGAGGTGAGTCCATATAGCCCTGCTGCCCTGAGTTGCTCCACTACCCTGCAGCCTCATGTTATTTGCAGCAGCGATACAAACTACTGGCAGGATGCCTATGAGGGTCTATCAGCCCTGGCATGGTGCTTCCCTAGACCAAGCTACTGGATCAAGCACAGATACAGGTTTATGCCAGCGATACAGCCACCGGAGCTGTAGATGACATGTTACAGCCTCAGATCATACAACCAGACCTTTGCAGGTGCTGAAGGGTGAACTGTTATCGGCCCCTGGGGCCTGCATGAAACTGGATTTCGGCAGGCCTCCCCATAGCGGCTCACTCCCTGCCACTCTGCATCTGTCTCCCTAAGCTACCATCACATCACACTGGGAAGTGCAGAGTGGATCATCCCACTACCTATTAAGGCCATTCTATGTAAGCTATCACAACTCCTCCAAAAATGGTCTCTTTGATATCCTATAGACACTGCGCAACACGGACCAGGTGTGCTTCTCTACCCTACAGTCTGATAGAACACATAGCTACAACTGAGATGTATGAGCTGGACTGTTGAGTGGACATGCCATCTTCAGCACAATGCTCCTTAACCCAGCTACCCATCCAGGCAGGACAAAGCTTTCCAGATAGTAACGGCACAGAAGAGGTGCTTAGCGGCCTGCTCTTGGAGTAACCTCATAGCCCTATTCAGAGAGTTATTGCAGAGTAAAACTGAGGAGTGCCCCCTTATCACCTCATGCTGTGGCCTGGCGGGCCTCTCCTTGTCGGGCCCTTACTTGCAGTGTTGAGTTTACCACACAATCCCACAATTGCATGCTATAAAGGAAGCGCTTATTTGATCGCCCCCTCTCTGCTGGCCAAGACCCTTTTCTGTAGATATTCACAGCTCTTTTATAACTGGGACCTCTGTCATCCTGCAGATTATTAACAACAAAGGTGCTGGTCAGTCACAATATCTCCTGGCACTATCCTCATAGGCCTCAAACTCACATTGCCTCTTGCACCTGGGGTGCGGGAACAAGTGTTGTGCTCCTAAGTGGCTACTTTGTACCTTGCTCTCTAAAACCATGTTGCTCATCAATCCCAAGGGTTACCATTATAGTTCCCCTACTGTCTGATCCATCTAAGGAGCCCCCACGCCACTAGTCCAAGCAAACTCTGACATGTTGATTCCATCTCTCTACGCCACAGCGGATGCAGCACTGGGCTCCCAGAAACCAGTGGTGAGCTTCCAGTGCTTCTGCACTTGTTAATTTGGTGACTAAGGGTAATGGACTGCACAAAGGCCAAGATGTTGGATCCATCAGAGCACTCCCGAGCCCAATCTACTGATGCATCTTACCAACGGTACAGGAACCTTCAATAGATAAACTAGATGTTATACTAATAGATCAGGGACTCTAGAATGGCCATCAAACAAAGATTTGGTGCCCTTACCACAGACATCAGTCTTCTCAAAGCTGACCACAAAAACCTGAGCGACAGAGTCAAATCAAGCAAAATGGCATTGCCTCATTGATTCCTTGGCAGAAGGAACAATCTATAGCCATGACGCTCCTACAGGGACAAGTTGAAACTTTACAAGAATGTGCTGAAGATGCGGAAGGCGAGCATGTCGTAATAATGTCAGGATATTTGGCATACCGGAGGGAGCGGAAGGACTTACCACAATAGAGTAGATCGAGGATTGGCTCTGCAGCAGAGAAGCCCTGACAGGTCTGTCTGGGCTGTTCACAGTGGAGAGGGCAGACCGTCTCTCTACAATAAGACCAGCTCCGGTACATCACCACAATAATTTATGGCCCTCCTACTAAATTACAAAGACAGAGACGTGCTTCTCCGAAGTCAAGAGAAAACACGCTGATCCTCCATATTCCTGGATATTACGCTTGCAGTTCAACGTAAAAAGTCCTCCTTCCAAGCAGTCAAGCAACAACTACGCACCATGGGCATTACATTTGCCTTGTTGTTCCCGACAAGGCTCAAGATGATCCACAAGCAGAAGACTCACTTTTTTTAAGCTCCTTAACTGGCGTGGGATTGGACCAAGCAACACTTCCCCAACTCCTGGAGCCTCAACACATCACAATCCCTGTCATCGAAACAGCAGCGGCCGCCCCACTACTGACGATGGAGGGCACTCCACAAAACCTGAAAAAACCACACACAGTTCTCATCAGCCCCAGTTTATCATCAGACAGTCAGACAGTGCATCATACTCTGAATCAGGAGGTAGCTACACACTGTTCCTTTCGATCACACCACAGATGGTTAACGAACTGCTGAGTTGCACAATATGTAAGTACTTTATTCTTTGAGAACTACCCTTGTTGTGCCACAGGAGACTTGTGGTTTCATACAATATTAGAACTTTTGATTCCCTCCTCACAGATTGGCAGTTTTACATTCTCACCACTACTACATATGTTGCAAGCAGTTCTCACATGCTCAGCATTCCCATGCTAACTGCTGAACGTTACTTCCATTCTGAATGAGGCTCTTCCTCCTCATTTGAAATTTTGCTATCAATGCTTAGCAGGTTGAGAATGGTCTGCATACTTCCATCATCTTCATATGGCTGTTTACAACCCTATACTGGACTCCCTGCATGGTTCACCGTCTTCCCATGATGTGGTGCTTCCTGATTTCACCTAATGCCAGAGTTCCGGGCCCAGGACAACGGCAGTCTCAAGTTGAACCACCTACGCTACCTGAAAGATCCCTATAGGCTTTGTGCCATATACCCCAAGGGTGATTACACAAGACGTTTGGTTGTTTCTTGGTTTCTTTTACAGCACTGGTCGAATGAGTTTCCTTCACTGGAACTTGCATTGGGGTTTGTTTATATTTATGTTCCTGTTTACAGATATATGGCATTGTCACAAGTGCTTCACATTTATATGGCTGCTAATTGCCAGACTGTGCCTGATTGTAAATGCTTGTTTGTAAGTAATGATGGATGTACCATATTAGTATAACTTTATTACTTGGAATGTCAGGAGTATGGGGTCAATACAAAAGCGCTATAGGATATTAGCCCAATTACATCACCTTCTGGCACACCTGGTATGTTTGCAGGAGGCCCATCTGATGAACACCAAGGCCCTCAAGTTCTGCAAAAAAATGGAGGGGCCAGCTATTCCACACCTCCTACTCAGCCTATGCCTGGAGTGCTGCAATATGGATTCTGATTGGGATCCCCTTTGCGGCTGTAGCAGCCAGAATTGATACACACCGGAGTTACATCTTGGTTTGTGGTACCCTGGATGGTGCCCCAGTGGTACATGATACCTTTTTGTCATACATGTCCACTGTCCAAGCAGATTGGGTACATTATCCCTGGGGAGGGGTGTTTTCAACACAGTCCTAGATATTGATCTGGATGGCTCACACCCTCCTATGCCCAATGCCAGTTTGGTAAGACAAACTAAATCCCTGAAGTAGTGGGTGGAGGGTTGGTTCATCTCTGATGTTTGGTCAAATTGCAATGTAGGCTTGCATGAGTATTCATTTTATTTGTCCCCACACATGCTACACACAAACACAGATCGAATCCTGTGCACAACCTCGCTCCAGACCGCCATCGCCCATGCAACATACCTGGGAAAACTTTGATGGATCATAATCCATTAGAAATTATGTTCATGTGGGGCAGGGTTCCAGCTCTCATCTCCATGTGGTGGCTTCTACCTCAATTACTGGCAGACGGGGGATTTGGGAACACACTAGTCACCACAATAGATAATTACTTTGCGGAGAATACCTACACCATCTTGTTGCTAAAAACAGAATAGGGAGTGTTCATGGTGGTGATATGGGGAACGTCCATAGGTGTGGTGGTGGATGTCTGTAGAACAGTCCTCCAGAGCTTCTATGCATTGAAGAAAGTCTAGGTCCCTTGGAAAAAGCAGCAGCCGATAATAACACACGCACCCAAGCTACAAGAAGCCAGGATCAAGTATGCTGATCTTCGAGAACGCTTACGTATAATCGATCTTAGGGCTTATATGCTAAAGACCCACACTGAAGCTGATAAATTATTTGAGTAATTAGCCAGATTAATCAGACCAGCATCTACTCCCATCCTTACGATAACTACGCCACAAAATACACAGGCCAACCCCCAATTGGAAATTAACAAGGTATTCCATGACTTATATACGACCCTCTATGCTGTAATTTCCTCCCCACCCCACTAGGAGCCCTTAGACCAACCAATCTTTCCTAGATTGGGTAACACTCCCCAAAATGACAGCCACAGAATGTGATCTCTTAGGTGCCCCCATTACCATAGATTAAATTAGAGGAGCTATTAGGGAATTAGCCCAGAACATAACTCCTGGCTCTGCTGGGCTCCCTGTAAAATTCTACCATTACATTTGCCACATGCCTGGTGCTGGTGCTGGAGCTGGAGTGCTTCCATAAACACTCTATGGACACAGGCAGGTTGCCTCCTACAACTGCACAAGCCCTGGTAACCTCTTTATTAAAACCTAACAATCCCACAACTGACATGTCCTCTTACATGCCTCTTTCTTTACTTAGTACTGAATATAAGATTCTCAGTAAGGTATTGGCCCGCCGGGTGCTCCCCATCCTCCCGAAACTCCTCCACATAGATCAGTGCGGCGTTGTTCCCAATCGCAACACTTCACTCAACAAATGTTGATTGCATCACATCATGGACACCGTTGAAGAGCACTTTCAGTGGGCGGGATGTCTTTCCTTGGACCTCAAACAAGCATTTGATACTCTCAGTTGGGATTTCATGATCGCTGCCATCAAGCGTTTTGATCTACATCCTACCTATACATGTGGGGCGAGACTGTTATACTTGGCCCCCACATCGAGGGCCTTAACGGGTTAATGCATCTCTGACGCCTATTCGATTTAACGTGGCACTAGGCAAGGCTGCCGCTGTCACCACTCCTCTTTGTGCTGCCCTAGAACCCTTAGCACAGCACGTACAGCAGGATGCACACACAGGTGAATCCCAATTTGGCCAACCACCCACGCAATATCATTGTATGCCAATGATGTGATCCTTTCTATGAAAGACCTATGCATGGATATGGTTGGGACTAACAGAATGTTTGACACATTTGCAACACTCTCTGGTCTATGTATAAACATCGACAAACCCTACACATTCTTATTCAACTCTACCTATGATAGGCCGTTCTTCCCCTTCAGTGACATGAATATTCAAGTGACGCCCCACTTATTTCGTTACCTGGGAATACAGGTTTATCAAGATGTGATGGATGTACTGGAGAGCAATCTCCTAAAAACGATCACAGCTCTTAAGTCCCAAATTGGTTTCTGGAGTACTCTCCCACTCTCTGTGGTGGGCTGACTGGCCCTCGCCAAAATGGTGATGTTACCACGCCTGCTTTATCATTTTGTAAACATACCAGCTGTAGTCCTCGCTTGGACTTTTAAACTACTCAATACCCTAATAATCGAGCTAATATGTTGCACTGGCCGCTGCAGGGTTAGTTTATCCAATCTTCAAGTGACACCATTAAAAGGGGGATGGGCACCCCGACTTCAAATCGTATTGCTTGGTTAGGCAACTACAGAGGCTCCCATACCGGCAAGCTGGTCAGAACCTGACAGACACCAGCTACACTAATGCTCTGCAGAATATATGCAATCTCCATAGTATATTCTGCCTGGGTTCCTTCTTACCAGATGAAAGCCCTCTACTACTGAGGGTTTCCTTTGTGTACTGGAAAATTGTATTGCTCTGCACTGCTCGTCAAGTACCCTCTGCCCCAAACATACCCCTACTCGGCCTCCCCACTGCATCCTGGACCCTGACAGCAAGCAGACTACAACCTTGGACGCAAGGTGGTGATCACCACAGTGGGTGACCTTTTCTCAGATAACCTCCTTTTGAACCATACAGACTTTATTCATGCCCAAGGCCTACCAAACACACTTTTCTCGACCCTTGCCAGCGTCACTGATTATGTGCACCTTCACAGGGCTCCTGGAGGCTCCAAATTCCCCACACCTGAACTAGTCCAGGCACAGCATACAATTGGACATGGTGTACACCTTGTTCGCTGGAAATACGGTGGCCTCCTTACACACCTACTGGTCTCTTTATCAGCATTACGGTCTAAATGGGAAGATCTGACCTGTAGTCTCCAAGAGCAAGGAATGTGCCTGCCTTCTAGAATAACCCCGGAATATCTCACGTAATTCCAGATTTAAGTTAATTCAATTTTCCATATCACATCAGGCTTATCTCATGCCACATAGGCTCCATACCATGTTCCCTACAGCCCCATGTACATGTCTGCAATATCATTCCCCAGATGCCAGACAACTACACATGTCCCCAGAATATCTCATGTAGTTTCAGATTTAAGTTCATTCAATTTTCCATATTTCACTGGGCTTACCTCATGCCACATAGGCTCCATACCATGTTTCCTACAGCCCCATGTACATGTCTGCAATGTCATGCCCCAAACACCAGACTACTGTCCTTTCACATCCTCTTTTTGGGATCACATTGGTACCAATATGGTGGAACTCACTGAACAAAACCACTGGCAATCAGTGGAGCACAGCATTTTGGGCCAGTTTCCTAGACCCAAAGGACAAAAAGTAACAGCTTGTTTTGTAGATCTGGCACTCGTATTGGCGAAACGCCTAATAACAAGATGCTAAAAAACCTCAACAACACCCTTGGTTACCCAGCGGAGGGCAAAAGTAGAGAAAAGGGTAATGGCGAGGAATTAAACTCATTGACGTGTACTCACTGGGCCGATGAAGGCTGCACGAGCAAACACTCGGAAGGTGGTAAAACGGATGACAACAAATAATAAGGGATAATACTGACATGATTGGGAGAGAAAAACTAATGAAGACAAGGAACTAATTGAGGAAACTGGGATGGAATTACAACCAGTTAAAAGATAACACTAACCATAACGACGAAACAGCCCTGAGGAAGTCGCCGCCAACTGTAATGGGCGACGAAACACGTGTTGGGAAAAAAAGAGCTAAAAAAAGAACTAAACAAGACCATATGAGAACAGACTATCAAATACAAAGAAAGACAATTGTTGATATCTGTTATTTATGTAATACATGTTGACATTAGCGTGGGCTGGGGAAACCAATTTTTTGTATAAACTGGGTGATTTTGGTCGTCCAACTGGGGAGTGGGTGATCTCGCCACCTCAAAGTACTGCACACAAATAAGTTCAGGACAACTTTTAAGTGTTCTTCTGTAGAGCGCCGCAGAACCTTTTTTAAACCTCACCCGCGCCAGCATATCCTACCCACACACCACAGCATATCTTTACTGTCTCTTGCATCGTAACCGGACTACTGCACCATCTAGGCAGCCTATATACGCCACATAACACTAATGTCGAACTGGGCCATCCACCTCACAGTGCAACTGAAACCGGCACCTGACTATAGCTCTTGCCGGTTATAGTCCCACAACACAGCCATGATAAGGCTACTAACGATGATCCATTTACAGTTTACTATGACAATGTCTAGTTCACAGGGGGGATGGTTAGGGCGTACTACGTTAAACATGTCTATATTTGTATTTTTGGTTCCACCTCGATAAATCCACAAACTCATTTAATGAATGCTGTTGTACTAGATATGCCACTGTGATGTCAGCCGCTTTATGGAAACTCTATTATTGTAATTTAATATACAGCTTTGCACTGCTGTTAACTGTGTCTATTCAAAAATGCAATAAAGTTTGTATTACAAAAATAACTGCACAGGCCTTTCTCTATTTGTTTTCAGGTTGAGGACTCAGAAGGTGTATAATAGACATACCCCTCCTGACCATCCTCCAGGAGCCACAGGGGCATGCAGAGAGCAACCACAATAGTGCTTTTTAGTTGATAAAAGATTTCCTGAGGTGCAGATTTGGATTTACCATCCATGTCCAATGGTGAAAGCTGCAGCTTTAATATCATGTTCTCACACTTGGATGTGCATATGATGGTGCACTTTGCACGGCTCTCCAAGATGAACTTCGTGACATGCTTTCCCACTGCTACTTCAATGAGGCCTCCATTTTGACACCATGTTCACTTGTCCCACAGAACAGTAAAGGTGTCCCTGATGAGCCTATGAAGTCATCATGTTCAGATTTGTCTGCCCCTCTCTCTGAGGAGGAACCATTGCAATTCGTCGCCACCTTGTCTACTTTGCAAGCGTTGACGTCAAGGTTTATTCACGGCAGAATGGTGGGGCTTGACCTTTTTTGAACTGTCATTTTTTTTGCTTACTTTGGCAAATGTCTATCTCATAGTCCATGTGAGAAGTGTGGGACACTGTGGGGGGTCTGATAGCCTACGCCTGCAGCGAGCAGGTTTTTATTTTTTTCACTTTTGCTGAGGTCTTTAATTTCCTTTCTTTTTCATGCCTCGAATTAGGCATCTGCGGATTATGATCACCCTTTTTTATCCATCTCATATTCCAGTTTTTATGTAAGCATGGCTTAGTCATGTGCTCTTCACCTATCAGAATTTTTGGCACGCCAAGGGATCTATCAGAAGCTTTTTAGTGGATGATGTGGAGGAGCATCATGAGCCAGGCCGCGTCATCACTGCTGAAATTGTGAAAATATTACACCACGTTACCAATTGCCTTAAGCGCATGGCATAGTCATCCACTGAGCCACCTTGCACTCTGCCTGCCTGTACTCACAGTCACAGGGCATCAGAAGCTTCTGGTGTGAGGGAGCTGTTTTTGCGCTTAACACAATTACAGGAAACATATTTGTGTGTATCAGCAGGGACACAGTAGTGGCTCGTTTGGAACTTGTTTTTTTCATTTGTTAATAAGCACAGTCCACCTGCCTTGAAACTGTCAACCAAAATTTCATTTTTATTTGTTTTTACAGTTTTTCTATTCTTTTTTTACCTGTTTCTCCTCTAAGATGGCTGTCGAAAAATAAATGACAAAGGCTAAGTACTTGTAGCGTTCATGTCCCAGAATAAATGACTCTCAATGTCTTCAGAAGGTAAAGGACACCTACTAAAGCGTGGCCACTTGCTCAGTGTTATGGCCCCTGCACAATGGAGTCTGAGTGAACCATCCTGCATTGTGGTAGAGGAAAGAAGCAAATCTTGTTCGGACACATGCACATGTATCCGAGACCACCACAGAGCTCAAGCCCACCACTGAGCCTGCAGGGAGCAGACTGCACAAGAAGGAGGGGAAGAGTCCACACTGATAAGTACGATTACCCTTAGCAAAACAGTATGCCAGGGTATGACTCTTCAAATTGTACATAGAATGGCACAATGCATGATCAGGACACCTCTTTTCTGCTTCTCAACACCCGAACTAAGAATGTGGTATACCCAAAGGTTTGGGTAAATAATACTTGTTTTACTTTCTCCTCACTATGTTACAATAACCTACAGCCTACCACTGCTTGGAGCTAGCTAAAATATGTGATTCGTTGACGCAGCGGAAGTGATGATAATGGGTTTTCCGGGTTACTTACTGTAATCACTACTCACCACTGATATGTCATTTTCACCTCAGCTACCATAAAACTACAATATCACAGAGTTTGGCCTGTATATTCACAAACCATCTCGGTCCTCCAATAGATCTTTTAATCAAGCTAATAGGAATTCAGGTAATCCGAGACGACCAGCCACTTTTCCTGAGGACCTGAAACAAAGAAGTGCGTTCCCAACTATGCATAGACCTTATAACATATTCAGTGACTAGACAATAAGAATAACACACTTATATGAGTACAACAAGCAGATCTTTATGTAAACTTCAGGTTGAATGGTCAAAGCACAAAAACTCATTTAGAATCATTTAATTTCGATTATCGTTTTAGTACATGTTAAATCACAACACATCATAGTTCAGAGTCAAATACATTTCAATTCAATACCTGGTGAGAATGAGAGAGAGACAGAATATGAACGCAATTTCAGAATACAGATGTGAATCATAGAAACCAAGAATCGGTTGCAGATTTGTCAGGAATACGGAGTCTCAAGGTGAGCCCAAAGAGACGCTAGAGCACAGCGTGCAATAGCCGGAGCCATTTAACACTTCAGCCGAAAGGTTTGCCTGCTCGACTTCACCAGCTGACAAAGTGCAGGAAATCAGGAAAGTTCAATTCAGGGAAAATTAGAGTTTAGTCTGACAGCATGCCAGATATATAGGAAATTTCAAAGATAACCAGCCAGGGCCCTTTTCCCACAGGCTACTTACACTTCCAATTATGCATAGCTCCTTCCGACAAAAGTATCCTTTACGCAGTATGCATGATTTCCATTGGTAAATTTGTAGTAAATACAGGATCCAAATGAGTCAGGAGATTTATTCGTAGTCCATGTTTAACATGCGTAACCTCCAGCAGCTTTCAAAGAATGGCCATTCCTAGAATTCTCCACAGATCCATTCCACAACATCATAGCTTACCTCATATGATTTTACATTCCGCACATCTCCCCCCTTTAATATACAAAAAGAAATGCAGAATTCCATTCACAGGTTAAAATAAATAAATTGCAAAATAAATAAAAATAACAATATAAGGTCTAAGATATAATGCAACACAATTTAAATTTGCATGCAATAACAGCATCAAATGTCATCACACTGTCCTCTTCCTGTGTAATTGAATTTACATAAATTTCCAAAACTCCAATCCCCTCCATCACTTAATTTAGCAACAGGTCCCTTCACTTGTATTACTTTCTGTGGTTGGAAAAACTTGCTCTCACCCTTCCTCACAAAACCAGGTCTCTTCACCACCACCCCCCAATCACCACATTTCACATCCAAATTCTTCACACTCTTCCGACTGTCATAATTAAGTTTGTTACGCCACAGACACCTTTAACTTCATTTCCTCACGATCCACCCACACTTGATCCTTCTCTTGGAGCCACAATGGGGATTCCTTAGTTGCAGGCTCTCTCCCCTTAAGTGCTATAAATGGAGAAACGCCTGTAACCAAATGGGGAGTCACTCTATGGGATTACACCATCTTGACAAACCATTCACCAAATACAGTTGTATATTCTCCATAATAATATGATTCACTCTCTCTACAAGTCCATTGGATTTTGGCCTAAACAAAGCTACCCTGTCATGTGTAATCCCTAGTCTTGTAAGAAAATCTCCCATTTCTGTGGAAAAAAACTAGACTCCATTATCAGTAAGCAGTACTCTGGGTACCCCTTCCTCAAAAACCACTTCCTTCAGAAACTTCACAACATTTCCAGTGGTGATTTGTCCCATGGATCTGCAGATAAACCATTTGCTGTGATAGTCCACTAATACAAACACAAAGCGATAATTCCTTCCCAATTTATCCATGGCCAGCTTTTCCCATGGTCGGGTAGGTAGTTCCATACATCCCAAAGGAGGCTCCCTAACTACTTTAACTTTATTTCCGTTGCTGCAAGCATGGCAATCCCAAACTGCATTCTCCACAGCTCTAGCCATGCCTGGCCACCCAAAAAATTGTCTCAACCTCCTCTTTGTCAAACTCCTTCCCAAATACCCTTCATGAACAATCTTTATCAATCTCGGTCTCAACAAACCAGGTGGAACAATGCGATCTCTTCTCAAAATCTTATCACCTTGAATGCTAAGCTCAACCTTCACCATTAAATAAGGTTTTACTACCTCATCTATCTGTCCAAGATCTTTCCAGCCACCTACAATAACTTTCACCAGCCCCTTATACACTTTGTCATTCTTTGTAGTTTCCTTTCATTCTTCTTGCCCAATTGCAAACTCACCATCAATACAAACACCTTGACCCTCCATTGTTTGCACACAGCAAGCAAGTATCTTCCCCTGGCCTTCTTGATAAGCAATTAGCAGTCACATTCCATTTTTCACGGAAAAACTCTACAACAAAATTGTAATCCATCAGAGACAACAGCCACCTCAAAACGCGAGGTGTCACACTCCCTTCCAAACCTCGACCATATTTGAAATTATGAACAAGAGGTTTGTGGTCAGTTTTCAATACAAATGGCAGACCCCACAAATAATATCTAAAATGGGTTATTCCCCAACAACAAGCTAGGGCTTCTTTCTCTATGGCAGAGTAAAATCGTTCTGCACCTTACAACTGTCGTGATGCAAACCCAATAATTCTATCACCCTCATCATTCACTTGCATCAGAACCGCCTCAAGCCCAACATTACTTGCATCAGTGATCACAATCATTTTTCTGTTGGATTCAAAATGACCCAATGATGGTGCATGAGCAAGAGATTGTTTCACATTTACTGAGGCATCCTCACACACAGAACCCCATTCAAACTCACTTCCTTTCTTTAGGAGTACCCTCATAGGCTCCACCACATCTGCAAATTTCGGCACAAACTTTGAACAGTATTCTGCAATCCTAAAAAAAGACTTCAATTGTTCTTTGTTGGTGGGACAAGGAGCATCCTCTATCACTTTTACAGCGCTTTTCTTAGGTTTAATACCATCAGCTGATATCTGATGCCCCAAATAGTCAACTTGCTGCAACCTCAGCTGGCACTTTTCCCCTTTAATGGTCAACCTATGGCTTTCTATTCTTTTTAGAACTTCCTCTATCAGCACATCATGATCTTCAAGTGACTTACCCACAACCATAAGGTCGTCCTGAAAACATAGCACCCTTTGCATTTATTGAAAGACATTTTGCATTATCCTTTGAAAAACAGCTGAAGCCGATGCCAGCCCAAACGACATTCAAGTATAGAAATGCTCCCAGGGGCGTAAGAAGAGAAGTTAGCGGCCGCTTGTCAGAATGTAGATTTATTTGGTGATATGCTGACAACATATCTAACTCACTAAACACACTCCCCCCCCCCCCCCCCATCATGCTCAACATTTCACCAATGTTCAATAATGCTTGCCTATCCACTCATATATTTTGGTTGAGATCCCTCAAGTCAATGCATAAACAAATCTTATTTCCATCCTTAGGAGCAATTACAATAGGAGAAACCCATTCTGATGATTCGAACAACTCAATAATGTTTGCCCTCAATAGCTTATTTAACTCTTGTTGTAGTGGTTTTCTCATCATATCTGGTATGGTCCTCACTTTGTTCACTTTATGCGCACCCTCGTCGCCAAAAGTTGTTGTAAATACAGGATCCAAATGAGTTTTCAGGAGATTTATTCATAGTCCAAGTTTAACATGTGTAACCTCCAGCAGCTTTCAAATAATGACCATTCCTAGAATTCTCCACTGATCCATTCCACAACATCATAGCTTACCTCCTATGATTTTACATTCCACATAAAGTCTATGGTCTGTCCATGGGATGATCATTACTTTTACCCAAATGATCTGGAAATTATACGTAATACCATTCGTCCAATGTTCATCCTTTTATTAAAAGTTCAGTTTGGTTTCTCCACAGAACTAGGAATTCATTTGTATCATATCATGTCTGTTCCCAAGCGCTTACTTCTGAGCTTGCATCATAGTTGACACAGTTTGTACCAGCAGAGACAGTGTCCTATGTTCAAACCTAGAGAAAAGAAACTTTAGCAAAAGTTCTCATAACTGTTATTGAAGTCATCTCAGCACATTCTAGTCTTATTTGAACAAAATAAAAATGCATGTTAAGGCCTACATGAAAAACCCTACTAAGACATTATTATTTACTGAAAAGGTACTAACCTTTCAAACATTTAATTGAATATAGATGAAGCTGTTTCATTTGTGATTAATACTCTTTATAAAAATTAATAATCAACACCATTTTTTTCCCATCAAGCATTAACTCATTTGAAAAACCATTTATAAGTGAGCAAACATATTTTTTCTCGACACTTTGAAATTGCAGGTTTTCATGATAGTACTGCTATGTGAACAAAAGTCATTTCTCGTTTCATTTTTAACAACTTATGTTAATCCACTTTTTCTACGAAATGAGTACTTTTTTCTATCTTTTTATAATCATTTGGTTAAAAACGACATCATTATGTCACACATTTTGGCATTTACAGTTTTTCATAGCACATATGTATTGTGAATTCAATAACATTATACATTTTCTCTCTCTCATGAATAATTTTTCATCTCAAACTGGTTTGCAACTGCACCGCATGCTTTTTATGATGCAGATCAAACTCTCCTGCGTTTCACAAATCACACTGTTTGTCATGTTTCTTAAGTAAGTATTAGAACACACTACCCAGTGAGCAGGATTTGATCGAGAAGAATCATTTAAAGATAATTACGCTCCATCAGTGTGTTTGATTATGCCTGTGTGAGATTCTATTTCAGGACTGGAGGCGAGGATTACGCTGTCCTTTCTCCACTTTTATTAACAGCAGCCATTAGAAAAACACAATAACAGACTTCATTTCCCACAACCCTTGGGGAAAAAAGTCAGTTCAGACTTCAACATTGTCCGATCACTTCGCTCCACAGCATCTCCATAATGCCTTGTCGCCACCTCCTCTTCCGTCGCTGCTCTAGCAGCCGAGTTAAGTGCCCTGGTCTTTAGCCTGTTTCTATTCTGCTTATTGATGTATTTTTCGCATGTCAATTGATAGCAGTGCTAGTTAAATTGGTTTATGATTGTTTCTGTGGTAATTTATGCTAATGTGGTTCTGTGGCGTCGGGAACACTAGTCACTCCTCCGGGACCGCTTTGTTCTTCAAAGAGCACTGCGGTGCCCGGGCCAATGTGATGTGGTCCTCTGGCCATTAGAGGGAGCTGCCTGCTGTATGCACCAGATGCATCTCGCTACCCCAAGCTGACCCTCTCTGTCAGATTCAGATTCAGATTCAGAAAAACTTTATTCGATTGTGAAAACAATCATAAAAGTATACATAAAAAAACACAGAATACATTGATTCATAAAACTTTTGATTAAAAATACATAATACCCAAAGATTTGCGGCAAAATACATTATGAAATCATCCTTTTCCTGGTAGAAATCACTTTTTTCAAATACAGGGTAAGTGTTGCAACACAAAGATAATTATCCAGGCGTTGGATATCGTACAATGCACGACGACATTGGCGATGTCCAATCATTCTTAAAAACGGCAGTAACACGGTTCGCCTATCATGTTTATAAAATTTACAAAACAATACAACATGCATGGTACTTTGAGGAGAGATTTCATCACAAGGGCAGGGAGACAAATCATGAGACCAGTCGTTGATTGTAGGAAAACTAACCAATCTGTGGAAAATGTTGAATCTAAAACGACACAGTAAAAATCTATCATAATTACTCGGAACATAAGTCAAGTAGGGTTGAATATTAAAAGAAGTTAAAATTAATTCATGTTGAAAAACAGTTGGTTTTAAAACCTCGACAGCACATCTTATTGATTCTAAAAATATTAAACATTCTTTTTTAAGATCCTTCCTGGAAATTGCTGAGATAGTAAGGGGATTTAAAAAATAATCCAGTTTGCCTATATCAGATAAAAAAATTCGTACATATCTCAGCCATGGTATCCTCCTCATGTGTCCATCTAGCTTTAAAACATCTGACAATATATCTCGATTAAGCTTAGGTTCTTCTTTTGACCATACCCTGTGCCATAATAATACGGGTTCTAGCTTAATAAGGTCAGATATAAAAGAAAGTCCCAGTTCTGTATGACAGTTATAGTTAGAGGAACTCTTAGGGACCGCGAGGATAAACTTCAGGAAGGTATTCTCAACTACCTGGAGCGGGATTGGATCCACACACCCCCATATCCCACTGCCATACATAGCGCCGGATACACATTTAGCTTTATAAATTTTAATTAGCTCTGCGGGAGGTCTGGTGCCTAGTTTTCCTGAGAAGGACCTAAGGGCAGCGGTCGAACGAATCATCGCCTGTTTTTTTGCAACCAATGCCTCGCCCCAAGAGTCCTTCTGAGTAAATAAAATACCAAGGTAAGAGAATTGTTGCGTAGGAACCAACCGTTGACCTTCAATAAATATAGGCTTCTTTAATTTTACATTTCTGCCACAGTGCATGATAAATGTTTTTGCTATATTTACTTTTAAGCCCAATTCTGTCATGAAGAGGGCAAAACTAGCTACCACGCGCTGTAGTCCCAATTGAGTACGGGACATCAATACAGCGTCGTCCGCATACATTAGTAGCGGAATTGGGCGGCCAGCGGCGTGAGGGGGATCAAAATTGTTGTTGCACAAGGCTTTCTCCAAACCATTTATGTACAAATTAAAAAGGAAGGGGGCCAGGACACAACCTTGCCTAACCCCGCTCCTAATTGGGATTTTACCATTGCATTCCCCGTTTTGGCCGTAGCGTACAGACGCTGAAGCTTCACTATAAAAACATTTAAGAAAATAAATAATGTTTTCATCAACCCCAAATTGTTCCAGTAATATCCACAGTTTGGAATGAATCACACAATCAAAAGCGGCTGAGAGATCGACAAAAGCCACAAACAAATTCTCCCTCCTAGCCCTGGTGTATTTCCCAGTCAACATCAGAAAATTTAAGCCCTGTTCCACTGTTCCTAGGCCAGGACGGAAACCATATTGTAGGTCAGAGAGGATAGAATTATCCTCAGCCCATAAGAGAAGTCGGTTCAAAATTATTCGTCCAGCTACTTTTGTAAATGAATCTAAAAGGGAAATAGGTCTGTAACAGGCCGGATCGTGTCGATCCCCTTTTTTATATATAGGGACAATTATGGACTCCACCCAGGTGGGCAAGAAACTCGATGCACAACAAGCATTTAGCACCTGAACCAGAAGGGGAGCCCACAGTGGCATAACTGCCTTAAATATATCTATGGGTACACCGTCTGGACCAGGGGCCTTCCCCCCCTTGCTTGCGTGAATCGCTTTTTCAACCTCGGGCAGAGAAAACTGCATATTTCTCAGGGATAGATGGTCAGAGGGATTACAAGATGTAGGTAACATTCCATCCCCCTCGTACACTTCTGAGAAGTGATCAATCCACTCGGCCTCAGAAATTGCTATTTCAAGCGTGGGACAAGACTCTTCTCTGAATAGGGGGTTTCTGATGATCTTCCAAAAACTTGCACAATCGTTGCATACCGACGCCTGGTGCAACGCCTCCCAAGTTTCCTTTCTTATCTCCTCTTTCCTATCTTTAACAGCAAGTTTATACTGCATCCTAAATTTACGTACATCTTCTGAACACCTAGGTTGTTTATGTAGTGCCTTCTTTAAAAGAGAGTACGCTTTAGTGCATCTAGAATTAAACCAGCCGCCCCTCTGTACTTTATTATGTCTACGTTGTCTCGTTAAGGAAGATCTGATCTCATTACAAATTGACAAAAGGATGCTAATATATTATCTGGAATAGCATCCACTGTTAGGCACGTTGAGAAATCGAGAGCACAGTTGGTGAACACCTTTTTAAGCGTATTAATTTGATCCACCTTGTCCCATTTAAGCGTATAGCCATTGGTGGAGCCAATGGCAAGGTTTTCCCATAGTATATCTTTATCTATACCATTTTTTGGGGCAAACCTCTTTGGAATAAAAAGGGAAAAACAGAGAGGAAAATGATCGCTTAGTGACAATAGCACGAGCATGCCTATTTGTAATAAATACGAAATCAATCGTAGAAGTACAACCTCGCCCGAAAAAAGTTGGGGGAAGAGAAAATGGTGTTGGGCAAACCTCATTTATGAAACCCAAATCGAATTGACCAATAAATTCATTCAATTGATCTCCCAATGTGGAATGATTAAAATGAGACAAACACAAACCATCATCATCACTACCTATACTACATCTATTATCTGCCATCATGTTGCATAAAGTGCAATTAAAATCTCCCAAAAGGAGTATAAGCATATTAAATCCAAAGATTTTTTCATGTGAAAGGATTACTTTAGCCAGCTTTTTACAGACAGTAGTAACTTCCCCGGAGGTAATATTATTATATAAATTGAGTAAAACAATCGGAGTGGATGAGTCCAAGACTATTATCAAAGCCTGAAAATAACAATCTTTAACTGGCTCCATGATCTTTGAAATATGTAATTTGTTAGATATATAAGTCGTCAAACCCCCCTTGGCCCTTCCTTGAAGGGTACCCACAGCTGGGGTATGGAATGTTTTGAACCCATTTAGATGTACCGGGTCCTTACTCCATGTTTCTTGCAAGCAAATAAGATCTTGCAATTTAATGAAGTCTTTCCAGAGTGGGTTGCCAATTTTAGATTTAACACCAGCAATGTTCCAAGAACAAATGCTACAAGGTAGGGATCCAAGGGAGGGACAAACAGACGGAGCCACAGTGGGGTCTGCCAAAGAAGATATGGGTCCACTCTCATTCCTCTCCGAAAGTCCCACATCCAATGCCACCAGCCGTCCTACATTGCCCTCAAACTCTGGTAAACAACAAACTGCCCCCAATTCACCCTTATTATTGTCCATAGGATCACACCTAGGCTCTATCGTATTAGTTAAGGTATTTTGGGAAGGATGGGTTTGCTGTCAATCGTTGTTATCTAGGCCACTAAAAATGTCAAAGTGATTAAATGTTGATATATTGTATCTTTACCCTTCGGAATACCCCTGATTATAAAGTTGAGGACCATGACCCCGCAACCTTTCCCATCGTAAGGGGGGATAAAAAAAGTCAAGGGGAACAATATTGACATAATCAGCAGCTAAGTGGCCAGTATAGCATTTTTCAAGTATATGGTTAACCAGCAAGGGGGACCGGAACGATACAATCACACAGTCCCCTCTCAAAGATTTAGCATACGAACCAAGCCAGCGAACTCTTCTCACCATCTTAAAATTTGAATAGAGAGCAGTGTTCGGCCCAAATTTGATGGACAAGTAATGAAGGGCCTTGTTCCTCAAAGTAGACCTGTGTTCGAGAGCATTTGGAGGGAGAGGTGGAACATTTGCTAGCACCACGGTATAGGGTCGAGCCTCAGGAGGTAAATTCAACGTGGGTAAACTATATGTAGTAGTTTTCTCTCTAGTGACTGCGACAGATCTTACAGTAAGTAAATCTATATTATGAGCTGGATTTGGAGGTCCTACAATATTTGTTCCTTCTGGAATAGTGTCACCTATGCCAATGACCTCCTTCAGCGCACAACCATCAGAAATCTCTGATGTTTTCGTGGGATTATTATGTGCGTCGAACGAGGACGTTTGAGGTGCAACAGACGGTAAAGTAGAGGGTACATTAACCAATGAAACATTTGGGTTTCCCACTACATGAGTTACCATATTATTGACCCTAGATTCGATGTTTATTAATTTAGTCATAAGAGGTGCAATTAGAGTAGTTAACATGCCTTCCATTTTCTCCCAAAAGCTCTCCCCTGTTTTTGCTTATTCTTCGCCTTCTGGCCTCTAGTTGTCATTTGCGGCATGTCACTACTAATACTTTGCACTGAGCCAGTAGTAGAAATTGGACTTAAGGGTAAGTCCAGCCCCTTCTGTACTGTGGGGCCCTCGTGCATAAGTGGGAACTCAGGTGGTTCATTTGTGGAAAATATGGCCGGGGACAAGGAGAGCCTAGATTGTGTGGGCAACACGTCTCCAGCTGGCTGCTGCTGGGGTGTAACTATATCCCCGGATTCTTGTTGTGTTCTTAATACTGGGAGACCAATAAATGATGGTGCTATTAAAGAATCCTGGGACATTGTAGTATAGATCGATGCGTTATTAACAGTCAGGGGGGGGAGCAAGCCTGCAGAAAGTGAAAGACGCCTTTCGGTGCTTTCAATAGCAGATACAACCACCCCAATTGTTTTTTGGAGCATAAGATCAATTGCTGTTAAAGTTGGTAATGAGGTATTGTTTTGCCTCATATCAGTATGGGCATGAAGAGCCTTACGCTTCCCCATATTGAGTATTAATCCCGGTGCAACAATATCTACCTTAATATAAAAACCTCATACAATAAGCGCATATAATACCGCAAATACACAGAGAATAATAACAGTAAGCGCATTCCAAGGGCAATATTAAAAGGAAAGATATGTGTTCACTGAACCAAAGGATGTGGCCGTGCCCGGCCTCTTTCGGCCCCTGACGGCCACAGACGGTCCCGCCCTTGTCCCGGGCTTAGCCCGGCGCCCGCCCGCGCGCGTCCCGCGACGCGGAGGGAGCCGTTTGAATTTAGCGCCTCCGGGCGCGGAAGTGCTGGCGGATGGGGGCGGTGTTAGCAGGAATCCTGGGAGTCGTAGTCCTGCACTCCCCACGTATGGCGCCCAAAACCTGCAGTAACAGCGGTGGGGAAAAGGGGAGAGCGTCCGCCTCGCGTCGAAAACACAGAGCGTCTGCCCCAGCGAGCTCCCCAACTTTACCCAGGTGAGGTCGTCTCTGTAAACGCCAGTCAGTTCAGCAATGTTTCGTTTCCCGCTCCACCAAGGTAGCCGTTTGAATTTAGCGCCTCCGGGCGCGGAAGTGCTGGTGGATGGCGGCGGTGTTAGCAGGAATCCTGGAAGTCGTAGTCCTGCACTCCCCACGTATGGCACCCAAAACCTGCAGTAACAGCGGTGGGGAAAAGGGGAGAGCGTCCGCCTCGCGTCGAAAACACAGAGCGTCTGCCCCAGCGAGCTCCCCAACTTTACCCAGGTGAGGTCGTCCCCGTAAACGCCAGTCAGTTCAGCAAGGTTTCGTTTCCCGCTCCACCGAGGGAGACGTTTGAATTTAGCGCCTCCGGGCGCGGAAGTGCTGGCGGATGGGGGCGGTGTTAGCAGGAATCCTGGGAGTCGTAGTCCTGCACTCCCCACGTATGGCGCCCAAAACCTGCAGTAACAGCGGTGGGGAAAAGGGGAGAGCGTCCGCCTCGCGTCGAAAACACAGAGCATCTGCCCCAGCGAGCTCCCCAACTTTACCCACGTGAGGTCGTCTCCGTAAACGCCAGTCAGTTCAGCAATGTTTCGTTTCCCCTCTCTGTCAGTTTCGGATCAAAACATGGATGGCCGGGTGCTCAGCTTAGTCAGTTTCTAGAAAGACCTATTTGCCTGGAACAAGACACCCTAATTGGGTCTTTACTATTTCAGCACTTACTGTGCTTGTTACATTAGCAGATACCAGCCCGGGCAAATCCATTTACTCCATAGTTTGCAAGGGGTGTGTGGTGTCCACATGGCCCGGTGCACTATTTGTGGCCCCCTGGGCTTCTATATCAGACTGGGTGACCCCATCGTTTATAAACCCTCTTACACTAGCCGAGACCCCCAGCATTGGTGCTATTACCTACCTGTGCCTTTTTCTATGCCCCTGAGCGAATTGAAAGAGACTTATGTGGAGGATGATGGCATTACCTACCTCCCAATAGATGACCATTTCTGCTAGGTCATGGACGCCTTCATTTCTAAGGCAGTCTTTTAGGCAGTACCCCCCTGGAGAGGATAATAAATGCAGTACGCAGAGCGCTGCTTCAGGCCCCTCCCTGGGAGAGAAGACTTTCTGCGGCTTGAACCCCTTGTATCTCCAGGCAGACCTGAACCACCCGCAATGCCCCCCAAGTGCAAAAGGGACAGGGAACCAGGCTTCAACCTGAGTGCCTTTGACAGACTGAAACAGGCATTCCTGGTCTATTCCCAATCCACCTCACTAGTCCCTCGACAGTCTGGTCCTCCAAGGCTCCAACTGTCACTTCCCTTGGGGTACCGACCCCTGTAACACTTCCACCGCCCAGTCCCCCCGAGGTTTGGATTCCCCCTCGGGCTCAGAGGCGGAGCCGGAGTCAGGTTCTCGCCCATGGCGCCCTTCACCCTGTGACCCACAGCCAGGTACTTATACTGCCAAGGTCCCCTCTATGATGCTGGACCCAGACAACTAGATGCACCTCTGCTCCTCGGAGTGAACACCCGCTGACAAAGTCACGACCTACATTGCTGGGCAGCTTTGCAAGCCACTGGATAAGGAGGTCCGCAATTGTATGAGAGCGGAATGCCCAGGCCCCTCCCAAGAGAACAAGGTAGCTCTCATCCCTGAGATAGACGAACGCATGGCATCCTTCCTAGGGAAGTACTTGCATGACCCGAAGAAGGGGATTGACTGGTCCTGGCAAGCTTGCCAGGACAACCTTCTGGATATTGCAGGCCCCTTGACCACATCCTCCACATGGCGGAGGATTTCAAGGAATCTGGGTTATTGATCCCCCCGAGGTTCTATCAGGCTGGGCTCAGAGGGCCATCATCTTCTTGGGAAACGTGAACTGCACCCACTCCATGGAGAGGCGCAGGTTGCTCCTCATTAAGATTGACCCCAAGTTGGGGGAGCTTGCCACTTCCAAGGCAGTTCACTTCGCAGATGGGAAACTGCTTGGTGACCCATTTATTTGGGAGCTGAGCACGTTTGTGCAGACTTTCAGTTCACTAGACAAGGCCCAGGCGTCCATTAAACAAATCTTTACGCCCCTGGTTTTCTCTTGGGCTGGTCGAAGCAGGGGACATTCGGCCGGCCTTGCACAATACCCAGCCTTCGGCAGAGGATTCGCCAATAGAAGAGGGCAGTACCAGGACGCCTCTAGATTTGGGAATTTCTATCCATCCAACGTTCAACCCCATCACCAGGGCACAATGTACCAATCAAGGACAGTATTCATCCAGTTCCTCTGCATTTTCTGGGGGGCAGGCCTTAGGGGTTCGTCCACAACTGAGAGTCCCTTACCTCCGATGCTTGGATCCGTCAAACAATTTGAGGGTTCCACATAGAGTTTTATGGCTGCCCCGTCCAGGAAAGACCTCCTATCCCTTAGGTGTTCTCTTCCACACATGCCAAGCTGGTGGACATAGCTTCTTCGCAAGGGAGCTTAGTGCATACAATTCTGTGTCCAAGCAGTTTTTAAGCAATCTCTTTCTGGTAAACAAACGGGATGTAGGGCAGTGACCTGTAATCAACCTAAAGGAGTTCAAGAAGTGGTTGGTTTCCCACCATTTCAAAATGGAAGGTATCCACCAACTCAGGAACTTCCTTCAACCCAATGACTGGATGGTGCATCTAGATCTGAAAGACGCTTATTTAAACATCCCAATCTTTCCCCCTCACCTCTGCTTCCTCCAGTTTCAATGGAAGGGAGACACATTTGAATTCATCACGCTCCCCTTTGGTCTGTCATTCGCCATGTGGTACTTCACTATAATAATGCACCCGGTGGTAAAATTTCTAGGGGTATGGGGCATATGTCTAGCAATGTACCGTAACTACATCCTATTCATGGGCCAATGCCTTTAGGCTCTGTCTATACACCTTCAAACGGTGGTCTCTTTCCTAGAGTCACTAGGATTCATTGTCAATCAGGACAACGTGGATGCTTACTCACTCTCAATCTCTGGTGTTCCTGGGTTTTGTGGTGGAATCGGTCTGGGCCTTCCTGAAAGTTGACCAAGATCAAACACGAGCTGTGTCATCTCGTGGTGCAATCCTCCACCTACGTGAGACAGATTGCGCGGGTGGTGGGACTGTTGTCATCCTCCATATAGGCCATTTTCCCAGGCCATCTTCATTATCGGGCCCTACAGCATTTAAAAGCCTTGCATCACAGAAAAGGCCTCACTCCTCCAAGTTGTTCCCCTCTCAGAGGAGGCATGGGAGGAGATTCAATGGTGGTTGGCTCACATGGAGGCATGGATGATCTTTGGTTTAATGCCAGACCTGGAGATAGAGCCGACACAAGCAGCTTGGGTTGGGGGGCGAGATGTGGGGTGTTCTCCACAGCCGGAAGATGGTCCTCACAAGAAAGATCCATGCATATCAACTGTCTCGAATTCCTAGCGGGGTCGTTTGCAGTCTGATGCTGGACCAAGGACCGGGCACAATGCTGCGTCCTTTTCAAGATGGACAATGTAATAAAAGTGTGCTACTTAAATTGTTTGGGGGACCCGCTCCAAGAATCTCTCAGATCTGGCCCTCAGTTTCTGGGGCTACTGTTTGGAGAATCAAATTTCTGTGATGGCAGAGCACCTCCCAGGGGTGACCAATCTCGTAGTGGATTGGCATTCTGGTCACCTTCAGTACGTGAGCCTCTTGTGATTTCACCCATCAGTGTTTCAAGCCCTTAACAACAGAGGGGGCCTATTCTCTGTGGATCTCTTTGCCTCTCGTTTGGATCACCAACTCCCAAGGTACTACAGTTGGCATCCGAAGGAGGTGACCAACGATGCCTTCATTCAGGACTGGCAAACCAAACAGGTGTATTTCTTTCCTCTATTTATGAAGATAATGCGCCTCTCTGATCAGGTCAGGAGACAGGCAACAGATGTCGACCTAGTGACTCCAACTTGCAGATCGCAAGTCTGGTATCCGGTGCTACTGATTCTCCAATCCTTCTACCCCTGTTTCTGGATCTCCTCCAAGAACCAGCAGGGAATTCCCATCTTCTGGTCATTCAAGGATCTCTGTCGCTTATGGCTTGGAGGATTGAAGGGAATGTTGGAAAGTCCCAGGCCTTTCACGACAAGCTGCATCCTTCTTCTCAAGAACATGGGCCAATAGTACTATCAAGTGCTACAAATCAGCATGGTCTAGATTGCTGGGCTGGTGTCACCAGGGACTTCTGGATCCCATGGGGTCAGACATTGTCCACATTTTGAATTTCCTCACTTCCCAGGTGTCAGAGGGCCTTGCTTATAGATCCATCAACAGCTTTAGGTCAGAAATTTCAGCAGGCCACTCACCAGTCGGTTGGGGAAAATCCCCATGTACGGAAACTGTTGCGTGGCATTCGCCTATCCCTTCCTCCAGAATGGCCCTCAAAGTTCACAGTCTTCCTCCGCAAATACCCCAATCTTGGACTGCATCATGATTGTTAAGCCCTATTAAGGGTGAAACTGGTGACAGGTTTCTTGTGTTCCGGTTCAAAAAGAACCTGGCCTGGCAGTTCAAGCTGCACTGTTCCTATTGGAGCAGGGTCAAGACTCATTTGCACATGGCTGGGTCCAAACTGATGTAACATGGTGTGCAAAAAAACAGGGGACTGTGATGCAGTCTAAGTGATTACTAGTAGTTGAGATTAATTCAAGCATTTCAGCCATCACTTTTTGTGTACTTCAGTCGGTGTTCTTCAGGCACCATGCTGTCACAGATAATTTGTCTTATTAATGAATACCAGTGGATTTGGTTACAAATCCCCAGTGCACTAAACCCTTACTGGTGCTTCAGCCTTTGACCACACTAAACAGATGACAGTTCTCGAAGCCCTATGAAATGGCCTGGTAGTGCAAGTTGTTCTCTTGCTTATAGCAAGTTCCATTCTGCTCCTTTGTCTCAGGTTCTCACACTCCTTGTCTTCTATGTGGTGTCTTCTTCGTGTAAGGGCACCTCCTCCCCCATTCTCAGTAGTCAGTGTGCTACTTCCCTCAAAGTTCCTCTTGGCAGACTTCAGAACTTCCAAATTCCTGTTCACTAACTTGGCTAAGGGGAATTGGCTGTAGGTGGCCCCAATCCTACAGCACAGTAGTTTCTCAGTTGTCACTAGAGTGAGGCTCCAACTTCAGGTAGATACATTTTGGCAATGTGGTTGTAGTTTCTACCCCAAACCTGTACTAAGTCTGCATTCCACAAGTCAGGCAGTTTCTCAGTTTGGGTATTCCTCCCTGACTGGTCCTGCCATAGACTTTAAGTCATATCATCACCAGGAAGGTGGGGGTGGGAGTGGGAGTTTCCTAAAAGAAGAAACCCAAAACAACGGTACAGAGGGCGAGATGTTCCTCCTTTAACTATGACTGAACCTGTTGTCAATAACACTTCTAGGGAACAATAGATCATAACAGGGGCATACACTTCTCAATATACTTCAAAAGTTTCACCTGCCTCCATTCCTCAATCAATCAATTAAGTGTTTGTTAAGTGCGGCTACTCACCAGTAGGGGTCTCAAGGCGCTGGGGGTGGGCGGGTGCAGGTTCCGGTCCATCAAGGAGGGGATCTGTCGAAGAGCCAGGTCTTGAGGTCTCTTACGAAGATGGGAAGTGATGTTGTCTGTCTGAGGTGAAGCGACAGGGCGTTCCAGGCCTTGGCCGCGAGGAAGGAGAAGGAGCGGCCTCCCGATCTGGTTTTTCTGGTGCGTGGGACACGGCTTAGGAGAGCTGGGTTGATTGTAGGGTCCTTTGGGGTGAGTGAAATTTGAGTCGGCTGGTAAGGTATGCTGGTCCGGTGTCGTGGAGGGCCTTGTGTGTGTGGGTGAGCATCTTGAAGGTGACTCTTGCCTCGATGGGGAGCCAGTGGAGTGTGCGCAGGTGCTGGGAGATGTGGCAGTGTTTTCGCAGGTTGAGGACCAGTCTTGTGGCAGCGTTTTGGATGTTCTGTAGCTTGCGGGTGAGGTTTTTGTTTATTCCGGCATACAGTGCGTTGCTGTAGTCGAGTCTGCTTGTGACGAGGGCATGAGTGACGGTCTTTCTGTGCTCGAGGTGGATCCATTTGAAGGTCTTACGTAGGAGGCGGTGGGTGTGGAAGCATGAGGACGAGACTGAGTTGATCTGGCGGTCCATTTTGAGTTAGGATTCCAGAATGATTCCCAGGTTGCCTGCGTGGTCCATGGGGGTGAGTGGGTTTCCGAGGGCGGGTGGCCACCAGGTGTCGTTCCAGGCATCTGGGTTTGGGCCCATGATGAGTACTTCCATCTTGTTGGTGTTAATTTGTAGGCAGCTGTTTTTCATCCATTTGGTGACGGCTTCCATGCCTTCTCGAAAGTTGTGTCTGGTGGTGTTGGGTTCATTGGATAGGGAGAGGATGAGTTGGGTGTCGTCTGCGTATGACACAATGTTAAGTCAATAGGTTCTGACGATGTCGGTGAGTGGAGCCATGTAGACGTTGAAGAGCGTAGGGCTGAGGAAGGACCCCTTGGGGACTCCACAGGTGGTAGGTGTAGGGTCCGAGAGGAAAGGGGGGAGTCTGACCCGCTGCGTTCTGCCGGAGCGGAAAGAGTGGATCCAGTTGAGGACCTTGTCCTGCATCCCTGCGTCGTGAAGTTTGCATAATAGGGTGCGGTGAGAGACTGTGTTGAATGCCGCTGAGAGGTCGAGGAAGATGAGGACTACTATTTCTCCTTTGTCCAGTAGGGTGCGGATGTCGTCTGTTGCGGCGAGGAGGGCGGTTTACGTGCTGTGGTTTTTCCTGAAGCCGGATTGGGAGGAGTCGAGGATGTTGTGCTCTTCGATGAATGTGGCGAGTTGGCTGTTGATAGCTTTCTCGATAATTTTCGCAGGGATCGGGAGCAGGGAGATGGGTCTGTAGTTTTTGAGGTCAGTGGGGTCCGCCGAGGGTTTCTTCAGGAGGGGGTTGGCCTCGGCGTGTTGCCAGTCATCGGGGAACGAGGCGGTCTCCAGGGAGCAGTTGATGGTGTGGCGGAGCATGGGTGCGGTGGTGTCGGCTGCTCTGTTGAAGATGTGGTGGGGCAGAGGTCCGTGGGGGCTCCAGAGTGGATTGACTTCATCGTCTTCAGTGTGTCTTCGGTGGTGAGGGCTGTCCAGCTGTCGATCGTTGGCTTCAGGGTGTCGGGGTTTGTTGGTGGGGGTTCCCTGTGTTCGTTATCTTCGTCAAAGTTGTCGTAGATGCTCTTTATTTTGTGGTGAAAGAAGGTGCAGAGTTTGTTGCAGAGGTCTTGTGAGGGAGGGATGTCAGTTGACTCGCTGGTGGGTTGGGCGAACTCCTTGATGATGTTGAAGAGCTCTTTGCTGTTGTGTGCGCGTGTGGAGATTCTGTCTTCAATTGCTTTTTTCTCGCGTCTCTGATGAGTTGGTGGTGGGCGTTGGTGGCGGCTTTGAAGTTGTTGTGGGCTTCCATGGATTTGGTGTTCCTCCTGGTCTTTACGAGGCGGCAGCAGGTGCATCTGGACTCTTGAAGTTCGGAGGTGAACCATCTGACTTTCTTGGCGTGGTTGTTGTTGTTTTTCTTGAGGGGAGCTATGATGTTGGTGCTGTCGGAGATCCATCTGTGCAGGGTTCGAGCTGCTGTGTTGGGGTTGTCGTTTTCCGCGATGGTTGGGGTGGAGTTGCTAAGTGAGGAGGTAAGCTGGTCGTCGGTGATTCTGGTCCAGTTTTTTCGTGGGAGTAGGTGCTGGTGTCTGTGGATGATGGGTGTTCTGAAGGTGAAGTGGACGCAACGGTGGTCAGTCCATGGGAGTTCTGTGGTGCGGCTGAAGGTGATGGAGTGTCCTTTAGTGAAGAGGGGGTCGAGGGTGTGTCCTGCTGAGTGCGTGGGCTCGGTCACGATCTGGCGAAGTTCAATGTTGTGGAGGTTGTCCAGGAGGGATGTGGTGTTGGGGTCCAGTTGGTTGTCGATGTGGAAGTTGAGGTTTCCCAGCAGTGTGTAGTTGGTGGATGCGATGGCATGCGGGGAGATGACGTCCATGATGGTGTTGGTGAATGGTCTGCGGGATCCAGGGGGTCGGTAGATGAGCGTTCCTCGGAGGGTGGTGGTAGGGTTGGTCTGTATCTTGAAGTGTAGATGTTCCATCATGTCTGTGGGCTCGTCGGGGAGTGTGATCAGGCGGAGGGTGGATTTGTGGACGATGGCGATTCCTTCTCCCGGGTGGGTGGGGCGGTGCTTTCTGGAGGTCTTTTACCCTTGGGGAATGGCGATGGCTATGTCCGGTCCCGAGGTGGTGTTGGTCCAGGTTTCGGTGAAGATTCCTCCATAGCACAAATTCTTATCACATACAAAGTTCCTCAGGAAAGCTTTGGAGAAGCACTGCAGTTCACATTGCTATCTTGACTTTCTCCAACCTTCATTTTATGCATCATTCTAGTTCAGGAAATCAAACCAAATTCCTCAGCTTCCACAGTCACATGAAACACACAAGCTCCACAGACAGTGACAGACCAATTTAAAACATGGGAGAGGCCAATTAACAACTCACGCTGGCAGGAGACAGGTAAAATGTACTGTCCTTGCATTATAATTCATTGCTGACCCGACAATCAGTCTTCTATAGCTCGATGAGAGGCACATGCCGGGCCCTCCAAACCAGAGATCGGGACTCATTCCTTGTCACATGGAGCGATCAGTGCACACACATGATTATAATGTGTTCTGAGGGAATAAAAGTCTATTCTGGAGACACCTTCTATCACTTGCATGACTCAAACCCGCCATACCTCTATATTTAGCCTCCAAACTTTCAGCGCAGATCAAACTGACATGTGCTCCTTGCCTTTGGTTCATTTCTAAGAGAGACCAGGAATAAGGATTTTTACCACCCAAGATAAGGAGATTTAGGGTGAAAAAGTGCATCTGGAATAAGTGCTGCAGAAAGGGCCTTGTCCATATGTCAACAGTTGCTGGGTGGAAGTATATTCTCTTGGGAGGTTGATGCTTTGCCTATTATTGTACTTGGGTGATTGCTGTTGGCATACTCATTGCCTGACACTTTGCTAATTCCTTTTTCAGCTACACTTGTTGAAATGAATATATCTATACCTCTTTAGTAGGAATAAGAAAACATGCCTTTGCAGTAATTTATCATGTGTGATACATTGCAGCAGATTTAGGGATGGCACTGGGGGTTAGTTCTGTCTGTGCTGCTCTGAAACTATGCTTGCTGTCTTCTGCAACCATTGACGAGATAACTTAATAAGGTTAAGAGACAGCAATGCAGATCATTGTGTAACTTGTAGGTTAAAGGATGACACTTGCACTGCTCCACATTTTATCCTACAGAGGTTGAAAAATGGTGCTATGGAGCTGAGTTATAGTAACACTTGATGTTCTCAGCAGTTCAAATGGCAAAAGCTTGGAAGTAAACACAACAGAAAAAACAGCACCATTATTAGCAACTGCCAAAGATTGTATACAGGTATTTTTCCTACTTCTGGTCAGTTAGACGACATCATGGAACAAAGTTCCAAGTCATAGTATCCAAGATTTGCTGGTGCACATTCTCCCCGCCTATCTCTGCCATAGCGACATCTCTGGTTTCCTGTCAAAACTTTATTCTAAAGAAGAAGCCAAGAAGAGGACTTAATTTCCCAACATCCATCTGCACAGGAAATGACAGCACTACAGTTCCTATCATCAATCTACACAGGAATCGACATTACTGGTTTCCCGTCTACGGCACCCTACATTCCTCCTATCTCTCAGGACCTACCTAATGGTGGCTGCAGTCAAAGATGGTTCAAAGGCCAGCCCATTTGTGCCTGTCCAGGTTTACACCACGCCCAGATCCAGGAATCTTGGTTCTTCATCTACTCCACGCTACCCTGCTGCCCTCCTCATACTCGCAACCCTGGCTGCCATTCGCAGCACTCCTCACCACAGAATAAGAAATTAATGTTCACATGCACCTCCAGCAAATTTTAATGCACTCTCCCACAACTTACACCCAACACTCCTGTACCAATAGCACCTAGGACTCCACTCGCTAACTCACACAGACCAGCAACCTGCACGTAGAGACCAAATTCCATCCACACAAGAAGCCACACTTGCATGCATGCTCAACACCAGGTCACTCACCAAACACGCCATGGAGATATGGAACCAATTGCACAACCATACTCCTTACCTGCTCTTCCTCACGGAAACATGGCTAAATTCAACCTCTGCACTAGATATCGTATAGCCATCCCCGCAAATTACAAAATAGTCAGGCAAGACCTTCAGCACAGGCCCAGAGGTGGAGTCACAATCATATTCATCAGATACCATCAGCTGCACCACCTACACAGACATCTCCACTAGTTATATGGAACACCTCACGTTAAAGATACGCATCACAGCCAATTTCTCCTTGAGGGAATCCTCATGTACAGACCAGGACGCTGCACCAATTTCACCACATGCATTACAGAAGACTTAGTTGCACCCCTTATCATCAATGCCAGCATCTTCATCCTCCTCAGGGACCTTAACTTTCACCTATAAGACGCACAAACTGAAACTCTGCGGCTCTTCTTGATAACCTCAGAAGCCTTGGCCTCAGCACCTGGACGCCACCTGGGGTGATTTTCCGCACTATACAATTCTGATTGATTTATTGATCTCACCCAGCAGGTTACCAAACCCAAATACACTATCAGTCACCTATTGGCCCTTTATCAGCAACATCACAGAAGGCAAGCCAGCAACTTTGACCTGAACTGACCACACTCTTGTCAGTTTCAGTCTACCCATCCCTCAACACCACAGACCTACCACTATGGGAACCACTAGCCACAGCTGGAAAAGCATCACGGAAAAGACGTGGGCTTCCACTCTCTCCTTGCATCGTCCCGAGCACTCCAAGAACTAGCCTTAAGCCATCAAGAACTTCAATAGCTGGATCACTACATGCGCCGACACCCTGGCTACTCTTAAGCACAACAAACAACAAGAGTCTGACTAAAGACAAGGTGATAAGCAGAGCAACTCATGCTGACTCAAATGGAGAACAAATCAAGACACCACAGTTAAAGGCATCTTTAAATCAGCCCTAAACCTCTCCCACCAGCAAAGAAGGAACATCAAGTGCACAGCTCTTGCAGATCGCATTGATGCACACACTACAACAAGGAAATGGTCACCATCATCAGCTATTTCACCATGCATCCTGCTGCCTTCAGCAACATCACCCCTCACAAGTCCTTTGCTATAAGCTCTCGGAATTCTCTGTAGTAAAATCACCTCCATAAACAGCAACTTCAATCCTCAACTGGGCCCATCACCATTTCAACTCAACTTTCCATCACGGCTGGAGAACGAACCTTGACCTGGTGGCCCACCAACACTGGCATCAAAATCACTGCTACCACAAAGGTTGTACACTTGGCGTCCCCATCTAACCTTTCCCCCACCATGCCTTCAACAATGGACTCCTACCTATCAGCGAAGTATGAACTCCCATCCTCACCGCCTCCATTGACTCAGCCACATTCCCAGACACCTGGAACGTGTCACCTTAATGTCCCTTCTCAAAGAACTATCCCCTGACCCAGTCAGGGTATAACTACAGACCTATCTCCCACCTACCAGACACGGAAAGGGTCTCAAAGAAACAAATCAACTGACGTCTCACCGACCACCTTAGCCAGCACCAGCATCTTGACGCCACACAGTCTGGATTAAGGCTCCAATGCAGTACAGAAACAGCACTTATTGGTACCACAAATGACATCAACATGATCCTTGAGAGGGGAGAAAAAACAGCCCTCATTCTCCTGGACCTCTCTGTAGCATTTGACATGGTCTCACACCCCATCCTCATCAGGCACCTGCACCAGATTGACATCCAAGGACCTGCTCTCCTATTGATCGCCTCCTTCCTAATAGATAGAACAGGAGCTGTCAGCCTGGCACTTTACTCCTTGGAAGCCCATAAACTCATCTGCAGAGTGGCTAAAGATTCATCACTCAGCCATACTCTGTTCAATGCATACGTGATCCCTCTACCCAGGGTTATCCCCAGACATGACATCAACATCCTCTCATATGCCGACGCCATGGAACTCATACTCATAATCTCATACTCTCCATCTCAGACAAGACCCCCAACCCAAGAAACAAGTTCACTGCGTGCATGAGTAAAACCACTAACTGGATGAAAACCAACTGTCTAAAGCTCATCTCCAAAAAGACAGAAGTAGTAACCTTTGGCAAGAACTCCTCACCATGGGACTCCAACTGCCAGCCGGTGGTACTCAAGCTCACACCCAGCCCCCATGCCAGGAACCTCTAAATAATCATAAACAGCAAACTGGACATGACTGCATAAGTCAACGTCAAATGGCTCCCAAGCAACATGAGAAAATCTGTCACTCACACCCTAGTCACCTACAAGTTGTACTACACCAACACTCTCTACTCTCGGATCACCAAGCAACTCAATAGAAAAGAGCACACCATCCAAAATTTGGTAGCCAGACTTATCCTTAACTTCCCACACAAAACACACATTACATTACACCTCAGGGAGCTCCACTTGCTCTCGAGGCACAAAAGCGCTTGTTTTACACCCCTTACACACACATTTAAGGAACTACAGTACTTAGGCATCCCCTACCTTAACAGTCACATCTCCTTCCACCAACCATCTCCTCTCCACATGCATAAACAGATCAGGAGGATTGGAGTTCTCTTATATTGTTCCTAAAGTGTGGAATGGCCTCCTACTCCATATCAGATTCTCCTTCTCTCTTCTTGAATTCTGCAAGAAGCTGAAGGCCTGGCTTTTCAATTAACCAGCCCACCATAGGCAGGGCTAGGCACAACAAAACAGTGGATCATTTGCTATATTTTGAGTTCTCTTCCATGGCATTAGAGGTTTTCCACTCAGGGAAGCAGTTTTATCTGCAGGAACAGCCACCATGGGAAGGAACCTCATCATTAGCCAAGTTCGATGGTAGGATCTGCATTTTCACATTTGGGCACTGGAAATGTACTCGCTGTAATTAGGGAGCTCTGTCGGTGCGCACATATCTTGTGTCCATATCATCTTAGTGGGTGTTTCTAAGCATGTAAGGGTCAGTGTAAGGCTGTCATAATTAACCTGGCAGTCTTTTACAGTGATAATTCTTTCCAAACCTGACATACTGGACATGCTAAATAAATCTGCTTATTTGCCAACCTCTGTTGGTAAAATTAAAACCGCAACTTGACACTCCCATTTATGGAGATGAAGAGTTCTCTGGTGGTTGGAAATCCTGCTATGGTGGCCAAGCCACTGAAGGAGCAGATTCCAGTCCGCCATTTTATGGTTGAGTTTCTAATGCCACTTACCTCTAAATCAGTGTCATAATCCTTGTGATGTGCTGACCTGTGTGTGCTGGTGAGCACAGAGATGCATTCCCCCAAACATCGAGGGAGGAGTCTTCCACTGCAGAGGGTGGAAGCGGTGCATGCAGACCTTGGGCTCCGCTTGGAGTGATGCTTTGCAGCTGTTACACCTGCACTATGTGAAACATGGAATTAGGAATAAGACAAACTACATTTCCCAGTGTCCCACATAATTCTCTTGAGGTTTGAAGTAGTGCTTGCCTTCTTTGAGCCATTGAGTATACGTTCCTAATGTTTCAGAGTGTTCCTTGCTAGCAATCCTTATACTGCTTTGTTGTTCATTCCAGGCTGATTAAGGACTTCATACCCAGAGAAGTATTCTATATAAATATTAGACACTAAGAATTTAGTCTGTCATTTGTACAAACTATTGGAATCAGCTTGTTTAGGATTACAAACTCTTACTTGAGTCATCTTGTTTGGGACTATGAAATCTATATCTGGCCTCAGCCTTCTAGGTCTATGAACTCTACTGTATACAGACTTTCTTTATTTCAAGGGAATCCCATGGTATTAGGGTACTACCAGCGGCAGGAAGTGTATGCACATTGCCTCAAATGACTAATATTAACGAGTATTCCCTATGTTGAGATGATAAACTATATGCGTTGAGAATCATTCAAATCACAGATTTGATGTCTAACTTACTAAAGGTAGTTGAAAGTATTAAAATGCGTATTCTAGTTCAGGTTGTTCTATCCATAGTTTACAAATAATATTTACCACTTTCATCTCTAAGAAATCGTAGACTTGTCAGCAACCGCAGAGAGTGGGCAATGATGAGATCATCACGAGGTACATCAGATAACTTAGTGGAACTAATGAATTGTAACCTCATTCACCAAAATCTAAAAACATATTTACTTGTTGTAGACATCCACACCTCCACTGTGCAGGCTGAGTCCAACAGTCAAGACAAGCGAGAGGAAGATATCTGGTCTCTCTGTTTCTCTCTTTTCTCCCATTCTACTTTCCACTAATCTACTGCTGAGCAACATAAAAATCCTTTGCGTGGTCACCATTGGTTGCAGGGAAGTGAGGATAATGGGATTGCTCCTGCCATATCTGGATTGCCAGGTTAGTGCAGCCTTAACAATCAGGACCAATGTGCCTGTACTAACCAAAGACTAACCACCCTTCAAAATAGAGCGGGGAATTATTGACTGCCTTTAGATTTTGATGGCTACTTAGCATCCATTATGATTTATGAATGGTATGGTCTGATTTATACTGGAAGTATCTTTCCTGTGCTTCCTGTAATTATGCCTGTAACATCCATATGCATTAGCCATCCTATCATATACCAATGCCAACCTACTTTCATGGGTAAACCTCAGTTATAAGGCACTTTTGATGATGAATCTGGGCGATATTGATTCAACCTGGGCATTTGTTCAGTGATAATAATGATCCCTTTCCCTTTCTAGATGAATTTCATTTCTTCATAAAGGATTCAAATATATTTCATAGGAGGTTTATAAAATGGTGTTGTGAACTCCTTTGCCTAAGCATGGAATCAAAAGAGATACTGACATAGCGCTAACCCAAAAAGCAGATGTCTAGATAGTCAGGAAGACCTAAAAGCTGACCAGATGCAAATTAAATTCCCACCACTTCATGAACCTGATGATCCGCTTCAATCTACCATATGTGTAAATGCAGGTAATTTTCAGGCCTGGGCATAGTTTGCGGAGTTTTGCTACGCGAAACTCCGCAAAGATAGAAAAAAACTCAGCGTGCAGTGCGAGCTGCAGTTTGTGCTGGTATTCCTGCTGCTCTGGTAGAAATTCTATCCGAGCGGCAGCTTGCGCTCGCGAGCAGGGAAAAAACTCCGCTGCACGTCATGAAGCGGAGTTTTCTGCACTCCGCGAGCTCCGTGGAGTGTGGAGGGCAGAAAACTCTGCAAACTCCGCGAACGGAGCAAAGTTCACCGCCCAGGCCTAGTAATGTTGCACAGGGTTGACATACAAAGGCCCGTGTCCTGTAGTGGTTTGTGTAGCATAAGGTAGATCCTTACCTATAAATGAAAGGTGAGATGAAGAAACGTCAATATGTGTGCTTCCTTTTTAAAAGAAGTCCCTATACTCCCCACCCCCAAAAAAGACAAAACCTAAGGTTTATGTATTTCTTGTTGGGAGTGCAACAAACCTTGACGGGGCATCAGGGCTGATAATGGCTCAGGCCTTGAAGCAAATACAACCATGCGGGATACATTGCTTCTTTCGTTTTGACTTTCTTGTTCCAATCAAGGAAAGATTACAGAAAAGCAAAGCCCATGCCTTATCCAAATAACATCATAATGAAGATGATGAACCAAAAGCAGTGCACACCCCTTTTATTCCACAAAAGAATGTTATATTTGTCATTTACTGGTCAGTTTCTGCGAGGTCAGGATACGTATCGTAGTAAATTAAAAGTAATTCCTGAGTCAAGATACCACACACAACCTAAGGGATTCTTATCCAAAGATTACATTTGTTAATTTCATAATTTCTTTTTCATCATTAGGTGCTGGGCATTACAGGTTCTAGGAATCCCAAGGTTTAGTGCAAAACTATGATTGGTTAGTGATCCTAGATAATACCATCAAGGTCAATATTTGGAGTTGTGAGACATGCCAAAATAAAGTCTTGTCTCACCATTCTCGTATAATTTTCTTACCCCTACTGATTATCCCGAAAACCATGGCATTTCAGAACTATGGATTTCATCACACACTTCCACCAAAACACAGCCATATTACAAGTTGAACTGTGACTTACTCCGGTACCAAGATTGCAGGTTGCAGATTGCGTTGTGGTAATCAAGCCTGCACCCCCAACTTGGTTTCCAGCCATCACTTTCTTCCTACGTCACTCTTTAACATGAACTCCCAGAAAAAGTGATCACTGACTGAAAAACCGAATTCCCCTCCCTTTGCTCGAAAGAAGTCAGAATATTGTTTAGCATGTCACAGCATACCACTTTTACACCTACAGGTAAAGCAAGGATGGCTGCAAAGGAGATAAGCGTTGTGCCTGTTGCAATTGCACGAAAAGAAACCAAGGGTGGGTTACACACTTTCGTTGAGCAGTATTTTCCTCAGCAACATACTTTTACGGCAAGCTAACAATAATAATCAAAAATTAATGTATTGCCACAGAAGATCTACACTCTCCTGACGCCAATGTTCCAGTGGATGACAGGGTTCGACAAATACTATTGGTATTGCAGAACCCCAGCTATAGCTTCTGCCTCCCTGGGAAATATAAAGGGATGATCAGTCTTGTTGCAATGTGTATTAGACGTCCCATGCTCCTGAGAATCCATCTGGTCTTTGACATACTCCTCCTGAAATCTGTGGAGGTGAGGAGTGCAGATTCCAGGAACACTTCAGGTTTAAAGAAGAATTGTCCGATCCAGAGCCCCGCCTTTAAGGTGCTGGCACCAGAATAAACATTGGCAAAAAGACCAAGGCTGTATGAGGGTACTCCAGCGCCACTGAGGAAGTGGCACATCAATCAAACAGGCTCACTCATTCTACTAACACAGGACAGCTGAAGATAGATGCATGAAGGTACTCTCACGCGTTATGCTATTGCAGCACTCAGTCCTGGGTTACTACTGTTATCCAAACACTGCACATCTCCTATCAACCGTGCTTTTCTTAGGTTGTGCTTAAATTCATACAAGTCCGTGAGAGGAAAGAATAGATATCACTTAGGCTGGAACTCTGGCCTTTCTGGGTTTGTGGCTGTCTTTTCTGTTACTTCTACTTCTGTGATTACCGCTGGTACTCCCGTCTCCTGGAGCTGTCTGCTTGCATCTTTCAGCCCTATGTCTCCCTGTGTTTTGGACCTCTGAACCATTGGTTAGGTAACGCCGTATTCTCCATTTCTTCACTCCTGAGGGATGGGGCACAAATGAGGGGCATCACCGCCTGCACAGCTCTTGACAGCTTGCTTGGTGCCTCTTGAGACCTTCTACACACATCACTTGGAGGTTTTTTCCATTCTAGACTGGTAAGAATGCATTCCCTATTCTGAATCTTTGTTCACATTTACAGACATTTAGAATACTTCCCAGTAAAGAACAAATACTTTTTACTTTTTTTATTATTTGTGTATGATGAATGATAGCCAAAAATAAGGTAAATTCCAATCCTCCCACTGCTTTTACTATCTCTGTAATTCTAGTGCCAGTCAATGGAATCTGCTGGCTACTTTCCAATAACATCCTAATCTCCAAGTGCCAAACACGTGAATAGGGTGACCCTCTCCTGTTAGTTATTCAATTAAAGGCATCTCTTGAGATGCTGGAGCGTACTCACTACACATCTTAGGTCTGTGAATACTGTTTTCTTAACACTGAGCTTCTCATTGCCGGTTTCCAATTTATACTTCATGCCCATCTCCCATAGTATACCGGATTTTCGCTCTTTTACTTGTTTTCTTTTGCAGATGAAGGGCCTCTAAGACTTCCTATTGTCTTTTCCGTTGCTGTCCTGCCCTATACTGAATCCAGTTCTCATCTCGTCTGATGATGCATTGAATTGGTCACTCATTGATCCAGTAGTAACACCCATTCAATCATTTATTTGAATTTTGTGGGACTAGGAATTCCTGGAGCTGAAATTAGGGGTAAGTGTAACTTCCGTAATTCCGTGTAGTGTCATCCCGTGGAATTACCTAAATAGTCTCGGAGATTACACAGAATCATGCGAGAAGAGTAACTCTGCATTTATTATTTTTTCTTAGTGCAAAAAAGCCCCCTCACATCCAAAATGGACATGAGGATGCATTTTGCGCCAAGAAATAGCGCTAAATGCAATAGAACAGCAAGAGCAGCCACTCGTGCTCGCTAAATACTCTCTCGCTGCAGGATTTTTTCCTACAGATTACTCTTAATTACGCGAGCAGGCATAATCAAATTTTTATGGGTAACTCCACATCAGAGAGTAACGCGGAATTACCGACATTTCTCGAAATATTACGGTGTAATTAAAATTACACCCAGACCTAGCTATAATGTTTATTAACGCCCAACTGAGGCGATCGGATGGGGCAATGGGGAACCATATTTGCAAATGCGCTTCAGATTCCATGTTTATTTTCAGAAATGATTATACTTTAGCTTGCCCTGCTTATTTCTGAGCAAACATATTGTGTAATTCCTGGCATAAAGTGAAATAATTTATGAATACAGAAAGCCTGGCCGAAGAATAGGCGTGACAGCAGGCCTCATAAGATTAGCAGTGACAAATGTCACATTAATCTGAGTGCTTGTCAGTGGTTTAAAAATGCAACAGCAAATACCTTAACGGGTATCAAGTAGGCAAACAGCATTTGTATGCACGACATAAATACAAATGATTAATCTTTCACAAACTTTAAAAGGGATTATAGTTTAATCGGCCATAATCCTCTCAAATTTATTTTCTAAAGAGCAAAAGAACAAAGTTACGTCCTGCAGTCTCATGAACCACTTAATACTCACAAACCAAGGTGCGCTTTTGCTAAAGCCGCTGTGGTAACTCTTAGTAAGGTGCCCTATTGTCCAAGTTTAGGAAGTACTTTCTCCAAAAGGTCCTCTAACCTTGCCTTTCCTTCTCTGGATTGGTGCATGTCTTTAGGAACAGAATGACGAAGGCCCTAGTGCATAGTGGAAGTGGAAAAGTAGGGACAAGTCCTGGTGTCACACTTCATCCCTCAATCAGAGTCCTGATTATAGTTCACGAAAATGAAGCTAAACAGATACCTGTGCCAACAGCATGAACACAGAAACAAAATACTTTAAAAATGCCTGCCGGAGCTGCAGTCTATTACAATGATACCTGCATGTTGTACTGGGCCTGCCCTTTCTCACAAGAGCACTACAGAAAATCTCTGTGCTATCTGAAGATAGTTCCTACAGTGCTCAGGGGAAAAAGCCAGTCATTTCGGATGCTATCGTCTGACGGAGATTTTACTGGTGAAGTTGAGGATTCAATCCTGAAAGTACACCACTGAACATTTGTCCTGTCTACCTGGGTGATGCTTGGACCCATTCCTGTCGGTGAACAGGACGTACGTGGTACTGAGACTAAGCGCACCTTTATTCTTTCTCTGCAGAGCTTCAATCAGCCCATCCACTGTATTTTACATCCTGACTCCCCTCGCTGTTTTCCAAACAGGTGCTCCCTCTCTGTCCTGATAAAGACCCCATACTAAGGACTTAACAACCTTGAATACTTGAAGGGGTCGAAACGTTGACTTTAACTCTCTTTTGCAACAAGCTGTGACGACTGAGATTTGTTATCAGCATCCTCTACAATGCTATGTAGTCTTATGTAATAGGTTGCCTGTTATAGGCTGGACAGGTTTCATCATGTAAATATAATGTATATATGTCATATTGCCTCTCCCTTCCTTACAACCCTCACAAACATACCTTTTTCCCCTGAGCACTGTATTTTTCTCTCATTATACTGAGCACATTTATCTCAAGTGTATAAATGATTATGATGTTTTCAATAATCAGTTGATGTTTTGATAATAAATTGCATCTGTTGCAGACACATGAAAAATATACAGTGAATGCCTTTATCGATTTTCTTTGAAATTGTCGCTACTGTGACCATTTTCCTACTGTACTGCACAATCTAAGAAGGAGATCCCACGATGAAAGGGTTCTCCTAAAAGGAACGCTATTATGAGTAGTTTCACATCCACTTATGGAAACCAACTTGTTGCAAAGTAAAAATTGCACCTTGGCGGTCCTATGCATAGGTAAACATCAGATCCCTGTGCTTCTTCGCATGAAGAAATGGTCCAGAAATTGGTGCACCTACATGTGAACATGTTTCCTTAACAACTGCACCATGTTAGTCACTGTCGCTAAACGCAAATCCTCTCTCAACCCAAAATATACACCCGCCATGGATTTGGGTTTAGACTTCGGGCTGTTGTTCTCAGATGTCTGCGTTTACCTACTCAATCTGATGAATCCACCCCACCACAAACCACGGCCAGAGTCTTGGCGCAGGTGGAAGGCACTTTTTCATGAAATTAATGGGACAATTGATCATGACTGTTTTTACAAGCACATAAACTTATGTGTGGAGGGGAAATGTTCATGATGCACGGGTTTATTTCAATTACTTTTAGTTTTACATTTTTGTTGATATGGTTTTAAGTATGTGATGTTTTTTACAAGTGGGAACGGGAAGCGAATGGGCAATAGTAGACCCGTGATCAAATACACCAATGGGTTACAGGAGGGAGTGTCACGTTTCTTTAAATTGAGTGGAGCATAGGCAGACGAGGGAAATGGAGGTTTAACATGGTGGTCGTTACGAGGCAACTTTATACCAGGTACGAATGGAAGTGATTTACGAGTAGATAGTGTTTTGTTAGGGGAAGAGGAGTAAGAACGTTTATGCAGAGGATGATTCAAATGAGATGGGGATAACATCGGGATCGAGTATAGTCACGTGACAGGGGAGGTTTAAGCATGGGGGAGGTTTGGAGTTTTGTTTGTCACAGAGAGGATTTTTTTCACAATCTTTAGTAATATTACTGGGGTTGTATCAGGATTAGCATGGGTTCTATGGAGCATTTAAGACCAGTCGGTACATAATGGGTTTAGTTTAAGTCATAGAGTTATAATGGGCATGTTTATTAAATGCAATTGTGAATTATGTCGCTGTTTTTTAAGAAAAAGTGACGTAATTCTTATATAATGTGGAGGATTCGAGATTCAGATCATTGTGCATGTTTAAGCCTGGATGGGCAATCATGAAGTAATTATATGCATAAGTTTTAACGAATCTCGTAACCCTGGCGTGACGATGAAACTTGGATAAATAATGAAAATAAACATGGATTAATTGTGGAAAAACTTTGGTGAAAGAGAATTATTTGGAACACTCAGTTTACACAGCTGTGCAACTCGTGATGAACTGCAAGGTGCGTGACATCTGTTTTCATGACGGAAGGCATAATAAAACCAGCCCTTAGCAGAGCTTTGCTAACACTACAGAAGGTCCAGTCAAGTCACCCCAGGAGCAATGAAAAAGCATTTGCATTCGCATTGCTAAGCAGATGTTACAGACTCTCATTAAATATTTTACTTTTACTAGCATTCATGTTTGGTGTATGTTTACAATGCAGCCACACGTTGGGTATGCTTTGTCAAAATATACTACACACAGCAGTAATCCCAGTAGCGACCTCACATCCTTGTACTCAGCAAAACCTTTTCATTCATAAATCCAATTTACAACCGCCCTTTGCATAAGGTATTGTGCAAGTGGGAGACTAGCCAAATGAGCATAACTGTCAGAGCAACATGTGGCAAGTGCACCTGCAAGTGTTAACATTGATAACACATCACAAGCGGTACCCAACAGTAAAGTGCAAGGCGCAGTACAATCCGTTCCATTCAGATGACAGAAACCTTTCAATCAGATTTGTCTAGTCTGATTTTTCTTCTCGCCTGCCTGGTGCCTGACAACTTGGTTTCTAGAAAAATTAGCAGGGTTCTAAAAATCCTCTATGTGCTCCTGACCCTGTGGCAGGATGAAACTCCTTCACTGGAAGCAACCATTCCATTTGTCTACTGTGAATACTCTTTCGGAAATCAATAAATAAATATTCTTATGGTTGGTTCTGGATTTTTCCCCAGACCCAGACTCCGTTTTTACTTCAATTTTTCACTAGTGGTCAATTCATGGCAGCATCACCGAATACCCTATTTTGGATTTATATGAAAAATAGAATTATCACTTCATGTTTTGACTATTCTTGGGTTTTAGCTTAACTATTTTTTTACATTTCTTTACTGGGTATGGTCATTGCTTATTTAATGGTGCCTTTCTGCCACCTTCAGATGACGCACTTTGCCGTCGGCTGACTACCAATCACAGCAAAAGGTAACATTTTGGGCCATTGTCCCTTTGCTGTACTGACACCTTCCATCTGATTTGGTGCCAGCTTTGCTGTACTGATTTTTGAACCCTCTGGTTTATTGAGGTCTCTTTCTTGTAGTCTTGAAGTGTGGCGTAAATGAGATGCACATCAATCTTGGCAGGGATCCATAAGGAAGGACTTCATCTAGAGAGGCGTTGCTTAGTTTGAGGAGGAAGCATGAAACTTGGTCGCCACTGTGTGCATAAGACCACTGTGCACATGTCAAATACTTGCATAAATCTGAGAACGGGCAAAGGATGATTTTTATGCAGAGAGGCTGCATAGGCACAGATTGTATTTAAAGCTCAGTTGGGCAACCTTTTGACGGTACGAAAAAACGACGAGTCCCCACACACTGCCGTTTTACCTTTTCTCGCCCTGTGATTAATAACCATGTTTTTAAATCTTTTATCTCAAACATAATTGCAGCTTAATGTCTTCATAGAGACCCTTTCCTTTAACGAGCTTCAGTCCCACTCAGCTCAGGATTGTGTCTCTATAGAAGGGATCAGCGCACCCCACCTGACCTTCTCCCTCCCGCTTTGTGTCCGTTTTGTAACTGCTCTCCTACAACCGAGTTAATTAATTTTACGAATTAATTTGTGAGATCCCGTCATGCCCTTCTCTCTCTCTCTGTGGAGGGCCTGCGTTCGTGCAGCTCTTCACAGCCCGCCCTTGCCCCCCTGAGGGCTTGCTGGCGAGCTTTGTGTGCGGGTGGGAATTTCTGTCAAGTTCTGTCAAAGACCCTCAACCTTTTGACCCGGAATTTAAAGGCCTTTCTGCCTAAAATCTCCCACTCTGGCAAAACATTGCCCTTCACCAGTGAATAAAGGAACACGCATTCCTGTCGTGGAATGTCGATCACCAACAATACGCAGCTATCGGAGCGCACTTTCTTTCCAGAGTGGAATGTTGCTATGGGCACACTGACCCGATTGTGTGCCTCCCCTCTTCCAATTACGTTGTCCCTTCCAGTGCTGTGTTTAGTGTCATGTTTTTACAGTTTGCCCACTCCATGGATGGTTTCTGGAGCCTATAGATTTACTGACGATTCTAAAGCATTGCATATTGCTCCAAGGCCCCCAGAGTTTCTGATTTTTTTTTTGTTGAAAACATATTTTTATTGGATCAAAGGTCACATACATTGCAGAGTTCCTTACCCCATGAAACGTCTGCCGTAGTAGACATTGCGAAGCATTTCCATTGACGTTTGATACACACATTTTCTTTGTCATTACTATCGTAAAACCGAAGAACATAAACACCTTAAACCCCCCCGTTGCATAAACTCGCGACTGCGTCGTATTTGCCACTGCATACATTGGTCCCACATCAGAAGCCTCCCGCTGTCCCACCAATCCCCTACCCCAGGGGCCCATGTTTCCTCATAAATGCCGATGAGTCCACCGGGGGGACTGGATCCAGGTCCAGGCCATGATAATTTGCCCATCTCTTCCAAATTTTGGGATGCTTTTGTGGGCCTTAAATATTGGAATCTCTAACCCCATGTAGAAGTCTAACCCATTCTTCCAGGCCGAGAGAGAGGGCGGAGCTGTCGCCTTCCATCCCTTTGCTATATCCCTTTTCGCCAACGTCAGTCCCAGCAGCAACAAGTGCTGCATGTAGATGTTACCTCCTATACCCTCCATAATGTGTAGGATTGCCAGTCTGGGAAAAATGGGAGCTCCCACCCCAACACCTCAGCCAGACAGGCCATGACCCTCCTCCAAAAGTTCGTAAGTGCTGTGCAGTGCCAGATAGTGTGCATCAGGTACCCCTCATCTCGATTGCAGCGCAGACATATCTGGGATGTAACCAGACCCGCCCTCCACAGCTTAAGCCTGGTATAGTACACCCGGTGCAGGTTTTTGAATTGAATGAGATGCAATCACATCGCTATCGCTGCCTCTCTAGGAGATGCCAACGCTTCTGTCCAGTCGTCTCCATCCAGCTGACCAACGTCCCCAGCCCATGCATCTTAAGTTTATCTAGTGTATTGGCACTGTGTGTTTCCAGGGACTGGTAGATCTTTGAAATCTTGCAGTCCTGTAGATCATCCATGAAAACCTTGGCTTCCCCCGGGCTAAATTCAGAAAGTGCTTCAAGCCCTGAGACACTGGAATTAAATGGCATGCTGAAACTGGAGACATTTATAGAACTGGGTTTTCGGCATCTGGTACTCGTGTTGCAAATCCTGAAATGACTTCAGCATCAAGCCTTGCATTACATCTCCTAAAGTCGAAATGCCGATATTATCCCACACCCAGAACCCGGATAGTGCAGCCAGCTACAGTGTCTAAGTCCATTCTTAGACATTGTAAGTGCAGTGCTGCCATTAGGAGTATATGGTGCTGGGAGTTTGTCATTACGAACTCCATAGCACCATAATGGCTACACTGAAAACGGAGAAATTTGGTATCAAACTTATCAGCACATTAAACCCACACTGATACCAGTGTGGGATTTAATAAAAAATGCAGACAGAGACCATCTTAGAGATGTCCCCTGAAAACTAAACCACCACTAGTGTCCAGGCTGAGTGGCTGCTTTCAGCTGCCACCATCGGACATGTTTCTGGGCCCCTGGGTCGAGAGCCTGCTGCTCTCTGGGGCATGAAACAATGCACATCCTGGGAAGAGGTGCCAAGCCTCCTCCCCAGGATGGGCAGGGTTCACGAAGGTGAAGCTTCAAAGGCTTGCTGCCTTTGTGAGCTTCCCCAGGCCACTTGCTGCTTTCAGCAACTGGTCCCCACTGGCTCTGACCCCCACTTTGGGCGGCAGAACAGGCAGGAAAAACAAGTGAGGAAGAGAGTGGCATTCCCACCCCTCAGGTGGGGTAGGCGAGGTGAAGCACAACTCCCAGTCCCTGCCATCTTGCAGCTGGGGGAATTCAGCCAACCAGGGACAGTCTCATGCTCCCCTCCCACTGGAGCGTGGCATAATAGGGGGTGTACCCACCCCAGGGAAGGGACCCGTTGGTCCCTGCCTTTTACCTACCTGTAACACCCTAAATCTAGTATTTAGGCGCACCCCCGAACCTTGCTTCCTCATACAAGAAGAAACTACAAGAAGAAGAAGAAGAAGGACCGAACAGCCGTGCAGCAGCTAACAAGAGGAAGACACCCACTGACTTGGCCCCAGCCCTACATGCCTATCTCCCCCTCGAACCTGCTACTGCGAAATCCTGGTGTGTCCTGCAGCCATCAACCTTGAAAACCCCGGAGGACCTGCCTGCCTTCTACTACAACGACTTTGTCTCCCGTGAACACCGGATTTATTCATCTGCAACCTCTGGCTCCGGCCGGACACCGCAGATCCGCCCCACTCTGCACCCGCAGTCCACGGCCCGAGCGCGAGTGGGCAAACACCATGAGGAGGTCACCCCGGCGATCCTGACCTGAGATCCGATGACCCCTGACCTGCCTCAAGCCTCCATCCCACTGCTGCCACCAATGTAGGAAGCTGGCTCTGTATATACTATACCAAAGTGAGGTATGGTGTGCAAAGGTGGGTCCCAAAACTCTTCCCAGTCCAATAATAGGTGCAGGGGAAAGAACTTTGATCCTTTAAAGGCCTGGTGTAACAACTGTAAGAAGTTGGGACACTTAACTGGAGATGCTGCTTGCCCAAACAAGAAGGCCCCTACTCCTTCTACAGCTACTCCTGCGGTAGCAAGTCTCCAGAATGGAGCAACAATGTGCCAAAAGCAAATCGGGTTGCACACTGAAGCAGTTCTAGTTTCAGAAGGGGAAGTTGAGTTTGCCACTGTAGCTGTGTGGCCACCCAACTTAAAAAAGTACTTACAATACCCTTGGATTAATGGAACTAGGATAGAAGCTCTGAGGGATACCGGTACCAGTGTCACTATGGTGAGAGACACACTGGATTCCCTGAGCAATACTCTGTGGAGGAGTGTGGCTCAATGGTTAGAGCGGCAGACCCTGAAGCAGAGTGCTGGCCAGGGACCAGGGTTCGATTCCCGCCTCGGCGGGGCTCGGGCTCAATTTCCTCGGACCTGTCTATTCTCGCCTCGGTGCCTATTCTAATCACGGGCCCCACGCTGCAACTCTGGGCAATAGCTTGCTTAGCCTCCACACCGGCCCCAACAGCGCTAAGGATGCCTGGCTTCACCCTGGGGGTGCCCAGGAGTGGACACTTCACAGGGAAAGCCAGGAGGGGTTCCACAGCGGTATGAGTATCAGCGCCAGGAAACCGCAAAGGCGACACCGCAAGGTGTCCGTCTGGTGACAGTGCGCTCTATAAGTACCTTGACATTTACATTTACATTTACATTGGGAGAACTTACCCAATCACCAATACTAACAGTGTTACCACTAACCATGCAATGGCTATGGTGACATTAGACTGGGGAGGGTTACTGGCCTGAAACAGGTAGTGGTCTCTCCAAAGCTACCAGCTTCATGTCTGCTTGGCAATGACCTGGAAACCTTAGCATGTGCTGAGGTTGAACTGAAAACCAATGCTCCAATGCTGAATATCCCTTAATTGGTGTGTGTAAAAACAAGAGCACAGAGCAAAAGACAGGGTGGAAAAGAAGTGTTGGAGCCTGAATGTATGGCCCAACCTTCCAAGAGAAAAGGTAAGAAGACTGGGGAATTAGCTTCTGTACAGCAAAAGGATTAGGACCCCTCTCCTCAGGGAAAAAACTTGGACACCCTAGAGGGAACTGAGCCCATGGAGCTTGACCCTGACCAGTTTGAACTCTTAGGCCAGGGGGATCCTCTAGGGAAGAGCTGTGCCTTGGACAGCAGGACTGTCCAACTTTTGAAAGTCTGAGGCAGCAAGCTGCTGCACAGGAAAAGGGAGATGTCAGTGGCACCCATAGAGTTTATTGGGAAGAGAGACTACTGTACACTGAGGCCAGAGGCCCCAAACCTGGAGCCACTAGGAGAGTGGTAGGGCCTCAGAAGTACAGGGAGTTTCTCCCAGCTTTAGCTCATGACATCCCCTAGCTGGACATCTGAAAAACTAAGACATGGGAAAGGCTAGATAGCCACTTTTACTGGCCCCAGATGCACAAAAAAGTAAAGGAGTTTGTCAGCTCCTGTGCCACCTGTCAGGACAGTGGCAAGACAGGTGGCCCCACAAAGCCCCCCCCCCCGATAACATTACCTGTGGTGGGGGTTCCCTTTGAATGGGTAGGTATGGACATAGTAGGTCCACTTGAACCTCCAACAGCATCAGGGAACAAATTCATTCTAATGTTAATGGATCATGCCACTAGGTACCCTGAGGCAATTCCCCGTAGGACTACTACAGCTCCTGCAGTCACCAAGGCCCTCACTGGTGTCTTTACCAGGGTAGGTTTTCCTAAGGAGGTGGATTCAGACAAAGGTTCCAACTTCATGTCTGCTTACCTAAAACACATGTGGAAAGAGTGTGGAGTGCAGTACAAGTTTACTACACCCTATCACACACAAACCAATGGCTGTGTTGAGAGATTCAACAAGACATTGAAATGCATGATAATGGGACTCCCTGAAAAACTCAAAAGGAGATGGGATGTCCTCTTACCATGCCTGTTTTTCGCTTGCAGAGAGGTGCCACAGAAGGGATTGGGGTTTATCCCCTTTAACTTGTACTTGGCCATCCTGTGAGGGGACCACTCTGTCTTGTAAAAGAGGGTTGGGAGAAGCCTCTCCATGAACCCAAACAAGATATTGTGGACTATGTGCTTGGTCTAAGGTCTAGAATGGCTGAGTACATGGAAAAGGCATCCAATATTCTTGAGGCCAGCCAGGAGCTTCAGAAGTACTGGTATGACCAAAAAGCTGCACTGGTCGAATTTCAACCTGGGCAAAAGGCGTGGGTTTTGGAGCTAGTGGCACCAAGGGCACTCCAGGAAAGATGGAGTGGCCCTTACCCTATCCTAGAAAAAAATAGTGACGTTACCTACTTGGTTGACCTGGGCTCAATCAGGACACCCAAAAGGGTTATCCATGTGAACCGCCTGAAGTCTTTCATGACAGGGCTGAAATCACCATACTGATGGTGACTGATGAGGATCAGGAGACAGAGTGAACCTCTCCCTGACCTCCTCTCATACAGCTCAAAAGATGGGTCAGTGGATGGAGTTGTCTTTTCAGACACCCTCTCTGCCCAACAGCAGAATGTTTGCAAGCAAGTCTTGCAGCAGTATGCAAAGCTCTTTTCCTTGACCCCTGGTCAGACAAACTGGTGCACCCATGATGTGGACACTGGTGACAGTTCACCTGTCAAAAACAAAAGCTATCAACAATCTGATCAAGTCAAAGAAAGCATCAGAGCTAAAGTCAGCAAGATGCTGGAGTTAGGGGTTATTGAATCCTCTGAGAGCCCCTGGGCCAGCCCAGTGGTTCTAGTCCCCAAACCTCGTCCAAGGGTCTATGTGGACAAAAAAGGTCTCAACTCTGTCACCAAGACAGATGCTCACCCTATCCCAAGAGCAGATGAGCTGATAGACAAATTGGGTGCAGCCAAATTTCTAAGTACCTTTGACTTAACTGCAGGGTACTGGCAAATTGGCATGGCCCCAGGAGCAAAAGAAAATACAGCATTCTCCACACCTGATGGGCATTATCGGTTTACTGTTATGGCCTTGGTTTAAAGAATGCCCCTACCACCTTCTAGAGGTTGGTGAATAAAGTCCTTGCTGGATTGGAGTCCTTTGGTGCAGCTTATCTAGATGATATTGGTGTCTTTAGCACCACCAGGCAGGATGACCTGATCCACCTTGGGAAGGTTTTAAATGCCCTGCAAACTGCAGGCCTAACTATCAAGGCATCCAAATGCCAGATAGGGCAGGGAACTGTGGTGTACTTGGGCCACCTTTTTGGTGGAGGCCAGGTCCAACTCTTACAGCCCAAGATCCAAGCCATCCTGGACTCGGCAGCTCCAACAACCCAAACCAAAGTCAGGGCATTCCTTGGCTTGACTGGGTACTGCAGGAGGTTTGTGAAGGGATTTGGGTCCATTGCGGCTACCCTCACACAACGCACCTCCACGAAGATGCCCAAAAGTTAAACTGGACAGTTAGTTGTCAAAAGGCTTTTGACACCCTTAAAGAGGCTATGTGCTCAGCACCATTTCTCAAAGCTCCAGACTATGCCAAGCAGTTCATTGTACAGACTGATGCCTCTGAGCTAGGGATAGGCACGGTCCTATCCCAGACCAATGATGAAGCCCAAGACCAACCTGTTGCTTTTATAAGCAGAAGGCTTCTCCCCAGGGAGCAGCGTTGGAGTGCCATTGAGAGGGAGGCCTATGCTGTGGTTTGGTCCCTGAAGAAGCTGGGACCATACTTGTTTACTACTCACTTACTAGTTCAAACTGATCACAGACCTCTGAGATGGCTAATGCAAATGAAAGGTGAAAATCCTAAACTGTTGAGGTGGTCCATCTCCCAGTCAGGGCCGGACTGGGAACCGAAACCGGCCCTGGCAAACTGCTCTACTGGGCCCCCCTCGCCCCAGCCAAGCGGTTTGCTAGGGCCGGTTTCGGCTGATTTTGTTACAGGGGGCTGATATTGCTGATCACTGGTAACAAAAACAGCCCCCAGGGGCCCAAATCCGGCCCCCACCACGGCAGCCCACAGGGGAAACGGACGGTGCCCGCTACGGCCAGTCCTGCCCTGCAGGGAATGGACTTAGTAGTGGAACACAGACCTGGGTGGGACTGCCCATGCCAATACAGATGGACTTTCCAGGGTCTTCCACTTAGAAAATGAAAACTCTCTAGGGAAAGGTTAGTCTCATCCTCTCATTTTGGGGGGTGAGAAAGTGCCCTCTTTCTGCATGGTTGCCCCCACTTTTTGCTGTATTGCTGATGTGCTTTGACTAAGTGTGCCCTGGGTTCATGCTGATCAGATACCCAGGGCCTATGTTCTTTCCTTAAAACTGCATTGAAGCCTAAACATCTCTGTGTGCGATGCCTACAACCCACTGGCCTGGCATAGATCAGTCACCCCTCTAGCTGGGTTCACTATACCAGTGGTGAGGATACAGGTGCATGAGCCCTGTACCCCTACAGTGTCTAAGTCCATTCTTAGACATTGTAAGTGCAGTACTGCCTCTAAGAGTATATTGTGCTGGGAGTTTGTCATTATGAACTCCACAGCACCATAATGGCTACACTGAAAACTGAGAAGTTTGGTATCAAACTTGTCAGCACATTAAACCCACACTGATACCAGGGTGGGATTTATTAAAAAATGCACACGGAGGCCATCTTAGAGATGCCCCTTAAAAACTAACCCACCACGAGTGTCCAGGCTGCGTGGCTGCTTTCAGCTGCCACCACCAGACGTGTTTCCGGACCCCTGGGTCGAGAGCCTGCTACTCTCTGGGGCCTGAAACAATGCACATCCTGGGACAAGGTGCCAAGCCTCCTTCCCCAGGATGGGCAGGGTTTACAAAGGGGAAGCTTCAAAGGCTTTCTGCCTTTGTGAGCCTACCCAGGCCACTTGCTGTTTTCAGCAACTGCTCCCCACTGGTTCTGACCCCCACTTTGGGTGGGAGAACCAGCAGAAAAAACAAGTGAGGAAGAGAGGTGTGCCCACCTCTGCCAACCCCACCCCTCAGGTGGGGGAGGCGAGGTGAAACACAACTCCCAATCCCCTGCCACCTTGCAGATTGGGGGACTCAGCCAACCAGGGACAGGCTCATGCACCCCTCCCATGGAGGGTGGCATAATAGGGGGTGTACCCACCCCAAGGAAGGGACTCATTGGTCCCTGCGTTTTATCTACCTGTAACACCCCTAAATCTAGTATTAAGGGGCACCCCTGGACCTTGCTTCCTCAGACAAGAAGAAACTACAAGAAGAAGAAGAAGGACCAAACAGCTGTGATGCAGCTAACAAGAGGAAGACGCCCACTGACTTGGCCCCAGCCCTACTGGCCTGTGTACCCCTCGAACCTGCTCCTGCGAAACACCAGTGTGTCCTGCAGCCAGCAACTTCGAAAACCCCGGAGGACCTGCCTGCCTTCAACTTCAAAGACTTTGTCTGCCGTGAACACCGGATTTGTTCATCTGCAACCTCTGGCTCTGGCCAGACACTGCAGATTTGCCCACTCTGCACGGCCCGAACTCAAGTGGGCAAACACCACAAGGAGGTCCCCCCGGCGATCCTGACCCTAGATCCAGAGACTCCTGACCTGCCTCAAGCCTCCAGCTGACGCCTGTAGCCTAAATCCGGAAGGTCCCTCCAACTGCGACCAGGAGCTGGTAAGAAAATCCGACCGCAAAAGGCACCCCTGCACCCGACGCCCCACGGCCTTGGGTGGCCAAAACGACAGTGCCTAACCAACCCCTAACTTCCCAACATACATCTCGAAGTGATGGCCGCACCCAGAAGACCTTCATCCCCAAGCCGGAGGTTCCCCATTGAAACCAATAGGGCGTCCGACGTCAAAACAGCACCCTGCACCTAGCCACCCTAGTGCCCCTGAGGGTGCCCCTTTGGTGCTACTTTGTTTCCCCATTGCCCTGAGCTAAACCAGGAGCTTTGCTTCCACAACCAAGTGGCCTGCTCGTCAGCAGCCACCAACCGGAGGCCCCCTATACCCCATTGTATAACACTGGGCCTCAGCACTCTGCACCCAGCCGCTCTAGTGCTGCTGAGGGTGTAACTAGAGGGCACCCTTGACCCGTTGGGACCCCTGAGTCTACCCCCAGAACCTCAAATCCCACTACCAAATACTTACTTCAAAACCGATAACACTATTTTCCTCCATAGGATAACATTTACTGTTTTTCTTGTTAAAGTTTCTAAGGCCCCGATTCACAGAACTAATTTAAGACCAAATCCTAAACTTACTACCATTTTGGTATTCACAGAATGCACTTACTACTTCTGGCATTCACAGAATGCACTTACTACTTCTGGTATTCACAGAATGAACTTACTACTTTTGCTATTCACAGAATGGACTTACGACTACTAACTTTACGTCCGCACTCGGGCCGGAATGTCCGCCCCCGAAGCGGAAATTCCGCACCCGGAGCGGGAAGTCCGCTCCCGGGCCGGAAGCTCCGATTTGGGGCCAGACTACATGAACTGTGGCCATTGATCATTTGAGCCAAGGGTAAACACCTGTCCAAGTCCCTACCATCCCCCACCATGCATCAGCTGACACACTCAAGACAATCCTAGCTCTGCAGCATGTATAACTGCAGAGCAGACATACACAAACCCTTTCAACATGTCACTGAATGTTTGTTGCACTGCCCCTTGGCATGCGGCAAAACTACTTGAGGAGGAGGAGGAGAGCAGAGAGGATCTTCAGACAGAGGATCAACCTATTTGGAATTTCCAGCCAAGATGTAAGGGCCAGGTACCGTTTCCCTCCAGAAGTCATCTTGGATATGGTATGTGAGTGGGAGCAGGAACTTGACTCTGTGACCTGCTGCTCACATGCAATACCAGCATATCTCAAGATCCTTTCTGCGCTCCATTTCTTTGCCACTGGGTATTTCTAAAGGGTCTTCAGTGACCATGTGGGCATATCACAGGTGAGCCAGTCGCGGTGCCTGCATCAGGTACTGAGATGCATCACTGATAGAGTCCACAACCACATACAAATGCCACATACACTGGCCCTGAGACAAAGGGCAGCACGAGATTTCTATCTCATTGCACAATTCCCACGTGTGCTGGGTGCAATTGATTGTACCCATGTGGCCCTTCAGCCACCCCGCCGCATTGCACACATCTTTTGCAACAGACACCGATGGCATTCCATCAACGTGCAAGCTGTCTGTGATGCCAGTGGGAGGTTCATTAATGTGCATGCGGTGTTCCCAGGCAGTACCCATGACAGCTTCATATTCCGCATGTCACCCCTTGCCCGGCGGATGGCTGCGGGAGAATTTGGCAACATGTGGCTACTGGGTAAGTACCAAGCGTTAAAAATGAGGTAAATGTGTTGTTGAAATGTCTGAATGCCCCCAACATTAACCATTGTACAATAAGAATCATAAAGCTACATACATGGGCCAACAGATACTGCATGTAATACAGTATAGATCATGTCCTGTGCAAATCAAAGAGGAAAATGTAACCAACTGCCCTTTCTTCACTCCTCGGGTGACGCTGGGTATGCACTCACCCCACATCTCCTCACCCCTTACAGGCGTGCAAACACTGTACCACAGCGTAGGTACAATAGGGCACACATACGGACTCGAGCCATCATAGAGCGCACTTTCGGTCTGTTGAAGTTGCGATTCAGAGGTCTCGACCGTACAGGGGGTGTGCTGCTGTACTCCCCAGAAGTCATATGCAAGATCATAATAGCCTGTTGTGTTTTGCACAACATTGCCTTAACACATGGCTTACACATACCTCGGCTAGCTCTGAATCTGGGAAACCGGGCCATTGCACATAACCGAGGTCAGGGCATGCAAGTCCGTGAGCAGCTCGTTGCCACGTTTTTCACATGAGCAACCTGTAGTGTCATGGACCAAATGTGGTTTGCTGTCTGTTGCCAATGATGAAACTTGGATATACACGACTGTGTCAATAAATTCCTTCCTGAGACGACTTTGCAAGCCACACTAACTGCATGTAAATCACAGCTGTTGACAGTAGTCAAAAGGTTGAGCGTGCTTCAGCTCATGTGCCCACGTCAGCGATCAGTGTAGTGGATATCCCTAAAGAATTCATTGACGCAGATGAAAAACTATACATGTTCTGAGAGACCTAGCTGGACCGCATGAGGATGGGTCACTTAATCACAAAAGGCCATAACCATTGCATTGTCGGGCCTGTGCCCTCAACAGATTTGACTCCCCCACAAATGATGCGCCCACAACGTGAGTGATGATGTCATGGGTGAATCAGACACCATGTGTCTGTGATATATCCACACTGCTCCACCCCAATGTTACGTAACACATCACACATCTCTGGTAAGGAGCACCCAATATGGACTACATATACAATAATGCAAAGTAGGAGAAACTGAAACTGGGGTTTGATGTTGTGTCAGCCCCCCCCCCGTCCGTGCAGAAATGTCATTCAATGGTCTCTTCCCCCTTTTGTTACATATTCATAATTCTCACCTGCACTGTCATTTCATTTTTATCCACAACAGAACAGCAGGATGGCAGTGGATTTGATTTCTGATTGTGGATGGATCAGGATGAATACAAAATGGCTGCCAACTATTTCCTGTGATGTATTTCCTGCCTCCCACTTCCTGTAAAACATTTCCTGTATGAAATAATGTGTTCCGGGTCATTTTTGGAGTTTACGGCTCGAAATCGGAAGTCCCAATTCCGGAGCGTAATGCGCGTGTGTGGACCCTCCGCTCCGGAACCGGAAACTGTGTTTACGGGCCATAAACTCCGAAAATGACCGGGAACACATTATTTCATACAGGAAATGTTTTACAGGAAGTGGGAGGCAGGAAATATATCACAGGAAATAGTTGGCAGCCATTTTGTGTTCATTCTGAGTTGTCCTCTATCACAGATCAGATCCTCTGACATCCTGCTGCTCTCATCATTCTTATTTGCCCCAAAATGGCTGAGGGTTATGAAGAGAAAGCACCCCCTTTCACTGAAAGGGAATTAGACATCTTGGCTGAGGGGGTGCTGGCCAAATATCCTCAGCTATATGGGGACCCAGAACACCAGCTGAGCAATGCAGCCCGGGCCCGGCTATGGGCCAACATCGGGCAGCGCTGCAGTGCAGTGGGAGTCCACACCAGGAGTGCTAGGGCATGCCGCAAGCGCTGGGAGGACCTAAAACGCTGGTCCCGGCACAAGGCTGAGGAGCTGGTGGGCATGTCTTCCCAGCACCATGTGCATCATCCTCGCCTCTACCCACTGTACAGGAGGGTCCTGCGAGCAGCTTGGCCGACCCTCCATGCTCAGCTGGAGGAGCATGAGCAGCAGGGACCTGGTAAGTGCATCATATGCAATATGTGTCTGGGAGTATGATGTGAGTGAAACAGTGCTGTACCATTGTGTGTCCCATGCCTCCATTCACAGATTCCGTGTCTATGCAGCAGTCACCAAGATTAAAAAGGCACACTGTGGTATATGGACTGTACAGGGCAGAGTGCATTTTGGGAGTTGCAGTTTCTTTATGACAACTGGCTTAATGAGCCACAATTGTGCATTCATACTGAAATCTGCTCTTCCAGCACCACTACAATTGGAACAAGGAAATCATAACTGATGTGTGCATTGGATGAGCAATGGTACAGACACTGTCCAGTGTGCGCATGGCAGGCCAAAGGGTATTGGATGCTGTGACTTGCATTGCATTTGTAGAGTTTGGGTTCCAATTGAGACAGATCATCATGTGCCATGGAGTCAAGACAGACTTTGACATCCTTGCATCACTCTTAAGTGCTTCTAAATTTGTAAGGTGTGTCCACTGACAGACGTCTCACCCTCAGTGGCCTGTATGACATTTCACATGTACAGGTAGCTGTCACAACAATCCCCCACTGTTCAGCGGTGTACTGCACTACCTTATCAGTCACCAAAGCCAATATGTGCCACTGGATTGTCAGATTATGTGTGGGGACAGCAAAAGGCTAGACTCACAATGTAGCTAAAGAAATAGCCCAGACCCTCTGTGGATGTGTGACCCACATTCGGCACTTGTCTTGTCCCATACATTGCTACAAAGCAGATGACACTTGTCCAGACGTTAAATAGCTGCGACTCTATATCAATGGCCAAATTCAAAGAAATCAGGACTCTTCATGTTCTCCTTTGGTGGACTGCTTTTGGAACCTGCACATGTAGCAGTGACAGGACACACAGATCACAAGAATGCCAAGGTTGAGGGTTGGCCAATACAGTTGTGTAAGCCACAAACATTCACTTGAGATGTCGATGTCAGACTCAATTCAGTAAATGACAGTGAACATAGACGTAATGTGAGTTCATAGACACTGGCAACTGTAGAGTGTGATCAGAGGAAAATAAAGTCTGACCTTGGCTCATCTATGTATGTGTCTCGTCCTGCATGAAACAACCACCACATTAGGATTTTGCTTGCATTTCAGCAGGCACAGCTGGTGAAATGGAAGGGCAGCAGGACCAGGTCTGGAGCGCGAGGCCATCAGTGCGGCGGCGGCTACACCCTCTTTCCACCAGCGAGGAAGAAGAGGATGAGGAGGGACCCTCAACACCAAGAGGCAAGGGGATTGCGCCCACCCAGACTGACAAGGGACACCCTGATGCTGGTGCTACCTCCCGGGTGGAGGCTGCGGACATTGAAGGGGGGAGAACCCGACACCTCTGCCCATGATGTGGTGGAGAGCTACTCTTCCCAAGACTTTTCACCTGTGGGTCCTGAAGAGGTGTCCCCGGGGCAGGCCAATACACAATCTGGGCCTGCCATCAGCCCCTCTCTACCTCTAAAGTCCCCCATTCCATCGGGGGCTCCAGCTGCATCCCCTGCAACCAGTCCCCCTCATCGTAGCTGCCAGCTCGACGACAAAATTGGCTCTGGACCTGAGGCACCACATCCCACCTGTCCCCCCCCAGGCCCCTCTCGGTGTTGTTCCTCCTGTGGCTGTGCCAGGGGACTTGAGGTGGATGTGTGAGGGTCAGCCAGACATGTCATCTTACATCATGCTACAAGTGTGTATGGAGGTACGCATGATGCGAGAGGACATTGTCCGATCTCTGGCCACCCTCACCACGAGCATCAATTCAATGGCCACAATGGAGAAGTGTGGCTCAATGGTTAGAGCGGCAGACCCTGATGCAGAGGTCTGGCCCGGGACCAGGGTTCAATTCCCCGCCTCGGCGGGTCTTGGGCTCAAAAATTCCACGGACCTGATAATTCTCGCCTCGGTGCCCATTCCAATCATGGAGTCCCACTCTGCAACTCTGGGCTTAATCTCCACAACAGCCCCCACAACGCTAAGGATGCCTGGCCTCCACCTTGGGGGTGCCCAGGAGTGGACGCCTCACAGGGAATCCAGGATGGGTTCCACAGCGGTATTCATACAAGCGCCTTGAGACCCTTGCGGTGAGTAGTGCGCTATACAAGTATCAAGTATCAAGTCATGTCGTCTCTTGTCTCCCAAATCCCTTCCCATACCACCGTCAATGTCTCCCCCTGTCCTTTGCCCCACACTGTTTCCGCCGTACTCCTCGTGTGTCACGAACACAAGTGGTGCCTGTTCCTGCACCCGCCAGCCGTGTGCCTGCATCGGACTCAGAGGATCTGGACATTGTGGTACTAGAGGATGACCAGAGGGACACTTGACTTTTGACGGAGACGTCGTCCTGAACTAATATTTCATTTTCCCCTTGTAAATAGACTGTTTTCCCTGACGCTCCCTGACTTATTATATTTTTGTTGCCCCCCCAATCCAAGTTCCCTTCACTCTCTGCATTAAGATCATCATTTGTTTTCCTTTCTCCCTTCAAAACGGACGGTTGTTCTTCTGTACCTTCATAAATATCAATGAGGAATTCTAATTACTTTAACTTGTTTGACTTCATTTTGAATTTCTGGTTCAGAATATGGACACATATTTAGTGAGTCATCTGCTATGCACATAATGGCTTGTTGCAATGATGGGTTACACTTGTAACTGTGTTACACACACACATACCTCCTCACATCTCTAGGCCACCTACATCGTTACACAGGTCATGATACACAACAGAATCTTAGTTTTGTAGGTCTTTATTTGTTCAACACACATATTCACGTGGTTAATTTGTCTTGCGGTTCCTGCCACTGGCGATCGTGCTTGCGACATCGCAATTTTGGGGGTGATGACCGTTCGGAGGGGTCAGGTCTGGCTCGTCGCTTACGTGGGACTGTCCAGGGTGATCTACATGTGCTGGGGCAGATGGTGTATGCACATTGGATGTTTGTGCCTGGACAAGGGCTGGTTGTGCACGTGGTGGGAGTGCCTGTACAGGGGTTGGTGGTGGTTGTGCAGTTGGTGGCAGTGCCTGTACAGGGGTTGTTGGTGGTTGTGCAGGTGGTGGCAGTGCCTGTACAGGAATTGGTGGTGGTTGTGCAGGTGGCAGGAGTGCCTGTACATGGGTTGGTGGTGGTTGTGCAGGTGGTGGCAGTGCCTGTACAGGGATTGGTGGTGGTGGTGGCAGTGCCTGTACAGGGATTGGTGGTGGTTGTGCAGGTGGTGGGAGTGCCTGTTCAGCCCGCCGGTGTGGATGTGTACCTTTGCTGTGGTGCTGTGCAGTTGGTGGTACAGGTGTGGGGATGTGCTGTCCTGTGGGCAGATATGATGACTCACCTCCCTGCGTTGACCGTGAAGGGAGACTTTGGATCACTTTCAGCATGCCCTCCATCATCTTCATGGCCAAGACATGGTGTCTTGCACTCTCTTCCCTTTGGATGGATATCATGTCTCGCATATTTCTGGACATGTCCTGCCAAGTTCTATCCATCCTATCCAAAACTTGGCTCAGCCTGTCAACCACCTGAGGGAATTGGACCATGTCCTGCAGGGACTCCGACATGTCGGACAGGGTAGCCCCTATGGCACAAATGTCCTGCCTCACATCTGTCTACTGTTGGAAGAAGTCCTTCTCCCACTGGCCATCATAGCCAGGTGCAGGCCCTCTCTGCAGGTGTCTGCCATGGATGGGACAAGCAGGTCAAACAGCAGGGGAGGGGGTGGCAGGTGGGAGCCTGTGGGCAGGAGAATGGTGCCCAGGGGATACCTGCACCACAACAGGGCTGGTACTTCCCCCAGATGGTGGAGAGGATGGCAGGGATACACTGTCTAGGGAAGAGCGGAAAGGGGAAATACCATGTCGGTCCTGGACGTGATGCTGGGGACAGGCCATACTTTGCTTGGGAGGAGGCTGACGAACGTTGCTTGGCGGAGGATGTGATGCCCTGACAGATTTTGCCAATCTGGCACGATAGCTCTCATTGGCATCAGTATCGTCATCGGACATGTTGTCCTCATCATCCACCAAGTCGACGTCCTCAGGAAATTCATCCTCCTCCTCTTGAGCAGTGCTTGCTGCCGACATCACTGCTTGGAGGATCAGGGGATTCTCCCCTCTGATTCCCCGTCAGCCTGCACTGGTCATAGGTCTGTCATTCTCATCCTCAGCATCCCCTGGAACACAGAGGTTGCAACCGTATTAGTGATTGACCTGGGATTACATGTGGTGCAACACAAGGGTTATATTAACTGTACTTTGCATCAAGGATCATGTGACCTGTTTACGGTACCTCCACAAATGACAGCTCACACCATAGCACTGAGGTGTTACACAGAGATGTACACAATACAAGCAAACTTACCAGCTCCAGCCACAACTTTCTGTCCCTTCGTGTTTCCCCCTAGTGTCACCTGCTGGACCTGTCTCCTCATAGCTGTTGTAGACATAGCTGTCCCTGATCCAGCAGCTGTAGAGGGAAGTGACAACATTCTCAATGATCTGCATCACTAATTGACAGACAGGCACATGACACTCCTGATTTGTATTTCACTTTGTAAACACCAACTGCTGATTCCATGCAGAAGGGGATCTTGATCTCTGTCATGGCTTAGGAATCTAAGCTAGTGACACACCTCATGCCAGAATTACCTGAAGGACAGCTGCGCGATGGTTTCTCTGCTGAAGCCAGGCTGTCATGCAGTCCCCGGGATGGTGTCCGCTGCTGTGGTGTCATCCTGTCAGCTGCTGTGATGAGACATACAGGTCTAAATTTTTGGACAACAGATGGTAGCTCTGAGCCAACATGTCATTCTCAATAACCATTTGCGGGTAATCCAGAACAATGTGCAGCATGTTTACCTCATGGACTTTACATGTGGGCACCTGCTCACATGCAGCATTTGCCAGCCGTTACCTCTACACAGCACTGACATCAATAAGATGACACATCAACAGACAAACTTGTATGAGAAGGTTACTGATATTTCAAGGAAGGGGATAAATGACCCGGACTCCTCCAAATTACACTGATTTCACCTTTGCCATTAAGACTTACATTTTTCCAAAGTCTAATGTTGTCTGTTGACAAGTCAGAAAGGGGTTCATGTGTGAGATGTGCAATAGTCAGGGACATGATGTTGCTCATTTGTGCTTCCCTACGCATGAAGTCACACAGCTCATTTTTGAATGAGAGAACACAGAATTCTTATGTCCATCCTTTGAGTGAACTCTCTTTGCATACTCTATTTCCAACATCATGGTACCAATTAGCTGACAACGATTGGTGCCTTGTACAGCAGACATCCAAACCTCATATGTCAAACTCTCACCTTTACTTGTGAATACGGTAGGAGAGGAGGCAAGCCAAATGTAACATTTGGTTATGCTCATACATTGCGGATAGGCTGAGAAGTTTTGATGCCTTCCGCCTGCACTGGATTAGCGTGTTGCTCTTCAGCCAAGTTATTTTGCATGTGTGACTGCATGAAGATTCACCTTAGCAGACCCTACATCCATCTCAAAGGTACACAACTGGCATCAGTGTTGGCCTCAGCCATGCTATTTTCATTATGATTTAACCATGTATATTTTGCTAGTGATTTTTTCCTATCATTTAATTGCAAGCCGGTTGTGTTCTGGTCACTTCATATGACACATTGTACTATTGTATGTTCATTCTGCACTCACTTGGCATACATTTTGTGTCATCCTTTCATTAGCCACCAGGGTCTAATCTTGCATGGGTTCAAATGCCATATGTGAGCATATTGTGATGCAGGTCAACAGTGTTTTACAACACATACAACATATGGTGGAGGTGAAAGACACATTTAATGGGCATTCAGCCTGATTTATTCTTGGGTTTACTTCCCTTGGCCCAGCACCGGAACAGTGTGTGGGCCCTGAACAGATGTCACAGCCAACCTTGAAGCAGAAGCCAGTGTGTGTCTTTGATTCTGGGAGGACCTCGTTGTGCCTACAATGATAAGTGTGTTTTGCAACTTTACATTTCTGCAGCCACATGTGATGCACTACATTTCTGGCACAAAGGATGAGCACAAGCAGTTGTGGGCACCAGCATTGCTGAAGTGTGTTATACTTAATATCATGAGTGATCCCACATATAACTTAGAATGGACCTACTACCTAGATGCAACCAATATCAAAATGACATGTCTACGAATCATGATGTGAGGTCCACTATCAGATTTTGTAGATGGCCAACGATAAAGCCAGCCTATGTAAGTGGTACGTGACCAGCTGTGTGGACTGGGCATTTGATCTATATTGGAAACATTCGAAGTTGGACAGTGTATGCATTGTCAATACTACTGACCCTGGTAACTCACTTCTTGTTCATCATTGCCATATTTGTGCAAATTGGATTTCTTGATTAGGTCTACAGACACTATTACAACATAGCGGGGACACCCTTTTGACTAGTTGTGGCACTCGATTACAGGATTGGATTCCCAGGTCTGGGACTGTTGCTGAAAAACAAAAACATGTCATGTTCCACAATTACAAAGGTATGATGAGCCAAGACATTTTATATGTTGTCTTTCGCTGTTCACAAATATCATTTGCTAAAGGTGGATGTCCATTGACAACTCCAATAGGAATGCAGCTATTTTTTCATCTCTGGTTGACTTTCATATGTGGGCACTATATGTCCCTCTGTCACTCTTGACAATGTCTGCATTTTGACCATCTCCTGTACAGTTTGACTTACCTGTTGGTGAGGGTGGTATGCCTTTCTCTATACGATGTCAATTCCTCCCAGTAGTTGCAGGGACCTCTGCTACTGCAGTTGTCTGTGCTCTGGCTGAATGTGTCAATGGGTGAGAAGAGAGAAAAGTAACCAAATGGGAAATGTGCTTGTGGAACTTTTCAGGGATTTCCCCATTTCTTCTGCATGCTAACAGTGTTGTGTAGTACTGCCGCAGACTGGGCAGGTAGGAGCAGTGGTGCGTTGGGGATGTAATGGCGTGGCAGGGTGGGAAATGTACAACAGAATAGGTGTATGACTATTTTGATCTGATGATTCTCTCACCTTCTGCTTTGTGATTTAAGCTGGCACAGGGTGATTTACTTCTTGAATAATTTGTGGCAGGTTTACAAGCCCCATGGAAAACATTTACACCGCCGTTGCGTCACTTCTGTGACACAGCGGTGGTGTAATACAGGTGATGCATTTCGACTTATTCACAACGTGATGCATCTATGGGGATGCGTCACGTTGTGCAGCCATGCGCAACATTAAACATGCGTCAGCTGTGATGTAGGCAGGGTGTGCGTTTCTTTGGGATATGCCTCGTAAAAGTGATGCAGTGTAATCAACGAGATTTCACGGAGTCACTTTTCATATGGTGCTGCTACGCAACCTTACGCCTGCTTGAAGCACACGTAATGAGTGGCACAGAACGTTAGGTGTAGGCGGTCCATGGACATTGTTGGAGTTGCGTCACACTTGTGACACTACTCCAGCAAATCACCCCCCTAATGCCATCAGATGCAACACACATCTGTCTATCCCTGCGCCACAGTGCACCGCATTGTAAATGTGATGCATCCGCGGTTGCACAAGAGTTGAATTGCATGTCGCATTGTTACTGGCGCATCCCTGCTGATATTTGTCAATTGCTACTTAGCAGGGTTGTGTATTACGGCAACAGTACAGTGCCCATGTTTTCTAAAGTGGGGGAGGGGGTTGCCATTTCCATTGCAAAGGATTGTGGGACTTGTGGTGCTACATACAGAGGGTGACACATAAGTCTCTGACTGACTATAATTTTTATATACACTTTGGACAACTTCCTTATTCACAATGACAGTGCAACACAGACAATCTTTTCATGCACTTTTTCTTTTCATCCCACTTACCTGGTACCACGTAGCGGACGTCACTAACAGGCAGCCCATGGACCAAGTGGGGGTGTATTGTGGTCAGGATATCCTCCTCCAGTGGGGTGAGACGGATGCGGGGTCCAGAGAATGCAGCAGGGAGGATCCAGTTTAATTCGATTCGGGAGTATTTCTCCTTCACCCTCTGCCTTTCATCCTGCCACTTTTTCTTGATGTCCTGGACTGTGCGCCTCTCCTCCCCCAATGCTGTGACAGCAGTGCCTAATTGCTGCCATAGGGCTGCCTTCTGTGTGCCACTGGTGCAGAAGGGTGGGAGTCCATAGAGGCGTTTGTGGTGCCTCACTATAAACTCCATAAGCATGGTGGTCTCCTCTGCAGTGAAATTCTTCTTTCTTCTGAATAGCTCCATTATTCTCTGGCAGTGTCAGCGTTGTGGACACAAACTCTCTGTGGCCAAACCTGTTCCTTCAATGTGTGCTGCTTTTAAATGTTTTTGGGTGCTGGTCAATTAGTGTTAATTGGCTTCAGCTAGAGCATGGTGGGGGACGGTAGGCACTTGCAACATCATGGCAAACTGGAGCTGTAGGCTGGGATTGGCTGGAGTCTGTCAGCTGATGCATGGTGGGGGATGGTAGGGACTTGGACAGGTGTTTACCCTTGGCTCAAATGATCAATGGCCACAGTTCATGTATTCTCGCCCCAAATCGGAGCTTCCAGCCCGGGAGCGGAGCTTCCGGCCCAGAATCGGAGCTTCCGGCCCGGAAGTGGACTTCTCGCTCCGGGTGCGGAATTTCCACTTCGGGGGCGGAAATTCCAGCCCGAGTGCAGACTTAAAGTTAGTAGTCGTAAGTCCATTCTGTGAATAGCAAAAGTAGTAAGTTCATTCTGTGAATGCCAAAAGTAGTAAGTGCATTCTGTGAATACCAGAAGTAGTAAGTGCATTCTGTGAATACCAAAATGATAGTAAGTTTAGGATTTGGTCTTAAGTTAGTTCTGTGAATCGGGGCCTATGTGTGGAGTTTGAAAACCTAAAAACATTCTTTAAATTTGCACTAACAAAAACAATTTTACTTACCTGCTTACAGGAAATGTCCCAGAGTAGTATCCAGGTATGGTACTCTGAGTAGAAAAGTAATCTCAAAAGTAACTTACCTGTAATTTTACTGAAAAGCCCACACAAATGACAGCATTGTACAGTATTTACAAAGTATTGCATTTCTTTGAAAACCATACTGTAAGTCAAAACAAAGTGCATATACAATTTCAATTCAAACTGTTTACAAACTGCATTACTACTGTAAAGTATGTATTGCTTACCTGTGCCAGGCTTGCTTGGTTCGAAAATAAAATACCAAGTGAATATTTTCATACAAAAACAATTGGTCTGAAGTTCAGTCTTTGAGTGTGTGAATTGCTGACTGAGTGTGTACAACAAATGCTAAACACTGTCCTCTGATACTGCCTTACTGCTCGACCACACTACCACAAATATAGAGTGAGGTGCTATCTAACTTTACCTCTGCCTACCTTTGGGCTTCCACTGGACTCTGTGCACACTATACCCCACTTTGGTATAGTATATATAGAGCCAGCTTCCTACACAATCGTTTCACATCCATACTTAGACTCGGAATCAAAACCTAGGCCAAGCTTCCCACAAATGCAAATCTTTAAAAAACACACCTCACCGTCTTCACAGTCACTTGAGTTGTGGGGCAGGAGTGATAGTAAGGCCAAACCTCACAATTGCTGTACACTAGAACCAGAAACCAGAACCAACTAGAAAGGTAAATAATAAACATGCTTTCCCGAAAAACCACAAATGGCATTAAAGGAATGGGTACATTCTACAGTACACTTGAGGCAAATAACCTGTCATGTCAAATTACCCACGCTTCTGTGTGCTTCCCTGATAAATGCCCACTCAACAAAATGCACTGAGTTTTCAGTAGAGTGTGGCAAATATTAGTTTATTTTCACCTGATTCGTCTACAAAGAAAATTCTCTTACAGTAGGGTAACAGTTAGGGACATGAAATAGTTTAAAATGAAATGTTAAACCAATAAATACAGCCGCACTGATGTAAGGGTGCAAGACAAGTTTGAAACGGCTTTGTAAGGTTACTTTGGACAGCAAAATGCACAACGTGTACATTTAAACTGTCTCAACAACGTTTATCACATCAAAATAAAACAATCTTTATTCGGCTCATATTACCATAAAAGAGTACAGAGCATGTAACTCAGTAATATACAAACATTGAGACTTAGCAGCAATTTTGACAAAAAGTACATAAAAAGATTAGTAAAGTGACTTGTGCGAGTGGAAGGAATATTAACAGCAGCAGTCAGGAAATACACTTGTAGAGGTTAGTTCATAAAGTGACTTGAGCGTAAAAAGTTAAAATATTAAGGCGACAAATAAATAATTCAAGAAACACTTATATGTCTATGACTCATCAGGAAAACTAATGTAAAAAAAATAACTAAAGCACAACTAAAATATTACTTGCCCACTGTATTCCTGAATCTCACTGCGGCTGAGATTCATTTCTAAACCATTATACAGACAAATTCCGAATGCAGTAGTTGGAGTTAAAGTAGAGCAGGCCTACACTTTTGATATTCAGGGTCATAACTAATGGGATTAAAACTGTTTCCTTGGCACAGCATACAATTTACCAAAAAAGAAGAAACGTAGCATAGAGTGTATAGAGCGAGAATCACAAGGCTCGCTTCTCCATATGTGTCTCTTGAGTGAGAAACCAGGAGATGGGCTAGATTAAATCTAAACCTAAGCAAATAAAATCTCTGATGATGATGATCTGATCAGAAATATCAGTAGGGCTCCATACGATCAGTAGTGACTAATAAATGGTAGGCAACCACTCTCTTCTTGCTGAACTATTTGGCTTCCCTTCTTCTTTCGAGCAAGGTAAGGAACCTGTCTTAAATCGAGCTGTAACTGAAGCACTAATATCACTAGGCCTATTAAAAAGTTCAGTCCTCCCTAACAAGTTAAATTGGTCTTTTACAAATTTCAGGCAAGGGATTTTGCAGGCATAATCATCCCGAAGACAGTCAGTAATTATTTTCTGGTTGAGAAGGGTTTTGCATTTTGACCAAATCCAAAGCTGTATCATGAGTGGTGCTAGCGTAGCACGATCTTCCAAATACGATAGACCTAGCTCCATATGGCAAGCGTAAGTGGGCTCACTGGTGGGAAAAGATCACAGGCTTCTCAAGATGCATTCTCACTAATTTGCAAGTGTGATGTGTTACATTACCCGGTATGTGTGCGCCAAACATCTAAGCAGAAATAAATTGTGCCTCATAGATATTTACATGGGCATCTAGGGGTTTGGAGCCCAGCTTCCCAAAGATCCTAAAATTTGCCTCTTTGGTATGATCAAATTGGGTTTTCCTTACTTTCATTAGATGCGCCCAATTACACTTATCAAAAGGTACCCTTAGATCCGTAGAAGTTGGAACACAAAGTAATTTCGTCCAGGTAATATAATGAGATTTTAAGTTGCTAGAAATGCGTACACAGAAAATGGTATGCGTCACTGTTGTATTAGTTGCCAAACCTAGATCACTAATCTCTAAAGACCCACTCCAGTTCTTGACAGTAAAAGACAGTCATCTGCATCTAGAAATGCATGGAGACTCCTTGCTCCCACCATGGGCATATCTGCCTTTCCTTATGTTAGAAATAAATCAAGAAAATTATTTATATAGGCAGAAAAGACAAGGGGTCAATACAGCCTCACACCACACTTGAACGTAATTAGAGCGGTACATTCACCGTTAGGCCTTTGCCCATTGCACCCAGTAAACTCCGCATGGAGTTGGCCTCAATAATGCACAATTGGGGCATCCACTCCCATTTCTGACATTTGTCTACATAACTTCCCTCGATTAATGCAGTCAAATGTGGAGCTAAGGTACATAAATGCTAAGTATAAGCAACACCTCTTCTCCTTAGTATACTTGCTAATAATTAAATTGAAGTTCAGGCATTGATCTAGGGTACCTTGACCCTTTCTGAACTCGTACAGAACAGTGGAGAGAATGCCCTTTTCAGATACCCAGTCTTCTAATCGATCAAAGAAAATTCTGCTGAGTACCTTGGCTGTCGAATCAATTAGAGAGATGGGTGTCAAGCAACAAGGGTCGGCTATTTCACCCTTCTTAGAAATGGGGATTATGAAGGAATTTGACCATGACTTAGGGGGGCCAATGGTAACTGTGCTCCTTGATACATTGACAATTAAGGGAGCCCATACATCTATATTATCTTTAAATAAATGGAGTGGTACCCCATCGGAACCTGGGAACTTGTTCCTTGGGCTCAGTTCAATCACAGATTTTACCTCCCCCCAGAGTAATAGGTGCAAGGGCACTGCTGCTCCATATGCGATCACCCAGTGTTGTATTACAATGACTATCTGATTCCGAGCTCCTATGATACACCTTCGAGAAATGCTGGACCCAAATATGTGGGACGATGGTCGTAGCCAATATGGTATTGTGATTGTGTCCAAAAAGGGGCATTTACTGCTTTCCAAAATATTCAGGTAGTATCATTCCTTCTGCTGGCCTTCCACACCCATGTTGACTTCTTGAGGGCATGTATAAGACATCTATGTGCATGAGCGCAAACCCCATCAAACTATTTCTGACTTCTGCTCTCCTTGTTAGCCTGTGTAATGGTTAAGAGTTCAGTCACGGTTCTACCAATCACATTGCACACCCTTAGAAGGCGGAATAGATCCACCCAAGCTCCAAACACATCATCAACCGCTCCCTGTTTCTAGCCACGGGCTCAACTAACAAGTGTCTAGAAACCACAATGGCCCGTTTGCGCAGAATGCCCTCAGTGTTACTGGCTTATATTAGCAAAATAGATTGAATATGCTGAGGCTGAGCACGACTCATGGACAAGCATTTTGACAGAGGGTTGTGGTCACTCATACAATTCCGAAGAATAGAAAAGAGGGAACCTTATTGCTGCACGTCTCTGAGATGGCAATAAAGTCAATCATGCTCCCAGAGCCCTTTCCACTGAAACGGATTTGTTGCTGGGCTGAGGCCGTTGTGAAATCTAGAGCAAGCCCAAGAGAGTGCTTGCTCATGACTGTATTTAAAGCTTCACTACATGAATTATTAAAGTGCAAGTAATCCACATTGTCACATCCCGTTGCGCCACAGACAGAATTTCTTGAAATTGAGCAAAGCCTGCTATTGAAATCCCCCCACCACCCCTCAGATTACAACATAATCTCCCTTTAACTCTTCCAGTGCCTTGCTGAGAGACTAATATCTGTATTGTGAGAATTAAAATTATTATGATACAAATTTACGATAACAGTGGTGTGCTTGGAAACTAGTGTCAAGCATATGATTTGAAAATATGGAGACTCAAGAAAGGTTTTAGAAATCCGACTGTCTATTGAAATAGAGGCCAGAGTTATCAGCCCACCCCTATAACGCCCGAGCCTAGAATAAAAAGTCGGGGTTGACACAGAAGTAAACCCATCAATGTAAACAGTGTTACAGGCCCAGGTCTCCTGCAAACCAATAATACGATATTTCTTTATCTATTCGTTCCACTCCGCATCATTTAACTCGCGTAAAAAGCAGGCCACATTCCAAAACAGACAGTCAAAGTCTGACGCAGATACTGCAGGCTATGCTGGGGTAGCTGGCACAGTTTCAAGTTGCACTGTCAGGTCCACAGCCACCGAGGCATTAGCGACAGAGCCCTCCACTGTGGTGTTGGGGCCCTAGGCCCTCATGCTAATAATAACGGACGCAGACACATGGTAGATGGTAGTGGGTTAACTGGCCACGAGCACGTGCGCTCGGCCCTTTTATTAGCCTAGTCACCTGACCCAGTGACGTAGGTGGTGGGTGGGTGTAAAGTGTAGAACATACACTTCTGAACACTAGAACGTGTCCATGCTAGGACACTACATTCCTCCCAATTTTTAATAACAAAAACCCAGAGTCAAATGTCCAACCTAGGGGAGAAAGAAATATATATACAGATGTAATACAGTGACTAAACTTCTGCAGAGTCGCTCACGCTTCAGCAGCCTGGAGTCACAGATGATGTTCTTCCTGTCGCGGACGATGTTCTTCCTGTCGCGGACAATCACCAGTTCACTGTGGCACCAGTCATGGGTGCTCGATGGAGTTAGTCTGTTTGACGGCTCTGCCTTGAAGTTGCTCTCACAGTCTTTTCTTCGCTTTACTTTCTTGGCGACAAACACAGTTGAGTTCTTTTGGTTCAGTGCTAGATGTTGCCGTTTATCTTTTTAGTCCAGTCCTTTTCTTTAACTGTGGCGTGTGTTCTGTTTTGCAGAAAGACGGGTTATTCGCAAGACACCCTTCTCACCAGGGTGCCCCTCTCACAGGTGTTCCCCTGCCACGGGATATCCTTGAGGCCCTCTTCCTCAGATCTGGCCTGGGTTAAGTGTCCTGTATCGTGTTACTCCCATGCCGATAAGTACGGGTGCGGAGGAGACGACAGGTCTCACCTCAGATGCCGCAGTCAGACCTGGAGGGTGGCTGTTGGCTCCTGTCTTTAGCACGCGAAGTCTTCATCCTCCTGAGACCTTTGCTGAAGGGCGGCTGATGACCATCTCTCGTCGCGGGGATACTCTCTCTCACCGGCATCCCTGAGGCCTTTGCCCCTGAGTCACCACGGCTGGCATTGACCAGTGTCCGTGTAACCCCAAAGGTGGGTGTTTCGAATGGTCCGGCCTGCTCACCTCTGCAGATCCCAGGTGTGCTGAAAGCATCATCAAACAGATGGTCTTTTCTCCGTGCCACGGGTGTTCTTCAGGACTTGCGCACTGTGTTCTGACGCTTGTCACCTTCCTTGTCTGTGAGGTGTGAGTAGTCTTGCCACACTCTTCTCTCTGTCCTTGTCTTTGAGGTGTGAGTAGTCTTGCCACACTCTTCTCCTTCCTCTATTTCTTTCTCCGTGAGGATGTCATGTCACTCTGACTTCTTCTCCTTCTTGCAGTGGCAACCGTGCCACTCCGATCTTTCTTTCCCCTTTTTCTTTAAGTGGCAGACGTGCCACTCCGATGTCATCTTCCTTCTCTTCTTGTAGTGGCAAACGTGCCACTGCGATATCGTCTTTCTTCTTTTCTTGTAGTGGCAAACGTGCCACTGCGATATCGTCTTTCTTCTTTTCTTGTAGTGGCAAACGTGCCACTGCGATATCTTCTTTCTTCATAGTGGCGGACGTGCCACTCTGGTCTCTTCATCTCTTCGCTTCACGACCTCCTCTGGACCGTTTCTGTTCTCCTCTTATCTGGCCAGGCTTCTCCATGCAGCGCGCGCACTCTGCACGTGTTCCCCCTGGTCTTGTCCTCGTCCGAGAACACTCTCTTCATCTTCCTCAGCATTCCGAGTTAGGGTCGTGACCTTCTCTTCATCTTCTCCTTTTCACCAATTACTTTGGTTGAAGTTCGTGGGGCCATGCTCATGGTCCGCTTCGTTCTTCTCCCTTTCACCAGTTACTTCGGTTCTTCTTGAGCTTCTTGGACCACTTGTCGGTCCGCGCTGCCGATCACTGGCAGGATATCTTCGGTCTTGCGTCAGACCTCTTTGTGCAACTCCTGGCGAGTCGGCTTCTTTGGTGCGACCATGTGGCAGGTCGGCTGGGCCTTTGTGGTGCGACCGTTCGGCTGGTCGGCTTGACCTTTGTGGGGCGACCGTTTGGCAGGTCGGCTTGGCCTTTGTGGTGCGACCATTTGGCTGGTCGGCTTGACCTTTGTGGTGCGACCATTTGGCTGGTCGGCTTGACCTTTGTGGTGCGACCATTTGGCTGGTCGGCTTGACGAGGTGTGTCGCGTCGTGTGACTACCTTTGTCCGCTGCCTTGTCAGGCGCTGGTGCTTGCTACTCTTCGTACCGTCGTGGTACATCTTCAGTGTAGCGTTGCTCCTAGTATCATGATCACTTGATGTGGTGGCTTCTTGGCGCCACTGGGTGTGGCTCGACATCCTTGCCCGCCAGTGTTGGATACTTGCTGCGCCCATCCTCTTCAGTGGGTTCCTCTCCTGTAGGCGTTACAGTGTACCTTCCGCGTCCGGCGTACATCTGCACTGAGTCCGTTTGTTCTCTCGAGGGTTCGCTCCACTTGATGCGGCGACAGCGCAGTCCTCGCTGGGGTGGATGTGGCTTGACACCGTTCTTCTTCTTTTCTTGTCGCTGCGGGATGACGCTGCATCCCTGTGGCACACTGTCTCTTCTTCCTGTGCTTCTGTCGCGTTCCTGCGCTTCTGGCACATTCCTGTGCGCCTCCGTCGCCTTCCCGTGCGCTCACCATCGCGCCTCCGTCAGACCTTGCGGTACGTGCCTTGCTGCCTCTTCTCCCTTGCGCTGCGAGCCGTCGGTCTCCTGCGGCTGCTGGACTTCCTTGGATTGCTGCATGCTTGTTTGTTTCTTTGTGTCTGCAATACCACCGGTGACCACTGGGTGGCAGTGTTGCTTTTCTTTGGCTTCAGCAGCAACCTTCTGTACTGCCAGAACTCTATCCCTTGTTTTCCTTTCCACTTCTCCAGGCTTCACTCGTGAGTAGGAGAGCTGGAGGGAAGCTGGAGCCAGGCAGACCAGTGGAGTCCAGATGGGGCTGGAGTTGGAGCAGAGCAGTGGAGTCCAGGACACGTGGCAGCAGGTAAGTCTTTTCATTTTTTTTTTTTTCCAGGGGCAGGAGGGCACCAGCTTTGTCAGTGGGCTGCTCAGCAGGGAGAGGCATCACTGGGGCACAAGGGCAGTCTGTGGCATCATGCGCCCAGCTTTGGTGTACTTTTGGCGCTGCGAGCACTGCTGGGGGTCCTGCAAGGTGGGCCTTGACTGTGCATGGCCGGCGGCGGCCATTCTTCACTTTTGCGATCGTCCTCATGCGGGGTAGGCACCCGCTGGTAGTACCTTTATTTTTCTTTACTGATCTTTACATCGCGGGCCAGGCAGGCCTCGCGCTCGTCCCCTTTATTTATTTATTATCTTTATTTATTTAGCGCCCCGATCCACGCCTTCGTCCAGTACGTCGCTCTCCCCGCCCTCGGCAGCTCCTTCTTTCACTCGCTGGCCGGGGCGGGGGAGGGATGGTGCCGCTATGCCGGGTAGTGTGTCCGTGTATGTCCGGGGTCGCTGCTCTGAGCTGCGGGTGGGCTCCGCTGTTGCGTTTGTTCCGCCCCCTCCCCGCAGCCGGTCTCCTCACTTCGCGGGCTGCGCAGGGAGGGGGTGCCAGTACCTCGCGTCTCTCTGGCCGGACCGGGAGCTTCCTTTCTCGGGCTCACCTTCAGCCCGGCTGGGCTTCCTCGTGACGCGGGTGGGCTCCGCTTGACACAGGCTCCGGTGAGGGGGTCGTGGCCGACGCGGGTGGGCTCCGCTCGGTCCACTCTTCGAACCGGGCACAGCGGCAGGCTAGACAGGCTCGGGGTGGGCACCCGACTTTTTCCCGCTCAATCTCGGCGTCGCGGCCGGTGCGGGTGGGCTCCGCACGGTCGGCACTTCCCCTCCTTCACCGGGCAGGTCGCGGCCGATGCGGGTGGGCTCCGCACGGTCCGCTGGTCACCACGGACACGCTCCCCGCAACCCAGGCACCGTGGCTGGTTCGACGGGGTCGGGGTGGGCACCCGACTTCCGCTACTTCTCTTTGGGGGCACAGCGCCCACCTGCAGGTCGTCGCGGCGGTGCGGGGTGGGCACCCGGTCACCGCGGGGCATGCTGCGGGCTCTGCTCGCCTGGCTGGCTTCTCGGCGCGTCGCGCCTTCTTGCAGAGGGGGTGACCTCAGTGGGAGCACTCCTCTCCCCCACACGAACGGAAGGGCAGCTGCGGCACGCTGGGGCTCACAACCCTCGTCGCCATTGTGGTGTTGGGGCCCTAGGCCCTCATGCTAGTAATAACGGACGCAGACACATGGTAGATGGTAGTGGGTTAACTGGCCACGAGCACGTGCGCTCGGCCCTTTTATTAGCCTAGTCACCTGACCCAGTGACGTAGGTGGTGGGTGGGTGTAAAGTGTAGAACATACACTTCTGAACACTAGAACGTGTCCATGCTAGGACACTACACTCCACCTCTCCACTGGAGCGGGAGTTGTTGCGTGGTGAACTGGAAAAGGGTTTTACATCCGGCCCTAATGCAGACATAGAACTGGAATCAAGGGTGCCCCTTCCAAAGGATGTCTGCGTTTCCATTGCCAGCTCACACATGTAGCTCATGAAATGATTCTCCGTAGCCCCTCTGCCTGCTGGCAGCATGGGGCTGTTGAGTCAGTCATCCTGCTCTAAAGGCGCAAAGTGATTGTGTCTGGAATGGTATATGCCATGTGCATGGGTGCTAAATGCGCAATAGATCTGAAGGGTATAGCAGTAGCTGGTTTGTGAACAAATAACAGAGTAACCGCCCTAATGATGCTCTGAGACATAAGAGCACAGGATAGCCTGTGCAGTTAAAAATCCACCTGGGCATCCCTAAAATGGGAAACAGTCCTGACAATGTGGCCTTAAGCACACGGGCCGTTTCACCGCAAGCTGAACAACGCTTGCCTTAACCACGCATACGTGTGTTTAAGGCAGTTTGCGTTCTAGCTGTGCGAGCAGATGGGAGAGGAACTGGTTGGCATGCCTCAGGAAGGACGGACTGGGATGCGGCTGAGTAAGTTGGGAAGGGGCCCAGGGGTGGTGGGGGGAGGATTTAGGAAAGGGGACTGGAGTCAGGGTAGTTTTTAAGGGGCCGAGTTTTAGGGCTCTGGGCAGGGGGAGCGAAAGGGGCAGTTTTCAGGGGTATGGGGCAGGTTTTAGCGTTCAGGACGGGGGTGCTGGGGTAGGTTGTTTCAGCTAGGGTGTCCTGTTATAGAGTTCAGGGTAGGGGGTCGGATAGTTAATAGCGCTTGGCGAATAGATTACACTGCAGGCGGCAATATTTAGGGCTCAGGGCATGCAGAGCTGGGTCGGGATATTTACCACACATATACTTTTACCAAACATGCCTTTACAACAACATTTGTTGTAAAGACATGCGTGGTTTCAGCATGCATGGTTATGTCATACAACCTCCCCTCCTGAAATTGATTGGCACACAGTGCCCTGGCTCCCTTGTGGGACTATTATCCACCCAGTTGACACTCCGCACAGTAATAATGTTGCAGCTGTAAAAGTCCACAGTTCTACCCAACCAGTGTACAACTTAGTTGTTTCGTATGACCGTGTCCTCAGCTTGGTTTGATTGTATGGCTGGAACGTTTTCCAAGTACAATCACAAGAGGTGTGCCTTCTGGTGGTAATTGCAAAACCCTGTTGAGTTTCCAGAGGGCAAGACCCTCATGTATGTGATTGTCCATCCATGACTTCCTTGTTTCTGGTTCAGGGGTGAGCGGGGCTAACCTCAAGTGGCTGGATTGGGAGGGGAGACTCAACATAGGAGGTTGGTTATTGCATGCTGTATTGTTACATTTGGGATTAACTATACCGTTTGTTGATATGGATTCATTCACCATAATTCCTGTTTCCAGCCTGACCATTCATGGGTCTGGAGTCATGAACACTGCGCAAAGGGCCCATGTTCCCCGAACGACTATTTGCTGTCTTGAGGGTCCCTTGATCTGACAAGAGGTTGAGTGAGCAATCTATACTTTTAAGTACAGCAAGAACAGTGCGAAAGATCTTGCTAGAACTTCCTCTGCTGCCTTAATGAGCTCAGTTTGAATTGGGCCTTCTCCCTTGCCCGGGATTAGCAAGTGTGTTGGCGGGACCTCTACCCCGCGGCCCCTGTCTGGAGTGGCTACATTGGTCACTGGCAGTAGGGTTTTTGGGATCTGGGGGGCAGTCTCCTCACACGTGAATTAACGTCCATTGCCTTTTTTCTTTTTAAGTGGAGGTGATCGCATGGGTTAATTGCTGTTAGTTAAGATATTATAAGCATTAATTGATAGATTCCTCTTAAAACACATGGGTTGGATGCCTCCCTTGTATGTTCTCTGCGTGAGGAGGACTTTGTGGGGCAGGGGTAGGATCTACCACTGCACCATTTCCCACACCCATTAATAATGCTTTGTTTGTTACCCCCAGTCTTTCTTCTACACACTCTATCTCTGAGTTCAGAACACCCATAGCATTAATGAGAAAACTTGTTATTGTAGCGATTAAAGGATGATCCTTAGAAGACATAGACAATACCGCAGATTTCCTCTTACCCATGTTGCCTATTTCTTCAGAGAAACCAAGAAGGGCTCAGCAAATTTGCAAAAATGTGGTCCAAGAGAGTTTGCTCAGCCCAGCGGCGGGCGGGTGCAGATGGGCCCGCTCTTGGCCGAGGAACGCGGCCGGGCACATTCCGCGCCATGGGTACTGCAGGCGACTGATATGGTGTGAGCAGAGGCCAGGTGCAGGAGCCTGGAGGAGCCTGGGGCTTGTCCTCAGCGTGCCCCGATGAAGCCAGGCTCCCAGAAGGCTATGACTAACCCAATGTGCATCATTTTATTGTGAGAATTGACCCAAGGACGTTGCAGATCATTTCAAAGCAGGCTTGATAAACTTTTCTATGGTAAATTGAGCGCTATGCTATTAATGATGAAGACTTCAAATGTGTCAATGGTTAAATGATAAACAAAAACTACGTTTTAAAAGAACAGTTCTCTCTTTACCAGTTTCAGAACAATGATTCACATCTTTGACTCATTCACCCTATTTTCACCTGCGCTGCCTCAGTTTTTTAAATGCAGAATTCGTGAAAAAGTCCTTGAGGGGGTTTTGTAGGAGGCAGGGACCCAGTGAGATGCTTCTCACGCTTTGTTACTTTGTGCTTCGCTGAGAAATTTAAATGGCAATGACAGGCTTGGTGACCTTCACTTCGCCTCCCAGATGAATGCACACATCTAGCTAGGGAAGGAGCGTGCCTGAACCAGGCGTCAGAGATTGTCGCACAAGGCTCCTACAAAGAGAGCCACATTTTATGTAGGTGCTGTGATGCTATCAAAGTCTGTGCAAAAAACCTCCTCTCTGGATTCCAGGCTGCCCTCTAGATCACCGTTCTTCAGGCATTTGCTCTTAGGAAGAAGACCCGGGTCAGGCGGGATGCAGTTAGGTGAACTTAACCAATTTTTTCATGTTATTTCATTTTTTCTCTCTAATTTTCAAATATAAGTCAATTCTAGCATTCATCGCGTACTTGTTTCCGGGTTATTTTGCGTCTTTTAGCTTCTGTTTATCCCTGAATTATGCTGGTGTTATGAGGTCAGCCGGGCAGATGGAAGCCCAAATATGTGGGCTTGACACAAATAATTTTTTGTTGAATTGCATATTGTACATTTCATTTGATTAATAGTACTGTTTTACTAATTGGATTTTCAATGCTTTTTGACACCCAGATTGATTAAGGCGTGGGACCTACCATGGATACTTCATTGACAGAAAAGCTGTTAATTTTGCACATAGATTTGTTTAGGATGTCCCTTGTATGTTCACTTCCTGTACAGAGGAAAGACAGCTGTGCAAGGTAAGGGGGCTCAGCATAAAACAACAAGACTGCCCTGAATTAGCATCGCCCTCACAGGAGCCGTGCACCATAGAAGGAGGGAAAGGGGCTTGATTTTGCTAGAGTAAAAGACTATTTTTTTGCCAATTGCCACCTTCACAGAAAGAAGGAAGATGCTGAAAGTTTTGATGCAGAAAAGCAGAGACGCTTTTAGAAAATGGCTAACTGCCAGTAAATCACTCTTTAAACATCATTGGATATTGAAGGATGCGGGGCATAGCTACTGGGAGAGATGTTGTGTGTCATCTCATGAATTAAATGATTCATGGGTTAGTGGTCAGGACTCGAATTGAGAGCAGCAGTGTCTGTGGGCCAATTGGTCCATTTGACCAAACTATCCTCCCTTTCGCAAGCACACAATGCCAAATTGTATTTGCTGCTATGGGGCAGTGGAGAGCACGAGAAAAAGGGCTTCTCTTCGACACCTTTTCTGTTTCTGGTAGGGGAAGGAGTGGGGGAGCATGACAAAAATATGGCATGCCTCCTTTTATGTTTGTTCTTATGGGCTTGAGATGAGAATGTGCTTACAGCCCGCCCTATATATGTTTATACATTATGGGTGTTCCTGATTATCTAGAGGAGCCTAACTTTCTGATGCATATTGAATGAATATTTCCCAATTTTGTTTTTCTCTTAACCATCTATTATTCTGAATGTTGACAGGGGCCTTCTTCTATTGGGCACTGGAGCAATAGAACAGGTATGTGATAACTGACCCCAGCCCGCTGCACCCTACCTTCCAGTTGAAGAACCAGGTTTCATTTTTTATGATTGAAATGTACTCATCTTAACCTTGGAACTGCCACTCTTGTTTTGTATTTCAATAAGGATGAAGGTAAAACCTTTGCCACAAAGTGTGACGAGTTTGGAATCCTCACTTTTCAACATGGTCTGGCTTTCCATATGAAAAGCTTCCTGCACTCCACCCCACACAATCCGGCTTTCCAGCCAAAGGATTTCTTCCCAATAGAGCGGTAAATCTAAATGGCAACTGGTGAGAACCTAGGTGAGCACGGACAGACTACAAAAGGGAATCAACTAGCAAACACTGTCACCCTTTGCTGTCTTCCCTTGGCTTCACCTGATGTCCTGCACATCAGTAGATCAGAAAAAAATTAACGGCCTGGCTTGGCCAGGTTGCATTTCTGTAGTGACTCCTGTGGGAATATATAATGAGTGACCATCCAGCCAGTCACGCGCAGCGGAGAGCGTAATGCCACATTGACTGTGCTCCAAAGATGCTGCCAGTTCAGAACTCTAAAGCCATACCTCGACCAGTTTCAGCAAGATGGATGGCAGCTAGCAGGATACTCTGATTAGAAAAATGGAGGTCATAATTGTTCATGAGAATCACAGTAAGAAACTCATCACTCTCATCGGGGATGTGTTCATAAAAGAAGAAGAAAAGACCAGTTGCTTTGGAGTCAACGGTGATCGGGACAATGGGCGCACCCTCTCGGGCATCGGTGGGCAATAAGTGCAGATCCAGCAGGAGGAACGTTGAGATCTAGGTGATACACAAGGCCTGGAATCCCTCTCTGCAGAGTTGGTTGGTGCACACTGCTTCAGTGGAGCTTGGCCAGAAGTGGAGGACAGAGTAACAGCCGAAAGCAAAATCAGTGCGGGTAGCAGGAATCTGGGGGCTCAGTCACCTGCTTACAATTGGTGCAATGAATCCAAACAGGAACCCACAGCACTTCACAGCTATGTTTGTAGTGAGCAGAATATAGTAGGGACCTTTCCACTGGGGCTGCAAGGCAGACTTCCATTGATGTAGACAGCTTTGGACCAAATCACCAGGCTGGAGGGCTGGGCAGGTTTTAGTTTGATGGTCTGACGGGGCTGAGATCAAAAACTGCAGAGAAAGTGAATCAGTTATCTTCAGGAACACTGTTACATTCTCGTTCCTTTTATTTGCTTCAAAAAACATATTTTCTTTAATTACATTAGCGAGGCATCATATGATGTTCAATTTCTCTTCCTGTCTGTGTCGTTGTGGTAATTTACTCCAGACACGGTATAGAATTGCAGTATAATTAGGTTTATTCAACACCAAGTAAAGAGCTGTTTAGGGAGTACATGCAAGTACTCTTGGCTTTCCACAAGTCTAACTGCCAACTTAAAATACACGCAATCCATCATGGAACCTGATGTGTGGAACATTCTGTAAAAAGCATAGAGTATTGAGTGTATTACCACAGTGTAGACTCTTAACACAGTAATACAGTATGGTTAGATATAACACATTTTCCCTCCTTGAAGAAATAACTCATAGCTCCTTTTTAACCCATACAAAAAAACTAGATATCTTCCTCCCCCCCTCTCTGTACCCAAAACAACAAACAAAAATATACTACCACTGCGATGCACAAAATGTACAGGGTTACAAAAGCAACATTTTATATCCTAAACCTAATAGGTTTAGTGATTATATGAGAACCCCTATGCAGGGGTGGAACATTTTGATGACTGGTAGAGGAATTAGACTCCTTTTCTCTGGTAGTGGAATTGGACTCTTTATCTCTCACTTTCACCACCCTTGAGAGATTCCACCAATGGCCGCCATCAACTCTGACTGTATTGCCACACACTCTCTCAATTTTCATGGGATCACCAAACTTGTTTTTCCCTTTTTTGTACATGAGTAGCGGATTTAATTCGCACTCTATCTCCAACATGCATCACCATGTTTTTTTACATCTTTCTTTTCTGCTTATTTTGAGTTTGACAGACATTCTCTTTAACCAACAATATTAAATATTCAACATCAGATTCACTCTTAAACCGTTTGGCCATCCAAGCTGGACGAAAAATGAAATTAGCTTTTCTACCCCTAAACAACTCAAATGGAGAGAACTTGGTTGACGAATGAGGCATGGTCCTCTAGAACCAAAGCACACTCCTCACAGATTTGAGAACGTCATGGTTCACCCCTTTTGCCCACTTCACACAACCCCCCACAATTTGGTTCATCCTTTCAACAAAACCGTTGGTTTTGGGGGTGGCATAGAGAACTCTTATGATCTTTTATACCACATGATTCAAGGAATCTGAAAAATTTCTCAAGGAAATTCCACACAGAGCTTGCACTAGGATCTCTTACAAATTTGAGTTCCTTCCGCTTAGAACAGTAATCCATCAGTACCAAAATTAATTTGATACCTCCAAGTAGTAAATCTTAGGGAGACATAAAATAATTTCCCAATTTTACCCAAGGTCTCGACGGAACTTCAATGGACATCAAATGAGGAGTTGTCACTTTCAAACCTTTGTCAGCTGACGGACACACATAACACCCTTTCACCACAATGCCAGCATCCATCCTAGTCCACCAGAAAAAATAATGAATGCACCTTTTTGTGAGAATAAACCCAAGGCATCCCTCATGGGCGTTGTTAATTATTTCACTTCTCAACTTAATTGGTGGAACCAGTTTATCTGACCTAAGTAGCATACCATCTTCCATGGAAAGTCCCTCCCAAACTTTGAAAAATGGCCAAAGCATGAGAGGTAAAAAATTAATTCCCTTGACCAACCCATGTCTTAGCACGTGCTGGGCAGTATCCATCCCTCACTCCTCAACATCCGAATCCTCTCCCAAAAAGGCACTGAGCATCAATCCCTAGGCCTTGATTGGATAAAGGTTTTTGACAATTTTGTTTATCTTTGCACTGGCACACAAACTGGTCTCTAATAAACTGATATGTGAAATTTTCAAATTGCCATTCAGAAATGAACAATTATACTGTATTGCTTATCAAACTTCATTTGAAGTTATTTTACTGCCTCCTGATACTCATCAAGTACTTCACCTTCATCTAACAATAATTCTGGTAAGTTCTTGAATATTCCCTCAAAACCCAGCAAGTGTAAAAGTAGACATTGTTTTCTTTCTGGCTTAAATCTGGAAACCCCAATTGCTTCCAAATAAATTTCAAACAAATCAAACCACATCGACCACCTGACTAGAGGACCTCCCGGAGTGCCTTGGAATGATGAAGGTGTAGCCACTGACTGCATTGTGACGACAGCAAAAAACGTTATACATTTTCTTAAACTTGTAACATATAAATATAAATATGACAGTGATACGCTTTTGGATAAACATAAATAGATGCGCCTGTCACTGATTACAATTCATTTTACACAGGGGAAAGTGTGCTTGTCACTTTGCAACAAGCACCATGTCAATTAAAACTTAAATTTCAATTGACATGGTGCTTGCCACTGATGGAGCAGGTAGTACAAAATTGTGTATACCTCCTCTATTTTGCATGAAAGTATTAATTGAATAACCTACTTATTATAATTTACTAATAGTGTGCTGTGATATATTAAAATTAACCAACCTGCATACACAAATTATACGTGGGAACTTGCTATTTGCATGGCAAAATAACTCTAATAACTAAAATACGTATGCATATCAACAGTAGTATGTTTAATAATTAGCTATCGCATGCCTTATGTTGCTTTTGTGACGTTTGCACCTTCGTGGAGGACCGTAAAGGTGAATATACTGCTTTAAATATCGCTATATCCTAGGAAAATACTAATACATAAAGGGAATAGTGAGGGTATAACATTAGAAGCATCATTTCTTTGTATTTATTACTCTCTTGTGTTTGTTTTGCTTAAGTTGACATTTTGGCCTAGCAAAAGATGGCGGCAGAGTACAAGTTCAGAAGTGGCCACGGCCTCGTGAGGTGCGAAGTCTAGTGCGCAGAATCGGTACCGTGAACTCCCTAATGTCCTCTGTACACGCCGTTCCTGTCAAGGATTGGTTATTGGTGGACTGCCAAAGACCCCGGAAGACCAGAACTGGTATAAATAAACAATGGACATTTTAGAAATATTGCAACATTCGGAACTTGGTCATAACCGGAAACATATCAGCAAAATCCATGTGAACCTGGACTATACAAAATCTGACGTTTTCCCCGGAACAATCGCATCCTTTCTCCGCCCAAAAAAATGTTTCATGTTATCCCGAAATTTATTATAAAAAGAATAGTAGATTAGGAAGGGGCTATCTCTATTCTTTCCAGACCTTTTCAATCACATTCGACGGTTATTATGACTGCACACCCTCTTTAACCCCACAGGAGATGACGGATGCTGGCACGTTTTCTGGTCCTTTGATGATCTTTGGGACTGTAACGTGCTGAGCAAAGGACTTTCGGACTCTGAGATCTGGCCTGTTCTTTGGACAATTTAACGACAAAATTTGATTATGCTGAGCCAATGAAATAGAGAAAACCCAGATAGCCAGAATAGGTAAATATGGTGTTCTGCGATTTAATTAAATTGATCTAGAAATTCTAAGATTTGAAGAGACAAATGCTAATTAAATGAAATATTAGATAAACAAATATTGATTACCAGAAATTATGAGTTTGTGGTTCTTCGTTAAAGAGAATAGAGGATTCTAAGTCTTAAATGTGTTTTAGCTGGTTCTAAATCACCATCAACCAATCCAACTATTTGGTCCGATCGACCAAGTGGGTGGAGTGCCTTGATGTTTAGGGTTAGGAATCTATCGGTGGCGAATGTTAATGTATATGATGTAAGATAACTTTTGTCTCCCTATAGGTTATAAGGTACTCCCTCCCACATGTCCAGCACATCATTCCCCCTCCTGTGTGCAGACCTGTGAATGAGAAACGTGCAAGTGTTGGTGTTATGGGCCCCACCAATGAATGCGTGTGTGAATGAGTTAGTGTGATGGCGGGTCTGTGACGCAGGGAGGGTAGTTGCGTTCTCACTTTTTCCCCGAGTTGTTGTTTGCGCTGGATCAGTTTTTCCTGGTAGCAGAGTTATGGTTTTATTGCATTGGTTTGGTGATTATTGCTTGTAAATTGCTTATTGATTATTGATTGTGGATAAGTATTGGTTTATGTATTAACACTCTTTGTTGAGTCGCGTTGCGTTCAATGTTGTATGACGACTTCTGGGATGTAGGAAGTCGGAAGGTTGTAACGATTCCGTAGTAGAGCAGAGGTAAGCGCTGTTCTCGGGAAATCCGGGATTGTTGTTGCCCTGTAGGTACACGGGGAAAACGTGTAACGATTGAAGTTGCACAACGCATTGTCTGGGTTCGATTCGGTAACATCGTCATGTGTTGCCATTAGGGATATTTTCTGTATGAGAGAAATGTATGGTAGCGAAGGTCATCTGTGAAATTTTGATCTTAAGTACCAGGAGTCCAAAAGGAGCTCTGATGACGCTTATCACTGGAAAGGTAAGCCTGTTAGAAGGATAAAGTAGAGGGAATTGCTACTTTATTAACAAATGAAATAATCTTGTAGTAGGGCAAAGGTAAGCGCTGCTCTCGAGAAAGACAGGATTCTGTGTGAATGAACTACATTTTCCGTATGAATGTGTGTAAATGAATTAGCATTCAGGTTAATTGTGAAACTCTAGTTTTAATTCTCAGGAGCATTGGGCCTCCAACAGGTGTTTTATTTCTAGAGAAACGGTTAGCTAATGCTTGCTAGAAGGGTGAAGTAGAGGGAAGTGCTACTTTATCAACGGAAGTAACGATTCCGTAGTAGGGCAGAGGTAAGCGCGGCTCTCGGGAAAGACGGAATTCTTGTGAGAAAGGTCAGGACTATCCTTTGTTAGCGAAACAGATAATGGTGGCTGTTGGAAACAGCCCACCTCCACTCCGCAGGGTGGTGGTGGACTCCCCGAACACACTGTGGTAGCTTGGCTCGAGTGGTCAGGAAACAGGCGCAGTGCTAAGCATACAATATACCCATACAATAACCATGCGTGCATCCGTTCCAAAAACGACTCTACACCGTAAAAATTATGAAAATATTCTTCTTTATCTTTTTCTCTTAGTTGCTGATTGGAAAAATAAATAGATCAATCACAATATACAAATTTAAATACTGCGGGTCAAATAAATATTGTCTGAAGATTCAATAAATAGGGATGATCATAAATACAAGGGACATAAATATCAGTGCAGGTAATACAGGCAATTAAATATTTTGAGGCAATAAATACTGTACCAATAAATATTGTACACCATCAAGTCCTGTGGACCTATAAATATAGTGAAGCAATAAATAGGTAAAAACTCAATAAATACAGTACCCCCAATAAATAATTAAAAGTATACAGCCACACTCATGTAATCAGATGACTTTTCAATTCCTAAGGGCTGATTTGGCCCAGGCACAGCTTGTAGGGTTGTGGAAGGCTTGAGGGGGATCTACTCCCTGGCTGGGACAAGGCTGAGGCCTAAACTGAGGTAGATCAAGGGGGGAATACCAGTGCCCTGGCTTTCTCTCTCCACACCACCTCTCTAGGTTAGTCCCAGTTCACCCCAGGCACAGTCAGGTTGGTTTCAGCACCTCCCTAGCCCCTTAGAGCAGTCTCTCAGGTCTCCACAGGGCCTTAGGCGCCCTCTACTCCACTTACTGCCCTTTTTCTGATGTTCCGACGCCGCTGGAGTCGTGTCGACGCCGTGAGGCGGTTCCGGTTCGGTCTCGGCGGCCTCGGCACAATGTCAGTTCTTTGACGACGCCGGTAGGCGGATCCGGTCCGATGTCGGCGGCCTCGGTTCGATTCGACGGCGTCGGGCAGTCTCTACTCGGTGTCGACTTCGGGCGGCTCCGGTCCGATGGCGCTCTCGGCTCCGATGACGTCGGCCGGCCTGGCCTCGATGTCGACTTCCGGCGACTCCGGGGTGCGATCCTCACCCCCGACCTCCGGTGCTCCTCCTCTCAGGTTCCGGGCGACTCCGGAGTGCGATCCTCACTCCCGACCTCCGGTTCACCTCTACCTCGGTCTCCGACGACTCCGGAGGGCGGACTTCACTCCTCCGATGACGCCGCTCGCTCGACCTCGGTTCACTTCCTCCTCGACCTCTGGTATTCCTCACGACCTCCGTCGGCGCCCTCTCACGACCTCAGGCGGCTCCGGGTACGACGTCTGCTACTTCAGTCAGCGCCGCTTCTCCACCTCGGGCTCCAGGTCTCAGGCTACTCGACGCCGGACTCCAGGGAAACCAGTTTCCAGGTCAGGATCTTGCTGCTTTCTGCTTCTAAGGCCTGTTCCTGCTGTCCAGGTCCTTAGGATGAGTTTTTCTGTCTTCTTCCCACACAGGGCTATAGGCTGGGATCCATCAGTAGGGACTAGTATCAAGGGTGGGTTTATGGACCCCACTCCAGGCACAAGTTTCCACCCCTGCTGCTTCACTCCTTCCTCCTTCACTGTTGTGCTGCTCTCTCTTCACCAGTCAGGTGCCAACTGCCAACTCCAACTGCCAACACTCTCTCTTAACTCCCCAACATTCCAAACCGCCTCCAACTGTCACAGGGTTCTGGAATGTTCTGGAAGGTGCTGGTAGGTTCCAGTGGATGCTGGTGATGTCACAGGTGGCCACCATTTTGTGCTCCAGGCCCTCAGACAGAAGTTTCAGGGGTAGATAAAATGGCTCCCTGAATCTGCAGCAACACTAAAAACGAAAACAAATGAGGGAAAAAGGGCCAAGTCCTACAGTGGCGTTTTTATGTTGTTACTAACAGAATTTAGTAAAAAGTGAATTTAAAAAGTTTACAGATACATTTTGTAAAGGAGGGGTCAGCAGGAGCAGCAGCAGCAAGAAAATCTGATGTCAGGAAGACCGCGCTGAGATTGAACAGTCAGTAAGAGACGTAGATGCTCCAGATTGGTGTGTTAGTGTACGCCGCTCTAGGAGTGGAGAATTACAGGGTGACGTAGACGCCCCGGATTGGTGCGTTAGTGAGAGTCGCGCTGGGATTGGAGGATTGCAAAAGTGACATAGACGCTCAGGATTGGTGCGTTAGTGTGAGTCGCGCTACAATTGGATAGAACAAACAAAATAGTCGTAGAAGAAAACTAGCGATACAGAAAAAAGAAAATGATGTATTACGATCCACCAGAAAAGGAGAAAAAGTCCTGGTTCGGTAAAATCAAGAACATATTTAAAAAGGACAAACCGATTGTGACTAGAGAGGGACAATTGCTCCCTCCAGCAAAATCACCTGCGTCTTTTATGATTACGAAATATGGTTATCATACAGGTATTTGGTTAGACAATTGGGCAAAGTATAAAAAAGATGATGGAGTTTTAGCATTTCCAGAACATGGTTCATTTAATTTAGCGGTTTTGAGAAATCTGAGAGAAAGAATGATGAAATTAGAACCGAGACCTAGACCTACACAGTTTGAAGCATTGACAGAATGGGAAGATGAGATGTATGACAGAGAACGACAACGGAGTTGCGGAAGGTATAGATATATGTTTGGTAGATCATATGGACAAGAGAATCATGATGATAGAATGAAGAGATGGTGAAGTGTGAATATGACTGATGGGTTGTTTCCTATAAGAAATGTGGAAGAAACTACCAGTAGAAAATGTACGGAAAAAAGAAATAATGCAGGATTAGAATGTTATAAGTATGGTGTGCATGAGTCGGAGGATGATGTGCTTGAAGACATGTTTTATAAAAATCCACCCCCATATCAACCAAATTCCACATTGACACCGAGTGCCCCAGTAAAAGAATCACAACAGAATATAAAATTTGAGACAGTACCACATGAGGCAGGAAGAAATAATCCTTTTAGATAAACAGAATATACTCAAGTTAGTAAAATGGCTAATGAAAATTCAGCTGAATTGGCTAGAACTACTTTAGAATTGACTGAGAAGATTAGAGAATTAACTAAAAATATGGAGGCAGTAACTGTTCCGGTAACAATAGGACCTGTAATGCCGATTTTTGATAAACAAAAGGATAGTGAGCATTGTCTGACGATTCCTTACAATGGAAACAGAGAAAAAGAAATACAAAGACGAGATACAAGAGAAAATTTGTGGGGACAAACGGTAGGAATTTCTGAACAAAGTACTCCTAAAAGTTTGACAGTAAATCAGAGTTTAGTAAATAGAGCAATAATGACGACAGAGTCAGTACCAGGATCACCAAAAGGATTAGAACAGACACGAAATGAAATGATTCCTGTAGGTCCTACTTCTGATGAATTAAGTGATTGACTAAGAAGTTTACAACAAAAAGATGCTGAGCCTAAACCTTTGGATGTGTCCAAATTAAAAATAGTATTAGAGGAATAGTAGGTACTATTCCTACTGAAAAATTAAAGAGCTATCACGATGAAGAATTAATGTTTCTATGCAAAAGCATAACATGGAGAGCCAGAAATTTACATGAAAGACTAGATGAAGTGGCAAATGAAATGGGTATTGATTTTGAAAAGGTAAAGTCATTACAAAAACCATATAGAGTAGATTTTTCTGAAAAAGACATTGAAAATCTAAACACAACAGGACGAATGATTCAGATTAAAGATTTAATCATATTACTGAGAAAATGGGGTGATGTAGACAAATAGAAGAGTAGATGGTTTCGAAAACGAGATGATGCAACGGATAAAACGTTTGCAGCTTACCCAGTAAGAGAAAAAGAAAAGGTAGTAACTGAATGTCCCATGAGAGAGATTCCAGGTGGAGGCTATGTACATGTCCTCTGGACTAGACAAGATATTTTGTCATTTACCAATGATTTTCCTCGACTGCGCGAAATTCCAGCTGAGTGGTGCAGGCAGGTAGACAGGTTTGTGAAATTATCAAAAGTCCTATGGATTGATTTGAACAGTCTTTTTGACATAATAATACCTGCAGATTTATGGACAGAGTGCAAGGTAATGATTATCTGGCCTACACAAAAATACCTTAGAGATCCAAAAACAAGGGCCCCTGATCCAGAAGTAATGAGAAAATATGAACAAGTAATTACTTTTCTGAAAAATAAAGTACCTCCTACAGAAACTGATTCGGTGAAAATTGATAGAACTCATCAAGAAGCGAAAGAATCGGTACATGCTTACTATGAAAGGCTGATTCTTGCCTTTAAGCAGTATAGTGGTGATGAAAACCTGAGTGAAAAGGATTTGAGTCATTTTCTATATCGATTTGTGTATGGATTGCGACCAGAAGTAAGTGAAATGATTAAACAGCATACAGTCGATTGGCAAAATAAAAAGATAGACGAAGTACTAAGACATGCAAAATATTTTAGTGATGAAATTGAAGCAAAGCAGCGTAAATTAAAAGAAAACGCCATGTGGGCTCAAGTAAAAGTAGCAGAGAGACAGGAAGCTCAATTGATTGAACAAGCAACTGGTACGGGCATGAAAACAAAATTTAATATTGGAAAAGGGAAAGGACAATTTAATATAGTTGAAGCCACAAAGAAATGGCCATGTCATAATTGCGGACGAATGGGGCATTGGAAATCCGAGTGTAAATTTCCCCAGAGTGCTAATGGTGATAATGCATCATTGAATTCACAGGTGCATAAAGAGGTGAGTTGCCAACCGCAGCAACAGCAGCAGTTTGTTCCCCAACAGAATCAGGTGCCAAAACCGCCTTTTCCACAGAGTCTAAATCATCAGAAATACAGTAATGAGACAGGATTCTACAATGAAGAACAGGTAACTAAGCTGCCGCGCGCTAGTGCTGTTTCGCAGTATTGGCTACGATGCGATAAGAGTGAGTCAGAAGAAGGTTATTGACTGTGCCGAGGGGAGGAAGAGGAGTGAGTACTTGGCGCAACTCTAGAAGTAGACCAGACAGGCCCATTTGTGGATGGAAAGGTAACTAACGAAAACATTACTTTCCTAGTTGATACTGGTGCTACTCGCTCAACTGTTAGGTCAGCTGATGTTAAAAATCTTCCTCTCTCGGACGAAACGATCCAAGTAGTTGGAGTATCCAACAGACAGATAAAAACGTATCTCACTGATCCAATAAAAGTTAACATAGGGAAATTTTCTGAAATGCACCGTTTTGTCGTGTGTGATTCAAGCCCTGTAAATTTGATAGGGAGAGATTTACTGTGTAAAATGAATTGCATCAATTTTGTACTCCAGATGGTATAGCATTTGAGACTCCAGATGAAGATGTACTGTATAAAATGACTATGGCTAATATGGAACCTGAGATTACTGAGGCATTTGCTGTATTTAACCCTGAAGAGCTGCCTCAAAAGTTGAAAAAGACAGTGAAGACGGAGGTATGGGATTTCACAGGAGAAGATGTGGGACTGATGAAAAATGTAGATCCTGTAAAAGTTTCTCTAAAAGAAGGAGTAAGTTACCCAAATATTCCACAGTACAAATTGACACCCGAGATAATTGCAGGAGTTACTCCTATAATAGACAGAAAGATCAAGCAAGGTATTCTGAGAGAAATAATGAGCAGTCCATGTAATTCACCAATTATGGGTCTGAAGAAGCCTAATGGAACATTTAGAATAGTACAAGACATGAGAAGAATAAACAAAATTGTTGTGTCATGTTGTCCCATTGTACCAAATCCATCTGTGATTTTGTATCAGATTCCTCATGATGCGGAATGGTATACAGTAATTGATCTGTGTCATGCGTTCTTTTCCATCCCATTTCATCCTGATAGTCAACAAATCTTTGCGTTCCGATTTGGCGAACGTATCGTGGCATGGTGCCGAATTCCACAGGGGTACACAGAGTCCCTCAATATTCAATCAGATATTGAAAAAGTCTCTAGAAGATTTAAAAATGCCTGAAAGTTCAGTTCTAGTACAATATATAGAGGATTTGCTTGTAGCATCAAGAACTCGAGAAGCTTGTGTAGTGGATACCATTGCACTGCTGAATCATTTGGCAGATGGAGGACTTAAAGTATCCCCATCGAAATTGCAATTCTGTCAGAAAGAAGTACAATATTTAGGCCACAAAATCGAAAAGGGACTGAGAAAAGTAACTGCAGATAGAATCAGGATAATAAAAGGAATGAGAGCCCCAATGACGCAAAGAGAAGTGAGAATGTTTCTTGGAATGGTTGGATATTGTCGTCAGTGGATAAGTAGCTTTTCCCTGATTGCAAAACCTTTGGTACGCTTGACGAGAAGTGATGTGAAAGACCCCATTGAGTTAAATAAAGAGGAATTAACGGCTTTTAAACAATTGAGAGACAGTTTGTGTGAAGCACCAGCACTTGGTATGCCTGATTATGAAAAGGAATTTGAACTCTATTGCAGCGAAAGAAATGGATGTGCACTTTCTGTATTAATACAGAAACATGGAAAACTAAGGAGACCAATTGCATATTTCTCAGCTATATTAGACCCTGTAGCTGTAGCATTGTTAGGTTGTCTGAAAGCTGTAGCAGACACTTGAAAGAGTTTGGAACAAAGTGAAGGAATTGTAATGGGGTTTCCTGTGAGAGTGTTTGTACCTCATTATGTGGCAATCCTTTTAACAAGGAGCCACACCTAGTTCATGACGCACAGTCGTCTGACTAAATATGAGAAAGTTATCCTCGGTGCAAAGAATGTGAGCCTTCTGAGATGTCTGAATGTGAATCCTTCAACATTGCTGCCTGATGCTGAGAATGTGGAAGTCAGAGATGATGTGGATCATGACTGTTTGGAAGTGCTTGACTTCTGTACCAAACCGCGACCTGATATAAAAGATGTGCCTTTGACAGAAAGTGACTATGTGATGTTTGTGGACCGATCATGCTTGAGAACAGATGAGGGAATTCTGAGTGCAGCATATGCAGTATGCACAGTAGCATCGTGTCTGAAAGGAGTAAAATCCACCCAAGTTGCTGAACTATTTGCCTTGACAAGAGCATGTAAGTTGGGAAAGAATGTGAGAGTGACTGTGATAACCGATAGTCAATATGGCTTCAGTGTAGTGCATGATTTTGGCTAAATTTGGTCACAAAGAGGATTTTTGACATCAAGTGGAACTCCTATAAGGAATGCTGAAGTGGTTGGAAAATTGCTTGAGGCGATACAGGTGCCTAAGCAGTTAGCTTTAGTGAAGTGTGCAGCCCACACAAAGTCCAATGACTATGTATCGGCTGGCAATTAGTTTGCCAACGATATGGCGCAATATTGCACACGAAATCAGAATTCAATAAATAGGGGAAGAGAAAGAGAAATGAATTCATGTCCCTTGTTGTTTACTAACACTGTGAATACATGGGAGGAAGTAAGACAGTTGCAGGAAGAAGCAGGAGATGAGGAAATGAGACAGTGGGTAAAAGCAGGATGTGCACTACGGGAAACCGATCATGTGTGGGTTTATCGGGATGGAAGACCAGTTATGCCTGATAGCATGGTGCCTGCCATGGCACGGATGTATCATGGACAAGCACATGTAGGAAGAGATGCAATGATCAGACTTTTTAAACAGACATGGTACAATGCTAAATTTAGACTTGTAGCTGAGAGTCTTTGTCAGAGATGTCTTATATGTCAACAGTTCAATCCTGGAAGAAAGACAGTGGTAAGTCTGGGAACGATAGGTCGAGAAGGAGGGCCTTTCACCAGAATGCAGATTGACTTCATTGAAATGCCCCCCTGTAACAGGCTGAGGTATGTTTTAGTGATGGTTTGTCTGTTCTCACGGTGGATGGAAGCATACCCAACAAGAAGAAGTGATGGAATACAGTATCCAAGCTATTATTAAGACAGTTCATTCCTAGGTTTGGTTTTCCAGTCACAATTGAGTCAGATAGAGGAAATCATTTTCATAATGAAATCATGAAGTTGATTTGTGAAGCATTGAATGCACAACAAACTACATTGTGCCTATCGCCTAGAGGCTTCTGGTGTGGTGGCACAAGTAAATGGCACCATTAAAAACAAGCTGCGAAAGATGTGTTTAGCCACAGGTTTGAAATGGCCTGATGTCTTGCCTCTGGTACTTATGACTATTAGATCAATTCCAGATAGGAATACAGGTCTGAGCCCCCATGAAATTGTCATGGGAAGAGCAATGCGACATGTCTTCATACCAGTCAGCAAGCTATTGCCTATATCTGATGACTTGGTGTTGGATTATTGCAAGGTGTTGGCTGACTCCTTTCATTCTGTGTTCCATCAGGTTGGATCAGATGCCACCACTCTTGAAAAGAAGCCAGCTCATGATTTGAGCCCAGGGGACTGGGTGAGAATGAAAGTGCACAGAAGACAAAACTGTTTGGTCCCATGTCGGGGAAAACCACGTCAGGTGATCTTGACCACGACAACAGCAGTAAAATGTGCAGGAGTGAAGAACTGGATTCATGCTAGTCACACCTTGCGAATTCCTAACCCCGTGGATAATAGGGAAGGAGAATACTTTGAAGAATCAGAAACGAGCTCTGAATCAGATACTGAAGAAATAAGAACGAGAAAAACTCCTGAAAGGGGGGAACCAGAACAAAGCCCAGCTATTGCACCAGAAAATCTTCCTTTAAGAACAAAGTTACAGATTTCTGACACCAGTTCAGAATCAGACACCGAACCTGTTCAAGCACAAATAAGAGAGAGTAAAAACAGTGAAGAAATTGTAAAATACATTTTTGATAAGACAGTCCTGAATGAAAGTTCAAGAGAAATTCCACCTGAAGTAATAAAATTAGATGGTAAGGTACCAGATACAGAGAGTAAGAGAAAGAGTTTTGCGGAAGACCCCAGAGGAGTTGTAGGGAATTCACACATCCAGTTAGAGGAAGGGACGGTTAGTCAGCAGGAAGATTGTGTGGAAGAACCACGAGGAGGGACAGAAGTAGGGAATAAAACAGAAGTGGTGGAAAGAAGAACAGTTGAAAGTAAAAGTCAAGTTGGAACTGAATTAGAGGACAGTGATGAAGAAGTACCAGAAGGTCGAGTCCTGAGAAAGAGAGCATGGAGAACTGAGAAAAATTAAAAAGGAAGTAAGTTGAAAAGACCAGCAAGAGATGAAATTTGGCCCAACAAGATAAAAAGGTTAAGATACAGATTGACACGAGTAAATTCATCTAGAGCTGAACAGGTGAATGAAGTGTCTAGCCAAGAGAAATTGAAAGACGTGGAACAAACAACAGCAGAAGAAAATAAGAGAATGAGAAAACCTAACCAGAAGTATAAGTCGCCGGAATGGTCATATGTGGCATTGCCTGAAATAAAAGAAGAGGCAGACAGCCAAGGGGATCCAGAGGTGACTGTACCAGGAGTGGTTGAGGAAGACGAAGAATCGGAAATCCTGAGAGTTATCTTGTCCGACATCGGAGAAGAGACGGATGTTCAGGAAATTCTGCAACAAGATTACGAAAAGAAAGTGAAAGACGATCAAATGCCAAATTGAAAAGATAAAAATGTTCAAAATGGAGAAACAATAAATTACCGGAAAAGACATAAAACTGAACAGAACCAAGTAGGAGCTTAGAGCCTTGGGTTAGACAAAACTAGTTGTGAAGTAGAAGAGGCTAAGTCAAAAGACAATGATCATTTTTCGAAATGGGAAACACAGAAAAAAGAAAATCTAAATGTGTGTTCCTTAGAAGATGGTTCAAAATGTTTTGTTGTTGTACAGGATTACTAATGCTTCTGTGGAGTGCGTTAACTCTAATGGTTTCATTTAAGGTTACACTAGAAACAATAGAAGGACACAGCGGGAATAAAACTAAAGTAGAAAAGACTCAGAAGGTATATCCGACTAAAATAGATAGAAATTATTTACATAAAGATAGGTCTATAACTGATTTTTCTAACAATGTATTTTCAAAGTTACTATACGAATATGTGAAGACGATGGATGTGAGGGACTGCTACGTCTGTATGCAGTTGCCAGCGTCTGTATCTGAGGGAGTGACTTACCATCACCTTCCAGTAACATATGGATTAACATGTAGTGTAATAGCAAGTTTGTTTTACATAATAGGGAAATTAGAATATTATTTTTCAGACGTAGATAATGTATTTTCACCAGTACCTGTAATTAACAAGTTGAATAAAGTAAAACCTGCAAAAGTGTTAGGTGAATTCTTCTTAGAAACTAAAGAATTAACATTAGAATCAATATTTTGAAATAATCTAACTTGCAGTTTAAAGAAGGAGGAGAAGGTTTTCTTGGATATGGTTGAAGAAAGGAGATTGAAAATGCAAAGGAAGGTACCTGAAGGAAAAGAGGAAAAGACAGTCTGGGATGTTGAAAGAGAAAAATTTTTGAAAGGAGAAGCTAGTCCAACAATGGCTTTAGATTGGCCTCAGAAAGGGAAGTTGTCTATTAGAAGGAATCAAACTGCATATGATAATTATTTTGTAGGCACTAGTGATTGCCATGATACTTATAGAATCATGGGTGGATGGGGATTTAAAGGAGGAAATGATCCAGTTTTCCCCGGACTATATTTTATCTGCGGGAATAAAGCATATTATCGATTACCAGATCATTGGTATGGCACATGTTATCTAGGCCTGGTTTTCCCACAGATATTCCATATGGGAAGAGGAAAAGATGGTGCACATAAGTTAGGTAGTCAACTAACACGTAGGAAAAGAGAATCCTGGTCAGAAATTGTAGGAGACTTTTTTGGAGCGTTGATACCAGCAGTGGGAATATCTCTGACTGCACACAAAATTAGAAAACTATCAACAGTAGTGGATCGCTTGTCAACAAGCACCGCTGGAGGATTTTTATTTGTAAATACTGAAATGGTTGCCATGCGTGCCATGCTAATGCAAAATCGACTTGCCCTTGATATAATTTTGCAAAAGAGGGTGGAGTCTGTGGAATGCTGAAAGTTCAACATTGTTGTACTTACATTCCTGACGAAAGTCAAGATTTGAAGACATACATTAAGAATATAACTGATTTGCATGAGGAAATTGTTCCACTGGAGGTTGAAGGTATTTGGTAAAAGATTGGGAAAAAGTTTTCTACTATTAAGAACTTCTTACTTAAGCTAGGTAGTACCTTTATTGGTAAAATATTAATTCCAGTAACATGTGTGATTATTTTACTATTAATTTTAAGACTGGGATGTTTATGTAGCAAGAAAAGGAAATTACAAAAACATATAAAAAGAGAAACTGTAAGAAAGAAAGAGAATTTGAAGAAATAGAATTAGAAGAGTGGAAAGACAATATATAGAGAAGAAGAGACAGGGGAAACAGTAATGTAACCTAACAAAAGATTAAGAGAAGTGAATTCATTTCTTTTACTAAATGTTTTCAAAATTTAAAGGTAGTGTGGTGATGTTAAAAATCACCAAAGGGGGGATTGATGGAGCAGGTAGTGCAACATTTTGTATACCTCCTCTATTTTGCATGGAAGTATTAATTGAATAACCTACTTATAATAATTTACTAATAGTGTGCAGTGATATATTAAAATTAACCAACCTGCATACACAAATTATACGTGGGAACTTGCTATTTGCATGGCAAAATAACTCTAATAACTAAAATACATACTCATATTAACAGTAGTATATTTAATAATTAGATATCGCATGCTTTATGTTGCTTTTGTGACGTTTGCACCTTCGTGGAGGATCGTAAAGGTGAATATACTGCTTTAAATATCGCTTTATGCTAGGAAAATACTAATACATAAAGGGATTAGTGAGGGTATAACATTAGAAGCATCATTTATTTGTATTAATTACTCTCTTGTGTTTGTTTCGCTTAGGTTGACATTTTGGCCTAGCAAAAGATGGCGGCAGAGTACGAGTTCAGAAGTGGCCACCGTCGCAAAGTCTAGTGCGCAGAATCGGATGGTACCGTGAACTCCCTAACGACCTCTGTACACGCCGTTCCTGTCAAGGATAGGTTATTGGTGGACTGCCAAAGACCCCGGAAGACCAGAACTGGTATAAATGAACAATTGACATTTTAGAAATATTGCAACATTCGGAACATGGTCATAACCGGAAACATATCAGCAAAATCCATGTGAACCTGGACTATACAAAATCAGACATTTTCCCCGGACCAATCGCATCCTTTCTCCGCCCAAAAAAATGTTTCATGTTATCCCGAAATTTATTATAAAAAGAGTAGTAGATTAGGGAGGGGCTATCTCTATTCTTTCCAGACCTTTTTGATCACATTCGGCGGTTATTATGACTGCACACCCTCTTTAACCCCACAGGCGATGACGGCTGCTGGAACGTTTTCTGGTCCTTTGATGATCTTTGGGGCTGTAACGTGCTGAGCAAAGGACTTTCGGACTCTGAAATCTGGCCTGTTCTTTGGACAATTTAGCGACAAAATTCGATTATGCTGAGCCAATGAAATAGAGAAAATCCAGATAGCCAGAATAGGTAAATATGGTGTTCTGCGATTTAATTAAATTGATCTAGAAATTCTAAGATTTGAAGAGACAAATGCTAATTAATTGAAATATTAGATAAATATTGATTACCAGAAATTATGAGTTTGTGGTTCTTCGTTAAAGAGAATAGAGGATTCTAAGTCTTAAATGTGTTTTAGCTGGTTCTAAATCACCATCAACCAATCCAACTATTTGGTCCAATCGACCAAGTGGGCGGAGTGCCTTGATGTTTAGGATTAGGAATCTATAGGTGGCGAATGTTAATGTATATGATGTAAGATAACTTTTCTCTCCCTATAGGTTATAAGGTACTCCCACCCACATGTCCAGCGCATCTTTCCCCTCCTGTGTGCAGACCTGTGAATTAGAAACGTGCGAGTGTTGGTGTTATGGGCCCCACCAATGAATGCGTGTGTGAATGAGTTAGTGTGACAGCGGGTCTGCGACGCAGGGAGGGTAGTTGCGTTCTTACTTTTCCCCCGAGTTGTTGTTTGCGCTGGATCACCAATGTCAAAGAAATACCATGCAGAAACTATTAGACACCAAAAGTGTACTTGTCAATGTGTAGTAATAAGTGTGCTTGTTACAGTATAGGATTTATTTTAGACAAGTGGAAGTGTACTTGTCACTGTGCAACAAGCAACATGTCAATTGGAACTTAAATTGTACGTGTGCTTGTCACTGTAGAAGAAACATTTTGCAGAAATTATTAGATACCAAAAGTGTGCCTGTCACCGTGTAGTAACAAGCAAATAATGTTTAATTACTTAAAATTAGTAGTGTGCTTGTCACTGCAAGAAATGCTTTGCATGGTGGGCAAAATGTGCTATCCGCAATAAGCAGAATCCAGACAATTTTTCTCCTCAATATTCTCACTGAACTCACTGTCACAGGAAAACACAGTTCGGGGAGGTGCTCTAGATGTCTAATGTCAATGGGAACTCACTTGTGGGTGGAATGTCTTGAAATAACAGAAAAATGAACAGCAGGTAGGTGGTCTAGACTTTTTAGTACCAAGACAACTTACATATGGGCAGAGATTAGTACCATGCTGAAGAGCCGGCTGAATTCACTGTGTTGTGAGGTGTTGAGAGGAGACACGCCATGAGTGAAAGTACAGTGTTTACCAGCTCTTTAAAGCTTTTATGGGACCGAATGGTACCTCAAGGGACCTCTAGGGCCAAGCAGTCTATTGAATCTTGTAAGTAAATCTTGGTTGTGCTATCTTTTTTCTGGTTAAGCTCTTTCCAAAGGTATGCATTCAATGTCCCAGGATCTCCCTTTATTTGGTGCCAGTATTTAACATAAGCACCCTTACGTGCTATTTGTTTATTTTGTAGACCAAATTCTAATCTTAGTTGTGCTGGCGAAGTGTACTGCGGGAGATTGAATATTATTCTCATTGACCTTGACACCGACCTATACAGAACAACGGCATCTCTTCCTCTTAGGGATTCGCTTCCGTAGGTGATAGTGGGGAGCAGTCGCACCCGAGTCACCTATAATAAAGGGATGCGGCTAGGGCCAGTTATTTTATGATTAATGTTTTTTAAAGTGACCACTAATGCAGTTCCTCTTCCTGTTATGGCTGCTTTTTGTGGGTGGAACATGCCTTTACTGTCCAGTATTATGCCCAAGTATTTAAATTCTTCTACAATATCGAGTCTCAGGCCCCCCAACTCCCATCAAAACGGGTGTGTTTTCTTATTCTCGTTTATTACCATCACTTTGGTTTTGCCTAAGTTTATACTGATTCTGTTCAAATGTTGCAAGCCAATCGGTGTACGGCTGATTAGTTCGAGATCGTCAGCGCAGAGCACAGCAGATTAGAGAGGGTGAAGCTTCCAAGATTTGGAGCATGGTGATTGCAATTATCAGGATCTGGCGAGAGCTCTGCCATGAATAGATCAAACAGAGTTGGTGCCAAAACGCAACCTTGCTTCAACCCCTTTGTTGTTGGTATTCTCCTCGATGAGCAATCGCCGGTGCCCAACTTTATTTTTACCCATGTATCGTATGGAGTAAAATCAACTGAGACTGGAGCCTTGTATTGAATTTCATTTTAGAAAGTTTTGACCAGAGTTTCTTCCTGTTGATGTTGTCGAAGGCAGATGTATAGTATATGAAGCAAACGTAAAGCGGTTTATGGATGTTTTTGACGGCATCAATTAGAAGTGATAGGGCCAGTATGCTTGTTGAAGTCCCCATACGTTTTTGGAAGCCCATTTGGTTAATTGGAATTGATGCCTAGTCGGTAAGTTCTTCCAGCAAAAGGCCTGCGTAGTATTTGGCATTGTTATCTAATTATGCAACAAGCCTATAATTTTCCGCTTCATTTTTGCTGCCTTTATTATGTATCGGGAAAATAAGTGATCCCCTCTAGGAGTCTGGTATTGTTTCTACTTCCGTTATATGACTGAAAAGTTGCAGTAATGCTGCTGCTCAGTAACACAGGTCTTGCTTGTATAAGATAGAAGGGATACCATTGGGGCCTGGCGCACCCTCTGCTTTGCCTTTCAAAATTTTGTTCATAATCTGTTTAAACGAAAAGGAATACTTGATCTCCCCAGCTTGCTTTTCTTGAGCTGGCCAGGATCTTCTGCTCCCCTGTGCTTCATATATGGTGTTGTTTTGTCCACTGTTGAAATAGTGCCATAGTTAATTAGGTCAGTCTTCTTCGGACAGGTGAGAGTTGATTCCGAGGGCCCATGGGTTCTGCAAGCTATTTACTGTGCGCCAAAACCTGGCACTGTTGTTGACTTTTGCATTATGTAGAATGTTGGCCCACGTAGTTTCTGCAATCTCATGATTTGCTACCAAATTAGTTTCTTCTTGCTCATTTTTAGCAATCTTAGCTCCTTTTGAAGGTTAACATTTGGCCCCATTTGACGAAGGTTTCGCACTGTTCTATTTATTTATTTATTTTCCTCCGTTGGCCCTTTTCTGATATTGTGAGATGGTTTCTTTGAATGCAGGATGGCGTGGTATGTATCCTCTGTTGATGGTTTAATCCTGCAGATGCGCCTGTCCATTCTTCTTTTGAGCGAACCGCCCCGAGATTTTCAGTGAATTTTGCCAAGCATTTCAAGATGTCCTTGTTCCGCAGGATTTTTGCCTTGGCCAGGAATTTTTCCAGGTTACGTTTTTGTGGGAGGGAGGGTCGGAAATGAAAACTAGGAGGCCTTATGGGATGTGCAATGGTGGCAAGATTTTATTGTAGTCTTCAGGATGGGTGAACGATAGGTTCCAAATAAGGTAGAAATAAACAGTCACAAGTAGTCTGGGTTTTCAAGTCTGGGTCATCGAGGAATGACTGACTGTTGAGTCGCTGTAGGTAGAGAGTCGTTGTCCAAGGACAATGAAGTCTTCAGCGTGAGTGGTGGCTCCCCAGGATACTCGGAAATAAAAACCACAGTGGCGGTAAATAACTTGGCCTGTTTTTCTATGTTGGAATTCCCTTCACCTTACCCGGTGATCGTGCCAGACAGTAGGTTCAGTGGTGAGGGAGAGGTGTGCAGGGACAGTTGAACAAATGGTTCAGAAGAAGAAGAAAGAAAAAAAACCTGTCGCAGCCCTTTTAATTGGGCTAGGTTGCTGAGCTAACAGGGCCCTCTGGGTGGGCAGTCTATTCCTGTTACCGGCATATGCTCCCTTGCGTTGGCTGCGAGAGGCAATCAGCCTTTGAGGGTCACAAAACTCAGTGTGGGTGAAATCTCAACTCTACCAACCCATTTCGACTTCCCTCCCCTCCCCTATTTACAAAACTCGCCTTCTTTTGGGTGCCCCGGTAACTGTGTACTCACCACCAGAGCCGTAACTCTCCAGAGTTACGGCGGCAAGCACGCGTCTCTCGGGGGCGTCCACCAGTCCTCGCTCCACGTCTCCGGCTCTTCAGTGGTAGCGCTGGTGGTGTAGTCGTTCCCGATGTCCTCTTCCTCCGGTCCGTCGAGCTGTCCTCTCTTTTCTTTGGCGTCTTCCTGCTTGGCGTCCGCGATTTCTCCGTCCTCCGCTTCTGCATGCGCGTCATCCTCTCGCGAGAGGTTTCTTTTCCCTGCCTCCCTTGGCAGTGATTGGTCCTCTGCCTCGACGCTTTCCGCGTCATCCTGTAAGGGAGAAGGCGTGAGGCGTTTGTTAACCCCTTTGTGGTTGTACATGTTTCTCTCGGCTGGCGGCTGCCACGGCTCGGGATATGCCGTAGCTGATCCTCGTTCTGTCTCATCCTGACATTGAATTATTTTGCAGTTGACAGTATACACAGTGCCTGGGCCACCTACTTGCTGGGTAGGTGCTGTCCCATGTGCATCCAACTTAAGCTCTTGTGCTAAGTGGTTGTTGTATGCTGATGTACCTATCCCAAAGTCTGCCAGCTTGTTGAACAAAGCCATTGACATAAAGATGTAGTCTATTGGGCATTGTGGCAAGTTGCAGCTAGCGAGCGATCTCTCGGGAAGCGTCTGTTTAATGCAACCAAGCTGAGATTTTCTAAATCCTTCAGAAGCTCTGTTGCTGGTTTGTTTACCCCACTTGCTGACTTCCTGGTGTGGAATCTCCCTGGCCAGAAATTGATCTTCCACTGATTCGTCTCTGTTGTGAAACCCTGATAGATTCATGTTGAAGTCGCCTGAGACTATGAGGTTAGGTGTTATGTCTTCTGTAAGTAGCCTCGTCAGCTCAGTGACCAGCAGTTTCTTGCCAGCTTTTTTATCACGTGGGTGGAGAAACGTATTTACAAGTATTAATTGTCGTAGAGGCCTGCTAAGTCCAGCTTAATTGCTTTTATGCCGTTTGTTGCTGTTGTTTTGATGGCCAGTTCCTTAGCTGTGTTTATGCTCTTAATTGATGTGTAAATTGTAAGACCTCCTTTTAGGTTGCCAAATTCGGCGCTTCTACATGCCGGAAGATGATGTGACTTGTATCCTTGTAACTGAAACAGTTCGACTGACCAGGTTTCTTGCAGTAGAATAAGATCAAATTGTTGAAAGTACAGCAGAAGCTCTTGGTCCATGATTTTAGATCCTAGTCCATTTATGTTCCAGGAACAGAGTCTTAGCTTGAAGCCTTTTTTATGTTGTTTCATACCCTGTGATGTATTTTTGGCGCGAGTGTTAATGGTTCTTGCTATCCAGTACCAGTCGTTTGACATGTTGCCTAGGGCTCTAACTGTTGGACTTTGTGCTGCGAGCCCCTTTAAGCAATGATTGGGTTTTCCTTGTGTTGTTTGTATTTCTTGGCCTGCACCCTTCTAGTTGTTGAAGGTCTTGTAGCAGAGGCTTCAGATAACCGATTTTTTGATGGTGTTTTAATCTAATCCCCCACCCATTTAGTTGTCTTTCCTCCTTCATTATTTTCTCAGCTGTTTCCTCTGTGGCCCAAGTTGTTTTTGTTATCTCTTGCCCTGACAGATGCTTAAGGACTTCCAATTCGATGGACTCCAGATCATGTGAGCCCACTTCTGCCAGGTTACTAATGGATGTTAATAATCGCAGGATGTTACCTCTGTTCAGGGTGTCACCTCTGCCTTTGATTTGTACTCTGGAATGAACAGAATTATCGAAGATTCCTCCTGTGGGGGGCTGCTGTGATTGGCCACTGTGGCTTGTAGTTCTCCATTAATCTGGGAATTTCTCAGCACTGGTGTTGGGCATTAGACCAACCCTGCTGTGTTTGATGCAGCTGCGTTATTTCTGTTCTTAGAGCCTTCTCTGGTAGCGACAGCCTGGTTTCCCATGCAGTCATTCGAGTTTGGCCTCCCAGTCTGTTCACTCATGTTACTCAGTTAGTTGGGTGGAATCTTCATGATCTGTGAGTACTGAAAGGATATCGATGCCCTGCGTGCCCTCTGTGCTGATAATTTTCCTATTGGTGACTTGACCTCAGCCTGAAAATATGACTTTATAGTTGTGTTCTTGTTTCTCCCTTTTCTCTTTTGTTTCTGGCTTTGTTTAGCCCCTGGCTGTTTGTTGCCTGCAGCTTCACCAACTTGAATCTGCCCTTTTGGAGAATGACCATCACTGGCTGCATGGTCGAGTTCTTGTTGTTGTAAATTATTGGTGGGCTCCACATAATCAAGACCCAAGCCTAGACTCTCCTCGAGGGTAATACGTTCCCCTATTACCAGATGAAGTTCTGCCCCAATGGGTCCCACTTCTCCTTGCATACAGCCTGCGCTCACATCAAGGTTAGATTGGTCCACAGACCCTTTGCTCTTATGGAGCACATCAGGGATTTCTTGCTCCCGGTGCAGCTGTGTCATTGTTGCTGAGCTGCTGGGATCTGATTTCCTAGTATTTTTTGCTAGGCTAAATGTATTTACTGTTCCTGTGGTGTTTTGTCTTTTTTAAATCGGCGAGGAGCTCCCCCATCAGTGAAGGTAAAGTTGAGAGTTTTTTTATGATGAAGAAGCAAGTGCAACTCGGTTGGATTATTTGAGTGTCGGCTTGGGCTCTCTTGATGAGGTTGCTCATCTCTGTCAGTTTGCTATCAATGTTTGAGACGTGAATCACCAGAAAATTGAGAAGAGATGATTGAATGTCCATTTTATCTGAGTGGTACTGCATTGCCTTAGTTGAAAGCTGCATAGTATTTAGGAGAGATGCCCATACATTTTTTGGCTCACTAGAGGACTCCTCAGATTCCGTGTCTCGCTGTGTTTTGTTATTTTTGTCCTGGGGTGCCTCAGGTGAGTATGAAGCTACCAGCTTCTGTGATAAGGTATGATACATTGCTTGTTTCGGCTTTTGAATTTTCTTAGTTGTTTGTTGTCTATTATCTCTGAGCCACAATCCATTTAGTCTTGTTGTTTATTGACTGTAGGTTAGTCAAATATGGTTCCGTAGCCATGATGATTTTTAGCACCTCTTCTTCTTTTATACCCTCTTATTGCTTCCCTTTGGTGTTCATGTGAGCTTGGGGTTGAGGGCCGGCGAGAGTGGGCAGGCAGGGTCCTTCTCCTTTACTTGTCAGGTAATTGATCAGAATATTGTCTAAGCAGCTTGCACGTTCCATGATAAAATGGTGTTCCTCAGGCAGATAAGGCTTTGAGTGTTTATTAGAGAGGATTGTAATTTTTGGCTCCAGCGGAATCCTCAATGTGCATAAGTCCTTGTGACCTTGAATCTTTAGGGGGTCTTGCATATATGAGAATGTGGCGCCTTCGTAATCTGTGTCAGTTGTCGTCATACTTGCTGCAGTATTCTCTGTTTTCAGGCATTTATTTGCAGCACCAATAGCCTGATCCTGCCTTTTCCCCTCTTGCCGCTGCATTGCTCCTTGTGCCTCGTACTTTCCTGACCTCATCTTGCTTCGTATTTTGATCCTTGTCATATAACGATGTTATGGTCACTGCTGCTGTTTATAACTTCTGGATGCAATGGGGAGGGAAGTCCCCTAAGTTCGAGATTACTGACAATTAAAACATCTCCTGCAACTTTCACAAATGAGAATTTTTTTATGTTTTAGGTTGATAGCCAGTTTTTATTGCCACCAGAATGGCATGGTCCATAGTATCATGTGCTCCTGCCAAGGCCAGGCCCTTGTAAGGTTCACCCAACATTTTGTTCTTCCTTTTCCTGTTGTTAATTGCAGTGGTAACTGACTGCCTTTCTCTTCCTGACCTCATTCTCCGCCTAAGGTGTTGCAAGGTGATGCAGAGTCTTCTCAATCCTGCACCTTTTGCCTGAAAAGTTATGGCAGGTAAACTGCGAGGTGGCAGGGCAGCAAGCAGCAGTCTGCAGAATCCTCCTGCCTGTCCATCCACCCGTCCGCCTCTGGTGTGAAGGAGTGATGTCCCTGGGTTGTAGGGTGGCTGTGCTGCTTATGGGCAGTAATATAGCTTGTGTCCAGTACTTTAATTTAGTGCTTGATGACTCTCTGTGCTCGAGCAAGCGAGCACTCTGGTCTCAAACTTGTGGCCCCAGCAAGGTGCCCAGGAGTCCTGAACAACGAGAAGGCCGGCAGAGCGGTGATGGGTGTGAGGTGAGGAGCCCAACAGACCCCCCTAAAGGCCCGGCGCACCCCAGAGAGGGCGGGTGAGGGGAGGAGAGGCCCGAGGAGGAGCTTCAGCGCCACGCAAGCCGCACCAGGTCTAGCTGTGCTGCTCCTGCAGTGCCTGGCTCACACCTTTGCAGTCGGCAGCTGTGTCGCTGCTCTCAGGGTCCTCCACGCGAACACTCCCCCGCCTCTTACCTCCTGCTGCTGTGGGTCGGAGCCGGGCTACCACTGCCAGGCTGCCACTGCACTGCCAGTCCTGACTGATGGCTGAGTGGGGGCTGGAGAAACCACTGAGCCCACTGAGTTTTAGTTCCTGACCCTGCGGCTCAAAGCAAGGGCAGAACCCCCTCCTCCACAGCATCCCCTCCTTCTAATGCCCTCCGTGAAGGTCAACTGCCCAGACCGATCTCCCCGGGTCCGTGGCTCCTCGACACCCTGGAGCGAGATTCTGCAGTGCCTGCTTCATTCGCGGCCGCCTTCTGCCCTCTCTGGGGTCAGTCTTGGTCACAGTCCAGACTGGGCGTCGGGGCAGGGCCAGAGCGGGGGGACCGGGCGAACAGCACCGCTGGCAGCCAACAGCATGCGACGTAACACGCAATGTAACCATCAAAGAAAAAAATATTGTAGCCCAGTAAAATTCACTGGAAGGTGCAAGACCACTGAGTAGCGTTGTCACTGTGCAACTACACTGTGGCCTGATGTAGCACGCAAGCTGGTCTGAGCCGATGCCAGGCAAAATTGAACAGACAGTAGCAACTGCGTCTGAGGCCTGTACGATTACATGTGAAGTAATCGCGCAGCACTGCAAAGGTAAGAGAAGATCAAGGGGAAATATTACGCCTCAAAGGCTTCTTTTTACATACTTTCCTCTCAGTTATTCCACAAATGTACTCAGAGAAGCACAAAAACACACAGCCAACTGTTAGTCATTAAACATAAGCTCTTCCTCCAGAGCTTGTTTGTTATTCACAAATATCAGTCCTCACAGAGGTGCTGGTCTCCCCCTCAGCACCTACTATGTTTGAGATCATGAATGTAGATTCAAGGTCAGCACAGTAGCGTCATCTCCTCATTGGTATGGACGGTCGTCATACACTGTGTTTCCTGTGGGAAATCAGCCAAATGAACTGGCCAGCAGGGTTCGGAAAGCAACTCTAGTCATCGCCAACATATCTATAGCAACTACAGTATAATTAAGTTTATTCAACACCAGGTAAAGGGCAGCTTAGCAATATAGGCAAGTACTCCTGGCGTTCTCCCAGTCCAACAGTCAACAGTCACTCACTTCAAATACACACAATCCATCATAGAACTTGTTGTTTGGCACATTCTATAGAAAGCCTAGAGCGCTGAGTTTCATACCACATCGTAGACCCTTAGCTCTCTTAACACAGTAATACTGTATGGTTAGATATACAGTCATATAGGCTAGAGTGTAGTGATGTCCCTTCTGGGCCCACTTTGATTCTCCCTTAGATGTTTTAGACCGCCTCTGTTCTGTACAGCCACACATAATACATTTGTTTTCGTGTTATTATTTTAGGAATACGCTGTACATGTTGTTTGTTATTTAGTGATTCTTCTTGGTAGTCAGTCTGCATATTTTGAACAAGGTTGCCTGGAATACATAACAACAAGGTGTACTGTTTTCTTTGCTCATTCAGCAACAGCCCCTAACACTTTAGACATAACATGGTAGCACAGCTGCAGCTTTCCAACACCGTAGTTCTTATCATATACACTGTGTCTCGTCTCTTTGGGGCCAGAGAGGAGACCTGTTCTGGAACAAACGCATGTAGAGCCTGACATGCAGCCTTGCCTAAACTGAGTTTACACTCATGAAGTGGACCACCTAACTACATACACCAGGTATGGGGTCTGTTGCCAATCCCAGAGATCGCATATATTTTCCTATGCTCGCACAATAAGGGTAGACCTAGACAGATAGATAATTTGCCATGATGGGGTTGTTTGTTCTATACATACTGATAGTCATGCTAAATACATTGTTTAGTTTCATCTGCCTAGTGATTGCAGCCCATTTGCTTCAAAACAGATTGCGATAGTGTCAATAAATGTTTGTAAACTTTCCTGATGTCTTTCCTATGTTTATGAGTGAGTCACGAAAGGTGAGGATCTGTTACACGGTTCCCTTGGGGACTCTAGAGTCATGTTCTAGGTTGCCAAAATCACCTGCTACTCTGGGACGGTTAGGAGTTCAGGTGAGGCACTGCGAGCTAGCCAGGATTTGGTGTGACAGATACTAATGTTGTAGAGAGACTCAGGGCCATATGTACAACGGCCAAAATAGCGCCTCACAAATTGCGAGTATTTTGCGACTTGCAATTTGTGAGGCGCTATTTTGGATGTACAACAGTGTGTAACACACTGAAGAGTGTGGTAATTTGCGGGTTTTTTGGCGACAAAAACATTTGTACATGGGGTTGCCCTCGCTATTAGGAAGGGAACGCCCCTTCCTAATAGCGACTCACAATTCCAAAATAGCGAGTCGCAAATAAATTGTGACTCGCTATTTTGGTATGGTACATACCACTATTGTTTTTTGCATGCACAAACAGGTTCACAAACCCACTTGCGCATGCAAATACCATCATACATCTGGCCCCCAGTCCCTGCATTGTGACATGCTGTTATACCAAGGCACAGTTCTGTTTTACCGGCTGAATCCCCACGACATGGTGCTACCAACATTGGTCAGGTACTTATTTAACCAGTCACCTAAGTAGTACTTGTGTGTTCCCATAGTACCCTTACATCTCCTCGACAGACATCTGTGGTGTTTGGGATTAATCCTCCACCTAACTTTTTCTGTTGGGTGTTCAAGCTTGAACCTTTAAAAGGATTACTCATATTAGTGTCTGCACTGTTTCCATTGCTGTTTTATTAATGGCAGCACCACAGCCTTGGCTGACAACTGCAGCCCTGCAGTTCATGCACATTTACTTTGACATGGCAATGGCAATGCAAGGGTTGACATAATCTTCGTGATTGAAGCCCACGAAGCCTATTGTTTGGAAGTATTTTATTTTTGTATCTATTTTCCAACAGTGGATGCTAATACAAAGACATTTCATAAATGCACTGACGTTGTATCACCACAACAATGCAGAGCGTATCAGTGCTTAGAAATTCCACTTCTCATTGTGAACATTAAAATTGGTTCCGAGGTGCCCTAATACACATGCTTGCTTCTGTAGGCACAGGTCCCCTTTGTAATTAAGTGGTAACCTAGCCATTGCTAACTTGTTCTACACCATGCCCTGACCTACTAAACCTCAATGTTAATGAGATACAGCATTTATACAATGGTCTGGTTAGACTATATAGACGCTTAACTTAGTATGTTTGGCGCACCTTGATTGCTGTCCCAGCAAGGGCATCACTAGCAGGTTAATCACAGTTGCCTGCAGTACCTGAAGTAAGTCCTGAAATTATTCATTCAATTATGGGTAAAATGCCTGAAAACAGTGAGGAAATTCCTTTTTGTATAGCCCCAAAAATGTATCAGATTGAAGCTGTGTTTCTCCTTACGGGACCACAAGACAAGCACAGAATATTGACTATGTGCTTACACCATGGAGTGGTTCCCCAAATCAATGACTGCACAACTTGGGGCAAGTCTTTGCTGCAGTCTATACCATCATGCATGGTACTCTGTCTATGTCATTCTTGCAGGAAGTATTAAATCAAATATATAACAAACATGGGGCAGCTTCTGCCCTGGATTTGGTGCTGAAATTAATGGGAAATATTTATGTGGTCTCCTCAATGATTCTTTCTAACATTGAAGGCAAAACAGCATCTTTGGATACATGCCAGAGGCTCACCCAGGTTGCACCAGTCAAACAGGAACATGAGCTACCTATAATTATTGCTGACGTATACACTTCTGTAGGTCGCAATGATTTGGGGGGGCCAGAACCAATAAACCACAACTTGGCAACTTGGTTCCAACAAGGAAACTGCCAAACAGAACTCGGAATTTGATAAAAAACGATTGGACTAACCCAAACCTAAAGGAAAAGCTAGATCTCAAGGAGGTTGTCCGCAATTGGAGCAGTCTGACAGACGCTATAAATTTGTGTGATTGCACACAGCTAAAAGCACCTGATACGTATCAGTATTCTGATACTCGTCCTTCTTGTTCCTTTCAGGACTCATCGGTAAAACAATATATGAGAGGAGTGCATTCTGAGTGCAACTGAAAAAGGACTCGCAACACTCGTCTGACGTGAAGATGAAGGAGGAGATACCTCCATAATTTCAGCCCCAATTTCAGAAAAAGAAAGTTACAACTATTTTTTTGCAAATATACCATAAACACTGCAATCCCTCCTCCAGAACAGGGGGTGGGCAGTGACTCTCCTCATCAGTGCAGCAGAGGTCACTATAGTTTGCTAGAATCTCTAGACGTTTCTGGTGGGGAAAGTAACTGATCAATAGGTTACAGTTGAAACACCAGTCATGTGTATAGGTCCTCCAGATATATTATATAATTTGGATATACAAATTGAGGGTGACATACAGCACACCATTTGTGTAATATTCTGTGAAAATGTAACATTATCATACAACGATTTCTTAGCGGAGGTCGATTGGCCCCGGACTTTGTACGAGCATCCCCACAAGCTTAAGATGTTCTAATACCATCATTTTCTGCGCTTATCCCTGATGAGGTCAAACAAGCCTATGCCGTAGAATGGGCTCTTCCACAAGCCCCAGCTTTATATCGCATTCATGTCAACTGGGATAAGGACTCTCCATATCATGTAATACCCATTAGGTCCAGCCCACAATTGCAGCCATAATATCCCCAAAAAATGGGATGCTAAAGCACCTGTTGGAGGAATACTCTCACAATTATAGTACCAGGGAGTAATTGAACCCTGAGCCAAATGAATAACCCCTGTTTTCCTGTCTTGAAACTAGATCATTCATATTGTATAGTCTTAGACTATACACAACCTTGGATATTTTGAGTATTTTTTTCTACCAGAATATAATGCCTGAAAGCAGGGATTGAATTGCCATCTCGGAGCTGGGCTTTCAATATCGCTTTTGTTGACTCTCCATGGGGTATAAGAACAGTTCAGGACTGTTTTCTTCCCGTATTTTGTCTGTTCTACATGATATTGACCCAGTCGCGTTGGCATATAATGATATCTACCTGACGGACCATGAGTTAAAACACATATAGCCAGAGTAGATTGCATAATATTGGGATTTACTGAATCTGACTACAAGATCAACTTCAAAATATCTAATATAGCATTTCTAAGTGTCCTATTTTTAGGATACAAAATAACCTAGGAAGGAAAAAGCCTTGCCCAATACTTCCTAGACAAGTGTACAACTACCAGACACTCTTAGGAAACTGCAATCCTTACCAGAATTCCTTAATTGTTGCAGCACTTACATACCTGATTGTGCACAGTGCATTAAATCATTATGGCCCACATGACCGACCCATTTTTGCATGCGCAAACGGGTTTGCGATCCGTTTGCGCATGCAAAAATACCAATGGGCTATGTACAAACCCTATTTAGGTAGTTGCAATTTATTTGCGACTCGTTAAAACAGATTTGTGACTCGCTATTAGGAAGGGGCGTTTCGAGGGCGTCTCTTCCTAATAGCGACTCACTACCCTATGTAAGATTGTTTTGTGGCCGCAATTGCGGTTGCAAAACACTCACAATTTACAGCCCTCTTCAAGAGGGAGGTAAAGCACTAGCAAAAGGAAAGGGCCGCCTTTACCTTTGTGTATGCAGGGAAACATTTATTTTAGGGGCTGGCAGTGGTCCCAGGAACCACTAACTGTCTTTAAAAAATGAAACAAAAACGTTTCATTTTTGCTTTTTAAATGCATCCCGTTTTCCTTTAAGGAAGAAGGGATGCATTTAAAAAAAAAAACTACTTTTTTGAAAGCAGTCCCAGACATGGAGATCTACTGAGCCCAGCAGGCCACCATACCTCGGAGGGCCAGCCATTCCCAATGGGGTTGCAAATTGTGAGTGCCTCATGAATATTCATGAGGCAATTTGCGACCCATTGGGAATCGCAAACAGTGTCTCTGACACTATTGTACATTGACATTATCGACTCGCAAATTGCGACTAGCAATGTTTCACAATTTGCGAGTGGCTAATGCCATTGGTCGTACATCTGGCCCTATATGAATGAATTCATCCTGATTTTTCCAGTTTACATTGGACATAATACTATATTTAAGAAATACTCAGATCACTACAATCTGACTTGCTTGCTACACAACACTTACATACATGTGTAAATACTACAAACCTGGTCGTCCGTATAGCTGCCGGTGCCGATGGCTTTACATATGTCACCTTTAATGAGTGTGAAACAGTGCAGGTTGCATATAAATTACATTTTTATTTCAGTGCGGGATGTGTTTTGCATCCACTGAAAAAATACTGACTGCATTACAGATGGTTTTAATTAAAGAAAGGCCACTTGCACAAGGTTAAACGTATTATTGTCGTTACTCCTATTCCAGCCTTGAAGACTGTCAAAAAAGCAAGCGTTCCAAATGCTCAGGCCCTTCATTCCAGTTGGATACAATAGGCAACATCCTTAACAACTACAAATGTAGACTTTGTCTTTGATCCATCTTTACTGACAGAAGAATATGATGTTGGAAGGTCAATTCCAACCACAAAAAACTTGCACACAGTCCTTAGGTGAGTGCACTGCGCAGTTAGCTGAACTAAAAGCATCGCTTCTTGTGCCCAGTCTTTCAATGACAATTTACATTATTGGTGCCAGGATGGATTCAAAGACTCTATAGGCAACACTATAAAGCATAAATGACTTTAGATGAAGGTGGTAGATCTAAAAGATTATGTTGGAGCAAACATAGGAAATTCTGTGGCAGATAAAGCAGCTAGATGTGAGATGTGCAGTTTTGACTGTGACAGTTGTTGCGATTACTCATTCTCATACAAGGGTAGATGATCATATACTATCTGCCGGTAATGCTGTATGCGACGGCACCCCTTTGTCTTGGGGCTTTCCTGCTAAATCTACATACCATTTAAATGAACAAAAAGTCCAGTTTGTTCCGATTCCATGAGTTGGCGATCGTTTGATTCCCAACCATGACAATAGGCTAACCTTTGTGATTGCTGCGCATGAAGGTGTTACTTCTGCACACGCAGGTGTGGCGGCCACAATTTTGTTAATATAGCAACATTACTGATGGCATGCCTTGTATAAACAGGACAAGAAATATGTCCCTTGTTTTGACATTTGTCATCAAATTAAAAGTTCTACAGTGGCATGCCCATCGGAGACGCACAGGTTGATTTCAAACAAACCTTTCGGCTGCATATACTTGAACCATTGTGGTCCTCTTAACTGAGATGATGCATTTACATTTTTCCTATGTGCAGTTGATTCCTGCTCAAGATTACTGTGGGTGTGGCCACAATGTTCAGCTGACGCTTATGCTGCTATTAATGATTTGCAAGGACATATGCATGCACCTTATTCCACTCGGACCATGGCCCTGCTTTCTCTTTGAAGTATATAGGAATTCTATGGCATTCCTGGGTGTAGAGGTGCATCACTCTTCCCCCTATCATCCTTATGGAAATTCAGTAGTGTAGAGGATGAACCGTGACTTAAAGCAAACTTTAACAGCTAGAGTATTAGGTTAGGGGCATAGCTGGATACATCACCTATGTGGGGTACAAACAGCACTTAATAATCTCCATAAACGATCTCTGGGTGGCCGGACCCCATACAAGGTCTTTTTTAGCATAAAAATGTATGTTCCAGACCTTGATGGTCCAGACATCGTGGTGGCAGCCATGTCCTTTAGGGTAGATTATCATTCTGCTGACCTATAGGCTTTACAGTACTTCAGTGACGGCCAGTCTAACAAACAGTTGAATATATCTGCCTCTACCGGAATCAAAGAACAGCCATCACCAGCAGCTGGATTCCACAAATTGGGGATCTCGTTCGTGAAAACGATGCATGGGGAAAAAGGATTATGGCCCATCATACTGCTCATTGGTGCAATCAAGGTACAAGAACTAAAATATTGCCACTGCTTGCTGGTTCTAAAGACAATCGTTTTGTCTCCATTGATCACATCAAGTTATATCATGTGGCCTTTTGTGAACATTAGGCCACGAGGAAACCTTGGTAGTTACCTAACTCCTCTTGCACGCAGCAAATTCCTCTACAGCTTGTGAACAAGATTGAAGCTATTTCTTCCCACCTGGGAGGGCGGGTGGTGGGGTGGTGAATGAACTTCAATTAATTCCTCTACAAATGCCAGCCCTAAGACAGAAGTTAGTACTGTACCTGCTGCTGCGTCTTCCGAAGATGATATTGTTTAAAATGATCCACACCTCGTGGAATCTACTAATTCCTTTACTACATCTATGGCTCCTGTTTTTCAACAAACTGCTTCTGGTTATATGTGGTAACAGATGATTTTTCATTCTAGACACCCCACCTACACAAGCCTGGTACATGACTGAAACACACTTTTCTAGTCCCTCCTTGGTTATTAATCTGGATAACTCTTTCCTTGGTTTTTCTGTGGATTGATTTGTGGCTATTTTATTTTTGCTAATAAATGGCCATTATCTGCCAGAAAACTCTGCCACAGAACTGGTAGAGGAGGTGTTAATTCCTCACTCATCTTCACATAAACTGAAAGGGACCTGTCCCTTGTGAACATTTCAGCTGTCCCTGTAACTGATTGAATTGTTTGGGAAAAGATCCCCTATGATATTTTCAGTCCTACAGAAATTCTGCAGATTTCTAATGTCTTCAAGTTGCCAATTATACTGTTTGTGAAAGTAAAGACCTGTGTCTAAATTTTTCAAATAATGGTGAAATGTTCTGTTATCATCATTAAGGACATCATTATTTACATCTAACTGGTGTTCAATGCACACTTTTTAATTACACACAATGGGCATATTGTCCAACTCCTCTACAAGGGAGCTCAAAAACATATACTTTTCTAGCCGTGATTCATTGGCCCCAAAACTTTCTATTTTAAACTTGTCCCCAAACCAGCAAAGAAATATATGCGGACGCAAACCAAGCTAATATATACAGATTAGTTTGTCACACAATTATCCTTGAAAGGCTATGAGTATTGGAAGGATACCATTGTAATCAATTTGGGGGTACAAAACATTGGCAGGTTTAGAGCACAGACACCCTATTTAGAGCCTGCTTAATTCCAACGCAAATGATTTTTCTTAATGACACAGTTTAACAGATTACTTGTCTATGACTTACTAAAATTAAAGACATGAATTCACCTAATAGTCCTTCCACTGTCCGATTTCATAATTGGCAGCATTTAACAAATTATAGTGAAGAAGAGGTCAATAGTATGGTTGCAGAATGGCACATTTAACTCCACACTTTCAGGTCCAAATGGGTGGGACACAAATTGTTGTTATGGTCGATTTTTGTATTCCACACTGAGGTTTAAGCCAAGTAGGCCGTACCCTTGTTGTTCCAAATCTTAACACTCAGGGATAGTCACCAACTATTCAATAGGATAATTGTGCCAACAGTGTGTGGAACATTAGACACTGTCTGCAATAAAGCAACATCTCTCCCTCCTGTTGGAAGACATGAATCCATCTGATTTCTTTTGGGTCCTAAGTCTCTGCAATCTAAAATATTTATTTGTGCAATTTACCAAGAGATTTGGAAAATGTCACAAATGGAAGCAGCTGCAGATTTAAGGCAAATTGATCAAGATAATGTGGATAAAGTACTTGCTATGGTTGATAATTGCATTAATATGTTGTCGTCTCGCAATTAAAGTCTGAATAACATTGTTTCGTCTGTTATCATTATTATGCAAAATGACATGCCATTATCATCCTATGGGCAAAATCAGCTCTGATCTATGCAGTTTAGTGGGATAATTCAGGTTCTAAAAATGGCCATGTGCCATGGAGTTACTTAAATTCTATCTAACTATTCTTGCCTTTCAACCTGACACGTAAACAGTGACTCATGGGGACAAAAATTTCACTTACACAATGTTACACATCAAGACTTTAGAACAACTGCCTTTCACAGTTGCTGAAACACCCTCCACAGTGTGGCTAATACATGGCGCAATATCTTTGCCAATTTCTGAATTCCAGTTTACATCTGGCATGAAACATTTCCATGTAGGTAGATGTGAAGCCCTGGGTGGGAGCGTTATCCATGAGTTGTGGAGACTTTCTTTTGATTACCAATGCGAATGAGCAGATAGAGAGGTTTTTCTTACTTGTAATGAATGTGATTCTTCCGTCGGCCATTCACTTGTTTGTAAACACACTACCATTCACAGAGCATGCAATACTTTGGTAGGAAATGTATACTGTTTTCTGAAAGGAATACCAGCCCCTTTAATTCTCCCTCTCATTACTGTCCTTTCCAATGGAAGTTATTTGATGTTAAGTGACCAAGATTGTTGTGGGATGAAGGCTGGAATGCTGTATGTCCTTTCTGTTTCCCAGATAGTGACTTACTGCAATAATGTGCTTTTCTCTACAACACTTGAAGTTTCTGATATTTCGTTATGGCCTTCAATTCCAAATTTGAAGGCAGATTTCAACAAGCTAAGTAGATTCAAAACCTTATTTTTTCAAAAAGATGTGGCTTTAACATCTGCCGAGAAACTTTTGAACTGCAGGTTGCAAGGACATCCAGTGAAATATAGTCACTTTTAAACACAAATCTCCGACTATATTTTGGCGAGCTTGTGCATCACATCTTTAATGCTTCCAATACTGCTGGTATAGCGCACTTTTTAAAATCAAACAGGCCTGGCTTAGTCAATACCTTCCAGAAAATCTTTGGAGTGATACTGGCATTTGCACATTTACTGTTTTTGGTTGTTTTTAGGGTATACCCTTTGTGTTATACCAGATTTGAGGCATTTTGGTTCTATTTTTGCTTCTCTGCAATGGATGTTCCGTTCCGAAGAACACTGGCAATGGAATTACCTCCAGTCCAGCTGTGATATGAATGCATGATATGATTCTTTGGAGTCCCTCTGCTCCAGGAACTGAACACCGACTAGTCATTGCCGTTTCGACACGTCTGGTTTACCTGTGCACAACCCATGTTTCATTGCCTATAGTGTGCCTTCATGTGGTCACTTGACATTTGGCTTGGTCTACAACTGCCTGTTCCTATCGACATGAAGCTGTTGATGAGTCCGATAATGACCATTTTCGTATTTGTCCCATGAACATGCAGCTGCTTCAAGGTGCATGATTTGACCCACTCCCTAATGGGGAGATAAGTATTTCAGCACCTGGACTTCCGAACTCCGACTGTAATAACATGGATGCAGGACAACAGACTACTTTCTCAGCAATGGCTGATAACGAGGATCATGTCTATTCTTTGAATCTTTGGATTGAGCTATTGAGGATTCATTGTCTGCCGAGACTGAATCTGTTCTGGACAGTGGTCGAAGTGGGGTGAAAAAAGTAGGGGAACTGTGGGCGGGGAATCAGAGGGTGGGAATAACCCGTGGATTGCGTCAGTGGTTGGAGTCAGAGATGTTGCAGAAAGAGCAAACTATCCCAATTTTTGGTATTTGTTTCCCATTTTACTAACCGGTTACAGCTTATTACGTCATTTAATTTAACCAATGGATACACATGTTTATTTAAGGTTTAATATGAGTTATTGACATTAAAATACATTCACTAAGTGGGATACGTTTCCAATCACAGAATGTCCCAAATTTCCTTAAAAGTGGAATCGCAAGCCATTGGTCTCCCAGCCATGGAGTTTCTGTCATCAGCACTTCTCCTCCCTTTTTCCACAAGGGCAGTTCAAACATGAATGGCAAAATATCCTAATTTGAAAATGTTTTCCACATAATTATGGCTCTGCCATATTTGCCACATAATACATCATCTACTGCATAATCTGACAAATTTAACTAATAAATTGTTTATAGCTCAAACGGATCAAAAGTTACAAAACAATGTGACTTGTGCTGCTGTGAAGTGGAGGGCCCTTTGCAAAGGTTGACTGGTCACCTTTCTCAATGCTGCCTTTGTATGTTCCACTGGTACTAATAAGGAAAAATCTTTGCATAGACCGTTAGCATGTGCAAAAATGTCAAAATAATAAAGTATCAGAAAATTTACAGCACTACTTATACCAGTGGAGGGTGTTTGAGCACTTTACATCACACATATTACACAGAGACAATCAATAACGTGTGTAATTTACTGTATAGGAAATGTTACATAAGACAAAGGACTGCAATGTGTAGGAGTCACATGACAAACATACTAGTAGGCAGCATAGTTTAATAGTGATTTGTCTGGAGAAACACAAACTCAGAATTTAAAATGTAATATCATGGTTGGGGGTTCTCTTTAATAATCAGAATTGATCTCTACCCAAATGAACCGTTTTTTGCAATATTAGGATAATCAAAGATTGGGGAAAAAACTATAACGCTCTAATTTATACCTTGCAGTTTGCATGCAGCTCCTACATGACAGTTAATAGCTCACTGTTCTATGTTAGGATTTTAACTTATTAACTGCAGGTAACAATAGGGTCTCTCTGACAAAAGTATTAACCTGCTGACCTATTTACATTAAGTGCACTTTGTGATCTGCATGGTACATGTTCTTAGCAGCAGGCACATTACCCTCTGCGCTTCCTTTCCATGAGTCAAAACATCCACTAGACAAAACACCGTCTCTCTCTACTAGGAACATTAATCACTGGAGTTATCATGACCTTTTCATTGTTGCCAAAAAGTGTTGGAGGCGAGGAAGGAGGCAGCAAGTTCTTTTATAACCATATTATACTTGCAAACACGCCACCCCCACCTGAAGACAGCACCAGCCGCTGTCCGTGCAGGTAACAGCGGTGGAGCGGCGGTACCCGGTAAGGGGGATTTCGAAGGACGATGCTGAGGGAAAATGAACTATTTAATTTTCCCTCTGCATCATCCCTCGAAAACTCCCCTGACCCGGCCCCTCTGCCCCACCGTTGTTACCTGCAGGGACCACGTCTGGTCAGCGCCAGGTGCGGTCGCACTGCCCTAGAGCCACCCTGCTCAAGGGTCCTGTGACCTCAGTGACAGAGTCCCTGTCACTCTATGGTGTGCTGCTTCATAGGCCTGCCTGCAAGACTGGAGGTGAACTTCAGAATAAATTGTGGCGGACAGGTTTTCAAGGTTAACTCACACTTGCCACTGCTAAGATCCACCTGCTGGAGCTAAGCCACCAGGACTTTTAAGATCTTGCTGGGCCTTCTAATGTCTAGCATAGGAATGTGCTCCCTCAGGGGGAGGGGTCTGGTGGACCGGTCATGAAGGCTGAACCTGGTTCCCAGTTCCAAATTCAGCAGCTCTGACCATAGTGTCACATCCTCTCCGCCACTGAACAACATACTGCCCCACTGAGAGAAACTTGCACTGACCCGCTATAAACACCTGGATGTGACTCAATGCAAATTACGCACTAGACGACCAATATGCTACCTAAAAAAAATGTACATCCTATAAAAAGCAAACACTCATAGGGAATGCAAGATTGAGTAAAGCATGTGAAATGTAAGCAGGAGCAACATGTTTACCTTTTTCTTTTTACAATCATTAGTCAGAATAGTGAGTGCTTTTGTCTGAAAAGTTAAGGCCATGACCGCAGGGACCAGAAGGGACCCGTTTCAATGCCCATTGCTTATATCCTCACAAAACCTAAGCAATATTGTTTAAAAAGACCACATTCGTGAACACACAGCCGCTGTACACATTTTGGGCCAGATGCACAATGGAAAATTTCATGCGCAAACGGGTTTGCAACCTGTTTGCGCATGCAATTTTCCTCTGGGCCATGTACTTACACTATTTTGGGACTTGTAAATAATTTGCAACTCACAAAATAGTGTTTTGCGACTCGCAAAACACCTTCCTAATAGCGACTCACAAGCCATGTACGAAGGTTTTGCGACCGCAATTGCAGTTGCAAAACACCCGCAATTTACTGCCCTCTTCAAGAGGGTGGTAATGCAGTTACAAAAGCGAATGGGACCCCTTACCCTTTGCAGATGCAGGGGAAATATTTTTTAGGGGCAGGCAGAGGTCCCAGGGACCACTATCTGCCCTTAAAAACAAAGCAAAAACGTTTCATTTTTAAAAAACAAATCCATCCCGTTTTCCTTATAGGAAAGCAGGCTGCATTTTAAAAAAAATACTTTATTTAAAAGCAGTCCCAGACATGGAGGTCTGCTGAGCCCAGCAGGCCACCATCCCTGTCAGGGCCAGCCATTCCCAAATGGGTACGCAAATTGCGAGTGCCTCAATAATATTCATGATGCTCGCATTTTGCGACCCTATTGGGAATCGCAATCAGTGTCTCAGACACTGTTGTACAGTTTAAATTGCGACTCGCAAATTGAAACTCTCAATCAAGCGTAAATTGCGAGACGCAATTTCAAATGATCGCACATCTGGCTCTTTGTTTTCCAATTCACCAATCAAGCAGGTATTTCAGTACCTCCAGGAATAGTGCAGTGTCCAGCCCAGGGAAAACCATGTTGTTTAAAGAGAGACGAGAAATCAAAAGTAGTGCTTCACTGGCAAACACTGTAAAGTGGTGCAATGTGTTTAGGTGTGAACAAATCAATCTGGCCACCTTGCAACCACTCTGTCTGGCTTTAGTTGGTTAGCTACTTATTTTTCATATTTTGAATGTTTTATTTCTCTCCACCCCGAAGCTGCACTTACAAAATTGAAAAATGCCAGAAAAAGACCACGTTTCCTGCAAAAGTGTTTTTCTTTTTTGGATCCATTCCGCAGGAGAGCAAATAAACGAAAGGAGGAAAGAGAAGGTAATACCAATTCTCGAAGTCTCGTTTTCACTAAATGAGGAGGAGCGAGACAGAGGGGAAAGGGGAACAAAAAAAGGGGGGCAGCTGCCAGCAGCAGGAGAACTGGGCACTGTCCTTGTCTTCTCTGGGCATGAAGGAAAAGACAGACTCCTTTTCATTCTCTGCCCATCCCCAAAAGCCGAGCCTTAAGTATCGGCCTTGGCGATTTCTGCCGTCTGGGAGGCATGTTCAAAATAGGAAAGTAGGGGAACGGACTCTGTGACATTAAAGAAGTTGGGGCACGCCGTGCCCTGCCGATTCCTCCCACTTTGACCACTGGTTCTGGATTCACTAAACATTGAACTTGTGGAAGAAATCTTGGGGGGTCTCGGCTCCACCTAATTTGGCCCCGTTTTCAAAATGTTCATGATCCGTTTCTATTGTGCTTATAAATTTTAATATTATGCTTATTAGCATTGCATTGACTTTGCTAGGCTTGTGATACTATTATTTTTATAAGTCGCTAAGGGCCAGATGTAGGTAAAACCGAAATACCAAGTCCTTAATAGCGAATTTTACTGATTCGTAAATAAGAACTCGGTATTTCAGATGTAGATAAAAAATCAGTAAAAATTACAGATTCGTTAAAAATCGGAAAAATTACCGATTCGGTAAAAATTGGTAAAAAAAATTCTGAATCCCCATTACCGAATCGGTATTACCGATTCCTTAATACCGATTCGGTAATTAGCGAATTCGGTATTTTGAAATATCGCAAATTGTTGAATCAGCCAATCCTGTGCTTCCTCATGACCTCACAACCTGGAAGTGGCCACACCCATGCAGCTGCACTGATCCTGAAGCTGTTGGAGAGGCAGGGAGCACAGCAAACAACCCAGGAGCAACTTTTCCAAGTTTTTGCTGACATCCCAGACCAGAGATGGACAATCAGGATAAGGAAAAGGAGGCAGGAGAGCGCAAAAGGAAACACAAATTCAGTGAGAGGGAGCTGGAGGTCCTGATTGAGGAGGTTACAAAGGACCATGATAAACTGTTTGGAAAAGATTCCCTGCACGTCCCTGAATCACAGAAGAGGCAGATATGGCTGGTTATCCAGGAAAGGATTAATGACATAGGCATAACCCAGCGCTCCATTTAAGAACTTAAAAAACGCTGGTATGACCTCAGGAAGCATGCAAAGGAGACCAGCATTGGGAGAAGCTGTGGCATTAAGACTCTGTAAAAACCTGTAACGCATCTGTCTGTCGCTCAAAGGAGTTGCATTGCTTTCCCTGGCTAGGGTTGGTTAATCTCCAATATCTGGGAAACCAGAGAGTGGTGAAACTGTAGCTTTTTTTCTGATTGTTACTTGCTCTGTGTGGCAGGTATTTCTGTGGATTTCTCAATCTCACAAGGACTTTCACCAATGCCATCTTGCTCTGTGTCACACTATATCTCTCGCAGAACATCTGAGAAAAGTATACCATTGTACTTTAGCATACAGGTTTTTTCGCATGAAATTCATAGACTTTATGTAACTCTAAATTTACTTATCTCATTATTGGCTACGTTTAATGACAATGTTTTTGAGAGCAAATTATTTTACATGTGTTTTTCTACATTTGATAAATTAATGATTGTTACTACAACTCCCATAATGCATTTGAAATTTCAAACATCCATTAAAATGAAGTTACTTTTCTGATATATAATAATGAAATATCTGTATTTCTTATACTATCATTATTTATTGAAAATCTTACGGAATCTTACCTTCCAATGTAGATAGCGTATTGTATTATGTAAATTATATATTATATAAATAATATGTATTTACCTGTGTTGGATACCCCGACAACACTCTGACTGAATTGTTGCCTCAATCATGGTTTCCATGGGTGTTGGTGGTGGTTGCTGAGATGGTGCTCCGCCTGTCCCAGGTGCCTCTGCCAAGCGACTAGATGCCTTCCTTTTCTATGTGATTTTAAGTATACCATCTTTTCCTGATTTCTGGGGTGGTACATTGTGTCACTCCAAGGGAATTAATTATCTCCAAGTTGTTGTTCCAGATTTAATTTTTTGATGCTTCTGGCAGAGTGAACGAGCTCTTACCAAACAGCTCCTCATTATGATCAACACACTCCTTGATGAGGACCTCCAGCTTCTTCTCCGAAAAAGTGTGTTTGTGCTTTCTGGCTGCAAGTTCTTTGTCTGCTTTTTCCATGGACATATTTTTTGTTGTTTGCAGCCAAAGATTCCCACAAGGGTCTACAGATGTACTCATGCAACAGCACTGACTTCCTCTATGTTACAGAATGCTAGGAGGGGCATGCATTTGAACACTTCCTCAGAGTGTCATCATTCTGTTCCCTAAAAGCTACGTTTCCTATTTTTGATTTCCTAGTACCAAGTCACAGTTCTTGTGATTTCCTATTGGGAAATCACAAAATAGCAAATGCGACCCTCGCCGAACTACAAATTGTGGAAAGTGAACTTTCATACATTATCATTAGCGATTTCCTAATAGCGATTCGGATGGAATCGCTATTTGGAAATCGTTAAGCTAATCATACGCACATCTGGCCCTTAGTCTTGGAAGTAGCAATGAGTGTTTTGAGGGAAATATTTTGGCATGACGATTTCTACATAGGATAGAAGGCTGTAAGCACCACGTACTTATCCATGTATATGAGCTTGATTAGCCACAACAGGAAGGCTATCTGTAAAGGTTTCAGAAGTGCATGAAGACTGTGGGTAGTATGACCTTTAGCACTTTTTAGGTCTTGTGAATTCAGAGTGAGTACTCTCCCATGGAGAGCTTTTTCATAGATATTAGTAACTACTTTTTTTAACAATGTATGTTCCATTCCTCATGAGAACTTGGCTGTCTGCAAACAGTTTGGCACTGGGTAAACTCACTCCATAGGGACATCACTGTTTAGAATACCTACTTTTGTACTTATGTGCAGTTTATTTTCACATGAAAGGTTGAGTAACTGTGAAGTGTTTGTTACAAGCTAAAGGATGTCCATAGTGGGCGTTAGTCAGGTAATGGAGCTTGAGTGTCTGGAAAACATAATTTGCTCTGAACAGTTGCATATTGATTCAACACTGTCTGAAATAGATATTACCTGAGCTTTCTTACTCGTAAAGTGTACAGTATAGGGTAATGCTGTACATAATGAACAGTTATTAAACTAAGGTGGTTGTAAGTGTAAACAATAAATAATGCTCTATATTATTCTGAGCTATTTGGTACTTAGTTTCTCTATTGAGAACTGTTACTTGAGTGACATATGAACATAATTTGATGTGGGAAGAGACATCCCTCTCCACTCAGACCGCTCTCCAGAGTATTGGGTGTCTATAATACAATTTGAGGAGGAACTGGCCTCTTTAAAACCTTCTCCCTCGGGGCAAAGGCGTACATAGTAGAGTTTGGGGAAGGATTGTTCTCTCTTCTGAGACCTTTCTCTTGGGCAGTGTCTCCCCAGGATGACAGGTATGTATAGTATGGTGTGGGAAGTGACTAACCTGTTTACCGATAACTGTCCCTTGGAAGACAGATGTGCATAGTAGAGTGTGGGGCAGTACTGTCCTCTCTGCTGAGACCTCTCTCCAAGGAATCAAGTGTGTGTAGCAGGGTGTGGAAAGGAACTACCCTCTTGGTGAAACAGGTGTGCTTAGTTGGGTGTGCAAAGGGACTGGCCTTTCCACTGAGACCTCTCCCCAGGGTGACAGTCATTTGTGCTAGGGTATGGGGAGCGACCCCTGTTCCTGAGTGATAGGAGTGATAATAAGACATGGGAGGGGACTGGCCTCTCTGCTGAAACTCCTCACTAGCTTGATGAGTGAAGGTAGTAGGGTGTGGAGAGAGGCTGCGCTCTATGGTGAGACCCCTCCTAAGGGTGATGGGCATGAGTAATAGGTTGCGGGACGTGGTTGACCTCTCCACTAAGACCTGTCTTTTTGATGACAGGTAAGCATAGAAGAGTGTGGAGAGGGACTGACCTCTGTTGAGACATCTCCATTAGACATTGAGCGTGCATAGTAGGGTGTGTGGAGGGAGCTGCCTCTCCACTAAGACCCATCCGCAGGATGACAGGCGTACACCGTAGAGTGTTGGGAAGAATTGGCCTCTCTGTTGAGATTTCTCTCTTGGGTGACGGATTAGAATAATAGGGTGTGGGAAGGG